>NC_072446.2:72634642-73990714 GCF_028878055.3 Symphalangus syndactylus
CCACTATTACCCACTTAGCGCTACGAATATCCAGTTGCATTTTCTACAGACAGAGTGTTTCAAAACTGCTCAATCAAAAGTATGGTTTAACTCTGTTAGCTGAATGCTCAGATCAGAAAGAAGTTTCACAGAATGCTTCTGTGTAGTTTATATTTGAATATATTCCTTTTTCCACTACTACTCTCTTAGCGCTCCAAATGTCCAGTTGCATTTTCTACAGAAAGAGTGTTCAGATCTGCTCAATCAAAAGTATGGTTTAACTCTGTTAGCTGAATGCACAGATCAGAAAGAAGTTTCACAGAATGATTCTGTGTAGTTTATATTTGGAGACATTCCTTTTTCCACTATTACCCTCTTAGCGCTCCGAATCTCCACTTGCATTTTCTACAGAAAGAGTGTTTCAGAACGGCTCAATCAAAATTAAGGTTCAACTCTTTTAGTTGAACAAACAGAACACAAAGAAGTTTCACACAATTCTTCTGTGTAGTTTTTATTTGTAGACATTCTTTTTCCCAATATAGGCCTCTTAGCGCTCAGAATGTCCAATTGCAGTTTCTACAGAAAGAGGGTTTCAGAACGGCTCAATCAAAAGTAAGGTTCAACTCTGTTAGTTGAAAGCACAGAACAGAAAGAAGTTTCATACAATGCTTCTGTGTAGTTTATATTTGAACATATTCTTTTTTCCACTATTACCCACTTAGCGCTACGAATGTCCAGTTACATTTACTACAGACAGAGTGTTTCAAAACTGCTCAATCAAAAGTATGGTTGTACTCTGTTAGCTGAATTCTCAGATCAGAAAGAAGTTTCACAGAATGCTTCTGTGTAGTTTATATTTGATTATATTCCTTTTTCCACTACTACGCTCTTAGCGCTCCAAATGTCCAGTTGCATTTTCTACAGAAAGAGTGTTCAGATCTGCTCAATCAAAAGTATGGTTTAACTCTGTTAGCTGAATGCACACATCAGAAAGAAGTTTCACCGAGTGATTCTGTGTAGTTTATATTTGAAGACATTCCTTTTTCCACTATTACCCTCTTAGCGCTCCGAATCTCCACTTGCATTTTCTACAAAAAGAGTGTTTCATAACTGCTCAATCAAAAATATGTTTTATCTCTGTTAACTGAATTTACAGATCAGAAATAAGTTTCACAGAATGCATCTGTGTAGTTTTTATTTGAAGATATTCTTTTTCCCAATGTAGGCCTCTTAGCGCTTAGCATGTCCAATTGCTGTTTCTACAGAAAGAGTGTTTCAGAACGGCTCAATCAAAAGTAAGGTTCAACTCTGTTAGTTGAATGCACAGAACAGAAAGAATTTTCACAGAATGCTACTGTGTAGTTTATATTTGAATATATTCCTTTTTCCACTATTACCCTCTTAGCGCTCCGAATGTCCACTTGCATTTTCTACAGAAAGAGTGTTCAGAACTGCGCAATCAAAAGTATGGTTTAACTCTGTTAGCTTAATGAACATATCAGAAATAAGTTTCACACAATGCTTCTGTGTAGTTTTTATTTGAAGATATTATTTTTCCCAATAGAGGCCTCTTAGCGCTCAGAATGTCCAATTGCAGTTTCTACAGAAAGAGTGTTTCAGAAAGGCTCAATCAAAAGTAAGGTTCAACTCTGTTAGTTGAATGCACAGAACAGAAAGAAGTTTCATACAATGCTTCTGTGTAGTTTATATTTGAACATATTCTTTTTTCCACTATTACCCACTTAGCGCTACGAATGTCCAGTTGCATTTTCTACAGACAGAGTGTTTCAAAACTGCTCAATCAAAAGTATGGTTTAACTCTGTTAGCTGAATGCTCAGATCAGAATGAAGTTTCACAGAATGCTTCTGTGTAGTTTATATTTGAATATATTCCTTTTTCCACTACTACTCTCTTAGCGCTCCAAATGTCCAGTTGCATTTTCTACAGAAAGAGTGTTCAGATCTGCTCAATCAAAAGTATGGTTTAACCCTGTTAGCTGAATGCACAGATCAGAAAGAAGTTTCACAGAATGATTCTGTGTAGTTTATATTTGGAGACATTCCTTTTTCCACTATTACCCTCTTAGCGCTCCGAATCTCCACTTGCATTTTCTACATAAAGAGTGTTTCAGAACGGCTCAATCAAAATTAAGGTTCAACTCTTTTAGTTGAACAAACAGAACAGAAAGAAGTTTCACACAATTCTTCTGTGTAGTTTTTATTTTTAGACATTCTTTTTCCCAATATAGGAATCTTAGCGCTCAGAATGTCCAATTGCAGTTTCTACAGAAAGAGTGTTTCAGAACGGCTCAATCAAAAGTAAGGTTCAACTCTGTTAGTTGAATGCACAGAACAGAAAGAAGTTTCATACAATGCTTCTGTGTAGTTTATATTTGAACATATTCTTTTTTCCACTATTACCCACTTAGCGCTACGAATGTCCAGTTGCATTTTCTACAGACAGAGTGTTTCAAAACTGCTCAATCAAAAGTATGGTTTTTGTCTGTTAGCTGAATTCTCAGATCAGAAAGAAGTTTCACAGAATGCTTCTGTGTAGTTTATATTTGATTATATTCCTTTTTCCACTACTACGCTCTTAGCGCTCCAAATGTCCAGTTGCATTTTCTACAGAAAGAGTGTTCAGATCTGCTCAATCAAAAGTATGGTTTAACTCTGTTAGCTGAATGCACAGATCAGAAAGAAGTTTCACCGAGTGATTCTGTGTAGTTTATATTTGAAGACATTCCTTTTTCCACTATTACCCTCTTAGCGCTCCGAATCTCCACTTGCATTTTCTACAAAAAGAGTGTTTCATAACTGCTCAATCAAAAATATGTTTTATCTCTGTTAACTGAATTTACAGATCAGAAATAAGTTTCACAGAATGCATCTGTGTAGTTTTTATTTGAAGATATTCTTTTTCCCAATGTAGGCCTCTTAGCGCTTAGCATGTCCAATTGCTGTTTCTACAGAAAGAGTGTTTCAGAACGGCTCAATCAAAAGTAAGGTTCAACTCTGTTAGTTGAATGCACAGAACAGAAAGAATTTTCACAGAATGCTACTGTGTAGTTTATATTTGAATATATTCCTTTTTCCACTATTACCCTCTTAGCGCTCCGAATGTCCACTTGAATTTTCTACAGAAAGAGTATTCAGAACTGCGCAATCAAAAGTATGGTTTAACTCTGTTAGCTTAATGAACATATCAGAAATAAGTTTCACACAATGCTTCTGTGTAGTTTTTATTTGAAGATATTATTTTTCCCAATAGAGGCCTCTTAGCGCTCAGAATGTCCAATTGCAGTTTCTACAGAAAGAGTGTTTCAGAAAGGCTCAATCAAAAGAAAGGTTCAAGTCTGTTAGTTGAATGCACAGAACAGAAAGATGTTTCATACAATGCTTCTGTGTAGTTTATATTTGAACATATTCTTTTTTCCACTATTACCCACTTAGCGCTACGAATATCCAGTTGCATTTTCTACAGACAGAGTGTTTCAAAACTGCTCAATCAAAAGTATGGTTTAACTCTCTTAGCTGAATGCTCAGATCAGAAAGAAGTTTCACAGAATGCTTCTGTGTAGTTTATATTTGAATATATTCCTTTTTCCACTACTACTCTCTTAGCGCTCCAAATGTCCAGTTGCATTTTCTACAGAAAGAGTGTTCAGATCTGCTCAATCAAAAGTATGGTTTAACTCTGTTAGCTGAATGCACAGATCAGAAATAAGTTTCACAGAATGATTCTGTGTAGTTTATATTTGGAGACATTCCTTTTTCCACTATTACCCTCTTAGCGCTCCGAATCTCCACTTGCATTTTCTACAGAAAGAGTGTTTCAGAACGGCTCAATCAAAATTAAGGTTCAACTCTTTTAGTTGAACAAACAGAACACAAAGAAGTTTCACACAATTCTTCTGTGTAGTTTTTATTTGTAGACATTCTTTTTCCCAATATAGGCCTCTTAGCGCTCAGAATGTCCAATTGCAGTTTCTACAGAAAGAGGGTTTCAGAACGGCTCAATCAAAAGTAAGGTTCAACTCTGTTAGTTGAAAGCACAGAACAGAAAGAAGTTTCATACAATGCTTCTGTGTAGTTTATATTTGAACATATTCTTTTTTCCACTATTACCCACTTAGCGCTACGAATGTCCAGTTACATTTACTACAGACAGAGTGTTTCAAAACTGCTCAATCAAAAGTATGGTTGTACTCTGTTAGCTGAATTCTCAGATCAGAAAGAAGTTTCACAGAATGCTTCTGTGTAGTTTATATTTGATTATATTCCTTTTTCCACTACTACGCTCTTAGCGCTCCAAATGTCCAGTTGCATTTTCTACAGAAAGAGTGTTCAGATCTGCTCAATCAAAAGTATGGTTTAACTCTGTTAGCTGAATGCACACATCAGAAAGAAGTTTCACCGAGTGATTCTGTGTAGTTTATATTTGAAGACATTCCTTTTTCCACTATTACCCTCTTAGCGCTCCGAATCTCCACTTGCATTTTCTACAAAAAGAGTGTTTCATAACTGCTCAGTCAAAAATATGTTTTATCTCTGTTAACTGAATTTACAGATCAGAAATAAGTTTCACAGAATGCATCTGTGTAGTTTTTATTTGAAGATATTCTTTTTCCCAATGTAGGCCTCTTAGCGCTTAGCATGTCCAATTGCTGTTTCTACAGAAAGAGTGTTTCAGAACGGCTCAATCAAAAGTAAGGTTCAACTCTGTTAGTTGAATGCACAGAACAGAAAGAATTTTCACAGAATGCTACTGTGTAGTTTATATTTGAATATATTCCTTTTTCCACTATTACCCTCTTAGCGCTCCGAATGTCCACTTGCATTTTCTACAGAAAGAGTGTTCAGAACTGCGCAATCAAAAGTATGGTTTAACTCTGTTAGCTTAATGAACATATCAGAAATAAGTTTCACACAATGCTTCTGTGTAGTTTTTATTTGAAGATATTATTTTTCCCAATAGAGGCCTCTTAGCGCTCAGAATGTCCAATTGCAGTTTCTACAGAAAGAGTGTTTCAGAAAGGCTCAATCAAAAGTAAGGTTCAACTCTGTTAGTTGAATGCACAGAACAGAAAGAAGTTTCATACAATGCTTCTGTGTAGTTTATATTTGAACATATTCTTTTTTCCACTATTACCCACTTAGCGCTACGAATGTCCAGTTGCATTTTCTACAGACAGAGTGTTTCAAAACTGCTCAATCAAAAGTATGGTTTAACTCTGTTAGCTGAATGCTCAGATCAGAAAGAAGTTTCACAGAATGCTTCTGTGTAGTTTATATTTGAATATATTCCTTTTTCCACTACTACTCTCTTAGCGCTCCAAATGTCCAGTTGCATTTTCTACAGAAAGAGTGTTCAGATCTGCTCAATCCAAAGTATGGTTTAACCCTGTTAGCTGAATGCACAGATCAGAAAGAAGTTTCACAGAATGATTCTGTGTAGTTTATATTTGGAGACATTCCTTTTTCCACTATTACCCTCTTAGCGCTCCGAATCTCCACTTGCATTTTCTACATAAAGAGTGTTTCAGAACGGCTCAATCAAAATTAAGGTTCAACTCTTTTAGTTGAACAAACAGAACAGAAAGAAGTTTCACACAATTCTTCTGTGTAGTTTTTATTTGTAGACATTCTTTTTCCCAATATAGGAATCTTAGCGCTCAGAATGTCCAATTGCAGTTTCTACAGAAAGAGTGTTTCAGAACGGCTCAATCAAAAGTAAGGTTCAAGTCTGTTAGTTGAATGCACAGAACAGAAAGAAGTTTCATACAATGCTTCTGTGTAGTTTATATTTGAACATATTCTTTTTTCCACTATTACCCACTTAGCGCTACGAATGTCCAGTTGCATTTTCTACAGACAGAGTGTTTCAAAACTGCTCAATCAAAAGTATGGTTTTTGTCTGTTAGCTGAATTCTCAGATCAGAAAGAAGTTTCACAGAATGCTTCTGTGTAGTTTATATTTGATTATATTCCTTTTTCCACTACTACGCTCTTAGCGCTCCAAATGTCCAGTTGCATTTTCTACAGAAAGAGTGTTCAGATCTGCTCAATCAAAAGTATGGTTTAACTCTGTTAGCTGAATGCACAGATCAGAAAGAAGTTTCACCGAGTGATTCTGTGTAGTTTATATTTGAAGACATTCCTTTTTCCACTATTACCCTCTTAGCGCTCCGAATCTCCACTTGCATTTTCTACAAAAAGAGTGTTTCATAACTGCTCAATCAAAAATATGTTTTATCTCTGTTAACTGAATTTACAGATCAGAAATAAGTTTCACAGAATGCATCTGTGTAGTTTTTATTTGAAGATATTCTTTTTCCCAATGTAGGCCTCTTAGCGCTTAGCATGTCCAATTGCATTTTCTACAGAAAGAGTGTTTCAGAACGGCTCAATCAAAAGTAAGGTTCAACTCTGTTAGTTGAATGCACAGAACAGAAAGAATTTTCACAGAATGCTACTGTGTAGTTTATATTTGAATATATTCCTTTTTCCACTATTACCCTCTTAGCGCTCCGAATGTCCACTTGCATTTTCTACAGAAAGAGTGTTCAGAACTGCGCAATCAAAAGTATGGTTTAACTCTGTTAGCTTAATGAACATATCAGAAATAAGTTTCACACAATGCTTCTGTGTAGTTTTTATTTGAAGATATTATTTTTCCCAATAGAGGCCTCTTAGCGCTCAGAATGTCCAATTGCAGTTTCTACAGAAAGAGTGTTTCAGAAAGGCTCAATCAAAAGAAAGGTTCAAGTCTGTTAGTTGAATGCACAGAACAGAAAGATGTTTCATACAATGCTTCTGTGTAGTTTATATTTGAACATATTATTTTTTCCACTATTACCCACTTAGCGCTACGAATATCCAGTTGCATTTTCTACAGACAGAGTGTTTCAAAACTGCTCAATCAAAAGTATGGTTTAACTCTGTTAGCTGAATGCTCAGATCAGAAAGAAGTTTCACAGAATGCTTCTGTGTAGTTTATATTTGAATATATTCCTTTTTCCACTACTACTCTCTTAGCGCTCCAAATGTCCAGTTGCATTTTCTACAGAAAGAGTGTTCAGATCTGCTCAATCAAAAGTATGGTTTAACTCTGTTAGCTGAATGCACAGATCAGAAAGAAGTTTCACAGAATGATTCTGTGTAGTTTATATTTGGAGACATTCCTTTTTCCACTATTACCCTCTTAGCGCTCCGAATCTCCACTTGCATTTTCTACAGAAAGAGTGTTTCAGAACGGCTCAATCAAAATTAAGGTTCAACTCTTTTAGTTGAACAAACAGAACACAAAGAAGTTTCACACAATTCTTCTGTGTAGTTTTTATTTGTAGACATTCTTTTTCCCAATATAGGCCTCTTAGCGCTCAGAATGTCCAATTGCAGTTTCTACAGAAAGAGGGTTTCAGAACGGCTCAATCAAAAGTAAGGTTCAACTCTGTTAGTTGAAAGCACAGAACAGAAAGAAGTTTCATACAATGCTTCTGTGTAGTTTATATTTGAACATATTCTTTTTTCCACTATTACCCACTTAGCGCTACGAATGTCCAGTTACATTTACTACAGACAGAGTGTTTCAAAACTGCTCAATCAAAAGTATGGTTGTACTCTGTTAGCTGAATTCTCAGATCAGAAAGAAGTTTCACAGAATGCTTCTGTGTAGTTTATATTTGATTATATTCCTTTTTCCACTACTACGCTCTTAGCGCTCCAAATGTCCAGTTGCATTTTCTACAGAAAGAGTGTTCAGATCTGCTCAATCAAAAGTATGGTTTAACTCTGTTAGCTGAATGCACACATCAGAAAGAAGTTTCACCGAGTGATTCTGTGTAGTTTATATTTGAAGACATTCCTTTTTCCACTATTACCCTCTTAGCGCTCCGAATCTCCACTTGCATTTTCTACAAAAAGAGTGTTTCATAACTGCTCAATCAAAAATATGTTTTATCTCTGTTAACTGAATTTACAGATCAGAAATAAGTTTCACAGAATGCATCTGTGTAGTTTTTATTTGAAGATATTCTTTTTCCCAATGTAGGCCTCTTAGCGCTTAGCATGTCCAATTGCTGTTTCTACAGAAAGAGTGTTTCAGAACGGCTCAATCAAAAGTAAGGTTCAACTCTGTTAGTTGAATGCACAGAACAGAAAGAATTTTCACAGAATGCTACTGTGTAGTTTATATTTGAATATATTCCTTTTTCCACTATTACCCTCTTAGCGCTCCGAATGTCCACTTGCATTTTCTACAGAAAGAGTGTTCAGAACTGCGCAATCAAAAGTATGGTTTAACTCTGTTAGCTTAATGAACATATCAGAAATAAGTTTCACACAATGCTTCTGTGTAGTTTTTATTTGAAGATATTATTTTTCCCAATAGAGGCCTCTTAGCGCTCAGAATGTCCAATTGCAGTTTCTACAGAAAGAGTGTTTCAGAAAGGCTCAATCAAAAGTAAGGTTCAACTCTGTTAGTTGAATGCACAGAACAGAAAGAAGTTTCATACAATGCTTCTGTGTAGTTTATATTTGAACATATTCTTTTTTCCACTATTACCCACTTAGCGCTACGAATGTCCAGTTGCATTTTCTACAGACAGAGTGTTTCAAAACTGCTCAATCAAAAGTATGGTTTAACTCTGTTAGCTGAATGCTCAGATCAGAATGAAGTTTCACAGAATGCTTCTGTGTAGTTTATATTTGAATATATTCCTTTTTCCACTACTACTCTCTTAGCGCTCCAAATGTCCAGTTGCATTTTCTACAGAAAGAGTGTTCAGATCTGCTCAATCAAAAGTATGGTTTAACCCTGTTAGCTGAATGCACAGATCAGAAAGAAGTTTCACAGAATGATTCTGTGTAGTTTATATTTGGAGACATTCCTTTTTCCACTATTACCCTCTTAGCGCTCCGAATCTCCACTTGCATTTTCTACATAAAGAGTGTTTCAGAACGGCTCAATCAAAATTAAGGTTCAACTCTTTTAGTTGAACAAACAGAACAGAAAGAAGTTTCACACAATTCTTCTGTGTAGTTTTTATTTTTAGACATTCTTTTTCCCAATATAGGAATCTTAGCGCTCAGAATGTCCAATTGCAGTTTCTACAGAAAGAGTGTTTCAGAACGGCTCAATCAAAAGTAAGGTTCAACTCTGTTAGTTGAATGCACAGAACAGAAAGAAGTTTCATACAATGCTTCTGTGTAGTTTATATTTGAACATATTCTTTTTTCCACTATTACCCACTTAGCGCTACGAATGTCCAGTTGCATTTTCTACAGACAGAGTGTTTCAAAACTGCTCAATCAAAAGTATGGTTTTTGTCTGTTAGCTGAATTCTCAGATCAGAAAGAAGTTTCACAGAATGCTTCTGTGTAGTTTATATTTGATTATATTCCTTTTTCCACTACTACGCTCTTAGCGCTCCAAATGTCCAGTTGCATTTTCTACAGAAAGAGTGTTCAGATCTGCTCAATCAAAAGTATGGTTTAACTCTGTTAGCTGAATGCACAGATCAGAAAGAAGTTTCACCGAGTGATTCTGTGTAGTTTATATTTGAAGACATTCCTTTTTCCACTATTACCCTCTTAGCGCTCCGAATCTCCACTTGCATTTTCTACAAAAAGAGTGTTTCATAACTGCTCAATCAAAAATATGTTTTATCTCTGTTAACTGAATTTACAGATCAGAAATAAGTTTCACAGAATGCATCTGTGTAGTTTTTATTTGAAGATATTCTTTTTCCCAATGTAGGCCTCTTAGCGCTTAGCATGTCCAATTGCTGTTTCTACAGAAAGAGTGTTTCAGAACGGCTCAATCAAAAGTAAGGTTCAACTCTGTTAGTTGAATGCACAGAACAGAAAGAATTTTCACAGAATGCTACTGTGTAGTTTATATTTGAATATATTCCTTTTTCCACTATTACCCTCTTAGCGCTCCGAATGTCCACTTGAATTTTCTACAGAAAGAGTATTCAGAACTGCGCAATCAAAAGTATGGTTTAACTCTGTTAGCTTAATGAACATATCAGAAATAAGTTTCACACAATGCTTCTGTGTAGTTTTTATTTGAAGATATTATTTTTCCCAATAGAGGCCTCTTAGCGCTCAGAATGTCCAATTGCAGTTTCTACAGAAAGAGTGTTTCAGAAAGGCTCAATCAAAAGAAAGGTTCAAGTCTGTTAGTTGAATGCACAGAACAGAAAGATGTTTCATACAATGCTTCTGTGTAGTTTATATTTGAACATATTCTTTTTTCCACTATTACCCACTTAGCGCTACGAATATCCAGTTGCATTTTCTACAGACAGAGTGTTTCAAAACTGCTCAATCAAAAGTATGGTTTAACTCTCTTAGCTGAATGCTCAGATCAGAAAGAAGTTTCACAGAATGCTTCTGTGTAGTTTATATTTGAATATATTCCTTTTTCCACTACTACTCTCTTAGCGCTCCAAATGTCCAGTTGCATTTTCTACAGAAAGAGTGTTCAGATCTGCTCAATCAAAAGTATGGTTTAACTCTGTTAGCTGAATGCACAGATCAGAAATAAGTTTCACAGAATGATTCTGTGTAGTTTATATTTGGAGACATTCCTTTTTCCACTATTACCCTCTTAGCGCTCCGAATCTCCACTTGCATTTTCTACAGAAAGAGTGTTTCAGAACGGCTCAATCAAAATTAAGGTTCAACTCTTTTAGTTGAACAAACAGAACACAAAGAAGTTTCACACAATTCTTCTGTGTAGTTTTTATTTGTAGACATTCTTTTTCCCAATATAGGCCTCTTAGCGCTCAGAATGTCCAATTGCAGTTTCTACAGAAAGAGGGTTTCAGAACGGCTCAATCAAAAGTAAGGTTCAACTCTGTTAGTTGAAAGCACAGAACAGAAAGAAGTTTCATACAATGCTTCTGTGTAGTTTATATTTGAACATATTCTTTTTTCCACTATTACCCACTTAGCGCTACGAATGTCCAGTTGCATTTACTACAGACAGAGAGTTTCAAAACTGCTCAATCAAAAGTATGGTTGTACTCTGTTAGCTGAATTCTCAGATCAGAAAGAAGTTTCACAGAATGCTTCTGTGTAGTTTATATTTGATTATATTCCTTTTTCCACTACTACGCTCTTAGCGCTCCAAATGTCCAGTTGCATTTTCTACAGAAAGAGTGTTCAGATCTGCTCAATCAAAAGTATGGTTTAACTCTGTTAGCTGAATGCACACATCAGAAATAAGTTTCACCGAGTGATTCTGTGTAGTTTATATTTGAAGACATTCCTTTTTCCACTATTACCCTCTTAGCGCTCCGAATCTCCACTTGCATTTTCTACAAAAAGAGTGTTTCATAACTGCTCAATCAAAAATATGTTTTATCTCTGTTAACTGAATTTACAGATCAGAAATAAGTTTCACAGAATGCATCTGTGTAGTTTTTATTTGAAGATATTCTTTTTCCCAATGTAGGCCTCTTAGCGCTTAGCATGTCCAATTGCTGTTTCTACAGAAAGAGTGTTTCAGAACGGCTCAATCAAAAGTAAGGTTCAACTCTGTTAGTTGAATGCACAGAACAGAAAGAATTTTCACAGAATGCTACTGTGTAGTTTATATTTGAATATATTCCTTTTTCCACTATTACCCTCTTAGCGCTCCGAATGTCCACTTGCATTTTCTACAGAAAGAGTGTTCAGAACTGCGCAATCAAAAGTATGGTTTAACTCTGTTAGCTTAATGAACATATCAGAAATAAGTTTCACACAATGCTTCTGTGTAGTTTTTATTTGAAGATATTATTTTTCCCAATAGAGGCCT
Source organism: Symphalangus syndactylus (assembly GCF_028878055.3). Taxonomy (NCBI): domain Eukaryota; kingdom Metazoa; phylum Chordata; class Mammalia; order Primates; family Hylobatidae; genus Symphalangus; species Symphalangus syndactylus. The sequence goes on from NC_072446.2 coordinate 72,646,434, forward strand.
CTTAGCGCTCAGAATGTCCAATTGCAGTTTCTACAGAAAGAGTGTTTCAGAAAGGCTCAATCAAAAGAAAGGTTCAAGTCTGTTAGTTGAATGCACAGAACAGAAAGTTGTTTCATACAATGCTTCTGTGTAGTTTATATTTGAACATATTATTTTTTCCACTATTACCCACTTAGCGCTACGAATATCCAGTTGCATTTTCTACAGACAGAGTGTTTCAAAACTGCTCAATCAAAAGTATGGTTTAACTCTGTTAGCTGAATGCTCAGATCAGAAAGAAGTTTCACAGAATGCTTCTGTGTAGTTTATATTTGAATATATTCCTTTTTCCACTACTACTCTCTTAGCGCTCCAAATGTCCAGTTGCATTTTCTACAGAAAGAGTGTTCAGATCTGCTCAATCAAAAGTATGGTTTAACTCTGTTAGCTGAATGCACAGATCAGAAAGAAGTTTCACAGAATGATTCTGTGTAGTTTATATTTGGAGACATTCCTTTTTCCACTATTACCCTCTTAGCGCTCCGAATCTCCACTTGCATTTTCTACAGAAAGAGTGTTTCAGAACGGCTCAATCAAAATTAAGGTTCAACTCTTTTAGTTGAACAAACAGAACACAAAGAAGTTTCACACAATTCTTCTGTGTAGTTTTTATTTGTAGACATTCTTTTTCCCAATATAGGCCTCTTAGCGCTCAGAATGTCCAATTGCAGTTTCTACAGAAAGAGGGTTTCAGAACGGCTCAATCAAAAGTAAGGTTCAACTCTGTTAGTTGAAAGCACAGAACAGAAAGAAGTTTCATACAATGCTTCTGTGTAGTTTATATTTGAACATATTCTTTTTTCCACTATTACCCACTTAGCGCTACGAATGTCCAGTTACATTTACTACAGACAGAGTGTTTCAAAACTGCTCAATCAAAAGTATGGTTGTACTCTGTTAGCTGAATTCTCAGATCAGAAAGAAGTTTCACAGAATGCTTCTGTGTAGTTTATATTTGATTATATTCCTTTTTCCACTACTACGCTCTTAGCGCTCCAAATGTCCAGTTGCATTTTCTACAGAAAGAGTGTTCAGATCTGCTCAATCAAAAGTATGGTTTAACTCTGTTAGCTGAATGCACACATCAGAAAGAAGTTTCACCGAGTGATTCTGTGTAGTTTATATTTGAAGACATTCCTTTTTCCACTATTACCCTCTTAGCGCTCCGAATCTCCACTTGCATTTTCTACAAAAAGAGTGTTTCATAACTGCTCAATCAAAAATATGTTTTATCTCTGTTAACTGAATTTACAGATCAGAAATAAGTTTCACAGAATGCATCTGTGTAGTTTTTATTTGAAGATATTCTTTTTCCCAATGTAGGCCTCTTAGCGCTTAGCATGTCCAATTGCTGTTTCTACAGAAAGAGTGTTTCAGAACGGCTCAATCAAAAGTAAGGTTCAACTCTGTTAGTTGAATGCACAGAACAGAAAGAATTTTCACAGAATGCTACTGTGTAGTTTATATTTGAATATATTCCTTTTTCCACTATTACCCTCTTAGCGCTCCGAATGTCCACTTGCATTTTCTACAGAAAGAGTGTTCAGAACTGCGCAATCAAAAGTATGGTTTAACTCTGTTAGCTTAATGAACATATCAGAAATAAGTTTCACACAATGCTTCTGTGTAGTTTTTATTTGAAGATATTATTTTTCCCAATAGAGGCCTCTTAGCGCTCAGAATGTCCAATTGCAGTTTCTACAGAAAGAGTGTTTCAGAAAGGCTCAATCAAAAGTAAGGTTCAACTCTGTTAGTTGAATGCACAGAACAGAAAGAAGTTTCATACAATGCTTCTGTGTAGTTTATATTTGAACATATTCTTTTTTCCACTATTACCCACTTAGCGCTACGAATGTCCAGTTGCATTTTCTACAGACAGAGTGTTTCAAAACTGCTCAATCAAAAGTATGGTTTAACTCTGTTAGCTGAATGCTCAGATCAGAATGAAGTTTCACAGAATGCTTCTGTGTAGTTTATATTTGAATATATTCCTTTTTCCACTACTACTCTCTTAGCGCTCCAAATGTCCAGTTGCATTTTCTACAGAAAGAGTGTTCAGATCTGCTCAATCAAAAGTATGGTTTAACCCTGTTAGCTGAATGCACAGATCAGAAAGAAGTTTCACAGAATGTTTCTGTGTAGTTTATATTTGGAGACATTCCTTTTTCCACTATTACCCTCTTAGCGCTCCGAATCTCCACTTGCATTTTCTACATAAAGAGTGTTTCAGAACGGCTCAATCAAAATTAAGGTTCAACTCTTTTAGTTGAACAAACAGAACAGAAAGAAGTTTCACACAATTCTTCTGTGTAGTTTTTATTTTTAGACATTCTTTTTCCCAATATAGGAATCTTAGCGCTCAGAATGTCCAATTGCAGTTTCTACAGAAAGAGTGTTTCAGAACGGCTCAATCAAAAGTAAGGTTCAACTCTGTTAGTTGAATGCACAGAACAGAAAGAAGTTTCATACAATGCTTCTGTGTAGTTTATATTTGAACATATTCTTTTTTCCACTATTACCCACTTAGCGCTACGAATGTCCAGTTGCATTTTCTACAGACAGAGTGTTTCAAAACTGCTCAATCAAAAGTATGGTTTTTGTCTGTTAGCTGAATTCTCAGATCAGAAAGAAGTTTCACAGAATGCTTCTGTGTAGTTTATATTTGATTATATTCCTTTTTCCACTACTACGCTCTTAGCGCTCCAAATGTCCAGTTGCATTTTCTACAGAAAGAGTGTTCAGATCTGCTCAATCAAAAGTATGGTTTAACTCTGTTAGCTGAATGCACAGATCAGAAAGAAGTTTCACCGAGTGATTCTGTGTAGTTTATATTTGAAGACATTCCTTTTTCCACTATTACCCTCTTAGCGCTCCGAATCTCCACTTGCATTTTCTACAAAAAGAGTGTTTCATAACTGCTCAATCAAAAATATGTTTTATCTCTGTTAACTGAATTTACAGATCAGAAATAAGTTTCACAGAATGCATCTGTGTAGTTTTTATTTGAAGATATTCTTTTTCCCAATGTAGGCCTCTTAGCGCTTAGCATGTCCAATTGCTGTTTCTACAGAAAGAGTGTTTCAGAACGGCTCAATCAAAAGTAAGGTTCAACTCTGTTAGTTGAATGCACAGAACAGAAAGAATTTTCACAGAATGCTACTGTGTAGTTTATATTTGAATATATTCCTTTTTCCACTATTACCCTCTTAGCGCTCCGAATGTCCACTTGAATTTTCTACAGAAAGAGTATTCAGAACTGCGCAATCAAAAGTATGGTTTAACTCTGTTAGCTTAATGAACATATCAGAAATAAGTTTCACACAATGCTTCTGTGTAGTTTTTATTTGAAGATATTATTTTTCCCAATAGAGGCCTCTTAGCGCTCAGAATGTCCAATTGCAGTTTCTACAGAAAGAGTGTTTCAGAAAGGCTCAATCAAAAGAAAGGTTCAAGTCTGTTAGTTGAATGCACAGAACAGAAAGATGTTTCATACAATGCTTCTGTGTAGTTTATATTTGAACATATTCTTTTTTCCACTATTACCCACTTAGCGCTACGAATATCCAGTTGCATTTTCTACAGACAGAGTGTTTCAAAACTGCTCAATCAAAAGTATGGTTTAACTCTCTTAGCTGAATGCTCAGATCAGAAAGAAGTTTCACAGAATGCTTCTGTGTAGTTTATATTTGAATATATTCCTTTTTCCACTACTACTCTCTTAGCGCTCCAAATGTCCAGTTGCATTTTCTACAGAAAGAGTGTTCAGATCTGCTCAATCAAAAGTATGGTTTAACTCTGTTAGCTGAATGCACAGATCAGAAATAAGTTTCACAGAATGATTCTGTGTAGTTTATATTTGGAGACATTCCTTTTTCCACTATTACCCTCTTAGCGCTCCGAATCTCCACTTGCATTTTCTACAGAAAGAGTGTTTCAGAACGGCTCAATCAAAATTAAGGTTCAACTCTTTTAGTTGAACAAACAGAACACAAAGAAGTTTCACACAATTCTTCTGTGTAGTTTTTATTTGTAGACATTCTTTTTCCCAATATAGGCCTCTTAGCGCTCAGAATGTCCAATTGCAGTTTCTACAGAAAGAGGGTTTCAGAACGGCTCAATCAAAAGTAAGGTTCAACTCTGTTAGTTGAAAGCACAGAACAGAAAGAAGTTTCATACAATGCTTCTGTGTAGTTTATATTTGAACATATTCTTTTTTCCACTATTACCCACTTAGCGCTACGAATGTCCAGTTGCATTTACTACAGACAGAGAGTTTCAAAACTGCTCAATCAAAAGTATGGTTGTACTCTGTTAGCTGAATTCTCAGATCAGAAAGAAGTTTCACAGAATGCTTCTGTGTAGTTTATATTTGATTATATTCCTTTTTCCACTACTACGCTCTTAGCGCTCCAAATGTCCAGTTGCATTTTCTACAGAAAGAGTGTTCAGATCTGCTCAATCAAAAGTATGGTTTAACTCTGTTAGCTGAATGCACACATCAGAAATAAGTTTCACCGAGTGATTCTGTGTAGTTTATATTTGAAGACATTCCTTTTTCCACTATTACCCTCTTAGCGCTCCGAATCTCCACTTGCATTTTCTACAAAAAGAGTGTTTCATAACTGCTCAATCAAAAATATGTTTTATCTCTGTTAACTGAATTTACAGATCAGAAATAAGTTTCACAGAATGCATCTGTGTAGTTTTTATTTGAAGATATTCTTTTTCCCAATGTAGGCCTCTTAGCGCTTAGCATGTCCAATTGCTGTTTCTACAGAAAGAGTGTTTCAGAACGGCTCAATCAAAAGTAAGGTTCAACTCTGTTAGTTGAATGCACAGAACAGAAAGAATTTTCACAGAATGCTACTGTGTAGTTTATATTTGAATATATTCCTTTTTCCACTATTACCCTCTTAGCGCTCCGAATGTCCACTTGCATTTTCTACAGAAAGAGTGTTCAGAACTGCGCAATCAAAAGTATGGTTTAACTCTGTTAGCTTAATGAACATATCAGAAATAAGTTTCACACAATGCTTCTGTGTGGTTTTTATTTGAAGATATTATTTTTCCCAATAGAGGCCTCTTAGCGCTCAGAATGTCCAATTGCAGTTTCTACAGAAAGAGTGTTTCAGAAAGGCTCAATCAAAAGTAAGGTTCAACTCTGTTAGTTGAATGCACAGAACAGAAAGAAGTTTCATACAATGCTTCTGTGTAGTTTATATTTGAACATATTCTTTTTTCCAGTATTACCCACTTAGCGCTACGAATGTCCAGTTGCATTTTCTACAGACAGAGTGTTTCAAAACTGCTCAATCAAAAGTATGCTTTAACTCTGTTAGCTGAATGCTCAGATCAGAAAGAAGTTTCACAGAATGCTTCTGTGTAGTTTATATTTGAATATATTCCTTTTTCCACTACTACTCTCTTAGCGCTCCAAATGTCCAGTTGCATTTTCTACAGAAATAGTGTTCAGATCTGCTCAATCAAAAGTATGGTTTAACTCTGTTAGCTGAATGCACAGATCAGAAAGAAGTTTCACAGAATGATTCTGTGTAGTTTATATTTGGAGACATTCCTTTTTCCACTATTACCCTATTAGCGCTCCGAATCTCCACTTGCATTTTCTACAGAAAGAGTGTTTCAGAACGGCTCAATCAAAATTAAGGTTCAACTCTTTTAGTTGAACAAACAGAACAGAAAGAAGTTTCACACAATTCTTCTGTGTAGTTTTTATTTGTAGACATTCTTTTTCCCAATATAGGCCTCTTAGCGCTCAGAATGTGCAATTGCAGTTTCTACAGAAAGAGGGTTTCAGAACGGCTCAATCAAAAGTAAGGTTCAACTCTGTTAGTTGAATGCACAGAACAGAAAGAAGTTTCATACAATGCTTCTGTGTAGTTTATATTTGAACATATTCTTTTTTCCACTATTACCCACTTAGCGCTACGAATGTCCAGTTGCATTTTCTACAGACAGAGTGTTTCAAAACTGCTCAATCAAAAGTATGGTTTTACTCTGTTAGCTGAATTCTCAGATCAGAAAGAAGTTTCACAGAATGCTTCTGTGTAGTTTATATTTGATTATATTCCTTTTTCCACTACTACGCTCTTAGCGCTCAAATTGTCCAGTTGCATTTTCTACAGAAAGAGTGTTCAGATCTGCTCAATCAAAAGTATGGTTTAACTCTGTTAGCTGAATGCACAGATCAGAAAGAAGTTTCACCGAGTGATTCTGTGTAGTTTATATTTGAAGACATTCCTTTTTCCACTATTACCCTCTTAGCGCTCCGAATCTCCACTTGCATTTTCTACAAAAAGAGTGTTTCATAACTGCTCAATCAAAAATATGTTTTATCTCTGTTAACTGAATTTACAGATCAGAAATAAGTTTCACAGAATGCATCTGTGTAGTTTTTATTTGAAGATATTCTTTTTCCCAATGTAGGCCTCTTAGCGCTTAGCATGTCCAATTGCTGTTTCTACAGAAAGAGTGTTTCAGAACGACTCAATCAAAAGTAAGGTTAAACTCTGTTAGTTGAATGCACAGAACAGAAAGAATTTTCACAGAATGCTACTGTGTAGTTTATATTTGAATATATTCCTTTTTCCACTATTACCCTCTTAGCGCTCCGAATGTCCACTTGCATTTTCTACAGAAAGAGTGTTCAGAACTGCGCAATCAAAAGTATGGTTTAACTCTGTTAGCTTAATGAACATATCAGAAATAAGTTTCACACAATGCTTCTGTGTAGTTTTTATTTGAAGATATTATTTTTCCCAATAGAGGCCTCTTAGCGCTCAGAATGTCCAATTGCAGTTTCTACAGAAAGAGTGTTTCAGAAAGGCTCAATCAAAAGTAAGGTTCAACTCTGTTAGTTGAATGCACAGAACAGAAAGTAGTTTCATACAATGCTTCTGTGTAGTTTATATTTGAACATATTCTTTTTTCCACTATTACCCACTTAGCGCTACGAATGTCCAGTTGCATTTTCTACAGACAGAGTGTTTCAAAACTGCTCAATCAAAAGTATGGTTTAACTCTGTTAGCTGAATGCTCAGATCAGAAAGAAGTTTCACAGAATGCTTCTGTTTAGTTTATATTTGAATATATTCCTTTTTCCACTACTACTCTCTTAGCGCTCCAAATGTCCAGTTGCATTTTCTACAGAAATAGTGTTCAGATCTGCTCAATCAAAAGTATGGTTTAACCCTGTTAGCTGAATGCACAGATCAGAAAGAAGTTTCACAGAATGATTCTGTGTAGTTTATATTTGGAGACATTCCTTTTTCCACTATTACCCTCTTAGCGCTCCGAATCTCCACTTGCATTTTCTACAGAAAGAGTGTTTCAGAACGGCTCAATCAAAATTAAGGTTCAACTCTTTTAGTTGAACAAACCGAACAGAAAGAAGTTTCACACAATTCTTCTGTGTAGTTTTTATTTGTAGACATTCTTTTTCCCAATATAGTCCTCTTAGCGCTCAGAATGTCCAATTGCAGTTTCTACAGAAAGAGGGTTTCAGAACGGCTCAATCAAAAGTAAGGTTCAACTCTGTTAGTTGAATGCACAGAACAGAAAGAAGTTTCATAGAATGCTTCTGTGTAGTTTATATTTGAACATATTCTTTTTTCCACTATTACCCACTTAGTGCTACGAATGTCCAGTTGCATTTTCTACAGACAGAGTGTTTCAAAACTGCTCAATCAAAAGTATGGTTTTACTCTGTTAGCTGAATTCTCAGATCAGAAAGAAGTTTCACAGAATGCTTCTGTGTAGTTTATATTTGATTATATTCCTTTTTCCACTACTACGCTCTTAGCGCTCCAAATGTCCAGTTGCATTTTCTACAGAAAGAGTGTTCAGATCTGCTCAATCAAAAGTATGGTTTAACTCTGTTAGCTGAATGCACAGATCAGAAAGAAGTTTCACCGAGTGATTCTGTGTAGTTTATATTTGAAGACATTCCTTTTTCCACTATTACCCTCTTAGCGCTCCGAATCTCCACTTGCATTTTCTACAAAAAGAGTGTTTCATAACTGCTCAATCAAAAATATGTTTTATCTCTGTTAACTGAATTTACAGATCAGAAATAAGTTTCACAGAATGCATCTGTGTAGTTTTTATTTGAAGATATTCTTTTTCACAATGTAGGCCTCTTAGCGCTTAGCATGTCCAATTGCTGTTTCTACAGAAAGAGTGTTTCAGAACGGCTCAATCAAAAGTAAGGTTCAACTCTGTTAGTTGAATGCACAGAACAGAAAGAATTTTCACAGAATGCTACTGTGTAGTTTATATTTGAATATATTCCTTTTTCCACTATTACCCTCTTAGCGCTCCGAATGTCCACTTGCATTTTCTACAGAAAGAGTGTTCAGAACTGCGCAATCAAAAGTATGGTTTAACTCTGTTAGCTTAATGAACATATCAGAAATAAGTTTCACACAATGCTTCTGTGTAGTTTTTATTTGAAGATATTATTTTTCCCAATAGAGGCCTCTTAGTGCTCAGAATGTCCAATTGCAGTTTCTACAGAAAGAGTGTTTCAGAAAGGCTCAATCAAAAGTAAGGTTCAACTCTGTTAGTTGAATGCACAGAACAGAAAGTAGTTTCATACAGTGCTTCTGTGTAGTTTATATTTGAACATATTCTTTTTTCCACTATTACCCACTTAGCGCTACGAATGTCCAGTTGCATTTTCTACAGACAGAGTGTTTCAAAACTGCTCAATCAAAAGTATGGTTTAACTCTGTTAGCTGAATGCTCAGAACAGAAAGAAGTTTCACAGAATGCTTCTGTGTAGTTTATATTTGAATATATTCCTTTTTCCACTACTACTCTCTTAGCGCTCCAAATGTCCAGTTGTATTTTCTACAGAAATAGTGTTCAGATCTGCTCAATCAAAAGTATGGTTTAACTCTGTTAGCTGAATGCACAGATCTGAAAGAAGTTTCACAGAATGATTCTGTGTAGTTTATATTTGGAGACATTCCTTTTTCCACTATTACCCTCTTAGCGCTCCGAATCTCCACTTGCATTTTCTACAGAAAGAGTGTTTCAGAACGGCTCAATCAAAATTAAGGTTCAACTCTTTTAGTTGAACAAACAGAACAGAAAGAAGTTTCACACAATTCTTCTGTGTAGTTTTTATTTGTAGACATTCTTTTTCCCAATATAGGCCTCTTAGCGCTCAGAATGTCCAATTGCAGTTTCTACAGAAAGAGGGTTTCAGAACGGCTCAATCAAAAGTAAGGTTCAACTCTGTTAGTTGAATGCACAGAACAGAAAGAAGTTTCATACAATGCTTCTGTGTAGTTTATATTTGAACATATTCTTTTTTCCACTATTACCCACTTAGCGCTACGAATGTCCAGTTGCATTTTCTACAGACAGAGTGTTTCAAAACTGCTCAATCAAAAGTATGGTTTTACTCTGTTAGCTGAATTCTCAGATCAGAAAGAAGTTTCACAGAATGCTTCTGTGTAGTTTATATTTGATTATATTCCTTTTTCCACTACTACGCTCTTAGCGCTCCAAATGTCCAGTTGCATTTTCTACAGAAAGAGTGTTCAGATCTGCTCAATCAAAAGTATGGTTTAACTCTGTTAGCTGAATGCACAGATCAGGAAGAAGTTTCACCGAGTGATTCTGTGTAGTTTATATTTGAAGACATTCCTTTTTCCACTATTACCCTCTTAGCGCTCCGAATCTCCACTTGCATTTTCTACAAAAAGAGTGTTTCATAACTGCTCAATCAAAAATATGTTTTATCTCTGTTAACTGAATTTACGGATCAGAAATAAGTTTCACAGAATGCATCTGTGTAGTTTTTATTTGAAGATATTCTTTTTCCCAATGTAGGCCTCTTAGCGCTTAGCATGTCCAATTGCTGTTTCTACAGAAAGAGTGTTTCAGAACGGCTCAATCAAAAGTAAGGTTCAACTCTGTTAGTTGAATGCACAGAACAGAAAGAATTTTCACAGAATGCTACTGTGTAGTTTATATTTGAATATATTCCTTTTTCCACTATTACCCTCTTAGCGCTCCGAATGTCCACTTGCATTTTCTACAGAAAGAGTGTTCAGAACTGCGCAATCAAAAGTATGGTTTAACTCTGTTAGCTTAATGAACATATCAGAAATAAGTTTCACACAATGCTTCTGTGTAGTTTTTATTTGAAGATATTATTTTTCCCAATAGAGGCCTCTTAGCGCTCAGAAAGTCCAATTGCAGTTTCTACAGAAAGAGTGTTTCAGAAAGGCTCAATCAAAAGTAAGGTTCAACTCTGTTAGTTGAATGCACAGAACAGAAAGAAGTTTCATACAATGCTTCTGTGTAGTTTATATTTGAACATATTCTTTTTTCCACTATTACCCACTTAGCGCTACGAATGTCCAGTTGCATTTACTACAGACAGAGTGTTTCAAAACTGCTCAATCAAAAGTATGGTTTAACTCTGTTAGCTGAATGCTCAGATCAGAAAGAAGTTTCACAGAATGCTTCTGTGTAGTTTATATTTGAATATATTCCTTTTTCCACTACTACTCTCTTAGCGCTCCAAATGTCCAGTTGCATTTTCTACAGAAAGAGTGTTCAGATCTGCTCAATCAAAAGTATGGTTTAACTCTGTTAGCTGAATGCACAGATCAGAAAGAAGTTTCACAGAATGATTCTGTGTAGTTTATATATGGAGACATTCCTTTTTCCACTATTACCCTCTTAGCGCTCCGAATCTCCACTTGCATTTTCTACAGAAAGAGTGTTTCAGAACGGCTCAATCAAAATTAAGGTTCAACTCTTTTAGTTGAACAAACAGAACAGAAAGAAGTTTCACACAATTCTTCTGTGTAGTTTTTATTTGTAGACATTCTTTTTCCCAATATAGGCCTCTTAGCGCTCAGAATGTCCAATTGCAGTTTCTACAGAAAGAGGGTTTCAGAACGGCTCAATCAAAAGTAAGGTTCAACTCTGTTAGTTGAATGCACAGAACAGAAAGTAGTTTCATACAATGCTTCTGTGTAGTTTATATTTGAACATATTCTTTTTTCCACTATTACCCACTTAGCGCTACGAATGTCCAGTTGCATTTTCTACAGACAGAGTGTTTCAAAACTGCTCAATCAAAAGTATGGTTTAACTCTGTTAGCTGAATGCTCAGATCAGAAAGAAGTTTCACAGAATGCTTCTGTGTAGTTTATATTTGAATATATTCCTTTTTCCACTACTACTCTCTTAGCGCTCCAAATGTCCAGTTGCATTTTCTACAGAAATAGTGTTCAGATCTGCTCAATCAAAAGTATGGTTTAACTCTGTTAGCTGAATGCACAGATCAGAAAGAAGTTTCACAGAATGATTCTGTGTAGTTTATATTTGGAGACATTCCTTTTTCCACTATTACCCTCTTAGCGCTCCGAATCTCCACTTGCATTTTCTACAGAAAGAGTGTTTCAGAACGGCTCAATCAAAATTAAGGTTCAACTCTTTTAGTTGAACAAACAGAACAGAAAGAAGTTTCACACAATTCTTCTGTGTAGTTTTTATTTGTAGACATTCTTTTTCCCAATATAGGCCTCTTAGCGCTCAGAATGTCCAATTGCAGTTTCTACAGAAAGAGGGTTTCAGAACGGCTCAATCAAAAGTAAGGTTCAACTCTGTTAGTTGAATGCACAGAACAGAAAGAAGGTTCATAGAATGCTTCTGTGTAGTTTATATTTGAACATATTCTTTTTTCCACTATTACCCACTTAGCGCTACGAATGTCCAGTTGCATTTTCTACAGACAGAGTGTTTCAAAACTGCTCAATCAAAAGTATGGTTTTACTCTGTTAGCTGAATTCTCAGATCAGAAAGAAGTTTCACAGAATGCTTCTGTGTAGTTTATATTTGATTATATTCCTTTTTCCACTACTACGCTCTTAGCGCTCCAAATGTCCAGTTGCATTTTCTACAGAAAGAGTGTTCAGATCTGATCAATCAAAAGTATGGTTTAACTCTGTTAGCTGAATGCACAGATAAGGAAGATGTTTCACCGAGTGATTCTGTGTAGTTTATATTTGAAGACATTCCTTTTTCCACTATTACCCTCTTAGCGCTCCGAATCTCCACTTGCATTTTCTACAAAAAGAGTGTTTCATAACTGCTCAATCAAAAATATGTTTTATCTCTGTTAACTGAATTTACAGATCAGAAATAAGTTTCACAGAATGCATCTGTGTAGTTTTTATTTGAAGATATTCTTTTTCCCAATGTAGGCCTCTTAGCGCTTAGCATGTCCAATTGCTGTTTCTACAGAAAGAGTGTTTCAGAACGGCTCAATCAAAAGTAAGGTTCAACTCTGTTAGTTGAATGCACAGAACAGAAAGAATTTTCACAGAATGCTACTGTGTAGTTTATATTTGAATATATTCCTTTTTCCACTATTACCCTCTTAGCGCTCCGAATGTCCACTTGCATTTTCTACAGAAAGAGTGTTCAGAACTGCGCAATCAAAAGTATGGTTTAACTCTGTTAGCTTAATGAACATATCAGAAATAAGTTTCACACAATGCTTCTGTGTAGTTTTTATTTGAAGATATTATTTTTCCCAATAGAGGCCTCTTAGCGCTCAGAGTGTCCAATTGCAGTTTCTACAGAAAGAGTGTTTCAGAAAGGCTCAATCAAAAGTAAGGTTCAACTCTGTTATTTGAATGCACAGAACAGAAAGAAGTTTCATACAATGCTTCTGTGTAGTTTATATTTGAACATATTATTTTTTCCACTATTACCCACTTAGCGCTACGAATGTCCAGTTGCATTTACTACAGACAGAGTGTTTCAAAACTGCTCAATCAAAAGTATGGTTTAACTCTGTTAGCTGAATGCTCAGATCAGAAAGAAGTTTCACAGAATGCTTCTGTGTAGTTAATATTTGAATATATTCCTTTTTCCACTACTACTCTCTTAGCGCTCCAAATGTCCAGTTGCATTTTCTACAGAAAGAGTGTTCAGATCTGCTCAATCAAAAGTATGGTTTAACTCTGTTAGCTGAATGCACAGATCAGAAAGAAGTTTCACAGAATGATTCTGTGTAGTTTATATTTGGAGACATTCCTTTATCCACTATTACCCTCTTAGCGCTCCGAATCTCAACTTGCATTTTCTACAGAAAGAGTGTTTCAGAACGGCACAATCAAAATTAAGGTTCAACTCTTTTAGTTGAACAAACAGAACAGAAAGAAGTTTCACACAATTCTTCTGTGTAGTTTTTATTTGTAGACATTCTTTTTCCCAATATAGGCCTCTTAGCGCTCAGAATGTCCAATTGCAGTTTCTACAGAAAGAGGGTTTCAGAACGGCTCAATCAAAAGTAAGGTTCAACTCTGTTAGTTGAATGCACAGAACAGAAAGAAGTTTCATACAATGCTTCTGTGTAGTTTATATTTGAACATATTCTTTTTTCCACTATTACCCACTTAGCGCTACGAATGTCCAGTTGCATTTTCTACTTACAGAGTGTTTCAAAACTGCTCAATCAAATGTATGGTTTTTGTCTGTTAGCTGAATTCTCAGATCAGAAAGAAGTTTCACAGAATGCTTCTGTGTAGTTTATATTTGATTATATTCCTTTTTCCACTACTACGCTCTTAGCGCTCCAAATGTCCAGTTGCATTTTCTACAGAAAGAGTGTTCAGATCTGCTCAATCAAATGTATGGTTTAACTCTGTTAGCTGAATGCACACATCAGAAAGAAGTTTCACCGAGTGATTCTGTGTAGTTTATATTTGAAGACATTCCTTTTTCCACTATTACCCTCTTAGCGCTCCGAATCTCCACTTGCATTTTCTACAAAAAGAGTGTTTCATAACTGCTCAATCAAAAATATGTTTTATCTCTGTTAACTGAATTTACAGATCAGAAATAAGTTTCACAGAATGCATCTGTGTAGTTTTTATTTGAAGATATTCTTTTTCCCAATGTAGGCCTCTTAGCGCTTAGCATGTCCAATTGCTGTTTCTACAGAAAGAGTGTTTCAGAACGGCTCAATCAAAAGTAAGGTTCAACTCTGTTAGTTGAATGCACAGAACAGAAAGAATTTTCACAGAATGCTACTGTGTAGTTTATATTTGAATATATTCCTTTTTCCACTATTACCCTCTTAGCGCTCCGAATGTCCACTTGCATTTTCTACAGAAAGAGTGTTCAGAACTGCGCAATCAAAAGTATGGTTTAACTCTGTTAGCTTAATGAACATATCAGAAATAAGTTTCACACAATGCTTCTGTGTAGTTTTTATTTGAAGATATTATTTTTCCCAATAGAGGCCTCTTAGCGCTCAGAATGTCCAATTGCAGTTTCTACAGAAAGAGTGTTTCAGAAAGGCTCAATCGAAAGTAAGGTTCAACTCTGTTAGTTGAATGCACAGAACAGAAAGAAGTTTCATATAATGCTTCTGTGTAGTTTATATTTGAACATATTCTTTTTTCCACTATTACCCACTTAGCGCTACGAATGTCCAGTTGCATTTTCTACAGACAGAGTGTTTCAAAACTGCTCAATCAAAAGTATGGTTTAACTCTGTTAGCTGAATGCTCAGATCAGAAAGAAGTTTCACAGAATGATTCTGTGTAGTTTATATTTGAATATATTCCTTTTTCCACTACTACTCTCTTAGCGCTCCAAATGTCCAGTTGCATTTTCTACAGAAACAGTGTTCAGATCTGCTCAATCAAAAGTATGGTTTAACTCTGTTAGCTGAATGCACAGATCAGAAAGAAGTTTCACAGAATGATTCTGTGTAGTTTATATTTGGAGACATTCCTTTTTCCACTATTACCCTCTTAGCGCTCCGAATCTCCACTTGCATTTTCTACAGAAAGAGTGTTTCAGAACGGCTCAATCAAAATTAAGGTTCAACTCTTTTAGTTGAACAAACAGAACAGAAAGAAGTTTCACACAATTCTTCTGTGTAGTTTTTATTTGTAGACATTCTTTTTCCCAGTATAGGCCTCTTAGCGCTCAGAATGTCCAATTGCAGTTTCTACAGAAAGAGGGTTTCAGAACGGCTCAATCAAAAGTAAGGTTCAACTCTGTTAGTTGAATGCACAGAACAGAAAGAAGTTTCATACAATGCTCCTGTGTAGTTTATATTTGAACATATTCTTTTTTCCACTATTACCCACTTAGCGCTACGAATGTCCAGTTGCATTTTCTACAGACAGAGTGTTTCAAAACTGCTCAATCAAAAGTATGGTTTTACTCTGTTAGCTGAATTCTCAGATCAGAAAGAAGTTTCACAGAATGCTTCTGTGTAGTTTATATTTGATTATATTCCTTTTTCCACTACTACGCTCTTAGCGCTCCAAATGTCCAGTTGCATTTTCTACAGAAAGAGTGTTCAGATCTGCTCAATCAAAAGTATGGTTTAACTCTGTTAGCTGAATGCACAGATCAGAAAGAAGTTTCACCGAGTGATTCTGTGTAGTTTATATTTGAAGACATTCCTTTTTCCACTATTACCCTCTTAGCGCTCCGAATCTCCACTTGCATTTTCTACAAAAAGAGTGTTTCATAACTGCTCAATCAAAAATATGTTTTATCTCTGTTAACTGAATTTACAGATCAGAAATAAGTTTCACAGAATGCATCTGTGTAGTTTTTATTTGAAGATATTCTTTTTCCCAATGTAGGCCTCTTAGCGCTTAGCATGTCCAATTGCTGTTTCTACAGAAAGAGTGTTTCAGAACGGCTCAATCAAAAGTAAGGTTCAACTCTGTTAGTTGAATGCACAGAACAGAAAGAATTTTCACAGAATGCTACTGTGTAGTTTATATTTGAATATATTCCTTTTTCCACTATTACCCTCTTAGCGCTCCGAATGTCCACTTGCATTTTCTACAGAAAGAGTGTTCAGAACTGCGCAATCAAAAGTATGGTTTAACTCTGTTAGCTTAATGAACATATCAGAAATAAGTTTCACACAATGCTTCTGTGTAGTTTTTATTTGAAGATATTATTTTTCCCAATAGAGGCCTCTTAGCGCTCAGAATGTCCAATTGCAGTTTCTACAGAAAGAGTGTTTCAGAAAGGCTCAATCAAAAGTAAGGTTCAACTCTGTTAGTTGAATGCACAGAACAGAAAGTAGTTTCATACAATGCTTCTGTGTAGTTTATATTTGAACATATTCTTTTTTCCACTATTACCCACTTAGCGCTACGAATGTCCAGTTGCATTTTCTACAGACAGAGTGTTTCAAAACTGCTCAATCAAAGGTATGGTTTAACTCTGTTAGCTGAATGCTCAGATCAGAAAGAAGTTTCACAGAATGCTTCTGTTTAGTTTATATTTGAATATATTCCTTTTTCCACTACTACTCTCTTAGCGCTCCAAATGTCCAGTTGCATTTTCTACAGAAATAGTGTTCAGATCTGCTCAATCAAAAGTATGGTTTAACCCTGTTAGCTGAATGCACAGATCAGAAAGAAGTTTCACAGAATGATTCTGTGTAGTTTATATTTGGAGACATTCCTTTTTCCACTATTAACCTCTTAGCGCTCCGAATCTCCACTTGCATTTTCTACAGAAAGAGTGTTTCAGAACGGCTCAATCAAAATTAAGGTTCAACTCTTTTAGTTGAACAAACCGAACAGAAAGAAGTTTCACACAATTCTTCTGTGTAGTTTTTATTTGTAGACATTCTTCTTCCCAATATAGTCCTCTTAGCGCTCAGAATGTCCAATTGCAGTTTCTACAGAAAGAGGGTTTCAGAACGGCTCAATCAAAAGTAAGGTTCAACTCTGTTAGTTGAATGCACAGAACAGAAAGAAGTTTCATAGAATGCTTCTGTGTAGTTTATATTTGAACATATTCTTTTTTCCACTATTACCCACTTAGCGCTACGAATGTCCAGTTGCATTTTCTACAGACAGAGTGTTTCAAAACTGCTCAATCAAAAGTATGGTTTTACTCTGTTAGCTGAATTCTCAGATCAGAAAGTAGTTTCACAGAATGCTTCTGTGTAGTTTATATTTGATTATATTCCTTTTTCCACTACTACGCTCTTAGCGCTCCAAATGTCCAGTTGCATTTTCTACAGAAAGAGTGTTCAGATCTGCTCAATCAAAAGTATGGTTTAACTCTGTTAGCTGAATGCACAGATCAGAAAGAAGTTTCACCGAGTGATTCTGTGTAGTTTATATTTGAAGACATTCCTTTTTCCACTATTACCCTCTTAGCGCTCCGAATCTCCACTTGCATTTTCTACAAAAAGAGTGTTTCATAACTGCTCAATCAAAAATATGTTTTATCTCTGTTAACTGAATTTACAGATCAGAAATAAGTTTCACAGAATGCATCTGTGTAGTTTTTATTTGAAGATATTCTTTTTCACAATGTAGGCCTCTTAGCGCTTAGCATGTCCAATTGCTGTTTCTACAGAAAGAGTGTTTCAGAACGGCTCAATCAAAAGTAAGGTTCAACTCTGTTAGTTGAATGCACAGAACAGAAAGAATTTTCACAGAATGCTACTGTGTAGTTTATATTTGAATATATTCCTTTTTCCACTATTACCCTCTTAGCGCTCCGAATGTCCACTTGCATTTTCTACAGAAAGAGTGTTCAGAACTGCGCAATCAAAAGTATGGTTTAACTCTGTTAGCTTAATGAACATATCAGAAATAAGTTTCACACAATGCTTCTGTGTAGTTTTTATTTGAAGATATTATTTTTCCCAATAGAGGCCTCTTAGCGCTCAGAATGTCCAATTGCAGTTTCTACAGAAAGAGTGTTTCAGAAAGGCTCAATCAAAAGTAAGGTTCAACTCTGTTAGTTGAATGCACAGAACAGAAAGTAGTTTCATACAATGCTTCTGTGTAGTTTATATTTGAACATATACTTTTTTCCACTATTACCCACTTAGCGCTACGAATGTCCAGTTGCATTTTCTACAGACAGAGTGTTTCAAAACTGCTCAATCAAAAGTATGGTTTAACTCTGTTAGCTGAATGCTCAGAACAGAAAGAAGTTTCACAGAATGCTTCTGTGTAGTTTATATTTGAATATATTCCTTTTTCCACTACTACTCTCTTAGCGCTCCAAATGTCCAGTTGTATTTTCTACAGAAATAGTGTTCAGATCTGCTCAATCAAAAGTATGGTTTAACTCTGTTAGCTGAATGCACAGATCTGAAAGAAGTTTCACAGAATGATTCTGTGTAGTTTATATTTGGAGACATTCCTTTTTCCACTATTACCCTCTTAGCGCACCGAATCTCCACTTGCATTTTCTACAGAAAGAGTGTTTCAGAACGGCTCAATCAAAATTAAGGTTCAACTCTTTTAGTTGAACAAACAGAACAGAAAGAAGTTTCACACAATTCTTCTGTGTAGTTTTTATTTGTAGACATTCTTTTTCCCAATATAGGCCTCTTAGCGCTCAGAATGTCCAATTGCAGTTTCTACAGAAAGAGGGTTTCAGAACGGCTCAATCAAAAGTAAGGTTCAACTCTGTTAGTTGAATGCACAGAACAGAAAGAAGTTTCATACAATGCTTCTGTGTAGTTTATATTTGAACATATTCTTTTTTCCACTATTACCCACTTAGCGCTACGAATGTCCAGTTGCATTTTCTACAGACAGAGTGTTTCAAAACTGCTCAATCAAAAGTATGGTTTTACTCTGTTAGCTGAATTCTCAGATCAGAAAGAAGTTTCACAGAATGCTTCTGTGTAGTTTATATTTGATTATATTCCTTTTTCCACTACTACGCTCTTAGCGCTCCAAATGTCCAGTTGCATTTTCTACAGAAAGAGTGTTCAGATCTGCTCAATCAAAAGTATGGTTTAACCCTGTTAGCTGAATGCACAGATCAGAAAGAAGTTTCACAGAATGATTCTGTGTAGTTTATATTTGGAGACATTCCTTTTTCCACTATTAACCTCTTAGCGCTCCGAATCTCCACTTGCATTTTCTACAGAAAGAGTGTTTCAGAACGGCTCAATCAAAATTAAGGTTCAACTCTTTTAGTTGAACAAACCGAACAGAAAGAAGTTTCACACAATTCTTCTGTGTAGTTTTTATTTGTAGACATTCTTTTTCCCAATATAGTCCTCTTAGCGCTCAGAATGTCCAATTGCAGTTTCTACAGAAAGAGGGTTTCAGAACGGCTCAATCAAAAGTAAGGTTCAACTCTGTTAGTTGAATGCACAGAACAGAAAGAAGTTTCATAGAATGCTTCTGTGTAGTTTATATTTGAACATATTCTTTTTTCCACTATTACCCACTTAGCGCTACGAATGTCCAGTTGCATTTTCTACAGACAGAGTGTTTCAAAACTGCTCAATCAAAAGTATGGTTTTACTCTGTTAGCTGAATTCTCAGATCAGAAAGAAGTTTCACAGAATGCTTCTGTGTAGTTTATATTTGATTATATTCCTTTTTCCACTACTACGCTCTTAGCGCTCCAAATGTCCAGTTGCATTTTCTACAGAAAGAGTGTTCAGATCTGCTCAATCAAAAGTATGGTTTAACTCTGTTAGCTGAATGCACAGATCAGAAAGAAGTTTCACCGAGTGATTCTGTGTAGTTTATATTTGAAGACATTCCTTTTTCCACTATTACCCTCTTAGCGCTCCGAATCTCCACTTGCATTTTCTACAAAAAGAGTGTTTCATAACTGCTCAATCAAAAATATGTTTTATCTCTGTTAACTGAATTTACAGATCAGAAATAAGTTTCACAGAATGCATCTGTGTAGTTTTTATTTGAAGATATTCTTTTTCACAATGTAGGCCTCTTAGCGCTTAGCATGTCCAATTGCTGTTTCTACAGAAAGAGTGTTTCAGAACGGCTCAATCAAAAGTAAGGTTCAACTCTGTTAGTTGAATGCACAGAACAGAAAGAATTTTCACAGAATGCTACTGTGTAGTTTATATTTGAATATATTCCTTTTTCCACTATTACCCTCTTAGCGCTCCGAATGTCCACTTGCATTTTCTACAGAAAGAGTGTTCAGAACTGCGCAATCAAAAGTATGGTTTAACTCTGTTAGCTTAATGAACATATCAGAAATAAGTTTCACACAATGCTTCTGTGTAGTTTTTATTTGAAGATATTATTTTTCCCAATAGAGGCCTCTTAGCGCTCAGAATGTCCAATTGCAGTTTCTACAGAAAGAGTGTTTCAGAAAGGCTCAATCAAAAGTAAGGTTCAACTCTGTTAGTTGAATGCACAGAACAGAAAGTAGTTTCATACAATGCTTCTGTGTAGTTTATATTTGAACATATTCTTTTTTCCACTATTACCCACTTAGCGCTACGAATGTCCAGTTGCATTTTCTACAGACAGAGTGTTTCAAAACTGCTCAATCAAAAGTATGGTTTAACTCTGTTAGCTGAATGCTCAGAACAGAAAGAAGTTTCACAGAATGCTTCTGTGTAGTTTATATTTGAATATATTCCTTTTTCCACTACTACTCTCTTAGCGCTCCAAATGTCCAGTTGTATTTTCTACAGAAATAGTGTTCAGATCTGCTCAATCAAAAGTATGGTTTAACTCTGTTAGCTGAATGCACAGATCTGAATGAAGTTTCACAGAATGATTCCGTGTAGTTTATATTTGGAGACATTCCTTTTTCCACTATTACCCTCTTAGCGCTCCGAATCTCCACTTGCATTTTCTACAGAAAGAGTGTTTCAGAACGGCTCAATCAAAATTAAGGTTCAACTCTTTTAGTTGAACAAACAGAACAGAAAGAAGTTTCACACAATTCTTCTGTGTAGTTTTTATTTGTAGACATTCTTTTTCCCAATATAGGCCTCTTAGCGCTCAGAATGTCCAATTGCAGTTTCTACAGAAAGAGGGTTTCAGAACGGCTCAATCAAAAGTAAGGTTCAACTCTGTTAGTTGAATGCACAGAACAGAAAGAAGTTTCATACAATGCTTCTGTTTAGTTTATATTTGAACATATTCTTTTTTCCACTATTACCCACTTAGCGCTACGAATGTCCAGTTGCATTTTCTACAGACAGAGTGTTTCAAAACTGCTCAATCAAAAGTATGGTTTTACTCTGTTAGCTGAATTCTCAGATCAGAAAGAAGTTTCACAGAATGCTTCTGTGTAGTTTATATTTGATTATATTCCTTTTTCCACTACTACGCTCTTAGCGCTCCAAATGTCCAGTTGCATTTTCTACAGAAAGAGTGTTCAGATCTGCTCAATCAAAAGTATGGTTTAACTCTGTTAGCTGAATGCACAGATCAGGAAGAAGTTTCACCGAGTGATTCTGTGTAGTTTATATTTGAAGACATTCCTTTTTCCACTATTACCCTCTTAGCGCTCCGAATCTCCACTTGCATTTTCTACAAAAAGAGTGTTTCATAACTGCTCAATCAAAAATATGTTTTATCTCTGTTAACTGAATTTACAGATCAGAAATAAGTTTCACAGAATGCATCTGTGTAGTTTTTATTTGAAGATATTCTTTTTCCCAATGTAGGCCTCTTAGCGCTTAGCATGTCCAATTGCTGTTTCTACAGAAAGAGTGTTTCAGAACGGCTCAATCAAAAGTAAGGTTCAACTCTGTTAGTTGAATGCACAGAACAGAAAGAATTTTCACAGAATGCTACTGTGTAGTTTATATTTGAATATATTCCTTTTTCCACTATTACCCTCTTAGCGCTCCGAATGTCCACTTGCATTTTCTACAGAAAGAGTGTTCAGAACTGCGCAATCAAAAGTATGGTTTAACTCTGTTAGCTTAATGAACATATCAGAAATAAGTTTCACACAATGCTTCTGTGTAGTTTTTATTTGAAGATATTATTTTTCCCAATAGAGGCCTCTTAGCGCTCAGAAAGTCCAATTGCAGTTTCTACAGAAAGAGTGTTTCAGAAAGGCTCAATCAAAAGTAAGGTTCAACTCTGTTAGTTGAATGCACAGAACAGAAAGTAGTTTCATACAATGCTTCTGTGTAGTTTATATTTGAACATATTCTTTTTTCCACTATTACCCACTTAGTGCTACGAATGTCCAGTTGCATTTACTACAGACAGAGTGTTTCAAAACTGCTCAATCAAAAGTATGGTTTAACTCTGTTAGCTGAATGCTCAGATCAGAAAGAAGTTTCACAGAATGCTTCTGTGTAGTTTATATTTGAATATATTCCTTTTTCCACTACTACTCTCTTAGCGCTCCAAATGTCCAGTTGCATTTTCTACAGAAAGAGTGTTCAGATCTGCTCAATCAAAAGTATGGTTTAACTCTGTTAGCTGAATGCACAGATCAGAAAGAAGTTTCACAGAATGATTCTGTGTAGTTTATATATGGAGACATTCCTTTTTCCACTATTACCCTCTTAGCGCTCCGAATCTCCACTTGCATTTTCTACAGAAAGAGTGTTTCAGAACGGCACAATCAAAATTAAGGTTCAACTCTTTTAGTTGAACAAACAGAACAGAAAGAAGTTTCACACAATTCTTCTGTGTAGTTTTTATTTGTAGACATTCTTTTTCCCAATATAGGCCTCTTAGCGCTCAGAATGTCCAATTGCAGTTTCTACAGAAAGAGGGTTTCAGAACGGCTCAATCAAAAGTAAGGTTCAACTCTGTTAGTTGAATGCACAGAACAGAAAGTAGTTTCATACAATGCTTCTGTGTAGTTTATATTTGAACATATTCTTTTTTCCACTATTACCCACTTAGCGCTACGAATGTCCAGTTGCATTTTCTACAGACAGAGTGTTTCAAAACTGCTCAATCAAAAGTATGGTTTAACTCTGTTAGCTGAATGCTCAGATCAGAAAGAAGTTTCACAGAATGCTTCTGTGTAGTTTATATTTGAATATATTCCTTTTTCCACTACTACTCTCTTAGCGCTCCAAATGTCCAGTTGCATTTTCTACAGAAATAGTGTTCAGATCTGCTCAATCAAAAGTATGGTTTAACTCTGTTAGCTGAATGCACAGATCAGAAAGAAGTTTCACAGAATGATTCTGTGTAGTTTATATTTGGAGACATTCCTTTTTCCACTATTACCCTCTTAGCGCTCCGAATCTCCACTTGCATTTTCTACAGAAAGAGTGTTTCAGAACGGCTCAATCAAAATTAAGGTTCAACTCTTTTAGTTGAACAAACAGAACAGAAAGAAGTTTCACACAATTCTTCTGTGTAGTTTTTATTTGTAGACATTCTTTTTCCCAATATAGGCCTCTTAGCGCTCAGAATGTCCAATTGCAGTTTCTACAGAAAGAGGGTTTCAGAACGGCTCAATCAAAAGTAAGGTTCAACTCTGTTAGTTGAATGCACAGAACAGAAAGAAGTTTCATAGAATGCTTCTGTGTAGTTTATATTTGAACATATTCTTTTTTCCACTATTACCCACTTAGCGCTACGAATGTCCAGTTGCATTTTCTACAGACAGAGTGTTTCAAAACTGCTCAATCAAAAGTATGGTTTTACTCTGTTAGCTGAATTCTCAGATCAGAAAGAAGTTTCACAGAATGCTTCTGTGTAGTTTATATTTGATTATATTCCTTTTTCCACTACTACGCTCTTAGCGCTCCAAATGTCCAGTTGCATTTTCTACAGAAAGAGTGTTCAGATCTGCTCAATCAAAAGTATGGTTTAACTCTGTTAGCTGAATGCACAGATCAGGAAGAAGTTTCACCGAGTGATTCTGTGTAGTTTATATTTGAAGACATTCCTTTTTCCACTATTACCCTCTTAGCGCTCCGAATCTCCACTTGCATTTTCTACAAAAAGAGTGTTTCATAACTGCTCAATCAAAAATATGTTTTATCTCTGTTAACTGAATTTACAGATCAGAAATAAGTTTCACAGAATGCATCTGTGTAGTTTTTATTTGAAGATATTCTTTTTCCCAATGTAGGCCTCTTAGCGCTTAGCATGTCCAATTGCTGTTTCTACAGAAAGAGTGTTTCAGAACGGCTCAATCAAAAGTAAGGTTCAACTCTGTTAGTTGAATGCACAGAACAGAAAGAATTTTCACAGAATGCTACTGTGTAGTTTATATTTGAATATATTCCTTTTTCCACTATTACCCTCTTAGCGCTCCGAATGTCCACTTGCATTTTCTACAGAAAGAGTGTTCAGAACTGCGCAATCAAAAGTATGGTTTAACTCTGTTAGCTTAATGAACATATCAGAAATAAGTTTCACACAATGCTTCTGTGTAGTTTTTATTTGAAGATATTATTTTTCCCAATAGAGGCCTCTTAGCGCTCAGAATGTCCAATTGCAGTTTCTACAGAAAGAGTGTTTCAGAAAGGCTCAATCAAAAGTAAGGTTCAACTCTGTTATTTGAATGCACAGAACAGAAAGAAGTTTCATACAATGCTTCTGTGTAGTTTATATTTGAACATATTCTTTTTTCCACTATTACCCACTTAGCGCTACGAATGTCCAGTTGCATTTACTACAGACAGAGTGTTTCAAAACTGCTCAATCAAAAGTATGGTTTAACTCTGTTAGCTGAATGCTCAGATCAGAAAGAAGTTTCACAGAATGCTTCTGTGTAGTTAATATTTGAATATATTCCTTTTTCCACTACTACTCTCTTAGCGCTCCAAATGTCCAGTTGCATTTTCTACAGAAAGAGTGTTCAGATCTGCTCAATCAAAAGTATGGTTTAACTCTGTTAGCTGAATGCACAGATCAGAAAGAAGTTTCACAGAATGATTCTGTGTAGTTTATATTTGGAGACATTCCTTTTTTCACTATTACCCTCTTAGCGCTCCGAATCTCCACTTGCATTTTCTACAGAAAGAGTGTTTCAGAACGGCACAATCAAAATTAAGGTTCAACTCTTTTAGTTGAACAAACAGAACAGAAAGAAGTTTCACACAATTCTTCTGTGTAGTTTTTATTTGTAGACATTCTTTTTCCCAATATAGGCCTCTTAGCGCTCAGAATGTCCAATTGCAGTTTCTACAGAAAGAGGGTTTCAGAACGGCTCAATCAAAAGTAAGGTTCAACTCTGTTAGTTGAATGCACAGAACAGAAAGAAGTTTCATACAATGCTTCTGTGTAGTTTATATTTGAACATATTCTTTTTTCCACTATTACCCACTTAGCGCTACGAATGTCCAGTTGCATTTTCTACAGACAGAGTGTTTCAAAACTGCTCAATCAAAAGTATGGTTTTACTCTGTTAGCTGAATTCTCAGATCAGAAAGAAGTTTCACAGAATGCTTCTGTGTAGTTTATATTTGATTATATTCCTTTTTCCACTACTACGCTCTTAGCGCTCCAAATGTCCAGTTGCATTTTCTACAGAAAGAGTGTTCAGATCTGCTCAATCAAAAGTATGGTTTAACTCTGTTAGCTGAATGCACAGATCAGGAAGAAGTTTCACCGAGTGATTCTGTGTAGTTTATATTTGAAGACATTCCTTTTTCCACTATTACCCTCTTAGCGCTCCGAATCTCCACTTGCATTTTCTACAAAAAGAGTGTTTCATAACTGCTCAATCAAAAATATGTTTTATCTCTGTTAACTGAATTTACAGATCAGAAATAAGTTTCACAGAATGCATCTGTGTAGTTTTTATTTGAAGATATTCTTTTTCCCAATGTAGGCCTCTTAGCGCTTAGCATGTCCAATTGCTGTTTCTACAGAAAGAGTGTTTCAGAACGGCTCAATCAAAAGTAAGGTTCAACTCTGTTAGTTGAATGCACAGAACAGAAAGAATTTTCACAGAATGCTACTGTGTAGTTTATATTTGAATATATTCCTTTTTCCACTATTACCCTCTTAGCGCTCCGAATGTCCACTTGCATTTTCTACAGAAAGAGTGTTCAGAACTGCGCAATCAAAAGTATGGTTTAACTCTGTTAGCTTAATGAACATATCAGAAATAAGTTTCACACAATGCTTCTGTGTAGTTTTTATTTGAAGATATTATTTTTCCCAATAGAGGCCTCTTAGCGCTCAGAATGTCCAATTGCAGTTTCTACAGAAAGAGTGTTTCAGAAAGGCTCAATCAAAAGTAAGGTTCAACTCTGTTATTTGAATGCACAGAACAGAAAGAAGTTTCATACAATGCTTCTGTGTAGTTTATATTTGAACATATTCTTTTTTCCACTATTACCCACTTAGCGCTACGAATGTCCAGTTGCATTTACTACAGACAGAGTGTTTCAAAACTGCTCAATCAAAAGTATGGTTTAACTCTGTTAGCTGAATGCTCAGATCAGAAAGAAGTTTCACAGAATGCTTCTGTGTAGTTAATATTTGAATATATTCCTTTTTCCACTACTACTCTCTTAGCGCTCCAAATGTCCAGTTGCATTTTCTACAGAAAGAGTGTTCAGATCTGCTCAATCAAAAGTATGGTTTAACTCTGTTAGCTGAATGCACAGATCAGAAAGAAGTTTCACAGAATGATTCTGTGTAGTTTATATTTGGAGACATTCCTTTTTCCACTATTACCCTCTTAGCGCTCCGAATCTCCACTTGCATTTTCTACAGAAAGAGTGTTTCAGAACGGCACAATCAAAATTAAGGTTCAACTCTTTTAGTTGAACAAACAGAACAGAAAGAAGTTTCACACAATTCTTCTGTGTAGTTTTTATTTGTAGACATTCTTTTTCCCAATATAGGCCTCTTAGCGCTCAGAATGTCCAATTGCAGTTTCTACAGAAAGAGGGTTTCAGAACGGCTCAATCAAAAGTAAGGTTCAACTCTGTTAGTTGAATGCACAGAACAGAAAGAAGTTTCATACAATGCTTCTGTGTAGTTTATATTTGAACATATTCTTTTTTCCACTATTACCCACTTAGCGCTACGAATGTCCAGTTGCATTTTCTACTTACAGAGTGTTTCAAAACTGCTCAATCAAAAGTATGGTTTTTGTCTGTTAGCTGAATTCTCAGATCAGAAAGAAGTTTCACAGAATGCTTCTGTGTAGTTTATATTTGATTATATTCCTTTTTCCACTACTACGCTCTTAGCGCTCCAAATGTCCAGTTGCATTTTCTACAGAAAGAGTGTTCAGATCTGCTCAATCAAAAGTATGGTTTAACTCTGTTAGCTGAATGCACAGATCAGAAAGAAGTTTCACCGAGTGATTCTGTGTAGTTTATATTTGAAGACATTCCTTTTTCCACTATTACCCTCTTAGCGCTCCGAATCTCCACTTGCATTTTCTACAAAAAGAGTGTTTCATAACTGCTCAATCAAAAATATGTTTTATCTCTGTTAACTGAATTTACAGATCAGAAATAAGTTTCACAATATGCATCTGTGTAGTTTTTATTTGAAGATATTCTTTTTCCCAATGTAGGCCTCTTAGCGCTTAGCATGTCCAATTGCTGTTTCTACAGAAAGAGTGTTTCAGAACGGCTCAATCAAAAGTAAGGTTCAACTCTGTTAGTTGAATGCACAGAACAGAAAGAATTTTCACAGAATGCTACTGTGTAGTTTATATTTGAATATATTCCTTTTTCCACTATTACCCTCTTAGCGCTCCGAATGTCCACTTGCATTTTCTACAGAAAGAGTGTTCAGAACTGCGCAATCAAAAGTATGGTTTAACTCTGTTAGCTTAATGAACATATCAGAAATAAGTTTCACACAATGCTTCTGTGTAGTTTTTATTTGAAGATATTATTTTTCCCAATAGAGGCCTCTTAGCGCTCAGAATGTCCAATTGCAGTTTCTACAGAAAGAGTGTTTCAGAAAGGCTCAATCGAAAGTAAGGTTCAACTCTGTTAGTTGAATGCACAGAACAGAAAGAAGTTTCATATAATGCTTCTGTGTAGTTTATATTTGAACATATTCTTTTTTCCACTATTACCCACTTAGCGCTACGAATGTCCAGTTGCATTTTCTACAGACAGAGTGTTTCAAAACTGCTCAATCAAAAGTATGGTTTAACTCTGTTAGCTGAATGCTCAGATCAGAAAGAAGTTTCACAGAATGATTCTGTGTAGTTTATATTTGAATATATTCCTTTTTCCACTACTACTCTCTTAGCGCTCCAAATGTCCAGTTGCATTTTCTACAGAAACAGTGTTCAGATCTGCTCAATCAAAAGTATGGTTTAACTCTGTTAGCTGAATGCACAGATCAGAAAGAAGTTTCACAGAATGATTCTGTGTAGTTTATATTTGGAGACATTCCTTTTTCCACTATTACCCTCTTAGCGCTCCGAATCTCCACTTGCATTTTCTACAGAAAGAGTGTTTCAGAACGGCTCAATCAAAATTAAGGTTCAACTCTTTTAGTTGAACAAACAGAACAGAAAGAAGTTTCACACAATTCTTCTGTGTAGTTTTTATTTGTAGACATTCTTTTTCCCAATATAGGCCTCTTAGCGCTCAGAATGTCCAATTGCAGTTTCTACAGAAAGAGGGTTTCAGAACGGCTCAATCAAAAGTAAGGTTCAACTCTGTTAGTTGAATGCACAGAACAGAAAGAAGTTTCATACAATGCTCCTGTGTAGTTTATATTTGAACATATTCTTTTTTCCACTATTACCCACTTAGCGCTACGAATGTCCAGTTGCATTTTCTACAGACAGAGTGTTTCAAAACTGCTCAATCAAAAGTATGGTTTTACTCTGTTAGCTGAATTCTCAGATCAGAAAGAAGTTTCACAGAATGCTTCTGTGTAGTTTATATTTGATTATATTCCTTTTTCCACTACTACGCTCTTAGCGCTCCAAATGTCCAGTTGCATTTTCTACAGAAAGAGTGTTCAGATCTGCTCAATCAAAAGTATGGTTTAACTCTGTTAGCTGAATGCACAGATCAGAAAGAAGTTTCACCGAGTGATTCTGTGTAGTTTATATTTGAAGACATTCCTTTTTCCACTATTACCCTCTTAGCGCTCCGAATCTCCACTTGCATTTTCTACAAAAAGAGTGTTTCATAACTGCTCAATCAAAAATATGTTTTATCTCTGTTAACTGAATTTACAGATCAGAAATAAGTTTCACAGAATGCATCTGTGTAGTTTTTATTTGAAGATATTCTTTTTCCCAATGTAGGCCTCTTAGCGCTTAGCATGTCCAATTGCTGTTTCTACAGAAAGAGTGTTTCAGAACGGCTCAATCAAAAGTAAGGTTCAACTCTGTTAGTTGAATGCACAGAACAGAAAGAATTTTCACAGAATGCTACTGTGTAGTTTATATTTGAATATATTCCTTTTTCCACTATTACCCTCTTAGCGCTCCGAATGTCCACTTGCATTTTCTACAGAAAGAGTGTTCAGAACTGCGCAATCAAAAGTATGGTTTAACTCTGTTAGCTTAATGAACATATCAGAAATAAGTTTCACACAATGCTTCTGTGTAGTTTTTATTTGAAGATATTATTTTTCCCAATAGAGGCCTCTTAGCGCTCAGAATGTCCAATTGCAGTTTCTACAGAAAGAGTGTTTCAGAAAGGCTCAATCAAAAGTAAGGTTCAACTCTGTTATTTGAATGCACAGAACAGAAAGAAGTTTCATACAATGCTTCTGTGTAGTTTATATTTGAACATATTCTTTTTTCCACTATTACCCACTTAGCGCTACGAATGTCCAGTTGCATTTACTACAGACAGAGTGTTTCAAAACTGCTCAATCAAAAGTATGGTTTAACTCTGTTAGCTGAATGCTCAGATCAGAAAGAAGTTTCACAGAATGCTTCTGTGTAGTTAATATTTGAATATATTCCTTTTTCCACTACTACTCTCTTAGCGCTCCAAATGTCCAGTTGCATTTTCTACAGAAAGAGTGTTCAGATCTGCTCAATCAAAAGTATGGTTTAACTCTGTTAGCTGAATGCACAGATCAGAAAGAAGTTTCACAGAATGATTCTGTGTAGTTTATATTTGGAGACATTCCTTTTTTCACTATTACCCTCTTAGCGCTCCGAATCTCCACTTGCATTTTCTACAGAAAGAGTGTTTCAGAACGGCACAATCAAAATTAAGGTTCAACTCTTTTAGTTGAACAAACAGAACAGAAAGAAGTTTCACACAATTCTTCTGTGTAGTTTTTATTTGTAGACATTCTTTTTCCCAATATAGGCCTCTTAGCGCTCAGAATGTCCAATTGCAGTTTCTACAGAAAGAGGGTTTCAGAACGGCTCAATCAAAAGTAAGGTTCAACTCTGTTAGTTGAATGCACAGAACAGAAAGAAGTTTCATACAATGCTTCTGTGTAGTTTATATTTGAACATATTCTTTTTTCCACTATTACCCACTTAGCGCTACGAATGTCCAGTTGCATTTTCTACAGACAGAGTGTTTCAAAACTGCTCAATCAAAAGTATGGTTTTACTCTGTTAGCTGAATTCTCAGATCAGAAAGAAGTTTCACAGAATGCTTCTGTGTAGTTTATATTTGATTATATTCCTTTTTCCACTACTACGCTCTTAGCGCTCCAAATGTCCAGTTGCATTTTCTACAGAAAGAGTGTTCAGATCTGCTCAATCAAAAGTATGGTTTAACTCTGTTAGCTGAATGCACAGATCAGGAAGAAGTTTCACCGAGTGATTCTGTGTAGTTTATATTTGAAGACATTCCTTTTTCCACTATTACCCTCTTAGCGCTCCGAATCTCCACTTGCATTTTCTACAAAAAGAGTGTTTCATAACTGCTCAATCAAAAATATGTTTTATCTCTGTTAACTGAATTTACAGATCAGAAATAAGTTTCACAGAATGCATCTGTGTAGTTTTTATTTGAAGATATTCTTTTTCCCAATGTAGGCCTCTTAGCGCTTAGCATGTCCAATTGCTGTTTCTACAGAAAGAGTGTTTCAGAACGGCTCAATCAAAAGTAAGGTTCAACTCTGTTAGTTGAATGCACAGAACAGAAAGAATTTTCACAGAATGCTACTGTGTAGTTTATATTTGAATATATTCCTTTTTCCACTATTACCCTCTTAGCGCTCCGAATGTCCACTTGCATTTTCTACAGAAAGAGTGTTCAGAACTGCGCAATCAAAAGTATGGTTTAACTCTGTTAGCTTAATGAACATATCAGAAATAAGTTTCACACAATGCTTCTGTGTAGTTTTTATTTGAAGATATTATTTTTCCCAATAGAGGCCTCTTAGCGCTCAGAATGTCCAATTGCAGTTTCTACAGAAAGAGTGTTTCAGAAAGGCTCAATCAAAAGTAAGGTTCAACTCTGTTATTTGAATGCACAGAACAGAAAGAAGTTTCATACAATGCTTCTGTGTAGTTTATATTTGAACATATTCTTTTTTCCACTATTACCCACTTAGCGCTACGAATGTCCAGTTGCATTTACTACAGACAGAGTGTTTCAAAACTGCTCAATCAAAAGTATGGTTTAACTCTGTTAGCTGAATGCTCAGATCAGAAAGAAGTTTCACAGAATGCTTCTGTGTAGTTAATATTTGAATATATTCCTTTTTCCACTACTACTCTCTTAGCGCTCCAAATGTCCAGTTGCATTTTCTACAGAAAGAGTGTTCAGATCTGCTCAATCAAAAGTATGGTTTAACTCTGTTAGCTGAATGCACAGATCAGAAAGAAGTTTCACAGAATGATTCTGTGTAGTTTATATTTGGAGACATTCCTTTTTCCACTATTACCCTCTTAGCGCTCCGAATCTCCACTTGCATTTTCTACAGAAAGAGTGTTTCAGAACGGCACAATCAAAATTAAGGTTCAACTCTTTTAGTTGAACAAACAGAACAGAAAGAAGTTTCACACAATTCTTCTGTGTAGTTTTTATTTGTAGACATTCTTTTTCCCAATATAGGCCTCTTAGCGCTCAGAATGTCCAATTGCAGTTTCTACAGAAAGAGGGTTTCAGAACGGCTCAATCAAAAGTAAGGTTCAACTCTGTTAGTTGAATGCACAGAACAGAAAGAAGTTTCATACAATGCTTCTGTGTAGTTTATATTTGAACATATTCTTTTTTCCACTATTACCCACTTAGCGCTACGAATGTCCAGTTGCATTTTCTACTTACAGAGTGTTTCAAAACTGCTCAATCAAAAGTATGGTTTTTGTCTGTTAGCTGAATTCTCAGATCAGAAAGAAGTTTCACAGAATGCTTCTGTGTAGTTTATATTTGATTATATTCCTTTTTCCACTACTACGCTCTTAGCGCTCCAAATGTCCAGTTGCATTTTCTACAGAAAGAGTGTTCAGATCTGCTCAATCAAAAGTATGGTTTAACTCTGTTAGCTGAATGCACAGATCAGAAAGAAGTTTCACCGAGTGATTCTGTGTAGTTTATATTTGAAGACATTCCTTTTTCCACTATTACCCTCTTAGCGCTCCGAATCTCCACTTGCATTTTCTACAAAAAGAGTGTTTCATAACTGCTCAATCAAAAATATGTTTTATCTCTGTTAACTGAATTTACAGATCAGAAATAAGTTTCACAATATGCATCTGTGTAGTTTTTATTTGAAGATATTCTTTTTCCCAATGTAGGCCTCTTAGCGCTTAGCATGTCCAATTGCTGTTTCTACAGAAAGAGTGTTTCAGAACGGCTCAATCAAAAGTAAGGTTCAACTCTGTTAGTTGAATGCACAGAACAGAAAGAATTTTCACAGAATGCTACTGTGTAGTTTATATTTGAATATATTCCTTTTTCCACTATTACCCTCTTAGCGCTCCGAATGTCCACTTGCATTTTCTACAGAAAGAGTGTTCAGAACTGCGCAATCAAAAGTATGGTTTAACTCTGTTAGCTTAATGAACATATCAGAAATAAGTTTCACACAATGCTTCTGTGTAGTTTTTATTTGAAGATATTATTTTTCCCAATAGAGGCCTCTTAGCGCTCAGAATGTCCAATTGCAGTTTCTACAGAAAGAGTGTTTCAGAAAGGCTCAATCGAAAGTAAGGTTCAACTCTGTTAGTTGAATGCACAGAACAGAAAGAAGTTTCATATAATGCTTCTGTGTAGTTTATATTTGAACATATTCTTTTTTCCACTATTACCCACTTAGCGCTACGAATGTCCAGTTGCATTTTCTACAGACAGAGTGTTTCAAAACTGCTCAATCAAAAGTATGGTTTAACTCTGTTAGCTGAATGCTCAGATCAGAAAGAAGTTTCACAGAATGATTCTGTGTAGTTTATATTTGAATATATTCCTTTTTCCACTACTACTCTCTTAGCGCTCCAAATGTCCAGTTGCATTTTCTACAGAAACAGTGTTCAGATCTGCTCAATCAAAAGTATGGTTTAACTCTGTTAGCTGAATGCACAGATCAGAAAGAAGTTTCACAGAATGATTCTGTGTAGTTTATATTTGGAGACATTCCTTTTTCCACTATTACCCTCTTAGCGCTCCGAATCTCCACTTGCATTTTCTACAGAAAGAGTGTTTCAGAACGGCTCAATCAAAATTAAGGTTCAACTCTTTTAGTTGAACAAACAGAACAGAAAGAAGTTTCACACAATTCTTCTGTGTAGTTTTTATTTGTAGACATTCTTTTTCCCAATATAGGCCTCTTAGCGCTCAGAATGTCCAATTGCAGTTTCTACAGAAAGAGGGTTTCAGAACGGCTCAATCAAAAGTAAGGTTCAACTCTGTTAGTTGAATGCACAGAACAGAAAGAAGTTTCATACAATGCTCCTGTGTAGTTTATATTTGAACATATTCTTTTTTCCACTATTACCCACTTAGCGCTACGAATGTCCAGTTGCATTTTCTACAGACAGAGTGTTTCAAAACTGCTCAATCAAAAGTATGGTTTTACTCTGTTAGCTGAATTCTCAGATCAGAAAGAAGTTTCACAGAATGCTTCTGTGTAGTTTATATTTGATTATATTCCTTTTTCCACTACTACGCTCTTAGCGCTCCAAATGTCCAGTTGCATTTTCTACAGAAAGAGTGTTCAGATCTGCTCAATCAAAAGTATGGTTTAACTCTGTTAGCTGAATGCACAGATCAGAAAGAAGTTTCACCGAGTGATTCTGTGTAGTTTATATTTGAAGACATTCCTTTTTCCACTATTACCCTCTTAGCGCTCCGAATCTCCACTTGCATTTTCTACAAAAAGAGTGTTTCATAACTGCTCAATCAAAAATATGTTTTATCTCTGTTAACTGAATTTACAGATCAGAAATAAGTTTCACAGAATGCATCTGTGTAGTTTTTATTTGAAGATATTCTTTTTCCCAATGTAGGCCTCTTAGCGCTTAGCATGTCCAATTGCTGTTTCTACCGAAAGAGTGTTTCAGAACGGCTCAATCAAAAGTAAGGTTCAACTCTGTTAGTTGAATGCACAGAACAGAAAGAATTTTCACAGAATGCTACTGTGTAGTTTATATTTGAATATATTCCTTTTTCCACTATTACCCTCTTAGCGCTCCGAATGTCCACTTGCATTTTCTACAGAAAGAGTGTTCAGAACTGCGCAATCAAAAGTATGGTTTAACTCTGTTAGCTTAATGAACATATCAGAAATAAGTTTCACACAATGCTTCTGTGTAGTTTTTATTTGAAGATATTATTTTTCCCAATAGAGGCCTCTTAGCGCTCAGAATGTCCAATTGCAGTTTCTACAGAAAGAGTGTTTCAGAAAGGCTCAATCAAAAGTAAGGTTCAACTCTGTTAGTTGAATGCACAGAACAGAAAGATGTTTCATACAATGCTTCTGTGTAGTTTATATTTGAACATATTCTTTTTTCCACTATTACCCACTTAGCGCTACGAATGTCCAGTTGCATTTTCTACAGTCAGAGTGTTTCAAAACTGCTCAATCAAAAGTATGGTTTAACTCTGTTAGCTGAATGCTCAAATCAGAAAGAAGTTTCACAGAATGCTTCTGTGTAGTTTATATTTGAATATATTCCTTTTTCCACTACTACTCTCTTAGCGCTCCAAATGTCCAGTTGCATTTTCTACAGAAAGAGTGTTCAGATCTGCTCAATCAAAAGTATGGTTTAACCCTGTTAGCTGAATGCACAGATCAGAAAGAAGTTTCACAGAATGATTCTGTGTAGTTTATATTTGGAGACATTCCTTTTTCCACTATTACCCTCTTAGCGCTCCGAATCTCCACTTGCATTTTCTACAGAAAGAGTGTTTCAGAACGGCTCAATCAAAATTAAGGTTCAACTCTTTTAGTTGAACAAACAGAACAGAAATAAGTTTCACACAATTCTTCTGTGTAGTTTTTATTTGTAGACATTCTTTTTCCCAATATAGGCCTCTTAGCGCTCAGAATGTCCAATTGCAGTT
Organism: Symphalangus syndactylus; assembly: GCF_028878055.3. NCBI lineage: Eukaryota > Metazoa > Chordata > Mammalia > Primates > Hylobatidae > Symphalangus > Symphalangus syndactylus. The sequence continues at coordinate 72,681,628 of NC_072446.2, forward strand.
TCTACAGAAAGAGTGTTTCAGAACGGCTCAATCAAAGGTAAGGTTCAACTCTGTTAGTTGAATGCACAGAACAGAAAGAAGTTTCATACAATGCTTCTGTGTAGTTTATATTTGAACATATTCTTTTTTCCACTATTACCCACTTAGCGCTACGAATGTCCAGTTGCATTTTCTACAGACAGAGTGTTTCAAAACTGCTCAATCAAAAGTATGGTTTTTGTCTGTTAGCTGAATTCTCAGATCAGAAAGAAGTTTCACAGAATGCTTCTGTGTAGTTTATATTTGATTATATTCCTTTTTCCACTACTACGCTCTTAGCGCTCCAAATGTCCAGTTGCATTTTCTACAGAAAGAGTGTTCAGATCTGCTCAATCAAAAGTATGGTTTAACTCTGTTAGCTGAATGCACAGATCAGAAAGAAGTTTCACCGAGTGATTCTGTGTAGTTTATATTTGAAGACATTCCTTTTTCCACTATTACCCTCTTAGCGCTCCGAATCTCCACTTGCATTTTCTACAAAAAGAGTGTTTCATAACTGCTCAATCAAAAATATGTTTTATCTCTTAACTGAATTTACAGATCAGAAATAAGTTTCACAGAATGCATCTGTGTAGTTTTTATTTGAAGATATTCTTTTTCCCAATGTAGGCCTCTTAGCGCTTAGCATGTCCAATTGCTGTTTCTACAGAAAGAGTGTTTCAGAACGGCTCAATCAAAAGTAAGGTTCAACTCTGTTAGTTGAATGCACAGAACAGAAAGAATTTTCACAGAATGCTACTGTGTAGTTTATATTTGAATATATTCCTTTTTCCACTATTACCCTCTTAGCGCTCCGAATGTCCACTTGCATTTTCTACAGAAAGAGTGTTCAGAACTGCGCAATCAAAAGTATGGTTTAACTCTGTTAGCTTAATGAACATATCAGAAATAAGTTTCACACAATGCTTCTGTGTAGTTTTTATTTGAAGATATTATTTTTCCCAATAGAGGCCTCTTAGCGCTCAGAAAGTCCAATTGCAGTTTCTACAGAAAGAGTGTTTCAGAAAGGCTCAATCAAAGTAAGGTTCAACTCTGTTAGTTGAATGCACAGAACAGAAAGAAGTTTCATACAATGCTTCTGTGTAGTTTATATTTGAACATATTCTTTTTTCCACTATTACCCACTTAGCACTACGAATGTCCAGTTGCATTTACTACAGACAGAGTGTTTCAAAACTGCTCAATCAAAAGTATGGTTTAACTCTGTTAGCTGAATGCTCAGATCAGAAAGAAGTTTCACAGAATGCTTCTGTGTAGTTAATATTTGAATATATTCCTTTTTCCACTACTACTCTCTTAGCGCTCCAAATGTCCAGTTGCATTTTCTACAGAAAGAGTGTTCAGATCTGCTCAATCAAAAGTATGGTTTAACTCTGTTAGCTGAATGCACAGATCAGAAAGAAGTTTCACAGAATGATTCCGTGTAGTTTATATTTGGAGACATTCCTTTTTCCACTATTACCCTCTTAGCGCTCCGAATCTCCACTTGCATTTTCTACAGAAAGAGTGTTTCAGAACGGCACAATCAAAATTAAGGTTCAACTCTTTTAGTTGAACAAACAGAACAGAAAGAAGTTTCACACAATTCTTCTGTGTAGTTTTTATTTGTAGACATTCTTTTTCCCAATATAGGCCTCTTAGCGCTCAGAATGTCCAATTGCAGTTTCTACAGAAAGAGGGTTTCAGAACGGCTCAATCAAAAGTAAGGTTCAACTCTGTTAGTTGAATGCACAGAACAGAAAGAAGTTTCATACAATGCTTCTGTGTAGTTTATATTTGAACATATTCTTTTTTCCACTATTACCCACTTAGCGCTACGAATGTCCAGTTGCATTTTCTACTTACAGAGTGTTTCAAAACTGCTCAATCAAAAGTATGGTTTTTGTCTGTTAGCTGAATTCTCAGATCAGAAAGAAGTTTCACAGAATGCTTCTGTGTAGTTTATATTTGATTATATTCCTTTTTCCACTACTACGCTCTTAGCGCTCCAAATGTCCAGTTGCATTTTCTACAGAAAGAGTGTTCAGATCTGCTCAATCAAAAGTATGGTTTAACTCTGTTAGCTGAATGCACACATCAGAAAGAAGTTTCACCGAGTGATTCTGTGTAGTTTATATTTGAAGACATTCCTTTTTCCACTATTACCCTCTTAGCGCTCCGAATCTCCACTTGCATTTTCTACAAAAAGAGTGTTTCATAACTGCTCAATCAAAAATATGTTTTATCTCTGTTAACTGAATTTACAGATCAGAAATAAGTTTCACAGAATGCATCTGTGTAGTTTTTATTTGAAGATATTCTTTTTCCCAATGTAGGCCTCTTAGCGCTTAGCATGTCCAATTGCTGTTTCTACAGAAAGAGTGTTTCAGAACGGCTCAATCAAAAGTAAGGTTCAACTCTGTTAGTTGAATGCACAGAACAGAAAGAATTTTCACAGAATGCTACTGTGTAGTTTATATTTGAATATATTCCTTTTTCCACTATTACCCTCTTAGTGCTCCGAATGTCCACTTGCATTTTCTACAGAAAGAGTGTTCAGAACTGCGCAATCAAAAGTATGGTTTAACTCTGTTAGCTTAATGAACATATCAGAAATAAGTTTCACACAATGCTTCTGTGTAGTTTTTATTTGAAGATATTATTTTTCCCAATAGAGGCCTCTTAGCGCTCAGAATGTCCAATTGCAGTTTCTACAGAAAGAGTGTTTCAGAAAGGCTCAATCGAAAGTAAGGTTCAACTCTGTTAGTTGAATGCACAGAACAGAAAGAAGTTTCATATAATGCTTCTGTGTAGTTTATATTTGAACATATTCTTTTTTCCACTATTACCCACTTAGCGCTACGAATGTCCAGTTGCATTTTCTACAGACAGAGTGTTTCAAAACTTCTCAATCAAAAGTATGGTTTAACTCTGTTAGCTGAATGCTCAGATCAGAAAGAAGTTTCACAGAATGATTCTGTGTAGTTTATATTTGAATATATTCCTTTTTCCACTACTACTCTCTTAGCGCTCAAAATGTCCAGTTGCATTTTCTACAGAAACAGTGTTCAGATCTGCTCAATCAAAAGTATGGTTTAACTCTGTTAGCTGAATGCACAGATCAGAAAGAAGTTTCACAGAATGATTCTGTGTAGTTTATATTTGGAGACATTCCTTTTTCCACTATTACCCTCTTAGCGCTCCGAATCTCCACTTGCATTTTCTACAGAAAGAGTGTTTCAGAACGGCTCAATCAAAATTAAGGTTCAACTCTTTTAGTTGAACAAACAGAACAGAAAGAAGTTTCACACAATTCTTCTGTGTAGTTTTTATTTGTAGACATTCTTTTTCCCAATATAGGCCTCTTAGCGCTCAGAATGTCCAATTGCAGTTTCTACAGAAAGAGGGTTTCAGAACGGCTCAATCAAAAGTAAGGTTCAACTCTGTTAGTTGAATGCACAGAACAGAAAGAAGTTTCATACAATGCTCCTGTGTAGTTTATATTTGAACATATTCTTTTTTCCACTATTACCCACTTAGCGCTACGAATGTCCAGTTGCATTTTCTACAGACAGAGTGTTTCAAAACTGCTCAATCAAAAGTATGGTTTTACTCTGTTAGCTGAATTCTCAGATCAGAAAGAAGTTTCACAGAATGCTTCTGTGTAGTTTATATTTGATTATATTCCTTTTTCCACTACTACGCTCTTAGCGCTCCAAATGTCCAGTTGCATTTTCTACAGAAAGAGTGTTCAGATCTGCTCAATCAAAAGTATGGTTTAACTCTGTTAGCTGAATGCACAGATCAGAAAGAAGTTTCACCGAGTGATTCTGTGTAGTTTATATTTGAAGACATTACTTTTTCCACTATTACCCTCTTAGCGCTCCGAATCTCCACTTGCATTTTCTACAAAAAGAGTGTTTCATAACTGCTCAATCAAAAATATGTTTTATCTCTGTTAACTGAATTTACAGATCAGAAATAAGTTTCACAGAATGCATCTGTGTAGTTTTTATTTGAAGATATTCTTTTTCCCAATGTAGGCCTCTTAGCGCTTAGCATGTCCAATTGCTGTTTCTACAGAAAGAGTGTTTCAGAACGGCTCAATCAAAAGTAAGGTTCAACTCTGTTAGTTGAATGCACAGAACAGAAAGAATTTTCACAGAATGCTACTGTGTAGTTTATATTTGAATATATTCCTTTTTCCACTATTACCCTCTTAGCGCTCCGAATGTCCACTTGCATTTTCTACAGAAAGAGTGTTCAGAACTGCGCAATCAAAAGTATGGTTTAACTCTGTTAGCTTAATGAACATATCAGAAATAAGTTTCACACAATGCTTCTGTGTAGTTTTTATTTGAAGATATTATTTTTCCCAATAGAGGCCTCTTAGCGCTCAGAATGTCCAATTGCAGTTTCTACAGAAAGAGTGTTTCAGAAAGGCTCAATCAAAAGTAAGGTTCAACTCTGTTAGTTGAATGCACAGAACAGAAAGATGTTTCATACAATGCTTCTGTGTAGTTTATATTTGAACATATTCTTTTTTCCACTATTACCCACTTAGCGCTACGAATATCCAGTTGCATTTTCTACAGACAGAGTGTTTCAAAACTGCTCAATCAAAAGTATGGTTTAACTCTGTTAGCTGAATGCTCAGATCAGAAAGAAGTTTCACAGAATGCTTCTGTGTAGTTTATGTTTGAATATATTCCTTTTTCCACTACTACTCTCTTAGCGCTCCAAATGTCCAGTTGCATTTTCTACAGAAAGAGTGTTCAGATCTGCTCAATCAAAAGTATGGTTTAACTCTGTTAGCTGAATGCACAGATCAGAAAGAAGTTTCACAGAATGATTCTGTGTAGTTTATATTTGGAGACATTCCTTTTTCCACTATTACCCTCTTAGCGCTCCGAATCTCCACTTGCATTTTCTACAGAAATAGTGTTTCAGAACGGCTCAATCAAAATTAAGGTTCAACTCTTTTAGTTGAACAAACAGAACACAAAGAAGTTTCACACAATTCTTCTGTGTAGTTTTTATTTGTAGACATTCTTTTTCCCAATATAGGCCTCTTAGCGCTCAGAATGTCCAATTGCAGTTTCTACAGAAAGAGGGTTTCAGAACGGCTCAATCAAAAGTAAGGTTCAACTCTGTTAGTTGAAAGCACAGAACAGAAAGAAGTTTCATACTATGCTTCTGTGTATTTTATATTTGAACATATTCTTTTTTCCACTATTACCCACTTAGCGCTACGAATGTCCAGTTGCATTTACTACAGACAGAGTGTTTCAAAACTGCTCAATCAAAAGTATGGTTGTACTCTGTTAGCTGAATTCTCAGATCAGAAAGAAGTTTCACAGAATGCTTCTGTGTAGTTTATATTTGATTATATTCCTTTTTCCACTACTACGCTCTTAGCGCTCCAAATGTCCAGTTGCATTTTCTACAGAAAGAGTGTTCAGATCTGCTCAATCAAAAGTATGGTTTAACTCTGTTAGCTGAATGCACACATCAGAAAGAAGTTTCACCGAGTGATTCTGTGTAGTTTATATTTGAAGACATTCCTTTTTCCACTATTACCCTCTTAGCGCTCCGAATCTCCACTTGCATTTTCTACAAAAAGAGTGTTTCATAACTGCTCAATCAAAAATATGTTTTATCTCTGTTAACTGAATTTACAGATCAGAAATAAGTTTCACAGAATGCATCTGTGTAGTTTTTATTTGAAGATATTCTTTTTCCCAATGTAGGCCTCTTAGCGCTTAGCATGTCCAATTGCTGTTTCTACAGAAAGAGTGTTTCAGAACGGCTCAATCAAAAGTAAGGTTCAACTCTGTTAGTTGAATGCACAGAACAGAAAGAATTTTCACAGAATGCTACTGTGTAGTTTATATTTGAATATATTCCTTTTTCCACTATTACCCTCTTAGCGCTCCGAATGTCCACTTGCATTTTCTACAGAAAGAGTGTTCAGAACTGCGCAATCAAAAGTATGGTTTAACTCTGTTAGCTTAATGAACATATCAGAAATAAGTTTCACACAATGCTTCTGTGTAGTTTTTATTTGAAGATATTATTTTTCCCAATAGAGGCCTCTTAGCGCTCAGAATGTCCAATTGCAGTTTCTACAGAAAGAGTGTTTCAGAAAGGCTCAATCAAAAGTAAGGTTCAACTCTGTTAGTTGAATGCACAGAACAGAAAGATGTTTCATACAATGCTTCTGTGTAGTTTATATTTGAACATATTCTTTTTTCCACTATTACCCACTTAGCGCTACGAATGTCCAGTTGCATTTTCTACAGTCAGAGTGTTTCAAAACTGCTCAATCAAAAGTATGGTTTAACTCTGTTAGCTGAATGCTCAAATCAGAAAGAAGTTTCACAGAATGCTTCTGTGTAGTTTATATTTGAATATATTCCTTTTTCCACTACTACTCTCTTAGCGCTCCAAATGTCCAGTTGCATTTTCTACAGAAAGAGTGTTCAGATCTGCTCAATCAAAAGTATGGTTTAACCCTGTTAGCTGAATGCACAGATCAGAAAGAAGTTTCACAGAATGATTCTGTGTAGTTTATATTTGGATACATTCCTTTTTCCACTATTACCCTCTTAGCGCTCCGAATCTCCACTTGCATTTTCTACAGAAAGAGTGTTTCAGAACGGCTCAATCAAAATTAAGGTTCAACTCTTTTAGTTGAACAAACAGAACAGAAATAAGTTTCACACAATTCTTCTGTGTAGTTTTTATTTGTAGACATTCTTTTTCCCAATATAGGCCTCTTAGCGCTCAGAATGTCCAATTGCAGTTTCTACAGAAAGAGTGTTTCAGAACGGCTCAATCAAAAGTAAGGTTCAACTCTTTTAGTTGAATGCACAGAACAGAAAGAAGTTTCATACAATGCTTCTGTGTAGTTTATATTTGAACATATTCTTTTTTCCACTATTACCCACTTAGCGCTACGAATGTCCAGTTGCATTTTCTACAGACAGAGTGTTTCAAAACTGCTCAATCAAAAGTATGGTTTTTGTCTGTTAGCTGAATTCTCAGATCATAAAGAAGTTTCACAGAATGCTTCTGTGTAGTTTATATTTGATTATATTCCTTTTTCCACTACTACGCTCTTAGCGCTCCAAATGTCCAGTTGCATTTTCTACAGAAAGAGTGTTCAGATCTGCTCAATCAAAAGTATGGTTTAACTCTGTTAGCTGAATGCACAGATCAGAAAGAAGTTTCACCGAGTGATTCTGTGTAGTTTATATTTGAAGACATTACTTTTTCCACTATTACCCTCTTAGCGCTCCGAATCTCCACTTGCATTTTCTACAAAAAGAGTGTTTCATAACTGCTCAATCAAAAATATGTTTTATCTCTGTTAACTGAATTTACAGATCAGAAATAAGTTTCACAGAATGCATCTGTGTAGTTTTTATTTGAAGATATTCTTTTTCCCAATGTAGGCCTCTTAGCGCTTAGCATGTCCAATTGCTGTTTCTACAGAAAGAGTGTTTCAGAACGGCTCAATCAAAAGTAAGGTTCAACTCTGTTAGTTGAATGCACAGAACAGAAAGAATTTTCACAGAATGCTACTGTGTAGTTTATATTTGAATATATTCCTTTTTCCACTATTACCCTCTTAGCGCTCCGAATGTCCACTTGCATTTTCTACAGAAAGAGTGTTCAGAACTGCGCAATCAAAAGTATGGTTTAACTCTGTTAGCTTAATGAACATATCAGAAATAAGTTTCACACAATGCTTCTGTGTAGTTTTTATTTGAAGATATTATTTTTCCCAATAGAGGCCTCTTAGCGCTCAGAATGTCCAATTGCAGTTTCTACAGAAAGAGTGTTTCAGAAAGGCTCAATCAAAAGTAAGGTTCAACTCTGTTAGTTGAATGCACAGAACAGAAAGATGTTTCATACAATGCTTCTGTGTAGTTTATATTTGAACATATTCTTTTTTCCACTATTACCCACTTAGCGCTACGAATATCCAGTTGCATTTTCTACAGACAGAGTGTTTCAAAACTGCTCAATCAAAAGTATGGTTTAACTCTGTTAGCTGAATGCTCAGATCAGAAAGAAGTTTCACAGAATGCTTCTGTGTAGTTTATATTTGAATATATTCCTTTTTCCACTACTACTCTCTTAGCGCTCCAAATGTCCAGTTGCATTTTCTACAGAAAGAGTGTTCAGATCTGCTCAATCAAAAGTATGGTTTAACTCTGTTAGCTGAATGCACAGATCAGAAAGAAGTTTCACAGAATGATTCTGTGTAGTTTATATTTGGAGACATTCCTTTTTCCACTATTACCCTCTTAGCGCTCCGAATCTCCACTTGCATTTTCTACAGAAAGAGTGTTTCAGAACGGCTCAATCAAAATTAAGGTTCAACTCTTTTAGTTGAACAAACAGAACACAAAGAAGTTTCACACAATTCTTCTGTGTAGTTTTTATTTGTAGACATTCTTTTTCCCAATATAGGCCTCTTAGCGCTCAGAATGTCCAATTGCAGTTTCTACAGAAAGAGGGTTTCAGAACGGCTCAATCAAAAGTAAGGTTCAACTCTGTTAGTTGAAAGCACAGAACAGAAAGAAGTTTCATACAATGCTTCTGTGTATTTTATATTTGAACATATTCTTTTTTCCACTATTACCCACTTAGCGCTACGAATGTCCAGTTGCATTTACCACAGACAGAGTGTTTCAAAACTGCTCAATCAAAAGTATGGTTGTACTCTGTTAGCTGAATTCTCAGATCAGAAAGAAGTTTCACAGAATGCTTCTGTGTAGTTTATATTTGATTATATTCCTTTTTCCACTACTACGCTCTTAGCGCTCCAAATGTCCAGTTGCATTTTCTACAGAAAGAGTGTTCAGATCTGCTCAATCAAAAGTATGGTTTAACTCTGTTAGCTGAATGCACACATCAGAAAGAAGTTTCACCGAGTGATTCTGTGTAGTTTATATTTGAAGACATTCCTTTTTCCACTATTACCCTCTTAGCGCTCCGAATCTCCACTTGCATTTTCTACAAAAAGAGTGTTTCATAACTGCTCAATCAAAAATATGTTTTATCTCTGTTAACTGAATTTACAGATCAGAAATAAGTTTCACAGAATGCATCTGTGTAGTTTTTATTTGAAGATATTCTTTTTCACAATGTAGGCCTCTTAGCGCTTAGCATGTCCAATTGCTGTTTCTACAGAAAGAGTGTTTCAGAACGGCTCAATCAAAAGTAAGGTTCAACTCTGTTAGTTGAATGCACAGAACAGAAAGAATTTTCACAGAATGCTACTGTGTAGTTTATATTTGAATATATTCCTTTTTCCACTATTACCCTCTTAGCGCTCCGAATGTCCACTTGCATTTTCTACAGAAAGAGTGTTCAGAACTGCGCAATCAAAAGTATGGTTTAACTCTGTTAGCTTAATGAACATATCAGAAATAAGTTTCACACAATGCTTCTGTGTAGTTTTTATTTGAAGATATTATTTTTCCCAATAGAGGCCTCTTAGCGCTCAGAATGTCCAATTGCAGTTTCTACAGAAAGAGTGTTTCAGAAAGGCTCAATCAAAAGTAAGGTTCAACTCTGTTAGTTGAATGCACAGAACAGAAAGTAGTTTCATACAATGCTTCTGTGTAGTTTATATTTGAACATATTCTTTTTTCCACTATTACCCACTTAGCGCTACGAATGTCCAGTTGCATTTTCTACAGACAGAGTGTTTCAAAACTGCTCAATCAAAAGTATGGTTTAACTCTGTTAGCTGAATGCTCAGAACAGAAAGAAGTTTCACAGAATGCTTCTGTGTAGTTTATATTTGAATATATTCCTTTTTCCACTACTACTCTCTTAGCGCTCCAAATGTCCAGTTGTATTTTCTACAGAAATAGTGTTCAGATCTGCTCAATCAAAAGTATGGTTTAACTCTGTTAGCTGAATGCACAGATCTGAAAGAAGTTTCACAGAATGATTCTGTGTAGTTTATATTTGGAGACATTCCTTTTTCCACTATTACCCTCTTAGCGCTCCGAATCTCCACTTGCATTTTCTACAGAAAGAGTGTTTCAGAACGGCTCAATCAAAATTAAGGTTCAACTCTTTTAGTTGAACAAACAGAACAGAAGGAAGTTTCACACAATTCTTCTCTGTAGTTTTTATTTGTAGACATTCTTTTTCCCAATATAGGCCTCTTAGCGCTCAGAATGTCCAATTGCAGTTTCTACAGAAAGAGGGTTTCAGAACGGCTCAATCAAAAGTAAGGTTCAACTCTGTTAGTTGAATGCACAGAACAGAAAGAAGTTTCATACAATGCTTCTGTGTAGTTTATATTTGAACATATTCTTTTTTCCACTATTACCCACTTAGCGCTACGAATGTCCAGTTGCATTTTCTACAGACAGAGTGTTTCAAAACTGCTCAATCAAAAGTATGGTTTTACTCTGTTAGCTGAATTCTCAGATCAGAAAGAAGTTTCACAGAATGCTTCTGTGTAGTTTATATTTGATTATATTCCTTTTTCCACTACTACGCTCTTAGCGCTCCAAATGTCCAGTTGCATATTCTACAGAAAGAGTGTTCAGATCTGCTCAATCAAAAGTATGGTTTAACTCTGTTAGCTGAATGCACAGATCAGGAAGAAGTTTCACCGAGTGATTCTGTGTAGTTTATATTTGAAGACATTCCTTTTTCCACTATTACCCTCTTAGCGCTCCGAATCTCCACTTGCATTTTCTACAAAAAGAGTGTTTCATAACTGCTCAATCAAAAATATGTTTTATCTCTGTTAACTGAATTTACAGATCAGAAATAAGTTTCACAGAATGCATCTGTGTAGTTTTTATTTGAAGATATTCTTTTTCCCAATGTAGGCCTCTTAGCGCTTAGCATGTCCAATTGCTGTTTCTACAGAAAGAGTGTTTCAGAACGGCTCAATCAAAAGTAAGGTTCAACTCTGTTAGTTGAATGCACAGAACAGAAAGAATTTTCACACAATGCTACTGTGTAGTTTATATTTGAATATATTCCTTTTTCCACTATTACCCTCTTAGCGCTCCGAATGTCCACTTGCATTTTCTACAGAAAGAGTGTTCAGAACTGCGCAATCAAAAGTATGGTTTAACTCTGTTAGCTTAATGAACATATGAGAAATAAGTTTCACACAATGCTTCTGTGTAGTTTTTATTTGAAGATATTATTTTTCCCAATAGAGGCCTCTTAGCGCTCAGAATGTCCAATTGCAGTTTCTACAGAAAGAGTGTTTCAGAAAGGCTCAATCAAAAGTAAGGTTCAACTCTGTTATTTGAATGCACAGAACAGAAAGAAGTTTCATACAATGCTTCTGTGTAGTTTATATTTGAACATATTCTTTTTTCCACTATTACCCACTTAGCGCTACGAATGTCCAGTTGCATTTACTACAGACAGAGTGTTTCAAAACTGCTCAATCAAAAGTATGGTTTAACTCTGTTAGCTGAATGCTCAGATCAGAAAGAAGTTTCACAGAATGCTTCTGTGTAGTTAATATTTGAATATATTCCTTTTTCCACTACTACTCTCTTAGCGCTCCAAATGTCCAGTTGCATTTTCTACAGAAAGAGTGTTCAGATCTGCTCAATCAAAAGTATGGTTTAACTCTGTTAGCTGAATGCACAGATCAGAAAGAAGTTTCACAGAATGATTCTGTGTAGTTTATATTTGGAGACATTCCTTTTTCCACTATTACCCTCTTAGCGCTCCGAATCTCCACTTGCATTTTCTACAGAAAGAGTGTTTCAGAACGGCACAATCAAAATTAAGGTTCAACTCTTTTAGTTGAACAAACAGAACAGAAAGAAGTTTCACACAATTCTTCTGTGTAGTTTTTATTTGTAGACATTCTTTTTCCCAATATAGGCCTCTTAGCGCTCAGAATGTCCAATTGCAGTTTCTACAGAAAGAGGGTTTCAGAACGGCTCAATCAAAAGTAAGGTTCAACTCTGTTAGTTGAATGCACAGAACAGAAAGAAGTTTCATACAATGCTTCTGTGTAGTTTATATTTGAACATATTCTTTTTTCCACTATTACCCACTTAGCGCTACGAATGTCCAGTTGCATTTTCTACTTACAGAGTGTTTCAAAACGGCTCAATCAAAAGTATGGTTTTTGTCTGTTAGCTGAATTCTCAGATCAGAAAGAAGTTTCACAGAATGCTTCTGTGTAGTTTATATTTGATTATATTCCTTTTTCCACTACTACGCTCTTAGCGCTCCAAATGTCCAGTTGCATTTTCTACAGAAAGAGTGTTCAGATCTGCTCAATCAAAAGTATGGTTTAACTCTGTTAGCTGAATGCACACATCAGAAAGAAGTTTCACCGAGTGATTCTGTGTAGTTTATATTTGAAGACATTCCTTTTTCCACTATTACCCTCTTAGCGCTCCGAATCTCCACTTGCATTTTCTACAAAAAGAGTGTTTCATAACTGCTCAATCAAAAATATGTTTTATCTCTGTTAACTGAATTTACAGATCAGAAATAAGTTTCACAGAATGCATCTGTGTAGTTTTTATTTGAAGATATTCTTTTTCCCAATGTAGGCCTCTTAGCGCTTAGCATGTCCAATTGCTGTTTCTACAGAAAGAGTGTTTCAGAACGGCTCAATCAAAAGTAAGGTTCAACTCTGTTAGTTGAATGCACAGAACAGAAAGAATTTTCACAGAATGCTACTGTGTAGTTTATATTTGAATATATTCCTTTTTCCACTATTACCCTCTTAGCGCTCCGAATGTCCACTTGCATTTTCTACAGAAAGAGTGTTCAGAACTGCGCAATCAAAAGTATGGTTTAACTCTGTTAGCTTAATGAACATATCAGAAATAAGTTTCACACAATGCTTCTGTGTAGTTTTTATTTGAAGATATTATTTTTCCCAATAGAGGCCTCTTAGCGCTCAGAATGTCCAATTGCAGTTTCTACAGAAAGAGTGTTTCAGAAAGGCTCAATCGAAAGTAAGGTTCAACTCTGTTAGTTGAATGCACAGAACAGAAAGAAGTTTCATATAATGCTTCTGTGTAGTTTATATTTGAACATATTCTTTTTTCCACTATTACCCACTTAGCGCTACGAATGTCCAGTTGCATTTTCTACAGACAGAGTGTTTCAAAACTGCTCAATCAAAAGTATGGTTTAACTCTGTTAGCTGAATGCTCAGATCAGAAAGAAGTTTCACAGAATGATTCTGTGTAGTTTATATTTGAATATATTCCTTTTTCCACTACTACTCTCTTAGCGCTCCAAATGTCCAGTTGCATTTTCTACAGAAACAGTGTTCAGATCTGCTCAATCAAAAGTATGGTTTAACTCTGTTAGCTGAATGCACAGATCAGAAAGAAGTTTCACAGAATGATTCTGTGTAGTTTATATTTGGAGACATTCCTTTTTCCACTATTACCCTCTTAGCGCTCCGAATCTCCACTTGCATTTTCTACAGAAAGAGTGTTTCAGAACGGCTCAATCAAAATTAAGGTTCAACTCTTTTAGTTGAACAAACAGAACAGAAAGAAGTTTCACACAATTCTTCTGTGTAGTTTTTATTTGTAGACATTCTTTTTCCCAATATAGGCCTCTTAGCGCTCAGAATGTCCAATTGCAGTTTCTACAGAAAGAGGGTTTCAGAACGGCTCAATCAAAAGTAAGGTTCAACTCTGTTAGTTGAATGCACAGAACAGAAAGAAGTTTCATACAATGCTCCTGTGTAGTTTATATTTGAACATATTCTTTTTTCCACTATTACCCACTTAGCGCTACGAATGTCCAGTTGCATTTTCTACAGACAGAGTGTTTCAAAACTGCTCAATCAAAAGTATGGTTTTACTCTGTTAGCTGAATTCTCAGATCAGAAAGAAGTTTCACAGAATGCTTCTGTGTAGTTTATATTTGATTATATTCCTTTTTCCACTACTACGCTCTTAGCGCTCCAAATGTCCAGTTGCATTTTCTACAGAAAGAGTGTTCAGATCTGCTCAATCAAAAGTATGGTTTAACTCTGTTAGCTGAATGCACAGATCAGAAAGAAGTTTCACCGAGTGATTCTGTGTAGTTTATATTTGAAGACATTCCTTTTTCCACTATTACCCTCTTAGCGCTCCGAATCTCCACTTGCATTTTCTACAAAAAGAGTGTTTCATAACTGCTCAATCAAAAATATGTTTTATCTCTGTTAACTGAATTTACAGATCAGAAATAAGTTTCACAGAATGCATCTGTGTAGTTTTTATTTGAAGATATTCTTTTTCCCAATGTAGGCCTCTTAGCGCTTAGCATGTCCAATTGCTGTTTCTACAGAAAGAGTGTTTCAGAACGGCTCAATCAAAAGTAAGGTTCAACTCTGTTAGTTGAATGCACAGAACAGAAAGAATTTTCACAGAATGCTACTGTGTAGTTTATATTTGAATATATTCCTTTTTCCACTATTACCCTCTTAGCGCTCCGAATGTCCACTTGCATTTTCTACAGAAAGAGTGTTCAGAACTGCGCAATCAAAAGTATGGTTTAACTCTGTTAGCTTAATGAACATATCAGAAATAAGTTTCACACAATGCTTCTGTGTAGTTTTTATTTGAAGATATTATTTTTCCCAATAGAGGCCTCTTAGCGCTCAGAATGTCCAATTGCAGTTTCTACAGAAAGAGTGTTTCAGAAAGGCTCAATCAAAAGTAAGGTTCAACTCTGTTAGTTGAATGCACAGAACAGAAAGATGTTTCATACAATGCTTCTGTGTAGTTTATATTTGAACATATTCTTTTTTCCACTATTACCCACTTAGCGCTACGAATGTCCAGTTGCATTTTCTACAGTCAGAGTGTTTCAAAACTGCTCAATCAAAAGTATGGTTTAACTCTGTTAGCTGAATGCTCAAATCAGAAAGAAGTTTCACAGAATGCTTCTGTGTAGTTTATATTTGAATATATTCCTTTTTCCACTACTACTCTCTTAGCGCTCCAAATGTCCAGTTGCATTTTCTACAGAAAGAGTGTTCAGATCTGCTCAATCAAAAGTATGGTTTAACCCTGTTAGCTGAATGCACAGATCAGAAAGAAGTTTCACAGAATGATTCTGTGTAGTTTATATTTGGAGACATTCCTTTTTCCACTATTACCCTCTTAGCGCTCCGAATCTCCACTTGCATTTTCTACAGAAAGAGTGTTTCAGAACGGCTCAATCAAAATTAAGGTTCAACTCTTTTAGTTGAACAAACAGAACAGAAAGAAGTTTCACACAATTCTTCTGTGTAGTTTTTATTTGTAGACATTCTTTTTCCCAATATAGGCCTCTTAGCGCTCAGAATGTCCAATTGCAGTTTCTACAGAAAGAGTGTTTCAGAACGGCTCAATCAAAAGTAAGGTTCAACTCTGTTAGTTGAATGCACAGAACAGAAAGAAGTTTCATACAATGCTTCTGTGTAGTTTATATTTGAACATATTCTTTTTTCCACTATTACCCACTTAGCGCTACGAATGTCCAGTTGCATTTTCTACAGACAGAGTGTTTCAAAACTGCTCAATCAAAAGTATGGTTTTTGTCTGTTAGCTGAATTCTCAGATCATAAAGAAGTTTCACAGAATGCTTCTGTGTAGTTTATATTTGATTATATTCCTTTTTCCACTACTACGCTCTTAGCGCTCCAAATGTCCAGTTGCATTTTCTACAGAAAGAGTGTTCAGATCTGCTCAATCAAAAGTATGGTTTAACTCTGTTAGCTGAATGCACAGATCAGAAAGAAGTTTCACCGAGTGATTCTGTGTAGTTTATATTTGAAGACATTACTTTTTCCACTATTACCCTCTTAGCGCTCCGAATCTCCACTTGCATTTTCTACAAAAAGAGTGTTTCATAACTGCTCAATCAAAAATATGTTTTATCTCTGTTAACTGAATTTACAGATCAGAAATAAGTTTCACAGAATGCATCTGTGTAGTTTTTATTTGAAGATATTCTTTTTCCCAATGTAGGCCTCTTAGCGCTTAGCATGTCCAATTGCTGTTTCTACAGAAAGAGTGTTTCAGAACGGCTCAATCAAAAGTAAGGTTCAACTCTGTTAGTTGAATGCACAGAACAGAAAGAATTTTCACAGAATGCTACTGTGTAGTTTATATTTGAATATATTCCTTTTTCCACTATTACCCTCTTAGCGCTCCGAATGTCCACTTGCATTTTCTACAGAAAGAGTGTTCAGAACTGCGCAATCAAAAGTATGGTTTAACTCTGTTAGCTTAATGAACATATCAGAAATAAGTTTCACACAATGCTTCTGTGTAGTTTTTATTTGAAGATATTATTTTTCCCAATAGAGGCCTCTTAGCGCTCAGAATGTCCAATTGCAGTTTCTACAGAAAGAGTGTTTCAGAAAGGCTCAATCAAAAGTAAGGTTCAACTCTGTTAGTTGAATGCACAGAACAGAAAGATGTTTCATACAATGCTTCTGTGTAGTTTATATTTGAACATATTCTTTTTTCCACTATTACCCACTTAGCGCTACGAATATCCAGTTGCATTTTCTACAGACAGAGTGTTTCAAAACTGCTCAATCAAAAGTATGGTTTAACTCTGTTAGCTGAATGCTCAGATCAGAAAGAAGTTTCACAGAATGCTTCTGTGTAGTTTATATTTGAATATATTCCTTTTTCCACTACTACTCTCTTAGCGCTCCAAATGTCCAGTTGCATTTTCTACAGAAAGAGTGTTCAGATCTGCTCAATCAAAAGTATGGTTTAACTCTGTTAGCTGAATGCACAGATCAGAAAGAAGTTTCACAGAATGATTCTGTGTAGTTTATATTTGGAGACATTCCTTTTTCCACTATTACCCTCTTAGCGCTCCGAATCTCCACTTGCATTTTCTACAGAAATAGTGTTTCAGAACGGCTCAATCAAAATTAAGGTTCAACTCTTTTAGTTGAACAAACAGAACACAAAGAAGTTTCACACAATTCTTCTGTGTAGTTTTTATTTGTAGACATTCTTTTTCCCAATATAGGCCTCTTAGCGCTCAGAATGTCCAATTGCAGTTTCTACAGAAAGAGGGTTTCAGAACGGCTCAATCAAAAGTAAGGTTCAACTCTGTTAGTTGAAAGCACAGAACAGAAAGAAGTTTCATACAATGCTTCTGTGTATTTTATATTTGAACATATTCTTTTTTCCACTATTACCCACTTAGCGCTACGAATGTCCAGTTGCATTTACTACAGACAGAGTGTTTCAAAACTGCTCAATCAAAAGTATGGTTGTACTCTGTTAGCTGAATTCTCAGATCAGAAAGAAGTTTCACAGAATGCTTCTGTGTAGTTTATATTTGATTATATTCCTTTTTCCACTACTACGCTCTTAGCGCTCCAAATGTCCAGTTGCATTTTCTACAGAAAGAGTGTTCAGATCTGCTCAATCAAAAGTATGGTTTAACTCTGTTAGCTGAATGCACACATCAGAAAGAAGTTTCACCGAGTGATTCTGTGTAGTTTATATTTGAAGACATTCCTTTTTCCACTATTACCCTCTTAGCGCTCCGAATCTCCACTTGCATTTTCTACAAAAAGAGTGTTTCATAACTGCTCAATCAAAAATATGTTTTATCTCTGTTAACTGAATTTACAGATCAGAAATAAGTTTCACAGAATGCATCTGTGTAGTTTTTATTTGAAGATATTCTTTTTCCCAATGTAGGCCTCTTAGCGCTTAGCATGTCCAATTGCTGTTTCTACAGAAAGAGTGTTTCAGAACGGCTCAATCAAAAGTAAGGTTCAACTCTGTTAGTTGAATACACAGAACAGAAAGAATTTTCACAGAATGCTACTGTGTAGTTTATATTTGAATATATTCCTTTTTCCACTATTACCCTCTTAGCGCTCCGAATGTCCACTTGCATTTTCTACAGAAAGAGTGTTCAGAACTGCGCAATCAAAAGTATGGTTTAACTCTGTTAGCTTAATGAACATATCAGAAATAAGTTTCACACAATGCTTCCGTGTAGTTTTTATTTGAAGATATTATTTTTCCCAATAGAGGCCTCTTAGCGCTCAGAATGTCCAATTGCAGTTTCTACAGAAAGAGTGTTTCAGAAAGGCTCAATCAAAAGTAAGGTTCAACTCTGTTAGTTGAATGCACAGAACAGAAAGTAGTTTCATACAATGCTTCTGTGTAGTTTATATTTGAACATATTCTTTTTTCCACTATTACCCACTTAGCGCTACGAATGTCCAGTTGCATTTTCAACAGACAGAGTGTTTCAAAACTGCTCAATCAAACGTATGGTTTAACTCTGTTAGCTGAATGCTCAGATCAGAAAGAAGTTTCACAGAATGCTTCTGTGTAGTTTATATTTGAATATATTCCTTTTTCCACTACTACTCTCTTAGCGCTCCAAATGTCCAGTTGCATTTTCTACAGAAAGAGTGTTCAGATCTGCTCAATCAAAAGTATGGTTTAACTCTGTTAGCTGAATGCACAGATCAGAAAGAAGTTTCACAGAATGATTCTGTGTAGTTTATATTTGGAGACATTCCTTTTTCCACTATTACCCTCTTAGCGCTCCGAATCTCCACTTGCATTTTCTACAGAAAGAGTGTTTCAGAACGGCTCAATCAAAATTAAGGTTCAACTCTTTTAGTTGAACAAACAGAACAGAAAGAAGTTTCACACAATTCTTCTGTGTAGTTTTTATTTGTAGACATTCTTTTTCCCAATATAGGCTTCTTAGCGCTCAGAATGTCCAATTGCAGTTTCTACAGAAAGAGGGTTTCAGAACGGCTCAATCAAAAGTAAGGTTCAACTCTGTTAGTTGAATGCACAGAACAGAAAAAAGTTTCATACAATGCTTCTGTGTAGTTTATATTTGAACATATTCTTTTTTCCACTATTACCCACTTAGCGCTACGAATGTCCAGTTGCATTTTCTACAGACAGAGTGTTTCAAAACTGCTAAATCAAAAGTATGGTTTAACACTGTTAGCTGAATACACACATCAGAAAAAAGTTTCACCGAGTGATTCTGTGTAGTTTATATTTGAAGACATTCCTTTTTCCACTATTACCCTCTTAGCGCTCCGAATCTCCACTTGCATTTTCTACAAAGAGAGTGTTTCATAACTGCTCAATCAAAAATATGTTTTATCTCTGTTAACTGAATTTACAGATCAGAAATAAGTTTCACAGAATGCATCTGTGTAGTTTTTATTTGAAGATATTCTTTTTCCCAATGTAGGCCTCTTAGCGCTTAGCATGTCCAATTGCTGTTTCTACAGAAAGAGTGTTTCAGAACGGCTCAATCAAAAGTAAGGTTCAACTCTGTTAGTTGAATACACAGAACAGAAAGAATTTTCACAGAATGCTACTGTGTAGTTTATATTTGAATATATTCCTTTTTCCACTATTACCCTCTTAGCGCTCCGAATGTCCACTTGCATTTTCTACAGAAAGAGTGTTCAGAACTGCGCAATCAAAAATATGGTTTAACTCTGTTAGCTTAATGAACATATCAGAAATAAGTTTCACACAATGCTTCTGTGTAGTTTTTATTTGAAGATATTTTTTTTCCCAATAGAGGCCTCTTAGGGCTCAGAATGTCCAATTGCAGTTTCTACAGAAAGAGTGTTTCAGAAAGGCTCAATCAAAAGTAAGGTTCAACTCTGTTAGTTGAATGCACAGAACAGAAAGAAGTTTCATACAATGCTTCTGTGTAGTTTATATTTGAACATATTCTTTTTTCCACAATTACCCACTTAACGCTACGAATGTCCAGTTGCATTTTCTACAGACAGAGTGTTTCAAAACTGCTCAATCAAAAGTATGGTTTAACTCTGTTAGCTGAATGCTCAGATCAGAAAGAAGTTTCACAGAATGCTTCTGTGTAGTTTATATTTGAATATATTCCTTTTTCCACTACTACTCTCTTAGCGCTCCAAATGTCCAGTTGCATTTTCTACAGAAAGAGTTTTCAGATCTGCTCAATCAAAAGTATGGTTTAACTCTGTTAGCTGAATGCTCAGATCAGAAAGAAGTTTCACAGAATGCTTCTGTGTAGTTTATATTTGAATATATTCCTTTTTTCCACTACTACTCTCTTAGCGCTCCAAATGTCCAGTTGCATATTCTACAGAAAGAGTTTTCAGATCTGCTCAATCAAAAGTATGGTTTAACTCTGTTAGCTGAATGCACAGATCAGAAAGAAGTTTCACAGAATGATTCTGTGTAGTTTATATTTGGAGACATTCCTTTTTCCACTATTACCCTCTTAGCGCTCCGAATCTCCACTTGCATTTTCTACAGAAAGAGTGTTTCAGAACGGCTCAATCAAAATTAAGGTTCAACTCTTTTAGTTGAACAAACAGAACAGAAAGAAGTTTCACACAATTCTTCTGTGTAGTTTTTATTTGTAGACATTCTTTTTCCCAATATAGGCCTCTTAGCGCTCACAATGTCCAATTGCAGTTTCTACAGAAAGAGGGTTTCAGAACGGCTCAATCAAAAGTAAGGTTCAACTCTGTTAGTTGAATGCACAGAACAGACAGAAGTTTCATACAATGCTTCTGTGTAGTCAATATTTGAACATATTCTTTTTTCCACTATTACCCACTTAGCGCTACGAATGTCCAGTTGCATTTTCTACAGACAGAGTGTTTCAAAACTGCTCAATCAAAAGTATGGTTTTACTCTGTTAGCTGAATTCTCAGATCAGAAAGAAGTTTCACAGAATGCTTCTGTGTAGTTTATATTTGATTATATTCCTTTTTCCACTACTACGCTCTTAGCGCACCAAATGTCCAGTTGCATTTTCTACAGAAAGAGTGTTCAGATCTGCTCAATCAAAAGTATGGTTTAACTCTGTTAGCTGAATGCACAGATCAGAAAGAAGTTTCACCGAGTGATTCTGTGTAGTTTATATTTGAAGACATTCCTTTTTCCACTATTACCCTCTTAGCGCTCCAAATCTCCACTTGCATTTTCTACAAAAAGAGTGTTTCATAACTGCTCAATCAAAAATATGTTTTATCTCTGTTAACTGAATTTACAGATCAGAAATAAGTTTCACAGAATGCATCTGTGTAGTTTTTATTTGAAGATATTCTTTTTCCCAATGTAGGCCTCTTAGCGCTTAGCATGTCCAATTGCTGTTTCTACAGAAAGAGTGTTTCAGAACGGCTCAATCAAAAGTAAGGTTCAACTCTGTTAGTTGAATACACAGAACAGAAAGAATTTTCACAGAATGCTACTGTGTAGTTTATATTTGAATATATTCCTTTTTCCACTATTACCCTCTTAGCGCTCCGAATGTCCACTTGCATTTTCTACAGAAAGAGTGTTCAGAACTGCGCAATCAAAAGTATGGTTTAACTCTGTTAGCTTAATGAACATATCAGAAATAAGTTTCACACAATGCTTCTGTGTAGTTTTTATTTGAAGATATTATTTTTCCCAATAGAGGCCTCTTAGCGCTCAGAATGTCCAATTGCAGTTTCTACAGAAAGAGTGTTTCAGAAAGGCTGAATCAAAAGTAAGGTTCAACTCTGTTAGTTGAATGCACAGAACAGAAAGAAGTTTCATACAATGCTTCTGTGTAGTTTATATTTGAACATATTCTTTTTTCCACTATTACCCACTTAGCGCTACGAATGTCCAGTTGCATTTTCTACAGACAGAGTGTTTCAAAACTGCTCAATCAAAAGTATGGTTTAACTCTGTTAGCTGAATGCTCAGATCAGAAAGAAGTTTCACAGAATGCTTCTGTGTAGTTTATATTTGAATATATTCCTTTTTCCACTACTACTCTCTTAGCGCTCCATATGTCCAGTTGCATTTTCTACAGAAAGAGTGTTCAGATCTGCTCAATCAAAAGTATGGTTTAACTCTGTTAGCTGAATGCACAGATCAGAAAGAAGTTTCACAGAATGATTCTGTGTAGTTTATATTTGGAGACATTCCTTTTTCCACTATTAACCTCTTAGCGCTCCGAATCTCCACTTGCATTTTCTACAGAAAGAGTGTTTCAGAACAGCTCAATCAAAAGTAAGGTTCAACTCTGTTAGTTGAATGCACAGAACAGAAAGAATTTTCACAGAATGCTACTGTGTAGTTTATATTTGAATACATTCCTTTTTCCACTATTACCCTCTTAGCGCTCCGAATGTCCACTTGCATTTTGTACAGAAAGAGTGTTCAGAACTGCGCAATCAAAAGTATGGTTTAACTCTGTTAGCTTAATGAACATATCAGAAATAAGTTTCACACAATGCTTCTGTGTAGTTTTTATTTGAAGATATTATTTTTCCCAATAGAGGCCTCTTAGCGCTCAGAATGTCCAATTGCAGTTTCTACAGAAAGAGTGTTTCAGAACGGCTCAATCAAAAGTAAGGTTCAACTCTGTTAGTTGAATGCACAGAACAGAAAGAAGTTTCATACAATGCTTCTGTGTAGTTTATATTTGAACATATTCTTTTTTCCACTATTACCCACTTAGCGCTACGAATGTCCAGTTGCATTTTCTACACGCAGAGTGTTTCAAAACTGCTCAATCAAAAGTATGGTTTAAGTCTGTTAGCTGAATGCTCAGATCAGAAAGAAGTTTCACAGAATGCTTCTGTGTAGTTTATATTTGAATATATTCCTTTTTCCACTACTACGCTCTTAGCGCTCCATATGTCCAGTTGCATTTTCTACAGAAAGAGTGTTCAGATCTGCTCAATCAAAATTATGGTTTAACTCTGTTAGCTGAATGCACAGATCAGAAAGAAGTTTCACCGAATTATTCTTTGTAGTTTATATTTGAAGACCTTCCTTTTTCCACTATTACCCTCTTAGCGCTCCGAATCTCCACTTGCATTTTCTACAAAAAGAGTGTTTCATAACTGCTCAATCAAAAATATGTTTTATCTCTGTTAACTGAATTTACAGATCAGAAATAAGTTTCACAGAATGCATCTGTGTAGTTTTTATTTGAAGATATTCTTTTTCCCAATGTAGGCCTCTTAGCGCTTAGCATGTCCAATTGCTGTTTCTACAGAAAGAGTGTTTCAGATCGGCTCAATCAAAAGTAAGGTTCAACTCTGTTAGTTGAATACACAGAACAGAAAGAATTTTCACAGAATGCTACTGTGTAGTTTATATTTGAATATATTCCTTTTTCCACTATTACCCTCTTATCGCTCCGAATGTCCACTTGCATTTTCTACATAAAGAGTGTTCAGAACTGCGCAATCAAAAATATGGTTTAACTCTGTTAGCTTAATGAACATATCAGAAATAAGTTTCACACAATGCTTCTGTGTAGTTTTTATTTGAAGATATTTTTTTTCCCAATAGAGGCCTCTTAGCGCTCAGAATGTCCAATTGCAGTTTCTACAGAAAGAGTGTTTCAGAAAGGCTCAATCAAAAGTAAGGTTCAACTCTGTTAGTTGAATGCACAGAACAGAAAGAAGTTTCATACAATGCTTCTGTGTAGTTTATATTTGAACATATACTTTTTTCCACTATTACCCACTTAGCGCTACGAATGTCCAGTTGCATTTTCTACAGACAGAGTGTTTCAAAACTGCTCAATCAAAAGTATGGTTTAACTCTGTTAGCTGAATGCTCAGATCAGAAAGAAGTTTCACAGAATGCTTCTGTGTAGTTTATATTTGAATATATTCCTTTTTCCACTACTACTCTCTTAGCGCTCCAAATGTCCAGTTGCATTTTCTACAGAAAGAGTTTTCAGATCTGCTCAATCAAAAGTATGGTTTAACTCTGTTAGCTGAATGCTCAGATCAGAAAGAAGTTTCACAGAATGCTTCTGTGTAGTTTATATTTGAATATATTCCTTTTTCCACTACTACTCTCTTAGCGCTCCAAATGTCCAGTTGCATATTCTACAGAAAGATTTTTCAGATCTGCTCAATCAAAAGTATGGTTTAACTCTGTTAGCTGAATGCACAGATCAGAAAGAAGTTTCACAGAATGATTCTGTGTAGTTTATATTTGGAGACATTCCTTTTTCCACTATTACCCTCTTAGCGCTCCGAATCTCCATTTGCATTTTCTACAGAAAGAGTGTTTCAGAACGGCTCAATCAAAATTAAGGTTCAACTCTTTTAGTTGAACAAACAGAACAGAAAGAAGTTTCACACAATTCTTCTGTGTAGTTTTTATTTGTAGACATTCTTTTTCCCAATATAGGCCTCTTAGCGCTCACAATGTCCAATTGCAGTTTCTACAGAAAGAGGGTTTCAGAACGGCTCAATCAAAAGTAAGGTTCAACTCTGTTAGTTGAATGCACAGAACAGACAGAAGTTTCATACAATGCTTCTGTGTAGTCTATATTTGAACATATTCTTTTTTCCACTATTACCCACTTAGCGCTACGAATGTCCAGTTGCATTTTCTACAGACAGAGTGTTTCAAAACTGCTCAATCAAAAGTATGGTTTTACTCTGTTAGCTGAATTCTCAGATCAGAAAGAAGTTTCACAGAATGCTTCTGTGTAGTTTATATTTGATTATATTCCTTTTTCCACTACTACGCTCTTAGCGCACCAAATGTCCAGTTGCATGTTCTACAGAAAGAGTGTTCAGATCTGCTCAATCAAAAGTATGGTTTAACTCTGTTAGCTGAATGCACAGATCAGAAAGAAGTTTCACCGAGTGATTCTGTGTAGTTTATATTTGAAGACATTCCTTTTTCCACTATTACCCTCTTAGCGCTCCAAATCTCCACTTGCATTTTCTACAAAAAGAGTGTTTCATAACTGCTCAATCAAAAATATGTTTTATCTCTGTTAACTGAATTTACAGATCAGAAATAAGTTTCACAGAATGCATCTGTGTAGTTTTTATTTGAAGATATTCTTTTTCCCAATGTAGGCCTCTTAGCGCTTAGCATGTCCAATTGCTGTTTCTACAGAAAGAGTGTTTCAGAACGGCTCAATCAAAAGTAAGGTTCAACTCTGTTAGTTGAATACACAGAACAGAAAGAATTTTCACAGAATGCTACTGTGTAGTTTATATTTGAATATATTCCTTTTTCCACTATTACCCTCTTAGCGCTCCGAATGTCCACTTGCATTTTCTACAGAAAGAGTGTTCAGAACTGCGCAATCAAAAGTATGGTTTAACTCTGTTAGCTTAATGAACATATCAGAAATAAGTTTCACACAATGCTTCTGTGTAGTTTTTATTTGAAGATATTATTTTTCCCAATAGAGGCCTCTTAGCGCTCAGAATGTCCAATTGCAATTTCTACAGAAAGAGTGTTTCAGAAAGGCTCAATCAAAAGTAAGGTTCAACTCTGTTAGTTGAATGCACAGAACAGAAAGAAGTTTCATACAATGCTTCTGTGTAGTTTATATTTGAACATATTCTTTTTTCCACTATTACCCACTTAGCGCTACGAATGTCCAGTTGCATTTTCTACAGACAGAGTGTTTCAAAACTGCTCAATCAAAAGTATGGTTTAACTCTGTTAGCTGAATGCTCAGATCAGAAAGAAGTTTCACAGAATGCTTCTGTGTAGTTTATATTTGAATATATTCCTTTTTCCACTACTACACTCTTAGCGCTCCAAATGTCCAGTTGCATTTTCTACAGAAAGAGTGTTCAGATCTGCTCAATCAAAAGTATGGTTTAACTCTGTTAGCTGAATGCACAGATCAGAAAGAAGTTTCACAGAATGATTCTGTGTAGTTTATATTTGGAGACATTCCTTTTTCCACTATTAACCTCTTAGCGCTCCGAATCTCCACTTGCATTTTCTACAGAAAGAGTGTTTCAGAACGGCTCAATCAAAATTAAGGTTCAACTCTTTTAGTTGAACAAACAGAACAGAAAGAAGTTTCACACAATTCTTCTGTGTAGTTTTTATTTGTAGACATTCTTTTTCCCAATATAGGCCTCTTAGCGCTCAGAATGTCCAATTGCAGTTTCTACAGAATGAGGGTTTCAGAACGGCTCAATCAAAAGTAAGGTTCAAATCTGTTAGTTGAATGCACAGAACAGAAAGAAGTTTCATACAATGCTTCTGTGTAGTTTATATTTGAACATATTCTTTTTTCCACTATTACCCACTTAGCGCTACGAATGTCCAGTTGCATTTTCTACAGACAGAGTGTTTCAAAACTGCTCAATCAAAAGTATGGTTGTACTCTGTTAGCTGAATTCTCAGATCAGAAAGAAGTTTCACAGAATGCTCCTGTGTAGTTTATATTTGATTATATTCCTTTTTCCACTACTACGCTCTTAGCGCTCCAAATGTCCAGTTGCATTTTCTACAGAAAGAGTGTTCAGATCTGCTCAATCAAAAGTATGGTTTAACTCTGTTAGCTGAATGCACAGATCAGTAAGAAGTTTCACCGAGTGATTCTGTGTAGTTTATATTTGAAGACATTCCTTTTTCCACTATTACCCTCTTAGCGCTCCGAATTTCCACTTGCATTTTCTACAAAAAGAGTGTTTCATTACTGCTCAATCAAAAATATGTTTTATCTCTGTTAACTGAATTTACAGATCAGAAATAAGTTTCACAGAATGCATCTGTGTAGTTTTTATTTGAAGATATTCTTTTTCCCAATGTAGGCCTCTTAGCGCTTAGCATGTCCAATTGCTGTTTCTACAGAAAGAGTGTTTCAGAACGGCTCAATCAAAAGTAAGGTTCAACTCTGTTAGTTGAATGCACAGAACAGAAAGAATTTTCACAGAATGCTACTGTGTAGTTTATATTTGAATATATTCCTTTTTCCACTATTACCCTCTTAGCGCTCCGAATGCCCACTTGCATTTTCTACAGAAAGAGTGTTCAGAACTGCACAATCAAAAGTATGGTTTAACTCTGTTAGCTTAATGAACATATCAGAAATAAGTTTCACACAATGCTGCTGTGTAGTTTTTATTTGAAGATATTATTATTCCCAATAGAGGCCTCTTAACGCTCAGAATGTCCAATTGCAGTTTCTACAGAAAGAGTGTTTCAGAAAGGCTCAATCAAAAGTAAGGTTCAACTCTGTTAGTTGAATGCACAGAACAGAAAGATGTTTCATACAATGCTTCTGTGTAGTTTATATTTGAACATATTCTTTTTTCCACTATTACCCACCTAGCGCTACGAATGTCCAGTTGCATTTTCTACAGACAGAGTGTTTCAAAACTGCTCAATCAAAAGTATGGTTTAACTCTGTTAGCTGAATGCTCAGATCAGAAAGAAGTTTCACAGAATGCTTCTGTGTAGTTTATATTTAAATATATTCCTTTTTCCACTACTACTCTCTTAGCGCTCCAAATGTCCAGTTGCATTTTCTACAGAAAGAGTGTTCAGATCTGCTCAATCAAAAGTATGGTTTAATTCTCTTAGCTGAATGCACAGATCAGAAAGAAGTTTCACAGAATGATTCTGTGTAGTTTATATTTGGAGACATTCCTTTTTCCACTATTAACATCTTAGCGCTCCGAATCTCCACTTGCATTTTCTACACAAAGAGTGTTTCAGAACGGCTCAATAAAACTAAGGTTCAACACTTTTAGTTGAACAAAAAGAACAGAAAGAAGTTTCACACAATTCTTCTGTGTAGTTTTTATTTGTAGACATTCTTTTTCCCAATATAGGCCTCTTAGCGCTCAGAATGTCCAATTGCAGTTTCTACAGAAAGAGTGTTTCAGAACGGCTCAATCAAAAGTAAGGTTCAACTCTGTTAGTTGAATGCACAGAACAGAAAGAATTTTCACAGAATGCTACTGTGTAGTTTATATTTGAAAATATTACTTTTTCCACTATTACCCTTTTAGTGCTCCGAATGTCCACTTGCATTTTCTACAGAAAGAGTGTTCAGAACTGCGCAATCAACAGTATGGTTTAACTCTGTTAGCTTAATGAACATATCAGAAATAAGTTTCACACAATGCTTCTGTGTAGTTTTTATTTGAAGATATTATTTTTCCCAATAGAGACCTCTTAGCGCTCAGAATGTCCAATTGCAGTTTCTACAGAAAGAGTGTTTCAGAAAGTCTCAATCAAAAGTAAGGTTCAACTCTGTTAGTTGAATGCACAGAACAGAAAGAAGTTTCATACAATGCTTCTGTGTAGTTTATATTTGAACATATTCTTTTTTCCACTATTACCCACTTAGCGCTACGAATGTCCAGTTGCATTTTCTACAGACAGAGTGTTTCAAAACTACTCAATCAAAAGTATGGTTTAACTCTGTTAGCTGAATGCTCAGATCAGAAGAAGTTTCACAGAATGCTTCTGTGTAGTTTATATTTGAATATATTCCTTTTTCCACTACTACTCTTTTAGCGCTCCAAATGTCCAGTTGCATTTTCTACAGAAAGAGTGTTCAGATCTGCTCAATCAAAAGTATGGTTTAACTCTGTTAGCTGAATGCACAGATCAGAAAGAAGTTTCACAGAATGATTCTGTGTAGTTTATATTTGGAGACATTCCTTTTTCCACTATTACCCTCTTAGCGCTCCGAATCTCCACTTGCATTTTCTACAGAAATAGTGTTTCAGAACGGCTCAATCAAAACTAAGGTTCAACTCTTTTAGTTGAACAACAGAACAGAAAGAACTTTCACACAATTCTTCTGTGTAGTTTTTATTTGTAGACATTCTTTTTCCCAATATAGGCCTCTTAGCGCTCAGAATGTCCAATTGCAGTTTCTACAGAAAGAGTGTTTCAGAACGGCTCAATCAAAAGTAAGGTTCAACTCTGTTAGTTGAATGCACAGAACAGAAAGAAATTTCATACAATGCTTCTGTGTAGTTTATATTTGAACATATTCTTTTTTCCACTATTACCCACTTAGCGCTACGAATGTCCAGTTGCATTTTCTACAGGCAGAGTGTTTCAAAACTGCTCAATCAAAAGTATGGTTTAAGTCTGTTAGCTGAATGCTCAGATCAGAAAGAAGTTTCACAGAATGCTTCTGTGTAGTTTATATTTGAATATATTCCTTTTTCCACTACTACGCTCTTAGCGCTCCAAATGTCCAGTTGCATTTTCTACAGAAAGAGTGTTCAGATCTGCTCAATCAAAATTATGGTTTAACTCTGTTAGCTGAATGCACAGATCAGAAAGAAGTTTCACCGAATGATTCTGTGTAGTTTATATTTGAAGACCTTCCTTTTTCCACTATTACCCTCTTAGCGCTCCGAATCTCCACTTGCATTTTCTACAAAAGGAGTGTTTCATAACTGCTCAATTAAAAATATGTTTTATCTCTGTTAACTGAATTTACAGATCAGAAATAAGTTTCACAGAATGCATCTGTGTAGTTTTTATTTGAAGATATTCTTTTTCCCAATGTAGGCCTCTTAGCGCTTAGCATGTCCAATTGCAGTTTCTACAGAAAGAGTGTTTCAGAACGGCTCAATCAAAAGTAAGGTTCAACTCTGTTATTTGAATGCACAGAACAGAAAGAATTTTCACAGAATGCTACTGTGTAGTTTATATTTGCATATATTACTTTTTCCACTATTACCCTCTTAGTGCTCCGAATGTCCACTTGCATTGTCTACAGAAAGAGTGTTCAGAACTGCGCAATCAAAAGTATGGTTTAACTCTGTTAGCTTAATGAACATATCAGAAATAAGTTTCACACAATGCTTCTGTGTAGTTTTTATTTGAAGATATTATTTTTCCCAATACAGGCCTCTTAGCGCTCAGAATGTCCAATTGCAGTTTCTACAGAAAGAGTGTTTCAGAAAGGCTCAATCAAATGTAAGGTTCAACTCTGTTAGTTGAATGCACAGAACAGAAAGAAGTTTCATACAATGCTTCTGTGTAGTTTATATTTGAACATATTCTTTTTTCCACTATTACCCACTTAGCGCTACGAATGTCCAGTTGCATTTTCTACAGACAGAGTGTTTCAAAACTGCTCAATCAAAAGTATGGTTTAACTCTGTTAGCTGAATGCTCAGATCAGAGAGAAGTTTCACAGAATGCTTCTGTGTAGTTTATATTTGAATATATTCCTTTTTCCACTACTACTCTCTTAGCGCTCCAAATGTCCAGTTGCATTTTCTACAGAAAGAGTGTTCACATCTGCTCAATCAAAGTATGGTTTAATTCTGTCAGCTGAATGCACAGATCAGAAAGAAGTTTCACAGAATGATTCTGTGTAGTTTATATTTGGAGACATTCCTTTTTCCTCTATTACCCTCTTAGCGCTCCGAATCTCCACTTGCATTTTCTACAGAAAGAGTGTTTCAGAACGGCTCAATCAAAACTAAGGTTCAAATCTTTTAGTTGAACAAACAGAACAGAAAGAAGTTTCACACAATTCTTCTGTGTAGTTTTTATTTGTAGACATTCTTTTTCCCAATATAGGCCTCTTAGCGCTCAGAATGTCCAATTGCAGTTTCTACAGAAAGAGTGTTTCCGAACGGCTCAATCAAAAGTAAGGTTCAACTCTGTTAGTTGAATGCACAGAACAGAAAGAAGTTTCATACAATGCTTCTGTGTAGTTTATATTTGAACATATCCTTTTTTCCACTATTACCCACTTAGCGCTACGAATGTCCAGTTGCATTTTCTACAGACAGAGTGTTTCAAAACTGCTCAATCAAAAGTATGGTTTTACTCTGTTAGCTGAATGCTCAGATCAGAAAGAAGTTTCACAGAATGCTTCTGTGTAGTTTATATTTGAATATATTCCTTTTTCCACTACTACGCTCTTAGCGCTCCAAATGTCCAGTTGCATTTTCTACAGAAAGAGTGTTCAGATCTGCTCAATCAAAAGTATGGTTTAACTCTGATAGCTGAATGCACAGATCAGAAAGAAGTTTCACCGAATGATTCTGTGTAGTTTATATTTGAAGACATTCCTTTTTCCACTATTACCCTCTTAGCGCTCCGAATCTCCACTTGCATTTTCTACAAAAAGAGTGTTTCATAACTTCTCAATCAAAAATATGTTTTATCTCTGTTAACTGAATTTACAGATCAGAAAAAAGTTTCACAGAATGCATCTGTGTAGTTTTTATTTGAAGATATTCTTTTTCCCCATGTAGGCCTTTTAGCGCTTAGCATGTCCAATTGCAGTTTCTACAGAAAGAGTGTTTCAGAACGGCTCAATCAAAAGTAAGGTTCAACTCTGTTATTTGAATGCACAGAACAGAAAGAATTTTCACAGAATGCTACTGTGTAGTTTATATTTGAATATATTCCTTTTTCCACTATTACCCTCTTAGCGCTCCGAATGCCCACTTGCATTTTCTACAGAAAGAGTGTTCAGAACTGTGCAATCAAAAGTATGGTTTAACTCTGTTCGCTTAATGAACATATCAGAAATAAGTTTCACACAATGCTTCTGTGTAGTTTTTATTTGAAGATATTATTTTTCCCAATAGAGGCCTCTTAGCGCTCAGAATGTCCAATTGCAGTTTCTACAGAAAGAGTGTTTCAGAAAGGCTCAATCAAAAGTAAGGTTCAACTCTGTTAGTTGAATGCACAGAACAGAAAGAAGTTTCATACAATGCTTCTGTGTAGTTTATATTTGAACATATTCTTTTTTCCACTATTACCCACTTAACGCTACGAATGTCCAGTTGCATTTTCTACAGACAGAGTGTTTCAAAACTGCTCAATCAAAAGTATGGTTTAACTCTGTTAGCTGAATGCTCAGATCAGAAAGAATTTTCACAGAATGCTTCTGTGTAGTTTATATTTGAATATATTCCTTTTTCCACTACTACGCTCTTAGCGCTCCAAATGTCCAGTTGCATTTTCTACAGAAAGAGTGTTCAGATCTGCTCAATCAAAAGTATGGTTTAATTCTGTTAGCTGAATGCACAGATCAGAAAAAAGTTTCACCGAATGATTCTGTGTAGTTTATATTTGAAGGCATTCCTTTTTCCACTATTACCCTCTTAGCGCTCCGAATCTCCACTTGCATTTTCTACAAAAAGAGTGTTTCATAACTGCTCAATCAAAAATATGTTTTATCTCTGTTAACTGAATTTACAGATCAGAAATAAGTTTCACAGAATGCATCTGTGTAGTTTTTATTTGAAGATATTCTTTTTCCCAATGTAGGCCTCTTAGCGCTTAGCATGTCCAACTGCAGTTTCTACAGAAAGAGTGTTTCAGAACGGCTCAATCAAAAGTAAGGTTCAACTCTGTTAGTTGAATGCACAGAACAGAAAGAATTTTCACAGAATGCTACTGTGTAGTTTATATTTGAATATATTACTTTTTCCACTATTACCCTCTTATCGCTCCGAATGTCCACTTGCATTGTCTACAGAAAGAGTGTTCAGAACTGCGCAATCAAAAGTATGGTTTAACTCTGTTAGCTTAATGAACATATCAGAAATATGTTTCACACAATGCTTCTGTGTAGTTTTTATTTGAAGATATTATTTTTCCCAATAGAGGCCTCTTAGCGCTCAGAATGTCCAATTGCAGTTTCTACAGAAAGAGTGTTTCAGAAAGGCTCAATCAAAAGTAAGTTTCAACTCTGTTAGTTGAATGCACAGAACAGAAAGAAGTTTCATACAATGCTTCTGTGTAGTTTATATTTGAACATATTCTTTTTTCCACTATTACCCACTTAGCGCTACGAATGTCCAGTTGCATTTTCTACAGACAGAGTGTTTCAAAACTGCTCAATCAAAAGTATGGTTTAACTCTGTTAGCTGAATGCTCAGATCAGAAAGAATTTTCACAGAATGCTTCTGTGTAGTTTATATTTGAATATATTCCTTTTTCCACTACTACGCTCTTAGCGCTCCAAATGTCCAGTTGCATTTTCTACAGAAAGAGTGTTCAGATCTGCTCAATCAAAAGTATGGTTTAATTCTGTTAGCTGAATGCACAGATCAGAAAAAAGTTTCACCGAATGATTCTGTGTAGTTTATATTTGAAGGCATTCCTTTTTCCACTATTACACTCTTAGCGCTCCGAATCTCCACTTGCATTTTCTACAAAAAGAGTGTTTCATAACTGCTCAATGAAAAATATGTTTTATCTCTGTTAACTGAATTTACAGATCAGAAATAAGTTTCACAGAATGCATCTGTGTAGTTTTTATTTGAAGATATTCTTTTTCCCAATGTAGGCCTCTTAGCGCTTAGCATGTCCAACTGCAGTTTCTACAGAAAGAGTGTTTCAGAACGGCTCAATCAAAAGTAAGGTTCAACTCTGTTAGTTGAATGCACAGAACAGAAAGAATTTTCACAGAATGCTACTGTGTAGTTTATATTTGAATATATTACTTTTTCCACTATTACCCTCTTATCGCTCCGAATGTCCACTTGCATTGTCTACAGAAAGAGTGTTCAGAACTGCGCAATCAAAAGTATGGTTTAACTCTGTTAGCTTAATGAACATATCAGAAATATGTTTCACACAATGCTTCTGTGTAGTTTTTATTTGAAGATATTATTTTTCCCAATAGAGGCCTCTTAGCGCTCAGAATGTCCAATTGCAGTTTCTACAGAAAGAGTGTTTCAGAAAGGCTCAATCAAAAGTAAGTTTCAACTCTGTTAGTTGAATGCACAGAACAGAAAGAAGTTTCATACAATGCTTCTGTGTAGTTTATATTTGAACATATTCTTTTTTCCACTATTACCCACTTAGCGCTACGAATGTCCAGTTGCATTTTCTACAGACAGAGTGTTTCAAAACTGCTCAATCAAAAGTATGGTTTAACTCTGTTAGCTGAATGCTCAGATCAGAAAGAAGTTTCACAGAATGCTTCTGTGTAGTTTATATTTGAATATATTCCTTTTTCCACTACTACTCTCTTAGCGCTCCAAATGTCCAGTTGCATTTTCTACAGAAAGAGAGTTCAGATCTGATCAATCAAAAGTATGGTTTAACTCTGTTAGCTGAATGCACAGATCAGAAAGAAGTTTCACAGAATGATTCTGTGTAGTTTATATTTGGAGACATTCCTTTTTCCACTATTACCCTCTTAGCGCTCCGAATCTCCACTTGCATTTTCTACACAAAGAGTGTTTCAGAACGGCTCAATCAAAACAAAGGTTCAACTCTTTTAGTTGAACAAACAGAACAGAAAGAAGTTTCACACAATTCTTCTGTGTAGTTTTTATTTGTAGACATTCTTTTTCCCAATATAGGCCTCTTAGCGCTCAGAATGTCCAATTGCAGTTTCTACAGAAAGAGTGTTTCAGAACGGCTCAATCAAAAGTAAGGTTCAACTCTGTTAGTTGAATGCACAGAACAGAAAGAAATTTCATACAATGCTTCTGTGTAGTTTATATTTGAACATATTCTTTTTTCCACTATTACCCACTTAGCGCTACGAATGTCCAGTTGCATTTTCTACAGGCAGAGTGTTTCAAAACTGCTCAATCAAAAGTATGGTTTAAGTCTGTTAGCTGAATGCTCAGATCAGAAAGAAGTTTCACAGAATGCTTCTGTGTAGTTTATATTTGAATATATTCCTTTTTCCACTACTACGCTCTTAGCGCTCCAAATGTCCAGTTGCATTTTCTACAGAAAGAGTGTTCAGATCTGCTCAATCAAAATTATGGTTTAACTCTGTTAGCTGAATGCACAGATCAGAAAGAAGTTTCACCGAATGATTCTGTGTAGTTTATATTTGAAGACCTTCCTTTTTCCACTATTACCCTCTTAGCGCTCCGAATCTCCACTTGCATTTTCTACAAAAAGAGTGTTTCATAACTGCTCAATCAAAAATATGTTTTATCTCTGTTAACTGAATTTACAGATCAGAAATAAGTTTCACAGAATGCATCTGTGTAGTTTTTATTTGAAGATATTCTTTTTCCCAATGTAGGCCTCTTAGCGCTTAGCATGTCCAATTGCAGTTTCTACAGAAAGAGTGTTTCAGAACGGCTCAATCAAAAGTAAGGTTCAACTCTGTTAGTTGAATGCACAGAGCAGAAAGAATTTTCACAGAATGCTACTGTGTAGTTTATATTTGAATACATTCCTTTTTCCACTATTACCCTCTTAGCGCTCCGAATGTCCACTTGCATTTTGTACAGAAAGAGTGTTCAGAACTGCGCAATCAAAAGTATGGTTTAACTCTGTTAGCTTAATGAACATATCAGAAATAAGTTTCACACAATGCTTCTGTGTAGTTTTTATTTGAAGATATTATTTTTCCCAATAGAGGCCTCTTAGCGCTCAGAATGTCCAATTGCAGTTTCTACAGAAAGAGTGTTTCAGAACGGCTCAATCAAAAGTAAGGTTCAACTCTGTTAGTTGAATGCACAGAACAGAAAGAAGTTTCATACAATGCTTCTGTGTAGTTTATATTTGAACATATTCTTTTTTCCACTATTACCCACTTAGCGCTACGAATGTCCAGTTGCATTTTCTACAGGCAGAGTGTTTCAAAACTGCTCAATCAAAAGTATGGTTTAAGTCTGTTAGCTGAATGCTCAGATCAGAAAGAAGTTTCACAGAATGCTTCTGTGTAGTTTATATTTGAATATATTCCTTTTTCCACTACTACGCTCTTAGCGCTCCATATGTCCAGTTGCATTTTCTACAGAAAGAGTGTTCAGATCTGCTCAATCAAAATTATGGTTTAACTCTGTTAGCTGAATGCACAGATCAGAAAGAAGTTTCACCGAATGATTCTTTGTAGTTTATATTTGAAGACCTTCGTTTTTCCACTATTACCCTCTTAGCGCTCCGAATCTCCACTTGCATTTTCTACAAAAAGAGTGTTTCATAACTGCTCAATCAAAAATATGTTTTATCTCTGTTAACTGAATTTACAGATCAGAAATAAGTTTCACAGAATGCATCTGTGTAGTTTTTATTTGAAGATATTCTTTTTCCCAATGTAGGCCTCTTAGCGCTTAGCATGTCCAATTGCAGTTTCTACAGAAAGAGTGTTTCAGAACGGCTCAATCAAAAGTAAGGTTAAACTCTGTTAGTTGAATGCACAGAACAGAAAGAATTTTCACAGAATGCTACTGTGTAGTTTATATTTGAATACATTCCTTTTTCCACTATTACCCTCTTAGCGCTCCGAATGTCCACTTGCATTTTGTACAGAAAGAGTGTTCAGAACTGCGCAATCAAAAGTAGGGTTTAACTCTGTTAGCTTAATGAACATATCAGAAATAAGTTTCACACAATGCTTCTGTGTAGTTTTTATTTGAAGATATTATTTTTCCCAATAGAGGCCTCTTAGCGCTCAGAATGTCCAATTGCAGTTTCTACAGAAAGAGTGTTTCAGAAAGGCTCAATCAAAAGTAAGGTTCAACTCTGTTAGTTGAATGCACAGAACAGAAAGAAGTTTCATACAATGCTTCTGTGTAGTTTATATTTGAACATATTCTTTTTTCCACTATTACCCACTTAACGCTACGAATGTCCAGTTGCATTTTCTACAGACAGAGTGTTTCAAAACTGCTCAATCAAAAGTATGGTTTAACTCTGTTAGCTGAATGCTCAGATCAGAAAGAATTTTCACAGAATGCTTCTGTGTAGTTTATATTTGAATATATTCCTTTTTCCACTACTACGCTCTTAGCGCTCCAAATGTCCAGTTGCATTTTCTACAGAAAGAGTGTTCAGATCTGCTCAATCAAAAGTATGGTTTAATTCTGTTAGCTGAATGCACAGATCAGAAAAAAGTTTCACCGAATGATTCTGTGTAGTTTATATTTGAAGGCATTCCTTTTTCCACTATTACCCTCTTAGCGCTCCGAATCTCCACTTGCATTTTCTACAAAAAGAGTGTTTCATAACTGCTCAATGAAAAATATGTTTTATCTCTGTTAACTGAATTTACAGATCAGAAATAAGTTTCACAGAATGCATCTGTGTAGTTTTTATTTGAAGATATTCTTTTTCCCAATGTAGGCCTCTTAGCGCTTAGCATGTCCAACTGCAGTTTCTACAGAAAGAGTGTTTCAGAACGGCTCAATCAAAAGTAAGGTTCAACTCTGTTATTTGAATGCACAGAACAGAAAGAATTTTCACAGAATGCTACTGTGTAGTTTATATTTGAATATATTACTTTTTCCACTATTACCCTCTTAGTGCTCCGAATGTCCACTTGCATTGTCTACAGAAAGAGTGTTCAGAACTGCGCAATCAAAAGTATGGTTTAACTCTGTTAGCTTAATGAACATATCAGAAATAAGTTTCACACAATGCTTCTGTGTAGTTTTTATTTGAAGATATTTTTTTTCCCAATAGAGGCCTCTTAGCGCTCAGAATGTCCAATTGCAGTTTCTACAGAAAGAGTGTTTCAGAAAGGCTCAATCAAAAGTAAGGTTCAACTCTGTTAGTTGAATGCACAGAACAGAAAGAAGTTTCATACAATGCTTCTGTGAAGTTTATATTTGAACATATTCTTTTTTCCACTATTACCCACTTAGCGCTACGAATGTCCAGTTGCATTTTCTACAGACAGAGTGTTTCAAAACTGCTCAATCAAAAGTATGGTTTAACTCTGTTAGCTGAATGCTCAGATCAGAAAGAAGTTTCACAGAGTGCTTCTGTGTAGTTTATATTTGAATATATTCCTTTTTCCACTACTACTCTCTTAGCGCTCCAAATGTCCACTTGCATTTTCTACAGAAAGAGTGTTCAGATCTGCTCAATCAAAAGTATGGTTTAACTCTGTTAGCTGAATGCACAGATCAGAAAGAAGTTTCACAGAATGATTCTGTGTAGTTTATATTTGGAGACATTCCATTTTCCACTATTACCCTCTTAGCGCTCCGAATCTCCAGTTGCATTTTCTACAGAAAGAGTGTTTCAGAACGGCTCAATCAAAACTAAGGTTCAACTCTTTTAGTTGAACAAACAGAACAGAAAGAAGTTTCACACAATTCTTCTGTGTAGTTTTTATTTGTAGACATTCTTTTTCCCAATATAGGCCTCTTAGCGCTCAGAATGTCCAATTGCAGTTTCTACAGAAAGAGTGTTTCAGAACGGCTCAATCAAAAGTAAGGTTCAACTCTGTTAGTTGAATTCACAGAACAGAAAGAAGTTTCATACAATGCTTCTGTGTGGTTTATATTTGAACATATTCTTTTTTCCACTATTACCCACTTAGCGCTACGAATGTCCAGTTGCATTTTCTACAGACAGAGTGTTTCAAAACTGCTCAATCAAAAGTATGGTTTAACTCTGTTAGCTGAATGCTCAGATCAGAAAGAAATTTCACAGAATGCTTCTGTGTAGTTTATATTTGAATATATTCCTTTTTCCACTACTACGCTCTTAGCGCTCCAAATGTCCAGTTGCATTTTCTACAGAAAGAGTGTTCAGATCTGCTCAATCAAAAGTATGGTTTAACTCTGTTAGCTGAATGCACAGATCAGAAAGAAGTTTCACCGAATGATTCTGTGCAGTTTATATTTGAAGACATTCCTTTTTCCACTATTACCCTCTTAGCGCTCCGAATCTCCACTTGCATTTTCTACAAAAGGAGTGTTTCATAACTGCTCAATTAAAAATATGTTTTATCTCTGTTAACTGAATTTACAGATCAGAAATAAGTTTCACAGAATGCATCTGTGTAGTTTTTATTTGAAGATATTCTTTTTCCCAATGTAGGCCTCTTAGCGCTTAGCATGTCCAATTGCAGTTTCTACAGAAAGAGTGTTTCAGAACGGCTCAATCAAAAGTAAGGTTCAACTCTGTTATTTGAATGCACAGAACAGAAAGAATTTTCACAGAATGCTACTGTGTAGTTTATATTTGAATATATTACTTTTTCCACTATTACCCTCTTAGTGCTCCGAATGTCCACTTGCATTGTCTACAGAAAGAGTGTTCAGAACTGCGCAATCAAAAGTATGGTTTAACTCTGTTAGCTTAATGAACATATCAGAAATAAGTTTCACACAATGCTTCTGTGTAGTTTTTATTTGAAGATATTATTTTTCCCAATACAGGCCTCTTAGCGCTCAGAATGTCCAATTGCAGTTTCTACAGAAAGAGTGTTTCAGAAAGGCTCAATCAAATGTAAGGTTCAACTCTGTTAGTTGAATGCACAGAACAGAAAGAAGTTTCATACAATGCTTCTGTGTAGTTTATATTTGAACATATTCTTTTTTCCACTATTACCCACTTAGCGCTACGAATGTCCAGTTGCATTTTCTACAGACAGAGTGTTTCAAAACTGCTCAATCAAAAGTATGGTTTAACTCTGTTAGCTGAATGCTCAGATCAGAGAGAAGTTTCACAGAATGCTTCTGTGTAGTTTATATTTGAATATATTCCTTTTTCCACTACTACTCTCTTAGCGCTCCAAATGTCCAGTTGCATTTTCTACAGAAAGAGTGTTCACATCTGCTCAATCAAAGTATGGTTTAATTCTGTTAGCTGAATGCACAGATCAGAAAGAAGTTTCACAGAATGATTCTGTGTAGTTTATATTTGGAGACATTCCTTTTTCCTCTATTACCCTCTTAGCGCTCCGAATCTCCACTTGCATTTTCTACAGAAAGAGTGTTTCAGAACGGCTCAATCAAAACTAAGGTTCAAATCTTTTAGTTGAACAAACAGAACAGAAAGAAGTTTCACACAATTCTTCTGTGTAGTTTTTATTTGTAGACATTCTTTTTCCCAATATAGGCCTCTTAGCGCTCAGAATGTCCAATTGCAGTTTCTACAGAAAGAGTGTTTCCGAACGGCTCAATCAAAAGTAAGGTTCAACTCTGTTAGTTGAATGCACAGAACAGAAAGAAGTTTCATACAATGCTTCTGTGTGGTTTATATTTGAACATATCCTTTTTTCCTCTATTACCCACTTAGCGCTACGAATGTCCAGTTGCATTTTCTACAGACAGAGTGTTTCAAAACTGCTCAATCAAAAGTATGGTTTTACTCTGTTAGCTGAATGCTCAGATCAGAAAGAAGTTTCACAGAATGCTTCTGTGTAGTTTATATTTGAATATATTCCTTTTTCCACTACTACGCTCTTAGCGCTCCAAATGTCCAGTTGCATTTTCTACAGAAAGAGTGTTCAGATCTGCTCAATCAAAAGTATGGTTTAACTCTGATAGCTGAATGCACAGACCAGAAAGAAGTTTCACCGAATGATTCTGTGTAGTTTATATTTGAAGACATTCCTTTTTCCACTATTACCCTCTTAGCGCTCCGAATCTCCACTTGCATTTTCTACAAAAAGAGTGTTTCATAACTTCTCAATTAAAAATATGTTTTATCTCTGTTAACTGAATTTACAGATCAGAAAAAAGTTTCACAGAATGCATCTGTGTAGTTTTTATTTGAAGATATTCTTTTTCCCCGTGTAGGCCTTTTAGCGCTTAGCATGTCCAATTGCAGTTTCTACAGAAAGAGTGTTTCAGAACGGCTCAATCAAAAGTAAGGTTCAACACTGTTATTTGAATGCACAGAAGAGAAAGAATTTTCACAGAATGCTACTGTGTAGTTTATATTTGAATATATTCCTTTTTCCACTATTACCCTCTTAGCGCTCCGAATGCCCACTTGCATTTTCTACAGAAAGAGTGTTCAGAACTGCGCAATCAAAAGTATGGTTTAACTCTGTTCGCTTAATGAACATATCAGAAATAAGTTTCACACAATGCTTCTGTGTAGTTTTTATTTGAAGATATTATTTTTCCCAATAGAGGCCTCTTAGCGCTCAGAATGTCCAATTGCAATTTCTACAGAAAGAGTGTTTCAGAAAGGCTCAATCAAAAGTAAGGTTCAACTCTGTTAGTTGAATGCACAGAACAGAAAGAAGTTTCATACAATGCTTCTGTGTAGTTTATATTTGAACATATTCTTTTTTCCACTATTACCCACTTAGCGCTACGAATGTCCAGTTGCATTTTCTACAGACAGAGTGTTTCAAAACTGCTCAATCAAAAGTATGGTTTAACTCTGTTAGCTGAATGCTCAGATCAGAAAGAAGTTTCACAGAATGCTTCTGTGTAGTTTATATTTGAATATATTCCTTTTTCCACTACTACTCTCTTAGCGCTCCA
Organism: Symphalangus syndactylus; assembly: GCF_028878055.3. Lineage (NCBI taxonomy): Eukaryota > Metazoa > Chordata > Mammalia > Primates > Hylobatidae > Symphalangus > Symphalangus syndactylus. The sequence goes on from NC_072446.2 coordinate 72,722,570, forward strand.
AATGTCCAGTTGCATTTTCTACAGAAAGAGTGTTCAGATCTGCTCAATCAAAAGTATGGTTTAACTCTGTTAGCTGAATGCACAGATCAGAAAGAAGTTTCACAGAATGATTCTGTTTAGTTTATATTTGGAGACATTCCTTTCTCCACTATTACCCTCTTAGCGCTCCGAATCTCCACTTGCATTTTCTACAGAAAGAGTGTTTCAGAACGGCTCAATCAAAATTAAGGTTCAACTCTTTTAGTTGAACAAACAGAACAGAAAGAAGTTTCACACAATTCTTCTGTGTAGTTTTTATTTGTAGACATTCTTTTTCCCAATATAGGCCTCTTAGCGCTCAGAATGGCCAATTGCAGTTTCTACAGAAAGAGTGTTTCAGAACGGCTCAATCAATAGTAAGGTTCAACTCTGTTAGTTGAATGCACAGAACAGAAAGAAGTTTCATAAAATGCTTCTGTGTAGTTTATATTTGAACATATTCTTTTTTCCAATATTACCCACTTAGCGCTACGAATGTCCAGTTGCATTTTCTACAGACGGAATGTTTCAAAACTGCTCAATCAAAAGTATGGTTTAACTCTGTTAGCTGAATTCTCAGATCAGAAAGAAGTTTCACAGAATGCTTCTGTGTAGTTTGTATTTGAATATATTCCTTTTTCCTCTACTACGCTCTTAGCGCTCCAAATGTCCAGTTGCATTTTCTACAGAAAGAGTGTTCAGATCTGCTCAATCAAATGTATGGTTTAACTCTGTTAGCTGAATGCACAGATCAGAAAGAAGTTTCACCGAGTGATTCTGTGTAGTTTATATTTGAAGACATTCCTTTTTCCACTATTACCCTCTTAGCGCTCGGAATCTCCACTTGCATTTTCTACAAAAAGAGTGTTTCATAAGTGCTCAATCAAAAATATGTTTTATCTCTGTTAACTGAATTTACAGATCAGAAATAAGTTTCACAGAATGCAGCTGTGTAGTTTTTATTTGAAGATATTGTTTTTCCCAATGTAGGCCTCTTAGCGCTTAGCATGTCCAATTGCAGTTTCTTCAGAAAGAGTGTTTCAGAACGGCTCAATCAAAATTAAGGTTCAACTCTGTTAGTTGAATGCACAGAACAGAAAGAATTTTCACAGAATGCTACTGTGTAGTTTATATTTGAATATATTCCTTTTTCCACTATTACCCTCTTAGCGCTCCGAATGTCCACTTGCATTTTCTACAGAAAGAGTGTTCAGAACTGTGCAATCAAAAGTATGGTTTAACTCTGTTAGCTTAATGAACATATCAGAAATAAGTTTCACACAATGCTTCTGTGTAGTTTTATTTGAAGATATTATTTTTCCCAATAGAGGCCTCTTAGCGCTCAGAATGTCCAATTGCAGTTTCTACAGAAAGCTTGATTCAGAAAGGCTCAATCAAAAGTAAGGTTCAACTCTGTTAGTTGAATGCACAGAACAGAAAGAAGTTTCATACAATGCTTCTGTGTAGTTTATATTTGAACATATTCTTTTTTCCACTATTACCCACTTAGCGCTACGAATGTCCAGTTGCATTTTCCACAGACAGAGTGTTTCAAAACTGCTCAATCAAATGTATGGTTTAACTCTGTTAGCTGAATGCTCAGATCAGAAAGAAGTTTCACAGAATGCTTCTGTGTAGTTTATATTTGAATATATTCCTTTTTCCACTACTACTCTCTTAGCGCTCCAAATGTCCAGTTGCATTTTCTACAGAAAGAGTGTTCAGATCTGCTCAATCAAAAGTATGGTTTAACTCTGTTAGCTGAATGCACAGATCAGAAAGAAGTTTCACAGAATGATTCTGTGTAGTTTATATTTGGAGACATTCCTTTTTCCACTATTACCCTCTTAGCGCTCCGAATCTCCACTTGCATTTTCTACAGAAAGAGTGTTTCAGAACGGCTCAATCAAAACTAAGGTTCAACTCTTTTAGTTGAACAAACAGAACAGAAAGAAGTTTCACACAATTTTTCTGTGTAGTTTTTATTTGTAGACATTCTTTTTCCCAATATAGGCCTCTTAGCGCTCAGAATGTCCAATTGCAGTTTCTACAGAAAGAGTGTTTCAGAACGGCTCAATCAAAAGTAAGGTTCAACTCTGTTAGTTGAATGCACAGAACAGAAAGAAGTTTCATACAATGCTTCTGTGTAGTTTATATTTGAACATATTCTTTTTTCCACTATTACCCACTTAGCGCTACGAATGTCCAGTTGCATTTTCTACAGACAGAGTGTTTCAAAACTGCTCAATCAAAAGTATGGTTTAACTCTGTTAGCTGAATGCTCAGATCAGAAAGAAGTTTCAGAGAATGCTTCTGTGTAGTTTATATTTGAATATATTCCTTTTTCCACTACTACGCTCTTAGCGCTCCAAATTTCCAGTTGCATTTTCTACAGAAAGAGTGTTCAGATCTGCTCAATCAAAAGTATGGTTTAACTCTGTTAGCAGAATGCACAGATCAGAAAGACGTTTCACCGAATGATTCTGTGTAGTTTATATTTGAAGACATTCCTTTTTCCACTATTACCCTCTTAGCGCTCCGAATCTCCACTTGCATTTTCTACAAAAAGAGTGTATCATAACTGCTCAATGAAAAATATGTTTTATCTCTGTTAACTGAATTTACAGATCAGAAATAAATTTCACAGAATGCATCTGTGTAGTTTTTATTTGAAGATATTCTTTTTCCCAATGTAGGCCTCTTAGCGCTTAGCATGTCCAATTGCAGTTTCTACAGAAAGAGTGTTTCAGAACGGCTCAATCAAAAGTAAGGTTCAACTCTGTTAGTTGAATGCAGAGAACAGAAAGAATTTTCACAGAATGCTACTGTGTAGTTTATATTTGAATATATTCCTTTTTCCACTATTACCCTCTTAGCGCTCCGAATGTCCACTTGCATTTTCTACAGAAAGAGTGTTCAGAACTGCGCAATCAAAAGTATGGTTTAACTCTATTAGCTTAATGAACATATCAGAAATAAGTTTCACACAATGCTTCTGTGTAGTTTTTATTTGAAGATATTATTTTTCCCAATATAGGCCTCTTAGCGCTCAGAATGTGCAATTGCAGTTTCTACAGAAGGAGTGTTTCAGAACGGCTCAATCAAAAGTAAGGTTCAACTCTGTTAGTTGAATGCACAGAACAGAAAGTAGTTTCATACAATGCTTCTGTGTAGTTTATATTTGAACATATTCTTTTTTCCACTATTACCCACTTAGCGCTACGAATGTCCAGTTGCATTTTCTACAGACAGAGTGTTTCAAAACTGCTCAATCAAAAGTATGGTTTAAATCCGTTAGCTGAATGCTCAGATCAGAAAGAAGTTTCACAGAATGCTTCTGTGTAGTTTATATTTGAATATATTCCTTTTTCCACGACTACTCTCTTAGCGCTCCAAATGTCCAGTTGCATTTTCTACAGAAAGAGTGTTCAGATCTGCTCAATCAAAAGTATGGTTTAACTCTGTTAGCTGAATGCACAGATCAGAAATATGTTTCACAGTATGATTCTGTGTAGTTTATATTTGAAGACATTCCTTTTTCCACTATTACCCTCTTAGCGCTCTGAATCCCACTTGCATTTTCTACAGAAAGAGTGTTTCAGAACGGCTCAATCAAAACTAAGGTTCAACCCTGGTAGTTGAATGCCCAGAACAGAAAGAAGTTTCACAGAATGCTTCTGTGTAGTTTATATTTGAATATATTCCTTTTTCCACTATTACCCTCTTAGCGCTCCGAAAGTCCACTTGCATTTTCTACAGAAAGAGTGTTCAGAACTGCGCAATCAAAAGTATGGTTTAACTCTGTTAGCTGAATGCACATATCAGAAATAAGTTTCAAACAATGCTTCTGTGTAGTTTTTATTTGAAGATATTATTTTTCCCAATATAGGCCTCTTAGCGCTCAGAATGTCCAATTGCAGTTTCTACAGAAAGAGTGTTTCAGAACGGCTCAATCAAATGTAAGTTTCAGCTCTCTTACCTGAATGCACAGAACAGACAGAAGTTTCACAGAATGCTTCTGTGTAGTATTTAGTTGAAGATACTACTTTTTGCACTATTACCCACTTAGCGCTCCGAATATCCACTGGCAGTTTCTACACAAAGAGGGTTTCAGAACTGCTCTTTCAAAAGTAAGGCTGAACTCTGTTAGTTGAATGCGGAGAACAGAAAGTTTTTTCAGAGAATGCTTCTGTGTAGTTTTTAATTGGAGATATTCCTTTTTCCTATATTACAATCTTAGCGCTATGAATGTCCACTTGCATTTTCTACAAAAAGTGTGTTTCTTAACTGCTCAATCAAAAATATGATTTAGCTCTGTTAACTGAATTTACAGATCAGAAATAAGTTTCACAGAATGCATCTGTGTAGTTTTTATTTGAAGATATTCTTTTTCCCAATGTACGCCTCTTAGCGCTTAGAATGTCCAATTGCAGTTTCTACAGAAAGAGTGTTTCAGAACGGCTCAATCAAAAGTATGGTTTAACTCTGTTAGCTGAATGCACAGATCAGAAAGAAGTTTCACAGAATGATTCTGTGTAGTTTATATTTGGAGACATTCCTTTCTCCACTATTACCCTCTTAGCGCTCCGAATCTCCACTTGCATTTTCTACAGAAAGAGTGTTTCAGAACGGCTCAATCAAAATTAAGGTTCAACTCTTTTAGTTGAACAAACAGAACAGAAAGAAGTTTCACACAATTCTTCTGTGTAGTTTTTATTTGTAGACATTCTTTTTCCCAATATAGGCCTCTTAGCGCTCAGAATGTCCAATTGCAGTTTCTACAGAAAGAGTGTTTCAGAACGGCTCAATCAAAAGTAAGGTTCAACTCTGTTAGTTGAATGCACAGAACAGAAAGAAGTTTCATACAATGCTTCTGTGTAGTTTATATTTGAACATATTATTTTTTCCACTATTACCCACTTAGCGCTACTAATGTCCAGTTGCATTTTCTACAGACGGGGTGTTTCAAAACTGCTCAATCAAAAGTATGGTTTAACTCTGTTAGCTGAATTCTCAGATCAGAAAGAAGTTTCACAGAATGCTTCTGTGTAGTTTGTATTTGAATATATTCCTTTTTCCTCTACTACGCTCTTAGCGCTCCAAATGTCCAGTTGCATTTTCTACAGAAAGAGTGTTCAGATCTGCTCAATCAAAAGTATGGTTTAACTCTGTTAGCTGAATGCACAGATCAGAAAGAAGTTTCACCGAGTGATTCTGTGAGGTTTATATTTGAAGACATTCCTTTTTCCACTATTATCCCCTTAGCGCTCCGAATCTCCACTTGCATTTTCTACAAAAAGAGTGTTTCATAAGTGCTCAATCAAAAATATGTTTTATCTCTGTTAACTGAATTTACAGATCAGAAATAAGTTTCACAGAATGCATCGGTGTAGTTTTTATTTGAAGATATTGTTTTTCCCAATGTAGGCCTCTTAGCGCTTAGCATGTCCAATTGCAGTTTCTACAGAAAGAGTGTTTCAGAATGGCTCAATCAAAATTAAGGTTCAACTCTGTTAGTTGAATGCACAGAACAGAAAGAATTTTCACAGAATGCTACTGTGTAGTTTATAATTGAATATATTCCTTTTTCCAGTATTACCCTCTTAGCGCTCCGAATGTCCACTTGCATTTTCTACAGAAAGAGTGTTCAGAACTGCGCAATCAAAAGTATGGTTTAACTCTGTTAGCTTAATGAACATATCAGAAATAAGTTTCACACAATGCTTCTGTGTAGTTTTATTTGAAGATATTATTTTTCCCAATAGAGGCCTCTTAGCGCTCAGAATGTCCAATTGCAGTTTCTACAGAAAGCGTGATTCAGAAAGGCTCAATCAAAAGTAAGGTTCAACTCTGTTAGTTGAATGCACAGAACAGAAAGAAGTTTCATACAATGCTTCTGTGTAGTTTATATTTGAACATATTCTTTTTTCCACTATTACCTACTTAGCGCTACGAATGTCCAGTTGCATTTTCTACAGACAGAGTGTTTCAAAACTGCTCAATCAAAAGTATGGTTTAACTCTGTTAGCTGAATGCTCAGATCAGAAAGAAGTTTCACAGAATGCTTCTGTGTAGTTTATATTTGAATATATTCCTTTTTCCACTACTACTCTCTTAGCGCTCCAAATGTCCAGTTGCATTTTCTACAGAAAGAGTGTTCAGATCTGCTCAATCAAAAGTATGGTTTAACTCTGTTAGCTGAATGCACAGATCAGAAAATAGTTTCACAGAATGATTCTGTGTAGTTTATATTTGGAGACATTCCTTTTTCCACTATTACCCTCTTAGCGCTCCGAATCTCCACTTGCATTTTCTACAGAAAGAGTGTTTCAGAACGGCTCAATCAAAACTAATTTTCAACTCTTTTAGTTGAACAAACAGAACAGAAAGAAGTTTCACAAAATTTTTCTGTGTAGTTTTTATTTGTAGACATTCTTTTTCCCAATATTGGCCTCTTAGCGCTCAGAATGTCCAATTGCAGTTTCTACAGAAAGAGTGTTTCAGAACGGCTCAATCAAAAGTAAGGTTCAACTCTGTTAGTTGAATGCACAGAACAGAAAGAAGTTTCATACAATGCTTCTGTGTAGTTTATATTTGAACATATTCTTTTTTCCACTATTACCCACTTAGCGCTACGAATGTCCAGTTGCATTTTCTACAGACAGAGTGTTTCAAAACTGCTCAATCAAAAGTATGGTTTAACTCTGTTAGCTGAATGCTCAGATCAGAAAGAAGTTTCAGAGAATGCTTCTGTGTAGTTTATATTTGAATATATTCCTTTTTCCACTACTACGCTCTTAGCGCTCCAAATGTCCAGTTGCATTTTCTACAGAAAGAGTGTTCAGGTCTGCTCAATCAAAAGTGTGGTTTAACTCTGTTAGCTGAATGCACAGATCAGAAAGAAGTTTCACCGAATGATTCTGTGTAGTTTATATTTGAAGACATTCCTTTTTAAACTATTACCCTCTTAGCGCTCCGAATCTCCACTTGCATTTTCTACAGAAAGAGTGTTTCAGAACGGCTCAATCAAAACTAAGGTTCAACTCTTTTAGTTGAACAAACAGAACAGAAAGAAGTTTCACAAAATTTTTCTGTGTAGTTTTTATTTGTAGACATTCTTTTTCCCAATATAGGCCTCTTAGCGCTCAGAATGTCCAATTGCAGTTTCTACAGAAAGAGTGTTTCAGAACGGCTCAATCAAAAGTAAGGTTCAACTCTGTTAGTTGAATGCACAGAACAGAAAGAAGTTTCATACAATGCTTCTGTGTAGTTTATATTTGAACATATTCTTTTTTCCACTATTACCCACTTAGCTCTACGAATGTCCAGTTGCATTTTCTACAGACAGAGTGTTTCAAAACTGCTCAATCAAAAGTATGGTTTAACTCTGTTAGCTGAATGCTCAGATCAGAAAGAAGTTTCAGAGAATGCTTCTGTGTAGTTTATATTTGAATATATTCCTTTTTCCACTACTACGCTCTTAGCGCTCCAAATGTCCAGTTGCATTTTCTACAGAAAAAGTGTTCAGATCTGCTCAATCAAAAGTATGGTTTAACTCTGTTAGCTGAATGCACAGATCAGAAAGAAGTTTCACCGAATGATTCTGTGTAGTTTATATTTGAAGACATTCCTTTTTAAACTATTACCCTCTTAGCGCTCCGAATCTCCACTTGCATTTTCTACAAAAAGAGTGTTTCATAACTGCTCAATGAAAAATATGTTTTATCTCTGTTAACTGAATTTACAGATCAGAAATAAGTTTCACAGAATGCATCTGTGTAGTTTTTATTTGAAGATATTCTTTTTCCCAATGTAGGCCTCTTAGCGCTTAGCATGTCCAATTGCAGTTTCTACAGAAAGAGTGTTTCAGAACGGCTCAATCAAAAGTAAGGTTCAAATCTGTTAGTTGAATGCACAGAACAGAAAGAATTTTCACAGAATGCTACTGTGTAGTTTATATTTGAATATATTCCTTTTTCCACTATTACCCTCTTAGCGCTCCGAATGTCCACTTGCATTTTCTACAGAAAGAGTGTTCAGAACTGCGCAATCAAAAGTATGGTTTAACTCTATTAGCTTAATGAACATATCAGAAATAAGTTTCACACAATGCTTCTGTGTAGTTTTTATTTGAAGATATTATTTTTCCCAATATAGGCCTCTTAGCGCTCAGAATGTGCAATTGCAGTTTCTACAGAAAGAGTGTTTCAGAACGGCTCAATCAAAAGTAAGGTTCAACTCTGTTAGTTGAATGCACAGAACAGAAAGAAGTTTCATACAATGCTTCTGTGTAGTTTATATTTGAACATATTCTTTTTTCCACTATTACCCACTTAGCGCTACGAATGTCCAGTTGCATTTTCTACAGACAGAGTGTTTCAAAACTGCTCAATCAAAAGTATGGTTTAACTCTGTTAGCTGAATGCTCAGATCAGAAAGAAGTTTCACAGAATGCTTCTGTGTAGTTTATATTTGAATATATTCCTTTTTCCACTACTACTCTCTTAGCGCTCCAAATGTCCAGTTGCATTTTCTACAGAAAGAGTGTTCAGATCTGCTCAATCAAAAGTATGGTTTAACTCTGTTAGCTGAATGCACAGATCAGAAATATGTTTCACAGTATGATTCTGTGTAGTTTATATTTGAAGACATTCCTTTTTCCACTATTACCCTCTTAGCGCTCTGAATCCCACTTGCATTTTCTACAGAAAGAGTGTTTCAGAACGGCTCAATCAAAACTAAGGTTCAACCCTGGTAGTTGAATGCCCAGAACAGAAAGAAGTTTCACAGAATGCTTCTGTGTAGTTTATATTTGAATATATTCCTTTTTCCACTATTACCCTCTTAGCGCTCCGAAAGTCCACTTGCATTTTCTACAGAAAGAGTGTTCTGAACTGCGCAATCAAAAGTATGGTTTAACTCTGTTAGCTGAATGCACATATCAGAAATAAGTTTCAAACAATGCTTCTGTGTAGTTTTTATTTGAAGATATTATTTTTCCCAATATATGCCTCTTAGCGCTCAGAATGTCCAATTGCAGTTTCTACAGAAAGAGTGTTTCAGAACGGCTCAATCAAATGTAAGTTTCAGCTCTCTTAGCTGAATGCACAGAACAGACAGAAGTTTCACAGAATGCTTCTGTGTAGTATTTAGTTGAAGATACTACTTTTTGGACTATTACCCACTTAGCGCTCGGAATATCCACTGGCAGTTTCTACACAAAGAGGGTTTCAGAACTGCTCTTTCAAAAGTAAGGCTGAACTCTGTTAGTTGAATGCAGAGAACAGAAAGTGGTTTCAGAGAATGCTTCTGTGTAGTTTTTAATTGGAGATATTCCTTTTTCCTATATTACAATCTTAGCGCTATGAATGTCCACTTGCATTTTCTACAGACAGAGTGTTTCAAAACTGCTCAATCAAAAGTATGGTTTAACTCTGTTAGCTGAATGCTCAGATCAGAAAGAAGTTTCACATAATGCTTCTGTGTAGTTTATATTTGAATATATTCCTTTTTCCACTACTACTCTCTTAGCGCTCCAAATGTCCAGTTGCATTTTCTACAGAAAGAGTGTTCAGATCTGCTCAATCAAAAGTATGGTTTAACTCTGTTAGCTGAATGCACAGATCAGAAAGAAGTTTCACAGAATGATTCTGTGTAGTTTATATTTGGAGACATTCCTTTTTCCACTATTACCCTCTTAGCGCTCCGAATCTCCACTTGGATTTTCTACAGAAAGAGTGTTTCAGAACGGCTCAATCAAAACTAAGGTTCAATTCTTTTAGTTGAACAAACAGAACAGAAAGAATTTTCACACAATTCTTCTGTGTAGTTTTTATTTGTAGAGATTCTTTTTCCCAATATAGGCCTCTTAGCGCTCAGAATGTCCAATTGCAGCTTCTACAGAAAGAGTGTTTCCGAACGGCTCAATCAAAAGTAAGGTTCAACTCTGTTAGTTGAATGCACAGAACAGAAAGAAGTTTCATACAATGCTTCTGTGTAGTTTATATTTGAACATATCCTTTTTTCCACTATTACCCACTTAGCGCTACGAATGTCCAGTTGCATTTTCTACAGACAGAGTGTTTCAAAACTGCTCAATCAAAAGTATGGTTTAACTCTGTTAGCTGAATGCTCAGATCAGAAAGAAGTTTCACAGAATGCTTCTGTGTAGTTTATATTTGAATATATTCCTTTTTCCACTACTACGCTCTTAGCGCTCAAAATGTCCAGTTGCATTTTCTACAGAAAGAGTGTTCAGATCTGCTCAATCAAAAGTATGGTTTAACTCTGTTAGCTGAATGCACAGATCAGAAAGAAGTTTCACCGAATGATTCTGTGTAGTTTATATTTGAAGACATTCCTTTTTCCACTATTACCCTCTTAGCACTCCGAATCTCCACTTGCATTTTCTACAAAAAGAGTGTTTCATAACTGCTCAATCAAAAATATGTTTTATCTCTGTTAACTGAATTTACAGATCAGAAATAAGTTTCACAGAATGCATCTGTGTAGTTTTTATTTGAAGATATTCTTTTTCCCAATGTAGGCCTCTTAGCGCTTAGCATGTCCAATTGCAGTTTCTACAGAAAGAGTGTTTCAGAACGGCTCAATCAAACTAAGGTTCAACTCTGTTAGTTGAATTCACAGAACAGAAAGAATTTTCACCGAATGCTACTGTGTAGTTTATATTTGAATATATTCCTTTTTCCACTATTACCCTCTTAGCGCTCCGAATGTCCACTTGCATTGTCTACAGAAAGAGTGTTCAGAACTGCGCAATCAAAAGTATTGTTTAACTCTGTTAGCTTAATGAACATATCAGAAATAAGTTTCACACAATGCTTCTGTGTAGTTTTAATTTGAAGATATTATTTTTCCCAATAGAGGCATCTTAGCGCTCGGAATGTCCTATTGCAGTTTCTACAGAAAGAGTGTTTCAGAAAGGCTCAATCAAAAGTAAGGTTCAACTCTGTTAGTTGAATGCACAGAACAGAAAGAAGTTTCATACAATGCTTCTGTGTAGTTTATATTTGAACATATTCTTTTTTCCACTATTACCCACTTAGCGCTACGAATGTCCAGTTGCATTTTCTACAGACAGAGTGTTTCAAAACTGCTCAATCAAAATTATGGTTTAACTCTGTTAGCTGAATGCTCAGATCAGAAAGAATTTTCACAGAATGCTTCTGTGTAGTTTATATTTGAATATATTCCTTTTTCCACTACTACGCTCTTAGCCCTCCAAATGTCCAGTTGCATTTTCTACAGAAAGAGTGTTCAGATCTGCTCAATCAAAAGTATGGTTTAACTCTGTTAGTTGAATGCACAGATCAGAAAGAAGTTTCACCGAATGATTCTGTGTAGTTTATATTTGAAGACATTCCTTTTTCCACTATTACCCTCTTAGCGCTCCGAATCTCCACTTGCATTTTCTACAAAAAGTGTGTTTTATAACTGCTCAATCAAAAATATGTTTTATCTCTGTTAACTGAATTTACAGATCAGAAATAAGTTTCACAGAATGCATCAGTGTAGTTTTTATTTGAAGATATTCTTTTTCCCAATATAGGCCTCTTAGCGCTTAGCATGTCCAATTGCAGTTTCTACAGAAAGAGTGTTTCAGAACGGCTCAATCAAAAGTAAGGTTCAACTCTGTTATTTGAATGCACAGAACAGAAAGAATTTTCACAGAATGCTACTGTGTAGTTTATATTTGAATATATTCCTTTTTCCACTATTACCCTCTTAGCACTCCGAAAGTCCACTTGCATTTTCTACAGAAAGAGTGTTCAGAACTGCGCAATCAAAAGTATGGTTTAACTCTGTTAGCTTAATGAACATATCAGAAATATGTTTCACACAATGCTTCTGTGTAGTTTTTATTTGAAGATATTATTTTTCCCAATAGAGGCCTCTTAGCGCTCAGAATGTCCAATTGCAGTTTCTACAGAAAGAGTGTTTCAGAAAGGCTCAATCAAAAGTAAGTTTCAACTCTGTTAGTTGAATGCACAGAACAGAAAGAAGTTTCATACAATGCTTCTGTGTAGTTTATATTTGAACATATTCTTTTTTCCACTATTACCCACTTAGCGCTACGAAAGTCCAGTTGCATTTTCTACAGACAGAGTGTTTCAAAACTGCTCAATCAAAAGTATGGTTTAACTCTGTTAGCTGAATGCTCAGATCAGAAAGAAGTTTCACAGAATGCTTCTGTGTAGTTTATATTTGAATATATTCCTTTTTCCACTACTACTCTCTTAGCGCTCCAAATGTCCAGTTGCATTTTCTACAGAAAGAGAGTTCAGATCTGCTCAATCAAAAGTATGGTTTAACTCTGTTAGCTGAATGCACAGATCAGAAAGAAGTTTCACCGAATGATTCTGTGTAGTTTATATTTGAAGACATTCCTTTTTCCACTATTACCCTCTTAGCGCTCCGAATCTCCACTTGCATTTTCTACAAAAAGAGTGTTTCATAACTGCTCAATGAAAAATATGTTTTATCTCTGTTAACTGAATTTACAGATCAGAAATAAGTTTCACAGAATGCATCTGTGTAGTTTTTATTTGAAGATATTCTTTTTCCCATTGTAGGCCTCTTAGCGCTTAGCCTGTCCAATTGCAGTTTCTACAGAAAGAGTGTTTCAGAACGGCTCAATCAAAAGTAAGGTTCAACTCTGTTAGTTGAATGCACAGAACAGAAAGAATTTTCACAGAATGCTACTGTGTAGTTTATATTTGAATATATTACTTTTTCCACTATTACCCTCTTAGCGCTCCGAATGTCCACTTGCATTGTCTACAGAAAGAGTGTTCAGAACTGCGCAATCAAAAGTATGGTTTAACTCTGTTAGCTTAATGAACATATCAGAAATAAGTTTCACACAATGCTTCTGTGTAGTTTTTATTTGAAGATATTATTTTTCCCAATAGAGGCCTCTTAGCGCTCAGAATGTCCAATTGCAGTTTCTACAGAAAGAGTGTTTCAGAAAGGCTCAATCAAAAGTAAGGTTCAACTCTGTTAGTTGAATGCACAGAACAGAAAGAAGTTTCATACAATGCTTCTGTGTAGTTTATATTTGAACATATTCTTTTTTCCACTATTACCCACTTAGCGCTACGAATGTCCAGTTGCATTTTCTACAGACAGAGTGTTTCAAAACTGCTCAATCAAAAGTATGGTTTAACTCTGTTAGCTGAATGCTCAGATCAGAAAGAAGTTTCACAGAGTGCTTCTGTGTAGTTTATATTTGAATATATTCCTTTTTCCACTACTACTCTCTTAGCGCTCCAAATGTCCACTTGCATTTTATACAGAAAGAGTGTTCAGATCTGCTCAATCAAAAGTATGGTTTAACTCTGTTAGCTGAATGCACAGATCAGAAAGAAGTTTCACAGAATGATTCTGTGTAGTTTATATTTGGAGACATTCCTTTTTCCACTATTACCCTCTTAGCGCTCCGAATCTCCACTTGCATTTTCTACAGAAAGAGTGTTTCAGAACGGCTCAATCAAAACTAAGGTTCAACTCTTTTAGTTGAACAAACAGAACAGAAAGAAGTTTCACACAATTCTTCTGTGTAGTTTTTATTTGTAGACATTCTTTTTCCCAATATAGGCCTCTTAGCGCTCAGAATGTCCAATTGCAGTTTCTACAGAAAGAGTGTTTCAGAACGGCTCAATCAAAAGTAAGGTTCAACTCTGTTAGTTGAATTCACAGAACAGAAAGAAGTTTCATACAATGCTTCTGTGTAGTTTATATTTGAACATATTCTTTTTTCCACTATTACCCACTTAGAGCTACGAATGTCCAGTTGCATTTTCTACAGACAGAGTGTTTCAAAACTGCTCAATCAAAAGTATGGTTTAACTCTGTTAGCTGAATGCTCAGATCAGAATGAAATTTCACAGAATGCTTCTGTGTAGTTTATATTTGAATATATTCCTTTTTCCACTACTACGCTCTTAGCGCTCCAAATGTCCAGTTGCATTTTCTACAGAAAGAGTGTTCAGATCTGCTCAATCAAAAGTATGGTTTAACTCTGTTAGCTGAATGCGCAGATCAGAAAGAAGTTTCACCGAATGATTCTGTGCAGTTTATATTTGAAGACATTCCTTTTTCCACTATTACCCTCTTAGCGCTCCGAATCTCCACTTGCATTTTCTACAAAAGGAGTGTTTCATAACTGCTCAATTAAAAATATGTTTTATCTCTGTTAACTGAATTTACAGATCAGAAATAAGTTTCACAGAATGCATCTGTGTAGTTTTTATTTGAAGATATTCTTTTTCCCAATGTAGGCCTCTTAGCGCTTAGCATGTCCAATTGCAGTTTCTACAGAAAGAGTGTTTCAGAACGGCTCAATCAAAAGTAAGGTTCAACTCTGTTAGTTGAATGCACAGAACAGAAAGAATTTTCACAGAATGCTACTGTGTAGTTTATATTTGAATATATTACTTTTTCCACTATTACCCTCTTAGTGCTCCGAATGTCCACTTGCATTGTCTACAGAAAGAGTGTTCAGAACTGCGCAATCAAAAGTATGGTTTAACTCTGTTAGCTTAATGAACATATCAGAAATAAGTTTCACACAATGCTTCTGTGTAGTTTTTATTTGAAGATATTATTTTTCCCAATACAGGCCTCTTAGCGCTCAGAATGTCCAATTGCAGTTTCTACAGAAAGAGTGTTTCAGAAAGGCTCAATCAAAAGTAAGGTTCAACTCTGTTAGTTGAATGCACAGAACAGAAAGAAGTTTCATACAATGCTTCTGTGTAGTTTATATTTGAACATATTCTTTTTTCCACTATTACCCACTTAGCGCTACGAATGTCCAGTTGCATTTTCTACAGACAGAGTGTTTCAAAACTGCTCAATCAAAATTATGGTTTAACTCTGTTAGCTGAATGCTCAGATCAGAGAGAAGTTTCACAGAATGCTTCTGTGTAGTTTATATTTGAATATATTCCTTTTTCCACTACTACTCTCTTAGCGCTCCAAATGTCCAGTTGCATTTTCTACAGAAAGAGTGTTCACATCTGCTCAATCAAAGTATGGTTTAATTCTGTTAGCTGAATGCACAGATCAGAAAGAAGTTTCACAGAATGATTCTGTGTAGTTTATATTTGGAGACATTCCTTTTTCCACTATTACCCTCTTAGCGCTCCGAATCTCCACTTGCATTTTCTACAGAAAGAGTGTTTCAGAACGGCTCAATCAAAACTAAGGTTCAACTCTTTTAGTTGAACAAACAGAACAGAAAGAAGTTTCACACAATTCTTCTGTGTAGTTTTTATTTGTAGACATTCTTTTTCCCAATATAGGCCTCTTAGCGCTCAGAATGTCCAATTGCAGTTTCTACAGAAAGAGTGTTTCCGAACGGCTCAATCAAAAGTAAGGTTCAACTCTGTTAGTTGAATGCACAGAACAGAAAGAAGTTTCATACAATGCTTCTGTGTAGTTTATATTTGAACATATCCTTTTTTCCACTATTACCCACTTAGCGCTACGAATGTCCAGTTGCATTTTCTACAGACAGAGTGTTTCAAAACTTCTCAATCAAAAGTATGGTTTTACTCTGTTAGCTGAATGCTCAGATCAGAAAGAAGTTTCACAGAATGCTTCTGTGTAGTTTATATTTGAATATATTCCTTTTTCCACTACTACGCTCTTAGCGCTCCAAATGTCCAGTTGCATTTTCTACAGAAAGAGTGTTCAGATCTGCTCAATCAAAAGTATGGTTTAACTCTGATAGCTGAATGCACAGATCAGAAAGAAGTTTCACCGAGTGATTCTGTGAGGTTTATATTTGAAGACATTCCTTTTTCCACTATTATCCCCTTAGTGCTCCGAATCTCCACTTGCATTTTCTACAAAAAGAGTGTTTCATAAGAGCTCAATCAAAAATATGTTTTATCTCTGTTAACTGAATTTACAGATCAGAAATAAGTTTCACAGAATGCATCGGTGTAGTTTTTATTTGAAGATATTGTTTTTCCCAATGTAGGCCTCTTAGCGCTTAGCATGTCCAATTGCAGTTTCTACAGAAAGAGTGTTTCAGAACGGCTCAATCAAAATTAAGGTTCAACTCTGTTAGTTGAATGCACAGAACAGAAAGGATTTTCACAGAATGCTACTGTGTAGTTTATAATTGAATATATTCCTTTTTCCAGTATTACCCTCTTAGCGCTCCGAATGTCCACTTGCATTTTCTACAGAAAGAGTGTTCAGAACTGCGCAATCAAAAGTATGGTTTAACTCTGTTAGCTTAATGAACATATCAGAAATAAGTTTCACACAATGCTTCTGTGTAGTTTTATTTGAAGATATTATTTTTCCCAATAGAGGCCTCTTAGCGCTCAGAATGTCCAATTGCAGTTTCTACAGAAAGCGTGATTCAGAAAGGCTCAATCAAAAGTAAGGTTCAACTCTGTTAGTTGAATGCACAGAACAGAAAGAAGTTTCATACAATGCTTCTGTGTAGTTTATATTTGAACATATTCTTTTTTCCACTATTACCCACTTAGCGCTACGAATGTCCAGTTGCATTTTCTACAGACAGAGTGTTTCAAAACTGCTCAATCAAATGAATGGTTTAACTCTGTTAGCTGAATGCTCAGATCAGAAAGAAGTTTCACAGAATGCTTCTGTGTAGTTTATATTTGAATATATTCCTGTTTCCACTACTACTCTCTTAGCGCTCCAAATGTCCAGTTGCATTTTCTACAGAAAGAGTGTTCAGATCTGCTCAATCAAAAGTATGGTTTAACTCTGTTAGCTGAATGCACAGATCAGAAAGTAGTTTCACAGAATGATTCTGTGTAGTTTACATTTGGAGACATTCCTTTTTCCACTATTACCCTCTTAGCGCTCCGAATCTCCACTTGCATTTTCTACAGAAAGAGTGTTTCAGAACGGCTCAATCAAAACTAAGGTTCAACTCTTTTAGTTGAACAAACAGAACAGAAAGAAGTTTCACACAATTCTTCTGTGTAGTTTTTATTTGTAGACATTCTTTTTCCCAATATAGGCCTCTTAGCGCTCAGAATGTCCAATTGCAGTTTCTACAGAAAGAGTGTTTCCGAACGGCTCAATCAAAAGTAAGGTTCAACTCTGTTAGTTGAATGCACAGAACAGAAAGAAGTTTCATACAATGCTTCTGTGTAGTTTATATTTGAACATATCCTTTTTTCCACTATTACCCACTTAGCGCTACGAATGTCCAGTTGCATTTTCTACAGACAGAGTGTTTCAAAACTGCTCAATCAAAAGTATGGTTTTACTCTGTTAGCTGAATGCTCAGATCAGAAAGAAGTTTCACAGAATGCTTCTGTGTAGTTTATATTTGAATATATTCCTTTTTCCACTACTACGCTCTTAGCGCTCCAAATGTCCAGTTGCATTTTCTACAGAAAGAGTGTTCAGATCAGCTCAATCAAAAGTATGGTTTAACTCTGATAGCTGAATGCACAGATCAGAAAGAAGTTTCACCGAATGATTCTGTGTAGTTTATACTTGAAGACATTCCTTTTTCCACTATTACCCTCTTAGCGCTCCGAATCTCCACTTGCATTTTCTACAAAAAGAGTGTTTCATAACTTCTCAATCAAAAATATGTTTTATCTCTGTTAACTGAATTTACAGATCAGAAAAAAGTTTCACAGAATGCATCTGTGTAGTTTTTATTTGAAGATATTCTTTTTCCCCATGTAGGTCTTTTAGCGCTTAGCATGTCCAATTGCAGTTTCTACAGAAAGAGTGTTTCAGAACGGCTCAATCAAAAGTAAGGTTCAACTCTGTTATTTGAATGCACAGAACAGAAAGAATTTTCACAGAATGCTACTGTGTAGTTTATATTTGAATATATTCCTTTTTCCACTATTACCCTCTTAGCGCTCCGAATGCCCACTTGCATTTTCTACAGAAAGAGTGTTCAGAACTGTGCAATCAAAAGTATGGTTTAACTCTGTTCGCTTAATGAACATATCAGAAATAAGTTTCACACAATGCTTCTGTGTAGTTTTTATTTGAAGATATTATTTTTCCCAATAGAGGCCTCTTAGCGCTCAGAATGTCCAATTGCAGTTTCTACAGAAAGAGTGTTTCAGAAAGGCTCAATCAAAAGTAAGGTTCAACTCTGTTAGTTGAATGCACAGAACAGAAAGAAGTTTCATACAATGCTTCTGTGTAGTTTATATTTGAACATATTCTTTTTTCCACTATTACCCACTTAGCGCTACGAATGTCCAGTTGCATTTTCTACAGACAGAGTGTTTCAAAACTGCTCAATCAAAAGTATGGTTTAACTCTGTTAGCTGAATGCTCAGATCAGAAAGAAGTTTCACAGAATGCTTCTGTGTAGTTTATATTTGAATATATTCCTTTTTCCACTACTACTCTCTTAGCGCTCCAAATGTCCAGTTGCATTTTCTACAGAAAGAGTGTTCAGATCTGCTCAATCAAAAGTATGGTTTAACTCTGTTAGCTGAATGCACAGATCAGAAAGAAGTTTCACAGAATGATTCTGTGTAGTTTATATTTGGAGACATTCCTTTCTCCACTATTACCCTCTTAGCGCTCCGAATCTCCACTTGCATTTTCTACAGAAAGAGTGTTTCAGAACGGCTCAATCAAAATTAAGGTTCAACTCTTTTAGTTGAACAAACAGAACAGAAAGAAGTTTCACACAATTCTTCTGTGTAGTTTTTATTTGTAGACATTCTTTTTCCCAATATAGGCCTCTTAGCGCTCAGAATGGCCAATTGCAGTTTCTACAGAAAGAGTGTTTCAGAACGGCTCAATCAAAAGTAAGGTTCAACTCTGTTAGTTGAATGCACAGAACAGAAAGAAGTTTCATACAATGCTTCTGTGTAGTTTATATTTGAACATATTCTTTTTTCCACTATTACCCACTTAGCGCTACGAATGTCCAGTTGCATTTTCTGCAGACGGAGTGTTTCAAAACTGCTCAATCAAAAGTATGGTTTAACTCTGTTAGCTGAATTCTCAGATCAGAAAGAAGTTTCACAGAATGCTTCTGTGTAGTTTGTATTTGAATATATTCCTTTTTCCTCTACTACGCTCTTAGCGCTCCAAATGTCCAGTTGCATTTTCTACAGAAAGAGTGTTCAGATCTGCTCAATCAAAAGTATGGTTTAACTCTGTTAGCTGAATGCACAGATCAGAAAGAAGTTTCACCGAGTGATTCTGTGAGGTTTATATTTGAAGACACTCCTTTTTCCACTATTATCCCCTTAGCGCTCCGAATCTCCACTTGCATTTTCTACAAAAAGAGTGTTTCATAAGTGCTCAATCAAAAATATGTTTTATCTCTGTTAACTGAATTTACAGATCAGAAATAAGTTTCACAGAATGCATCGGTGTAGTTTTTATTTGAAGATATTGTTTTTCCCAATGTAGGCCTCTTAGCGCTTAGCATGTCCAATTGCAGTTTCTACAGAAAGAGTGTTTCAGAACGGCTCAATCAAAATTAAGGTTCAACTCTGTTAGTTGAATGCACAGAACAGAAAGAATTTTCACAGAATGCTACTGTGTAGTTTATAATTGAATATATTCCTTTTTCCAGTATTACCCTCTTAGCGCTCCGAATGTCCACTTGCATTTTCTACAGAAAGAGTGTTCAGAACTGCGCAATCAAAAGTATGGTTTAACTCTGTTAGCTTAATGAACATATCAGAAATAAGTTTCACACAATGCTTCTGTGTAGTTTTATTTGAAGATATTATTTTTCCCAATAGAGGCCTCTTAGCGCTCAGAATGTCCAATTGCAGTTTCTACAGAAAGCGTGATTCAGAAAGGCTCAATCAAAAGTAAGGTTCAACTCTGTTAGTTGAATGCACAGAACAGAAAGAAGTTTCATACAATGCTTCTGTGTAGTTTATATTTGAACATATTCTTTTTTCCACTATTACCCACTTAGCGCTACGAATGTCCAGTTGCATTTTCTACAGACAGAGTGTTTCAAAACTGCTCAATCAAAAGTATGGTTTAACTCTGTTAGCTGAATGCTCAGATCAGAAAGAAGTTTCACAGAATGCTTCTGTGTAGTTTATATTTGAATATATTCCTTTTTCCACTACTACTCTCTTAGCGCTCCAAATGTCCAGTTGCATTTTCTACAGAAAGAGTGTTCAGATCTGCTCAATCAAAAGTATGGTTTAACTCTGTTAGCTGAATGCACAGATCAGAAAATAGTTTCACAGAATGATTCTGTGTAGTTTATATTTGGAGACATTCCTTTTTCCACTATTACCCTCTTAGCGCTCCGAATCTCCACTTGCATTTTCTACAGAAAGAGTGTTTCAGAACGGCTCAATCAAAACTAAGGTTCAACTCTTTTAGTTGAACAAACAGAACAGAAAGAAGTTTCACAAAATTTTTCTGTGTAGTTTTTATTTGTAGACATTCTTTTTCCCAATATAGGCCTCTTAGCGCTCAGAATGTCCAATTGCAGTTTCTACAGAAAGAGTGTTTCAGAACGGCTCAATCAAAAGTAAGGTTCAACTCTGTTAGTTGAATGCACAGAACAGAAAGAAGTTTCATACAATGCTTCTGTGTAGTTTATATTTGAACATATTCTTTTTTCCACTATTACCCACTTAGCGCTACGAATGTCCAGTTGCATTTTCTACAGACAGAGTGTTTCAAAACTGCTCAATCAAAAGTATGGTTTAACTCTGTTAGCTGAATGCTCAGATCAGAAAGAAGTTTCAGAGAATGCTTCTGTGTAGTTTATATTTGAATATATTCCTTTTTCCACTACTACGCTCTTAGCGCTCCAAATGTCCAGTTGCATTTTCTACAGAAAGAGTGTTCAGGTCTGCTCAATCAAAAATATGGTTTAACTCTGTTAGCTGAATGCACAGATCAGAAAGAAGTTTCACCGAATGATTCTGTGTAGTTTATATTTGAAGACATTCCTTTTTAAACTATTACCCTCTTAGCGCTCCGAATCTCCACTTGCATTTTCTACAGAAAGAGTGTTTCAGAACGGCTCAATCAAAACTAAGGTTCAACTCTTTTAGTTGAACAAACAGAACAGAAAGAAGTTTCACAAAATTTTTCTGTGTAGTTTTTATTTGTAGACATTCTTTTTCCCAATATAGGCCTCTTAGCGCTCAGAATGTCCAATTGCAGTTTCTACAGAAAGAGTGTTTCAGAACGGCTCAATCAAAAGTAAGGTTCAACTCTGTTAGTTGAATGCACAGAACAGAAAGAAGTTTCATACAATGCTTCTGTGTAGTTTATATTTGAACATATTCTTTTTTCCACTATTACCCACTTAGCTCTACGAATGTCCAGTTGCATTTTCTACAGACAGAGTGTTTCAAAACTGCTCAATCAAAAGTATGGTTTAACTCTGTTAGCTGAATGCTCAGATCAGAAAGAAGTTTCAGAGAATGCTTCTGTGTAGTTTATATTTGAATATATTCCTTTTTCCACTACTACGCTCTTAGCGCTCCAAATGTCCAGTTGCATTTTCTACAGAAAGAGTGTTCAGATCTGCTCAATCAAAAGTATGGTTTAACTCTGTTAGCTGAATGCACAGATCAGAAAGAAGTTTCACCGAATGATTCTGTGTAGTTTATATTTGAAGACATTCCTTTTTAAACTATTACCCTCTTAGCGCTCCGAATCTCCACTTGCATTTTCTACAAAAAGAGTGTTTCATAACTGCTCAATGAAAAATATGTTTTATCTCTGTTAACTGAATTTACAGATCAGAAATAAGTTTCACAGAATGCATCTGTGTAGTTTTTATTTGAAGATATTCTTTTTCCCAATGTAGGCCTCTTAGCGCTTAGCATGTCCAATTGCAGTTTCTACAGAAAGAGTGTTTCAGAACGGCTCAATCAAAAGTAAGGTTCAACTCTGTTAGTTGAATGCACAGAACAGAAAGAATTTTCACAGAATGCTACTGTGTAGTTTATATTTGAATATATTCCTTTTTCCACTATTACCCTCTTAGCGCTCCGAAAGTCCACTTGCATTTTCTACAGAAAGAGTGTTCAGAACTGCGCAATCAAAAGTATGGTTTAACTCTATTAGCTTAATGAACATATCAGAAATAAGTTTCACACAATGCTTCTGTGTAGTTTTTATTTGAAGATATTATTTTTCCCAATATAGGCCTCTTAGCGCTCAGAATGTGCAATTGCAGTTTCTACAGAAAGAGTGTTTCAGAACGGCTGAATCAAAAGTAAGGTTCAACTCTGTTAGTTGAATGCACAGAACAGAAAGAAGTTTCATACAATGCTTCTGTGTAGTTTATATTTGAACATATTCTTTTTTCCACTATTACCCACTTAGCGCTACGAATGTCCAGTTGCATTTTCTACAGACAGTGTTTCAAAACTGCTCAATCAAAAGTATGGTTTAACTCTGTTAGCTGAATGCTCAGATCAGAAAGAAGTTTCACAGAATGCTTCTGTGTAGTTTATATTTGAATATATTCCTTTTTCCACTACTACTCTCTTAGCGCTCCAAATGTCCAGTTGCATTTTCTACAGAAAGAGTGTTCAGATCTGCTCAATCAAAAGTATGGTTTAACTCTGTTAGCTGAATGCACAGATCAGAAATATGTTTCACAGTATGATTCTGTGTAGTTTATATTTGAAGACATTCCTTTTTCCACTATTACCCTCTTAGCGCTCTGAATCCCACTTGCATTTTCTACAGAAAGAGTGTTTCAGAACGGCTCAATCAAAACTAAGGTTCAACCCTGGTAGTTGAATGCCCAGAACAGAAAGAAGTTTCACAGAATGCTTCTGTGTAGTTTATATTTGAATATATTCCTTTTTCCACTATTACCCTCTTAGCGCTCCGAAAGTCCACTTGCATTTTCTACAGAAAGAGTGTTCTGAACTGCGCAATCAAAAGTATGGTTTAACTCTGTTAGCTGAATGCACATATCAGAAATAAGTTTCAAACAATGCTTCTGTGTAGTTTTTATTTGAAGATATTATTTTTCCCAATATATGCCTCTTAGCGCTCAGAATGTCCAATTGCAGTTTCTACAGAAAGAGTGTTTCAGAACGGCTCAATCAAATGTAAGTTTCAGCTCTCTTAGCTGAATGCACAGAACAGACAGAAGTTTCACAGAATGCTTCTGTGTAGTATTTAGTTGAAGATACTACTTTTTGGACTATTACCCACTTAGCGCTCGGAATATCCACTGGCAGTTTCTACACAAAGAGGGTTTCAGAACTGCTCTTTCAAAAGTAAGGCTGAACTCTGTTAGTTGAATGCAGAGAACAGAAAGTGGTTTCAGAGAATGCTTCTGTGTAGTTTTTAATTGGAGATATTCCTTTTCCCTATATTACAATCTTAGCGCTATGAATGTCCACTTGCATTTTCTACAAAAAGTGTGTTTCTTAACTGCTCAATCAAAAATATGATTTAGCTCTGTTAACTGAATTTACAGATCAGAAATAAGTTTCACAGAATGCATCTGTGTAGTTTTTATTTGAAGATATTCTTTTTCCCAATGTAGGCCTCTTAGCGCTTAGAATGTCCAATTGCAGTTTCTACAGAAAGAGTGTTTCAGAACGGCTCAATCAAAAGTAAGGTTCAACTCTGTTAGTTGAATGCACAGCACAGAAAGAAGTTTCACAGAATGCTACTGTGTAGTTTATATTTCAATATATTCCTTTTTCCACTATTACCCTCTTAGCGCTCCGAATGTCCACTTGCATTTTCTACAGAAAGAGTGTTCAGAACTGCGCAATCAAAAGTATGGTTTAACTCTGTTAGCTGAATGCACATATCAGAAATAAGTTTCACACAATGCTTCTGTGTAGTTTTTATTTGAAGATATTATTTTTCCCAATATAGGCCTCTTAGCGCTCAGAATGTCCAATTGCAGTTTCTACAGAAAGAGTGTTTCAGAACGGCTCAATCAAAAGTAAGGTTCAACTCTGTTAGTTGAATGCACAGAACAGAAAGTAGTTTCATACAATGCTTCTGTGTAGTTTATATTTGAACATATTCTTTTTTCCACTATTACCCACTTAGCGCTACGAATGTCCAGTTGCATTTTCTACAGACAGAGTGTTTCAAAACTGCTCAATCAAAAGTATGGTTTAACTCTGTTAGCTGAATGCTCAGATCAGAAAGAAGTTTCACAGAATGCTTCTGTGTAGTTTATATTTGAATATATTCCTTTTTCCACTACTACTCTCTTAGCGCTCCAAATGTCCAGTTGCATTTTCTACAGAAAGAGTGTTCAGATCTGCTGAATCAAAAGTATGGTTTAACTCTGTTAGCTGAATGCACAGATCAGAAAATAGTTTCACAGAATGATTCTGTGTAGTTTATATTTGGAGACATTCCTTTTTCCACTATTACCCTCTTAGCGCTCCGAATCTCCACTTGCATTTTCTACAGAAAGAGTGTTTCAGAACGGCTCAATCAAAACTAAGGTTCAACTCTTTTTGTTGAACAAACAGAACAGAAAGAAGTTTCACAAAATTTTTCTGTGTAGTTTTTATTTGTAGACATTCTTTTTCCCAATATAGGCCTCTTAGCGCTCAGAATGTCCAATTGCAGTTTCTACAGATAGAGTGTTTCAGAACGGCTCAATCAAAAGTAAGGTTCAACTCTGTTAGTTGAATGCACAGAACAGAAAGAAGTTTCATACAATGCTTCTGTGTAGTTTATATTTGAACATATTCTTTTTTCCACTATTACCCACTTAGCGCTACGAATGTCCAGTTGCATTTTCTACAGACAGAGTGTTTCAAAACTGCTCAGTCAAAAGTATGGTTTAACTCTGTTAGCTGAATGCTCAGATCAGAAAGAAGTTTCAGAGAATGCTTCTGTGTAGTTTATATTTGAATATATTCCTTTTTCCACTACTACGCTCTTAGCGCTCCAAATGTCCAGTTGCATTTTCTACAGAAAGAGTGTTCAGATCTGCTCAATCAAAAGTATGGTTTAACTCTGTTAGCTGAATGCACAGATCAGAAAGAAGTTTCACCGAATGATTCTGTGTAGTTTATATTTGAAGACATTCCTTTTTAAACTATTACCCTCTTAGCGCTCCGAATCTCCACTTGCATTTTCTACAGAAAGAGTGTTTCAGAACGGCTCAATCAAAACTAAGGTTCAACTCTTTTAGTTGAACAAACAGAACAGAAAGAAGTTTCACAAAATTTTTCTGTGTAGTTTTTATTTCTAGACATTCTTTTTCCCAATATAGGCCTCTTAGCGCTCAGAATGTCCAATTGCAGTTTCTACAGAAAGAGTGTTTCAGAACGGCTCAATCAAAAGTAAGGTTCAACTCTGTTAGTTGAATGCACAGAACAGAAAGAAGTTTCATACAATGCTTCTGTGTAGTTTATATTTGAACATATTCTTTTTTCCACTATTACCCACTTAGCTCTACGAATGTCCAGTTGCATTTTCTACAGACAGAGTGTTTCAAAACTGCTCAATCAAAAGTATGGTTTAACTCTGTTAGCTGAATGCTCAGATCAGAAAGAAGTTTCAGAGAATGCTTCTGTGTAGTTTATATTTGAATATATTCCTTTTTCCACTACTACGCTCTTAGCGCTCCAAATGTCCAGTTGCATTTTCTACAGAAAGAGTGTTCAGATCTGCTCAATCAAAAGTATGGTTTAACTCTGTTAGCTGAATGCACAGATCAGAAAGAAGTTTCACCGAATGATTCTGTGTAGTTTATATTTGAAGACATTCCATTTTAAACTATTACCCTCTTAGCGCTCCGAATCTCCACTTGCATTTTCTGCAAAAAGAGTGTTTCATAACTGCTCAATGAAAAATATGTTTTATCTCTGTTAACTGAATTTACAGATCAGAAATAAGTTTCACAGAATGCATCTGTGTAGTTTTTATTTGAAGATATTCTTTTTCCCAATGTAGGCCTCTTAGCGCTTAGCATGTCCAATTGCAGTTTCTACAGAAAGAGTGTTTCAGAACGGCTCAATCAAAAGTAAGGTTCAACTCTGTTAGTTGAATGCACAGAACAGAAAGAATTTTCACAGAATGCTACTGTGTAGTTTATATTTGAATATATTCCTTTTTCCACTATTACCCTCTTAGCGCTCCGAATGTCCACTTGCATTTTCTACAGAAAGAGTGTTCAGAACTGCGCAATCAAAAGTATGGTTTAACTCTATTAGCTTAATGAACATATCAGAAATAAGTTTCACACAATGCTTCTGTGTAGTTTTTATTTGAAGATATTATTTTTCCCAATAGAGGCCTCTTAGCGCTCAGAATGTCCAATTGCAGTTTCTACAGAAAGAGTGTTTCAGAAAGGCTCAATCAAAAGTAAGGTTCAACTCTGTTAGTTGAATGCACAGAACAGAAAGAAGTTTCATACAATGCTTCTGTGTTGTTTATATTTGAACATATTCTTTTTTCCACTATTACCCACTTAGCGCTACGAATGTCCAGTTGCATTTTCTACAGACAGAGTGGTTCAAAACTGCTCAATCAAAAGTATGGTTTAACTCGGTTAGCTGAATGCTCAGATCAGAAAGAAGTTTCACAGAATGCTTCTGTGTAGTTTAAATTTGAATATATTCCTTTTTCCACTACTACTCTCTTAGCGCTCCAAATGTCCAGTTGCATTTTCTACAGAAAGAGTGTTCAGATCTGCTCAATCAAAAGTATGGTTTAACTCTGTTAGCTGAATGCACAGATCAGAAATATGTTTCACAGTATGATTCTGTGTAGTTTATATTTGAAGACATTCCTTTTTCCACTATTACCCTCTTAGCGCTCTGAATCCCACTTGCATTTTCTACAGAAAGAGTGTTTCAGAACGGCTCAATCAAAACTAAGGTTCAACCCTGGTAGTTGAATGCCCAGAACAGAAAGAAGTTTCACAGAATGCTTCTGTGTAGTTTATATTTGAATATATTCCTTTTTCCACTATTACCCTCTTAGCGCTCCGAAAGTCCACTTGCATTTTCTACAGAAAGAGTGTTCTGAACTGCGCAATCAAAAGTATGGTTTAACTCTGTTAGCTGAATGCACATATCAGAAATATGTTTCAAACAATGCTTCTGTGTAGTTTTTATTTGAAGATATTATTTTTCCCAATATAGGCCTCTTAGCGCTCAGAATGTCCAATTGCAGTTTCTACAGAAAGAGTGTTTCAGAACGGCTCAATCAAATGTAAGTTTCAGCTCTCTTAGCTGAATGCACAGAACAGACAGAAGTTTCACAGAATGCTTCTGTGTAGTATTTAGTTGAAGATACTACTTTTTGGACTATTACCCACTTAGCGCTCCGAATATCCACTGGCAGTTTCTACACAAAGAGGGTTTCAGAACTGCTTTTTCAAAAGTAAGGCTGAACTCTGTTAGTTGAATGCAGAGAACAGAAAGTGGTTTCAGAGAATGCTTCTGTGTAGTTTTTAATTGGAGATATTCCTTTTTCCTATATTACAATCTTAGCGCTATGAATGTCCACTTGCATTTTCTACAAAAAGTGTGTTTCTTAACTGCTCAATCAAAAATATGATTTAGCTCTGTTAACTGAATTTACAGATCAGAAATAAGTTTCACAGAATGCATCTGTGTAGTTTTTATTTGAAGATATTCTTTTTCCCAATGTAGGCCTCTTAGCGCTTAGAATGTCCAATTGCAGTTTCTACAGAAAGAGTGTTTCAGAACGGCTCAATCAAAAGTAAGGTTCAACTCTGTTAGTTGAATGCACAGCACAGAAAGAAGTTTCACAGAATGCTACTGTGTAGTTTATATTTCAATATATTCCTTTTTCCACTATTACCCTCTTAGCGCTCCGAATGTCCACTTGCATTTTCTACAGAAAGAGTGTTCAGAACTGCGCAATCAAAAGTATGGTTTAACTCTGTTAGCTGAATGCACATATCAGAAATAAGTTTCACACAATGCTTCTGTGTAGTTTTTATTTGAAGATATTATTTTTCCCAATATAGGCCTCTTAGCGCTCAGAATGTCCAATTGCAGTTTCTACAGAAAGAGTGTTTCAGAACGGCTCAATCAAACGTAAGGTTCAACTCTGTTAGTTGAATGCACAGAACAGAAAGTAGTTTCATACAATGCTTCTGTGTAGTTTATATTTGAACATATTCTTTTTTCCACTATTACCCACTTAGCGCTACGAATGTCCAGTTGCATTTTCTACAGACAGAGTGTTTCAAAACTGCTCAATAAAAAGTATGGTTTAACTCTGTTAGCTGAATGCTCAGATCAGAAAGAAGTTTCAGAGAATGCTTCTGTGTAGTTTATATTTGAACATATTCCTTTTTCCACGACTACCCTCTTAGCACTCCAAATGTCCAGTTGCATTTTCTACAGAAAGAGTGTTCAGATCTGCTCAATCAAAAGTATGGTTTAACTCTGTTAGCTGAATGCACAGATCAGAAAGAAGTTTCACAGAATGATTCTGTGTAGTTTATATTTGAAGACATTCCTTTTTCCACTATTATCCTCTTAGCGCTCTGAATCCCACTTTCATTTTCTACAGAAAGAGTGTTTCAGAACGGCTCAATCAAAACTAAGGTTCAACTCTATTAGTTGAATGAACAGAACAGAAAGCAGTTTCACAGAATGCTTCTGTGTAGTTTTTATTTGTAGATATTCTTTTCCCAATATAGGCCTCTTAGCGCTCAGAATGTCCAATTGCAGTTTCTACAGAAAGAGTGTTTCAGAACGGCTCAATCAAAAGTAAGGTTCAACCCTGGTAGTTGAATGCACAGAACAGAAAGAATTTTCACAAAATGCTTCTGTGTAGTTTATAGTTGAATATATTCCTTTTTCCACTATTACCCTCTTAGCGCTCCGAATGTCCACTTGCATTTTCTACAGAAAGAGTGTTCTGAACTGCGCAATCGAAAGTATGGTTTAACTCTGTTAGCTGAATGCACATATCAGAAATAAGTTTCAAACAATGCTTCTGTGTAATTTTTATTTGAAGATATTATTTTTCCCAATATAGGCCTCTTAGGGCTCAGAATGTCCAATTGCAGTTTCTACAGAAAGAGTGTTTCAGAACGGCTCAATCAAATGTAAGGTTCAACTCTGTTAGTTGAATGCACAGAACAGACAGAAGTTTCACAGAATGCTTCTGTGTAGTATTTAGTTGAAGATACTCCTTTTTGGACTATTACCCACTTAGCGCTCCGAATATCCACTGGCAGTTTCTACACAAAGAGTGTTTCATAACTGCTCCTTCAAAAGTAAGGCTCAACTCTGTTAGTTGAATGCGGAGAACAGAAATGGGTTTCAGAGAATGCTTCTGTGTAGTTTTTAATTGGAGATATTCCTTTTTCCTCTATTACAATCTTAGCGCTCCGAATGTGCACTTGCATTTTCTACAAAAAGAGTGTTTCATAACTGCTCAATCAAAAATATGGTTTAGCTCTGTTAACTGAATTTACAGATCAGAAATAAGTTTCACAGAATGCATCTGTGTAGTTTTTATTTGAAGATATTCTTTTTCCCAATGTAGGCTTCTTAGCGCTTAGCATGTCCAATTGCAGTTTCTACAGAAAGAGTGTTTCAGAACGGCTCAATCCAAAGTAAGGTTCAACTCTGTTAGCTGAATGCACAGAACAGAAAGAAGTTTCACAGAATGCTACTGTGTAGTTTATATTTGAATATATTCCTTTTTCCACTATTACCCTCTTAGCACTCCGAATGTCCACTTGCATTTTCTACAGAAAGAGTGTTCGGAACTGCGCAATCAAAAGTATGGTTTAACTCTGTTAGCTGAATGCACATATCAGAAATAAGTTTCACACAATGCTTCTGTGTAGTTTTTATTTGAAGATATTATTTTTCCCAATATAGGCCTCTTAGCACTCAGAATGTCCAATTGCAGTTTCTACAGAAAGAGTGTTTCAGAACGGCTCAATCAAATGTAAGGTTCAACTCTGTTAGTTGAATGCACAGAACAGAATGTAGTTTCACAGATTGCTTCTGTGTAGTTTGTATTTGAAGATATTCCTTTTTCCACTGTTACCCTTTTTAGAGCTCAGAATGTCCACTTGCATTTTCTACAGAAAGTGTGTTCAGAACTGCTCTATCAAAAGTATGTTTTAACTCTTTAGGTGAATGCACAGATCAGAAATAAGTTTCACAGAATTTTCTGTGTAGTTTATATTTGAAGATATTCCATTTTCCACTATTACCCACTTAGCGCTCTGAATGTCCAGTTGCATTTTCTACAGAAAGAGTGTTCTGAACGGCTCAATCAAAAGTATGGTTTTACTCTGTTATTTGAATGCACATATCAGAAATAAGTTTCACAGAATCCTTCCGTGTAGTATTTTGTTGAAGATATTCCTTTTTCGACTATTATCCTCTTAGCTCTCCGAATGTCCAATTTCAGTTTCTAAACAAAGAGTGTTTCAGAACTGCTCCTTCAAAAGTAGGGCTCAACTCTGTTAGTTGAATGCAGAGAACAGAAAGGAGTTTCACAGAATGCCCCTGTGTAGTTTATATTTGAATATATTCCCTTTTTCAGTATTACCCTCTTAGCGCTCCGAATGTCCACTTGCATTTTCTACAGAAAGAGTGTTCAGAACTGCTCAATCCAAAGTATGGTTTAACTCTGTTAGCTGAATGCACAGATCAGAAAGAATTTTCACAGAATGCTTCTCTGTACTTTTTATTTGAAGATATTCCTTTCTCCAATATAGGAGTCTTAGCGCTCAGAATGTTCAATTACAGTTTCTACAGAAAGAGTGTTTCAGAAAGGCTCAATCAAAAGTAAGGTTCAACTCTGTTAGTTGAATGCACAGAACAGAAAGTAGTTTCACAGAATGCTTCTGTGTAGTTTATATTTGAATATATTACTTTTTCCACTACTACCCTCTTAGCGCTCCAAATGTCCAGTTGCATTTTCTACAGAAAGAGTGTTCAGAACTGCTCAATCAAATGTATGATTTAACTCTCTTAGCTGAATGCACAGATTAGAAAGAAGTTGCACAGAATGCTTCTGTGTAGTTTTTATTTGAAGATATACTTTTTCCCAATATAGGCCTCTTAGTGCTCAGATTGTCCAATTGCAGTTTCTACAGAAAGAGTGTTTCAGAATGGCTCTTTCAAAAGTAAGGTTCAACTCTGCTATTTCAATGCAGAGAACAGAAAGTAGTTTCACAGAATGCTTCTCTGTAGTTCATATTTGACGGTATTACTTTTTCCACTATTACCCTCTTAGAGCTCGGAATGTCCACTTGCATTTTCTACAGAAAGTGTGTTCAGAACTGCTCCATCAAAAGTATGGTTTAACTCTGTTAGTTGAATGCACAGATCAGAAAGAAGTTTCACAGAATTCTTCTGTGTAGTTTTTATTTGAAGATATTCCTTTTTCCAATATAGGTCTCTTAGCGCTCAGAATGTCCAATTGCAGTATCTACAGAAAGAGAGTTTCAGAACTGCTCAATCAAAAGTAAGGTTCAATACTGTTAGTTGAATGCACGGAACAGAAAGAAGTTTCAGAGAATGCTTCTGTGTAGTTTATATTTGAAGATATTCCTTTTTCCACTATTACCCTCTTAGCGCTCCGAATCACCACTTGCATTTTCTACAGAAAGAGTGTTTCAGAACGGCTCAATCAAAAGTAAGGTTGAACTCTTTTAGTTGAATGCACAGAACAGAAAGAAGTTTCACAGAATGCTTCTGTGTAGTATTTAGTTATAGATATTCCTTTTTCGACTATTACCCTCTTAGCATTCCGAATGTCCACTGGCAGTTTCTACACAAAGATTGTTTCAGAACAGCTCCTTCAAAGTAAGGCTCAAATCAGTTAGTTGAATGCAGAGAACAGAAAGGAGTTTCGGAGAATGCTTCTGTGTAGTTTTAATTTGGGGATATTCCTTTTTCCACTAATACAATTTTAGCGCTCCGAATGTCCACTTGCGTTTTCTACAGAAAGAGTGTCTCATAACTTCTCAATCAAAAGTATGGTTTAACTCTGTTAGCTGAATGCACAGATCAGAAATAAGTTTCACAGAATGCTTCTGAGTAGTTTTTATTTGGAGACATTCTTTTTCCCAATATAGGCCACTTAGCGCTCAGAATGTCCAATTGCCGTTTCTACAGAATGAGTGTTTCAGAAGGCTCAATCAAAAGTAAGGTTCAACTCTGTTAGTTGAATGCACAGAACAGAAAGAAGTTTCACAGAATGCTTCTGTGTAGTTTATATTTGAACATATTCTTTTTTCCACTATTACCCACTTAGCGCTACGAATGTCCAGTTGCATTTTCTACAGACAGAGTGTTTCAAAACTGCTCAATCAAAAGTATGGTTTAACTCTGTTAGCTGAATGCTCAGATCAGAAAAAGTTTCACAGAATGCTTCTGTGTAGTTTATATTTGAATATATTCCTTTTTCCACTACTACCCTCTTAGCGCTCCAAATGTCCAGTTGCATTTTCTACAGAAAGAGTGTTCAGATCTGCTCAATCAAAAGTATGGTTTAACTCTGTTAGCTGAATGCACAGATCAGAAAGATGTTTCACAGAATGATTCAGTGTAGTTTATATTTGAAGACATTCCTTTTTCCACTATTACCCTCTAGCGCTCCAAATCTCCACTTGCATTTTCTACAGAAAGAGTGTTTCAGAACTTCTCAATCAAAACTAAGGTTCAAATCTCTTAGTTGAATGCACAGAACAGAATGTAGTTTCACAGATTGCTTCTGTGTAGTTTGTATTTGAAGATATTCCTTTTTCCACTGTTACCCTCTTAGAGCTCAGAATGTCCACTTGCATTTTCTACAGAAAGTGTGTTCAGAACTGCTCTATCAAAAGTATGTTTTAACTCTTTAGGTGAATGCACAGATCAGAAATAAGTTTCACAGAATTTTTCTGTGTAGTTTATATTTGAAGATATTCCATTTTCCACTATTACCCACTTAGCGCTCTGAATGTCCAGTTGCATTTTCTACAGAAAGAGTGTTTCAGAACTGCTCAATCAAATGTATGGTTTAACTCTGTTAGCTGAATGCACAGATCAGAAAGAAGTTTCACAGAATGCTGCTGTGTAGTGTTTATATGAAGTTATTCTTTTTACCAATATAGGCCTCTTAGCGCACAGAATGTCCAATTGCAGTTTCTACAGAGAGAGTGTTTCAGAAAGGCTCAATCAAAAGTAAGGTTCAACTCTTTTAGTTGAATGAACAGAACAGAAAGAAGTTTCAGAGAATGATTCTGTGTAGTTTATATTTGAAGATATTCCTTTTTCCACTATTACCTTCTAAGCTCTCCGAATGTCCACTTGCATTTTCTACAGAAAGAGTGTTTCCGAACTGCTCAATCAAAAGTATGGTTTAACTCTGTTAGCTGAATGCACAGATCAGTACGAAGTTTCACAGAATGTTTCTGTGTAGTTTTTATTTGAAGATAGTCCTTTCCCAAATATAGGCCTCTTAGCGCTCCGAATATCCAATTTCAGTTTCTACAGAAAAAGTGTTTCAGAACGCCTCAATGAAAGGTAGGGTTCAACTCTTTTAGTTGAATTCACAGCACGGAAAGAAGTTTCACAGAATGCTTCTGTGTAGTATTTATTTGAAGGTATTCCGTTTTCCACCAGTAACCTCTTAGCGCTCCAAATGTCCAGTTGCATTTTCTACAGAAGGAGTGTTCAGAACTGCTCAATCATAAGTGTGGTTTAACCCTGTTAGGTGAATGCACAGATCAGAAAGAAGTTTCACAGAATTCTTCAGTGTAGTTTGTATTTGAAGATATTCCATTTTCCACTATTACCCACTTAGCGCTCTGAATCTCCAGTTGCATTTTCTACAGAAAGAGTGTTTCAGAACTGCTCAGTCAAAAGAATGGTTTAACTCTGTTAGCTGAATGCACAGAACAGAAAGAAGTTTCACAGAATGCTGCGGTGTAATGTTTATATGAAGATATTCTTTTTACCAATATAGGCCTCTTAGCGCTCAGAATGTCCAATTGCAGTTTCTACAGAAAGAGTGTTTCAGAAAGGCTCAATCAAAAGTAAGCTTCAACCCTGTTAGTTGAATGCACAGAACAGAAAGTAGTTTCACAGAATGCTTCTGTGTAGTTTATATTTGAATATATTACTTTTTCCACTACTACCCTCTTAGCGCTCCAAATGTCCAGTTGCATTTTCTACAGAAAGAGTGTTCAGAACTGCTCAATCAAATGTATGATTTAACTCTCTTAGCTGAATGCACAGATTAGAAAGAAGTTGCACATAATGCTTCTGTGTAGTTTTTATTTGAAGATATACTTTTTCCCAATATAGGCCTCTTAGTGCTCAGATTGTCCAATTGCAGTTTCTACAGAAAGAGTGTTTCAGAATGGCTCTTTCAATAGTAAGGTTCAACTCTGCTATTTCAATGCACAGAACAGAAAGTAGTTTCACAGAATGCTTCTCTGTAGTTCATATTTGACGATATTACTTTTTCCACTATTACCCTCTTAGAGCTCGGAATGTCCACTTGCATTTTCTACAGAAAGAGTGTTCAGAACTGCTCCATCAAAAGTATGGTTTAACTCTGTTAGTTGAATGCACAGATCAGAAAGAAGTTTCACAGAATTCTTCTGTGTAGTTTTTATTTGAAGATATTCCTTTTTCCAATATAGGTCTCTTAGCGCTCAGAATTTCCAATTGCAGTATCTACAGAAAGAGAGTTTCAGAACTGCTCAATCAAAAGTAAGGTTCAATACTGTTAGTTGAATGCACGGAACAGAAAGAAGTTTCAGAGAATGCTTCTGTGTAGTTTATATTTGAAGATATTCCTTTTTCCACTATTACCCTCTTAGCGCTCCGAATCACCACTTGCATTTTCTACAGAAAGAGTGTTTCAGAACGGCTCAATCAAAAGTAAGGTTGAACTCGTTTAGTTGAATGCAAAGAACAGAAAGAAGTTTCACAGAATGCTTCTGTGTAGTATTTAGTTATAGATATTCCTTTTTCGACTATTACCCTCTTAGCGTTCCGAATGTCCACTGGCAGTTTCTACACAAAGAGTGTTTCAGAACAGCTCCTTCAAAGTAAGGCTCAAATCTGTTAGTTGAATGCAGAGAACAGAAAGGAGTTTCAGAGAATGCTTCTGTGTAGTTTTAATTTGGGGATATTCCTTTTTTCACTAATACAATTTTAGCGCTCCGAATGTCCACTTGCGTTTTGTACAGAAAGAGTGTCTCATAACTTCTCAATCAAAAGTATGGTTTAACTCTGTTAGCTGAATGCACAGATCAGAAATAAGTTTCACAGAACCCTTCTGAGTAGTTTTTATTTGGAGATATTCTTTTTCCCAATATAGGCCACTTAGCGCTCAGAATGTCCAATTGCCGTTTCTACAAAATGAGTGTTTCAGAAGGCTCAATCAAAAGTAAGGTTCAACTCTGTTAGTTGAATGCACAGAACAGAAAGAAGTTTCACAGAATGCTTCTGTGTAGTTTATATTTGAATGTATTCCTTTTTCCACTATTACCATCTTAGCGCTCCGAATGTCCACTTGCATTTTCTACAGAAAGAGAGTTTCAGAAAGGCTCAATCAAAAGTAAGGTTCAACTCTGTTACTTGAATGCACAGAACAGCAAGAAGTTTCACAGAATGCTTCTGTGTAGTTTATATTTGAATATATTCCTTTTTCCAGTATTACCCTCTTAGTGCTCCGAATGTCCACTTGCATTTTCTACAGAAAGAGTGTTCTGAACGGCTCAATCAAAAGTATGGTTTTACTCTGTTATTTGAATGCACATATCAGAAATAAGTTTCACAGAATCCTTCCGTGTAGTATTTTGTTGAAGATATTCCTTTTTCGACTATTATCCTCTTAGCTCTCCGAATATCCAATTTCAGTTTCTACACAAAGAGTGTTTCAGAACTGCTCCTTCAAAAGTAGGGCTCAACTCTGTTAGTTGAATGCAGAGAACAGAAAGGAGTTTCACAGAATGCCTCTGTGTAGTTTATATTTGAATATATTCCCTTTTTCAGTATTACCCTCTTAGCGCTCCGAATGTCCACTTGCATTTTCTACAGAAAGAGTGTTCAGAACTGCTCAATCCAAAGTATGGTTTAACTCTGTTAGCTGAATGCACAGATCAGAAAGAATTTTCACAGAATGCTTCTGTGTACTTTTTATTTGAAGATATTCCTTTCTCCAATATAGGAGTCTTAGCGCTCAGAATGTCCATTTGCAGTATCTACAGAAAGAGTGTTTCTGAACTGCTTAATCAAATGTAAGGTTCAACTCTGTTAGTTGAATGAACGGAACAGAAAGAAGTTTCATAGAATGCTTCTGTGTAGTTTATATTTGAAGATGTTCCTTTTTCCACTATTACCTTCTAAGCGCTCCGAATGTCCACTTGCATTTTCTACAGAATGAGTGTTTCCGAACTGCTCAATCAAAAGTATGGTTTAATTCTGTTAGCTGAATGCACAGATCAGTACGAAGTTTCACGGAATGCTTCTGTGTAGTTTTTATTTGAAGATAGTCCTTTTTCCAATATAGGCCTCTTAGCGCTCCGAATATCCAATTGCGGTTTCTACAGAAAGAGTGTTTCAGAATGGCTCAATCAAAAGTAGGGTTCAACTCATTTAGTTGAATGCACAGAACAGAGAGTAGTTTCACAGAATGCTTCTGTGTAGTATTTATTTGAAGATATTACTTTTTCCACTATTACCCTCTTAGCGCTCCGAATGTCCACTTGCAGTTTCTACAGAAAGAGTGTTTCAGGACTGCTCCTTCAAAAATAAGGCTCAACCCTGTTAGTTGAAAGCAGAGAACAGAAACAAGTTTCAGAGAATGCCTCTTTGTAGTTTTTATTTGAAGATATTCCTTTTTCCACAATTACCATCTTAGCGCACCGAATGACCACTTGCATTTTCTACAGAAAGAGTGTTTCAGAACTGCTAAATCAAAAGTATCGTTTAACTCTGTTAGCTGAATGCACAGATAAGAAAGAAGTTTCACAGAATGCATCTGTGTAGTTTTTATTTGAAGATATTCTTTATCCCAATATAGGCATCATAGCGCTCAGTATGTTAAATTGCAGTTTCTACAGAAAGAGTGTTTCAGAACGGCTGAATCAAAAGTAAGGTTCAACTCTGTTAGTTGAATGCACAGAACAAAAAGAAGTTTCACAGAATGCTTCTGAGTAGTTTATATTTGAATATATTCCTTTTTGCACTATTACCCTCTTAGCGCTCCGAATGTCCACTTGCATTTTCTACATAAAGAGTGTTCAGAACGGCTCAATCAAAAATATGGTTTCACTCTGTTAGTTATATGCACATATCAGAAATAAGTTTCAGAGAAGGCTTCTGTGTAGTATTTAGTTGAAGATATTCCTTTTTCGAATATTACCCTCTTAGCGCTCCGAATGTCCACTGGCAGTTTCTACACAAAGTGTTTTTCAGAACTGCTCCTTCAAAAGTAATGCTCAACACTGTAAGTTGAATGCAGAGAACAGAAAGAAGCTTCACAGAATGCTTCTGTGTAGTTTATATTTGAATATATTCCTTTTTTCAGTATTACCCTCTTAGCGCTCCGAATGTCCACCTGCATTTTCTACAAAAAGAGTGTTCAGAACTGCTCAATCAAAAGTTGGTTTATCTCTGTTCGCTGAATGCACATATCAGTACGAAGTTTCACAGAATGCTTCTGTGTAGTTTTTATTTGAAGATAGTCCTTTTTCAAATATAGGCCTCTTAGCGCTCCAAATATCCAATTGCAGTTTCTACAGAAAAAGTGTTTCAGAATGGTAAAATGAAAAATAGGGTTCAACACTTTTAGTTGAATTCACAGAACAGAAAGTAGTTTCAAAGATTGCTTCTGTGTAGTATTTATTTGAAGGTATTCCTTTTTCCACTATTACCCTAGTAGCGCTCGGAATGTCCACTTGCAGTTTCTACAGAAAGTGTGTTTCAGGGCTGCTCCTTCAAAAATAAGGCTCAACTCTGTTAGTTGAATGCAGAGAACAGAAAGAAGTTTCAGAGAATGCCTCTGTGTAGTTTTTATTTGAAGATATTCCTTTTTCCACAATTACCAACTTAGCACACCGAATGTCCACTTGCATTTTCTACAGAAAGAGTGTTTCAGAACTGCTAAATCAAATGTATCGTTTAATTCTGTTAGCTGAATGCACAGAACAGAAAGAAGTTTCAGAGAATGCATCTCTCTAGTTTTTATTTGAAGATATTATTTTTCTCAATATAGGCCTCTTAGCGTTCAGAAATCCAATTACAGTTTCTACAGAAAGAGTGTTTCAGAACTGCTCAATCAAAATTAAGGTTCAACTCTGTTAGTTGAATGCACAGAACAGAATGTAGTTTCACAGATTGCTTCTGTGTAGTTTATATTTGAAGATATTCCTTTTTCCACTGTTACCCTCTTAGATCTCCGAATGTCCACTTGCATTTTCTACAGAAAGTGTGTTCAGAACTGCTCTATCAAAAGTATGGTTTAACTCAGGTGAATGCACAGATCAGAAATAAGTTTCACAGAATTCTTCTGTGTAGTTTATATTTGAAGATATTCCATTTTCCACTATTACCCACTTAGCGCTCTGAATGTCCAGTTGCATTTTCTACAGAAAGAGTGTTTCAGAACTGCTCAATCAAAAGTATGGTTTAACTCTGTTAGCTGAATGCAGAGATCAGAAAGAAGTTTCACAGAATGCTGCTGTGTAGTGTTTATATGAAGATATTCTTTTTACCAATATAGGCCTCTTAGCGCTCAGAATGTCCAATTGCAGTTTCTACAGAAAGAGTGTTTCAGAAAGGCTCAATCAAAAGTAACGTTCAACTATGTTAGTTGAATGCACAGAACAGAA
This sequence comes from Symphalangus syndactylus, assembly GCF_028878055.3. Taxonomy (NCBI): domain Eukaryota; kingdom Metazoa; phylum Chordata; class Mammalia; order Primates; family Hylobatidae; genus Symphalangus; species Symphalangus syndactylus. The sequence continues at coordinate 72,761,385 of NC_072446.2, forward strand.
AGAAGTTTCACAGAATGCTTCTGTGTAGTTTATATTGGAATATATTCCTTTTTGCACTACTACCCTCTTAGCGCTCCAAATGTCCAGTTGCATTTTCTACAGAAAGAGTGTTCAGAACTGATCAATCAAATGTATGATTTAACTCTGTTAGCTGAATGCACAGATCAGAAAAACTTTCACAGAATGCTTCTGTGTAGTTTTTATTTGAAGATATTCTTTTTCCCAATATAGGCCTCTTATCGCTCAGATTGTCCAATTGAATTTTCTACAGAAAGAGTGTTTCAGAATGGCTCTATCATAAGTAAGGTTCAACTCTGTTATTTGAATGCACAGAACAGAAAGTAGTTTCACAGAATGCCTGTCTGTAGTTCTTATTTGACGATATTACTTTTTCCACTATTACCCTCTTAGAGCTCCGAATGTCCACTTGCATTTTCTACAGAAAGAGTGTTCAGAACTGCTCAATCAAAAGTATGGTTTAACTCTGTTAGTTGAATGCACAGATCAGAAAGAAGTTTCACAGAATTCTTCTGTGTAGTTTTTATTTGAACATATTCCTTTTTCCTATATAGGACTCTTAGCGCTCAGAATTTCCAATTGCAGTATCTACAGAAAGAGAGTTTCAGAACTGGTCAATCAAAAGTAAGGTTCAATATTGTTAGTTGAATGCAAGGAACAGAAAGAAGTTTTACAGAATGCTTCTGTGTAGTTTATATTTGAAGATACTCCTTTTTCCACTATTACCCTCTTAGCGCTCCGAATCACCACTTGCATTTTCTACAGAAAGAGTGTTTCAGAACGGCTCAATCAAAAGTAAGGTTCAACTCTTTTAGTTGAATGCACAGAACAGAAAGAAGTTTCACAGAATGCTTCTGTTTAGTATTTAGTTGAAGATATTCCTTTTTCGACTATTACCCTCTTAGCGTTCCGCATATCCACTGGCAGTTTCTACACAAAGAGTGTTTCAGAACAGCACCTTCAAAAGTAAGGCTCAACTCTGTTAGTTTAATGCAGAGAACAGAAAGGAGTTTCAGAGAATCCTTCTGTGTAGTTTTTATTTGGGGATATTCCTTTTTCCACTATTACAAACTTAGCGCTCCTAATGTCCACTTGCATTTCCTACAGAAACAGTGTTTAATAACTGCTCAATCAAAAGTGTGGTTTAACTCTGTTAGCTGAATGCACAGATCAGAAATAAGTTTCACAGAATTCTTCTGAGTAGTTTTTATTTGGAGATATTCTTTTTCCCAATATAGGCCACTTAGCGCTCAGAATGTCCAATTGCAGTTTCTACAGAATGAGTGTTTCAGGACGGCTCAATCAAAAGTAAGGTTCAACTCTGTTAGTTGAATGCACAGAACAGAAAGAAGTTTCACAGAATTCTTCTGTGTAGTTTATATTTGAATATATTCCTTTTTCCAGTATTACCTTCTTAGTGCTCCGAATGTCCACTTGCATTTTCTTCAGAAAGAGTGTTCATAACGGCTCTATCAAAAGTATGGTTTTACTCTGTTAGTTGAATTCACATATCAGAAATAAGTTTCACAGAATGCTTCTGTGTAGTATTTAGCTGAAGATATTCCTTTTTCGACTATTATCCTCTTAGCTCTCCGAATGTCCAATTTCAGTTTCTACACAAAGAGTGTTTCAGAACTGCTCCTTCAAAAGTAAGGCTCAACTCTGTTAGTTGAATGCAGAGAACAGAAAGAAGTTGCAGAGAACAGAAAGAAATTTCACAGAATGCTTCTGTGTACTTTATATTTGAATATATTCCTTTTTCCACTACTACCCTCTTAGCGCTCCAAATGTCCAGTTGCATTTTCTACAGAAAGAGTGTTCAGAACTGCTCAATCAAATGTACGGTTTAACTCTGTTAGCTGAATGCACAGATCAGAAAGAAGTTTCACAGAATGATTCTGTGTAGTTTATATTTGAAGATATTCCTTTCTGTTCTCTGCATTAAAATCAATCAAAAAATTATATTGAAATTGAAATACTGAATTTTATACTAAAGACAAGGCATCCAACTGAAAATGAAATTTTCCAGGTGAAAATTTCCAAATCATAAATATGTAGGGACAAAAAACTTTATTTATAAAGAAAAAGATAATTCTAATTAATTGATGATTCAAAGGTTTACAACTTTTAAAGTAAATATTATCTTTGAAGTAAAGTCCATTTAAATTATTTATGCCGCCAAAATTTTAGTAATTGTATATGTATATCATGTAAACTTTTTCGAGAATGATGGAATTGGAAATGTTAGTGTATTATGCGGAAAAAATCACCTAAAGAAAAAAATTATCTCCTCATGAAGGATTACTTTAGCCACTTTGACAGGTGTAGGTAAAAGTACACTTAATGCACATCAATATGATTAGGAGATGCGCGCTTAGATATACGTTATCATTGAAAAGAGAATTGTATTATCAGGTTTGCAGGGGCCCTTCTTATCCTTCATATTTATGTAACTTTGTCATCTATAGAAAAATTATAGGAATTTTAAAAATAGCTGATAGTTAAGAAACATCACCATAACACTGTGCTGAATGCATAATAAAACATTTCCCTTCTCTCTAAAAGCCTTTTAAAATTATGTACCATAATCAGTATGGCCAGCAGAGGGTCATTTCCATGTTCAAGTTCCTCTGTTTCTCGAGGGTGAGAATCCTTCTATAGTCTTCTGAGGGTGACACTGTAGTGTTTTCTTAGCCTGATTATTTTTATCTATTTTTTCCGATGCTTTCCTTTGTATATTTACATTTTACATATTGAAAGTTATTTTTTCAAATATTTTATATGCAAGTTTACAAAGTACAACGACTGTACATTAAAATAACTTATTTATGCCATATGGAAGATTAAATATAATTTTACAATATCTAATATTGATTGTTTAGTTTCTAATCATTGATACTTGACATGATTTTTCCCAGCATACCTCAAAATATTCTTCAAAATCCTGCGAATTAATTCCTGTAACACTTCTGAGGTGTATTAATAAGCTAGAGATGTAAAGAAGATTTGCAGAGAAAATTAGGTTCCCAAATTAGAAATTTTGTCCCACTATCGACTAGAAACCTCTTGAAATGATCAAAAACAATAATAATGCATGTCATAGAGGAAAACCAATAAGGCTGCTGCAGCATGACTACCTCTGTGACCTCAGACAAGTTACGTGTGGGTCCCTACTTCTGTGACCTCAGACAAGTTACGTGTGGGTCCGCACTTATTTTCTTCATCTCTAATAAATATTCGACAAATCTCATTTTCAAAAGTCTTTTAAGGCCTATCCACCTTTCTTTTTCTGATGGAGTTTTGCTCTCATTGCCCAGGCTGCAGTGCAATGTCATGGTCTCGGCTCACACAACCTCCGACTCCCGGGTTCATGTGATTCTCCTGCCTCCACCTCCTGAGTAGCTGGGATTACAGGTGCGCAACACAACGCCCAGCTAATTTTTTGTATTTTTAGTAGAGATGGGGTTTCACCATGTTGGTCAGGCTGGTCTTGAACTCCCGACCTCAGGTGATCTGCACGCCTCGGCCTCTCAAAGTGCTGGGATTACAGTCATGAGCAACCGCGGCCTGTGAGGGCTTTCTACTTTTAAGATGTCAGGACGTATAGCCTGGGAGGTAAATGGTAGTATATATATACATATATATATGTATATATATACACACACACACACACTGTATATATATACATATATACGGTATATTATACTATATATACATATATACTGAATATTATACTCTATATATACATATCTACTGTATATTATATATATATATATATACACATACACACATACACACATACCCACATGAGACAGAGAGAAGAGATAGACAATTTCATGTGAAAATATAAACTGTTAACATAATATTTTGCTTCTCTGAGGAATATTTAGCATTGTTCTCAATCTTCTCTGCAGAATTTAAGCATTTTTCTCAGAACTCACCAGATAGAATGAGGGAGGGGCCATATGATACGAGCCAGAGATGAAGGGAGAACAATAGAGAGGGTGCTTTGGGAAAAATAGTACAGTAAGGCTAGGGAATACTTCTCTCCAACAAAAAGACCAAGGTCACAGCTGTATCTCTTCAGAAGCCAAACTTTCTTTTAAAATGTCAATTTCCATCTATTTCTTGCTTCACAGACATTCCATTCATTGCTGGATTTCAAATAAAGCCTTTCCATGTGCAACCTTTCTATAGAAAAAGAGAAATATGGGGGACAGTACAGTCTAAGAAGTGATTAAGAATATCTAGTGGACTTTCCCAGACTGTAAATCTTTACATATATCTGAGCCTAATGAGGTGATTTATTGTGCTATAATGCACAGTGAACTATACAGATGCTTCTTTTTGATCATGCTGCAGAATGGAACTAAATACTAAATACCAAATAGCACTCCCATGATTCTTATACATGTCATTCATATGGCATATTTATGCTTTTTTATATAGCAATTCTTATTCTTAGCTCTTAGGCAACTACGGAATCTATTTGTCATTTTAATAGTCATGCTCCATTTGAGTTATGCAAGGTAGAAATTCTAAGTAGAAAATCTTGTTTTTATTGAAAGTTTTTAGTAAACATTTTGGAAAAAGTCTGTTTTTTGATGCTACTTCTGCACGCTTTCTCAACATGATATTACTTGGTATTGTCCTTATTAACCATAGTACACCATATTCTGCAAATGTTAGAGAGGGTTAAAAATCAGTCATGTATAAGTAAAGCTAATGAAATAGAAAGGAAACCATATTTAGGAAATGGAAGGCAGAAGCAAATGTATTAACCGTGAGTTAGAAACGGTTTAGTCTTTGGAATGAAGCAGCAAGAGTTTAAAAATCTGGTTTGTGATTCACTAGCTTTGTGACCTTGGAGAATTACCTCAGATTTCTGAGTATCAGTTTAGTAGGTGATATCAATTGCAACTTCTCAGAAATATCACAAGTATTAAATAAAGGACTTAGTATCTGGGAGAGCATAGAAAATTACTAATAGTTACATTTTTGTTAATATTACCGTTATTATTATCATACGTATAGTATTTTCTTTCACTGACAATGCATTTAGGACATAAGGAGAACTATAGAACAGTGCTTCTCCAACTTAAATGCAGAGCATGAATCACCTGGAGTTTTGTCAAAATGCGAATTCTGACTCAGTAGCCCTGCAAACTAAGGAAATCTTGGTAATGCTGGTGCTGCTAGTTCACCAACAGACCACACGTTTTGCAACAGCTATATAGAATGTCCTGTTTCTTTTTTTAATCACAAAACATGGCAAGCTCTAAAATAAAGCAGAATAACAGATTTAAATGTTAATACTCATGTCCTCAATTTATAATTTCTCCCTCCCTAACAATGGTATAATTCTGATTAAAAATTAGCAAAGAAAAAAATGGAAATTAATCTTCCTATGTTTATTCTTTTAACAAATTCTGGGTGATTACTACTGGGTTACTTGCTGTAGGAAATAGAAAAATTGCTTTGACATAGATCCTCAAGAGTCTGTCCCACTACAAGCTTATTTTTGTAGGAAGCTAAAAGATTTATATAAATAACCGTAATTAAAGAGACAAATGAAGAAGTGCAATGAAAGACGTAGGGAAAGTGCTAGAGGAGTTCGGGGTGGAGGAAAATTATCCTCAAATAATATCTATGCGTAACATTATGCTATCTTCCCTAACCAGCGCTTGACCAGATTGTCACAGTGAACTTTGGTCCTTTCTTATATCTTAGTTTTGGTTCCCACATCCTTCTGTTTGGGGAAGTTCTTGTTTTCCTCATGTAATGACAACAACACTTAAACAATGTATACCAGATAAAAGGAACTATATTGCTTGCTTTATTTACATAGTTAATTTAATTTGTACAATGAACTATGAAGTAATCAGCATTATTTCCTTCATTTTACATATGAGAAAATGGAGAATCAGCGACATTGAATCATCTCAAGTTTCTAAAATATCCACTCTCACCAGGCTGTTTACCCTGTTTTTGTCTGTATGCTGCTATAACAAAATGCCACAGATTGAGTAATTCATAAAAAACAGAAATGTATTTCTCACAGTTCTGGGGCTGAGAAGTCCGAAATCAAGGCAGCGGAGATTTGGCAGTTGGTCCCGAGGTGGCACCTTCTTGCTTCGTCTTCACGTGACAAAAGTGGGCAAAAACGGACAATGTGACGACATGGCAGAAGAGACTGAGGAGCCCGGCATTCCTCTAAAGCATCTTTTACGAGGACGTTTATCTCATTCATGAGGGTGGATCCTTCTTCACTTAATCACTTAACCAAAAGCCCCATCTCTTGATGTCATTGTCCTGGGATTTTAGTTTCAACATACAAACTTTGGATGGGCACATAGGTTCAAATCATAGCACCCTCCAAATTATAATGCCTCTCTCATGCCTGTTCTCCTTGAAGTACCCTCTGGTTTTGCTCTCTTCATTCTTGCCATCACAGTTAACCCTTCAGTTCCATTTCTTTAAGTAATCTCTAAATTTGTAAGATGGTTCCATCTTTTTTTTTTGTATATGGCAGTCTCTCAAACATATTTGTCATATGAACTAAGCAGGTAAATATGTAAATGCCAGCTAAATTTTAGTGAATGATATAATGGCCTAAAGTTGTATCTACCCTTCAGCCAAATATATTTACTTTTAGTAGCAATCTCCTGTGATATACAAAGTCACGACTCTAGGGGTAAACATTTTAGCCTGTGGGTAAGATGTAAAGCAGTGGTATGTTATAGTGACAACTCACTGTCATAGCACTGGGACATGCTCCTCTATCTGCTACAAATTGAATCAACAAAATATATATGATTTTGTCAGATTTAAATGTATGCTCCTGTTAGTAAAATAAATGTATGGGAAAACTTTACAGAGTAGATTTAATAGAAATGTTTTCCTGAGTTATCTGCCTTCTTTATTTTTATGTTATGCTTTAAGTCTATGGTCAATGTATAGAGCTATGATTGATGTGCTTTTCCAATTCTGTTCAGATCAGACAGGTTAATTTTCTTCTTTTAAATCTTCTTGAATTTTGTCTAACACTTTTTGTTCCAATTTCTTACTAGATTATACTCCCTTCCCTAACTGCTTCATGATTACTTATACACAAACAATATTATGATATTGACACATTGAATTCATTTTAGGTGATGATTTTGGTCATAAACATGAGCAGGTTGTGAAGTGTTTCAGCCATCCCAGGGCATGGCTGTCAGTCCCTTGTCTAATGTTTCAAAAAAATCTTGAATTTGTGATGATGCTGTGATGGTCCCTCAGATATTCTTACACACATCTTTGCCCCTTGTTCCCTCTAACTTTCCTCTTCTGATAAAAAAGCAAACACTGCCAAGCTCAAATGGAATTACATTTGGATGCAAGTGTCACTATGCAATGGTTGCCAATAAAAGTACACAAGGAATTTTATTATGGTGAATTAAAGGCAAACAGACTTCAGAGAAATGAGCACGAACATGAAAATGGCGCATGGTACGCGGATCTCACTGGAAAGTCATTCTGTACACAATGTTTTCACTAGAAAAATCCATTAGCTTTAGCTAGAAATTGAAATTACTTTGTAGGAAATCAGAATAAAATATGTGAAAACATTATATTCTGTGCAAGATTAATACCACGCCTGGTGTTGAAAGGTTTGTGGTCTTGCTTCGACGATGCTAAAAGGTCAGAAACCACAAAGATGCATATGTGTTGTCGTTTGCACAGTTACTAATTTTTCTCATTATTTCCATAATGCGATGTGCTGTTTCAACAGAGAAACCCTCTGGAGAGTGGCTTGCACTGTTTTCAGGCAGCTCTTTTGCTTTCATGTTTTGGCCTTGGCCAGGGAATTCAGACAGACTTTTCAGTTATTTTCGACAAGAATGTATTCATTTATTGTTTTAAATAATAATAAATAGATTTTAAAATTACTGTACATTACTGCACTTTAAACGCCATGAGGTCAAGGACTCTAAAGTCTGGACATCATTGTATACCCTACATCTTGCACAAGGTTTAGAAAAAATGGCATGGACACCTATTTTTTGAATCAATAAATGAATACATAAAAGAATTCCAAACTCTAGTCCAAGGTTTTAGATTAATAATGTATTAAAATGCGTAAAATTTATAGACAAAACTCTTCTTATTTAGAAGTTTATTCTTTAATTGGAGAGATAAAATATATGCACATAAAAGCTTAAGGAAAAATAATAAGGGTTTTGAAGTACTTACTATGTGAAAAATTTAGCATAAATCTTACATCCATTTATTTAACACATTTTATACGTTGCATTATTTATATATAGTGCTGATTGGTAGAATTCATATGTGAACGGAACTATAAAAATTTTGAGGATAAGCACTAGAAACACAGAATAAATAGAGTGTTAACATGCAAAACACAGAAATACTTCAATTGACTAGGTGAAAGAAAAGATTTCTGGTTCCATGTACACTGATTATTGAGGGATGAGTATGACATTATTATGCCAGAATCAATAAATATTTTAAATAGGGAGAAAACTATAATTATATATCTTTGTGTTCAACAGGAGTAGCAGTACTGATAAAGTAGAAGTTTGTTATACCTTTTTTATAGTCTTTTAAAGTTGTTTATAAATAAAATCTACTCTTAGTTAATTAATGGTTGATGTTCATTGAAGTGTTTTCAAATTTTTGACCTCTGAATTGCCTTGTACATATGGAGAAATAAAGCTTGCCTAGCATAATTTCTTGAGTGGAGAATGAATGATCTGGATAGATTTGTTGACAATATGTCTGTACTTATTTTATTAATTCTTTAATCTTCATGAAGAAAAATATAAAAGTCATATTCTAGTGTTTTATACCATGGAAAAAATGTCTTATCCTTTTCCTAAGGAAAAATACATCATGACACAAAAGTAAAGTTAATTAAATTACTTACTTTATTAATTAACTGTCTATTATTTCTATGGGTTGAAGTAAATTTGATACTCAATGCTATTTAATCTAATTCTAAAAGCTTGAATGAGTAATGATTTTTTCATGTAAGGTTAGTTGAAATAAATTATCACTGATTTTCAGATTTAATATTAATTAGCTATTGCATATTCTTAATGGGATATAAGTGTTTAAAAAGCCCTTTTTGGTTGCGAAAAGACCACGCCCATTGTAGACTTCTTAGAATACATCACATCTGGCCTCCTTTTTAGAGTGGGGAATTCAACTCATAAGTGGCTGGACATTGATTCTGAACATTTTGAACATTATTTGCCTGTCTTCACTCATACTGGTTGCTGTTCTTTTATAAGTAATCACCATGTTTAGCATGCACTTGAACTATTGTTACTTAGGGTGCTTGACTATTTACAAGTCTCACTAGGATTCTAGGTATTCATTAGTCTCGTGGTGTGTATTTGCTGATGGTCCTATTATCTTTGTTGGTTCAGTTACACAGTACCATCCAAGATGCTGCAACACATTATACACAGGGTATGGGTTGTGGGAGCTACAGATATCAGTTATTATTTAGGCTCAGAAACTTAGAATCTCTGCAAGGTTGGACATGATCCTTAGTCTTGTTTTAAGACCGTCTTGTTTTAAAAGTTAAACCCAAATTCTTAAAATATAGAATAGGGGTGCTAGTAGTGCTCACAGAATTGTAGTAAAGATCAGCTGGGAAAGAAGAGCCTATTAAACAGAGCCTGGTATTTAATAAGTATCAGCTGCCTTCAATTAGGAATCTGTGTTGTCATGATTAGAAGATTGCTGGTTTATTTTACAGATCTGTAAGTATAGCCAAAATATGTCAAAATAACCACCAGAAAGAATCATATACCGTCCCTTGAACATTTCATCCCTAGAATCTAGCCAGATTAGCATCTCTATACTGGCAATACTGTTAACACAGATTGTGCTCAAACCCCTCATTGACTTTTCAGCACCTGTAAATTACTGGAGATTTAGGAAGAAGTCTGGGGTTATGGCTTAGTTAAGCTGAGTGGCCAGAAAGTGTGAGATGCTGGATGCCTCCTCCAGTTCATTTCTCCAGCGGCCGCACCAGGCGTATCCATAGCTCCGCTCCCGGGAGCTCGTCTCCGGCGTGGGGCGTGTGCGCACCCCTGGCCGGGCGGAGCCTGGAGCCTGCTCATTAGCAGCGCGGGCAGCTCGTGCGCCCGCAGGAGGGAGGCGGAAGCACAGCCCTGAGCCGCCAGCAGGAGGAGGGAGCGCGGCGGCTGCAGGCAGGGGAGGGAGAGGAAAGAACGGAGGGACGGTTCCCGGACAGAGCGGGAGGAATCGGGGAGCAGCCAGTCCAGGGGGAGCTGCTCCGCTGCGCTGCGCTCGTTATTCACAGGACGCGGCGGCGCTTCCCGGGGCCGCTTCCCGGTCCCCTGGGTGGAGGCTGCCATCTAAACCTGACTCCAGGTGAGTTCCCCAAAGAGGCGAAGCGAGGGGTCTCGAACCAGAGACTTGGAACTGGCGAGGCTGCTCGGCTCCCCAAGCGCTGCTGCCTTGACATTTCCCGATTCACGGGAGGTTTTGGGGGCGGCTGCACAGGCTGGAGGGGCGGAAGGGCGGTTGCGATCCTCAGCTGGCGTGGGGGCGTTCGGGAGGAATTAGCTTCAGTGAACGGGGTTTTAGGAGATGTTCCCAAGGCACGCGCTATGTACGCGTTTCTAGACGAGCTTTTGAGACAGAAATTTGGCTTCCCGGATGCCCGTTTTGGCCTTCTGTCCTTCCTTTTGCTTGCCTCATGCCCAATTTTCCAAGCCGAGGAAAGGACTGGAAGGGCGTGGAAGTAGGAGGTCTGGGCACAGCATTCGGCAGGGCAGCCCTGGTCTCCAAGTTTGGGGGTGGGGGGTGGGACTCTTTTCCTTTCAGCCTAATTTACCAGGGGAAAACCCGCAGAGCACCTTGAGGTGCCTTTGCTCCGCACCCTCCATAAGCTTATTAGAGGGAACTTGAGGCTCGCTAGACAACCTGTGACAGGTGACGGCAATTTAGCTTAAAAGCCATGTTGGTTCACTTCGTCTCCTCTTTATCCTTTGTTGCAAAATTGATACCTTTTTGGATTTCTTTAACAGCACAAAGTTTAAGTGGCCGGCTGACAGGAAATATTTCTTTTGAAAATGCTATGAGAAAAGTGATGAGTTAACGTTGAGAGAAAGGCAACTTTATTTTCTCGGAAGAACTTTGGGGAAAGAGATTGATAGAGAAATTCTGGGCATGAAATTATGGACATTTCCCACAGAACTTCCTTCATTTATTTATTTTTTTACATTTCCTTCATTTTTTTTTTTTAATCGTGTGTGTGTGTATCAGAGAGACAAAATTCATTGGAGGTATTAGGACTTTATTTGGTTTAGAAGTTTCTTTCTTACTAATAGCACTAATTTGTGATCTTCATGATTATAAGAATTTACTAAGTGTTTTGCTTTTAGGTGTTTTGGGTCTGTTTTTTAAAAAAATTCAATACTTACTTTGTGGGCCTTGCTGAATACCTCTCAATAAAATCGGTGGGCATACAGTTAGTGACATGACCCCTGTGGATTTAATAGCAGGTAAGTATACAAATGATAAGTTTAGGAAATAAATGTCAGAATCAACATTTAGGTGTGAAATTGAAATATCTTTCAAATATTTACCAAACTCTCTTATAGGATCCAATGTCATTTTATGGTCAAGAGAGCTTAAAGGTTTCTCAGATTGAGATATATGTATCTACTTTGTTAATCCAAATGTAATGTTTTATTTTGTTCTTTAATGACTGTTTGAATTCAACAAATAAAACTTGCATATTTAATGTAAGGTTCTTTCACATATATTACTTCTCCAATTTTTAATATAAATTTAAGGAGAAAAGCAATATTCCATTTTGTAGATGAAGAGACTGTGTCACAGAAGTATTACTTTACCTAGATTTCTGTAATTATTATGTTATAAACTTAGAAATTACATATTATTCTGGAACATATAAAATATATGAATGTTATAAACCATAAGAATTCAGACCTATGCTATTTAACTTCAAGTTTAGTTCTTTACCCAAACAATTGCATGACTACATTGAGACTACTGAAGTAATTATATATGAACACGCTATACGAAAAAATACTTAAAACATTTCTTATTTTTGTCGTTTCTCTTTGATATAAAATATACTATAATTTAATGGAGTTATATTCCATATTTAGATGCTCCTAACTTCCAAATAACACCTAAACTCCTAAAAACTGACCTGTGTCCTTCTTAATAGAAGTGGCTTGACCGGGAGACCCAATTTTTACTAAGAATATTCTTGGGATAATTTATGTCTTATAATCAAGATAAAGACAGGCCACATTTAGTTGTATTTTTAAACCACTTAGTGTGAAGTTGCAACGCAGACATAACTTGCTTTCAGGCTACACTGCCAGCTTTGCAGTGAATAGTCTTTAAGATTCCGTGGAAACATTGGCAGATATAGCTAATGTCTATCTGATGTAGGATTTATGAGAAAAGGAGAGGTAGAAACTGAATGCTCTTATATTTCATATGTGACCACATTCATAAAACTTTATTGATAAGTACTTTGTTGTCTGACACGGGCTGATACAAATAGGCTTCTTCAAGAGTTGAGGAAGAAAACTAAATCCCTATAATACAGCCTTTTTCCTCCTTTTCTTTCTTAAGCGGTAATAGTTGATCCTAGCTTTTGTGTGTCTATGCATGCTCAATACAGTTAGGGGTATAAGGAGAAGTTAAGCAAGAATATTGAATGCTAGCTAGGAAAGTTTTTGGAGTCTCAAATACTTTGGAACGATTTTTCACATTATATACATAAAATTCCTAGTTACATTTGGGAACTAAGTATATTATACACAACTTTGCATCTGATTACAGGATTCCCTGTACATTTATAGCTCAGGTATTCTGGAAAGAGTCAAGATAATTAGTTTTATGGCTCTTGCCCATGTGACCTGTTTCTTTCTGGTCCTGATATTAAAAGGATGACTTAAATTTTCTGGAATGTCAAAATTTTCTCTTCCCTTGGATCCTACAAAATACTTCAAGCAGTGTATGTGTGATACTCGCTGTCATTCCAACATTTCCAATCCTCCTGAGAATGCTAAACAATGCCCTAGATTTCTTCCTTTGTAATTCTTTCAGATAGAGGGTTAGCTGAGTTAGGAAGAAAGGAGAGAGGGAGAGAAGAAGAGAGATGACATTTTATCCCTCAGGAAAGAACAAGACCAATTGTATTCCTAATTTAGAAATATTATTCTACAAACATTCCTGAACAAGAGGGCTTTGCATATACATTAAAGCAGAATACCTAGTCAACTTCTAGTTATGCCATGTAGTGAAATGGAAGTAAGATGAGCAGGCCGAGATCATTTTTGTTGGAGAACTGAGACCACATGAAATAGGTAACAGAGTTACCCCAACTGGGGGGCAAGAGGACTTGAAAGTTTCCTCCATAAATTTGCAGTTAGTACAGGGCTGCTCCAGTGATCAGAGTCATGAATGCCCTAGAGTGTCTGTATAACCCTGTACACAGGCTGAGACAGCTCTAACGGCCCAGAAAAGCCTCTGGACAGAATCACTGCACCCTTGGACATTGTCCGACCGCATGTATGAGAATAGTGAGTGCTGAGGAGTTGTGGGTAGCTCGGTACAACTCTTGCTAAAGGAGTGTCATCAACATTCATTGCTGAAAGTGAATTTTTTCATTCACATATGTGATGCCTATTAGGTCATGATTTCTTGGATACCAATTTGTACAAGATATGAATTAATTTTTGAACATCCTTTCTTAAAAGTACCATGTTCATATAGTTGCTCATTTTAATATGAGTAGTTCAGATGGGACATAATAGAGTAAGGAAATGATTGAACATCCTAAGATCTAGTGTATATACCTTTGTTCATGATGAGATTCATCCCCTGTCCCCCTTTGTAGTGACACTGATGGCATAAGGAGTATTAGATGAAATTTAATGCAGAAAACAATGGGATATATGAATGGTAGATATGGTTGACAACCACCATTTTCACTGAAGTTGTTTCAAAGCAAAGAAATTTGGGATAAATTCATTTTATTTGCTCCTGAAGGGTAATTAGGAATAAGTAGGAATTGTGAAGAGGCTGTAGTGTTGACATTAAGAGAAGTTTTTGATTCTTAAAATAGGATATATTACACAAGAGTGAACAAACAGAAGATACTGAACAAATATTCTGTCATAAGTAAGTGATGGATTATTCGGACTTGTTGAACTATGTTTTTAAATGTATTATTTAAATATTTAAATATTATTAAAACCTTAAATAATATTTAAATATTATAAAAGTTGTAGAAAATTATGTTTTCAATACAAATATACACTTATAAGCTATATTGTAGATATGGGAGTAAACAATGCAATTTTTTTTAACTGAGTGAAAAATTTAGTTTTTTAAAATTCCAAATGGAGCTAACAGCTTAGTGTGATACATATTTTGAATTTCAAAATTTGTAACCAAATAGGACAAATGTGTTGAACTGTACTTTTCTTGAAGAACCGTGATAAGAATGAGCGGTGAAAAAATTACAGCATACTTACCAGGGATCAAATACTTGCTTAGGGTTAATAAGAAAAATCTCAGCAAACGCTAGAAATGAGGTACACGATCTATCAGAGACCCATGATTAAAGTGGTATCTTGTTAGGTATATGAGCTTGAAAAGAAACGGCATAGCTTCACTTTACCCCAGTTGCTTCTTTTGTAAAACGGGGAGACTAAGAGTGTGGTAACTCAAAATCCTTTGTTAATGATTTTCTTCTTAGAACAGTGCCAGGTCCAATTAGGATTAGATTGCTATTTTTATTATTGATATTTGCCCTAGTTCTGCCTTTTATTGACTGTGTGAAATTGGTGAAGATCCCTTTCTGAAGCTTTGTTTCTTACCTACAAGCTGGGAATAGAATACCTGCTATGAAGAGTGGTTGTTAGTACATTAGAAAGGCTGGATATTTGTTTATATAAGGGGCTCAGCGCATGGTAGAAATTTGATAGCATTTTTTGCTTGCCCTCCCATGTATTACTGTGAAGACATCCCACATATTATGTCCAAGTTTTTATTTTCCCCTCAAATGCAATGTCAAGCACAAAACATTCCCATCTCCCAATTCTCTTCTGATGTTCTACAACCATTAAAGTATAGAAAACTAGAATGAGTGTTTTTATAACTTTTGCTGTACTTAAGCATGTGGAGAGAAGAGCGCTAGATCACAGGACACACTTTGATAGGAAAAGGGAAATATTTACACTGCAAACAACTTTCTCCTCATGCTTAACAGTTTTATGCTGTCATTCTGTCAGCACCAAGTGAGATTTTTCTATTTAAATAGTTTTCTATTTGTGGTATGATAATTCATGTATGGACTTCATGTAACTAACATAAATATAATGGATGGTTGAGAAGTGGTTTATTTTTACCAAGAGGAAAAAATGTGTACACGATTTTTTAAAATATTGCTTTGAAAATATTTAAAATTAATTTTGATTCAGTTGGTGGAAGATAGCGTCACAAACTCACTGCTAGTGGTATTCTTGAGAAGTAATGTTTGAATTTTCTAGGTATTGTCCCCAGACTGCCTTAAAAGAATTTAATTTTAGATGTAAATTTTCTGCTTAACATGGAAGATTTTCCCTGAAAATATTAGCTTCATCAGATACATAGTTGCTTAGGGGTAGCTGCATGGAATTATGGGAAGAGTGAAATAGAAAAAAATTTTCATGTCTAAGTTATACATACTGGTGTAATCATATTGATTGGATGATAATGATAATTACAGCAATAATGTGATTGAAAGGGTAAGCAAGTAACATATACTACAGTTACTAATATAATCCTGTGATTGAGTTTACCACTTCGTTTCTCTTTCCTGGAAACCCTTAAGTTTGTCACTATTGCACTTTATTTCCTTTGCTTATTGTAGTGGTGTATTAGTTGTATTACTGCTGCTATAACAAATTACGACACATTTACATAACTTAACACATATTTATTGTCTTGCAGTTTCAAAGGTCAGAAGTCCAAAATCACTTTAATTAGGCTAAGTCAATGTGTCTGCAGTGTGGGTTCCTTCTCGAGGTGCTGAGGGGAGAATCCATTCTCTTGCATTTTCTGCTTCTGGTGGCACCTGTCTTCATTGTCTTTTCCCCATTCCTCCATTTTCAAGGTGCGTTGCTTTTATTTCTGTTTCTGTCTCCGCGCTGTATCCTCCTTTAACTTTGAGTCCTTCTCTCCACTTCATCTAAGGACTCCTGTGATTACTTTGGACTCACGTGGATGATCTGGGATAATCACCTTGTCTCCAGATCCTTAAATGAATCGTATCTACAAGTCCTTTGGCTGTGTAAGGCAGCACATTCCCAGGGCCGGGAGATTAGGTGAAGAACATCTTTTGGGACTATTATGCAGCCTATCACAAGTGGTAATATCACTTTTATGCCTTGAGACCCTGAAATTAATGTACTTGCTTACGCATGGAAAAACAATGTATCTGTGGGGGTAACAGTTTATTTTTGAACCATTAGAAGGTATTGATGGGGAAGTTTTCATCTGACAACAGATACTGATAAATTAAATACCCTTAGATTTGTCAAAACTAGCTTTAGTAAAATATAAGTAAAAGTATTTGCACTGCTAGGGTCAAAAATATTAATTAAACCCATTATTTATCAAGGCCAAGTCCTGGATTAGTTAGGTTTAAATTAACCTAGAACATTATCTTCCATAGTGCTTAATTGTGAAGCTTAGTTCTTGTTGACAAAAGCTCATCCATATAAGAAAGCATCGAAAGGTTGGTGTTTTTTTAACCTTTGCAGAATATAACTTTTCAAAGGGATGTTAGACAGTAGTTCCATCACAATTGATGCAGTTCACAGACATTCTTTGTGAATATTTTATCTCATGAGTTATATCTATGACACTAATCATAGACTTCTAGAAGAAATTTAGCAATGGTCATGTCAGCCTTTTAAATCTTTCTGTAACCTAGAAGAGGATCATTGCATAAGATAGATTCATTTTCCCCTTTATTCCATTGTTGCCAGAGAGAACTTGAAATGCCCTGTTCAAATTAATTTAATGCAAATGAATTCTTGCTGCCTCACAAGTAGTTTGTCCTTCATTTTTCTTAAAATTATATTGAAAATGGATGTGACCTGCTTTACTGGTTGTTGTGCAGGAAGCGTTGTCCTTCCTGAAAGCTCCCTCCGTTGTCAAAATGAAGCCATTAAGAGTAAAGTAAATTATATTATCTGATCATAGTATCACAATTGACCTTAAAACAATAAATTTTATAATCAGTGCAAATTGCTGAATAGTGTTTGCAGTTGTAGAAATTTCAAAGGAAACCCTGGTGGAGATACAAAGCTGCTATAATCATTTTTAAAATCTTTGTTTTTCTTTTACTTTGGAACAGTAGTGCAGTAAGTACTTTTGCCTTATTGTTCTCTCTGCCTTCCAGAAACCCTCATTCAAATATTCTAAGTTTTTAAGTCTTTTTCATTTCTTTTAATATTGTAACATTTAACAATGTCAAAGAAAGTATAATTTTTCTGGAAATCAAGCTAAAAATAAAGAGAAGCCGATGTAAATGAACATCAAATTAACAAGATTGATTAGGAAAAGTAATTTTTGAAAAGGGCCCAAAATCCCTTTGCACATAAATGCAAAAGAATTTAGTGAAAGAAGGTGAAACTGGAGTAAAGAACTCTACGGATGCGTAAGTAACTCTTAATAAGAATGAGTAACGTACATGCGTATCTTTAGCTCCCAGTTTCAGAGATACAGTAGTTGTACAACAAATGGTCCTTTCCTGCTCTTAAGGAAGCCTCTCCTCCTCCAGCCATGCCATTCCTCAGAGCAAGCTCTTCCACTGAGTTTTCAGCAACCATAAGTAAGAAGGATGGTACGATAGGCTGCGTGTACATATGGCCCTCATTAGCAGGCCAACTGTTCCTTTTGCCCACCCACATCACTGGGGACATATGGCGTTACTTTGACTGTTGAAACAAGTGTGTGTGGACATATCTTGGTATGAGTAAAAGACTGTTGATTGTCTTTCTCTTGTCGCTCGTGCAACCGTCTCCTTGTGGAGATCGTATTATCCATAACACTAGATTTGAGGATGATAAATGACGTTGTTATTATTAACTGAATTTGCCTCTCTAGTTTGATCACAAAACCAGCGAATGTTTGCTTATGGAACATGTAAAGCTTATAGAAGACGGAAAGCTTACAGAAAGAAATGATGGCTTTTCTAAGCATAAGAGTCAGGTCTTTTTCAATCAAAAACTAACTCATTCAAAAATTCAAGAGTTCTGTAAAACCAGAACAGCAGAGGTTTCAGAAATGCTATTGAGATCATTTATTATAAAATAGCCATTAATGAAATGTAATAGTGAGTCTGTTGTTGTGACTATGTGGAGAAATGAATGAGAAAATATAAGATAGGCTGGAATGAAGAGAGTCATCGGATCCCAACATAATTCATTTTGTATAGTTCACAGTATTGTAGCTTTAAAAAAATTATGAATTTTTTCAGTACTGTGAATTCTGAATTTGCAATATGAGGCTTTTCAATCCTTGCAACAAGTGTGTATTTTTCAGTGGTTCTAGAATTATCGGGGCTTTCGAGCTGCTTCTGATAAGAAGGCAAGGCTAGAGGACTCGTGTTGAGGTGGCATTTGCACAGGACTTCAGATAACATACATCGATGATGTAGAGAGAAGAGCGGGTGATGTTGCTGTGGATTATAGTGGAAAGGCACCTTTTGCTCCCTCTGCTGACCTATTTGTGTATTCAGCTGTGTAGCATATTTCTTGTATAATTACATAGTAATTTCACACACTACATTAAGAAAATCTGAACAATTTTTACTAAACTCATGTTTTCTAAATATTAAGTAAATAAAACCAATATTTGGCTAGGTAGTATTTATAAAAACAGGATTTCTAGATAGATGATGATAAATTTTCATCTATATCTATAGAGCTGATAAATTTTCAAAACCCTTTGAATATCACTTGTACTACAAAGTCTCGTTTCAGTTTCAGTGCCATGGCACATTGATTAATCACCACTAAAGCGGTACATGAAATATTTGGCAATATAGGTATTTGGTAATGGTGATTGATGCACAGAATACGGCACCGTTATTATGCACTGGCCTTGAGAACTTTAGTTTTCATCTTCGATCACCTGATAGAGAACAAACTAACAGCTTTTTTCTTTCACCTTGCTGGAGAATAAACTAACAACTTCAAATTATCTGATCCATCCAAAAACTTATTTCCGTGAAACTCACTGATTTATTTATTATTTCGTGGGGATCACTATTATTTGCTGTAGTAAAATATCAAATGATCGATGTTTTATACCAACATGGCAGCTCACATGGTAGGCAACAGAATGAAAACAAACAGGTTTACTACCAAGAATTATACTATATTGCTTTTATTGACAGAAAAAGCATACAGATAATTTTAGTCAGAGATTTTATGTGAATTATTTTGATAAGTGTACACATATATTTATAACTGACCTTTCTTTGTCAAGTGTGTGCCCACACACGTATTCATACTAAATCAATCTTAGAGATCTTATCCAAAGATTGAATTTCTTAAAGTGACTGTTCCAAATATGTATAATTTATGGCAAAAAAGTCACAAAATGGCAATACAAGGAGGCATAAAAGTGAAGATAAAGGGGGAGATGATGGTTAAAAACACCTGTAAATGAATAATTGATTTTGATTTAAATTCTTTTTAGTTCTTAGCTGATGAAATGAATATAAATGAAATTATTATGCAAAACACCTCTATTTGTTGTATATGCATGTACATATATGTGTTACAAATACAAAACTGATAGGATATTATTTAACATATATTCACACTCATAATGTGCATATATGTACATAATGAAAATGAGTGCTTGTTTTATATGTATGTATACACACACATACACATATTGCATACTTTCATTTTTTAAAATTTTACTTTAAGTTCTGGGATACATGTGCTGAACATGCAGGTTTGTTACATAGGTATACTTGTGCCATGGTAATTTGCTGCACCCATCAACCCGTCATCTAGGTTTTAAGCTCCACATGCATTAGCTATTTGTCCTAATGCTCTCCCTCCCCTTTCCCCACACCCACCTACAGACCCCAGTGTGTGATGTTCCTCTCCCTGTGTCAACATGTTCTCATTGTTCAGCACCCACTTATGAGTGAGAACATGCAGTGTTTGGTTTTCTGTTCCTGTGTTAGTTTGCTGAGGATGATGGTTTCCAGCTTCATCCATATCCCCGCAAAGGACGTGAACTCATCCTTTTTTATGGCTGTGTAGTATTCCATGGTGAATATGTGCCACATTTTCTTCATCCAGTCTATCATTGATGGGCATTATGTTGGTTCCAAGTCTTTGCTATTGTAAATAGTCCCATGATAAACATATATGTACATGTGTCTTTAGAGTAGAATGATGTATAATCCTTTGGTATATACCCAGTAATGGGATTGCTGGGTCAAATGGTATTTCTGGTTTTATATCCTTGAGGAATCACCACATTGTATTCCACAATGGTTGAACTATTTTACAAGCCCACCAACAGTGTAAAAGTGTTCCTATTTCTCTGCATCTTCTCCAGCATCTGCTGTTTCCAGAATTTTTAATGATCACCATTCTAAC
This sequence comes from Symphalangus syndactylus, assembly GCF_028878055.3. Lineage (NCBI taxonomy): Eukaryota > Metazoa > Chordata > Mammalia > Primates > Hylobatidae > Symphalangus > Symphalangus syndactylus. The sequence continues at coordinate 72,782,114 of NC_072446.2, forward strand.
TGGTGTGAGATGGTATGTCATTGTGGTTTTGATTTGCATTTCTCTAATGAACAGTGATAATGAGCTTTTTTCATATGTTTATTGGCCACATACATATCTTCTTTTGAGGAGTGTCTGTTCATATCCTTTGCCCACTTTTTGATGGGGTTGTTTGTTTTTTTTTTCTTGTAAATTTGTTTAAGTTCCTTCTAGATTCTGGATATTAGACCTTTGTCAGATGGATAGATTGCAAAAATTTTCTCATATTTTGTAGGTTGCCTGTTCACTCTTGTGATAGTTTATTTTACTGAGCAGAAGCTCTTTAGTTTGATTAGATTCCATCTGTCAATTTTGGCTGTTGTTTCAAGTGCTGTTGGTGATTTAGTCATGAAGTCTTTGCCCACACCTATGTCCTGAATCATATTGCCTAGGTTTTCTTCTAGGGTTTTTATAGTTTTAGGTTTTACATTTATGTTTTTAATCCACCTTGAGTTAATTCTTTATAAGGTATAATGAAGGGGTCTAGTTTCTCTTTTCTGCATATGGCTACCCAGTTTTCCCAGCGCCATTTATTACATAGGGAATCCTTTCCCCATTGCTTGCTTTTGTCAGATTTGTTGAAGATCAGATTGTTGTAGATGTGTGGTGTTATTTCTGAGGCCTCTATTCTGTTTCATTGGTCTATATATCTGTTTTGGTATTAGCACCATGCTGTTTTGGTTACTTTAGCTTTGTAATATAGTTTGAAGTCAGGCAGCGTCATGCCTCCAGCTTTGTTCTTTTTGCTTAGGTTAGCCTTAGCTCCACAGGCTCTTTTTTGCTTCCATATGAAATTTAACATAGTTTTTTTCTAGTTCTGTGAAGAAAGTCAATGGTAGCTTGATGGGAATAGCATTGAATCTATAAATTACTTTGGGCAATATGGCCATTTTCATGATATTGAGTCTTCCTATCCATAAGGATGGAGTGTTTCTCTATATGTTTGTGTCCTGTCATTTCCTTGAGCTCTGGTTTGTAGTTTTCTTTGAAGAGGTCCTTCGCATCCCTTGTAGGTTGTATTCCTAGGTATTTTGTTTTCTTTTTAGCAATTGTGAATGGGAGTTTACTAATGATTTGGCTCTCTGCTTGTCTGTTATTGGTATATAAGAATGATTGTGATTTTTGCACATTAATTTTATATCCTGAGACTTTGCCAAAGTTGCTTATCAGGTTAAGGAATTTTTGGGCTGAGGTGGTGGCGTTTTGTAAATATACAATCATGTCATCTGCAGACAGAGACAATTTGATTTCCTCTCTTCCTATTTGCATGCTTTTATTTCTTTCTCTTACTCGATTGCCCTGGCCAGAACTTCCAATACTATCTTGATAAGAGTGGGGAGAGTGGGCATCCTACTCTTGGGCCAGTTTTCAAAGGTAATGCTTCCAGCTTTTGGCCATTTAGCATGATATTAGCTATGCATTTGTCATAAATAGCTCTTATTTTTGTGAGATATGTTCCATCAATACCTAGTTTATTGAGAGTTTTTAGTATGAGGGGTGTTGAATTTTATTGAAGGCCTTTTCTGCATCTATTGAGATAATCATGTGGTTTTTGTCATTGGTTCTGTTTATGTGATGGATTATGTTTATTGATTTGCATATGTTGAACCAGCCTTGCATGCCAGGCATGAAGCCAACTTGATCGTGGTGGATAAGTTTTTGATGTGCTGCTGGATTCTCTTGCCGGTATTTTATTCAGGATTTTCGCATCGATGTTCATCAGTGATATTGGCCTGAAATTTTCTTTTTCTATTGGGTCTCTGCCAGGTTTTGGAATCAGAGTGATGCTGGCCTCATAAAATGATTTAGGGAGGAGTCTTTCTTTTTCTATTGTTCAGAATAGTTTCAGAAGGAATGGTACCAGCTCCTCTTTGTACCTCTGGTAGAACTCGGCTGTGAAGACATCTGGTCCTGGGCTTTTTTTGGTTGGTAGGCTAGTAATTACTGAGTCAATTTCAGAACTTGTTATTGGTCTATTCAGGGATTTGACTTCTTCCTGCTTTAGTCTTGGGAGGGTGTATGTGTCCAGGACTTTATCCATTTCTTCTAGATTTTCTAGTTTATTTGTGTAGAGGTGTTTACAGTATTCTCTAATAATAGTTTGTATTTCTGTGGGATCAGTGGTGATATACCCTTTATCGTTTTTTAATGTGTCTATTTGATCTTTCTCTCTTTTCTTCCTTGTTAGTCTGGCTACCGGTCTATCTATTTTGTTAATCTTTTCAAAAAACCCACTCCTAGATTCATTGATTTTTTTTTGAAGGTTTTTTTGTGTTTCTCTCCCATTCGGTTCTGCTGTGATCTTAGTTATTTCTTGTTTTATACTAGGTTTTTAATGTGTTTTCCATTGCTTCTTTTGATTGTGATGTTAGGGTGTCTATTTTAGATCTTTCCCACTTTCTAATGTGGACATTTAATGCTGTAAATTTCCCTCTAAACACTGTTTTAACTGTATCCCAGAAATTCTGATATGTTGTGTCTTTGTTCTCATTGGTTTCAAAGAACTTATTTATTTCTGCCTTAATTTTGCTATTTACCCAGTAGTCATTCATAAGCAGGTTGTTCAGTTTCCATGTAGTTGTGCAGTTTTGAGTGAGCTTCTTAATTCTGAGTTCTAATTTGATTACACTGTGGTGTGAGAGATTCTTTGTTATGATTTTCATTCTTTTGCATTTGCTGAGGAGTGTTTTACTTCCAATTATGTGGTTGATTTCAGAATAAGTGCTATGTGGTGCTGAGAAGAATGTATATTCTGTTGATTTGGGGTGGAGGGTTCTGTAGGTATCTATTAGGTCCACTTGGACCAGAGCTGAGTTCAAGTCTGAATATCCTTGTTAATTTCCTTTCTTGTTGATCTGTCTAATATTGATAGTGGGTTGTTAAAGTTTCCCACTATTATTGTGTGGGAGTCTAAGTCTCCTTGTAGGTCTCTAGGAACTCGTTTTATGAATCCTGGTGCTCCTGTATTTGGCATATATATATATTTAGGATAGTGAGCTCTTCTTGTTGCATTGATCCCTTTACTACTATGTAATGCCCTTCTTTGTCCTTTTTTATCCTTGTTGGTTTAAAGTCTGTTTTATTAGAGACTAGGATTGCAACTCCTGCTTTTTTTTTCTTTCTTTCCATTTGCTTGGTAAATATTCCTCCATCCCTTTATTTTGAGCCTATGTGTGTCCTTGCAAGTGAGATGTGTCTCCTGAATACAGCACACCTGTGGGTATTGACTCTTTATCCAATTTGCCAGTGTATGTCTTTTAATTGGGGCATTTAGCTCATTTATATTTACCGTTAATATTGTTATGTGTGAATTTGGTCCTGTCATCATGATGTTAGCTGGTTATTCTGCACATTAGTTGAAGCAGTTTCTTCCTAGTTTCATTGGTTTATATATTTTGGTGTGTTTTTGCAGTGGCTGGTACTGGTTTTTCCTTTCCATGTTTAGTGCTTCCTTTAGGAGCTCTTGGAAGGCAGGTCTGATGGTGACTAAATCTGTCAGCATCTGCTTGTCTGTAAAGGATTTTATTTCTCATTCACTTATGAAGCTTAGTTTGGCTGGTTATGAAATTCCATATGTACATCATGGAAACGAGTGCATGTGATACACACACACACACACGCACACACATTGCATACTTTCATTTTTGTGTCCATTACTTTTCTGATTTTATCAGCAGCCAACTAAAGAAAATAGAAAAAAAAATTGGTAATTCGATCTTTCATGTTCTGCATCTTCCAGCTTCACAACTTATAGTTTTCTATTTTTATTGTTATTGTGATCAGAATGAAAATGTATACAATAGAATCAGAATCAGGTCAGAATCAACAAAAATACTATAATGTTTGTACATGCTTTCGATGCAGTTTGTCTCTGCAAAGGGTGTGTGTGTTTCTATGCACATGTGCATGTACACAAGTGTGTAAATAAGTGTTTTATTCATGATGGAGAAAGGCTGGTCAAAATGATTCTGAATGAGATAGCACCACTACAGCAGATAATTAGGTCTCTAGCAATAAAACAAGTCATTAAACATGTTTCTAAGCATCTACTCAGTATCTGGCACAATGTTAAGTAGTGTAAATATAATCATTAGCAAAATTCAGCTTCTACCCTCAATGGTATATGTGTAGAACAAATTGGTAAAGCTGGAGTACATTTCAGGACCAAAAACAGTTTCTGTGTAGTTCCCACTTCATCAAGACCATGTTGTATACCTCTCATACACTTAAGCCATAGGGAAGCAATTATTCCATCCATCCTTTTACAGGGTAGTGGTGGGGAAGAAGAGCTGACTGTCATGCTTGAATTCACATAATTTCATAATTAAATAATTTCATGTTACATAATCTCGATAAACCTAAAATCCAATATATGATAAAGATAGTGTTTCAAATCAGTGGATAAGTGATAAACAGTTCATAAAATGGTGTTCAGATAATTGGCTATATGTATTTTATAGTTGCACAAAGGTATAATATGTCATTAATAAATATTAATTCCATAGTGGATGTCAAATACACTTTTTCAAAATATAAAGAAAAAATACCATAGACAAATATCACTTGCAACATTACGGTTAAAATTAAATATCCAAACATAGCCCTAACCAATAACAGAAAATTTAAAAAAAAAATTATGGATTGGAATTTGTTAAAATATAAAACTTTTCTTTTTCAGAGGATACAATGAATATGTGTAAAAAGCAAATATCAAATCAGCAACAAGTGCTTGCAATTCACTTGACATATTTAAAATATGAGTAGTTCCAACAAATCATAAATAAATGATTAGTAGTCCAATAAAAAAAAGACAAAGTACATTGACAGGAAACTGTATGAAACTCATGAACACTAAATGTCTTAGATTCTCTATTGTTAAACAAAATGCAAAAACAATAGAGAACATTATGAATATGGAGTTAATATTTAACAAAATTATTTTATCCATGTTATAAGTAAATATTTACATCCAAAAACCCTTGTTTTCTCTGAAAGTTGTCACTTATGAGTCTATTTTGAAAATGTTTAAAGAATAGTAATTAATTAACTTTAATAAATAGGTACTCCTATTGAGGGAAAACAGACATTTCCATAATTTTTCTTCTGTTTCTAATCTAGTAGATGGTAGGAAAATAATGACAATTGCATGTTCATACCTGGAGAATATGCATTCCATTTCTTTTAAACTTTTGCATTCTCAAAACTATATTGATACCTCAAAGCATACCCTTTGCTGTTGAAAACAGCCTTTCAAGTATAAAGACACACACATCACTTTCCTTAAATCTTATATAAGGCAAGGGCCTAGATTCCTATCAGAAAATGTATTTCAAGAATGCTTTTTTAGTAGTTCCTGTGGCCTTATCTTATAGAGGAAGGTTTTTTTTTAAACATACACACAGTATTTGATGCACATTTTTATTGGAAAGAGCTTTTATTTCCTTAAATGTTTTGTTGTCTAAGTGTGAAAAGTATCCTGCAGTGGAATTCAGTGGCACAGATGCTTATTGTGATAGATGAGATGAACTTGCTTCCCTAAGCATGCATGGGCATGAAATGCATCTGGCTTCTGTACATAAAAGTCAGTTATGTTCCCAAATGTGTCTCTGCATTTACACAGACGTTTAGGGGCAGACACCCTACTGTTCCCTCAAAAGGCGGCTCTGCTTAATTATGAAGTTCAAGTTAGACCAGAAGTTGGAAAATACTAAATTCCACATTGCAGACAGAGCCTGAGCAGGTGATGTCACCACTGCATTCTAAGGTGGCAAGTCCTCAGAGAAGTAACTTATCACCTTACCATGGAGAAAAATAACCGTGTCCAGAACACAAGAGGATGCTTTAAGGTAGCGTACAATCAAGTGTGCAAACCTGTGCAATACATACCAGATGAAATCCAGTTCAGAGGCTCAGGAAAACAAACAAATGAGGATATGCTTTAAAAAATAGGACTTAATATAAACAGTCGTGAGAGTAAAACTATTGCTAAGCACATAGGAAACATAAACCAGGCTTTCAGGAAGGAGTTTGGCACATGTGTGCACTGGTAGGAGGTGTAATGTGCAGAAATCCGGCCTTTTGTGGCATAGCAACTAAAGTTCCTTTTCTATTGTCCAGACAACCTTAAATATTCCTTTATGCAGTACTATTTTAAAAAGGCCATCTACTGTGCACAATGTGTTAGCATCAAGGACATGAAATTTATCTGGAATATACCAAAACTTTAATCAATAGACTAGGACCAAAGCTTTTAAAAACAGGTTTTCGTAGATAAATCATTATAAGTTATTATTTCCTCGCCATAGGTAAGGCATGATAGATAACTTTACTTTTTCTCAGTCACTTAGTGTGTAGGTAGAATAATGACCCTTAGCAGGATGACCTTTTGAATGTGTTGTTAGGCAGCATGGAAGCATTATGGTTAGAGGTGGAATTAAGATTGCTAATCACCTCACCTTAAACTGGAGCGATTATCCTGAATTATCTAGGTGGGCCCACCGTAGTCACAAAGAACCTTCAGACAGGAAGGCGGAGAGACCAGAGTGAGCAGAAGAGCTTGGGGAAACTGGAGCCGAGGCTGAAGTGATGTGCTGTGTCCGAGATGTGCAGAGGCCAAGAGCTCAGGGATACATGTGACCCCTCAAACCTGGTGAATTCTCTCCTGGAATCTCTAGACAAAATATACACTTGATGATACCTTGATTTTAGCACACTAAGACCCATTTTGGACTTCTGACCCCCAGAAGTATAAAGAAAAAAAATGTGTTGTTTTAAGCCTCTGAGTTTATGTTAATTTACTGTAACAGCAGTAAGAAACTAACACAGTAAGACGGCTTTTATTTTTATGTGATGTATAGAATTAAATTGGATATGCTAGGAAATATTGGAAATTTATTGATTTATTTTTTTGTCTGAGCTGGAGTCTGGCTCTGTCGCCCAGGCTGGAGTGCAGTGGCGCGATCTCGGCTCACTGCATGCTCTGCCTCCCGGGTTCCCGCCATTCTCCTGCCTCAGCCTCCCGAGTAGCTGGGACTACAGGCGCCGCCACCACGCCGGCTAATTTTCTGTATTTTTAGTAGAGACGGGGTTTCACCGTGGTCTCGATCTCCTGACCTTGTGATCCGCCCGCCTCGGCCTCCCAAAGTGCTGGGATTACAAGTGTGAGCCACCGCGCCCGGCCAGGAATTTATTTTCTTAATATAGTTCTTCATATTAGAATAATGAGAACCATCGAGTAATGAAGTGTTCTATTTTGTGAAGGATGATTATATAAACAGTACGAAGGTTAAAAACCGGGCGGGACCGGCTGGGCACAATGGCTCGTTCATGTAATCCCAGCACTTTGGGAGGCCGGGGCAGGTGGATCTCTTGAGCCCAGGAGTCTCAGATCAACCTGGGCAACATGTGAAACCCCATCTCCACAAAAATACAAAAACCAGGCAGACGTGGTGGCGGCGCCTGTGGTCCCAGCCACTCAGGAGGCTGCGGTGGAAGGATCGGAGCCCGGCAGGTGCAGGCTGCGGTGGACCGTGATTATGCCACTGCGCTCCAGTCTGGGTGACAGAGTAAGACCCTGTCTCCATTAAATAAATAGATAAATAAATATATATATAAGTAAAAGAGGAGGGTGTCTTTTGAAGGCTATTAAAGTCGTCTAACTGTCCTCTGATTATATGAGGCTGGAATGGTGCATGGAATGTTGTGTTGAATAACCTGATACAGTCTCTGAAACTATAGAAGCATTAGTAATTTTAGCCTGAGAGTGCTATAATCTGGGATAATTTGGTCCAATACTTCCAGAGAGGGTTGAAGTTTTGAGATAGCTGGAGTTATTTCAGTTGAAGACCTGAATATGAGGCAACTGCATACTCAATTACAATTCAATTTCTACTCTTTATATAAGGTAGAAATGGGTAACATGTGGGACACTGTGTTAAAAGTAATGCAGCCATAGTGTAGTGGTAAAAGCAGATGAAAAGTACTATAATAGTCGTATAGATGAGGTACTGGAAAGAAGCAGATTTGAAAAATTGGAGATAAATGTCAGTTTTCCGGAGCCATGGGATGAAAACCAAACCGGATTACAACAGATTCAATTCACTCAAGATGTCTAACTTGGTAATAGGTCAGAAAACTCAATTTGTCGTATTTTCTTAAAAGTACACAAAAATGTTCCTTTTGATAAAACACGTGTAGTGCACCTTCGGATTTGATTTTTCTTTATGTTCTGTAAACTGCTCACAGTAAAACAGAAAAAAAGTCTGACAAATATGATGGTCCTTAAATCTTGTAGGAGTATGATGCTTCTCCAAAGAATAGAGGTTTTCCTAGGAAGGCCCTAAGCAAGGAATCAAGTTTCCTTTTGCAAGAAATAAAATTCTCAAAAGTTCCCTGCACCTTGGAAAGGCTCTGGTTGAAATTAATAGCACAACGTTATTTATTTAAATTTTAACTTTTAAGTTCAGGGGTACAAGTGTAGGTTTGTTACAGAGGTAAGCTTATGCCATGGGATTGGTTGTACAGTTTATTTCATCACCCAGATATTAAGCCTAATATCCATTAGTTGTTTTTCCTGATCCTCATAGCAAATATTACCCCCATAAAGTTTTATGGTTACTTTTTTCTTATCTTCTGATTAATGCCATTAGATTCACCAATTGAAATTATTTTTCAGTAGTTTAATTCCCTCTAGAAGGTTTAAAAAATGTTTCCGAATTTCCTAAGTCTTCTTTCTTTGTTAGTCTTCTAAAAAGCTATATTCAATAGAATTCATGTGCTTAGGTACAGTTTCACTAAAAGCGTATCTTCAACATTTGATCTGTTTAAAAGTTCTTAAGGTGTTAAGGAACATTAGGTATCAGAGTTTATGGCATTTGATTAATCTGAATAAATCTTGGCATCAAATTGAATTCAGCAAAAGTAACAGTGATAAATCAGAGAGCAATATTTGAAATGTCTCCAGGAAACATTTTAAAACAATTTTTAAGTTCACTAATTTGAGTCATTACACTTGGCCCTAATATGGTAGATTTTAAGTGAAGCTCAGTCGAACCTGGCAGATATCATATACAAACTTTTAATAGTCCTAACAATTCCTGTACCTCATTTGGATAAAGATTATTTCCAGAGCATCAGTGCTTTGACCAGAAAGGCATTTATTATTCTGTAACACTTTTCTTGAGAAATTAGCATGATTCATCATTTGAGTACGCTCTCTCAGATAAGATTCTAATATTTGGGTGTGAATAAAACTTCAGGGCATTGAAAACAGCTGGAAGATAGACAATAGGGTGATCATCCTCTCTTGTCATTCTCTATCAAGGTCCTCTTTAATTATTGGCCTAAACAGCTATAACTTTATGGTGAAAACAAACCGCTCGGATATAGCGTTAAAGGTTGAAATAATGAATTATACATAAATCGATTTAGTTCAGTTATATTCTGTTGAATTGGGAGAACATCGAATTTTTAAATTTCTCTGCATTTCTTGAAGTTAGGAATAAAAGCTGGGGTGGGGTCTCCTGAAATAATGAGGTCTAGAATAATTTCTGTTAAATTTACTTTTTAGTAGGATAAGTCTACTAAAATCAATATGAATGGAACCTTCAATGTACCACTGAAGATAATTAATCTTTGAGAGGTTAAGTAACCATTACGAGGTAATTTACCTAATTAGCAACTAAACCAACCAAATTTTAGATTTCTTAACTTTAAGACTATTGCTCACATAGTCACGTAAAGTATATCTTCCACATAGTCACAGGCAATCACAAGCTAACACGAGCAGTTAGCACAAAATAGATGTTCCACATAGAATGCAGAACAAAAAAAGACACTTTAAAAATCCTTTTCCCTTTTCCAAATTCATATTTAAAAAGTTTCTTGTGGAATTTCCCAAATGCCAGCATGGCCACATATAATACAGATTGATACTCAGACCTCTAATGAGAAACAGTTAGAATTATGCTAAACAAGGAACATTCTATATTGATTTCACAAATTCTCCTCTTTCCACTTATAGTTTCTCATAAAATGTAACATGTTTGTCTCGTGTGGAGTCTGTATAGAAAAAGTGTGATAACTGAAGATATAGACACACAGGTGTATGTATGTCTGTGTGTTCCTGTGTATTATAGCCTTTCTTTAATGGTTTTCTCTTTATATATATATATACTTTAAGTTCTAGGACACATGTGCACAACGTGCAGGTTTGTTACATATGTATACATGTGCCATGTTGGTGTGCTGCACCCAGTAACTCATCATTTACATTAGGTATATCTCCAAATGCTGTCCCTCCCCCTCACCCCACCCCATGACAGGCCCCGGAGTGTGATGTTCCCCTTCCTGGGTCCATGTGTTCTCATTGTTCAATTCACACCTATGAGTGAGAACATGCAGCGTTTGGTTTTTTTTGTCCTTGTGATAGTTTGCTGAGAATTATGGTTTCCAGCTTCATCCATGTGTCTACAAAGGACATGAACTCATCCTTTTTTATGGCTGCATAGTATTCCATGGTGTATATGTGCCACATTTTCTTTTTTTTTTATTATACTTTAGGTTTTAGGGTACATATGCACAATGTGCAGGTTTGTTACATATGTATCCAGCCACATTTTCTTAATCCAGTCTATCATCGTTGGACGTTTGGGTTGGTTCCAAGTCTTTGCTATTGTGAATAGTGCCACAATAAACATACGTGTGCATGTGTCTTTATAGCAGCATGACTTATAATCCTTTGGGTATATATACATATATATATAAAAAAACTATATATATATATTTTGGGGACGGAGTTTCTCTCTGTCACCCAGCTGGAGTGCAGTGGCGCGATCTCGGCTCACTGCAAGCTCCGCCTCCCGGGTTCACACCACTCTCCTGCCTCAGCCTCCAGAGTAGGTGGGACTACAGGTGCCCGCCACCATGCCCGGCTAATTTTTTGCATTTTTACTACAGACGGGGTTTCACCGTGTTAGCCAGGATGGTCTCGATCTCCTGACCTCATGATCCACCCTCCTCGGCCTCCCAAAGTGCTGGGATTACAGGCATGAACCACCGCGCCTGGTCTCTATTTAAGTTAGCTCTGTCCAGGACAAACCAGCATTTCAAAGATACAAACTGTTTTTGCAAAAAACAGGTATACACCTATCCATAGTGCAGACATTATGTCTACTTATTTCTCTCTAAATAGATCTTTCATTTTAACAAGTACTTCACCTTCACAAAATTTAGTTGAGTCAGTGAACTCTTATCCAGATCCTATATCTTGGCCAGATTATCAAGAATTAAGCCTCACAGATAGGCTGTTTCCATTTCCTTTAACAAAGTTTATCAGTCCTGAGTTACTTCTTGATTTCTTGCCAGTGGCATATAATGATGACTCAGCCAAGTCAGTTCCCAGAGTTGGACTCTTTTTTTTCTTATACACAGGAAACTTCTTTTCCAAGAATACTTGTTCCAGTTGCTCACAATCTTCATAGTTGATGATTATAGAATGATCTATGTACTTTCAATGTACCTTCAAAAATGAGATCTGCAGCTGGATAAGACGTGTGTGTGTGTGTGTGTGTGTGTCTTAGTAGACTTAAACCTTTCATTGAATAAGAAGCCTAGTTGATAGTGTAAGGTGAGAGTTAGAAGAACAGGGAATTATTTGGTTTAAGGAATTGTGAAGAAATGTGCTATGCCATTAAAATTTTTCTCTACTTTTGTGTTAAATCTTAATTTTGTGCAGAATTTACTAAGCTGCAGGAAACTGTCAAAATTGACTCTTGCTAAGTTCCATATTGGTTTGTAATTATCTTAAAACAAAAGTTGGTTGATACTAAAGTGCAGTTTTTCCTCTAGCTTTCATAAATTGAGACAGGTCTTTTTCTCACCCTCCATATACCTATGGCTGGAAGCCGAGGTGGTTGTTCTTGGTTCCCGTTACAACTTCTAGACTGTTAATTTCTCCGCTCCTTGCAAATTAGACTGTTCCTTTGAAACTCAAACCCCTTGGAAATATCAGCCATGCCCCTTTGGTATTACCATCATCAACAGACCTCCCTCCTGGGCACTCTGGTCTTATTTTTTTTTTTTTTTGAGATGGAGTCTTGCTCTGTCACCCATGCTGGAGTGTAATGGTGTGATCTCGGCTCACTGCAAACTCCTCCTCCCGGTTTCAAGTGATTCTCCTGCCTCAGGTTCCTGAGTAACTGGGATTACAGGTGCATACCACCACACCCAGCTAATTTTTGTATTTTTGGTAGAGACGGGGTTTCGCCATGTTGGCCAGGCTGGTCTCGAACTCCTGACCTCAGGTGATATGCCTGCCTCAGCCCCCCAAAGTGCTGGGATTACAGGCATGATCCACTGCACCTGGCCTCTTGCCATTTATTTAAGGCTTTAGATCTTTTGCTCAATATCATCTTCAGGCAAGTTCAGCCATCATTTTAGTGGCTCAGCTTTCACGTGAAAGGACCAGTACAAACCTCGGTTCCCCGTTTTTTGACATCTTTATTTCCATTACTTTTTTTCTTTCCTCCACTTTATTGTCATCAAATCTGAAACATTTTCTATAAGGGTATGTACCACCAGGATCTAGATGCAAATATTCTGCCTCCTGGACATCACTCCTTGCCAGCTCGTTGGCCCAGATGTCCTCATTCCTACAACCCTTCATTTTCACTGAGACTCTCCTTAGGACACAGATGCTGCTGCTCCCTCACGATCCATCCGTACTCTCTTGCTTTCAGTTTCCACGTTTTCCTCCTCAAATGCCATAGTTCATTTTTAGCATTCCCTTGCAACTACCCTGAGCTTCATTTTCCCACAATTTATTTGTTTCTCTTTCTCTTCCCAAATTTTAAATGTTGATGTTTCTAAGGGTTCTGTCCTAATTGCTCTTCTTTTCTCTCCACACACATACTCTCTCTAAGCTCTAAACACTACTAAACAGCTCATAATTTCCAGTCTTAGAGTTTGGTCCAGACCTTTATTCTGGGAGTTGATGATTTACGTGACAATAGCACTCGAATAATTCAGAGGTAACATGTCCTGGTTTCCCACATGATAGTAAGTGGCACTGCCAGCCATGCTAGATGCTTATAAGTCATTTTTGGCCCTTCCTCAATATTCTGACAATATCCAATTCAACATTCATTTAAAGAATATTTTGGTTCCAAATACATCTGTAATTTCCTCCACCTATTTTGATTTCCAATGTCCCCAGCCTAGCCAGAGCCACATATTTTCTTACCTACGCTTATTTTCTTAGGTCATCCTTAGTCAACTTACTTTAATTCTTATCTCCGACACCCTGTTAGCTACAGAGAAACCAAAGTGATCTCTTAACATGTCTTTCAGTTTCCAACTCTCCCACTTTTCTGGTGTACTTGGACTAAGATTTATGTTCCTCATCATTACTAATGAAGACCTGTACTGTTTCACATATACTTCTCTTTCAGCCACGTCTCACATTACTCTTTCTCCCTTCTGTACTTCATCCAGATTCCTACTTTTCAGTTTTTCATTTCATCCAATTCACAGGTTTCTTCTACATGCCAAGATCTTGCTCATATATTAGGGTCCTTGAACACTGGGGGTTTTTCCTATAAGACGAATCTTTCTGTATTGTATGAAAAGCTAACTCTTTTTATTCTCAGGTCTTAGCTTAAATATTCTCACTTGAAAGAAGTGGTTAGAGTCTGTATAATCCAAATTAATATTTCTTTTTTTCTTTTTCTTTTGAGACAGGGTCTTGCTGTGTCACCCAGGCTGGAGTGCAGTGCCACAATCTTGGCTCACGGAAACCTCTGCCTCCTGGGTTCAAGCAGTTTTCCTTTCTCAGCCTCCTGAGTAGCTGGGACTACAAGTGCACACCACTACACCCGGCTAACTTTTTTATTTTTAGTAGAGATGGGGTTTTGCCATGTTGATCAGACTGGTCTCAAACTCCTGGACTCAAGTGATCCATCCGCCTTGGCCTCCCAAAATGCTGGCATTACAGGCATAAGCCACCACGCCCGGCCCAAATTAATATATCTATATATAAAAATTATATGTATGAATCTTATATAATGTGAATTAAGATTATATCTAATGTTCGCCCCAACACCCTTGTTGGATATTCAGTCCCTTGCTTCACTTTGCATGTGAACACATTTTGTAATAATCTCTTCACTTTGCTCAGTTGGATTTCTGTGCCTGTCTTCGTCTTCAGAATTGAAACAATAGGAGTACAGGACTGTGGCTTTCTTATTCACCACTGCAGCTCCGTAACTAAGAGAGCATCTGATACATATGTGTGAAGGGAATTGGTTAAATATAGACCACTAGGTCCAGTGGAGTCCACAGCCTATTCACTTCATGTAGTTTCCAAGAAACAAATGCTTCTCAACATATATTAGTGAATGAGATATGGGCCAGGGTATCTGGTCTGGCTGGAGATGGCTTAACTTTGAGTTCACTTGAGAGGGTATCAGTGTGAGCAGGAATGCTTTCACTCACTTCAAGAATTGCATGGTGTTGGCCGGGCGCGGTGGCTCTCGCTTGTAATCCCAGCACTTTGGGAGGCCGAGGCGGGCGGATCACGAGGGCAGAAGATCGAGACCACGGTGAAACCCCGTCTCCACTAAAAATACAAAAAAAATTAGCCAGTCGTGGTGTCGGGCGCCTGTAGTCCCAGCTACTTCGAGAGGCTGAGGCAGGAGAACGGCGTGAACACAGGAGGCGGAGCTTGCAGTGAGCCGAGATTGCACCACTGCACTCCAGCCTGGGTGACAGAGCGAGACTCCGTCTCAAAAAAAAAAAAAAGAAGAAGAATTGCATGGTGTTTAGGGGGAAGAATCACCCCGCTTCTCTGGGGAGACATGAGGGCTCTGTGGCTCCTGTGGGCTCTCAAACTGTTGGAAGATGATTGCTAAACCTGAGTTTTCAGGTCTCCTAGTTATATTCATTTAAACTTATACATGATTTGTCACTATTTTAAGTTGTTTTTCACTGAAAAGTCAGTCTGAATATAGAGCCTTATTTCATTCAGATCAGAAAAACTGGGTTTTGGTAAAATCTGTTTATCTATAATTTTTAAATAAGTACAATTTTATAAACCAGTTATTCCTAACTTGAGAGGCCTGGAGGATTTATTACAATGTGTATTTCAGGGCCACATCTGCAGAAGTTTTGATACAACATTTCCTTACTAATACCCCTGACAGCACATTTTAGCAGGCATCCTGTGTTATTCAGAAGCAGAACGTTTATGCACTACACTTTGGGAGAGAGAAGTGCATGTTATGTTACCATTTAAAGATGCCTGGTTCTTGTGGGGCAAATTGGCAAATGATTTATCTGAACTAATGGCAGAGTGGAATTTTAATACTTTAGGGTTTTCAGGAATCTTAGAGCTGTTTTCATTTGTCTCACACATACAGCCTGAACCTTGAAGACATTAATGAATTTGTCACAGAAATTAAATTGGGCCAAAATTTACATTTGCAACCCATGTCTGTGCTCTTCATTCTAAAGCACAATGGCCTAGAGTCATATTTTAACCTCTAAGTTTCATCTTATTAAAAAATAAAATAAAATAAATGTAAATACATGCATGTATTATACTATATATACAATTTATATACATTACAATATTAATTTGAATTACACATGACATCACTAGTAAAGGCCAGTTACAGTTTAGACTGAGATAAGCCCTGTGAGAATTTACTAAGGTCAAAAAGACTCCTTTTAATAGTGACTCAGTGGTACCTACTCTAAGGACAAAGGCTCCAGTATGTATCCTAATCTAAGTTATTACTGAATGTGAGTCCTGTGATAGCTTCTAATGAAAATTTTCCATTGAAAAAAATCAATGTTAATAACTGGAACTCGAGAGCTGTAATGGGTTCTGCTGTGTTTTTCGGGCTTAGACTGTGTGCTATAATATGCTAAGAAGAGGAGTTGATGACCTGTGAGCTCTGGTCACTTCCTGATCTCATTTGACTCTTTGGTCTTTAGTTTTAAAAGGGTGATCAGAGAGGTTGCTTTATAATGGAGAAGTTGAACAAAAGGACCATCAACCTGCAGGCTCACTGGCACAGCGCAAGTTTCACCGGATAAGCATTTCAGTAAAGAGGACTATTGCCAACAGCAATACTTGCAAGGAAGCTTTGTTACAGAGAGGATTTTTTTTTTTAAAGAAGCTGCTAGGAAAACTGACACTAGAAGCTAACTAGAGTCACTCTTTATAGATATCAATGAAATTGTAAGTCTGAAGACATTACTTACCTAGATACAGAAATGGACTTTATTTAAGAACCAACTTTATACATACCTAATATACCTAGGCTTGTTGATCAAGTTGGCTGGCTGGGGAAGAATAAAACCATCTAGAAGATCCACATGATGAGAGAAAGCATTCGGGGAGGGCAGACAGAGACATGATGCTGGCCACAGATAGAACCCAGAGACGCTCTGTGATTGAAGTAGTTCTAATACCTGGAAGCTTCGATTTGCTCTTATAACGTGTCTAAAGCCATTTAATTCAAGACTACCCTTCCTAGTTGGTACCTGTAGATGTAATGCATCTCCTAAGGTATTAGTCTAGGCTCCACCGGACAGAACAACTACCTGGAGGTAGGTGGTGGAGCCTCCGGACTCCGCGACACATTTCACAATGCTGTTTACTCCAAAACACTGGCCTTATTGAACTAATCTAGCTATTGGGTAAGACGAGAAGTAATACACGAACATTCTTAAAGTCTGTTCTCTTTTGCCTTGTGACCTTAAACATTTCAAAGACCAACATGAACACTATTGAATAGAATTGTGTTTCCATCGTCATAACTAATCTGAAAGCCTAAGTTATACCTCTTTCACTGCACATCCAATCTATTTTATGGGCAGAAGAGCACAATGGGCTCAGCTATGCAGGCTTTAGGAGTTATTTTAACCTTTAAAGAACAATAGACACAAGTAAAAGTACATACATAAAGTAGGCATTTTATATTTAATTTTTATTTTCATATGCATGAAAAGTGTGTTCCAAAAAAAGATTAGAGAAATCCATGGCATGTCTTTCTGGTTAATGTTACTTTATTTTTTGGTTCATCTACGCTACTACTTACAAGTTACTTGTTTTTTTTTTCATGGAAAATTTTTTTTAAATGAATTGATTTTGCTTTTCATCAGCACAGTTGTTGACTAATACCAAAGTTAGTTAGAAGGTTATGATTTTTACATTTATAGAATGTCAGGGGCAGCATTTAGACAATACATCATAGTAACTTGGCATTTATGAAATATTAGTTTTCCATAAACATGAACTCAGAGAGGAAGGTTACATTTTTTTAAATTATAATAACATTTTGAAAACCATCTGTCCTTTAAAATGTTACTAAAATATATATTGGAACTGGTGTTTTAGATGCCAGTCCTTCCTGAAGAGTGTTTTGAGATTTTTTTCAAATACTGCCTCAGTTCTATATAAAATAGAAAATATTCTGCCTTGTAAAATGACTACTGGATGTAGGTAAGAAGAAGTTAAGGAAATATTACATAAAAGTAGATTTGCAAAGGTAATTTGCTGAAGGATTATTTACACTTTGATGAGTGGATCTGGATATTTTGATACTAAGTGAAAGTGGTTCCACTGGAATTAGAAGGGAATAGAGATCTGAAAGCAGGAGTGAAAAGAATGTGTGTAAGCCGGGCACGGTGGCTCATGCCTGACCTCAGGTGAGCCGCCCACCTCAGCCTCCCAAAGTGCTGGGATGACACGCTTGTTAAGTGGTACTCTAATTAATCAGTAACTTAAACCTCAAAAGAGATTCATTATGTACACAAAATTAATCTTGTGTAATCAAGTGTATAAGTAAAATTAATTGAAGAAATCAAAAAACGCAAGGTGGCTGACACCTGTAATCTCAGTGCTTTCGGAAGTCTAGGTGGGAGGATCCCTTGACTTAAGGAGGCTGAGACCAGTCAAGCAACACGGTGGGACCCCATCTCTGTAAAACAATTAGCCGGGGATGGTGGTGCGTGCCTGTAGTCCGAGCTACTTGAGAGGCTGAGGCAAAAGTATCGCTTGAGCCTAGGACTTGGAGTCTGCAGTGAGCTATGATCACACCACTGACTCCAGCCAGAGCAACAGAGGGAGACAATGAGAACACGTGGACACAGGAAGGGGAACATCACACTCTGGGGACTGTTGTGGGGTGGGGGAGGGGGCAGGGACAGCATTAGGAGATACACCTAATGCTAAATGACGAGTTAATGGGTGCATCACACCAACATGGCACATGGATACATATGTAAGAATCCTGCACGTTGTGCACATGTACCCCAAAACTCAAAGTATAATAATAAATAAATAATAAACCACAAAACACTTGTAATTCCAAATCCAGATATATAAACCACAGGAATACTTAGATAAACACACGTTATACACACATATAGTATATGTATGATAAAATATACTTGTATGTTCAACTTGGGAAAGGTTGATGATTTTAGAAACTAATAATTCTATTGCCTTGTGCTCTAATGATTTTCAATTTGAAGATTTATTTGGGATCAAATATATGAGGCTCCATATACAAGACATCTTTCTTTCCCCTCTTCTCAGCACCATTTTTTGGCTGATTATTGGACTACAACTGGGAGATCTAGAACTAAATTCCTGCTTAGTGTTTACTTGTTCAGAGCATAGGCTTTGAAATCGTCCTGTTTTGCCTCAGTCTCCACAGTGGTACCTACTAACCTCATGACTAGGGGATCGTGTAGCATTTCTCTAAGCCTTGTTTTCTTAGCTGTGAAGTGGTAAATTTTGGAAGTGCTTTGTTCATAGGATTTCTGTGGAAACTGAATTGGGTAAAGAATGTAAGGCATTTAGCACAGTAAAATAACCTGGATTACAGTAACTTTTCAAGGAGTGTTTATTAGTACTTAAACTGCCATTGTCATCAAAATTCTGTTTTTACATATGAACTTAGAAATGCCATTGTAACCTTCTCAACTCATTTGGTCATTTAAAATAGAGAGGTTGAGTTAGGTGTTTCTTAAATTTCTCTTTAGCTCTGATACTATGTGTCTGACGTTAAGTAATGCAAAGTTGGTAATTAAATCTTCCCCTTTCGTGATGTAGGAGAAAGGCATAAAAAATTTCTGGGTGACTGGATTCCCTTGCAAGTTTATTAGAATTGTAATTACGTAGCATTTTGAATAAAGCGTTCATTCTGGAAATCATTAAGTTTATTTTTCTTAACTCCGTATTTTGTCAACTGTGGAAAAATTGGGATTTAGGAGTAACCTCTGATTTAAAATTCCACCTAGTAACCATCTAAATTGTAGTCTTGTAATTTCCTAACTTTGGTCTTGAAGGTGTTTATCATTCTTATGCGTTATCATACTGTATTATATATTTATGCAACATAAAATGTATAGTTTTAACTATTGCACATGTTTACATATGAAAGGTGTAGTTTTGAACTTATCATTATTAAATTTGCTAATTTTGCTTCACTATTCATTTTGGACACTTATCCATATTAGTACATGCAACTCAAGTTTATTCTTTTGAGCTACTGTATATCATTCAAATGTATGAATAAATAACCTTGCTTTGGTGGACATTTAAGTATTTTCATGTATCAGTATGAAAAACAGTTTCAAAATGAACATTCAAATATACATTGCATATATGTGTATAATATTTGTATATATGAAGGTTCCTGTGGGTCATATATCTGAAATCAAAATTACAAGTGTTTTGTACCTTCTATAATTAATTTTACTCTCAATTTTAAGTAAACAAGATTAGTTTTTGCACATGATGCATCTCTTTATTCAGTTAAAATTACTGACATAATTAGAATACCACTTAAAACTTGAGAATATTTTCAAGGGTATTTATGCAAAACTTACATAAATGTGTTGAAAAGTCCTTTTGTATATATGTAGAGATTACATGGTATGTTAAATTCATCAATTTGCCTAAATATCAAGTTATACTTAAGTAGTGTCCATACACCATGCTTTTGCTTGACTGAACTCCAATATGTATATCCGGAGTACTTTTTAACATTCATAGGTTAAGTGGCCTGTTTTGGAAAATGATATTAAAAATGTAATTCAGATGAATGCTTAAAGATTAAAAATGAATGAGCTTTCGTATTAATCATCAATATGACAACCCTAAAGGGAAGCATGATTTTCAAATATACCTCCTTGTAGGCAGGATAATTCAGAAATGCACAGTGCATATTAGATATGGGATTTGAGTCATAGTGTATTTCTCTAAGAATGTAATTTATTGTACTTTCACATCCACCCCACTGAATATGCAGAGTTTAAGATGCAATGGCCAGAAGACATGAGCGTGTCACTAGAAGGATGTGGACGTGGGCTCCGGGGCTGTTGATGATGACGGTGGTCTTTTGGGGTCATCTGGGGAATGGACAAGGCCAAGGTAAGTGCAAGGATTTTCTAATTCTTTGCGAGTTGGATGCGAATTTCACTTTGTGATGAAATTATGTTGAGTCTTTGGTTTGATGTTTAAGCAATTTTTTACAATCTTCCGTCAGGTTTTTGTTACAGGGTATTGTAATATCTCTGCACCAGTTAAATTGAAATAGAATTAGGTGTGAGTAAATGCATCAAAATTGAAGCCATCTTTCTGAAATTGGCTTTTCTCTGTTGTAATTGATGATATGTATATATATGTGAGGTTTTATGAAGCCATATATATGCGTGTGTCTCTGTTGTAGTTGGTGGTATGTATATATATGTGAGGTGTTACGAGGCCATAAATATGCGTGTGTGTGGGTTTTGGGTGGGTGGGTGTGCCTGTGAGTTTGTGTGTGTGGTATTTTACAAGAACACGTAGCATATAAAGTTGTCGTGATTTTGAAGAAAAGTTTTTGGACGTTTGTCTGTTTAGAGTTTTTATGTTTTTGGATGTTTGTCTCTTTAGGGTTTTTATGTTTTACATTTTAAAATTTCAAGAACCTATTCTTAAAGGATGCGATGTTCTTTAGAAATTAAATGAAAAATGTGACGTTTCTCATTCTTCTGCCAAGTGTATTTAGGGGAAATTAATGAGAGAGTGGAGCTGCAAGGTTGTGGCATCCTGAAATGTCTGTTGGAGCGTAGAAAAAGGCCATAGATTTTGTAATAAGGCTTTCAATACTGATTTCATCAATAGCTGTATGGAGTGGTTTGTGCCAAATCTAGTATCTGTGAATGTATTTTGTGATAAGTATTGTATTATTTTTGGAGGTGTGTTGCCTACTCAGATACAAATTGCAATTCTGTATTTTATGTGATAAAACATCCTGACATCGCTGAAATTTTCTTTTCCTTTCCGGGCAAGTATATTCGGCATTGATTTCCTGCATTTTCAAGGCTTGAAATGAAATCTGTGAGCAGGAAGTTTACAGAGTTATTTCAAGGGATAGGTATATTTCTCCAGATAAAATTGAAAGTGTGCAGTGTTATTATATAATTGTGATGAAGTTGAGCTTTGCTAGTTTGAAGTATCTAATAAAGTTTAACACTTTTTAAAAGATCCTTCAAAAAAAGCAGTTTTCTTGCCATATGTAATATTGTTCAATGAAGTTTTGAAATGAAATAGATATTTTTCAAAACCACAAATGCATCTGTGCCTTTATATGAACAGTTGTATATACATGTAAGCAGATAATACATTTTGTTAATTAAGATCAGCTTTGATTTTAATTTTTCTTTCCTGTCATTCAGAATTTGTATTTGCATCTAATAGAATTCTCATTTTTCTTTTTTGTCATAAAACTAATGTAAAATATATTCAATACACATAGTAGTTTTTTTCACCAAAGGTCTAAAACAAGAATATGTAGACAGTAGCTACGTTGGATTTCTTTGGCTATAAGAGTTGTCTATTTCTCTGGTGATGTGTAGAATTACTAAAATGCAGCATGACAACTGTTTCTCTGTAATAGTGATCCAACATGACATGTAGTATTACACAGGGTTGCTAATACCTTCCTCTGACCATCATTTCCAGTAATTGTGGCTTGTTTTAGATGAGGAATAGGTTATTAGATATTGAAAATATTTGAGAAAAATAGGTATCTTCTCTCTTATTTACCCAAACCCTTTTATTTACTCAATATTGATGGCTCAAGTATTCTATCTTTCACTAGGGACCATCATTTATTAAAAAATGGCCTGAAATCAATTCCAAGTCTAGCTGTAGTGAAGCTTCTAGTGGGAAATGCAAATTAAGTAATTTGTTTTCTTTCTAAAAGGATAAATTAAAATAGACAATGATTCAAAGAACAAAACAACTTAATAGAAAACATAATGGAATGCTTTGATACTATGATTCAGGGAATTTTGCTTCCTTAGTGGTAGCTAGATTGAGTGAAGGAGATTGCTTAGGTATAATGAGCAAATCTTATAATTGCAAGTATAACCCAAGCTGCATATCATCATTTAGCTCAATAAGCCTCATTAAATATTAAATATTACCTTTTAACTTTTATGCAATTAAGCAGAATTTAAAAATAAAAGTTTTAAAAATTAAAGTTTTTATTACTAAGTATCTTTTAAAATACAAATCTCACAGCTCCTTATTGTCAAGAAAAGAACACATGAAAATTTATAAATAAGGTTTTCTCTCTATTAAATTTACAGTCTTGCATTAAATATTGGTTATTGGGACCCACCATGTCCATGATTATGATTAAGTATCAATGAAAGATGACTCTTGCAGCAAATATGCATGCAAATGTTTTAAGATTATTTTCACATTATTTCACATAATTTCTTAAGCATAATAGGATAAGTAAATTATACTTTCTACACAAGCTCTTCATATTTATGAATAGACCATGTTCTAAATTTTTCAATCATTGGGGAATCCCAATGTCATATTTATGAATGGACCATGTTCTAAATGTTTCAGTCATTGGGGAATCCCAATGTCATATTTATGAATGGACCATGTTCTAAAAGTTTCAGTCATTGGGGAATCCCAGTGTCGTATTTATGAATGGACCATGTTCTAAATGTTTCAGTCATTGGGGAATCCCAGTGTCGTATTTATGAGTGGACCATGTTCTAAATGTTTCAGTCATTGGGGAATCCCAGTGTCGTATTTATGAATGGACCATGTTCAAAATGTTTCAGTCACTGGGGAATCCCAGTGTCGTATTTATGAATCGACCATGTTCTAAATGTTTCAGTCATTGAGGAATCTTCCTAGAGAAACCGTGTGAGAAATTGTAGCTAAGCTCAAAAACGGAAGACAAAAATCGATTTAACGAGGAATGTAGATTAATGTCATAGTATTATCGCGACTGTGTGCAACCACTACTTATAAACAATGATATAAGAAATGCAATCTGAAATCTGAATTCTAAATAGGAATGTAGTGCCATTATCCCTCTGGGACCCTTAGGGTCAAAATAAGATAAAAGTGATGAATGGTGGGTTGGAAGTCAGTCAGTGATCCTTGTCAAATTTTTGTATCTTTCAAGAAAAGCATCTGCTTGAGGACATCCATTTTCCTACTTCTGAGTTACAGAATAATAGGTACTTATCCTGAATGTGACATTCCCTGACGTGGACTCTGTCTTTGCTGCTTAGGTGGTGTGTGCATGAGAAAGTGCTTAACATCTGAAAACGGAGACAATCCTTAGAGAAAGATATATATGAATTTTAAAAGGAAATATACCTACGATGGAAATAAAACAAATAGCATAAATATCTAGCTGTATTTGGTCTTTTTGGTAACTATTACAATATATACATTTTCAAACAACTAAGTTCAGCACTGACTTTGGGAGAATCTAGATAAAACTGAACTGACATATAATAAGCATTGGTGTAACTAATAGCACAGCGGGCAGAACCATGGGGGTATTTCTTGAGGAAGAGGGACTATAGAGAGGCAAAAGAAAACCCAGCTCATTCTGGGGAGTGCCAGGAGCAGTTATTATATTCAGAACTGAGAACTTATTTCTAACTCACCAACCCATAGTTCTGGCTGAAGTGCAGTGGTGCAGTCATAGCTCATTCTCAGCCCCAAACTCCTGGGTTCATATGGTCCTCTCATCTCAGCCTCCTGGTAGCTATGACCACAGGTGTGCACTACTTTGTCCAGCCAGTTTATTTTATATTTTATTTTCATTTCATTTGTAAAGACTGGGTCTTGCTATGTTGCCCAGGCAGGTCACAAACTCCTATCCTCAAGCAGTCCTCTAACCTAGGCCTCCCAAAGTACTGACATTACAGGCATGAGCCATTGCATCTGGCTCAAAAATATTTCTGTCCTAATGGCTTTAACAAAGAAGTGCCGTTTTGGGGATATATACAATGGTGTGCTGCTTGGGAGTGACAAAAAAATAATTATAAGAAGAATGGAACGAATATGTCAGTATGTTTTCAAAAGCAAGTTAGCCCAAGTTTTTAAACAAGCATAATTTTAGGGTTTTTGTAACTAACTTAGGGTTTAAATGTAGCAAAAATTTTAAACATTATCATGAATACACAGAAAATTTTAATCAATTTGGTTTCCATGATGAATTTACATGCTTAAATTCCTAATTTCAATTTGCTGCTAGATATGAGAAAGTTTGAGATTTTGAAGAAGCAAGTGGTTCTTACAAATGTAGCAAACTTAAATTTTGAGGACAATTTAATTTAACTTCCATTTTTATGACCAGATTCTGGGTCAGCTGTTAAGCATTCAAAAAATAAAATCTGATAATATCTGGCAATTCCAATTTTCAGTTTTATTGATCTTCACCATGAAATAATATATAAGGTAAGGGGCAAAATTTTGGAAAAGCAGATCACTTTGTTGTCCTATTTAGCAAGTTCTCAAATTATGCCATCTTGGAATCATTACAAGTAATTATACGAAGACAGTATCTTGTGTTTTGTATTTCATTGTTACACATCCAATTGTTCTCTAGAGATATCAGAAAAAACCCACTCAAGAAGGGAAGGTTAGATAAACAGCCCTCTCTCTCTCTCTGTCTTTGCCTCCATTTGGTTCCTTATGTTCATTTCTCAGTGCATTTCAGTTACTTTTATTGTTCCCTTCATTTTCTCTTTCATTCCAGAAGTTTAAGTGATTGCATAATTCTTTTGACAGCTGAAAGTAGTATCCGACTTTGAATGAAAGGTTTACAGCTACAGCTTTTCAATTAGAAAATCTCAGATCATGTGATCTATGAGTTTTAATATCTTAGGATCTCGACCAGTAAGGAATAATCACTTTGAAAAACCTTGATGCTACCTAGAGTTTGTGTTTTGTGAGGTTGCTTGGTAAATTATTTTCCTTTGATAATTGAATATTGCTTCAAGAGAGGTGAGCTCAGACGTTTGGCAATGAATATTGAATGTGTATTCCAAGAGACATGACCTTAAAATATCATCAAGCTAAGTAGTAGTGAAATTGAACTCTGCTGTATAATAGAAGTCAGTGTTTCTTACATCTTTGTGATATATAAATATTTTTACATTGTGGTAGATAATAATTTGTATGGGAACATTTAATTGAATTTAATTTATCCTATGGCAGAATTATGTTGCATAGGTCATTTTAGTTTTTGATTTAAGCATCTTAAAATTACAAATGCAAATATTCAACACGTAAAACCCACATGAATACACACTCCCAAACATTTGAAATCCTAACAGTCATTTCCAACAGCTTTTTCCTACAAAAGAAGTCAGCTCTTCTTAGAGAAGACATGCATTCCCATAGCTTGAGAGGTGCACACTATAAGGTAAACAGAGAAAGGATTACAGCAGTTTAAGTATACCAGCGGATTTACTTTATAGACAATAGACTTTTGAATTACTTGTCTTCAAAATTTGGTTTCTTGAGAAAATTATCTGTGTAGATTAATCATGCATTTCAGATACTTTCCAGACATCTGAATGTTGTTTTCTTAAAAGTAGCCAGCACGCCTTTTTATGCAGTCTGCATGGGAGATAGTAAGAGATGTGTATGCTGTATATCTACTAGTAGAGATTTGTTTATGAGTGCTTCCTTAAAAAATTATTTTTTCTGAAGAAAGGGATTTCTTTTTTATAATTTAGATTAGATGATTTTAAATGTTTTTAGGTTTTAACCTCTCTGATCATCAGGGTCATTGCCATGGAAAAAATGCAAGTTATAGCATATTTCATTTTTATAAGGAAAGAAGTTGATAATTTAGACTTTTTTCTTTTACTAAATTGAATTACATCACTCAATATTTGGATGGCATTAATTCACAATAGCAACAAAAAAATCTTACTATTCAACAAAATAAAGTATGATTTCCTTCACATTTAACTTAATTTGTTCTTTAAAACATCTCCTAACGAAGGTTTTCTCATCCTCTGAAGCTGAATTTATTTAGGAAAAAATATTTTAAACACCATCCCAAGTGATATAACTATTTTTATTGAGCTTTGATGTTCTATTTGAACATATTTGAAGACTGTACAAGCACTCAATTTAGAATTAAGATTTTATTTGGAGATTTTGGTTGTATTTGAAATCTGTTGTGGAATTAAACATGAAGAATACGTCAATTTACTAGATGTCATTGTCTATGACACATTTTAGTCTTATCTTTCTGCCTATATGTAAAGAGGAATAGAAATAATTGGTATAAACAGGAAAAAAGAAGTAAAGTGGTAGGATCAGATGTGAGAAATATATAAGCTAAGATACTCTTTGTTTGTTTGTTTGTTTTTTGTTTTTGTGAGACAGAGTCTTGCTCTGTTGCCCAGGCTGGAGTGCAGTGACACAATCTTGGCTCACTGCGGCCTCCACCTCCCAGGCTCAATGGTTCTCCTGCCTCAGCCTCCTGTGTAGCTGGGATTACAGGTACGCATCACCACACCTGGCTAATTTTTGGATTTTTAGTAGAGACTAGGTTTGACCATGTTGGCTAGGCTAGTCTCAAACTCCTGACTTCAGTTGATCCGCCCACTTCAGCCTCCCAAAATTCTGGGATTTCAAGTGTGAGCCACCAGGGCCAGCCTAAGCTAAGATATTCTAGAAGCTATTAATAGTAAAATATAATGTAAATTGTTTAAAATTAATCTGTATATGAAATTTTTTCTAGGACTTTCCTGCCAGAAAAGTAGGAATAGAATGGCAAAAGGAACGAGGTTCCTTCTACAAGTAGGCACACATCCTATTTCACTTTATCCTGTGATCAGTCTCATAACCATCTCCTGGTGTGAAGTGCTAAAACTGTGCTTTAAGAATAACTTAAGTCCTTTATGTACAAACTAAAGTATGAGAGCCTGAACCTTGGAAACCAAGAGATTCCAAAAAGCCTTATGTGTGAGACTGGGTGCCACAGATCTTGGCAGAAATTACTGCTTATTCTTAATTCTTATTGTTCCTTTCTAGCACTTCAATTTATAATGCCAATATCTACCTCAGCCTAAAGACAAGCTCTAGAATCACTTGTGTTACTTATTACATTTCTTTTAAAAAGCTCATGAATTACACATGAATTTCAAAGTTGCCAACTGAGATTCCAAGGACTTAGAAAAGAAAAAACGTGGCACCTTTCCATTATAAAGGCTGTACGCAGTCTTCATAGTGTTTGTCTTTAAGGGACAACATGCCTCATCCATCAGCAACTTTTCTTCCTTAAATCATCATATCTTGCCTAAAAAGGTTTTCTGAAAACTAAGATTTGCAGATTGTTATATCACATCTTAATCTACGTATCAACTTTAGCATTATCAAAGCATGAACTGTTCTGGGTTTTCATAGTTAATTATGTTTGTGGTAATAACTGGGATGCAATTGTTTTTCTTCTGATGATTTTGTACTTGCTTTTCTTATGGTAACTTCTGATGCTTGTTTGTAAGATCTTCCTCTCTTTTCTCCATCTGGTTATCTTCTTACCTTCTGTCCTTTAACTCAGATGTCACCCACACTGTGTGTCTTTCTGGATTGCTTCTTATTTAACTGTTGCTTCTCATAGTTTACATACCTCCTCCTGTACCACACTATCAACATTTCTCAAGCTGCACTATATGCTGGGTTGTGTCTTTATTTATTTATAAGTTCCTTGATAATTCGGACTATATATTAGTATATTCAAAAAATACTTATGAAGTGTTTACTTTGGGTCAGGAATTATTGAGTGAAGGAAATTGACCAAAACTCTGCCATCATGAAGCTCGCATTCTAACTTAGGGAGACAGATAACAGACAATGAGCCACATAAATATGCAAAGTATCGTAAGTTAGATGGTGAAAAGTAATCCTGGATGGGGATCAGATAATTTTGATAGGATAATTTTTAACTGGGTAGTCAAGAAAGGCCGCACAGAGAAGATGGCAATTGGAAGAACAAGGTGGTGAGAACTGCTGAGTCTGGAGCAAACACACAATTTGGAGCAGTAGAAGATTCCAGAAGTAACAGTATAGAGGCGAAGAAGTGGGAATTGTGTGGAGTCTTTTACTTGCTGTTGTAATGACCTTGGCTATGCTTTGAAGTGAGGTGGAAAGTTGGCAGGGACCTTAGTTTTCTTTTTAATAATTCACTATGAATTTTGAACGGTCACTATTATAGACTCAATAATTTTGCTTTATTACTCTTGCAATTGACTACAAAAGAGCGTATTGAAGAAATGTTAAATTCTAATTTAAACTGATTGAAATAGGTTTTTATCTTTTTATGTTTCTCATCACTGAATATCTCATTTTTAATTAGTTTGAAAGCATTCTAAGATAGTGAGCCAATGCAATTTAGCATAATGCATAACTTATTATTCATCAGATTTAGGTATTTAACCGAGGATGCTAATTAGGAAAGTAACTTGTTCTGTTGGATGATTTTGATAAAGCTACTTTCAAATGATTATCACATCCATTGATGTCATATTAAGTTGTGTTTCTGGAAACCAAATTTAGGCAGTGGTAATGAGTTAATATCTCTAAGTGGATACCTTTTATCTCTACAGTCAAGGATACTTGAAAGTGGAAAAACATACTGGCTTCAAGTCTTGGGAACTAGGACTTACCGGAAATGTGTGTGTTTTTTTTGTTTCCTGGTGGAATTGTCTTCTCGGAAAGATGGTGTTTCCTTTTCAATAGGAAAAAATTGATCCTATGCTGCTTTACTTTAATGCTTTGCTTTTGTCAAAATAGTGTTTTCTTAGGAAAATTAACCTATCATAATATAATGAAAAGAGAAATGCTGAAGACACAAAATGATGTCCATGTTAATATTGAGTAGGAAGCATCAAGGGACATGAGAAGAGGGAAGCGAAGAGAGGGAGAAGAGAAATTTATAGTGTAACAACAATTAGTAAAAAGGATTAGCATATACATGTAGTCAATAAGTCAATAAATGGCTGTTTATAGAAAGCCTACCAGGCACTAGGGGATATAGCAGTGAAGAAGGCAAAGACACAATTGGCTATACTGTAGTGAGGAGGGAAAGAGGAGGAAGACATACAAATACCTAAAAAAAGCAATGGTGTGAAGGGCTATAAAGTACACTACTACGAAGAAGATTACATGTGATAACATGGCTGAGTAAAACTGTCAAGGAGGAAGGCACTGATCTGGCTGTAGGTATTTCAGAGCATTTTTCTCTCTGAGGAGGTAATATTTCATTTGAGAGTTGAGTGAAGACAAAGAGGAAGGTACTTTGAAGATCTGGGGTGCTCTGAGCAGAAAGAAGGGCAGATATAAAGATTCTGTAATTTAAAAAGAGAGCTTGATAGTTTCTTACAAAGAAAAGAAGGCCGGTTTGGCTGGAATGTCCATGAAGGAAGAGCATGGAGAGAGATTACATGAGTGTTCTCAGGGACCAAATCTAGATCTTATATCAAAATGTGAATATAAATTAACTACATTGAAAAGTGTATGATGGATGTGTGATACGATGAGGTTAGCTCTTAGGAGGGTGTACTATTGTGGAAGGGTACACTAGTGAAGGAAGGGGGTTCATTTAGCTGACTATTGCACCTGTCCAGTTGAAGGATGATGGTAGTTGGGATTATGAGTGTAGCAATAAAGTTGGAGAAAATCAGTTGAGATTGGAAGTTGACTTGAAGATGATTGAATTTACTGAGCAAGAATTATATCAAGGTATTTGGATGTAGGGACATGGGGGATTATGGTCACTTTTAGTGATATGGCAAAGTCTTGATGACATGAGGCAGTTTGCAAGTGACAGAGGTGTGGGTAGGTGCGTATGTGTGATTGATTTTACATTTTTTAATCTTAAATTAAGACGCTAGTTAGAATCCAAGTGGAGACATCAAGTAGGCACTGACAAGTTGACTTGGCTAGAGATGTGAGTTAGATCATCGTAGCCTATAGAGCATGCCTAAAGTCATGAATCTAGGTGAGGGGTTGGAAAACTATTATAGCCCATGAGCCAGATCTGGTCTGCCACCTATTTTTGTATGGCTCATGAGTTATAAGTACGTGTGGCATTTATAAGTCTAAAATGTAAAATACAGGGAAATTTTTCAGCAGGGAAAGTTCCATAAATTTGCCTCTTGGCAACACAAAGCCTGCAATATTTACTATCTGGCTCTTTGTCAAAAATGTTACTGACTCCTGATCTGGATGAAACCCTGTGAGGAGAGAGTGTTGACAGAAGAGAGAGAAGCATCACAGTGGAAATTAAAATTATGTCAACTGAAGTGTGTAGGGTAGAGAATTTAAGCCTGAGTATAACAGTAAGAGATTAAAATAACAGTAAATTCATTATCAGCGTGATCAATGAAACCTTTGGGGGCAAAGAGGAACTATCTTCGCCACACCTTTCACTCACTCATAGAAAGATCTTAGGCAGGAAATATAACTTGTTTGAAGATCTGAGATAAGGCTAATGTAGTTTGGACAAAGAAAGCCAATGGGAGGATGACATTACATCTGGCCAAAGATTTAGGGAAGAGCCAAATACTTCAGGCTTTTTAAAGTGATCTTTAGATAAAGAGGAGGTCATCAAGGCATTCCGAATTTGGAGGATCAAATCACATCTGATGGAAAAAATCTGGCTGTATGTGCATCTAGGATGTAAGGAAGCCAACATGGATGTGAAGTTAAAATTGTCCATTGCAAATAGTAAAATGAAGGCCCCAGGTAGCCTTGGCAAGGGCAGATTTGGTATAAAATCCTTATTGGAATGGGCTTAAGCAGTAACGGGAATACGGATCTAGCTGTTGTGTTTAGTGGAATTTTATCAGTCTTTTTGTTGTGTATGATATATAGATGGTCAAAATAAGGAACTTCTACATTTTCGGTTTTTGTTTTATTTTAATTGAGATTTGAATTAAAAATAAGAAACTTTTATTTTGAAACTTGGAGACTGTGTTTAAAAAGTATAGAGTAGGGCAAGAAAAAAACCTAAAACTCTCCTGATGAGGAGAGTGCTAATCGTGACTCTAATAATAATAAAATACTTTTCTGATAATTTTTTGTGTGTTTCATTATTTATATATGTATGGGAAGTTGTACCCTAGCCACATGCCAATTCACCTGGTGAACTTGCTCTTCAACGTGGCACAAATATTTCCTTCTATCTTTAGCCTTCCGGGGTTTCTCACATGGACTATTGGCTCTTCCTACATGAACCTGCTGGTAGTACCCTGTAGGAGACATGCTACTCCATGACAACAGGCACCACGCTGTAGGGGAATTACCATACCTGTCAATCACTATCTCTAGAATGTGGCCTTTCATGAGCCCTGAGATTTCATACTGTTTCTCTGAGCTGTAACAATATTTATATTGAAAAAATAAACATGTTCTTCTATCTTTAATATTTTATATCTTATAATTTGAATATCCCATTTTCATTATACTACTTAGCTGCTAAGTTATGTTATAAAGACAAGTTTTAATTATCTGCAAACACCTTCAAATCTAATCCTTACCGGTGAAGACTGATGTCTGGTTAACATCTGTTAGGACATTTATTTCCATACAGTATTTATAGCGCCTTTTTGTTATTGATTGGTATGATAAATGTGTAACTCTTACACAAAGACAAAATTTTTAGATTTTTGTATTTAAAATACTGGTTATCAAAAGAAAAACCCAGATGTTATTTGTTTATGTTTCTGCTTGAGGTACTGAATCTATTTCAAGTCATATTTCTCAGTATTGATATACTTAATTTTGCTGAAATAATAACACACTAACTTTAGCTACTTTTTTTCTCAGTGTATCTCCTTGTCGCTCACCATTTCCGCCTCATTTCACTTCTCATCTTTATTTCTTTTTCTTTGGTCTTCTTTTACTTTAGGGATTCTTTCAATTTAGAAGTGTTCTTGTTTTCTGTTAATTACTATTCTTCTTGGATGTACACAGTTATCCTTTTCCATTTCATTTGTGAATTCATCTCAGAGGCATTTTGTATGTGCCTTTTACTCATAGCTTCTCAGAAGTCCCTTTCGAGGTTACCGATTTAACATGTCATGTACTATAAGGTTTGCATGGCATGGTGGCAGCTGACTTTGGTCTTTACAAGGATTGAAATGTTCACTCAACATGGATTGGTAGAATTTATTTTTTCCTTAAACATTTCATCGCCTTGTAAACAAACAAAAGCAAACCCAAGACTCAAAACTGACATTACTATTGGTGCCCCTGGAAATAGCTACCTTCTCACTAAAGTAGATTTTGTCATCCAACTTTATGTGTTGTTGAACACAGATGGTGCTGTATGAGCACTCACTCACTAGTCTAGAAAACATTGCTGTGACCAGTTACCAGAAAAATAAATTCAGATTGCTCTTCACCTTCCACAGATGACCCTTCTGAAAGCCATTTGAATTCATTATAAATTATAGTTATATTAGTGTGACTTTAATTCACTTGTAATCTGAACTTTATGTGCAATGCATTTTTTCCCGTGTTTAATCATTTTTGAATGCTAAATCATTTGCAAACAAATGGCTTGTCCTTGAGAAAGAATTTAAGGCTGAAAGTACATTAAGTGCCATCTGGGTATCTGTGTCAATGGTTTTGTCACTACAAATGTGTGTGTGTGTGTGCATATCACCTACTTTATCACATTTATTTGATAAAATTGATATGCAATCTCTAAATCATTGTGTCTCCAACTTGTGTTATGCCACAAATACAAATTTTTGTCCTAAAGTTGATGGTACCCTTTGTAAAACTAGAAGTTCTCATTTGTGCAAAGGAAGGAAAAATAAAACAAGAAACAAATTCAATAAAAAAATTAAAGGTCAGATTTCTTTTATAGCTGCTGAATTCCTTTCTTTCCTTTCCATCATCCTCACATTCCCAAATCTCAACAAAGTTAAGAAATTAAAACACACATCATGAGATCATATGTTCACCTTGTTCAGGAACTGAAGGATTACATATACAAGACTATACCTTAATAAGTAGAGGGAGAAATATGAAGATATGAATAGAATATGAAAATTTATTATAATGCAGTTGTATTCTAAAGTGTTTCCTAGGCAGGCTAAGAGTATGTTGCCAGGAAATTTTAAGAGACCCACTCCATTATATAGAAGAGGATGTGTGTAGATCTCTTAATTCTGAAATGTTTAGAACTGAGTACAACAGGTCTTTGAATAACGACGTTTCATTCAATGTCATTTCATTATGATGTTGATGAGAAAAAACAAATTGATTCCAATTGGGGTTCACTGTCTGTGTAGAGCTTATATATTCTCCCCATGTCTGCATTGATATTCTCTGGATGCTCCAGTTTCCTCTCACTTCCCAAGGCTGTGCATGTGAGGTTGATTGACGTGTCTATGTGGTCCCAGTCTGAGTAACTGTGGGTATGTGTGAGTGCACCTGCAATGCGACGGCACCCTGTCCAGGGCTGGTTCCCACATTGCGTCCTGAGCTGACAGGATAGGCTGCGGTCAACTGCAACCCTAAACTGAAATAAGTAGGTAAATAATGATTTTACTAGCTTTTATTAATCTTAAACGTATGAATAGCTGAAATTTATTTCAGCATTTAATATTAGAAGTGTTTTGATCTTTATTTACAAGTTTGTTGACGTTTTAGTTACCAAAAGCCATAGAAGCTGAACTCTTTTGATGTCAACCTATGGTAAAATGGGTTTCGCTGACTGTATTTTTGTACCAATTAACCATCCCCAATTTATCCCCCCGTATGCGTGTATCAAAACATCACGTGACCATAAATATATATACCTATGACCAGTTTTCAAGCACCTGTCAATGATGTTAAGTGAAGACTTATTGTAGTCCTTTTTTGGCATAACGAAAATGTGTGTGTTTTGTTCAAGATTGGAAAAGTTCTTTGTGTAAAGAACTAGACAGTAAATATTATAGGCTTTGCTGGCCATATGTAGTCTCTGTCTCTCCTTCATCTACTCATTCTTCTTCTCCCCTTCCTTCTCCTTCTTTAAACACTTCCAAAATGCCAAAACAATTTTTAGCTCTCAGCCATATGAAGCAAGCCATTGATTAAATTTGGCTTGTAGGCCCATAAGGTGTGAATTCCTTTACATCATCAGAATGCCGCATATATATGAAATGTTATCTATGAGAAATTAATGGGGCTCCCAGCAGAGAGAAATTAGCCTAAGTTAAGTTTGGGCTTTGGAATTCAGGGGAATGCCATGCACAAAAATGCTCTGCTTTTAAAACTAGTTACTAACAGTCCATTTCTGATATCAGAAATACATGAAAACTACCAATTGAATGGACATTATTCACTACTTTAGTGCTGCTACTCCTGTGTGGTGGAAAAAGAATCCAGAAAGTTTTCCTTTCCATTTGAACATTCATGCAATAAAAATTTCCAAATCTTTTTTTGAACAAATTTTTATCTTATAGCTCTCTTGTGTACTTTATAAGTACGTTTTGCTGCTTATTCTCAGTAACTGTATTGAAACAATCTGTTTTCCTTTATCAATCAAAATAAAATAAGAAATTTAGCTTAATACTAATATTAAGCTGAAGTGCAAGATATATGAAAAAGAGAGAAAAGAAGCAGGATAAACTGACCTTTTGATAACTGCAGAGGACAGCAGATCAAAGACTGGACTTTAACGTCTGACATTTTCAGAATCTATCACAGTAAGTCCACTGGGTCCAGAAATAGGTTTTAATCCTAGATTGAAATGACAATGCTGTCATGACATTGAGTTTGATGGAAAAAGTGAAGTTAAAGTTTTTCTCAATATTTTTTTAAAATCAATGATTGATTTAACTATAAAATGGACTGATTCTGAAGAACTCATTCTGACGTTGGAGGTGAAAATGCTTTTACTCTAATCATTAAAATCAATTTCTCTAGATATCTGACTTTATTCTGCTTTATAACATAAAGAATGAAACTATATTTATTAATGAAGTGTAATCTAGCAAAGTGGCATAAGCATAATTATGAGTCACTTACTAAAGTTGTGTGTTTTTTTCCATTGCATGAAAACCCTGCCTTGTTTTAATTTTTATTGACTCTTTAAAAGCAATTTTAGGTTTGTAGAAAGAAGTGAATAAGCATTCACACGTCATCCTCAGCCTCTACCCCAATTTCCCCGATTTTTAACATCTTGCAATAGTGTGGTACATTTGTTATAGTTGATGAGTCAATATTGGTACATTACTATTGACTAAAGTATGTAGTTTGTATTAGAGTTTACTCCTTGTCTTATGAATTCTGTAGGTTTTGTCAAATGTGTAATGACAAATAATCCTCATTACAGTGTCATACAGAATAATGGATTCACTCTCCTAAAATTCTTCCTTGCTCCATCCGTTCATCGTTTCCTCTACTAATTTATGTAGAAGATAAATTAGTAGATTGAGTTGATGGTTATAGCAGTTTAAAGCACAGATAGAAAACTAGATTGACCTGCCTACCCAGACTGTGCTTCTCACTCTCACTGTGCCCTTTCTTAACCTTTGGAAATGCTTTTATTCATATATAAAATAGGCTATAACTTCATATAGTTGTATTACAAAAAGTTAATGCACAGAAAAAGACTTGTGCTAGGTATATGGTTTCTTCTCAGTTAAATGGAAGCCATTGCGTGTGTTTGTCAATAGAATTCGTCATACTTTATCTCACATATCTTTACGTCATTGTTGGCACATGACATGTTTAGACTGCACAAATCTCCTCCAAATCCCTAATAGTCACTGATCTCTTTACTGTCTCCATAGTTTTGCTTTCTCCAGAAGGTCATGTAGTTGAATCATACGGTATGTAGACTTTTCAGACTGGCTTCTTTCACTTGGCAATATGCATTTAAAGGTTCCTGTGTGTCTTCTGTAGCTTGACAGAATACTATTCCATTGCCTGGATATACCACAGTTTATTTTTCCATTCACTTCCTGAAGGACATTTCGATTTTAGTGATCATGAATAAGGCTCCTGTAACATTCATGGGAAGAAGGCTTTTGTGTGCATGTAAGTTTTCAAATCCTTTAAGTAAATACCGGGAATGTAATTGCTGGGTTGTGTGGTAGGAGTATGTTTAGTTTTATAAGAAACTGCCAAACTGACTGCCAAAGTAGCTGTACTATTCTGCATTCTCACAAGCAATGAATAAAAGTTCCTGTTTCTCCTCACATTTGCCAGCTTTTGGTATCATCAGACTTTTGGATATTGGTCATTTTAATAGTCATGTAATAATATCTCACGGTTGCTGTGACTTGCAGTTCCCTAATGATACATGACTAGTAACTTCAAAATCCCCATTTGACAGCTGTATTTAGACCTTTGGACTATTTTTTAAATGAGTTGTTTTCTTTCTTATTTTCGAGTTCTCTGTATACTTTAAATACCAGTAATTTATCTGATATGTTTTGAAAATGTTTTGAATATGTTTTGAAAAAATTTTCTCCCAACCTGTGGCTTTTGTTTTCATTCTAAGCACAGTTTTAATAACAAAAGTCTTTAATTTTAATGATGCTCAATTTCTCAATTTTTTCTTTGTCTAACCCAATAAATCAGAAAGCTTTTTATCATTTCACATGACTTAATATTCAGGCAAGGTCTATATAGGCCCCTTTCAAACAGTCATAAAGTTTAGAAGCTCTGACCTCACAAACAATAACAACGACAACATAGAAACAAAAATGACAGCTTTTGATGTTGTCTCAGTAATTTCTCAATTCAAGAACAGATTACTGAGCTTTATAAGCAATACGTATAGATATCAATTTCACAATAAAATACCTTATGATATTTATCAAATCACCTTAGTTTTGGTCACTTATTACTATTAGACTAAAATGTAATTTGTCAGACATGAGAAATCCTTTGGAGTATTTTTTAGAGAACCAAGTATTTGTTTTAGCCTTTTCAGTTCTTCTCTTGCTGTTTCTCCAGTATAGTCATTCCAATTGTCTCTATAGATGTATTAATACCAGGTACATAGTAAACACAATTATCTCCCACGTGTACCCCAACCCCCTTCCCTGTTCATGCAGTGAACATAAAGGAAGCAGGTCAAAAGGAAGCAGGTCATGTACCCTGTGATGTGCTGGGTTGTAAGGAAAGGTACACAATTAATGTACCATGTCTGAGTTTTCTTCTTCTCTGTATTTGTTCCATTTAATGCATGTATGTTTTTTATTCCTTAGGCCTCTCCAGTCCTAACACACTCAGGGATACTTGATACAGCTATAAGGCTGTGTCTTTATCAGGTACCTTTGGGTTACCCCCGGCCAGGGGTGGGAAATAGAGGAAGTGAATGTCTGTATCCTCATTAAGTATCACACAGAGCAGAAACATAAAGAAGCCTGTGCCATGAATGGGTCTCTTCTTTCTCCAAAAACCACCTACCCCTTCAACTCCCACTGCTCAAAGAGAAATCTTGTATTAGTCTCCCCATTTTCTCCTCAAACTTGCTTTAGCAAAGCAGTTCCTAAACCTCTGTTAATGTATGTCCCCACCCCTAACTCAACACACAGTCTCATGTCACATCACAGAAAAGAAGTTCAAAACAAAACAAAACAAAGCCACAGTCTTATAAGAAAAATAGGTAAGTTTTACAAAAGTTGTGTACTGTATCTCTGCTTTGAATTTTGTCATTGGCCAAGGATAGTAAAACTCTTGGAAAACTATAAAACAGGAACTTACGTAATATGTTTTACCCAAGATTTTTCAAACATTTTTGGAAGTATACTTATTAACATCTTGCAGAGGTAATGTTACATGAAAAACTTAGCATAAGACCAATCAGGTATTCTATGCAATAATGCAGATATATGAAAAAATAATATAATGAAATAAATGACTTTTCAAAAGGTATTGATCCTAGATCCACATTCTTTTTTTGGTTCAGGTGAGGCAATTAGAATGTGAAAAAAAGAAGCATAGAACAACTGTCTAATCAGAGGGACGAATGCTCCTGGGTGGAAAGTTATTAGAAGATAAATTAGTAGATTGACCCTTTTGCTGTCTATGCAGGTTTTTTTTTTTTTTTTGCTAGTACCAATAGAAACAAATTCATTTTATGGTTTGTGTCACTGGAAATGTATAACTTAGTGGTAGCTGTATAGCAAACTTTGAATGTGTAATAATAAGAGATTAGATGTAGGTTTAATATCATTATTTAATTTATTTGCTTGAATACCAGTGAGGAATTTCCACTTAAGCTCTCGTTTTCCAGATGAGTGTTTAATTGAATTCCAGAATTCATTTTGAAATAGAACTTTGTGTAGAATATGAATTTCTTTGCAAGAAGAATCATTTGTACACTTGGGTTTGAGAGCAGTTTAATGTCAATATAACTTCTTTCCAGGCTTTCATTTCCTACTTTTTGATATGGGAATAATCTCATGGCGTGATTGTGAAAGTCTTAAAAGATAATGTTTGGGGGGAGGGGAAGGGATAGCAATAGGAGATATACCTAATGTTAAATGATGAGTTAATGGGTGCAGCACACCTACATGGCACATGTATACATCTGTAACAAACCTCCACGTTGTGCACATGTACCCTAAAACATAAAGTGTAATAAAAAAAGATAATGTTTGCAAAGATACTCTGTGCACTCAAAGCGTGCTCTATGAACTTCATTGCCGTTCACATTTTGGGTTTATGAGGCTTCCATTTGCTGGCAATTGAAATGTGACTCTGAGTTAGATGCCGTGGTGTGGGAGATGATGTTTATTGGAGTTTAAAGCACAGATAGACAACTAGATTGTCCTGCCCACCCAGACTGTGCTTCTCACTCTCACCGTGCCCTTTCTTAACCTTTGGAAACACCTGTATTTATATATAAAATAGTTTCATATACTATTTTATACTATATACTTCATATAGTTGTATTATGAAAAGTTAATGCACAGAAAAAGACTTGTGCTAGGTATACGGTTTCTTCTCAATTAAATGGAAGCTATTGCCTGTATTTGTCAATGGAATTCATCATACTTTATCTCACATATTCAGTGCTTTACATCATTTTTGGCACATGGTATGTTTAGACTGTGCAAGGGTTAATTACGCCAAATTTATCTATCTACAGTTAATATAGCCCAAGGTACCTTGTTTAGCTGAGCCAAAGTTTGCATTTATTAAAAATGTAAATTTATCTTGAAGTGATGCCTGATCTCACAGAACTATGGGTTCCAATCTCTAAATCACTGTGATCAGTAGTAAAACTATGTACTCTGTGTCTGTCCTACTAGCTATATTGCCGGAATCTGGAGCATGACTTTTGGGTCTTTCTGTAATGCCTTACCTCTCATCAAAATTCACAAAATTCACAAGACCTGCTCTCTGGATTGTGAGACTTTTGCATTACAAAGAAAAAGGTACTGTCCTAATGGCATTCCAAAGCCATTTGAAATGAGTTGCTGTCGTTTCCAGGGAGTCATTTTTGTGTTGGTTATCATTACTTTACCATTACCTTTTAATTTGGAAATGTTAAAATCCATTGCCATGCTCCTTGGAATATAAAGATCATATAGGGTCATTGACATGAGTCTGAAAGTATCAGTCACTGGAGACCTTCTAGTGGGATAATGTTGTTAATATTGCTGGTATTCTATTCTTCACGTTTCCTCCAGTAAAATGTAAAGTGACCAAAATATAAGCGTCACGCAGGCAAAGATTCTTTTATTTGTTCAACGAACACTGCTTTCACATAGTAGTCAGTTAATATTCACTACTAGAATGCATGTTGAATGGCAGCTCTTTTATTTGCCATTAGCGTTGGCCCACTTGATAGCAGTTGGACAAAAAAATTGGACAAAGTGTGTTGATCTTTTATGAAAAAATAGATATCTCTTTCTTTCTTTCATTGTTGCGTTTTCTCTGGGCAAGTTGATACACACTGTAGACCTGATGTTATTTTAGGGATACAGTTGAAGTTACTAGATACTTTAGAGTTT
This sequence comes from Symphalangus syndactylus, assembly GCF_028878055.3. Lineage (NCBI taxonomy): Eukaryota > Metazoa > Chordata > Mammalia > Primates > Hylobatidae > Symphalangus > Symphalangus syndactylus. The sequence continues at coordinate 72,822,458 of NC_072446.2, forward strand.
ATTTAATTATAATATGAAGCTTTGAGTTTCTGTTTCATTATTAAATAATTTATTTTATGATAGTGTTGCTTAACTTAGTGTGCAAGGCCTACAAATAAACCTAATAAATATCTTACAAACTACCTTAAAATAAATCTAACATTTTTTACTGAAATATTTTTAAACATGTTGAAGTTGGAATGCCAGGTAATTGTATACATACACACACACACGTTTTCTTTTGGTTTCTTTGTTCCTATTATTGAAATTCCTATGCTAATAACCATATCAATTTATGAAACTCATTTTGAGAAAAAAGGCCTAAAATATAACTCATTTTTAAAATGATTTTCTCTTAATTTATAATGTCATACTTTAATAAAATAGGGTAGGGCAATTTTGTATAAATATTTATGCTAAGTTTTCTACATAAGTTACTGCATGTAGTCTAGTTTTTAATAGAAGGGTTTTCTTTTTCTTCAGTATCCACTTTAAAGTCAATGACATTTAGTGTTTTTTACTTTACAGTTCTAAGTTACTTATGCTTAAAAAGACATCTGACTTTTAAGTTACTGTCCAACTTGATTGTTATCTCTCTGTATCTTATCGATGTGTTCTTGAAAGTAGTTAGATTTTGAAAGACATTACTAAGAGGGCTTTTTCTCATCTTTGGAGAGTAACTTGGGGTAAACGGTTGTCTTTCGTCTTTGTCCTCCTCTCTACCCACAACTCCCCATCCCAGATCATTAGCTGAACTTGTGTGCTCAGGTTAATGTTCTGTTTCACCTTTCTTGTCAAATTGCTAGATACAACTCTCTTCAGTTATATACTGTACAAACAGAATCTCATCTTTTTAATCTCTCTCTTTTAAACAAATGTGTTCACGCTCAGATTTGTTGTCATTTAGAACAGGACTTCCTATTAGAAATATAATAATTTTCCTTCATGTTGTATCTTCAATACAAAAAAAAAAACAGAAAAACACGTATCAATGGTTTGCATGTGTCATGCTGATAGTTGGAGGGCAACTGATATTAGAAAAAGTGACACTATATTTCTGAACACAAACCTTGTTTCATCTTAGAATTTGGTGTTGAACCAATTGTGTACCTCATAGCAATAAACTTTAATGAGTTGTTAATATGTGATTAACTGCCTTGGCCAAACTCAAAATCTTATTCACACATACAATACACACAGAGAACTTATTTTTATTTGTTCAGTCACTCCTTTAGTCCTTCATTTATTTCACAAACATTCATTGACACTTACGTGGCAGCACTCTTATAAGAATAGAATATACCCTGTTAAATCAGACATGATACTTGCTTTTGTGGAGCTTATGCTTTAATGGAGAAACAGAAAGTCAAGCAAAAACTCAAACTATATAACTTTAAATTGGATATGTGCTAATGAAGGAAAATGTGGCAGTGTAAGAAAAAATAATAGGGAGTTAAAGGATAAATAGGAGTTTGGTGGATGAAATTTATGAAGGGCTGAAGATTTCAAACAAAAGAAACTGATGCAGGAGGGTGCAGCTTTGGAGTCAAGAATGAAGTTCTAGGAGATAGCAAGGAAATGGTGGGAGAGGAGGTCAAAGTAGGTAGGATTTTATATATTATCAATGGGAAAATATTGAACAACCCTAAGCAGAAAGGCAATGATAGGGGGTCAAAGTAGGTAGGATTTTATATATTATCAATGGGAAAATATTGAACAACCCTAAGCAGAAAGGCAATGATAGGAGGTCAAAGTAGGTAGGATTTTATATATTATCAATGGGAAAATACTGAACAACCCTAAGCAGAAAGACAATGATATATATTCATCTTCATTACAAATTCTTATATCTTTAGTAGACCTGTTTTCAGGCAAAATTTCATGAGAGAATAGTAACAAAGAGAAAAAAAGTGGTGTTCTCAGATTATCTCTAACTCACCTGATGACTTTAAGCTAAATGACCTCAACATTTTGTGAGGCTTTTCCTTCTTATAAAGTAAGGAGTTTAGATGAGGTGAGGTGTCCAATTTCATTTAGCTTCAATTTCCTGTAATTTGACGGCTGTCAAGTCATGCTTTGATTTGTTCTGTTTGTGAGCCAGAGTAACTTTAAGGCAGTATATTAACTAGGAGAACTATTTCTTTACTTTTAAACTTCAAAATTATGATGACATAAGTATTTTAAAGAGCATTTAGAAAGTAGACAAATGAAAAATTTTTAACATTTTGGAATGCTTCTTGTATTTCTTTTTGAAACCTAGGTTTTTGGTGGTAGTGTTGATATTTATTTTTGCCAAACTAACCATTCCATGTAATTTTGTAGCATTTTGGGTTGATGACCACCGTAAGTCTAGTATTCCCATATGTGTTAAAATTTATCTTTACAATTAATATATTTTCACTGAATTATTTAATTAAAAATTAAACTACGATTTCTAATACATGTTCAGTGAGATATTATTAGGCATTACCTGAAAGGGATTTCTGGAGAAAGAAAGAATTTCTGGTTAAAAAGAGTTGAGCAGGTTTTCCTAGAGCGATTCTCTTGGTCTCTAGGATGGTGCTACAGCATAAAATATCCTCCTAATTTACTTCACAAATTAGCCCTTAGATTTCATGAATTACTTATAATTTTTTTTGCAGACCACAGTTTCTTTGCTCTTCAGTATTACACTTGCTTATGTGAGTTTCTAAAACTAAGTTTAATTTTGGAAATTCTTAATTTTATATTTATATTTTGAATTGTGTTTAAAATTAAGTTTAGTAAAAAGCTAGGTTTTTATTTCTACCTACAAATTCAGTGTCCCATCAATAGAAAAAAAATTCTCAATAATATTTTAAAGTTACTTACTTTAGTCTTTGTCATTAAAGAATAAAATTTACCAGGCAGAAATGCCCCAGAAGCTACCTATGGAGGAAATATAAATATTATTATTACCTACTAATAGTAATATACAAAATAGTCAATTATGTGTATAGAAGTTAAATATATATAAAAGTTAAATATTTATAAATGATACAGGACTCACGTGTTTGTATTCTCTGACTGCTGTGCAGTCACAGTCTGATAAATTGATAAACAGAGTTTGCAGTAAAGAAGGAGTTTAATGATTGCAGGACAGCTGAGTGAGGAGATGCGAGCACCCTCAAATCTGTCTTTCCAGAGAGTACTTGGTTGGGGTGAAGGGATTGTAGAGGACCAGGGGCTGGATAAATGGGGTCACTGACTGGTTTGGGTTAGGGGGATTAAATCTTAAATCACCAGGATATAGAAACTTCACCCTTTAGTGAGTCAGCTTCTCCTGGAGCCCTTCGGAGGAGCTGATGTCAGTAGTTTCACTGGTATGTAGGATCTGAAAGAATACCTCAGAGAGAAAACAACATTTCACAATGCTCAAGTTGTTATCTATGAGTAGTTAAGTTAAGGGATGAATATTCTGATATATGTAAGTCATCAATTCTGATATATGTAAATCATCTATTCTGATATATGTAAATCATCAGTTCTGATATATGTAAATCATCAGTTCTGATATATGTAAATCATCTATTCTGATATATGTAAATCATCTATTCAGATATATGTAAATCATCACTACTCACTATGCTGCATGATCCTTGACAAATTTTCTGATTTCCTTGTATTATTAAGTAATAGCTGCATTCTTTTAGGATACTATTTCATGATCAGCACTCTTCCTTCAGGCTCTACATAAAAATTATATAAGACTACTAAATCAGTTTATGATCTAATTATGTCATTTCTTTATTTGTCTATTATTTGCCACTGTAACTCAATTGTTCAAAGATTCAATGTAGGAGTCATATAATTCAGCCTGATTAATATAAGTATTTGCTCTAAATGACATTGGAAATATATATATCCATTATAGCTCATTTTAGCACATATGTTAATATTTCTGTTGCAGGATTCACTCAGTTATATCCTCATTAAATGTTGGTACACTTCGAAGATATCAAATGATATCAAATCAGCAATACTGAGCAGCTAGCTACATTTATGAATTTCTTATTTGCTAGTTGAAGTTACTTATATTTGTTACAATCTGGGAAGCTCTTAAAAATATAATTATGCCTTTAAATATATCTCTGCAAAAAAAAACTTTTGGAAAGAATTTCTTTGGTGTCTCTGAGAACTGTGAAGTCTTAAGTCTGAACGGAATTAAAGGCATTTGTATTCATCCATTCTTTTTTTTTTTTTTCCTGAGACGGAGTCTCGCTCTGTCGCCCAGGCTGGAGTGCAGTGGTGCAATCTCGGCTCACTGCAAGCTCCGCCTCCCGGGTTCACACCATTCTCCTGCCTCAGCCTCCCGAGTAGCTGGGACTACAGTTGTCCGCAACCACGCCTGGCTAATTTTTTTTTTGCATTTTTAGTAGAGACGGGGTTTCACCCTGTTAGCCAGGATGGTCTCGATCTCCTGACCTCGTGATCTGCCTGCCTCGGCCTCCCAAAGTGCTGGGATTACAGGCCTGAGCCACTGCACCTGGCAAGTGGTGTCTTTTCACTTAGTTTAAGTTTACTCAGTGATGAGGATATGAACAGTTTTCTAATTGGCATTCACTTCCATAACTGTGAACTCTACCCAGTGACCAGTATCTGTGATGGTATTAAGTACCACCTGTTCAAGCTATTTATGTGTTGTAAATTAGTCCCTAATACCCCCTGTTTCCAAAGTCTTATGACATCTAAGATGAAATGATAATAGATAATTTCATTAATTTATAAAACTCTGACTGAAGATGGGAGAAAGATGTCTAAACTAATTCTTTAGATTATATTTATCAAGAACCAGACAGATTCTAATCATTCTACATGTACATTAAATATATTGAATTAGATTTCTCTTCTAACCTTTACAATAAATGCTATATGAGCTTGTGTGTTTATTTAGCTCCTGGAAAATATTAGCTCTAATCTCCCCTATTTCATGCTATTTATGTTTTAAACCTCGTTTCTGAATGTGCTTTGTTAATTTGAATTTTATTGGCCTAAACAAATTTTTTCTTATAATCAACATAAATTACATCGCCATAACTCATATGAAGTTTTCTTCCCTCCCTCAGAAAGTTGTGACCAAACAGGATTTTAATACATTGCAGTTTTTGTAGAACTCCTCTACCAACAATTTCATAGCTAGTTAACTGTTTAAATGCACACTTACTGTGCTAATGGTTGGAGAATAAGAGGTCAAGATGGTGGCTTTTACAAGGAACACATATTTCTGAGCTTATGGCCTGCAAAGCTAAGATAAATTTTAAGAGAGAGAAAAATATCCTAAGTATTTATATATTTAATTATGTTATATTTGAAGTCACATATTTAGGAAATGAAAGTAGGTGTTTTCAAACAATGTCAGTTTCTATCAGCATGCAGCAGGGGTATCCCTCTCCATGCACAGATGCACAGAAACGAGAGAAAAATTAAGTACTAAATTCTAGTGACTATTATAGGATGGTGCAAGTTTCAAGACATGTGAAAGAAAACACAAACTAAAATAATTAGTGAGGACTGTGATGTCCGATAAGGCAAGCAATGAATTCTCTCTTAGCCTCATCTTCTTCATTTGTAAAATTGTTAAATATTTTGCATGACTTCTTCATACTCAGACTTTAATTGTGGTTGGCTTAGAACTCTTTCTCTTTCAACATTGTCTTCATTTCTCCACCGTTTTACTAAATCTTAGTCGTGACTGTTGATATGTCCTCAAGTATCATATACGCACCACGTTCCTTGGAGGTGGTAGAGTGTAGTGAATAGTCAAACAGGTTCTGGGTTTAAATCCTGCATCCTCTGCTTTCTAGCTGTGTGATTTGGGTCAGGCTAGTTGCTATCTGAGCCTCATTTTCCTCATCTGATTGTTTTAAAGACAAAATAGTATATAAGACAAAAGAGTTAAACAATATGTGAAAATATTCCAGCCTCTGACACATCGAAATTCTCAAGAAATATTTACTGTTCTCAGAACAATATTCTATTCTATTCACAATAACAATTGTTACAATTTTTATGCCTGTTCTAAGTTAAAATCTCTACAAGTCCAAGGGTTAATCAAGAAACACTAAATGTCCCACAAATAATTATTTCTATTTAACATAATTTAATTTTAAAACAGTTTTAGGTTCACAGCAAAACTGAGCATTGAAGTGTAAAAGCTTTAAGATAATTTTTTGCCCTTTCAGTATTTAATTTATTTTATTTAGACCTGATTAATTATAAAATTATTTTTCCTTAGCCATGAGAATTCAATATTACGTTATAAAGATATTTCAACTGGAAAGCTTTTTTTTTTTTTTTTTTTTTTTTTTTTTTTTTTTTTTTTTTTGAGATGGAATCTGGCTCTGTCGCCCAGGCTGGAGTGCAGGGGCACGATCTCGGCTCACTGCAAGCTCCACCTCCCGGGTTCACCCTGTTCTCCTGCCTCAGCCTCCCTAGTAGCTGGGACTACAGGCGCCTGCCACCATGCCTGGCTAATTTTTTGTATTTTTAGTAGAGATGGTATTTCACCATGTTAGCCAGGATGGTCTCGATCTGCTGACCTCTTGATCCACCCACCTCGGGCTCCCAAAGTTAATTTTTGAATATATTTCAGATTTTGCTCTAGCATATTTAATGAGATATTAATGTCACTATACAATCTAAATTTTGGCATATCATTTTATGTCCCTCAGCGTGTAAAAATCCTTTGTCATTATAGCTTGTACTCTCTGTCTTTTAATAGTGAACTTAATGTATTTATACTAAATATGATTTTGACACATATGGATATATTTCTGCATCTTTAATAAAATTTCACTGTATTTTTACTTCTTTACTTTTTTCGTTTGTTTTCTGCTTTTCATTGACTTGATTGCATATTTTTGGGGGGTGTGTTGTTTGTATATTTCCTTTTCCATTTAATCTATGTCGCTTTTCATTGCTCTTTAGTTATTAAATGTTGAACAAAGTGCATTAGCACTAATGAAGCACAAGGTTGCATTAGCAAAGTACAACTTGAATCAATCATCTCCTTCTACCTGAACAATTTAAGGGCTGTAGAAAATTTTAGATATGATCATCTCTTCCAGTTTTTATATTATTGCAATTTGTAAATATAATTATGTATTGTTTTTTAAATTCCAAGCTAAATAGTCATTATCCTTAATGTTATTATTGCTGTTACTTTGGTTATTGATTATTTAGATACACCAACGTGTTTTCAAGTTTCTGTATAACTCAGTGCCACTTAGATCTCATTCTTTTCTTCTCATTGAAGCATATATTTTGGTGCTCTTTGGTATGTAAACTCAATCATTTATTTGAATATGTGTGTGTGTGTATGTGGCAGGGTCTCAGGCTGTCACCCAGGCTGCAGTGCTGTGGTGCAATCATGGTTCACTGCAGCCTTGACTTTCTGGGCTCAAGCAGGTCTCCCACCTCAGCCTCTTGGGTAACTGGGACTACAGGCATTTGCCACCATGCCCACACCAGGCTAATTGTTTGTATTTTTAGTAGAAATGAAGTTTCACTATCTTGTCCAGGCTGGTCTTGAACTCTTGAGCTCAAGCAGTCTGCTCTCCCGAGCCTCCCAAAGTGCTGAGATTACACGCATGAACAACCATGGCTGTCCTGAAAATTATCTTATTTTATATATCTTACTCTTAATAATTTAGAAAGGTTTAAAATAATAGATTGATGGATATTTTCTCTTAGCACTTTGAAGAGTTTAAAATCATAGGTTGATGGAAATTTTCTCTTAGCACTATTGTCTTTTATAATTTCAAGATGCTTTCATTTTAAATTATGAGTAGAAAACAGAAATTACCTAAAAGGGCACAATTACTAGACTGACAGTGTTATGGGTTGAATTGTGTACCTTCAGCAAATAATGAGGCGGTAATTCCAGTAGCTGTGAATGTGACCTTGTATGGAAATACAGCCTTTGCAGATGACCAAGTCAGGATGAAGTCATTAGGATGGGCCCAATCCAATATGACTCTGTAGTTACAAAAAGGAGAAATGTGGACACAGGGAAAGATAGGTATACAGAGAAGGCGATGTGAAGACACAGGAAGAATGCCATTGATAAGCCAAGCGATATGGTCTGTCTTAGCTCCTGTAACTCCCATGTGTTGTGGGAGGGATTTGGGGGAGGTAATTGAATCATGGTTGTAGTTTCCGTAACTCCCATGTGTTGTGGGAGGGATCTGGTGAGAGATCATTGAATCACGGGGTGGTTTTCCCCATACTGTTCTTGTGGTGGTGAATGAGTCTCACAAGATCTGTTGGTTTGATAAGGGGTCTCCTCTTTGCTTGGTTCTCATTCTCTCTTGCCTGCCGCCATGTGAAATGAGCCTTTCGTCTTCTGCCATGACTATGAGGCCTTCCCAGCACATGGAACTGTGAGTTCATTAAACCTCTTTTTCTGTATAAATTATCCAGTCTCTGGTATGTCTTCATGAGCAGCAGGAGAACAGACTAAAACACCAAGAAACACCCAAAGCTGCATGACATAAGGAGAGAGACTTCTCTGGAATAGCTTTTTCCTTGTGGCTCTCAGAAGGAGCCACCTTTTCAACACCATGATTTTAGACTTCTGCCTTCCAGAACTCTGAGACAGTACACTTATGGTTAAGCCACCCACTGTGCGCTGTTTTGTTAGGGCAGTCCCAGGAAACTACTACAGATACAAATCGTAAACAGAAACAAGAGCCAGGAGAAACCAGAACCTTCAACCCTCTATGCAGTACTCTGTCCTTTCTTTCTGGAGGTTTTCAGAAGGAATTTCAAGGATTCGGCAGGGGGTTGGTAGACCATGCTGGGCCCACTGTGTCCCATTCCTGCCAGATTCCTGCGAGAACTGCACGGTTTACTAGGTTACACTTTCTTTTCTGTTCATGGCTTCTCAGGATGCACACTTGACCCTATGCCCTCTCTTAATCCTGGCAACCCCCCATACTCTGCCTAAATAAATACCAGTGGACATAACTACCGACATGCCAAAGTCCTCAACATCTCATATTCCATGGAAGAGTACATAGACGGGCTTTTATACTGTCATAGATTATACCAGCCGGGTATCCAAGTGATGTCAACAGGGCCCCAGTGTTTTTTAGACATTTTAATAAAAATTTCTTTTTAAAAAATCAGATTTTGCTATAGAGTCAGGCTTATAATCCCTATGTTCTTTTCTTGACAGTATATTTTTCCAAAAGAATCCTCAGCCATCCACATAAAAACAGTTTCCATATATGCGAACTGGAAATTTTTATAACTGGTAGAAACAGACTAAAAACTGGACTTTCAAAAAATATAGTTGGCCTTTCCTGTGTACGAGCTCCGCATTCACAGATTCAACCAACTATGGATAGAAAATATAGTATTCCCAGATTGGGCAGCCCAAGGATGCAGAGGGCTGTTTTAATTTTCCCAGGTTATACAGGACCAATGTTGGAATTTTAGCATTTCTGGATTTTGGCATCCATCAGGGTTCTAGAACTAATCTCTCACGGAGAACGTGGAACCACTGTATATACCAATGGCAAATAAGCAGTGAAAATTTGCTTAACGCCACTAGTCATTAGGAAAATGCAATTAAAACTGCAATGAGATGCTCTATACAGCTACTAGGACGGCTATAATCAAATCACAGAAGACGGAGTACTGATGAGGATATGTAGAAACATCAGTGGTATAGTTGCTTTGGATAACAATAGGGAAGTTTCTTTTAAATTTAAATATACGTTTATCATATGACTCAACTATCAATTCCTGGATGTTTACCCAAGAGAAATAAAAGCATGTTCATACAGAGACCCATTTGCTAATGTTTATAGCAACTTTATTTGCATGGCCTTAAACTAGAAATAATCCAGAGGCCCATGTATTAGTAAAGGTATAATCAAATGGAACACTAGTTTGCGAAAAAAAAATACAATATAGACATATGTAACAGCATGAATAAATCTCCAACGCATTAAGTAAACTCAATAAAAAACAATCAAAGCTACATAGTATATGATTCAATTTTTGTGACATTATTTAATAGCCAAAACTGTAGCCACCCAAATCTGAGTGGGGTAGACAGGGGCTAGGTGTCAGGTTGGGGGCGAGGACTGATTACAAAGGGGCACCAGGTAACATAGTACTTTAGGTTGCTGTAACAGAATATCATAGACTGGGTAGTTTATAAACAACCAAAATTTATTTTTCACAGTTTTGGTGACCAGAAGTTCAAATTCACGTTACTGACAGACTCAGTGCCTGGTAATGACTCACTTCCTGATTCAGAGGTGGCTGTCATTCTTTGGTCTCCTCACATTGTAGAAGGACGGGATATCTCCAGGGTCTCTTATAAAAAGCACTAACTCCTTTGATTAAGTCTCTGTTCTTATGATCTAATCACCTTCCAAAGCCTCCAACTCGCAATACCATTATATTGGGTATTAGATTTCAGCATAAAATTTCAGAAGAATATAAAAATTGAATCTATAGAACAAGGGAATTTTTAGGATGAAACGTCTCCATTGAAGTGGTTGTTACACTACTGTAAACATTTGTCAAAATTCATCAAAATGAACACTTAGAAAATGCTGTTATATATCATTATCGTTTGGCTGTGTCCCTCCAAAAGGCATGTGTTGGAACATAATCCAATGAACCACTGTTGGGAGGTGGGGCCCAATGGGAGGTGTTTAGGTCATGAAGGCTGAAGCCTTGTGAACAGATTCATGCTGATTTAAAATAACTTAAACTGGGAGTTCAATCTCTTGCTGTCTCACCTTCCACCATGAGATGACACAGAAAGAAGGTCCTCACCAGACACTTGCCTTTGCATCTTGGATTTTCCAGTTTCCAGAACCATGAAGAATCTCTACAAATTGCCCAGTCTCTTATATTCCATTATAGCAGCACAGACTGAATGTAACTATACATGTATTGCATTTGAATGAATATTAGTAAGAAATTAAACATTCACCACAATAAAGGGATCTTTGAATGAGCACTGGGTCCCTCTGAGCAAGGCCATGGACAGATGTTATGTAAGAGAAAGGACTGGATCAGAACTTTGAGAGCAGAAAGCATCAAATATTCTACAGCTTGAGCCTTCTGTAATGGTAGCAGTAGGAACTGAAGATTCCTATGTTTTTGTTATCTTAGATGGTGAATTGGACTCCACTAATGGAGGGGCTTAAGATATCAGCAGCCATTTATTTTGTATAAACAGTTGTGCAAAATGAATGTGCCAATAAACCATAACAAAATAAATTGGGAGAGCTTCAAATCTAATCCACCTTTTAGGAAGTCTATGATGGATAGACTTGACCTACAGAATCTATGCACACTTTTGATAAGCCAATAATTTCCTCTCTATATAGATACCCCTAATTCAGGCTTCAGGGGCTAAAAAGTGTTCCCAGAGTTGCAACAAAATCATCAATACTTGAACAATATAACACACACTACAAGATTCCTTACTTTGAATGTTGAATATGTGTAGATATAGATACTAACAGAAGAAATTAAAGTTTGGCAGCTTTTGAAAGTGTAGTCATTCAAATATGTAAGGCACTGTTTGATGACACAACTAAAAATAAAGTTTTCATATTTCTTTTTTCAGTATTTTACATAATCTAGGGAGATATAAACTTCTGGCTAACAAAAAAATAAATGTTTGCTTAGGAAACAAGACTCCCAGACTTAAAAATCGTTACAAAAATACATATGTGACCAGCTATGTTTGGTTTCTCCGTTGTCTTTTGTTTGCATTCTAATTTTTCCAGCTTGAAGTATCTTGTCCTTACTCATTTTTAGACATCCAATACAGAGGTAATATTTATTTATTCAGTATTTGTCACTTTGAGAGTACTATGTTTTCTCAGATGTGAATCATCAAGTTGTTCTTGAATATTATACATTTCATTTTCAGGGTAGGATAAACTTTGTACCGATTATATTTGAATTTGTTACTTGAAGTGGAAATTGTATATGATAGCAGAAAGGCTGAGTGCTTTGAAATGAGTAATACTGGATAGTGAAATATTGGTTAAAATTCTGGATCTTCCAGTGATAGCTGCCATCAAGGACACATTTCTTATCATTTTTAGCCTTAAGTCACTCACTTTGAACATGGAAATAATAAACACATTTTACAAAGTTATACTGGTGTGATGAGATCAGCATTCAGTAAAGGGAAGCTGATACGACTGTCAGTCAACGGATTCATCTAGCTATTTACCTACCGTTCTTTTGTTTTCCTCTCTGCAGCCAAAAGATTTAAGTTCAAATTCTGGATTGACAGTTTATTACATCTGTGACTTTTAGCAAATTATGTACTTTGCAGTCTAAAATTTCACATTTATAATGTATGATATTATTATTAAAGAGTCTATAAGAATCCAGTTTAGTGCCTGAAATATAGTAGGTGCTCATTTAATGACAGCTACTATTTCAACTTTTAGACATCACTATTACTACAAAACTGGCTTTGATATTTTACCTTTCTAAAATTTATTTTTTTGCTTCCTAAAATGCAGACTGTCCTATATCCAAACTATATTGGAAATTAAATATTTTAACGGAAAATAAAAATCACACACAGGTCAAGTAAGTTATAGTGGTTTTGAACAAAAGGCATACAATTTCTTTTTAAAAAAATATAAAAAGTACTAAAGCTATGTTCAACACGAATATACTTATATGTGTATTATATACATGCTGGAAATATCAGTTTTTAAGGGACTACATAGCAGCTACATGTTTTGATAATTGACATTATTCAGCAAATTATTCTAATACAGGAAGTATGTCAAATGATGAGTTCAGTATAACATTTTTATCTGCATTGCTTTGTTACTTTTGTGCATTACTATTAAATGCATTGTTATATGTTGCTGTAAGTTGTATTATTGCATATTAAAATCACTCTTAGATAAAATAAAAATCAACAAGGTCATTTGCACAGCTCGAGAAAATGTTTTTATCATACACAGATTACGCATTTTTCTTTTAGCACTTTTTTTGCATGAAATCAATTGTTTCAGGGTTTTTTTTTAAAAAAACACATCTTCCAGGTAAAGTAAATATTTTCACTTTTAGCTACACATGGATATCCTCCATTATTTATGTTGTCATATACTTATCTTAGTAAAAGTTTGCCTAAAAATAACTGCTTATCCAAAGTGTACTTATGTTAAGTGTAGATATATTTTGAGTAAATAAAAAGCAGGTATTGTTTTCAGAGATAATCTTAAAAATGCTTTATCATGAATCTGGAGGTTAAATAGCTGGAAATGAAATCCAGAAGTAAATGATACCACTTGTAAACATACCTCTGACATTAGGAGTATACAGGAAATTATGACAAGTATCTGTTATCATAGATAAGTAAGGGTATCCCATGGGTAACTAAAAATGAGCATATTTAATGGGAGCCAAGTTTCGTATTTTTAAAAGACATGGAGAAATTTATTTTATAAGAAAAATCTGTTTAAAATGGAAAATCTTTGTAAAAAAACTACTCTTTTTAAAATCCTTTGCTAATGGCCTTCTTGAACTTTATCTTAATGTATATAAGAATTCTTCAAAAGTCACATTATATAATTAATTAAGGATACTAGAGAAAATTAGATACTGCAATGTGTCAACAATGTTTAGAACTGATGTTAAATAAGTCTGGGTGCAGTGCCTCACTCCTGTAATCCCAGCACTTTCGTAGGCGGGTCACCTGAGGTCAGTAGTTGAAGACCAGCTTGGCCAACATGGTGATACCCCAACTCTACTAAAAATATGCAAATTACCTGGGTGTGGTGGTGGATACCTCTAGTTACAACTACTCTGGGAGGCTGAGGCAGGAGAATTGCTTGAACCTGGGAGGTGGAGGTTACAGTGAGCCGAGATCACGCCACTGCACTCCAGCCTGACAGACAGAGCAAGACTGTTAAAAAAAAAAAAGAAAAAATATCGCTGCTAAATACGTTTCTGGCTATTACTAATTTCTATTTGTGATGGTCTAGTTTGTGCTTTTCTTTTTAATAAAGACTTGTTTTTTAAAAGAAAGCACAGTGATCTGGATGATGTCTTATGGTAAAGCCTTGGGGTAAACTCCAAAGGGTAAGTATTAGCAGTGTCGATGCCACCTCATTACAGTAACCACAATACCACATTTAAAGTGAAAAAAAAAATCAGACTTTTCTGAAGTGTCTTGCAAATTCAAATCCTTTCTATGATGGCAAATAAAACAGGAATTTGGAGCACCAAACTTGCCCCTTCCTCTGCAATAAACTAAACAAAAGTTTCAAACATGTTTTAGAATGAATTCCTAATTTTATACATCAAATGACCACCCTCTCATCACATTGAATACCTATGGTAAGAAATTAGAATTCTCTCTCTCGTCCTTCCTTGTTAGTGTAGGGTAGAAGGGATTTTTTTTTCTCATCCATCACTAGGTTCATGGCTGAAGCACCTATAACAAAAGGCAGTTTAACAACAGAAAAGCATACATATTTATTTAATGTAAATTTTATGTGACATGTGGACCTTCAGAAATGAAGACCCAAAGAAATGGCGAAATCTATGTATATTTATGCTTAGGTTGGATGGGGAGTAGACAGTCATGAGGAAGCATGATTGAACAGAAGGAGTATGATCTAATGGTAATAAGCTGGGGGAACTTAGCAAGGCCTGTTTGTTCATATTACTTTCTGTGTCCCAGTGTGACATTCCTTGTCTCCAGATATGAGGCACATGAGGCTCTTATCACATACTTCAGAGGAAGATCAGATTCTTTTTTTATTTTTTTTTTGAGACAGAGTCTCGCTCTGTCGCCCAGGCTGGAGGGCAGTGGCGTGATCTCCGCTCACTGCAAGCTCCACCTCCCAGGTTCACACCGTTTTCCTACCTCAGCCTCCCGAGTAGCTGGGACTACAGGCGCCACCACCACACCCGGATAATTTTTTGTATTTTTAGTAGAGACGAGGTTACACCGTGTTAGCCAGGATGGTCTCAATCTCCTGACCTCGTGATCCACACACCTCGGCGTCCCAAAGTGCTGGGATTACAGGCGTGAGCCACCGCACCCAGCTGAAGATCAGATTCTTTTACAGCTTGCTTCAGAGAAGAAGGATTGGAGAAGGTCAGAGACCTTTCTCCTTTGTGATTTTCTCAAATGTGAAGGTGCCATCTTCTGGGGTAGCACGTTCTGAACCCAATGCTCTGGGGTAGCGTGTTTCTATTTGTAGAATATCAAGAGAATGGTGTTGCATCTTTCAGAAAACCCAGTCTAGAAAATCTTAGGAATGAAATATACAACCTAATTTTATACATTTTTCTAATTTCTATTTATGGTTAATATTTGAAGAAACATTCCCTCATGCATATAGAGTTTTAATTTAATGTAAGTGGATAATATACATAATAATGCTGGTTGCAAAGATTTTGTGTTCCAGAAGAGTTCAATAATATTTTCCTTAAAGGTTGGCGTGGAAGAAGAAAATTTATTTCCAACATTTTAATCTTTGACTCTGCATTAGCCATTTTCAAGTAGATAAATTAATTTTTTTCACTTGAGTTATTTACTGAAAATTGGTGAACTTAATTGCTGAAAAGCTTTAGCTTTTGCTGTTTTTTTTTTCGCTAATCATTGATTCAGTGATTACTATTTCTTTTCTATTTTCTTTATATGTACTGTAATTTCTCAATGGCATTCAAGAAACCCAGGAAAGCACATTGAAAGTGGAATTATTTGAGCTGGACATATACTTGTGCATTAAAAAATTCTCCAAATATGTCTTTAAAACTTAATTAAAAATGTCAACTTAGAAACTTAATGTGCCTGGGGCTTAGTCCAGAGGACAGTGGTATCAGCTGAAACAGGAAGATAATGGAAGGGGATTTGAACTTTATGATAAGGACTCCTGGTCAGTTTAAGAAAGACAATGGCAGGATCAGAATATACGTTACTGCCTGCTGTGTATATGCAGCAATAGTGGTTATACCTGGTTCTTTGTCTCCAAATCAGAGCACAGGCCCAACAAGAACAATCCTCGGTCCACTTATGAAGGAGGCTTATCCACTCAGTTGGAGGTATGGTTTCCCTGCATATTGCTGCCAACTTCCTGTCACTGCCCCAGAGGTTTAGAATTAGCATTAATGACCTTCAAACAGCTTAATTTCCCCAGAGTCATTGAACACAGCTAGTTGGCCCTACTAGGCTGAAAGCCATATGGCATCAATTGTAAATGTTTTGCTACCATTTCCCAACATAACCACCTGCCTGATTTACTGTTTGCTGGATACTCACCTTGAATGTGAATATGTCCACATAATTTTTTTCTTTAAATTAAGAAATGTAGTTTAAAATTATGATTCATTTTATCCTATTAAGATGTTGAAGGGGGATGCTGAAGAAGATTCACATTGTCAGTTTTGTATAAATCCACTTGTTGGAGAAAAGTGTTGAAATGAAATTAACAAAACCATCACATAAATATAAACGTGTAGATTGTTAAAATTACAGTTTTAGGAAATTTGCAACATAAAGTACAAGGTAAATAAATATCTCATTTTGAACTCACATATTTAGTACAAATTATTGCCCAAAATACATCCTAGGGCTTGGGGATATTTAGAAAAGAGAAGACCCCCAGAGCTATAAATCATTAAAAAACCAGATAGCTTAACTTCAAAATGCATTTTATTTTTTTTAGTCTTGGGTTTCAAGATAAAACCTTGAAGAAAACTGTAGAAGCCTTTTCTCTTAGCCATAAAATAGACTCCATATCCCTCCCTTTCCTACCATGTATACTCCCTTCACATTTATCTAATTGTATGCTGTCGTCTATATGCCTTCTTAGAAGTTGCAGGGGCTAATCTTGAGTCTGACAAAGGAAGCTTGGAGACTCAGCTGCAAAATTCCCAAGATTATTTCAAGGTGGCTGGCTAGTCAACAACCCCGCCATTGTTGAGATGCTGCCAGCTCGTGATTCAGGAGGACTGAGACACAAAATAGCCACCAGAGCAAGACACACAGACATTGTACTCAGCACAATTTTGCGCGCCTTCCTTATCAATTTTTCCACACTTAAACTCCTACCCTCACCCCCAAAATTGAAGTGGTTGCTTTGGATGGGAATCCGGCCACATCCCCTTTACTAGTTTTGGTTAGTAAAATCCCTTTCTTTCCACCAGACCTCACTCTTGTGAATTGGACTCTGCAAGTGGTAAGCATTCAGATCTGTATTCAGTTACAACGAAGTGATCTCTCTGCAATGGATACAGAAAAGATAGGTTCAAGGGGAAATATAGGGGAAGAGGGAGGGGGAACTTAAATAGGGGGGATAAATGAATTTGGGATAATTAAAAGCAGACATAGAGAAAATTCTGAAGGGAAACTGGTAATAGTGTATATGGAGACATTGTGCTCCTCAATGGAAATTTTGAGGGTACGATATTGTTTCCATGCATCTCCCTTTCAGCAATTCATCCCAGTGACTTGATGCAATGACATCACCTGTTCTCTTCTGAGGAAACAGTTTTAGACATTCAAAGCCCAGTTGTTCAATGTAGCCGAGATTCTTTAATTTCTATTTCAGCTAATTAGTAGCAATACAAACTCTTGCCAAACAAGAAATGTGAATTCTTAAAGATTAAATTTTATTTTCTCTCTATCTAGAGGTAGGAAACCAATCTTTCGGGAGGCACAAATTACGATGACAGCCAACATTCATTTATTCATTCCAAAATAAAGCCTTTATGTGTAATGAATTATTTTTCGTAATTCTAGAAAGTGGCGTGTTCCAGCAATTATAATTATAAAGTGTACTGTTTTTGGAGGGTAAAATAGTAAGTCACATCATTAAGGTCAAAATGATGTTTAAAGGAAAACTATAACTATGCCTTTAGTATATTAAAATTAGATAATATTTTATACATCTGTCCCTGCAAAATAAAACACTTTTCATATGTTTTCTTTGGCTCACACACAACTAAATTTGATGAGATAAAATATACAAATATTTGACAGGGTCAATTTCCTTTTCAAGTTGGATTTTAATTAATTCAATAAGCATGTATTGATGACCTACTGTATGCAATACATTTGGCTAAATTTAGCATATCTGATTTTGCTCTATCATCATGGATCGTGATGTTTGTGACGGGGGATGTTTGTGACTGGGAGCTTTTTTTTCCCATTAGCCAAATAAATAAGTAGGTAAATGCTTAAAGATTTTTTTAAAAATCCACGTGGTGTTATTTTGAGAGGTATAGAATTTATCTAAGCTCCAGTTCCTTCCATTGGAAAAATGCATATTTAAATGAGGTAATATGTATAAAGGCAATGGTGGCTGGGCACGGTGGCTTGTGCGTGTAATCCCCGCAATTTGGGAGGCCCAGGTGGGACGATCGCTTTAGCCCGGGAGTTCAAGATCAGCCTGGGCAACAGGGAAAGACCCAGTTTCTACAAAATATTTTTAAATTTAGCTGGGTGCAGTGGCACGTGCCTGTAGTCCCAGCTACTTGGGAGGCTGTAGCAGAAGGATTGCTTAGGCCTGGGAGGTTGAGGTTGCAGTGAGCTGTGATCGCGCTACTGCCCTCCAATCTGAACCACAGAGTGAGACCCTGTCTCTAAAAATAAATAAATACAGAAATAAATAAATAAAGACATACATACATACATACACAAAAAAGGCAAAGAGTAGGCCCTCAATAACATGAGCTAATATCAATCTGTATTTCCATAAATTGGTATCATTCTATGTATTCATAGCCTCCAAACCTGTTATAGTCCAGTCTTCGGCTCCTTTTCCTGTGGCTTTAAAAATTTATATTAGATAAGGAAAAGAATCACACTATATACTTATCCTTAACTGTTTTATAGTTATTTTCAGATTTACATTTCCTGTGGTTACCAAATTACAAATGGCTACATGTAAAAACATACCTTTCTGGACAGTTTAGTTTCTCAAAGTTCAGAGGAACTCATATGCACTTACATGTAAAAATTATATAAAATATGCATATGTTAACTTCTCATATATACTTGAAAGACACCTAACAAAATTGAGAGTTCGCAATGGCGTTACACACATATTTGAAGTTGCAAATAGAAAAAAACAGATATCCAGAAATCAGGCTGAGTTTATACCCTAGAGATATTTGCAATTCCTCCATAATAAAGTGACAAAATTTGTGACTTTGAAGCTAAAAATTATGTATAACTACATTTTACACAATTTTAGCCATCAACAACTTATATTAACAACTAAATTAAGTTATACATCAAGCCAGAAAAGATAGCAAATTTCTTATGTTCTAGTATGGGAAGAAGAAAGGCATTTTTTAGTTTAAAATTTAGTATGCGACACAAAATGGCCAGATGGTGCACATAATCCATTTGTTGCAGGGCTTCTAGTTCCTTCTGTGCATTGGAAGAAAACCAGGTGACAAGTTAGGCAGCAGTTTTTATGTAGGACATTTCCAAATTGCATATAATCAGAGAATAAGGATCTAGAAGATAACTTCCAACTAAAAACAAGCCATTCTGACTCAAAGTCACAAGAATTCAGTCTTAATAATCACAAATGCTTTCTGGTCTCAAGCTTAAATATCTATTCTCTATTTTCTTTGGACTCTCAGTGTCTTAGAATTTTTGCACACATAGTCTTACATTTTCCTCTTCAGAGAATGGGATTGGCAGAAGAAATGAGAGAACTTTTTGCAGCCAGTCATTTTTTCCAAGATCACAGAGCTAGTCAATACACCCTGAGATTCACATAAAACATGAGAATAGCCAGTATGGGGTACCTAGAAATGAGGAGCACTGCAATTATAATACAAACAAAAATTATACCCCATTTTACTAGTTTGAATCATTACCACAATAAACATGGATTCATATGTTAGGCTGTGATAGAACCAAAAGAAGACATTTATGTGATTTTTTTTTTTTTAATGGCATGCATCTGCTCGGGACAGGCTGTGCTTTTTAGAGGAACAAATTTATCCTTCAGTAAAAAATTCTGGAGAAGTGTGATATAAAAGATCAATTAAACTTGATATTTAAAGTCTTTGTACCAAAATAATGAATCTATTCATGAACAATACAAGAATGAGATTTGGCAGGAAAGCTATGTCAGTATATCTCATATCAGTGCCTAGCTAGGATGCTAATTCACAAGAAAAAATATTGTCATTCTCCAATGTCAGACGGTTATTTGAAGCCTGTCTGCTTTTTTTGGTAAAGATACTTTAAATAAGGAACCTGGGGAAAGAGTTACAGATATCTACTGGCATGAAGAGGAAGACTGTTTACTGAATAGAATTGAATGGATTTTTTTATGAGTATTGGTATTATTTCAATTTTCAATTAAAAAATAAACTGGTATATGCAAAATCTTCATGCTGTGGGCCATATTGAAAGATAGTAAATAATTGAAATAAAATGCCAAGATATTGGTGGGGACCCGTCTGCACCTACTAGGGTCTTGATGTTACCTGAGCCCCCTTAGGTATTTTAAATATGTGCCAGAAGACATGCTTCCCAGGACATGATTTTTCTATTCCTAAAAATAAGTTACAGGAAAAATAGACAAATGAAGACTAAATGTTTCAAGAGGGAACCCATATAATGGGTTAAATGAGGCATAGGATAGCAGTGTGTGAGGCATTTTGTATTAGAGCTCATTTAAAATACCATCGGTTACATGAGGTTTCAGAAAAAAAGAAAACAGCCTGTGTTCTGCATAAACAACTGTATGCAATGCATTGTAAAATGGGTATGAGGAATTAAGGAAAGAATGCCTTTTCTTCTGGTGTTCATCTTCCTCCTGGTTCCTAGCCAACTACAACAATTTGTTTTATAATCTTGCTTATGGCACCTTCCATGGCAACACGTGCTTACTCATTTTGACAAATGTCACTTTATTAACAATCGTGATGTATGCAAAGAGGACTAACAATCCCTCTAGTTATGCAAAGGACAGGCACAGTACCCGCTGGGGATCAGAGCCTACCAACTTTGTGACAGCTCACAGTATATTTTCACTATTGAAGCCAATGGAGTATATATTGAATATACACTTTGTTCAAGGATTGGTCCTGCTTTATGCTTGAGGCTTATTTTATTTTCAACGTGTCCTGATTTATTAAACTAGTTTTATGATGGACACACCTAAAGAGCATCTGTCTCCTATACAGGAAATGGCCATGTTATAGTGACAAACTTGGCAATGTAGAAATAAACTTAGAAATGTAGGCAAATATGAGATGATACCTGAACATCATCTCAGCCACACCACAGTTATTGAGATATTGTTTTCTAAGGGTAAGGTCCAAACATTTTATCATATTTTTATATCTTGCATGTAGTAGATAATTTATATACCTACCAATCACACACACACACACACACTTAATGTCATAGCAATCTAATTAGAAATAAAAGTTTCTAAATTTCAAACAATGTGGAGCAAAACTATAAAATATTGTCTTAAGTTTTACAAATTTTTTAAAAAGGTGATTCACAGGATTATGGAGGATATTGATCCAATTGAATAAAACATAAAGCCCTGAATACTTCTCCACTCTCCCATTTTTATAGAAACTAAGAAGCAATTTAAGGATTTCTTTTTTAATGTGAAGAAAAATGTTTTGTTAGATTTTCTGCTAAATGCCATTTAAATAATCAATTTGCCAACATTTAGGGAAATTGAGTATGCCACTTCTCTAAAAAGCTTGTCATTTCTCTTTAGGGTAACGTGTAACAGAGATGCATAGGAAAATTCAGGGATGTGCTTTGAAACACTATTAGTAGATAGCAAATGGGGGATAGATGGATAAAAATTTAATCTATATATTACTGGGCAAGAGTTAAAAGGGATAAAGTATCTCTCTATACACATGGGTCTCAAAATTGGCCTCAAAAATGATACTGAGTTAAAAAACACTAAGTGAAACATGGTGAATATCACATTTCCCTGTGTAAATATAAAAATAGAAAAAATATAACAATCATTGTTGATATATATTTAGGAAAGAAAGGATTAATAGTTTAATATTGAGAGTAGATTAGACACACACATATATTAAATATATAAGAATTAGCCTTTCGATTTGTTAATCTTTTTGTTTTAATCTGCTGTATCTCTATTTACTATTTCATTCATTATTATTGTTGGTTTTTATAATTGCATTTCTTCTGCTTGGGTTTCTTATATTTTCCCTAATATCTTAAGTTAACTGTTGAATTTATCGGTTTTCAGACTTTCTTGCTTTCTTGTATGTTTTAAATATGCTTTCCTATTTCCAAATCTACAAATTTTTCAAAAAAAAATGTTTTTTTCTGACTTTGAACTTCGTTGTGCTAAGAGAAGTATATCTGTCTGATAATTCCTTGGAATTGGCTGATATGTGCATTATGTCTTCCCCATGTGGTTCGGCTTTCTCTGAAGTTCCGTGCGTACCTGAGAACACTGTGTATTCCTTGGTATGATGGGTTTGTTGACTTCTTTATATGTTTTGAGGCAAGTTATTAGAGGCATCAAAGTTGAAATGAGTGTATAATTATCATTGTTTTATGATGTTTTCCATTCTATATGATGCTTTGTGCCTTAAAGACTTCACTCTATAATATTAATATAGATACACCAGCTTTCCTTTGACTAATATTTAAGCTGCCTAATTTCTTATCCTTTGTGTATCAGTTTTTCCATGTTTTTATTTTCATGTGTGATTCTTCGATAGTATAATCCTGGATCTTATCTTTTATTGAATTTAACCTTTAACTAGAAAGTTAATTTATTTACATTTATTAGGATTGCTGATATATTTGGATTCATTACCATCCTATTTCTTGTTTTGTATGTTCCTCTTTTGCTTCATCGCTTTTACTTTTTATCACTTTTTCTGCATCTTTTACATGAAGTTTTTATTTAAATTCTATTTCCCTCTTTATTCTTTTAATAGTTACCATGAAATTTTAACAGATTTATTTACTTAAAGTCTACATTAATCATTTTCTCTATTCCTTCTTTATATAACATAGGGACCTTAGAATTATAAAAATCAAATCACCTGCTAGTCTTACTTATTGTCCCATATTTTAATTATATCCTTTCTGTATTCCCAAATTTAATTTTTTTGTTATTTCACACAGACCCTGTGGTTTATCTACATGCTTTCCATGTTCTTCACTCAACATTTCTTCTTGTATCTGCAGCTTTCCTTTTGTAGTTATTTTCCATCTTGCTGACATATCGTCAAAAGTTTGTTGAAGTGTGAATCTATTCACTTTTAGGTTTCCTAAAGGGAGTTTTAGTTTTTCTTTTAGGTTTACTTACATCTTAC
Organism: Symphalangus syndactylus; assembly: GCF_028878055.3. NCBI lineage: Eukaryota > Metazoa > Chordata > Mammalia > Primates > Hylobatidae > Symphalangus > Symphalangus syndactylus. The sequence goes on from NC_072446.2 coordinate 72,845,780, forward strand.
TTTTGAATTATTTCACACATGACAAAATATGTGAGAGGAGTACAACTATTAATACTTCCTATATACCTTGCGCCCACATCCTTTACTTGTTTATGTTTTACTGAATGCACTTTATCATTCTCTCTCTCTTCATCCTCAGTGTTCATTTTATTACCATGTTGACAGGAAGAGTTGTTCTTGATATTAAGTAAGGATTTTAAATCAACTTATTATCACTGCAAATTTCCAAAAGACAGAAAGAAGGGTAACAGTGTGAATCTCTCTGGCTTCTAGTAGAAATGGAAATATTGCTTAGATTGGAGGAAGGTCATAGAGCACTCAGAAGAAATATGATCGTATTGTCATCATAGAAGCAATACATTTGTCTTTTGTCTCCTTACTTGTTTATATTTTTTCAACTATTTAAATCAAACAATTTGAGGTGAAAGTTCACCACCACTCTCACCTACCAATAACAAGATAGAACAGTGGAAATATTAATTCACAAACATGTGTTTTCATTTTGATGATAGTCAGCTACTAATCTAGATGCTTGATATAAGAGACATTATCTAAGCTCTACCATACCTGTATCAGTAGAATTACTTCGCTATTATACATGAAGATATACAGGCATACCTTGGAGATATTACAGATTCAGTTCCAGACCACTGCAGTAAAGCAAGCATTGCAATAAAGTGAGTCATACAAGTTTGTTGGTTTTCCAATGCATAAAAAAGTCATGTTTACATTACAATATAAGCAGCTGAGTGTGCAATAGAAGTATGTCTAAAAAACAATGTACATACTTTAATTTTAAAATACTTTATTGTTAAAATGCTAATGATTATCTGTTCCTTCATCAAGTTGTGATTTTTCACAGGTAAAGGGTTTGGTCCAAGTGTTGGTGGCAGCTGACCAATCAGGGTGGTGGTTTCTTAAAGTTAATATGGCTGTGGCAATTTCTTCTAACAAGGCAGCAATGAAGTTTGCCACATTGGTTGACTTTTCCTTTCATGAAAGATTTTTTTTTTTTTTTTGTAACGTGATGCTGTTTGATAGCTTTTTCCCCACAGTAGAACTTCTTTCAAACCCAAATTCTACCATTGCTTTATCAACTAAGTTTCTGTAATATTCTAAATTCTTTGTTGTTATTTGAAGAATGTTCACAGCATCATTACCAGGAGTAGATTCTATCTCAAGGAACGACTTTCTTTGCTCATCTCTAAGAAACAAATCCTAATGCACTAAAATTGTATCTTGAAACTGCAGCAACTCAGTCACATTTTCAGGCTCCAGTTCTAATTCTAGTTGTCTTGCTGATTCCACCACATCCGCATTTACTTCCACTGAAGAGTTAAACCCCTCAAGGTCATCTGTGAGAGTTGGACTCAACTTCTTCTAAACTCCTGTTATTGTTGATATTTTGGACTCCTCCCAGGAATCACAAATGTCCTTAGTGTCATCTAGAGTGGTGAATCCTTTCCTGAAGATTTTCAATTTATTTTACCCAGATTAATCAGAGTAGTCATTATGGCAGCAATAACCTTACCATGTTTAGTTCTTATGTAATAAAACTTGAAAGTTGAAATTACTCTTTGATTCAGAGGCTACAGAATGGATGTTGTGTTAACGAGCTTAGAAACACTGATATCCTTGTTCACCTCCATCGGAACTCTTGGGTGGTCAGGTACATTGTCAATGAACAGCAATATTTTGAAAGGACTCTTTTTTTTCTGAGCAGTAGGTCTCAAGAGCGGGATAAAAATATCCAGTAGACCATACTGTTAACAGATATGCTGTCATTCAGACTTTGCTCCATTTATAGAGTACAGGCACAGTAGATTTAGCATAATTCTTGCTATTTTCAGAATCGTTAATCAGTATTGGCTTCAACTTCAATTTACCAGCTGCATTAGCCCCTACCAAGAGTGTCACCCTGTGCACTGAAGCTTTAAAGCCAGGCATTGACTTATTTTCTAGCCATGAACGTCCTAGACAGCATCTTCTTTCAATATAAGTCTGTTTCATCTACACTGAAAATCTCTTGTTTAGTGTAACAAACTTCATCTATTATCTTAGCTAGATTTTCCAGATTATGTGCTAAAGCTTCTACATCAGCACATTCTACTACTTCACCTTGCACTTTTTCTTTTATTTTGGGATGGCTTCTTTCCTTAAAAATTATCAATCAACTTCTTCTAGTTTCCAACTTTTCTTCTTCATTTCTCTCAGCCTGAAGAGAATTGAAGATAATTTGGGCTTTGTTGTAGTTGGTTTGATTTTCTATCCAGACTGATAAAACGTTCTTCATATCAGCAACAAGCCTGTTTTACATTCTTTATCGTTCATTTGTTCACTGTAGTAGCACTGTCAATTACCTACAAGAACTTTTCCTTTGTGTTCATAAGTTGGCTGTTTGTTATAAGAGACCTAGCTTTTAGCCTCTCTCAGCTTTCAACATGCCTTCTTCATTAAGTTTAATCATTTCCAGCTTTTGACTTAAAGTGAGAGATGTATGATGCTTTTCTTCTCACTTGAACACTTACAGGCCATTGCAGGGTTATTACTTGGTCTAATTTTAATATTGTTGTGTCTCAGGGAATAGTGAGGCTTGAGGAGAAGAAGAGAGATGGAAGAACAGCTAGCTGCTGAAGAAGTGGGAACACACATGATATTAATTAAGTTTGCTATCTTATATGTGCAGAGTGTACGGTGTCCCACAATTACAATAGTGACATAAAAGATCATTGATCACAGATAACCATAAGTAATATAATGACAATGATAAAATCTGAAATATTGTGAGAAGTATTGAACTGTGACCCAGAAACCAAAAGTGAGCACATACTGTTGGAAAAAATAGTGTGGATAGAATTGCTCAAGGCAGGCTGGCCACAAACCTTCAACTTGTAAAAAACACAACATCTACAAGAAAAGTGCAATGAAACAAAGTACGCTTGTCATTGCTCCAGGTTACAGAGAAAAAAAGTGGAAGAGATTAGATTCAAATCAAATCTCTCTGATGCCAAAATCCATGATCTTAATCATTAAATACATTGCTTCCAATTTTATGTCTAGATAATATATATTTCAAAGGTTTTATATAAAAATCTATTGTTTAACCTCATCTCATTAGTAATATATATATAATATTCAGAAAGTTTAATTAAACAATGGTTGCTTAAATGAACTACTGCTTTATTAAGCAAGAAACAAATCTTAATCTGTAATATATATTTAGAAGTAGCATTTATAACATTAAAATAAGCCATGATGGTTTTTCCAAAATAATGAGAAGATGACCCCTTAAATCAATTATACTTTAAAAAGAAAGATGCCTGTTTTGTCTGTCTTTATGAAGGAGATGAAATTTGGCAAGGCAAAAACTATAGATTGTTAAAAGAAGCAAGTTAACTCATGTTTATGTTTTATAACTTATTTTATTTTTTAAAACAACCTTGAGTAGAGTTTTCTTTGTATTTATTTTGTACTATTTTAAGATGTATAGGTCATTTGCAAGTAGTTAGTTTCTGAATTTTCGGTGCAATCCAAATACTTAGTTTAGTATTACCTGTGGTTTACCTGCTAATTTTAAAAAATGACTATAACATGCAAATTAAGATTATAACCACGCATTTTCAACTGCAAACTATATGGAGAGAGTATTCGTTATGAAAAAGATAAAAAATAAAAATCACATAGTTTCTATTTTCTTTGCAGTTTAAAAATGAATTGGAAAATGAATTAGTAATAATGTTTAAAATGCATTTAATTGTGTTTTTTAATGTTGCATGGCATAAAATTTTAATAGCTCGGTTAGAAATCTATGTCTGAACTAGATTTCAGAGAAATTGTTTTCCTCTTTCTATTGGTGAAATACTAACTGCTGTGTCTTGATATGACCACTTGATGGAACTCTTTCATTTTGCTTTCAGCAATCTCTAAGCAGTGACAAACTTACCTTTCTTGGCAGGTATAAAAGTGTATATAAGTATGTATGTGTGTATATATACATGTATATGTATGTGTGTGTGTGTATATATATGTATATATATGTGTGCGTATGTATATATGTATATATATATGTGTATATATGTGTATATATATATATCTATGCTTAAAGGAATTCGTTATTTGGCACATTTAGTATTCTCTACCGTTTTTTATGTATGTGAATTTTATTTATTTCTATGGAGAACCACAGTGTTAGTAAGTCGACCTGTAGAAAAAGAAATAAAATTCTACTTCTTAAATAAACTCGTTCTCATTTCCCTCCAAGAATTTTTTGCAAAAAATTAATTTTAAATAATTCTAAATATTTAAATATAATAATATCCAAGATGTTATTTGCTTTATAATCAAACTGAAACTGTATTTCTGGAATGCCTTCAAAATTCATAGTCAGAAGCATTCACAAGGTCTTGGGAATTAGAGGGTGTTAGGTAGCTGTGGGAACTTCCTAACAATTATCCTTATTAAGAAAGATAGTTTGAGAAGGGGAGAGATTGATTTTGAAGTGAAGCTTTCAATAAAGTCATATAGAACAATTAGGAAAAACTAGAAGTGAAGGATGGGGTGAAAATCACCTTCTCTTCATTGAAAACATTGACGCTATAGGTCATCCAAGAGCTGTGGATTAGGTATCAATCATCTATTTGTGACCTTTCATTTAAACTTTCTGAAGTTTTGCATAAAATAGGGATAATCGTAAATCTCTCACGAGGCTCAGATACAATAAAACTCACTGTAGTAATACATTTGTAAACTCTAAAAACATCGTGGAACTAGTAGTTGTTGGAATGATCACATTGTTGTAAAGAAAGCCCACATTAAGCATGTCAGCATATCTCAGAGAAAAAGGCCGTCTTCGGTAACTCTACCTTACAAAATATTTTCCATGCTCTGTAGTGTCTGGCTCCTAGTCAGAAGAATCTCAAGGAAGTAAGGCCTCTTTTTTGTTTGCCGTTTATTCTAAGTGATCTCTGCCACTTCAGTGGCATCTAGTCCTATGCTAATGGTGGCCAAATCATTTTTCCAGTCCAGAATCTCTACATGAACTCCACCATCCTATTAGACACTTTCTCCCCAATATTCTGGAAACTTAAATTTCTCTGTCTTAAACCAAACTCACTGTGTTTATTCTGCAAAACTGTTGCATACACTTGGCTGACAGAGTTTTTGGTTTTTAAATTGATGACCGTGATTAATTTCTCTTTTGGCTCCCCGGTACCCAGCCTACAGTAGTCAGTGACCGATTAACCATTGAATGAATGAAGTATTTTGAAGCTCAAGACACAGATTTGACCTAATGGTGATAATTTCAAACATTAATTTGTTTTATTGTGACTCTGTTAGAGATTGGCTTATACAATATTACTTTCCTAGTGATTCTTGTTTTTATCTATTTTTGGTCTACACAAGGCATTGAAAATATAAGGCACTGAATGTGCCCTCATTTTCAGAGTTTAAAAGAAACTTCATTGCTGCACTAATGATAAACATTTAATCAACCCATTTTTAGGAATAAGTTATAAAACACTATTAATGCTTTTTCTCTATATACACTTTTTCTTCTTGAATTACTGGAGTGAGGAAATTCACTTAAGAGTAATGTCTTTCAATAAGAGCAGCTGTAAGGGAAAAGCATATTTTCACTGCCAAGAAAAACTATCAGATAAAATACATTCATTGTACAAAAAAATTACAAACGATTTCTGTAGACATGCAATATGGTATGTACTATTGAATGTGTTGGGGATAAAGTAATAAACAAAAGTACATGTCCTTACATTCTTTGAGCTTGTGTGGGAAACCCAATATAAACAAATGTGCTATTTATATTTCGGTTTAAATTATTTTATTTCAGGTTGCAACAGAACTATACAAAATGTGAAGTAGGGAAGGTGATGAAGTAACAGAGGCTGCTATTTTCTAATGGGTTGTCAGAGAAGATCTGTCTAAGGGGAGACTTTATATAGATATCTGAGTGAAATGATGGGCCAAGGCATTTCGGGAAGACATTTTGGATTGCCTCGAGAGGTCTCAAGAACCTTCCAGGGCTCTCCAGAACCCCTCTTCAGGGATCTCTGACAAGATACTGATTACAGAGATGTCTGAGGACAGAGCTGGGACAATCCAACATTTGTAGTACTGATGCAAAGAAAGCCCACCAAAAGAGATTTAGATCATTTCTATAGTTCTATAAAAATGTTTTTATGACTCCCAATTTTCATTTAGTTAGCGTATTTTTTCTTCTTCATGTCACCTTTACCCTTTGGTTGACTGTAAAGGAATCCATACACTTACGCAATGTATTCTGTAACAGCATAAGCTGTTTTCAATGATGGGAGCATCAATTTATAGGTAAGTATAACTCAATTAAAGCACATAAGTTCAGGTACTAAAATCAATACAAAGAGCATATTCTGGTACCTCCCAGTCGCCCGCCTCCGGTTTACATATGCTTAACATTTCTGGTGGAAAGAATCTTGCTGCTTGTTTGGGATTCTTGACATCACAATATTCATCGTAGAGTAGGCATGCAATGCTTTTAATTTAAATCAATAAGTTAATCTCAAGGGGCAGGGAAGTGAGCAAAAGGGGGCTTATGACCCTTTTCCCTAAAGAGCAACCAATGGTCAGCCATCATTGATTGCTACACAAGGCCACTCCTGAGATCCCAGTTCTAATATCATAAATAATCAAGTACATGAAAATAATAGAAAGTGAAACCCATGCTTTCCTGACAACAGTGTCTTGCTTCTGGAGATAAAACTAATGATTTTCCCAGAAAATTTTTAAGCAACATTTGGAGGAAAAGCTAAAGAGAGATTTGAATATTATTCCTTTAGGACAGGATTGCCTGGTAACTTACAGGGCACCTATTTAAATGTGAACTTCAGATAAGCCTCTAAGTATTTAAGATGTTCTTATACTAAAAAGTTATTTGTTTTTTACATGAAATTGAAATATAAGTAGAAATCCTCTATTTATATTTGCTAAATCTGACAATCCTATGTTAGGAATACTTTAGACAGATTAGGGTAAGATACATTTTCTGGAAACATCAAGCAACCTATTTTTGTTCGTCCATCAATCAAAGCCAAGGAGCCAATAGGATAGATTAGTATGGCTAAATGTCTTAGGCTATTGGCAAAAAGTGTGGGTGTAGTATTTTTCAAGACAAAATAAAAGAAAGGAAGTTAGCTTTTAGATGTATGAAATGTTCTTTCTTAGCTATGATTTTATTAAAAATATACTGAGATGAGAAAATCAATCCTTTCTCAGATGAGAAGAAATCCAAACATAAGCACAATAAAACGTGTGAAAGCAATAAAATACATGCTATAGAATTCAACCATATTCAAATATATACTGATAGAGCAAATATGAGAGAGGATAATAGTACATGAAGCTAAACTAGGCCCTCTTCCATGAAAAATCATAGGCTCAAATTGTCTATGGAGGGGCTAGGCCACTCATAATGACAAAAGATGAAGACACTAATAAGAGTTATATAACATTTTTAGTAGTTATATTAAGCTTCTAAGTGAGGTTAAAAAGTAACAGAAATATTCCCAACCGTGTGATAAAAACATTAAAAAATTACTACAATTGACAGAACTCCAGGATCATAAGAGACTTGTTAGATTCTAAAGGAAGTTGCTAATGAATAAGGAAAGCTGTTAAACAGGCATTGAAAATCTCCAAAGAACTAGGGCATGCATTAAAGAAATCTTCAGGAAAATGCAATATAGTAAAATTCAGAAAAAAATGTTTAACTGTGGTGTGGTATAAAACTCCAGTGGTGTGAATTTCAGAATCAAGAATAGACCTGAGAAGGAAGAGGAAGAGGAGTAGGAGGGGGACCTTTCTAGCAAAGATCATTACCTGTCAAAACCATGAAGTCTCTTAATAAAATAAGCTACTGACTAGATTTTAAATTTGCATTGGAAATGCCATGACGATTAAAAATTTTTACATAAAAAAAGGCCTTGGTTATTTGAATGTGTTCTCTAACTCTGGTTGTGTGCTTGGAATTAAAGCCCTATCACTGGCGTTCCAACTCTGCTGTGATCCTATTTTGGGGGCTAGTCCCTGGCAATGATGCTATGAGCATATTTGCCAAATTGTCTAAAGACCACTTTTCTTGTTATGCAAATATCAGTTTAGTCATCCAACTTGTGTATACAGTTCTGGAACAAGAAGCATCTGGAAAAAAAAGAACATATTATGACACTTAGCTAAAAGTGGGGGATGGGGATATTCTTTGGAGGAAAAGAATTCTATCAAGGACCTAATATATTTAATTCTGTTCGTTAAAAACAAATTTCCAATGGTTTCAAACCAGAAATTAATTAAAATAAAAATGGGAGTTAACATGAAATATTAACAAAACTTTATCATTCCTATTTGTTTTTGTTAACTGTGATTAATGAGTGTTCAGAAAAAACATGGCATTATATTAATGTCTCCTAAATATTTGAAAATCTATAATTTAGCACTTCTTACATTTCTTTATTATTATTATTATACTTTAAGTTCTAGGGTACATGTGCACAATGTGCAGGTTTGTATACATGTGCCATGTTGGTGTGCTGCACCCATTAACTCCTCATTTACGTTAGGTATTTCTCCTAATGCTATCCCTCCGCCAACCCCCCACCCCATGACAGGCTGTGGTGTGTGATATTCCCAACCCAGTGTTCAAATGTTCTCATTGTTCAATTCCCACCTGTGAGTGAGAACATGCAGTGTTTGGTTTTCTGTCCTTGCGATAGTTTGCTCAGAATGATGGTTTCCAGCTTCATCCATGTCCCTACAAAGGACATGAACTCATCCTTTTTACAGCTGCATAGTATTCCATGGTGTATATGTGCCACATTTTCTTAATCTAATCTATCATTGATGGACACTTGGGTTGATTGCAAGTCTTTGCTATTGTGAATAGTGCCATAATAAACATATGTGTTCATGTCTTTATAGCAGCATGATTTATAATCCTTTGGGTATATACCCAGCAATGGAATTGCTGGGTCAAATGGTATTTCTAGTTTGAGATCCTTGAGGAATCACCACACTGTCTTCCACAATGGTTGAACTACTTTACAGTCCCACCAACAGTGTAAAAGCCTTCCTATTTCTCCACATCCTCTCCAGCACCTATTGTTTCCTGACTTTTTAATGATCGCCATTCTAACTGGTGTGAGATGGCATCTCATTGTGGTTTTGATTTGCATTTCTCTGATGACCAGTGATGATGAGCCTTTTTTCATGTGTGTGTTGGCTGAATAAAGGTCTTCTTTTGAAAAGTGTCTGTTCATATCCTTTGCCCATGTTTTGATGGGGCTGTTCGATTTTTTCTTGTAAATTTGTTAAAGTCTTCGTTGATTCTGGATATTAGCCCTTTGTCAGATGAGTAGATTGCAAAAATTTCCTCCCATTCTGTAGGTTGCCTGTTCACTCTGATGGTAGTTTCTTTTGCTGTGCAGAAGCTCTTTAGTTTAATTAGATCCCATTTGTCTATCTTGGCTTTTGTTGCCACTGCTTTTGGTGTTTTAGTCATGAAGTCCTTGCCCATGTCTATGTCCTGAATGGTATTGCCTAGGTTTTCTTCTGGGTTTTCATGGTTTTACATATAACATTTAAGTCTTTAATCCATCTTGAATTAATTTTTGTATAAGGTGTAAGGAAGGGATCCAGTTTCAGCTTTCTACCTATGGCTAGCCAGTTTTCCCAGCACCATTTATTAAATAGGAAATCATTTCCCCATTTCTTGTTTCAGTCAGGTTTGTCAAAGATCAGACGGTTTTAGATGTGTGGTGGTATTTCTGAGGCCTCTGTTCTATTCCATTCGTCTATGTTTCTGTTTTGGTACCAGTACTATGCTGTTTTGGTTACTGTAGCCTTGTAGTATAGTTGGAAGTTGGGTAGCATGATTCCTCCAGCTTTGTTGTTTTTGCTTAGGATTGGCTTGGCAATACAGGCTCTTTTTTGGTTCCATATGAACTTTAAAGTAGTTTGTTTCCAATTCTGTGAAGAAAGTCATTGGTAGCTTGATGGGGATGGCATTGAATCTATAAATTACCTTGGGGAGTATGGCCATTTTCACAATAGTGATTCTTCCTATCCATGAGCATGGAATGTTCTTCCATTTGTTTGTATCCTCTTTTATTTCATTGAGCAGTGGTTTGTAGTTCTCCTTGAAGAGGTCCTTCACATCCCTTGTGAATTGGATTCTTAGGTATTTCATTCTCTTTGTAGCAATTGTGAATGGGAGTTCACTCATGATTTAGCTCTCTGTCTGTTACTGGTGTATAGGAATGCTTGTGATTTTTGCAGATTGATTTTGTATCCTGAGACTTTGCTGATGTTACTTATCAGCTTAAGGAGATTTTGGGCTGAGATGATGGGGTTTTCTAAATATAAATCATGTCGTCTGCAAACAGGGACAATTTGACTTTCTCTTTTCCTAATTGAATATTTATTTCTCTTTATTTCTTTATTTCTTTCTCTTGCCTGATTGCCCTGGCCAGAACTTCCAGCACTATGTTGAATAGGAGTGGTGAGAGAGGGCATCCCCGTCTTGTGCCAGTTTTCAAAGGGAATGCTTCCAATTTTTGCATATTCAGTAAGATATTGGCTGTGCGTCTGTCATAAATAGCTCTTATTATTTTGAGATACGTCCCATCAATACCAAATTTATTGAGAGTTTTTAGCACGAAGCGCTGTTGAATTTTGTCAAGGGCCTTTTCTAAATCTATTGAGATAATCATGTGGTTTTTGTCTTTGGTTCTGTTTATCTGATGGATTATATCTATTGATTTGCATATGTTAAACCAGCATTGCATCCCAGGGATGAAGCCAACTTGATCTTGGTGGATAAGCTTTTTGATGTGCTGCTGGATTCGGTTTGCCAGTATTTTATTGAGGATTTTCGCATCGATGTTCATCAGGGATATTGGTCTAAAATTCTCTTTTTTTGTTGTGTCTCTGACAGGCTTTGGTATCAGGATGAAGCTGGCCTCATTAAATGAGTTAGGGAGGATTCCCTCTTTTCCTATTGTTTGGAATAGTTTCAGAAGGAATGGTACGACTTCCTCTTTGTACCTCTAGTAGAATTCAGCTGTGAATCCTGGACTTTTTTTGGTTGGTAGCTATTAATTATTGCCTCAATTTCAGAGTCTGTTGTTGGTCTATTCAGGGGTTCAGCATCTTTCTGGTTTAGTCTTGGGAGGGTGTATGTGTCCAGGAATTTATCCATTTCTTCTAGATTTTCTAATTTATTTGCATAGAGGCATTTATATTATTCTCTGAGGGTAGTTTGTATTTCTGTGGGATCGGTGGTGATATCCCCTTTATCATTTTTTATTGAGTCTATTTGATTCTTCTCTCTTTTCTTCTTTATTAGTCTTGCTAGTGGTCTATCAGTTTTGTTGATCTTTTCAGAAAACCAGCTCCTGGATTCATTGATTTTTTGAAAGGTGTTTTGTGTCTCTATTTCCTTCAGTTCTGCTCTGATCTTAGTTATTTCCTGACTTCTGCTAGCTTTGGGATGTGTTTGCTCTTGCTTCTCTAGTTCTTTTAATAGTGATATTAGGGTGTCGATTTTGGATCTTTGCTGCTTTCTCTTGTGGGCATTTAGTGCTATAAATTTCCCTCTACACACTGCTTTGTATGTGTGCCAGAGATTCTGGTATGTTGTGTCTTTGTTCTCATTGGTTTCAAAGAACATCTTTATTTCTACCTTCATTTCGTTATGTACCCAGTAGTCATTCAGGAGCAGGTTGTTCAGTTTCCATGTAGTTGTGCAGTTTTGAGTGAGTTTCTTAATCCTGAGTTCTAATTTGATTGCACTGTGGTCTGAGAGATAGTTTGTTGTGATGTGTGTTCTTTTACATTTGCTGAGGAGAAGCACTTCTTACATTTCTGATGTGAAAACTGTTTAAACACTATGGCATCCTAGTTTAATAATTACATATTGAGTGGTCCAAACAGACCATAAATTTTTCCGAAAGCAATATTCATATCACACACATTGAAGTTATTTTCGACTGGATATTATACGATGCTGCTTATTTAGGCAAGATAGGGTTTTCTTTTAATATTGCAATGTGTGATGTACTAAAGAACGTTTATGTTGAAGCTTTAAAAAGACAGAAATAAGAGAAACCCAAACACATTCTGACTGGCTTTAAAAGTAAGAATAAATAGTCCTTCCAAAGCATCATAAAATGGATATAACAGCAAAAAAAAAAAAAATGGGTAGAAATGTTATCGTTGTTTATTCTTTGTTTCCTCAAGGGGAAAAAATAGCACTTTTATCATGGTTGGGACATAACTTCTAAAGAAAAACAAGTTTAGAGCTTTCTATGTATTTTCTATTTCTTTCTTTAGACAATATTACCACGTGGTCTGGTCTAATGCAGCTGTGACACATACACACACACACACATCACCGACCAGGATAGGCTGTGCTATTGCTTTTGCTTCTTAGTGTGAATATTGAAAGGCCACAGGGTCACCTTCAGCTCTTTGGACACTGGCTTCCTGTACGTCCTGCTGTGTTTCCTGCTTGAATGCACAAGCCTTATTGCACCGAGTATGTTTTGCAGAAATGTACCTTGATATGCCACATAATTCCCATACACATTTGCGGGCCTGCACTCATTATCTATTGAAAACAATCTGACCGAAAAGTGACAGTCTCGATTGTGATTTTCATTTGATCTTACAAATTATTTCCAAGGGCCACGGTGTTGGCACATTTGTAACTCCTGTGTCTCCTTCACCCTCTACAACAGACTTAGCCCCACCTTTTCATGGAAAAGCACAAGACCCTCAAATCTTTGTGTTGTCCTAACGGAATTCAAAGAATTACTTCCTTCGAAGCTATTTTCCTCTTTTTTTAACTTACATTTCTAAAGCTAGAGTCAGGATAGTTGATTCTGGTGCTGAAAAAAAATCAGTTAATAACGATTTTTATAAACTTCTACACATTTCTTTTGTGTAGGGTTGGTGTCGTGGAATATTGTGCATTTGGAGGTTAGAAAGAAACTGGTTCACTTTTTTTTTTTGAGGCAGGATTTCACTCTGTTGCCCAGGCTGGAGTGCAGTGGTGCGATCTCGGCTCACTGCAACCACCGCCTCCCGGGTTCAAGTGATTCTCCTGCCTCAGCCTCCCAAGTAGCTGGGATTACAGGCACCCGCCACCACGCCCAGTTAATTTTTGTATTTTTAGTAGAAATGGGGTTTCACCATGTTGGCCAGGCTGGTCACCAACTCCTGACCTCAGGTGATCTGCCTGCCTCGGCCTCCCAAAGTGCTGGTATTACAGGTGAGAGCCAACACGCCTGGCTGGTTCACATTTTAAATATGTTACTTTTTAACCAAATGATTTGGGGCAAGTTTCTCCTGTTTTTCTTTTTTTTTGAAATAGAGTTTCATTCTTGTTGCCCAGGGTGGAGTTCAATGGCGCGATCTCAGCTCACCACAACCTCCGCCTCCCAGGTTCAAGCGATTCTCCTGCCTCAGCTTCCCTAGTAGCTGGGATTACAGGCATGTGCCACCATGCCCAGCTAATTTCATGTTTTTAGTAGAGACGGGGTTTCTCCATGTTGGTGAGGCTGGTCTCAAACTCCCGACGTCAGGTGATCCGCCCGCCTTGGCCTCCCAAAGTGCTGGGATTACAGGCATGAGCCACTGCGCCCGGCCATTTCTCCCCTTTTTCACATGTGTTTTCTCAGCTATAAAATATTATTTATCCCTGTAGATCTCTATTCACCTCGAAAGTCAAGATAAAACTTTCCATTTGCTTCCCAGTATATATTTGGACATTTTGCCATACTGAACTTACCCATGCCTGTTTTTCAGTGTGTTCATTTGTATTACTTTGGAAAAGCTATTATCTTGCCATCCTCTTTGTTGTCTTCTGATTTCTACTCCCTATTTTTCATTGAGATTTTCTTCTGCCCTCAGGTAGTACATGCTCATCCATCTCCATTGTATATCAATAGGCCTTTGAAAATAATCCTAGCTGTAAATCCTGCCGATTAAATAATTCAGAATTATTTGCTCATCTGCATCATCCTGATATATATTCCTATGTTTCCCACACTGTGTTCAGTGGTAGAAACACATGCTAAATTATGCATGTACATTTTCTTTTTTCTTTTTTTTTTTAGACAGAGTATCACTCTGTTGCCCAGGCTGGAGTGCACTGGCACGATCTTGGCTCACTGCAACCTCTGCCTCCTGGCTTCAAGCGATTCTGCTGCATCAGCCTCCCAAGTAGCTGGGATTACAGGTGTCCACCACCATGCCTGGCCAATTTTTGTATTTTTACTAGAGACGGGGTTTCATTTGTGGGCTGGGCTGATCTCAAATTCTTGACCTCGTTATCTGCCCTCCTCGGACTCCCAAAGTGCTGGGATTCGCATGTTCATTTTCCAGTCACTATTTATGCATTCTTCAATCATACTGCTTTTCTCAGCATATACATACATAAAATGTTTTCTGTGCATGAAGCCTTATTCTAGGCACTGGGTATAGACTAAAAACAAAAAAAATAGGATAATCTATTCCCCTGCCCCCTTGAAACTCACAGTCAAACAGGAGAAAAATATATGAAACAAAAGAATAAAGTACATAATTTTGTCATTTGAATAAACACAAAGATAGAGTGATATTATAGAACAAAATCCTTAAGTACTTTCGGACAATGAGTAAGAGGTTTTAAAGAAATGCCATTTAAACAGATACTTTAAAAATAAAGAAAGATTCACCGAATGACAGGGATCAAGGAGGAACTATGAATAAGTAAAATTAACCTACAGAGGAACTTAAGGAAGAAACGTAGATCAGAATGTGCAGAGCTTTGAAAGAGTCATTTTAAGAATGTTCTTACCTTATCTGAAGGGTACTGGGAAGATACCGAAAAGTTTCAGCAGAAGGGTAACTTGACCTCAATTGTATTTTTAAAGAAATCATTCTAGTTTCTGTTTGTGGAGCAAGAAAAAAGAAAGATTGTTTGGGAAAGAACAGGAAGTGGGGTAAAATCATGAGTAGAATTCTACAAGCAGGTTTTGCAAATATATGTCTAGAGCTAGAAGAAATATCTGGTACAGATATAAATTTGGGTCCCTTCAGTCTATCATTATTAAAGGAAAGAATGGGAGTAGGTGAGATTCCATTGAGTGTATATTGCAAGAAGAGTGGGGAAAAGTGTGGGGAAAACACTTTAAAAATAAGTAGAAAAGTAAGACCTGGTAACGAACAATCTAGAAGCAAGAATTATAGAGGTATGAGGAACATCCTCAGAATGAGGTTACATTGTATGATGGGTGCTGTGATCACAGCCCTCTTTAAGGGTGGCCTCAACTGCCTGCAACCAATGACTGATCAACAGACGGATATGAAGGCACAGTCTACCCGTTCCAACTAGAACTTGGCCTTTATGCAACTCTGAAGTGTTATTTTAACACCAGTGTCCCCATAGGCTGAAGCTGCGTCCAGCCCACTTTCTCTCCTTGTCCTACCATGCTTCTCTCTACTTTCCTAGATATTGCTCCCAAGAGAATTCCATAAAAGACATCCTTCTTGTTAGTATCAATCTGACATTCTCCTTCCCTGGGAACACAACTGGTAGCACATGGAAAACTGCGTGTGTGTGTGTGTATGTGTGTGTATGTATGTGTGTGTATGTGTGTGTTTAAAGAGTGTGCTAGATTGTGTCTAGTAATCCTGCACAGTCAATAAATAATGTCTGCAATAGGAACAAAGTAGTGATTAGCCCTTTTGTTTCAGTAGTGAATGCAGCTAAATTGGTCAAGTCATGCCAGCAGCAATGGAATTGGACCGTGTAGAGGAATAAGAGAGGGAGACTGAGGATGGGTAATGTTGACAATCTTCCTGAAGAGCTTAGGAGGAAACACAAAATCAGGACAGTGGTAGCACATGTAAAATTTGTTTCAGGTGGAAGAAATGACATTGACTTTGGAATGTTCCTCCACAGGTGGGGGAGCGGCCATAGGAAAGACTGGCGTTAGGTTGACTAGAGGAGGATGCAGCACAGTTTCCTGTCTTGGCTTTTGTTTGTTTCAGGGAAGAAAGAGACAAAGATTAAGGACAGCAGAGGGAAATACAGAGTTGTGTTTGTGGTAAAAGATTAAAATAGTCATTCTGAAGGGTGATGGGTTGAATTGAGAAAATAAACGTGGTCTCTTTTTTTTAGGCAGCATCAGGAGTTCAGTTGAGAGTAACGACAATGAATTTATATGGCACAAATGTAGGCAATCACATGTTCTACTTGTTTTCTTGTTTAATGTAAATGGCCATGCATTTTGGGTTGGTTGGTAAATGGTGTTTGTGATGAAAACATCTGTTTCCCTTTTTTTTACTCTCAAGAAAAGAAAAACATTTAAAGAATATTTAAATTATCTTGCATTTGAAAAGAACACATGAATAAGCTTACATAAATATCTTCTCTGTTGGGGAATACTTCCTAATGAATCACATCCTTTGTCTATAGGGTAAAAGGAAAGAACATTATCTGACTAATAAGGAAGAAGGAGCTCTTTGTGAATCTATAACAATAAGCATAGATATTTGTCAGTCTAAACTTACCTTGTTGAGCCTCTATAATTAGAATATGACTGATGAAGAGAATAAATATTTGTATATAATGTAATGAAAGGCCTTGTAAAGTTTATTTGCATAGGAGATGTAGGTGGAAGCCTGGCTCAAATTAATCAGTATTATCTGCAGAACTGATTGCATTCCACTTCGGAGAATAAACGACAGGACATCCTGTGGTTCCTTTGAATTCTGGACATTACATGAAAGGGGACATATTATTGTTCTCTTAAATAATATCCGACTTGTAATTAAAAATGAATGTAGGGTTTAATGACTTCTTTTGTCTTCTTTTTTGTGCAGAGAAAACTTCTAAAGCTCATTTTTAACATTTGCTATTCAATTTATCGATTTATAAGCCTAGTTCTTCTCTAGGTCTCTTTCATTACTGAGATTATTTTATTTTTAAAATGGGAAATTGCAGCAATTATTTTAAGGGCTTATGAATTTTTTTAATCTTGGTTACAAATGTAAAACATTTTCAAATATTTTTAAATTTATTTATAAACCTTTATAACTTATTTTTTGAGTGCTTCAAATTTAGGACAGTAAATTTTTTCTGCATATCTAAATAACTTTTATAAATCTAATTAATAAAAATAGTGACCCTAAAATGCATCTAGTTGTTCCAAAATAATATATAAATACTAAAATATCAATTTAAAATACCATGTCAAAATCAAGCGAATAATCACATATTTTAAGTTTGAAATTATGAAACCATCATTCCAATTCACTAAGAATTCCAAATGTAATATATTTTATTTCACTTAAGTTCTTTAGTGTCTGCATCTACAAACAAAATTTCCCCGATAATTTTATTTTTGTAAGAACAATCAATATGGTGAATCCAAACGCTTTGCCAAATGTTCCAATATTGTTTATATTAGTAAGAAATTTAAAATCAAATATCTGTTTCAAGTACTCAACTGCACATTAGATATTGTACCTTTAAAACTCACTCTCTGCTGGGCATGGGGGCTCATGCCTGTAATCCCAGCACTTTGGGAGGCCAAGGAGGGCAGATCACCTGAGGTCAGGAGTTCAAGCCCAGCCTGGCCAACATGGAGAAACCTTGTCTCTACTAACAATACAAAAATTAGCCCGGCGTGGTGGGGTGCATCTGTAGTGCCAGTTACTCAGGAGGCTGAGGCAGGAGAATTGCTTGAACTGGGAGGGGGAGGTTGCAGTGAGCTGAGATCCCACCACTGCCCTCCAGCCTGGGCGACAGAGTGAGACTCTCTCTCAAAAAACAAAACGAAGCTTTCTCTCATAAGCGAAGTTCTCTTAAACATTACACGTATGTAGATTTCCAACACAGATTGGATCCTTTCCAATGCCAAACTATCTTTACTAGGATTTCAGATTTTTAAAGTATTTCTATGCTTAATTGGAAACCTGCCGAGGCTAAGGAGACGTGTACACATCATGAAAGCAACGACTATCTGGTAACTGAAGATACTCACAATACCAAACACTTAATTCTAAGTCTTATGCTGTGGGAGATCATGTCATCCTGCGCGACTATGATTTATTATGACCGGAAATCTTTGCCAGGATTTTGACAGATATTTTTAGATTCTGTTTTTTTTTTCTGAGCTACTAATAAAAACTTATGTAGAGCTTTTATGTTGGAGACCCTCAGACCTCAAGGAGGAAGTTATACCACCCATTGTCTGGAGTTACTTGTAACAGATTTCTAATTCTCCTGTCTAATCACAGAACTCTGCCCTCCCACCTACACTGGTCCTTTGTCTGTATGTTGAATGCATTATTTTAGCTCTTAAGAAACATATGTGTATTTTCCAACTAAACCGTAAAACTTCGTGGGAATACCAATGAATGCCTTTTCCATCTAACTTTAAAGAACTTTGAACTTCATAGAATTTTCTATTTTTTCATGTTCTTAATACCACAAAACACAGGTATTAATATCATACGTTATATGGCATTTGCATATCTCTTATAGCTTTATCTGACATGGGTTTGAAAATTATAAGGTCATTCTATTGGCATTTATTTAATTATTGCTTATGACATTTTATGTTGATTGAGCCCTACTTTTTTGGCTTTTGGAAATAAAGACTGCTGTGATTTTGTCTGTAATGGCGCAAACACGTTGTCATTCATTGACATATGAATGTACTTCAAGTTTAAAAGATGTCCTGTTTCTCTTGATCATCAGAAATCTCAGAGCTGACAGCACCAGGCATGTGTGTTTGTGTGTGTGTGACAGTGAGAGAGGGAGAGAGAGAGCGAGAGAGAGAGAGATTAAAAAAACACCCCAGAACATAGTAAAGTGACAGAAACAAATTAAAGATGAATTAAATTTCATCCAAACTTTAAATATGGTCATTTTGCACCTTTGAGAAAGTTGGGTAGCTTATTCTAGGACGATCATATTGGAGAAAGGATGGAATACCTGATTAGTATATTAACATAATTTTGAAGACATGAAATGAATAAAGTACTTGTTTCTAATGCATGATATGCAGGTGTATGTAAGAACTTTGTTAATAGTTGTCTTTTTGAAACAGTAATAGGTGTTTCCAGGTGTGCACAGGTATGTGCGAATATCAGAGATTAAAATAGAAACGGAACCAAAAAGCTGTGCCATCATTGAAAATATATTTGTTTAAAGACTACGTGACACTTAGGAGGCATTTTAATGCAGTATTTTATGTATGCAATTATTTACATATGTTTAAGTGTTTTTTATTTGACTTCCATAAAGTTTAGATTTGTTGCAATCTTATTTTTACCCTTGAGGGAAGAGAGAGACCCTCTCATATTGTTTTATATTGTTTTATACTCAGTACTTGTTTTAAGAAAAAAACTAGGAAGTGAAATCAAAGACAGGCAGCTCAGCGCCAGACCCAAAACCAGGCCTGGGCCTGCCTGGCGTAAACCTAGTAGCTAAAAATCAACTCATGACTTAGAACCCGATGTTACCCATAGATTTCAGGCATTGTATGGAAGAACATTGTGAAACTCTCTGCCCTGTTCCATTTCACTCTGACCACCGGTGCATGCAGCCCCTGCCACGTACCCCTTGCTTGCTCAAATCAATCACGACCCTTTCTTGTGAAATGCTTAGTGTTGTGAGCCCTTAAAAGGGACAGAAATTGTGCACTTGGGGAGCTCGGGTTTTGAGGCAGTAGCTTGCTGATGCTCCCCACTGAATAAAGCCCTTCCTTCTACAACTCGGCGTCTGAGGGGTTTTGTCTGCGGCTCATCCTGCTACACCCTTAGTAGTATCTGAATCTTGGAAAGGAAGGGGAGGGAATATCCAAATATCTTAAACGGGGTTCTCGGACTTCTAATAAACAGTTAAAATCTTACACACAAGGTATTTAAAGCATACAGATGATTCTACATTTGTTCTAACAGATCATAGTGCCATGAATATTTGTCCATTAACGAACATCCCTTACGTGTAAGAACATTTTGCCACTGCGCTTTTAGTTATCTCCTTTTCACCTACTGTCCCCTGGAATAGTCTCTCCCTTTTGTTTCTCAGGGGTCTTCTTGAGCCTGAAGCTTTTATTGGGCCTCACTTTTTGCTGCTTTGTTCCTTCGCCAGTTCTGGGCCTTTTTGCTGCGTCGACTACGGGTTGAAAAAAGGAGAAAGCGCAACCCCAAGCTACTGACCTATGAGTAACAAGGTCACCGAATTCCCCTTAGTCCTGCTGGGGTCTGATCCTCTACTCTGTGAAGACCACGGCTGGGGAAGACCTAACCTTCACTCCAGCTCGCTTGGATTTGTCAGTCTTTGATGATGGAAGCCTGAAATGCAGACCTTATACCCTAACCAATTCTTCCTCGGCCAAAAAAAAAAACAAAACCCAAAACCAAACCAAACCAAACAAAAAAACACGGCCACCTCTTTATGACCAACCATAGTTTTGGTTTAAGCCTTCAAGACGCACTTATCTACTTAATCCACAATTACATTTTAGTATCACGCTAAGCATGGAGTTATTATCAAGGATCAAATGGCCTCTGGCCTTTTGGAATCCACATGATCTTGGAACTCTGTGGAGATTGTCTTCGGATCACTTTGACCTGCTGTGGTTCACCTCACCCCGTGCATTTTGACTTTTCTATCTCCTTCCCTATTGTTGTGTAAAGTTACATCACGATGTTGAGTGGTGTGTTTTACACCCCAATGTCCCATAAACAAATAGTTTTAATACCCTTTTGTTGGTCTAATTTGTAAGTGACCATTTTATACGCCACAGTAAGTACCTGTAAAGTTGGAGAAAAAGAAAAGAGAATTGTGTTGTTCTTGTGCTAAGAAAGGGCAGCATTAAACTCCTCTGTAACCTCTTTTCTGTATTTCCGTTTTAACAAGGGTAGAGTTATCACAAAGTGGGTGAATGTAAGCATTCTTCCCTCAAACATCTGTGTTCTTCAGCCTGTCCCACTTCACCCTTTCCAAAGAAGGGCAGGTTTTTAAATAGAAGAGAAGCAATGTTGAATAAAGAGTATATCAGAACGCTCCATAATTCATATAACCTCCAGACAAGTTCTCAAGTTTATTGGTCAGAAAACACATGGTGACATTCACTACTTTTTTGTTATTATTGTAAAGATTTCTGTGAGAGTGTGGGGCTCAGTCAAACTTTGTAGGGAGAAATAAGCCACAGTCACAGAGATTCATTCATTCATTCATTCATTCATTCATTCATTCAACACGTAGCTTTGTTTCTATTATGCCCCACTGTCCTAGGCTCTGGGGATTAGACAGTGACCAAAACTGACAGGTATTTAGCCTCATGGAGCTTAAAGCATATTGAAGGGAACAGACAAAACTCACATAGGAATGTGCGATGTGCATAAATAAAATACTTTCGGTAAGTGCCATGACTAAAATACACCGAGGGATGACATACAGTTGCATGTTGCGTAAGAGAGACTTGCGTTAGGTAAGGTGTCTAGGTTAGCTGTCTCTGAGGAAATTGCATTTCAGCTGGGACCTTAAAAGATTACAGTGAGGTCAGAGAGTGTCCTAGGCAGAGATAAATAGAATGCGTAAAGGACTTTACGTTGAAAAATTCCTAAGCTGTTTGAAAAACTGATAGGGGCCAAGTTGCAGGTGAAATGGATGACAGCAAGTCAAGCTATTACCATTTTATTACAAACCACACATAGGGTCTTTAAATGTTCCAGAATTTTGATTTTTTTTATTACCTGGGAGAGAATGTAATTTTATTTTCATCAAATCTTGTTCTTATAAACTCCTTTTACATTTTGCTTTCATCTGAGTAAGCTGACCATATAGTGCCCTCGTGTGGCGTAGTGCTGTATTACACGATTAATACTGTAGACTCTTTGAGGCATGATTTTAGCAAAATTCTTTTACACCTTTTTCAGTTAATCTAAGTCACTTCTAGCTGCTCTCACTCAGACTCAAACATAGAATCTTATTTATTTGTATTGTTGTGTTTTACTACGTTCTCACATTCCACTGTGGAATGGACACGCGCTGGGAGCACAGACTCCAGTGACCTCAGGATCCAGGCAGACTGAGAACAAAAATTAGGGAGGCCAGACTAGACCTGAAACAAAGACTCCGAGAGATTTGGAGAAGCAGGTTATAGGAAAGACTTTCAATTTTATGTATTTAATTTATAAATAAGTAATGCCAAAATAAATAGCCTTGGGGACCATTGTATTTTTCAGTCTCTGTCCCCAGGTTTTTACTTTTAGCAAATGTACATGGTTAATTTCTCAGTCAACACCACAAATGCTTTGTATCCTTTTGTGCATTTTGACTATTTTAGAACTGATTATTTTGTGCATCAAGTTGTCTATTTCTGTTTCCAAGTTCAGCATTTTGCCACACGTTTATTTTGGAAAGTATTTCAGGAATCTTTGTTGCTCAAAACCAAGCACTGTAGCTGGAGCTGGTTTCTTTCCTCCTCTCCCTTCCTCTCTCTTCCTTCTTCCTTCCTAAGGCTTGAGCCATTTTTCACTAGAAGAGTTTTATTTTTAATTTTATTTTTATTTATTTTTTTGACAAATGACTGCCAGTATGCTTTATGGAATGCAGCTGTTGAACTTTATTTCCTGCTTTTCTTTGCATTAAAGTAGTCCCAAAATTGTTTTCTGAGGAACTCTTCACTTTGACTGCCAGCGCTGCTTGTGTACCTTTCAAGTCAGAAATTGAGCGGTCTGTTCAGGCCCATCTTTATCCAGTTCCTGCTTTTCACATGAGGATGTTTGTACTACATGCAATTTTGTTGACTTTTGGAGTGTAAAGCTTTGTTTGTAAATGAAAACATAGAATTACAGCTTTCCCGCTACTTGTCTGGGACTATAATCACGAATTCACTGCAGCTGGATACTTTTCAGACACGTGGATAAGATAAATAATATTTATGAAAGATGGCCTGGAGGAAACGAAGCCATCCATTCTGCCATGTTATCTAAAATCTGTTTCAAGATGAAGTGAGACCACCAAAAATGCCTAACTGGCTGGGCGCGGTGGCTCACGCCTGTAATCCCAGCACTTTGGGAGGCTGAGGCGGGTGGATCATGAGGTGAGGAGATCGAGACCATTCTGGCTAACACGGTGAAACCCCGTCTCTACTAAAAACACAAAAAGTTAGCCAGGCGTGGTGGCGGCGCCTGTAGTCCCAGCTACTTGGGAGGCTGAGGCAGGAGAATGGTGTGAACCCGGGAGGCGGAGCTTGCAGTGAGCCGAGATTGCACCACTGCACTCCAGCCTGGGCGACAGAGTGAGACTCTGTCTCAAAAAAAAAAAAAAAAAAAAAAAAAAAAAAAAAAAAGCCTAACTGGACCACATCGTACTGGGCCCAACACAGTCGCTTCTTACTGAACTGCTTTAGCCATCATAAAACCTTCTCTTCATGAGGGGCCGTAGGAAATATTTTCTCTTATTTCATATTGGTGTTCTCCCAAATAACTAGAATATATCATGCACGGTCTTGTTACTGGTTATATTTTCTCCTTTCTGCATGTTAATTAGAAAACTCAAAGTCAAATTTGTGCTCTGCCCTGACTCAGTGCATGATTCGCCAGTGTCCATTTGTTCACTGACCACATTTCTGACACCATCTTGCTTCCCTATTTTTTGTATTTTCTAAAGGTTCTTTCTAAAGAGTTTAAGTATTTTATATTGCTATATTGTATGCATTTGCAAGAAACTTAAATGCATTTGGAACAGAAGTGATAGATAAGTAACAACCATGTGATCGCTATCGATTCTGTACCTAATTATACGTACATAATTCCTGGCTTAACCGTCTGTAACCTAAATAAGTAAGAATTAATACACCCTATAATTCCTCGATAGCTGAAACCTCCCCCCAGATTAATTTTATAAGCCATGCTAATCCTATTTCTCAGTGCACAGAGGTTAAACTTGTGGACTAATAGTGCATTAATATTCCTCATGAAAAATATAGCTAAATAGGGAGAAAGGAGATGAAAAGAACCAAAAATATTCTTTTAAGGATAATATTTGATCCTCTGCATCCATTCATTAAAGCTAATATTCATTCTCCATTTCTCTCTGTCCATCTGGTTCTATGAAAAGACCTAGCCTGCTCTCAACATGTGTGTGACATTAATAGATGTTAGTGATACAGAGATTGCCGTCCGTGCAGATTGACAGCACTATGTGGAGGTGAGAAGGAGTCTTGCTTACCACTTAGGATCTGGATCTCTGGTCTGCTTTGTCATGCAACACAATCCTTCTGGGATTTGTAAGTGACGACAAGCCTCAGCGATAATTATATTAAAATGCTTTTAACTTAGTGTAAACATAATTTAATAAGATGTAGATGTTCAAAAGGCTAGCCTTGAATTCAGTCTTGAGACCAGAGACAATATGCCTGTGTGCATGGTGTATGTCTGGAAAGCATGTACATTCTTTGACCCCAGTTAATTTCTACGAAGAAGTGTGTTAGTCTCTGATCTAATAATCTCATCTGCAGATTACTACATTTTTATTACGATAAAGAACACCTGGGCTTTTAAAATATAGTAAGGTTATCTTACCTGGAATATTAAATATTATTGAAGTTACAACTTTGGAGAAATTATATTTTTAATGAATATGGTTATATTATACCTGTTCGTTATTAGAGTAGCCCTCAAAGTTGGTGATTTATCAATGCGTTGCTGCTGAATAACAATAGCTTTATTGAATGTCTGCTTCATACTGAGCGTTGTATAAGAGGCTTTTCATATATTATCTCATTTAGTCATCATAAAACATTTTATGGAATGCATTGTCAACATTTGGTGAATGAAAAGTGGAGTAAATTGTTTGCATTCCCATAGGTGGGCAGGTTTTTTATGCTAAAAAAAAAAGAGAATGGTTGCATTCACATCTCTTAACCTATATGCACACTTCCTTTGCACAGTGGGGTTTGGCAAAGCTCTATCTTCTGCTAGTGTTAGGGCAATTCTGATTGAAATCATACCATTTTAGATAAAATTAAAATTAAACTTGTATTTGTATAACTTGAAAATTGTGAATTTTTCCTGCACTGACAGGGAGGCACACTTCATGATTGGCACTCAGGTTTATGTTTTAGAGTAGCAAACAGACAGTGATAAGCCAGAAAAATGAGTTTGTACATAAACTGCAAATATTTTTACTTAATATAGTAAGCAGTAAATAATTAATCAATGTTTTTGATCATATGAATGACAATTTGAACGTGGGAATATTGCAGCCCTTATGCACTACAGATGAGATTATGGATTGTCACACTGGTTGAAAAGACAATATGAAATTATACAATATGTTTTAAGATGCTCACAACCCCTAAAAAGCTAGCAAGGAATCTCAGACACATGTGCATAAGGACACACAAGAGCATCCATGGCAGCTCTGTCTACGGTAACGGGGCACTGAAGATTAGCAGGAGAGCAAGTTAACAAATCATAGCATGTTTACAAATGGAATACTACACAGCAGTGTGAATGAGGGACCGGAACTGTAAATGTTAACAAGATTAATCTCAGGAACACAATGTTGAATGAAAATAGCACACCTCAGAAAGATACATATTTCTTGAGTATACTTGAATAAAGTTCAAAGCACGCAACACTAAACAACATATTAGAGGCACATATGAAGGTACAACTATTAATAAAGATAAAGAGGAATTAAAAACCACACAAGATACAGGATAATGGTAATCTCTCTGGGGGAGAGAGTTGTCAGGATGAGGGACCCTCAGGGACCCTAAGGGTTTCGGCAACGTCTTTTTTTTATTTTTTTCGAGACGGAGTCTCTCTGTCACCCAGGCTGGAGTGCAGTGGCTCGATCTCGGCTCACTGCAAGCTCCGCCTCCCGGGTTCCCGCCATTCTCCTGCCTCAGCCTCTCCGAGTAGCTGGGACTACAGGCGCCGCCACCACGCCCGGCTAATTTTTTGTATTTTTAGTAGAGACGGGGTTTCACTGTGTTAGCCAGGATGGTCTCGATCTCCTGACCCCGTGATCCGCCCGCCTCGGCCTCCCAAAGTGCTGGGATTACAAGCGTGAGCCACCGTGCCCAGCCTCAGCAACTTCTTATTTTGAGCTGGGTAGCTAGGCGGTGGGTGTAAGGAACCCCCTTTTCCATTTAATCTCAGTGTCTCACATTTATCACAAGCATTTTTTGTTTTTGCTTTTGTTTTTTTGAGACAGGGTTTTGCTGTGCTGCCCAGGTTGGAGGGCAATGATGTGACCACAGCTCACTGCTACAGCCACGACCTCTTGGGCTCAAGCAATCCTGTCACCTCAGCCTCTGGAGTAGCTGAGACCACAGGGGCATGCCACCACCCCTGGCTAATTTAAGTGTATATATATATATATATATATATATATATATATATATATATATAGAGTGTGTGTGTGTGTGTGTGTGTGTAGAGACAGAGTTTGCCATATTGCCCAGGCTGATCTCAAACTCCTGGACTCAAGTGATCCATCTCCCTCAGTCTCCCAAAGTGCTGGGATTACAGGCGAGAGCCACAGAGCCTGGACACAAGCGTTCCTTTAGTGTCTATGTATTAAATATTCCAACAAGGACAAACAATGAGAAAATATTTAGACCTTAAATATTTTCTAAGTAAACTTATTTATATCGCACTCTTTAGAGAAGCACCTCCTCTTACTTTATTATTTACACATATTCTTCTCTGAATTTAATTCATAAAAGTTATTGTCCACTGTCCTCTAATTTGTGCCACTTTTTCATCAAATGAGGAAGATATGTGTGTGTCCTCGTACCCTGGGTGGCATGTTGCAAATTTTTCACTCCTGGTAGTGCATAGTCCCTCTCTGGAAATCAGGTCAATTGGTAGAGTCCTCTGTATTTCTGCCTCCTGCCCCAGTGTTTTAAAAATGATAAAAAGATAGGCCTCTTCTTCTTCGTGCTGTAATACAACCCAAGCATAGCAAAGCTTTGATTAAATGAGTACAGAATAGTTGGTAGCTGATGCTTGCTATTCCCAGTGTGATGGTTAATAACGAGTGTCAACTTGATTGGGTTGAAAGATGCAAATAACTGTTCCTGGGTGTGTCTTTGAGGGTATTGCCAAAGGACATTAGCATTTGAGTCAGTGGACTGAGAGACACAGACCCACCCTCAATCTGGGTGGGCGCTGTCTAAGCAGCTGTCATTGTGGCTAAGATAAAAGCAGGCAGGAGAACGCAGAAGGACCAGACTGGCTAAGTCCTCTGGTCTCCATCTTTCTCCCGTGCTGGGTGCTTTCTGCCCTCGAACATCGGACTCTGAGTTCTTCAGCTTTCAGACTCTTGGATTACACCAGTGATTTGCCAGGGGCTCTCGCGTCTTCGGCCACACACTGAAGGGGACACCGCTGGCTTCCCTACTTTTGCAGTTTGGGACTCAGACTGGCTTCCTGGGTCCTCAGCTTGCAGATGGCGTATTGGGGGCTTCACCTTAAGATCATGTGAGTCAATTCTCCTAATAAACTCCCTTTCATGCATACATCTATCCTATTAGTCCAGTCGCCCTAGAGAACCCTGACTAATACACCCAGCTAGGAGGTACAGTTAAGTTGTCAATACCACCCACAGGCTGGTTCTTGTGGCCACTGCCTCTTACAGTGTTTATTTCTCCATCGAGTTCGCAACGGCTGTGGCTTGCTGTGCTCTCCCTCTTCTCTCTCAGTACCTGATGGCCAGAGCTGTTTCCAGATCTTTGCCTTTATAAATGCCTTCTTCCCTCCTACAGCTGATTCCTTCCAACAGGGCTCAGCAGGTGAAAGGCAGTTCACACAAGTCTTCTCTAATGAATACTGCTGTGATGCTTTTTGAAATTACTAACATTCCTATCGCTTTCATTAAACAGTGAAGATAGAAGATTAAAGGCCACTATCCCTGCACAAGAGCTCCTCCTTGTGGCCTGCCCATGTTTTAAATGTGCAAACCTTGGTGATATATTGATATCCTGTGATGAGTTCATCCCACATCAACAATTGAGTTTTCTTCTGTTCTTTCGTATTTTATCACGTGTATAATTATTTTTCTCCAGATGAATCTTGTACTGTTTGTTATATTTACTTGTTCTTATATATATTGCCATATTGCCTAGGCTGGAAAAAAAATTGACTTACGCACTTATTTAGTGCCTCATTTGAAAAAAATGATGGTTTCAATTATTTGAAACTCTAAAGTACATTTTCTTCATGTCCGTTTTCTATATTTTAAAAATGAAGTACTTTCATATGTATTCATGTCACTACAGTCATAAGTTCCCGTCCAAAGTTCCACTGAAGAACCACGTTATCTTACACATCTCAAAGGAATTTAGCTGATGAAATAATTTGAACTAATCAAGGAAGGGATAACATCCTACTTTTTGCAGACTTTGCTTTCACATGTATATTACACATGGACTACATTATAAAAGTGTTTGCAAAAATTACTTTTAAGTACATTAATCACTGTTTCTGACAGGTAAAATGCTGAAATAAGCTTCTTGTAATGAGTGTGAATATTTTTTTGGGGCTTGCAGAATATTGCAGATTAATATCACAGAAAGCATGTCTAGTTCATGCAACAATTATTTTCATGCAAATTTTGTGGGTCTTTACAAATAATACATATTTGTTACCACTCTTCTTGATAGCGAAGAAAATAAAAATAATAAATATTTGAGAAAAGATCAGGTTCACTTATACTACATATACCACATTATCTTTCATATCAATAGTTGCCTTGCACTTTAAACCTGTAACAAAACATGAGAAATTTTAGAAGGGAAAATATTGGAAGATAAATTAATACCTCTGAAGCCTGTATTCCTATAAATTTAGTTGATAAAGCTCAGCTTATTTAGAGTTTTGAAGAGATATTTTCTCTTCAATGAAGAAATCTCCATAATTGAATGATCTAAATTTCAATGATTAAAAGTACTATTAAAAGAAAATATTTATAGAAAAGCATTCCTTTAACAATTTTTACGTCCAAAATATGATTTAATTTTTCATGAAATGGGAATATGAATGATCATACATTCTTTTCCACACACTTCATAAATTTAAAAGTTCTCAATCTATTTTAAAAACCCATATGTAAACAACAGTGTCATAGGATATGTTAAGAACTACAGCAGTCAGAAAAAGTTAACAACCCTTGAAATGGCACAGGAAAGGACAGGATGTCTTCCAGGAAGAGGTGCCAATTCTGTTTAAAATTAAGAGACAACGGAGTAATGCAAATACTAACTTTACCCTGCAAATTGCAACATTTATCATCTAGCATCAAATGTGTATGCTGGGACTGACGCATGCACGCACAGATGGTTTGTGTTCCATAATAAAGTTAATTGGTGAAATAAAATAATGGGTTTAATTTCTAGCAAAGAAATGCTTGGTTAATCTAAATTAGTAATATTTGCTTATGGAATTTCCTACCCCAATTATTTCAGATGCTGTCCCTGAGATTTTTTTTGTTAAACTGCATGATACACATTTTGGGTGAAGTATTTTTAAAACTTAGGGTATCTCCTTATTTTCTGATTAAAGTAAAATTTCTCAGTGTTTCTGTAAGGACTTTGGCAAATACTCTTTCTGCTTTCTAAAACAAAATATAAGAACCAGAAATCTTTGTAATCCTTCACTATGTTGATGTCTTTTACAGCAGATTTCTCAGGAAGTATTGTTTGTCGTTCCAAACTGAAATTTTCCCTTCATAATCTAACATTCATATCTTCAAATCTGACCAAACTCTGTGTAAGTGATATTTTGTAAAACTCATTCTGTGTTTAGGACAAGTGAACACAAAGTTGTCACCTTCAAAATAGCTAAGTGGTCATATCACATGTTAAATTGACTGGGGAAATTCTAAACATTGAAAGTGTTCAAATCTGGATTTTTCCTCAAGAAATATAACCTTTGGTTATTTATATTTGAAAGAAGCTAGTTTTATGAATTAAGCTTTAATTCTGAGATAATTACATGGTCATAGGCAGTTATAAGAAATAATGCAGAGATATTTTATTGCCACTTGCCTAGCTTCCCCCAGTGGTAATGTAGGCCAAACTATAGGACAGTATCGTAACAAAGATGCTGACATCGATATAATCCACTGAACTTATTCAGGGTCAGTTTTACTTTTTACGTTAAAGTACATGATTCATTTAGTTTTTGTTTTTAAAATAAAATATCTGAGGGACAAGTCTGCTGACTTAGTTCTTTAAATTTTACAACTAATGCAAAGTTACTGAGACTTACAGAGCTTTGAGAAGTGCACTGTTATTTCCAGAGTTAAATTTAAATAAAACACTTAAACTCTGAGACTATTTTCTAGTTGTAAAAAGGTTAAAACTGCATTGTAGCTGTTCCTTTCCTTTCATTTCAAAACCTAAACAATGTTCTATTATTTAAAGGTAGTTCATTAATAAGCAAAGATTTGTTACAACCGTGATGACAATAACATGTATGTATATTTTAGCATTTGAATACATTCTACATGAAAACATTTCTTTATATTTAAACTATTATTTCATACAAACAGAAGTCAAAAGAAATGTTATCAGATGCTATAAAATAACTCTTCCATAATGTAGGATGCACTGGGAAAATAGTGATAAAATATCATGTGCTGTTTTGGCATTAGATTTTCCATACATGAAGATAAATGGGTTCATTAACTTCTTCCACCCATCTTTTATATTTTGTAGATTGACTTCATATTACTGTGATAAGAGGCAGATTGAAATCCTGGCTTCCTGATGATATATCTTCTTGTATGAACTCTTGTTGATGTAGATTAAGTGGGCTAGCAGATACAGTAGTACTCATAAAATAGCTTTTCAGAGCTTTATATAGTTTAATAAACATTTGCCTATTTCCCAAAAATATCGTGCAAACATACTAAATATAAAGTCAACAATCTGTACTTTATATATCTATTACCATTGTATAACAATGTAATTTATCTATTTGAAACTAAATTGACCAAAGACATTAACAAACATATAGGGAAATTTAAGTTTTATGTCTTTATGGAAATATGTTTTAAGTCCTGCCTTTTTGTAATTGAGAGTTATATTTTTACTCGAATATTTAAATGTTATATGTAATTACAATCATAAGGCAACACCTATCATGAATGAATCCTGATTTGGTGAGGTGAAATGTCTTAGTTTATGTTTGTATAAATTGTATACAATATTGTGTAATTTGTATAAAATATTTTATCTGAATTTAGTTCTTTAGGTCAGATGGAAAAACCTCTCCTGCCTAGCCCTACCTCCAATAATTGGAAAATCTACTTACTGACATGTCAAGTCACTTCTCTTGAGGAATCAACTTCTAAAAGTAGTAGTCATAGAGTGAGTTTAGACGGAAATTCAGAAACGTCAACTAAAGTTAACTATACCCCTGTTGTTCACTGTTATCATGACTTTCATTTTTCTATCCGGCCAAAAATACTTCTAGTTTTATTCCCTCCAAGTTTAATGCCTTCTTGTTTACATGCCTATTGCATGTTGTCACTTATAAGTAGGAGCTGAAGAGTAAGGACACATGGACATAAACAGAGATAACAGACACTGAGAATTCCAACAGGATTTGGATTATGTATTATATTATTCACATTAAGTCCTATGAGCCTATCAGTGGAGGTGCATAATAATTATTTCAAAAATAATTTTAAACATGGAAGTTTGAAACGCATTTTTGGCATTATCATGGAAAGTTGGAGAGAAGAGCAGAGATTTTCTAGCTGTCCTCTTGGTATGCTTGCTTATGCATTAGCTTGAATAAACTGACACATCCCGTGTCAGCCCTGAAACCCTTAAGCTGAAGTTTGGGGAGGTGAGGAATCTCTGGACATATCCTTGAGTTGATTATCAGTTTGAAAGGGCAGTGTACTAGTCTGTTCTCATGCTGCTAATAAAGACACACCCGAGACTGGGTCATTTATGAAGGAAAGAGGTTTAATGGACTCACAGTTCTACATTGCTGGAGAGGCTTCACAATCATGGCTGAAGGCGAATGAGGAGCAAAGTCACATCTTACATGGCAGCAGGGAAGAGGGCATGTGCTTTATAAAACCATCAGCTCTCATGAGACTTATTCAACATCACGAGAACAGCATGGAAAATAACCACCTCCATGATTCAGTATCTTGCACGGGGTCCCTCCCACAACCTGTGGGGATTCTGGGAGCTACAATTCAAGATGAGATTTGGGTGGGGACACAAAGCCAAACCATATCAGGCAGACCTTACTAATTGTCACCACCATCTTTTTATTGTATTTATCTTATGTTCTAATTTTAGAGGCAGAGATTATTTGTTACATGGCTATTCCATGCGTGATGGTAGGGTATGTGCTTCTAGTACACCTGTCACCCAAATGGTGAACATTACACTCAATAGGCAGTTTATGAACCCTCACTCCCCAGTCGCCCTCCCTGCTTTTGGAGTTTTCAGTGTCTGTTATCTCCATCTTTATGTCCATGTGTCCCCATTATTTAGCTCCTACTTGTGAGAATGTGAAATGATTTGAGTTCCTGCTTCTGGGTTTGTTCACTTAGAATAATAGCCTCCAGCTCCATCCACATTGCTGCAAAGGGCATGATTTTATTATTTTTATGACTGTGTGGTATTCCATGGTGTATATATACATTTTTTAAATCTAATCAACTGTTGATCACCAGCTTTTATTTTATTTTATTTTTTAAATTTTATTTTTTGAGACGGAGTCTCGCTCTGTTGCCAGGCTGGAGTGCAGTGGTGCCATCTCGGCTAGCTGCAACCTCCGCCTCCTGGGTTCAAGCCATTCTCCTGCTTCAGCCTCCCAAGTAGCTGGGACTACAGGCACCGCCACCACACCCGGCTGGACCACCAGCTTTTAAAAACAAACTTGATTGACTAATTTTACTAGTTTTTGTGACTCACGACTCATTCAACACTTTGGGGATTAAAAATACATCCTCTGGTTTTGCATCCATGGATTCAACCAAGTGCTAATTGAAAATATTTGAAAAAATGAAAAACAAAAAGTGATACAAATAACACAAATGATAAACAATACAGTATAACAACTACATAGCATTCACATTGTATTAAGTATTATAACAACTCTGTAGATAATTTAAAGTATACGGGAGGATGGGCATAGATTATATATACATATTACACCATTTTATGTAAAGGACTTGAGTATCTGCAGATTCTGAGGAGGGTCCGTTCTGGAAGCAGTGCCCCACAGGTACCAAGGGATGACTGTATTCAGACTGAAACAAAATATTCTTAAACAGAAATCATGGGCCCATATAATAAAGTTCTAATACTAACCCTGCTTTTAAAAACTTTAAATTACATGATATTTTCTTTATAAAATGGTGACTTTTTAAAAGGCATGATCATGTTGGTTGTATTTAATTTTAACTACGTGTTCTAAAAGGGTCTCTAAAATAAAATTGAAAAAAAAAAACCCATTCACTTTTAAAATACTGAGGTTTTGTTGCCTGTTTATAGAGGAGGTTACAAAAAAAAAGAAAAAGGATCTTACATGTATCACTACACTGAAGCAATTGCCTTCAGAATACTTAGCATAGACTTAAATTTGAGTCTTGTAACATTCTGAGGAACATTTATGATGGGAGGGTTGCAGATGTTTATGGCAATTTAAGGAGGTACAAATCTTAAACATACATCAGTAGATTATGAATTCAGAAGTGGTGATTGGTAGCACTTTATAAACTGCAAATTGATTTGCTAAAGTCTACCCTATAATAGAGGAAAGTGTAATGTCAGATGTAGCAAATTGCAATTTTGGGGCATATGTTAATAGTATGCAGTTTCAATCCCTCATTAAAACAAAACAAAACAGCTAAAATTATGGTCTTTTTAAAAAAAATAATTATGTTGTGTATGCATGTGTATGTATTTAAACTATGTTATTTACCTGAATATTCTGTCTACTTAACTTTGGAGTTCCCCAAATTTTCTAAAGACCAGTTAGAAACAAAATGAGATCTTAAAATATTTTATCATGAGCATCTGGATTCCGTTCCTTTGTGTGTAATATTTTAAGTTACCATCATCTCTCACCGTCTAGGGCCTTTTATTTATACATGCTTCAATCTGATACTAGGCGTATGCAGGCTTATTCAAATGTGTGCCACTCACAGCCTGCAGTGCCTACGACATTGCAGGAGTTTCTTAAAGTCATTTAGACTCTCCATCCTTGGGTTTATACGACACATTTTTTACTTCAGTAATTCAGTAAGAATAGTCCTCAGTACCTCAGGAGGAGCAAACTTTCTTATGCTTAGAGATGTTAATATTTAGAAGCTTTGGAAGGTTAGAAATACTTTAAAGGAGACAAGCATTCTCCTTAAAAAGCTAGAATATTTCCATATTTACTTTATAAACATGTTCATGGTTGATAGATAAGTCAGTTTTGGGTCACAAAAAGGGGTTGTGCTGCACACTTCTGCATTTGGAATTATCCTCAACATAGTAAGCTTTCAGGGTGACACGTAGATGGAACTTTTTTAGAGATACATCACTTTCTCGGGAAAGTATTGTGGAGTAGAAAAGATTTATAGAGCTGGAACCGTATTATACGGAGCTGTAGATCACTGCTGCTGACCAATGCGACCAGCTTTTTTTTTCCCTTTTTGCAAATATTCACCAAATGTCCTTTGTCTTGTCTTTCCTTTTTGAAGTAACAATTCAATTAGTTTTTTTGGTCTGAAAAATCAGATCATTCCCTGTTCTACATCATTTTTCTTGATTTTTGTTCCTAATCTCATACCATAAACAAATGTTTTTGTTTGTCTGTGTTTGTCAGGAATGACAGATTTAACAGCAAAGCATAAATGTAGATAGGTAGTTAAAAATCCAGTACAGTAAATCACTGCTTTTACCATGTGTTTGTGAAGGGTTATGATTAAAAATGGAACCTGAGTGAGGAAGATAAAAGAAATCCAATAATGTTATTTTAGGAGGATAGTGTTGTAACGTTCAGAATTGTAATCATTATAAAGAGCTTTTTTTTTCTCTTTTTTTAAACTATCACTTCTGGGACACATGTGCGGAATGTGCACGTTTGTTACGTAGGTATAGACGTGCCATGGTGGATAGCTGCACCCATCAACCCGTCACCTCCATTAGGTATTTCTCCTAATGCTCTCCCTCCCATAACCCCCACCCCTGACAGGCCCCAGTGTGTGATGTCCCCTCCCTGTGTCCACGTGTTCTAATTGTTCAACTCCCACTTAGGAGTGAGAACACGCAGTGTTTGGTTTTCTGTAAAGAACATTTTTAAAAGGAAAACGGATACTATAGTTATTACTACTGAATGTATTTAGAAGTTCTAATAAGTTCATATTATGAATGTAATACTGCCTTTTGCATGAAGCACCTAGTGGGTAATTATAAAACTCATTGCGACCTAATTGATGAAATAGGTAGAGTGACAATTTCCACTTGTTGATGAACGTTACACATGAACTATCACATGTCGAAACAGCAGAAACTCTTTTTTTTTTCTTTTTTTGTTATTTGGTTGCAAGATGGTTTCTTTGCCTTTTTCTTTTAATTATTATTATACTTTAGGTTTTAGGGTCCGTGTGCACAACGTGCAGGTTTGTTACATATGAATCCATGTGCCGTGTTGTTTTGCTGCACCCATTAACTGGTCATTTAACATTAGGTATATCTCCTAATGCTGTCCCTCCCCCCACCCCACAACAGTCCCTGGAGTGTGATGTTCCCCTTCCTGTGTCCATGTGTTTTCATTGTTCAATTCCCACCTATGAGTGAGAACATGGGGTGTTTGGTTTTTTGTCCTTGTGATAGTTTACTGAGAATGATGGTTTCCAGCTTCATCCATGTCCCTACAAAGGACATGAACTCATCCTTTTTTATGGCTGCATAGTATTCCATGGTGTATATGTGCCACATTTTCTTAATCCAGTCTATCATTGTTGGACGTTTGGGTTGGTTCGAAGTCTTTGCTATTGTGAATAGTGCCTCAGTAAACATACGTGTGCATATGTCTTTCTAGCAGCATGATTTATAATCCTTTGGGTATATGCCCAGTAATGGGATGGCTGGGTCAAATGGTATTTCTAGTTCTAGATCCCTGAGAAATGGCCACACTGACTTCCACAATGGTTGAACTAGTTTACAGTCCCACCAACAGTGTAAAAGTCTTCCTATTTCTCCACATCCTCTCCAGCACCTGTTGTTTCCTGACTTTTTAATGATGGCCATTCTAACTGGTGTGAGATGGTATCTCACTGTGGTTTTGATTTGCATTTCTCTGATGGCCAGTGATGATGAGCATTTTTTCATGTGTTTCTTGGCTGCATATATGTCTTCTTTTGAGAAGTGTCTGTTCATGTCCTTCACCCACTTTTTGATGGGGTTGTTTTTTTCTTGTAAATTTGTTTGAGTTCATTGTAGATTCTGGATATTAGCCCTTTGTCAGATGAATAGGTTGTGAATATTTTCTCCCATTCTGTAGGTTGCCTGTTCACTCTGATGGTGGTTTCTTTTGCTGTGCAGAAGCTCTTGAGTTTAATTAGATCCCATTTGTCAATTTTGGCTTTTGTTGCCATTGCTTTTGGTGTTTTAGACATGAAGTCCTTGCCCATGCCTATGTGCTGAATGGTATTGCCTAGGTTTTCTTCTAGGGTTTTTATGGTTTTAGGTCTAACATGTAAGTCTTTAATCCATCTTGAATTAGTTTTTGTATAAGGTGTAAGGAAGGGATCCAGTTTCAGCTTTCTACATATGGCTAGCCAGTTTTCCCAGCACCATTTATTAAATAGGGAATCCTTTCCCCATTTCTTGTTTTTGTCAGGTTTGTCAAAGATCAGATGGTTGTAGATGTGTGGTGTTATTTCTGAGGGCTCTGTTCTGTTCCATTGGTCTATATCTCTGTTTTGGTACCAGAGAAATTCTTTTATATATTTTTAAGACATTATCACATCAAGGTATTTTGGTGTGATTTCCAACAGAATCGGCTAGAAAATGTTTTTTTTTAAAAAAGACAATGTGATTTGAGTATTTGGTTATCATCACTGACCATAACTATAAATCATTTCCATTCTCTTATAAACCAAAAACTACCTGTGGGAAAATTATTAGCAATCACATCTATGCTGCATGTTCATTCTTATGTAAATTAAAAAGCATTTTCACACAGAGACCTGATTTTTGTGTACATCAGATACAGAATAAAATCTAATATGGGTATTGTATTAATAATCCCATGTGGTGAAGGAACGATTAAGTATATCTGTAACCATAATCTTGAGAAATATTTTACCTTTTAGTAAATAATAAAACCCAACTGCTGTTGCAGCTCTCTGAGGTTTATAAAATTATGCTAGGGTTAGTTGTTTTAATCAGCACAGGACATTTTCGCCCCAGATCTGTTGTCTTCCGGGAAAACATTGGCTTCCACAGAAGGTGGTCGTTTTGAAGGCTGGCAGAGATTTCTGCTGGTGACTGTCACCGAGGATTTTCATCCCTAACAATGGGAAGTGTAAATATAATCTGATTGCTGTGGCTAATTTGGGTCCCTTTACAACTGTAAATAACTAGTCCAAGGTTTTTGCTTAAGGTGTCACACCAATGTTACAACTCTTTTGAATTTTTTCAAGTCAGGAATAGACATCTCCTTCTTACTGCTGTGTGAAAGATAATTAATAGATCTTGTCTGTGACTCTTAACTTGGAAAAATGATTTGTTATGGGCAGAGAAATAACAGAGAATAAGAAATCTCAAACTTCGCCATCTCATGATCATCCCTGTTCCCACCTTGGAATTTGATTTAATGTTCTTCCACCTTGGACAGCGGTCAGTGTTTCAACATTAGAAATTCTAGAAGCATGTTCTTGCTACAGTTTCACCCCAAGGACAAGATTATTGCAAAACTCCACTCGATTTGAGGATTTTATTTTCCCTGGTATGATTTGCAGCCACCTGGAAAATGCCATGTTTATTTATGTTATTCTTCTTTATAAAGATTGCGAAAAATCAATGTCAAGGTGAATTCACATGTGCAAATTCTCAGCAACAAGTTAATTTCATGTCAGAGTTTCAAAAAAAGTTATCATTCCTAAAACCAATTTTAGAAGCTTGAATTGTTTTACTGAGTAAATTCAGGTAAAGTGCATGCTTCCTTTGAACACCTGCATCCTGCATCTCATGGTCAGCAACCAAGTTAATAATTAGGAAACGCATCGCATTTCTGCTGAGTTGTTTGAACTCTCTATGTTTAAGTATAGTGTCATTATTCAGATTGGGTTTTTCTTTTTTTTGGTAAGATGTATTTTTTACTTTTAAAGGAACCTTTAGTCATTGTTTACTCTGTAACTAAACGTGGATACAGATATAAAATATTGCTTGCCTGTAT
The DNA here is from genome assembly GCF_028878055.3 of Symphalangus syndactylus. Lineage (NCBI taxonomy): Eukaryota > Metazoa > Chordata > Mammalia > Primates > Hylobatidae > Symphalangus > Symphalangus syndactylus. Next base: position 72,884,279 of record NC_072446.2, read on the forward strand.
TTTCTGTATTTGACCAGGAGTTATTAACAGAGTTGTTTGATAGCAGAGACGTGTTCTGTTGAAATTTGTGAAAAAAAACATATTTTATCTAGATGAACCTGTTTTCCAAATACTTTTTTGATATACAGCTGGAAGCACCAGAAATTTCCCTCCTGGAGAAAGTAAAGTCACACTTTTTAATTGTATTAGTTCTGTGCAGCTGCTGTAACAAATTACCTCTAATGGCTTGGTGGCTAAAACCCCAGAAATCCATTGTCTTATAATTATGTAGCTTAGAAATTCAACAAGGGTCTCAGTGGGCTGAAATCGAGGTATCAGCAGGACTGAGCTCCTTTCTGGAGGTTCTACAGGGTCCATTTCCTTTCTTTTTCTATCCGGCAGGGGCCACCCGCATTCCTGTGGTCCCACAGCATCCTCAAAGCCAGCAACACTGCTCTCTCTCTTTCTTCCTTCCATAGTCACATCTCCCTCTGACTCTCGCTCTTCAGCTTCTCTTTCCCATTTTAGAGACCATTCTGATGTCACTGGGCTTCCTGGGATGACTCTAAATAATCTACCTATTTTGAGGCCAACTGGCTAGCAACCTTAACTTTCCCTGTGGCATGTAACCTAACATATTCACAGGTGTACAGAGATTAGAATGCGGACGTTCTTGGGGGATATGGCCTAGTTCTGCCCACCACAAAGATGGAGCCAACTTTTAAAACAATCTTTGAAAGGCATAACTGACTTTTGGGTGCAACAGTAAAATTTAAATATTAATAAGATAATCAAAACAGCACGTCTAAAATAATTTGTTTTAAAAGTTAACTTACAAATTTCAATTGAAACATAATTTTTTATCAGAAATCCTAGCAGAGTTATATGCTGTCCGACTACTTCACTAATGTGATCCCCAAACAATTACAGGTGTACGAGTCACTGTAGTTTTACAACATTAGCAAAACATTGTACCAGGTTTTGTCAGTCACAAAACGCGAAATTTCAAATCCAAGTTTCTCCCTCCTTCATTGATATGAAGTGAAGTCAACACTCAATCTTACCTGGCATTCTTCTTACTTGGGATTAGCAACATATGCTTATATGAGGGTTATAGGCCTGTGTTCTAGATGCAAAGGAAATTGGGTTTGTGCTTTCATCTTAGAGACGAATTTATAAGGTGAAATTTTCCCAGACACAGGCATAGTATTCAAAGAAGTGCAGATCAAAAAGCATGAACAGTGTTAGCTATAGGGCTGTCAGAACGGAATCGTTGCTTGACCCTAGCAAATCATAGCTTTGTTCTGTTTTCCCCCAGATAATGGTGAGAAATCACAGAAAACATTGGGGGAGATTTCAAAATTGTTAAAATCATATATGTTGGAGTTAATATAGGAGAAATAACGCCTACTGATACTAATATTTGTCTATGTCATTTTTAAAAATCAGAGTTCATTTAAGTGATTTTCTATTCATAAGTTAGAAATCTATTACTGTAAGTTCTTGATTAAGCTTATTAGATGCATTCATTCTAAAAGCCTGGTTACATTTTGTCACATATCAGCTCATTTAAACAACTGGCACTCAAATACTTAACCTATGTTTATGCAAGGTAACACTAACTATAGTCTTTAAAGAGGGAATGAGTCACCATACTTGGCAGCTATGCAAAAGTTTTGCATTGTTAATCATGAGCGTAATGTAATGTGGCAGAGGGCATGGGGCCTTTTGAGTTACTGGGCGAAGTCTAAAAATAGCTGCCGTTCACTGAGTCCAGACCATAGACGTTGCTCTGAGAATTTTTTTATGCTGCCCTCCTCCCTTTTTTTTTTTTTTTTGAGACTGAGTCTCGCTCTGTAGCCCAGGCTGGAGTGCAGTGGCACAATCTTGGCTCACTGCAAACTCCACCTCCCGGGTTCCCGCCATTCTCCTGCCTCAGCCTCTGAGTAGCTGGGACTACAGGCGCCACCACCACGCCCGGCTAATTTTTTTGTATTTTTAGTAGAGATGGGGTTTCACCGTGGTCTCGATCTCCTCACCTCGTGATCCGCCCGCCTCGGCCTCCCAAAGTGCTGGGATTACAAGCGTGAGCCACCGCGCCCAGCCAAATCTGTAGTCTTACACCAATTTATAACTTAGAATGGATAATGCAAATGAATACTCAAACTTATTTAATTATTTGATAATATTTTATATAAGTTAACTTCTTTAGTTGTACAAAATATTAAATTACGAAACCAAATATTTTTTATAAGGAACCATTTTCTTAAGAATAATACAATAGACATAAGACTAATAAGACTTTGCAAAAATTGAGATGTTTATTGAACATTTTTCAAATTAGCAAGAATAAATTTAAGAGAAAACTTTATTTTAAGGATATTAGAATCCACAGAGAAGAAAGGAATAGAGAAATATGATTTAGTCTGCCAATTTTATATGTGAAAAAACAGGCTCACCTATGTTAAGGAATGCAGTCAGTTAGACTGACAAAGAAATGAAATTAGAAATTAGGTTTTCAGACATTTATCTTAGTGGTACTTTATAATAAGTTCTTTTCTGTTCTCTTTAAAATTTCATGTTTATTGTTTTAAGAATTTCAGAAATAATATATAAATATTAAAAGATAATTAAGCTGATAGATATAATCAATCAAGTTAGCTTAGAATGCATCAGAATCTTTTGGAATCCGGGTGTTATCTTCTTGGCTGCGTGTTTGAAGCCAGCAATTTCTTTTCAATTGTCTTTTTGCCTTAATGTGAATTCTTTATTAGCTCTTTCGAAACAAAGACACTTTCCATGGACAAATACGAGTCTCCAGCTCGATGACTGTAGGGTGCCTGAGGTTGTGTGGCTGACACAGGAAGCCCGAGGCAATAGCTGAGCAAAGTGGTTCAGGTTGTGAATTCTGGAGTCGGCTTTTTTGGTTTGAATCCCAGATTTGACACAAATCAGAAATGTGATCACAGGCCAGTTATCTGATTTTTCTAAGCCCCAGTTCCCTTCAGTTAAAAATGGGGATAATAAAGAATACAACACAGCTCACATCTGTTGTATGATTAATTATTGTATATCAAGATCAAAGGAGGACAATATCTGCATAATAATCAGCAAATAACAGCTATTGTGTATACTAGTAACAGGGACTAAGAGGAATCTCTCTGAACAAATGTTTGGAAAACATGGTAGAGATTGGCAGCCAAATTTAGTCAAATAGTTTACAGAATTCCTGCGATTCACTGCTTTTCTTTACAATAGATACCAGAGCCTTGGAAATGTTTAAAAAAAAAAAACTATTGTTTACCTGAAGATCAATAAATATATCAGGCTCCGCACAATTAAGTAGAAAAAGAATCTTTTTTATATTATTATTATCCTGTAGCATTTATCTGTACTTGGTGTCATATCAAAAACGTTTCCGAGAGGGCCTGGTTTCTGCCAATTACGAAGTAGGAACTGTATTTATTTTGTAAACTTTCACCAATGCTCTAGTTACCAATGTTTATTTTTGCCTTCTAGTCTTGTCATATGAGAAATCTCACTGAAAACTACAATACCCTCTAGTGTACATGATTGCATATAGTTTAAACATTAATGTTGTTTTAGGATTTTTATGCAAAGCAGTAAAAGTTTGAGGTTAAGCCCTAAAATATCATTTTATTCATTTATCTGGCAAACTTACTGAACATGTAATATGTGATAGATAGTAATTTAGCTGCTGGGTATATAGCACTGAACGACGGGTAAAAATTTGTGTTCTCTTAAAATCTAAAGGGGTAAGACAATTATCAAAGAAAATATTTAAAACTCTTAATATGTCGTGTATTGGTGAGTGCTAAGGAGAAGAAGTACACATGGAGGGTGGAGGGTTACAAGGTCAGGAAAGACTTCATTAAGCAGGTGAAATGTGAGCAAAGACACAAATGAAAAGAGAAGGCAAGCCATGCAGAATGGCCTAGTTGTTAAGAGCACAGACTTTGCAGGTAGAGAGGCGTACAGGTGTCTGGTGTGTTTGAGGGAGGGTAAGGAGTTCTGTCTGACTGGGCTGTAGTCAGCTAAAGGACAGTGAGAGCAGAAGGAGACAGCGGGGTAATGGAGCCAAATTACATAGTTCCTTGTAGGCCTCCGTAACACCTCAGGCTTTTACTTTGAATGAGATGGAAAGCCACTGAGGAGTTTGTAACCAGCCATACCTTATGGTCTGGTTTAATACGAGAAACTGTCACTGTGGGTGCCATGGAGAAGGTGCCCTAAGGGTTCACAGTGTGTTCATTGGAAATGCTAAGCCTTCTACCTGTGTGCCAGACACTGTCACCTCTCACCTAATGCAGGAACATCATTCCCCCAACTTTTCCCTTTCTTCTGCATCATCAATTCTCCTCCTGCTAATTAATAATATTCTTCACATGCAAACATGCTACAATTATTCTTATTTTAAAATACCTTTCCATATTCTACAAATCTCTCAAGATACTGCCTCCTTTCTCTGACCCTCAGAGCAAAACTCCATGCACCCATTATACCCAAATCCTTTCATCTTGGTTTTTAAAGCTTCCACCCCAATCTGCCTTCTCCTTTTCTACTGTCCAAAATTTGTTGTTGCCAAGGATAACATTGATCTCCATATTCTTCAACTTTTAGTCCTTTTCACAAAATTTGACACAGGTAATCTTCGGCTTCTCCTTGAAACATGTTTGTCACCTGGGTTCCAGGTCACAGTATTGTCAGTTCTATTCACCATGTTATAGCTGCTGCTTCCTGCGTTCCTTCGTTCACCACCATCTTCCTGATTTCTCAGTTACAGCACAGAAGGGATGATTCTGGCATTTATTTACTTTATTTAAATGCATTTTCTTTTTTACCTCAGATGGTGTCATGCTTTAACTCCTATGCATATACTGCCGATTTTCAAGTTTATAATCCCCAGCCTTCATTGTGCTGTAGAACTGTGGAATTGTACATTGAGCCACCTAGTTGATATCACTTCTTGAAATCTAATAAGTAACTCAAGGTTATTATTTGCAAAATTGACCCTCTGATTTTCTCCCTAAACCTGGTTCTGCCGCAACTTGGCCAGCTCAATAAATGACAGTTTTATTCTTCGATAATTTAAACCAAACTCTATGAAGTTATCCTTACCTGCTATTTCTATTTTTCCCAGATTCAATCCATCAGGAAATCCTGCAAGTCTACTTTTAAACTGAATGCCTGTTGAGGTAATTTGCAGAGACACTACTTGGTATAAACCACCATCAGCTCTCAATGGAATATTGCCTTAGTTTCCTGTTTGCGTCTAGAGCTGATGAAGCCGGACAGCAGGCTGATGGCTAGTTTTTTTTTTTTTTTTTCCTGAAAGAAATAAATTATTGTAATTTGGTGGGTCTTAAATAACTGACTTAGAAATTATGTAATCTCATTAAAAATACATACACTATTTTTTAATGAAAATTAGAAACATCCTAAACTTTATTTAGTAAAGTCTTGACAAGTTCTTTCTGTGTGAGTTTTAATGGTGAAATCTTGTTCAAGAACAAAGAACACGTTCGGACGTGTTAGGTAAGGGAAGGTCTAAGATAAACTCAGAGAGAAGAGGCCTATTGCTTTATTAGAATTTGTGATTCTTTGAGAGTCTTAATGTCACAAAAACAAGTATAAAGAGAAACCATAGAAATACCTCATTAGCCATCTAGTTTTTAATATGCTGTCTAACCAAGGGTTGCATTTCTTGAGTCAAAGGTAGCATTTTATGATTCATAATTTCTACCATTGCTAAAATTTTAAATTTGGTCTTAACATTTGATTGGTTCTCTTTCATAATTGCAATTTCAAGGCCTATAGTTTGTCTGGGTTGATAATTATTCAGATGAATGATTTATCCATTTAGATAAATATCAACTGGTTCTAATAATTTGCAGTTACTCTTTATGTCAGGTTGCTTAATCATAAATGCTTTCTTAAGACCTCCTCTTTGTCAAAACTGTTCTTTAGATTCCCATAAAACACTTCTGGAGTTAGAATTTTCCCCATCATTTCTAAAGATAAATGGAAGAACTCAGAAATTAATTTGACCTCTTTGCTGCCTTGCCATCCTACTTAATTACTACAGAGTTAACTATAAAAGCTATTATTTCATCAGTAACTATCTAATTTATAATATCCTATACTGAGTATTAAATGTATGAACTGGTTGGGTTATCTGCCTTTATGTTACATAATTGCCCATTCAAATTTTTATTTCAACCTGGTTTATGTGCTTTGCGACATTTCGGATATATTCGTATTTTTAGGTATTTCTCGTTTTAGTAGAGACTGACGTTCTTAAATACAAGCTTTTACTTTGATTTCTATCAGCATTGTGAGAATTTGCTCATTTTCTAATCGGACTTTTTCAGGTCATAGAAAAATTAAGGAATGATATTGTCATGTAAATTCACTAAGAGAGTTGGAAAACACCAGCAGTGATTTACAAGTTAAGGAAAGTAAACAGATGCTTTTAAAATATATATTTTTTAATGATTATAATATTATTATTAATTGAAAGCTGATTTTCAGGAATGGAAACAAATGTTGATTTGTGGGTTCTTAATGTCAAGCTAACACCTGTTTCTGGTAGTTTAATTTACTTTGGTCCACTCTCTTCTTTATGTAAGAGTAAAAAGTGTTTTGTGGAACACACTTCAGTACCAAGAAAAGCTTGTTAATAGCTGTTCTACAGTATATATTCTCAAATCCATGTCATGCCACATCTTTTCATACGTTGTAAGTCAGTGGTTTGTCTTGGTAGATTTAAAGATTGGTTTGCTCTGTCACACTATAATCTAACAAAGTTTTCTTTGGCTTTTAAATCTAATCTCTGAGGCTGGAGAGTAGACTTTCTTTCCCCCGCAAAAAAAATTTCGTTGGATTTTTTTTCCTTGAGGCATATCAAATTCTTATTTCCTTTAGGTTATAAAGAAATAGAGATTCAAAACATTGTGTTGAAACTTTTTCATATTTTACCCCCTATTTTGTGGAGAAATGTTTCAAAAAGTAGCCAATGCTATATTTCTTAGTTGTATTTTATTTTTATTTTTACTTCATATTATGTTGAATATAAAATAAAACTTGAGAGATGCATTTACCAGTTTATTCAGTAAGGCCTTTTCTTTATATATACTCCTAGATAAATTTTAGCAGGAAGGTCAGAAACTTGTACTAAATTAGAGCTTAGTTTTTTTGTTTTGTTTTTTTAAGACCTACAAACTCCTCTTGTATCAGCACACTTCATATTATGGCTTAAGCTGTTATCAGAAATACTATTTCTTAATATCATATATTATTCTTTAAAGCGCAACAATTTAACACAACTATATTTATTAAGACCCTCACAGATCAAGAGCTGAGGGTGTTTATAAATGAAACATAAAAGATGACAGACATAGGGCCAGTGGTCTCGAGTAATGTCCATGAAACCCCAGTGCAGGAATGCAGGCAGGCCTCAGAGGTAGTAAAGTTATACTAAGAAGTAGAAAGTTGACAGTTGTTTCTCTACCTATTCAGACCTCTGTTTCCTCATTTGTCAAATGAAATCAATAATAGAAAGTACCTCCCAGGACAAACGATGGGATGGATATAAAGCATTCTCACACTTTGGCACATAATAATTTTTCAGTGTTCCACAAGAAACCTTTATTTTGTTTTATCTTATTTTGTCCCTATTCTTTCCCCAGTCACTTGAAATGTTGGAAGGAAGGTGAGTGGACTGATCTGCTTACTGCTCTTGACTGCTCTTGTGTTGTGGCTGAAATTTGTAGGGGAGGCTGCTCTCCATAATTAAGTCTAGTATCATTGTTTCATACGTGTGCTTTTAATATTTTTAAAACATTTATTTAAAAACTTAAGCCTAACTGATTTGTGAACTTCTCAGAATGAGTATTCTTCTGAAAATATTAAATTAATAAGAAAATTAAGCACAATATAAGGAAGACAGTTATATAAAAACTGAACAATAAGTTAAATTGGAGTGTAGTCCAAGGCACTTGGGATGCTAGAGCTGTTATAAGTGAGCTTTCAATTTATGTCAAGAGTCCTGGTAGATAGAAGATTAAGAGTCTTTGTATCTTACCATCTTATAAAGTAAGTTATACGGGTTCGACTAGAGAGATAAGCAGTGTCCTGACAAACGTGAATACGGGTTCCCTTTTAAAAACGTTTCTAATAAAGGCATTGCGTTGAGCTTGCCTCCAATGTGGCATCTCGGTGGAGACGTGAAGCTGAGGCTCCAGGTCCGTGGAGGTCATTTCTCACTCTTCAGTTCCATCAGATGATATGCCAGGGGTTAGGAGAAGCTACACCACGTCTCACATTTCAACTCTGCTGCAATGAGAAGGAAATAAGCCAAGGAAAATGCCTTACTGCGTTAAGGCAGGGGCAAGAGAGAAGAAGAGCACCATGGTTTGTTCATGATTAAAAAATATTCAGCCAGATGGCCCACAAGTAAATGTGGCCCAATTAATTGGTAATGTGTAATCAGATTAGAATCTCTTGCCTTCTTAGAGGAGTAAGAAATGGGCAAAGATATGGACAGAGGTGCCAAACATATCTTCTTTCTTAATTTCTTATCAGGAAAAATGTTGATTATGAGTAAAAAGGAAGGAATTAAATGAAGTTAAACTAATATTAAGTGAGATGGATCAATATGTTAGGTTAAATACTTGTCATTAATCTGGAGGAATTAGTATAAAGTAAAATATAAGACTGTTCATAGTAAAATAGTCAATAAAATGAATATAAAGGCAGATAGCCCACATATGCTAGTTTTTTAATGAAAAAGTTCTCTTTCAGATATGGCCCTTCACAATATATGTAAAGAAGACACAAAATAAATTGATCAAAAAATGGTAAAGTAACGTGTCAGATTATTTTTGAAAGATGTTCCTTTAAGCAAAAGTTAATGAAATGATGGTAGTTGCATATAAAGAAAGAAATATGTGACAATAGGGTCTTTCATATTCACTAGAAACATACTTGGGGATGAGACTTAACCCATTAGGCATGAATACGAACAGAAATGGAAGACATTCAGACACAAGTGATCATTTGTGAGACATGAGATTGGTCGTATTTATCCTGCTGAGTTCTTTGTTGAAACGACATTGCTTCCCCACATGATCTTTCCCACAGCCCGTCTGAATTGTGCTGTGTGGAGCCGTGTCACCCAGGCTTTCTGTGCCAGGGCCACCTTGTGATGGCTCATCCAGTATCTACTATCCACTAGCCAGTAACTTCCAAGGCTGAGAGTGGCCAGGGGAGGAAGAAAGATTATGTCCTTATTACCAGGAAAGCAAGGTACACTGGTGATATCTACAGCCTGAATGTGACCAAATGCAGAGTGGAGAATCTCTGACATCATTCCACATCCAGGAGTTCCTATACGCTGTTCCTCTGTCTTTGCCTCCCGTCTGGAGTTAAATGAGGGATATTTTAAAAAATGTTCCCCTGAAGACTTTTCCTATTTTTTTTTTTTTTTGCTAGTGTTCCTGTTTTCCATATAACAAGTATCAAAAAGCATAGATGTGCTATTTGCAAAACTAACTGAAAATTTCTTAGATTGAATTAAATGTAACATTTTACACCGTGTAGTGCCTTTTTAAACCAGGTATCGCATTCAAATCAGCGATTCGCTACAGTATCCCAGTAACGTAGACAAACAAACGAGCATCTAAAATCTGATCACATCTCTTCCTTAACGGCTCCCATGAGTCAATAGAAACAGCAAAACAGAAGGAAAAGGAACATCTATAAAGGCCGCCTTAGTGCCAAGAAATTTTTATCCATCATTATATTCAAGCATGGCAATAACACTGTGAGGCAATTGTCTTGTACTTACCTACAGAGCAGATAATAAAACAGAATCAGGAAGATACAGTAACTTTTCCTGGCTCTAAGTAACTAATTGATGAAAAAGTTTGGGTTCAAATTCAGAGCTGTCCAATTCCATATTCTGTACTAATTCCAAATTCTTTATTACTTAAAATATTATTTTAGCAAATAGCTCAACGAAAACTTTTCACAGAGCAAAAAGGTTATTGCATTAATGCTCGCATGTACATTTGACCGATAATCTGTTGTCCTTTTATGTGACTGTAATTTTACCCACATTGAAAGGTTTTTCCAATGTTCGTTATAGATGGGGTTTGAATGTCCTTTACTCTGCTGCGCCTCCCTTTGAGATCAACTGCATCCATTTGCTGGATGGTTAACTTAGGTTATGTAAATCTATAACTATGTATCAGAGTTTTTTTGGTCTGAATTGCTATCTCTAAATAAGTAACCCAGAAGAAAATTGCACTGGCCTTTCACCAGCACAACTGTTTTAGTCTTAAGACACCAGCAAATATATCCTCTGTTTCAGTGACCAATGAAAGGCCATATTAACTCACAGTTGGCTATGGCTGGCATTTTAGCATGATATAAAAAATGGAAATCATAAAGAATCCTATGGACATTTTGTACTATAGATATTATTTTTATAGAGGGTGGAGGTGCTTCATTTATGCATTCTAAGGAACAAAATTTAGCTAGTAATTAACAGTATTTAACCTGTGTAAAGTCTTTTATGCAAGCTGTAAAATTAATTTTGTTACAGAAATTGCATTACACTTAACAGCTGATGACCTATCTTACCACAGTAATGTATTTTTCATTAAAATGAAACATTGTGTTTCAGAAGCAGGAGCCAGGAATCAGGGGTTGAACTGGAAACGGCCACATGTGTTATATAGAATTGCTGTCTTCCAAAAGAGCATATAACCTGGCATTTCTCAGTTTATTACTGCATCAAGATGAGCAGATTTAAACTCTAATTAAAGAGATGCCATACATTGTCTTTTTACAACTTCGGTGACGTTAACTGTTGTCCTGTCGAACTATCCCTGGTAAATTATAACTGTTGTTTTGGTCTTTTATGTAAGCTCAGACGTCTAGGTTGGATTTATCGTGAAGTTGGAGTATTGCCTAGTATTTTCCTGTTTAATTCGGGCTCTACTTCCCTACTGTAATATTTTACTCCCTGGTAGTGCAAAGTGAATTTTGTTTGTTTTTATTTTAGTTGTTGTCGATTATCCCCTAAAACATAATTTTCAGTAGTACACAATAAATGCAGTGTGGATGGCAACTTCGGTAATTAATTGAGTCCATGAATGGAGTGATTATATTTTAAACGTTTCCCATAATGTGTAGAAAAGCAAAACAACATGAAACTAGGGATTGGGGAATTTGGAAATCTTATATAAATTTGATAATGTTTTAAAATCTTAATGAGGCCGGGTGAGGTGGCTTATGCCTGTAATCTCAGCACTTTGGGAGGCCGAGTGGGAGGATCATTTGAGGTCAGGAGTTCGAGACCAGCCTGGCCAACATGGCGAAACCCTGTCTCTACCAAAGATACAAAAATTAGCCATAAGTGGTGGTGGGCACCTGTAGTCCCAGGTACCCGGGAGGCTGAGGCAGGAGAATTGCTTGAACTCCAGAGATGGAGGTTGCAGTGAAGTGAGATCGTGCCACTGCACTCCAGCCTGGGTGACAAAGTGAGACTCCGTCTCAAAATAATAATAATAACAACAATAATAAATAAAATCGTAATGAATTTTCATTATAACGATTCTTCTTGAACAATATTTTTCCTATTATTATTTAAAAAAAGAAGTAATATACAAATGGGTAAGGAGGAAACACATGTGGGTATGACAAATTAAAATTTTAAGAAACGTTAGATGTAAAGACAAAAATGGATAAACATTAAAATACCTTAGATTCTGAGTTGCAGTGGAAAAGTAGGAACAAAGTGGAGATAATCAGCAAAGTGAGTTGGAAGATCAAAGAACTGATTAAAGGAGTCTATTCCAATTCTAAGACAAACACTAGTTGCCAACTTCCATTGATAACCATTCCCCCTTTGCCACCAAAATCAAACAGAAGAGCGTAATTGCCTCATTTCTTAGAATGAAACTGCAATATAAATTTACTGCTAACAACCTGCTTTCCACCCCCTCTCTTCTTCCCAGAGAACTGCTTAATTTTTCAAAATTTCACAATACTGGAATATAATCTTCCTTTAGTGGCAATTAGAAGAGTGGAAAATCAATGCAACATTCGTATGACAGAGTTTGGTAGCGAGAGGATCGTAACAACCTGTGTTTTCGTTATTGGTTGTGAGGTAGGCCAGATTTTTTGTTAATGTTTCTGAGTTGAAATTCTTAAGTTGTTCCATGACTTAACCTATAACATTGTTTCATAGAAACAGATTTGGATGTATTTGGAGAATCTGAATCTGAGTCAACTTTTGCACAACTCAGTCCTAGTGTTGGATTTAGCAGTAAGCGATGTATTTATTTATGTATTTATTTACTTATTTATTTTTAATGACAGGGTCTTGTCCTGTCATCCCCAGGCTGGAGTGCAATAGCATGATCATAGTTCACTGCAGCCTTGACCTCCTAGGCTCAAGCAATCCTCCTGCTCAGCTTCCCAAGTAGCTAGGACTACAGACGCACACCACCTTGCCCAGCTAATTCTCATTCTTTTGTAGAGACAGAGTCTCCCTATGTTGCCCAGGCTGGTCTCAAACTCCTGAACGCAAGAGATCCTCCTTCCTTGGCCTCCTAAAGTGCTGGGATTATAGGTGTGAGCCACCATGCCTGGCCTCAGTAATAAGCTTTTAAAGAACAAAATCAAATTGTTCAATATCTTAACTAATGTAACATAATACTTTAAAAATTAGAAAAACAAAAAGCTTGCTATATGTAATTGGAGTAGATGATACATAATAAAATAACTTCAATGTTGAGTTTTTTGAGGGACCTCCATGGTTTTACTGGTTTACATCTCTACTAACAGTGTGCAAGTGCCCCTTTCTCCTCATTCTCATCAAAATTCATTGTTGCCTGTGTTTTATTTTTGATAAAACCATTTTAATTGGGGTGAGATAACAAGATAACAGCTCATCGTAATTTTGATTTGTATTTCTCTGATGACTAGTGCTGCTGAGCACATGGACGGAACTGGAAGACGCCACGTTAAGTGAAATGAGCTACACACAGAAAGACCAGTATCTCCTGTTTTCACTCATATGTGGGAGCTAAAAAAACTGATCTTACAGAGATAGGAGAACAATGATTATAATAAACTGGGAAGGGTAGTGAAGAAACAAGTATTAAGAGGGGTTGGTTAATGAGTACAAATACGATTAGATGAAAGTAATAAAATCTAGTGTTCATTATCACAATAAGGTAACCACAGGTAACAATAATTTATTGCGTATTTCAAAGTAACTAGAAGAGTGAAGTTGGAGTGTTCCTAACACAATGAAACAATAAATGCTTGAGGTGATGAATATCCCAATAACCCTCTTGTGATCATTAAACATTGTATGTGTGTATCAAAATATCACATGTACTCCCATAAATATGTGCAATTATGATGTATCATTAAACATTGAAAATTTATTTAGTATTATTAGTTTTTTTTGTTTGTTTTTTTGTTTTTTTTTTTTGTAGAGACAGAGTCTTGCTCTGTCACCCAAGCTGGAGTGCAGTGGCACAATCTGGGCTCACTGCAACCTCCGCCTCCCAGGTTCAAGCAGTTCTTCCATCTCAGCCTCCCAAGTAGCTGGGATTACAGGTGCATGCCGCCACGCCCGGCTAATTTCTTTTGTATTTTAGTGAAGACGGGACTTCACCGTGTTGCCCAGGCTGGTCTCGAAGTCCTGAGCTCAGGCAATCCGCCCGCCTTGGCCTCCCAGAGTGCCAGGTAAAATTTAGGATTTTAAATGAAGTAAAGTGTGACTAAGTAGGCAGAAATTACAAACAAGGGATGAACAACAACAAAAATGAAAGAAAGAAAGAAATTTCTACAAAATCCTGAAAGATTGGCTTTACTAAAAATCTTGTAATTTGGAAAGTGAGAGAAGAAAAATAGAACCAATGATATGCCTGATTGTTGCCCTCAAATATTTTATAGCAGGAATGCATAAGAATGAGATAACATAATTGGCCTTCACATAGATACAATATTTAAATGCTTTTCCCTTTTGTGTAGAAACATGACACACTGATTTCTCATGTTGAAGGCGAAATTAAATCTAGCCAAGTAGTGACCCGGCTCTCCGCCTGCCGTGGTTTAGTGAAGACCAGCAATTCTAGTCCGAGCTTAGAAGCCTCGGAGAGGATGCTGACGAAAGCACCGCTGCCTAACTCTCTGACCCAGGCTCAGTGCATACTGACCACCAGAAAAATCGGCTCTATTTGTGGCTTCAGCGCTTATTATTCCTGGTTGCTTTCAAATATCCTAACATAGTGAGACCATGAAGACATTTATAATTCAGTCCTAAAGTAAAATTCAACCATGTTTTTTTCTACTGTTCCCAAAGACCAACTTGTGCAGGACTTCAGGTGGAAGAACTGGTGCCTGGATTATGTTGTAAAAAACAGTATTTTAGCCTGATGGTAGGAGGATAACACATTCTTTTTCGTTTCTGCAAAAGATGCTAATTTCTGCCATTGTTAAGTTTCAGATTCACTCTGTTTAATCAAAGAACCCTTAAATGGATCTGAGGAGTTGCTTACAAAGAATTTTTTGATCATGTATGTCTGCTCACTGTCTACTCAGTTGTCACATTTATAAATGAAAGCATTTTAAAATTAGATATCAGTCTTTATTTTCATCATTTTCACTTATTTCAGGAGCAAATTATCTGTTAAAATTTCTTTTTCAACCATCTACAACAGATCTAAATAGGCCAAGGATATGTAGTAAGATATATGACTCTTTATGCAAACAAAGAAGAGAAAATAGATCATCTTTTTCTTTGCGGCACTGGAATTACCATATTTAAAGCATTCTTCAAACTATTTTTAATCCTTGATTTTGCCAGTATGACATGCAATCTTACAATTGTTTGTCCTATTAGTATTCCTTTATAAAAATATTCTCTCATGCTAAAGAGACTGGCTTGTTAATGGAAAAAAATTCAACCAAGTGAAATTTATAGCTCCTCTTTTAAAAACACAGCTCTTTAAGGGCTTTGTGGCAAGAAATCAGGGGCATTAGCAACCACTTTCAAGTTACTTTAAGGGAAAATTCATGAGAATCATTGAAAATTAGTTTTATAATTTTTTTACAAAATTTTATATAGATACACATATATATACACATACATATATGTGTATATATATATTCTATTCCATGTACAAACTACATTTTTAAGCAGGCATTACTTAGATGCTTACTAGATGGAAATTAACAATCTATGGTTCTAAAACGTAGATTTATGTAGACTGATGTAGATACTTGAATTTTGCCCCAGCTCTACTTCCTAATAGATGTATGAATAGTCATGTAACTGAACCTATCTGAACCGATTTTCTCTGTAAATGGTGAAAATTATGCCTCAACAAAGGGATAGTGAAATGGGTAATATTTGATAATATGAATTTAGCTCAGCCTCACATAGTTAAGCAATCAATAAACAATAATAAAAATAATAAATAACTTGTTTTAATACTTCCCTATCTTTCAATACCTGGCATAGAATTGGATGAGAATGAAAAATTCACCTATGTCACCAAAGCAGACGTGAATTGAACACTTAGATATGTTTCACTTCACTCAGCTCCTGCAGAGAAATTTGCCATCAGAAAACAACCCATGTCTGAGGCTGCTGGATAAGAGCTTAAGGTCCCCTTTTCATAGATGTTCTCATTTCTCTCGAGCTGGATACCACACCTGTCCTTTAAAGGCCTGTAAGTAGCTAAACTATCATGGTTTTAAGTCTGTACAATTTCCCTTTGTCCTGTATATAGAATACAAAATGGCACATGAAAATACACACACACATACACACACACACACCAGAAAAACTGAAAGAAAAGATAAAGGAAAGCCTCAAGAGCAAAATACTCAGATGCAGAAGTGTAGACATGCATTTAAAATCTAACTTTATTTTGCTAATGAAAATAGAATCAAGCCACAGATTTTTGTGACTGGCAAAGGTAATTGAGCCCCCAACCGTTAATCTCCTTTCTTCACTCCAAGCTACTTGATTCATTCAACAAACATATTTACTATCTACAAGCTTCAGTCACTGAGCCATATGCCCAAATAAATGTCAATCAACGCCCTAAAGATAGACTGATGTAAAAGGTAAGAAATTTCAATCCACTGTGTTGCATACCATGACAAAGTAGGTATAAGAGATGATGTGACTACTCTTACTACCAGAAATTAGGGAAGACTCACCAGAGAAAGTCACATTTAAGATGAGTCCTTAAGGGTTTAGCAGAAATTTAATGGATTGAGAAGAGGAAAGTTCCTTTTCGATTTTTTTACAACTAAGTGTGTAAAGGCATAAAAAGTTAAGAGGGTAAACAACTGGCAGTTTCTTAAATAGAAGAGCTACATAATTGACTCTTATCTGTATACAAAATAACTCCTGTGTTCCCTGGAAAAGATTGTTTAGGAGAGAGTGACAAGTTAGCAGAGGCCAGTAAGAGTGGAGGGAGTGACAAGCCTTTTGTCTTTACCTCCTTCAAGTCTCTGCTCAAATATTGCCACTTTACAGAGATTGATTTGAATGACCTTTAAATAACAGTCGCTGCTACTCTCTTTCCTTATTTCCTATTTTATTTTTCTTTGAAAAA
The DNA here is from genome assembly GCF_028878055.3 of Symphalangus syndactylus. Lineage (NCBI taxonomy): Eukaryota > Metazoa > Chordata > Mammalia > Primates > Hylobatidae > Symphalangus > Symphalangus syndactylus. The sequence goes on from NC_072446.2 coordinate 72,900,934, forward strand.
ATCATTACAGGATTAGTTATGATTTTCCCATTAGTATGTCATTTTTTATATCTTTTGAGATAATTGCCATAGCCTCAGTGACCAGAATGTTGCCTGGGACGTAGTAGCTACTCAGTAAATATTTTGTGAATAAATCAATGATTTTTTTCAAAATGTGAGCTCATGAAGACCCGGCCCAAGGCGATCACCACGGGCATAGAGTAGAGAGTACAGACTTAAGAAGCTTTTCCAAATTAAATCAACCAAACGTATTTGGTGATGGAATATATGTAATGAGGGAGGAAAGATCAAAAGAGGAGGTGCTTCCTTCACAGTGTGGGAGATAGGATGAATTATGATGACATTCACTGAAATGAAATGTAATGTGAACACCTTTGGGAAGGAGATCATAAATTCAGTATCAGAGGCGTTGAACATCAGTTCTCTATCAGTCAAAAGGGAATGGAATTGCAGGCCTGGGGCCCAGGAGAAAGATCTGAGATTAAGGTAGGGATGTATAAATCATTAAAAATTGATAGCAGTAGAAGACACAAGTATAAAAGTCATATGAATAGTGAGCATAAGAATATAAATACTGCAAAGTTTAGAGCATTTGGAAAAATATTAAGGTCAGGAAATAAAATGATAATAGTTTTAAAATGAGAGTTAAGGATGACAAAATTCTATGATTCCGAAGTTGCACTGGGAGTCTTTGAGATTGGACACTGTTCATCAGGAGAACTAGATAAGTTTTTGTTTTTGTTTTGTTTTTTAGCAACAGCATGGGAAGGAAAAAAAATACACTTTTTGCTAGACTAGTTTGTGATTTTTGCACTTTAAATTTAAGTGTAGAAACTTACTAAGCTTTTAGATTTCAGAAATATGTAGGTCAACATCTGAGTTTAGATTCATAGAGCACTTTTTGTCTTTCACCAGTTCCCTGATAGAAGCAGCATCTGAAATGTTCCCTCCTGTCCCAAAAGTCTACACTTCCTATGTCTTCTTCTATGTACTTATTTCCCGTTTGAATGTCTTTCCTTTTATTCTATATGTTACAAAGCAGAAATAATTGAATAGCATGTAGACTTTCTCAGGTGCACACCCTTTTCTCTCTCCTCTAAATTGGTCACCAAAATTCCATCATGGCAATGTCAACAATGATGGCAACATGACGGTTACCACAACTGCATGCTCATCAGGGAGGCATTGGAAAGCCACCCATCCACTTGTGAGCTTCTTCCGACTGACACCTGGGAAACGGCCACTTACCCGCTCTCAGTCTATTGTTTTTAATGGAACTGGGACTGCTGGATATTGTGTTGGGGAAAAAAATCCATGCAGAACCAATGATATGTAAGAATTAATGGAATTCCTAGAAAAAAGCAGACACTTTTGTGCTCTTTCGTGAGGGAATATGAGAAAGAGCTGCTGCCATGTTGTAATCATAAAAGCAAACCTTAAGTATGAAGCCAAATATATAGAAGAATGCAGATCTGAGAAACAAAGAAACAAAAAGAAAATAGTTATGGAAGCTCTTCATATGACTCATGTAGACTTTTTAGTCATATGAAGTAAGAAGTGGCTGTTCCTTAAGGTGGAGTTGCTTAGTGTTCTCCACAGCCACCAGAGTCCTAATTAGTCATTTGTCATGTGCCATTAATTGTGCTACATATTTTATGAACATGATGTCATTATATTATATCATTTAATTTTCAGCACAATTCTATGAGACAGTTATTACTACTGTTTTACAGATAAGAAAGCTGAGGAACAGAAAGGATGAGGAATTTACTCAAAATTACACAGTTAATTGAGGCACAGATGCAGGAATTAAACCCTAACCTATTCTAAATCCCTCAATATTATTCCACCTGTCCTGACCCGAATTTGGCTACATATTAGGGTTTCCATTATAATATCTGGCGTGCGGTTTCCTCTAAAGTCTGTCCATACTAGTGCCCTGTCTCCATCTTCTCATGTCTGTAAATGGATTTTTAAATTATGGGGTTTACATTTCTTTTCTATCTACGTACACTGACAGAAGAATTACCACCTTACAGAATGAAATCACATTAATATGTCCTTGCTGCTCAAGAGGCAATTAGGGTATTCTCTGTGGACTCATCCAATCCTTGGACCACATCTTATTTTGTGAAACATATAGAAACCGAGCTTAATTAAATTAATAAAATAAAATGAAATACATAAATGTTCAGAATGTGTCTGAATTAGTACCCAACTACATTACTTAGGTAATATTTAGGCTTTTAAAAAAAAATTTATGAAAACTCATGTAACACCTGTGTGCTTGGAAATGCTGACTATTCTTGTGCTTAAAGCTTATCCATGATCTGCTTCAGAGTTTGTGTAACACAAACCCCCAGTTTACATACACACACACACACACACACATACCTATATGATATGTATGCATGGAAAATTGAGTATATGCATATAGAAACATATCATTAAGTGGATTTCTAAAGTTCTTAAGAATCATTGACAAACCAATTCATTCTCAAAGACACCTTTAACAAATGTTTGATTCTTATCTTACCTTAGTTAAGTATTATAGGAATGCTATGGAAGTTTGATCTGATTTACAAAAGCTAATTTATCAGATATCAAGGAATCCCAGATTTTGTTTCTACTTTTAAAAAGGTAAACAAAAAATCACAAGCACTGCATATCTTTATCTTTTAAATGGAAGTAAATCTAGCAGGTATTTTTTAAAATAAAAAATATACATGAGACTTGCAGTTTTCATTACAGCATGTAAAGAGCTTAGCAGTCACCACTTCATTCTAACAACAAGTTAAAAGCTTATCAAATAAAAAACTAACTAACAGTTCTTTTCAGATCCATCTAGACGTCAGATCACAGAGCAAACTGTTGCCCCTGAAATCGGAGAGACACACAGGCAGATACAGAGATTCAAAACCTACTTGCACAGAAACCCGTCAGCAGTAACACCTGTGGGAACCAGTGCCAGAGTAGGGAAACCTGAACCATAATTGAGGAATTGCTGGAGGCCCACTGTGGACAACTCTGAGAATTAAAAGCTCCAAGGGAGCACGTCACAAAGGGCCCCCACACTTTTGTGAATTTGAGCTCTAAGAATTCTACCGGGTCCTCACAGTGAATATTGGATAAAAGTCTCTCAAGCTTCTGCAAGGGAGAGGGAGAAATGAACCGATTTGAAATACAAAAGGGCAACCGTTCTTAAAGACTTGTCTTCCAGAGAAACTATTTTATCAGGGACTGACCGTCTGGGGTATTGTCAAAGCCTAACTGACGTGAAGGAAGGAAAATATCCTGTGTATTAGTCTGTCCTCACGCAGCAAAAGGATATACTTGAGACTGAGTAATTTCTGAAGGAAAGGTGTTTAATTGACTCACAGTACGGCCTGGCTTCAGAAGCCTCAGGAAACTTACAATCATGGTGGAATCGGAGCAAACACATCCTTCTTCACGTGGTGGCAGCAAGAAGTGAGAGCGAAGGGGAGGAAAAGCCGCTTATAAAACCACCAGATGTCAGGAGAATTCACCCACCACCATGAGAACAGCACGGAGGTAACGGCCCCCAGGATTCCATCACCTCCCGCTAAGTCCCTCCTATGACCCGTGGGGACTATGGGAACTACAGTTCAGTATGAGATTTGGGTGGGGACACAGCCAAACCATATCACCCAACTTCAGCCACTGCTTGTCATCCTATGTCACCCAATGGGCAGAGGTTGTGGATGGGGCTGAGAAGCAGGTGAAATTCATAGTCCGAAGTCACAGGCTCAACAAAATACTAATAACTTCCTCTACTGCAACACCTTAGCAATCTACTAAAGGCCTGTTTGCTGCAGTTCTATTTACCCAGTACATCATGTCTTCCTTTCAACACAATATTACGAGGCATACTAAAATGTAATAAGCACAATTTGAAAACAAAGAACAATCATCAAAATCAGAGTCAGATAAGGCAAGAAAGTTGGAAGTATTAGACAAGAAATTTTTTATTTAGTAACTATGATCAATATGCTATGAGATTTAATAGAAAAAGTAAATAACTTGGAAGAACACATAGACAATGTGAACAGATGAAAATTATAAAAAAGAGTCAAAAAGAAGTGTTAGAGTTTAAAAACACTAACAGCAATGGCGAGTGCCTTTGATGCGTCATTAACAGACTAGACGTGTATGAGAAAAGCCTCTCTGAGCTGGAGAATATGACTACAGAAACATCCACAATAGAAAAGAGAAGAGACAAATGATGAAATAAATCAAAATATAATATCCAAGAAATGGGAAACAACTAAAAACTATGCATAAAGGGAATACAAGAAGAAGAAAGAAAGAAGCAGGATTTGAAGCAATAATAACAGAGTTTCTCCCAAATTAATGACAGACACCAAACCACAGATCCAGAAAGCTCAGAGAACACCAAAGAGGATAAATGTCAGAAAACCTGCACGTAGGCATATTATACTCAAACTTCAGAAAAGGAAAGGCAAAGAAAAAGCCTAAAAAGATGCCAGATTTTTAAAATACCTATTTATAAAAGATCAAAGAAAAATATTATATCTGACTTCTTTTCAGAAGCAGTGTAAGCAAGAACAGAATGGGTTTAAATATTTAATGTCTTGGTAGAAATAAAACACTCTCCAAGCTAGAATTCTGTACCCTGCAAAATTATCCTCCAAAAGTGGAAGAGAAAGAAAGACACCCTCAAACATAAATTGAGAGAATGTTTGGTCAGTAGACCTGCCTTGCAAGAAATGTTAAAAAAAAAAGTTATGTAGAAAGAAGGAAAAGTATACAGGTTACAAAGTCATATCTACATAAAGAAGTGAATAGAATCAGAAAAGGAATAAGTGAAGATAAACCTTTTATTTTTGTTATTTTATCTAATAGTTGCTTCAAAATAATAATAGCAATAATGAATTAGATTGTTTACACTTCTGTTCATATATATGGCTATGTGTAAATAAAATGAGTGACACTAATGATACAAGAGACAGGAGTGAGTAATTAGGATTATTGTGTTATAAAGTTCACACACTACCCATGAGGCAGTAAAGCATTGTTTCAAAGTGCATTTGGATTAGATGTAAAGGTATATTGCAACCTGTAGGGCAAGTAATTTTAATTGTAAGTAATATGGATGATATTAACACACTATAGACAAAGACTGTAAGAATGGATCAAGAAACTATAAGCAATTATATGTTATTTATAAAAAGTCTTATATCTAAAGACTCATAGATGAAAAGTAAAAAATAGGATGGTGAGAGATACACTATGCTAACACTAATCAAAAGAAAGCAGGAGTAGCTATATCAATTTCAGACAGAACAGACTTCAGAGCAAAGGAAGTTATCAGGGATAAAGAAAAATATTACATAATGATAAAGGGTCAATACTCCAAGAGCACATAAAAATCCTTAATGTGTATGCACCTAACATCAGAGTGTTATAACATGTGAGGCAAAAACTGATAGGACTGCAAGGAAAAATGCATAAATCCACTCATAATTAGAGACCTTAATACCCTGCCACCATAAGTGGACAAATCCAACAGGCAGAAAATTGGTAAGGACATGGATGTACAGCATTACCAAATCATTTGGATGTAACTGACATATAGACTACTTTATCTGACAATAGCGTATTACACAGTCTTTCAAGCTCACATAGAACATTCACCAAGATAGATTACATCTGAACAATAAAATCACACCTTAACAAATTAAAAAAGATAGAAACCATGCATTGTCTGCTATCAGACTACACTGGAATTACACTAGGTCGATCACAGAAAGACAGCTGGAAAAATCTCAAAATCTTGGAGGTTAAATAACACATTTCTAAATAACCCATGGGTCAAATAAAATATCTCAAGAGAAAGTAAAAATATATTTTGAACTGAATTTAAAAGAAAATACAGTTTATCAAAATTTGTGGGAGGCAACAAAAGCAATGCATGAGGGAAATTTATAGCATCGAATGCACATGTTAGGAAAGATTGAAGAACAAGCAACAATATAACCTTCCACATTAAGAAACTAGAAAAACAGAACGAATTAAATCCAAAGTAGGCAGAGAAAAGAAATAATAAAAATTAGTGGAGGAATCAATGAAACTAAAGACGGATTCAAATAATCAGTGAAACAAAAAACTGGTTATTTGAAAAGATCGGAGTGGAAGAGAGAGAGAATGAGAGAGACCACGCGAATTACCAATATCGGAAATGAAAAAGAGGACATCACTATAGATTTATGGGCATTAAAAGGGTAGTAAAAGAATATTACGAACAAATCTGTGCTTCCAAATTGGGTAATCCAAATAAAATTGACCAATTCCTTAAAAGACACCATCTGTCAAATCTTCCACTGAAAGAAACAGAGTTATAATAGGCTTATATCCATTAAGGAAATTGACTTAATCAGTTACCAGAATAGAAACACCAGACCCAGATGAGTTCAGGGAGGAATTTTAGCACACATTTATAAAATAAATTATGCCAATTCTCCACAGTCTCTTTTGGAAGGCAAAAACAAAGGAGATACTTTCAAACTCATTATTTGAGGCCAGCTTTACCCTAATAGAAAAACCAAAGATATTATAAGAAAAGCAAACTACAAAACAATGTCTGTCAGGAAAATAGCTGCAGTAATACTCAAGAAAATATTAGCAAATTAAATTGAGCATGTATAAAAAGAATTATACACCACAACCAAATTAGATTTATCTAGGCATGCAAGTCTGGTTAAATATTTAAAAATGAATTAATGTAACCCATCACATCAACAGACTGAAGAAGAAAAATTACATGATAATACTAATATATGAAGAAAAAACATTTGACAAAATCAAACACCCATTCACGATAAATTCTCAGTAAACTAGGAACAGAGAACTTCTTCAAGTTGATAAAGCATATCTGGAAAAAGCTCTAAATCTACAGCTAATATCATACGTAACAGTGAGAAACTCAAAGCTTCCACGTTAAGATCAGGAAAAATGCAAGGAGATTCAATTCACCACTCTTCTCAAGATTGTACTGGAAGTTCGAGCTAATCAAATAAGAAAACAAAATTTTAAAATATAGAGTGGAAAGGAATAAAAAGAACTTTCCTTGTTTGCAGATGACATGATTGTTGACATAAAAAATCCAAAAGAATTCCCAGAAAAATTCCTGGAATATTAGTGATTATAGAAAGGTATCAGAATATAAGGTTAATATACAAAACTCAGTTGCTTTTCTACATATTAGCAATGAACAAACACAATTTGAAATTACAAACACACTAATATTTACATTATTATCCCTCAAAATGATATACTTAGGTATAAATCTAACAAAATATGTACAAAATCTATGTAAGGATCACAGCAAAACTCTCATGAAAGATTTCAAAGAACTAGGCTGGGTGCGGTGGCTCATGCTTGTAATCCCAACACTTTGGGAGAGTGAGGCAGGCAGACCACCTGAGGTCAGGAGTTCGAGACCAGCCTGGCTGACATGGTGAAACTCCATCTCTACTAAGAAGAGTGGCAGGCGCCTATAATCCCAGCTGCTCTGCAGGCTAAGGCAGGAAAATAGCTTGAATCTGAGAGATCATGCCACTGCACTCCAGCCTGGGTAACAGAGTGAGATCCTGTCAAAAAATAAATAAATAAATAAATAAATAAATAAATAAATAAATAAAGGATATATTTCATGCTTTTGTATAAAAACCTCAAGGTAGTCAAGATATCAGTTCTCCCAAACTTGATCTATAGTTTCAACACAATCCGAAATAATCTTAGCAAGTTATTCTATAGATATCAACAAAGTGATTCTAACGTTTATACAGAGAAGCAAAAGAATCAGAATTGCCAATTTAATATTGAAGAAGAATAAAATTGGAGGAGTGATGCTATCAAACTTTGACTTACTATAAAGCTATTGTAATCAAATTAGTGTGGTGTTGGTGAAAGAATAGACAAATAGATAAATAGAACAGAATAGAGAGCCCAGAAATAGACCCACATAAATGGAGTTAACTGATCTTGACGAATGAGTGAAGGTAATACAGTGGAACAAATACAGTCTTCTCAGAAAATGGTGCAGTTTTCCATGTGCTAACAGTTGTGTTCCCAGGGAAGGAGAATGTCTGATGGGTACTAACAAGAAGGATGTCTTTTATGGAATTCTCTTGGGATCAATACCTAGGAAAGTAGAGAGAAGCATGGTAGGACAAGGAGAGAAAGTGGGCTGGATGCAGCTTCAGCCTATGGGGACACTGGTAAAATAACACTTCAGAGTTGTATAAAGGCCAAGTTCTAGTTGGAACGGGTAGACTGTGCCTTCATATCCGTCTATTGATCAGTCATTGGTTGCAGGCAGTTGAGGCCACCCTTAAAGAGGGCTGTGATCACAGCACCCATCATACAATGTAACCTCATTCTGAGGATGTTCCTCACACCTCTATCATTCTTGCATCTTGATTGTTCATTACCAGGTCCTACTTTTCTACTTAATTTTAAAGTGTTGAAGTTCCTCATAATTTCTTTTCCCCACTCTTCATGCAATATACACTCAGTGCAATCTCACCTACTCCCATTCTTTCCTTTAATAATGATAGACTGAAGGGACCCAAATTTATATCTGTACCAGATATTTCCTCTAGCTCTAGACATATATTTGCAAAACCTACTTGTAGAATTCTACTCATGATCTTCCCCCACTTCCTGTTCTTTCCCAAACAATCTTTCTTTTTTCTTGCTCCACAAACAGAAACTAGAATGATTTCTTTAAAAATACAAGTGAGGTCAAGTTACCCTTCTGCTGAAACTTTTCGGTATCTTCCCAGTAACCTTCAGATAAGGTAAGAACATTCTTAAAATGACTGTTTCAAAGCTCTGCACATTCTGATCTACGTTTCTTCCTTAAGTTCCTCTCTAGGTTAATTTTACTTATTCATAGTTCCTCCTTGATCCCTGTCATTCGGTGAATCTTTCTTTATTTTTAAAGTATCTGTTTAAATGGCATTTCTTTAAAAACTCTTATTCATTGTCTAAAAGTACTTAAGGATTTTGTTCTATAATATCACTCTATCTTTGTGTTTATTCAAATGACAAAATTATGTACTTTATTCTTTTGTTTCATATATTTTTCTTCTGTTTGCCCGTGAGTTTCAAGGGGGCAGGGGAACAGATTATCCTATTTTTTTTTTGTTTTTATTCTATCCCCAGTGCCTAGAATAAGGCTTCATGCACAGAAAACATTTTATGTATGTATATGCTGAGAAAAGCAGTATGATTGAAGAATGCATAAATAGTGACTGGAAAATGAACATGCGAATCCCAGCACTTTGGGAGTCCGAGGAGGGCAGATCATGAGGTCAAGAATTTGAGACCAGCCCAGCCCACAAGTGAAACCCCGTCTCTAGTAAAAATACAAAAATTGGCCAGGCATGGTGGTGGACACCTGTAATCCCAGCTACTTGGGAGGCTGAGGCAGCAGAATCACTTGAAGCCAGGAGGCAGAGGTTGCAGTGAGCCAAGATCGTGCCAGTGCACTCCAGCCTGGGCAACAGAGTGATACTCTGTCTAAAAAAAAAAAAATAAAAAGGAAATGTACATGCATAATTTAGCATGTGTTTCTACCACTGAACACAGTGTGGGCAACATAGGAATATATATCAGGATGATGCAGATGAGTAAATAATTCTGAATTATTTAATAGTCAGGATTTATAGCTAGGATTATTTTCAAAGGCCTATTAATATAAAATGGAGATGGATGAGCATGTACTACCTGAGGGCAGAAGAAAATCTCAATGAAAAATATGGAGTAGAAATCAGAAGGCAACAAAGAGGATGGCAAGATAATTGCTTTTCCAAAGTAATGCAAATGAACACACTGAAAAACAGGCATGGGTAAGTTCACTATGGCAAAATGTCCAAATATATACTGGCAAGCAAATGGAAAGTTTTATCTTGACTTTCGAGGTGAATAGAGATCTACAGGGATAAATAATATTTTATAGCTGAGAAAACACATGTGAAAAAGGGGAGAAATGGCCGGGCGCAGTGGCTCACGCCTGTAATCCCAGCACTTTGGGAGGCCGAGGCGGGTGGATGACCTGACGTCGGGAGTGTGAGACCAGCCTGACCAACATGGAGAAACCCCGTCTCTACAAAAAACACAAAATTAGCTGGGCATGGTGGTGCATGCCTGTAATCCCAGCTACTAGGGAAGCTGAGGCAGGGGAATCGCTTGAACCTGGGAGGCAGAGGTTGTGGTGAGCCGTGATCGCGTCACTGAACTCCAGCCTGGGCAACAAGAGTGAAACTCCATTTCAAAAAAAAAGAAAAACGGGAGAAACTTGCCCCAAATCATTTGGTTAAAAAGTTGCATATTTAAAATATGAACCAGCTGGGCATGTTGGCTCATACCTGTAATACCAGCCCTTTGGGAGGCCGAGGCAGGCAGATCACCTGAGGTCAGGAGTTTGAGACCAGCCTGGCAAACATGGTGAAACCCCGTCTCTACTAAAAATACAAAAATTAACTGGGCGTGGTGGCACGTGCCTGTAATCCCAGCTACTTGGGAGGCTGAGGCAGGAGAATCACTTGAACCCGGGAGGCGGTGGTTGCAGTGAGCCGGGATCGCACCACTGCACTCCAGCCTGGGCGACAGAGTGAAATCCTGCCTCAAAAATAAATAAATAAATAAAAGTAAACCAGTTTCTTTCTAACCTCCAAATGCACAATATTCCACGACACCAACCCTACACCAAAGAAATGTGTAGAAGTTTATAAAAATGGTTATTAACTGATTTTTTTTCAGCACCAGAATCAACTATCCTGACTCTAGCTTTAGAAACGTAAGTTAAAAAAAGAGGAAAATAACTTCGAAGGAAGTAATTCTTTGAAAGCCGTTAGGACAACACAATGATTTGAGTGTCTTGTGCTTTTCCATGAAAAGGTGGGGCTAAGTCTGTTGTAGAGGGTGAAGGAGACACAGGAGTTAAAAATGTGCCAACACCGTGGCCCTTGGAAATAACTTGTAAGATCAAATGAAAATCGCAATCAAGACTGTCAATTTTTGATCAGATTGTTTTCAATCGATAATGAGTGCAGGCCTGCAAATGTGTATGGGAATTATGTGGCATATCAAGATACATTTCTGCAAAGCATACTGGGTGCAATATGGCTTGTGGATTCAACATTCCTTTATATAATTGCACTCAACTAATGTATGCCTTTGAAAGCAAGCACATCAAACATTATGTCTTAACAGATTTCTGAAAGAAAAACTGGAGTTCCTGGAGGCTCTTAAACAGTCTGCTGGTTATTTTATGGCATAGAGGAGAAAATTTACCCTGGAGAAATCTAGCCGAGCACATCCTCAGACTGATCACATTCACCTTCTCATCATGCTTCCAGTCTCAATTAAAAACAAAACAAAAAACAGAGAATCATATATGAGTAATCTGTCCTGAATCATACAGGGAAAATCCATGCTGAGATAATACTTATGCATCTGTCTTAGAACATGTCTAGAATACTTACTAGGAAGACTCACTATCAAAAGGGATTTTGGCATATGTGCATTAATTCAGCAAGCCTCATTTCTTAAATACCAAACATGTGCCAGACATTGTCCTAGGAAGAGAGGATTTAGAAAAAAAAAAAAAAGATATATTTACATGTAGTCCAGCCATAGAAAAAGATAAGTAAGTAATTAAATGCAGGAGTATACTATAGCTTCAAAAATAAAACTTATGAAGGTGCGGAAATTAGCACACATAGGATAAAAAGGTCACTTCTACATAAGAGGAGGCGATTATCAAGAAGATTCACATAAGATTCAGTATTGACCTAAGGTTAAAGAGAGAAGCAGTGTTCTTGGACCAAGTTTTCTGGGAGGTGGGAGAGTAAAAGAAGTCCGGGACCAAAGGAAGCTACAACAGAGAGCACTGAACGAGCAGCCTTGCAGGTCTGACCCAGACTGCCATCTGAGAAAATTACAGGCAGTTTGATTGGTTGGGGCACAGGCCGTGAGGTGGGGCATGATGAGTGATAGCTGGAACCAGGCAAGGCTCATAAATGTCACACTAAGGAATTCTCACTGTTTTCTACCAGCCACTGGAAGAAACTGAAGAGCTTAAAGCAAGATAATGGCACATCACAAAACACATGGATTCGAGGTGGTAAGACGAAAAGAAGTTACTGTAGCAGAAGCATTAGGAAGTAGACTTGTATAATTTAACCGCAAAATAAGTACTTTTCCTACCCCACAAAAACATTCCAACATACAGAACTAATGTGGGTTATTAATTATTTCACATTGTTCCCTACTGAAACAACATACTTTCAACTTTGTTCTTTCAGTTCTGAGCGTGCTTATCTGCAAAGATACATAACCTAGTCTCCACGTCTTATCATAGAAAATTAGTACAGGTGACTTGTCTATTTTCAAACGGGGAGAAAAATATAATAGAAATAGATGCATTTAGTCCTTCTGAATTAACCAGCTAAGCTACTTGAGGAGGAGGAGATTATATCAAAATTTTAAACTTTTAAAACTAATTTAACATTATAACCACAAACGAACAGATATATATATTTTTTTTCATTCAGGAACTACTTTAGAGAAAAATTAAAATCCATGCTCCTGCCTTATTCAAAGCAAAATGATATTGGGTACAGCTGTTCATTTCAAAGGCCACTGCACATCTCCCATAAAAGCAGTGTGCTACAGTGATAAAAACTGCCCACCAATGGTCATGCCTATGCCCGTTTTCTAAGGTGTTTGCCACACTCCTGTCAAGAGGTGAAGTCTGTTTCTTTAACTCCTCAATCTGGGTTGCCCACGTGGCTTGCTTTGATCAATGAAATGTCACAGAAATTATGTTCTAGGACTTTTGAGCTCAGGTCTTCAGTTTCTACTTTCCCTTTCGGAACTCAGCTCCGCATAAAGAATTCCAGAATCTCCTGTTAAGGAGGGTAACCACACAGAGAGACGGGAGGGTGACAGGCCACAGGCAGAAACACAATCTACATGGAAGAGACCCATGGCATTCCAGCCAACAGCAAGTACCAGCCCCCACGTGCGAATGAGGTCAATGGGTTCCACTAGCTCCAGCTGAGCTGTCCCAGCCAAAACCATGTCTATCATGGACGAGTTCTCTCTTCTTCATCCTGCCCATACTACTGTCTCATGGCATCATACCCAATAAAATTGCTGTGATTTGAAGTCATTAAGCTTTGGGGTGCTTTATTACATAGCAACATATAAATAATAATGAGTAGCAAAATGCTTATTGCTAACTTTTCAGTGTAAAATTCCAGTGGCAGACCATGATGCCATGTAGAAAATATCTGGCTCAATTCGTACAAAAATGGCACAGCGTGTGGGACTCAGAGGAGACACCACAGTAGCAGGCCCTATATGCACAGCGGGACACACAGGAAGCCAGTGTCCAAAGAGCTGAAGGTGACCCTGTGGCCTTTCAATATTCACACTAAGAAGCAAAAGCAATAGCACAGCATATCCTGGTCGGTGATGTGTGTGTGTGTATGTGTCACAGCTGCATTAGACCAGACCACGTGGTAATATTGTCTAAAGAAAGAAATAGAAAATACATAGAAAGATCTAAACTTGTTTTTCTTTAGAAGTTATGTCCCAACCATGATAAAAGTGCTATTTTTTCCCCCTGGAGGAAACAAAGAAAAAACAACGATAACATTTCTACGCATTTTTTTTTTTTTTTTTTTTTTGCTGTTATATCCATTTTATGATGCTTTGGAAGTACTACTTATTCTTACTTTTAAAGCCAGTCAGAATGTGTGTGGGTGTCTCTTATTTCTCTCTTTTTAAAGCTTCAACATAAAAGTTCTTTAGTACATCACACATTGCAATATTAAAAGAAAACACTATCTTGCCTAAATAAGCAGTATCCTATAATAGCCAGTCGAAACTAACTTCAATGTGTGTGATATGAATATTGCTTTCTGAAAACTTTACGGTCTGTTTGGACCACTCAATATGTAATTTTTAAACTAGGATGCCATAGTGTTTAAACAGTTTTCACATCAGAAATGTAAGAAATGCTTCTCCTCAGCAAATGTAAAAGAACACAAATCACAACAAACTATCTCTCAGACCACAGTGCAATCAAATTAGAACTGAGGATTAAGAAACTCACTCAAAACTGCACAACTACATGGAAACTGAACAACCTGCTCCTGAATGACTACTGGAAAAATAACAAAATGAAGGCAGAAATAAAGATGTTCTTTGAAACCAATGAGAACAAAGACACAACATACCAGAATCTCTGGGACACATTCAAAGCAGTGTGTAGAGGGAAATTTATAGCACTAAATGCCCACAAGAGAAAGCAGGAAAGATCCAAAATTGACACCCTAACATCAAAATTAAAAGAACAAGAGAAGCAAGAGCAAACACATCCCAAAGCTAGCAGAAGTCAGGAAATAACTAAGATCAGAGTAGAACTGAAGGAAATAGAGACACAAAACACCATTCAAAAAAACCAATGAATCCAGGAGCTGGTTTCTTTTAAAAGATCAACAAAATTGATAGACCGCTAGCAAGACCAATAAAGAAGAAAAGAGAGAAGAATCAAATAGACGCAATAAAAAGTGATAAAGGGGATATCACCACTGATCCCACAGAAATACAAACTACCATCAGAGAATACTATAAGTGTCTCTATGCAAATAAATTAGAAAATCTAGAAGAAATGGATAAATTCCTGGACACGTACACCCTCCCAAGACTAAACCAGAAAGATGCTGAATCCCTGAATAGACCAACAACGGACTCTGAAATTGAGGCAATAATTAATAGCCTACCAACCAAAAAAAGGCCAGGATTCACAGCTGAATTCTACTAGAGGTACAAAGAGGAAGTGGTACCATTCCTTCTGAAACTATTCCAAACAATAGGAAAAGAGGGAATCCTCCCTAACTCATTTTATGAGGCCAGCTTCATCCTGATACCAAAGCCTGTCAGAGACACAACAAAAAAAGAGAATTTTAGACCAATATCCCTGATGAACATCGATGCGAAAATCCTCA
Source organism: Symphalangus syndactylus (assembly GCF_028878055.3). Classification (NCBI taxonomy): domain Eukaryota; kingdom Metazoa; phylum Chordata; class Mammalia; order Primates; family Hylobatidae; genus Symphalangus; species Symphalangus syndactylus. Next base: position 72,916,002 of record NC_072446.2, read on the forward strand.
ATAAAATACTGGCAAACCGAATCCAGCAGCACATCAAAAAGCTTATCCACCAAGATCAAGTTGGCTTCATCCCTGGGATGCAATGCTGGTTTAACATACGCAAATCAATAAATATAGTCCATCACATAAACAGAACCAAAGACAAAAACCACATGATTATCTCAATAGATTTAGAAAAGGCCCTTGACAAAATTCAACAGCGCTTCGTGCTAAAAACTCTCAATAAATTTGGTATTGATGGGACGTATTTTAAAATAGTAAGAGCTATTTATGACAAACGCACAGCCAATATCTTACTGAATGTGCAAAAACTGGAAGCATTCCCTTTGAAAACTGGCACAAGACAGGGATGCCCTCTCTCACCACTCCTATTCAACATAGTGCTGGAAGTTCTGGCCAGGGCAATCAGGCAAGAGAAAGAAATAAAGAAATAAAGAGAAATAAATATTCAATTAGGAAAAGAGAAAGTCAAATTGTCCCTGTTTGCAGATGACATGATTTATATTTAGAAAACCCCATCACTCAGCCCAAAATCTCCTTAAGCTGATAAATTCAGCAAAGTCTCAGGATACAAAATCAATGTGCAAAAATCACAAGCATTCCTATACACCAGTAACAGACAGAGAGCTAAATCATGAGTGAACTCCCATTCACAATTGCTACAAAGAGAATAAAATACCTAAGAATCCAATTCACAAGGGATGTGAAGGACCTCTTCAAGGAGAACTACAAACCACTGCTCAATGAAATAAAAGAGGATACAAACAAATGGAAGAACATTCCATGCTCATGGATAGGAAGAATCACTATTGTGAAAATGGCCATACTCCCCAAGGTAATTTATAGATTCAATGCCATCCCCATCAAGCTACCAATGACTTTCTTCACAGAATTGGAAACAAACTACTTTAAAGTTCATATGGAACCAAAAAAGAGCCTGTATTGCCAAGCCAATCCTAAGCAAAAACAACAAAGCTGGAGGAATCATGCTACCCGACTTCCAACTATACTACAAGGCTACAGTAACCAAAATAGCATGGTACTGGTACCAAAACAGATACATAGATGAATGTAACAGAACAGAGGCCTCAGAAATACCAACACACATCTAAAACCATCTGATCTTTGACAAACCTGACTAAAACAAGAAATGGGGAAATGATTTCCTATTTAATAAATGGTGCTGGGAAAACTGGCTAGCCATATATAGAAAGCTGAAACTGGATCCCTTCCTTACACCTTATACAAAAATTAATTCAAGATGGATTAAAGACTTAAATGTTATATGTAAAACCATAAAAACCCAGAAGAAAACCTAGGCAATACCACTCAGGACATAGGCATGGGCAAGGACTTCATGACTAAAACACCAAAAGCAGTGGCAACAAAAGCCAAGATAGACAAATGGGATCTAATTAAACTAAAGAGCTTCTGCACAGCAAAAGAAACTACCATCAGAGTGAACAGGCAACCTACAGAATGGGAGGAAATTTTTGCAATCTACCCATCTGACAAAGGGCTAATATCCAGAATCAACGAAGACTTTAACAAATTTGCAAGAAAAAATCAAACAGCCCCATCAAAACGTGGGCAAAGGATATGAACAGACACTTTTCAAAAGAAGACCTTTATTCAGCCAACACACACATGAAAAAAGGCTCATCATCACTGGTCATCAGAGAAATGCAAATCAAAATCACTATGAGATACCATCTCACACCAGTTAGAATGGCCATCATTAAAAAGTCAGGAAACAACAGGTGCTGGAGAGGATGTGGAGAAATAGGAAGGCTTTTACACTGTTGGTGGGACTGTAAAGTAGTTCAACCATTGTGGAAGACAGTGTGGTGATTCCTCAAGGATCTCAAACTAGAAATACCATTTGACCCAGCAATTCCATTGCTGGGTATATACCCAAAGGATTATAAATCATGCTACTATAAAGACATGCACACATATGTTATTGTGGCACTATTCACAATAGCAAAGACTTGCAACCAACCCAAGTGTCCATCAATGATAGATTAGATTAAGAAAATGTGGCACATATACACCATGGAATACTATGCAACTGTAAAAAAGGATGAGCTCATGTCCTTTGTAGGGACATGGATGAAGCGGAAACCATCATTCTGAGCAAACTATCGCAAGGACAGAAAACCAAACACTGCATGTTCTCACTCACAGGTGGGAATTGAACAATGAAAACATGTGAACACTGGGTTGGGAATATCACACACCAGAGCCTGTCATGGGGTGGGGGGTTGGGGGAGGGATAGCATTAGGAGAAATACCTAACGTAAATGAGGAGTTAATGGGTGCAGCACACCAACATGGCACATGTATACAAACCTGCACATTGTGCACATGTACCCTAGAACTTAAAGTATAATAATAATAATAAAGAAATGTAAGAAGTGCTAAATTACAGATTTTCAAATATTTAGGAGACATGAATATAATGCCATGTTTTTTCTGAACACTTATTAAGCACAGTTAACAAAAACAAATAGAAATGATAAAGTTTTGTTAATATTTCATGTTAACTCCCATTTTTATTTTAATTAATTTCTGGCTTGAAACCATTGGAATTTTTTTTTTTTTTTTTTTTTTTTTTTTTTTTTTTTTTTACCCTCATTAAAATTTTATTTATTTTTATTTAAACAATTTTTTTTTTTTATTATACTTTAGGGTTTTAGGGTACATGTGCACAATGTGCAGGTTTGTTACATATGTATCCATGTGCCATGTTGATTTCCTGCACCCATTAATTTGTCATTTAGCATTAGGTGTATCTCCTAATGCTGTCCCTCCCCCCTCCCCCCACCCCACAACAGTCCCCGGAGCGTGATGTTCCCCTTCCTGTGTCCATGAGTTCTCATTGTTCAATTCCCACCTATGAGTGAGAACATGCGGTGTTTGGTTTTTTGTCCTTGCGATAGTTTACTGAGAATGATGTTTTCCAGTTTCATCCATGTCCCTACAAAGGACACGAACTCATCATTTTTTATGGCTGCATAGTATTCCATGGTGTATATGTGCCACATTTTCTTAATCCAGTCTATCGTTGTTGGACATTTGGGTTGGTTCCAACTCTTTGCTATTGTGAATAGTGCTGCAATAAACATACGTGTGCATGTGTCTTTATAGCAGCATGATTTATAGTCCTTTGGGTATATACCCAGTAATGGGATGGCTGGGTCAAATGGTATTTCTAGTTCTAGATCCCTGAGGAATCGCCACACTGACTTCCACAATGGTTGAACTAGTTTACAGTCCCACCAACAGTGTAAAAGTGTTCCTATTTCTCCGCATCCTCTCCAGCACCTGTTGTTTCCTGATTTTTTAATGATGGCCATTCTAACTGGTGTGAGATGGTATCTCACTGTGGTTTTGATTTGCATTTCTCTGATGGCCAGTGATGAGGAGCATTTCTTCATGTGTTTTTTGTCTGCATAAATGTCTTCTTTTGAGAAGTGTCTGTTCATGTCCTCTGCCCACTTTTTGATGGGGTTGTTTGTTTTTTTCTTGTAAATTTGTTTGAGTTCATTGTAGATTCTGGATATTAGCCCTTTTTCAGATGAGTAGAAATTTGTTTTTAACGAACAGAATTAAATATATTAGGTCCTTGATAGAATTCTTTTCCTCCAAAGAATATCCCCATCCCCCACTTTTAGCTAACTGTCATAATATGTTCTTTTTTCTCCAGGTGCTTCTTGTTCCAGAACTGTAAACACAAGTTGGATGACTAAACTGATATTTGCATAACAAGAAAAGTGGTCTTTAGGCAATTTGGCAAATATGCTCATAGCATCATTGCCAGGAACTGGCCCCCAAAATAGGATCGCAGCAGAGTTGGAACGCCAGTGATAGGGCTTTAATTCCAAGCACACAACCAGAGTTAGAGAACACATTCAAATAACCCAGGCCTTTTTTTATGTAAAAATTTTTAATAATCATGGCATTTCCAATGCAAATTTAAAATCTAGTCAGTAGCTTATTTTATTAAGAGACTTCATGGTTTTGACAGGGAATGATCTTTGGTAGAAAGGTCCTCCTCCTCCTCCTCCTCTTCCTTCTCAGGTCTATTCTTGATTCTGAAATTCACACCACTGGAATTTTATACCACACTACTGTTAAACATTTTTTTCTGAATTTTACTATATTGCATTTTCCTGAAGATTTCTTTAATGCATGCCCTAGTTCTTTGGAGATTTTCAATGCCTGTTTAACAGCTTTCCTTATTCATTAGCAACTTCCTTTAGAATCTAACAAGTCTCTTATGATCCTGGAGTTCTGTCAATTATAGTATTTTTTTAATGTTTTTATCACACGGTTGGGAATATTTCTGTTACTTTTTACCCTCACTAAGAAGCTTAATATAACTACTAAAAATGTTATATAACTTTTATTAGTGTCTTCATCTTTTGTCATTCTGAGTGGCCTAGCCCCTCCATAGACACTTTGAGCCTATGATTTTTCATGGAAGAGGGCCTAGTTTAGCTTCATGTATTATTATCCTCTCTCATATTTGCTCTATCAGTATATATTTGAATATGGTTGAATTCTATAGCATGTATTTTATTGCTTTCACACGTTTTATTGTGCTTATGTTTGGATTTCTTCTCATCTGAGAAAGGATTGATTTTCTCATCTCAGTATATTCTTAATAAAATCATAACTAAGAAAGAACATTTCATACATCTAAAAGCTAACTTCCTTTCTTTTATTTTGTCTTGAAAAATACTACACCCACACTTTTTGCCAATAGCCTAAGACATTTAGCCATACTAATCTATCCTATTGGCTCCTTGGCTTTGATTGATGGACTAACAAAAATAGGTTGCTTGATGTTTCCAGAAAAAGTATCTTACCCTCATCTGTCTAAAGCATTCCTAACATAGGATTGTCAGATTTAGCAAATAAAAATAGAGGATTTCTAGTTATATTTCAATTTCATGTAAAAAACAAATAACTTTTTAGTATAAGAACATCTTAAATACTTAGAGGCTTATCTGAAGTTCACATTTAAATAGGTGCCCTGTAAGTTACCAGGCAATCCTGTCCTAAAGGAATAATATTCAAATCTCTCTTTAGCTTTTCCTCCAAATGTTGCTTAAAAATTTTCTGGGAAAATCATTAGTTTTATCTCCAGAAGCAAGACACTGTTGTCAGAAAAGGATGGGTTTCATTTTCTATTATTTTCATGTACTTGATTATTTATTATATTAGAACTGGGATCTCAGGAGTGGCCTTGCGCAGCAATCAATGGTGGCTGACCATTGGTTGCTCTTTAGGAAAAAGGGTCATAAGCCCCCTTTTGCTCACTTCCCTGCCCCTTGAAATTAACTTATTGATTTAAATTAAAAGCATTGCATGCCTACTCTACGATAAATATTGTGATGTCAAGAATCCCAAACATGCAGCAAGATTCTGTCCACCAGAAATGTTAAGCATATGTAAACCGGGGGCGGGCGACTGGGAGGTAGCAGAATATGCTCTTTGTATTGATTTTAGTACCTGAACTTATGTGCTTTAATTGAGTTATACTTACCTATAAATTGATGCTCCCATCATTGAAAACAGCTTATGCTGTTACAGAATACATTGCGTAAGTGTATGGATTTCTTTACAGTCAACAAAAGGGTAAAGGTGACATGAAGAAGAAAAAATACGCTAACTAAATGAAAATTGGGAGTCATAAAAATATTTTTATAGGACTGTAGAAATGATCTAAATCTCTTTTGGTGGGCTTTCTTTGCATCAGTACTACAAATGTTGGATTGTCCCAGCTCAGTCCTCAGACATCTCTGTAATCAGTATCTTGTCAGAGATCCCTGAAGAGGGGTTCTGGAGAGCCCTGGAAGGTTCTTGAGACCTCTCGAGGCAATCCAAAATGTCTTCCCCAAATGACTTGGCCCATCATTTCACTCAGATATCTATATAAAGTCCCCCCTTAGACAGATCTTCTCTGACAACCCATTAGAAAATAGCAGCCTCTGTTACTTCATCACCTTCCCCACTTCACATTTTGTATAGTTCCGTTGCAACCTGAAATAAAATAAGTTAAACCAAAATATAAATAGCACATTTGTTTATATTGGGTTTCCCACACAAGCTCAAAGAATGTAAGAACATGTACTTTTGTTTATTACTTTATCCCCAACACATTCAATAGTACATACCATATTGCATGTTTACAGATATCGTTCATAATTTTTTTGTACAGTGAATGTATTTTATCTGATAGTTTTTCTTGGCAGTGAAAATATGCTTTTTCCTTACAGATGCTCTTATTGAAAGACATTCCTCTTAAGTGAGTTTCCTCACTCCAGTAATTCAAGAAGGAAAAGTGTATATAGAGAAAAAGCATTAATAGTATTTTATAACTTATTCCTAAAAAAGAGTTGATTAAATTTTTATCATTAGTGCAGCAATGAAATTTCTTTTAAACTCTGAAAATGAGGGCACATTCAGTGCCTTATATTTTCAATGCCTTGTGTAGACCAAAAATAGATAAAAACAAGAATCAGTAGGAAAGTAATATTGTATAAGCCAATCTCTAACAGAGTCACAATAAAACAAATTAATGTTTGAAATTATCACCATTAGGTCAAATCTATGTCTTGAGCTTCAAAATACTTCATTCATTCAATGATTAATCTGTCACTGACTACTGTAGGCTGGGTACTGGGGAGCCAAAAGAGAAATTAATCACGGTCATCAATTAAAAAACCAGAAACTCTGTCAGCCAAGTGTATGCAACAGTTTTGCAGAATAAACACAGTGAGTTTGGTTTAAGACAAAGAGAAATTTAAGTTTCCAGAATATTGAGGAGAAAGTGTCTAATAGGATGGTGGAGTTCATGTAGAGATTCTGGACTGGAAAAATGATTTGGCCACCATTAGCATAGGACTAGATGCCACTGAAGTGGCAGAGATCACTTAGAATAAATGGCAAACAAAAAAGAGGCCTTACTTCCTTGAGATTCTTGTGACTAGGAGCCAGACACTACAGAGCATGGAAAATATTTTGTAAGGTAGAGTTACCGAAGACGGCCTTTTTCTCCGAGATATGCTGACATGCTTAATGTGGGCTTTCTTTACAACAATGTGATCATTCCAACAACTACTAGTTCCACGATGTTTTTAGAGTTTACAAATGTATTACTATAGTGAGTTTTATTGTATCTGAGCCTCATGGGAGATTTACGATTATTCCTATTTTATGCAAAACTTCAGAAAGTTTAAATTAAAGGTCATAAATAGATGATTGATACCTAATCCACAGCTCTTGGATGATCCATAGCGTCAATGTTTTCAATGAAGAGAAGGTGATTTTCACCCCGTCCTTCACTTCTAATTTTTCCTAATTGTTCTACATGACTTTATTGAAAGCTTCACTTCAAAATCAATCTCTCCCCTTCTCAAGCTATCTTTCTTAATAAGGATAATTGTTAGGAAGTTCCCACAGCTACCTAACACCCTCTAATTCCCAAGACCTTGTGAATGCTTCTGACTATTAATTTTGAAGGCATCCCAGAAATAGAGTTTCAGTTTGATTATAAAGAGAATAGTATCTCGGATATTATTGTATTTAAATATTTAGAATTATTTAAAATTAATTTTCTGCCAAAAAGTCTTGGAGGGAAATGAGAACAAGAGTTTATTTAAGAAGTAGTATTTTATTTTTTTTTCTAGAGATCGACTTACTAACACTATGGTTCTCCATAGAAATAAATAAAATTGACATACATAAAAAACGGTAGAGAATACTAAATATGCCAAATAACGATTTCCTTTAAGCATACATATATATATATATATATACACATATATACACACATATATACATATATATACACACACACATATATACATATATATACACACACACATACATATACATGTATATATACACACACACATACATATATATACTTTTATACCTGCCCACAAAGGTAAGTTTGTCACTGCTTAGAGATTGCTGAAAGCAAAATGAAAGAGTTCCATCAAGTGGTCATATCAAGACATAGCAGTTAGTATTTCACCAATACAAAGAGGAAAACAATTTCTCTGAAATCTAGTTCAGACATACATTTCAAACCGAGTTATCAAAATTTTATGCCATGCAACATTAAAAAACACAATTAAATGCATTTTAAACATTATTACTAATTCATTTTCCAAATCATTTTTAAACTGCAAAGAAAATAGAAACAATATAATTTTCATTTTTTGTCTTTTTCATATCGAATACTCTTTCCATATAGTTTGCAGTTGAAAATGCGTGGTTATAAACTTAATTTGCATGTTATAGTCACCTTTTTAAATTAGCAGGTAAACCACAGGTAATACTAAACTAAGTATTTGGATAGCACCGAAAATTCAGAAACGAACTACTTGCAAATGACCTATACATCTTAAAATAGTACAAAATAAATACAAAGAAAACTCAACTCAAGGTTGTCTTAAAAAATAAGTTATAAAACATAAACATGAGTTAACTTGCTTCTTTTAACAACCTCAAGTTTTTGCCTTGCCAAATTTCACCTCCTTCATGAAGGTAGACAAAACAGGCATCTTTCTTTTTAAAGTATAATTGATTTAAGGGGTCATTTTCTCATTATTTTGGAAAAATCGTCATGGATTATTTTAATGTTATAAATGCTACTTCTAAAGATATATTACAGATAAAGATTTGTTTCTTGCTTAACAAAGCAGTAGTTCATTTAAGCAACCATTGTTTAATTAAACTTTCTGAACATAATATATATATTAGTAATGAGATGATGTTAAACAATAGATTTTTATATAAAACCTATGAAATATATATTGTCTAGACATAAAATTGGAAGCAATGTATTTAATGATTAAGATCATGGATTTTGGCATCAGAGAGATTTGATTTGAATCTAATCTCTTCCACTTTTTTTCTCTGTAACCTGGAGCAATGGCAAGCGTACTTTGTTTTGTTGCACTTTTCTTGTAGATGTTGTGTTTTTTACAAATTGAAGGTTAGTGGCCAGCCTGCCTTGAGCAATTCTATCCACACCATTTTTTCCAACAGCATTTGCTCACTTTTAGTTTCTGTGTCATATTCCAGTAATTCTCACAATATTTCAGATTTTTTCATTGTCATTATATTACTTATGGTTATCTGTGATCAATGATCTTTTATGTCACTATTGTAATTGTGGGACACCATACACTCTGCACATATAAGACAGTGAACTTAATTAATATCATGTGTGTTCTCACTTCTTCAGCAACTAGCTGTTCTTCCATCTCTCTTCTTCTCCTCAAGCCTCACTATTCCCTGAGACACAACAATATTAAAATTAGACCAAGTAATAACTCTACAATGGCCTGTAAGTGTTCAAGTGAGAAGAAAAGCATCATACATCTCTCACTTTAAGTCAAAAGCTGGAAATGATTAAACTTAATGAAGAAGGCATGTTGAAAGCTGAGAGAGGCTAAAAGCTAGGTCTCTTATAACAAACAGCCAACTTAGGAACACAAAGGGAAAGTTCTGGAAGGTAATTGAAAGTGCTACTACAGTGAACAAATGAACGATAAAGAATGTAAAACAGACTTGTTGATGATATGAAGAACATTTTATTAGTCTGGATAGAAAAGCAAACCAACTACAACAAGGCCCAAATTATCTTCAATTCTCTTCAGGCTGAGAGAAATGAAGAAGAAAAGTGAGAAGCTAGAAGAAGTTGGCTGATAATTTTTAAGGAAAGAAGCCATCCCAAAATAAAAGAAAAAGTGCAAGGTGAAGTACTAGCATGTGCTGATGTAGAAGCTTTAGCATATAACCTGGAAAATGTAGCTAAGATAATAGATGAAGGTTGTTACACTAAACAAGAGATTTTCAGTGTAGATGAAACAGACTTATATTGAAAGAAGATGAGGTCTAGGACGTCCATGGCTAGAAAATAAGTCAATGCCTGGCTTTAAAGCTTCAATGCACAGGGTGACACTCTTGGTAGGGGCTATTGCAGCTGGTAAATTGAAGTTGAGGCCAATACTGATTTACGATTCTGAAAATAGTAAAAATTATGCTAAATCTACTGTGCCTGTACTCTATAAATGGAGCAAAGTCTGAATGACAGCATATCTTTTAACACTATGGTCTACTGGATATTTTTATCCTGCTCTTGAGACCTACTGCTCAGAAAAAAAAGAGTCCTTTCAAAATATTGCTGTTCATTGACAATGTACCTGAACACCCAAGAGTTCTGATGGAGATGAACAAGGATATTCGTGTTTTTAAGCTGGTTAGCACAACATCCATTCTGTAGCCTCTGAATCAAGGAGTAATTTCAACTTTCAAGTTTTATTACATAAGAACTAAACATGGTAAGGTTATTGCTGCCATAATGACTCCTCTGATGAATCTGGGTAAAATAAATTGAAAATCTTCTGGAAAGGATTCACCACTCTAGATAACACTAAGGACATTTGTGATTACTGGGAGGAGTCCAAAATATCAACAATAACAGGAGTTTAGAATAAGTTGAGTCCAATGCTCACAGATGACTTTGAGGGGTTTAGCTCTTCAGTGGAAGTAAATGCGGATGTGGTGGAAACAGCAAGACAACTAGAATTAGAAGTGGAGCCTGAAAATGTGACTGAGTTGCTGCAGTTTCAAGATACAATTTTAATGCATTAGGATTTCTTTCTTACAGATGAGCAAAGAAAGACGTTCCTTGAGATAGAATCTACTTCTGGTAATGATGCTGTGAACATTCTTGAAATAACAACAAAGAATTTAGAATATTACAGAAACTTAGTTGATAAAGCAGTGGTAGAATTTGTGTTTGAAAGAAGTCCTACTGTGGGGAAAAAGCTATCAAACAGCATCACATGCTACAAAAAAAAAAAATCTTTCACGAAAGGAAAAGTCAACCAATGTGGCAAACTTCATTGCTGCCTTGTTAGAAGAAATTGCCACAGCCACACTAACCTTAGGAAACCACCACCCTGATTGGTCAGCTGCCACCAACACTGGGACCAAACCCTTTACCTGTGAAAAATCACAACTTGATGAAAGAACAGATAATCATTAGCATTTTAGCAATAAACTATTTTAAAATTAAAGTATGTGCATTGTTTTTTAGACATACTTCTATTGCACACTCAGCTGCTTATATTGTAAGTAAACATGACTTTTTTATGCATTGGAAAACCAACAAATTTGTATGACTCACTTTATTGCAATGTTTGCTTTACTGCAGTGGTCTGGAACTGAATCTGCAATATCTCCAAGGTATGCCTGTATATCTTCACGTATAATAGGGAAGTAATTCTACTGATACAGGTATGGTAGAGCTTAGATAATGTCTCTTATATCAAGCATCTAGATTAGTAGCTGACTATCATCAAAATGAAAACACGTTTGGGAAATAATATTTCCATTGTTCTATCTTGTTATTGGTAGGTGAGAGTGGTGGTGAACTTTCACCTCAAATTGTTTGATTTAAATAGTTGAAAAAATATAAACAAATAAGGAGACAAAAGACAAATGTATTGCTTCTATGATGGCAATACGATTATATTTCTTCTGAGTGCTCTATGACCTTCCTCCAATCTAAGCAATATTTCCATTTCTACTAGAAGCCATAGAGAGATTCACACTGTTACCCTTCTTTCTGTCTTTTGGAAATTTGCAGTGATAATAAGCTGATTTAAAATCCTTACTTAATATCAAGAACAACTCTTCCTGTCAACATGGTAATAAAATGAACACTGAGGATGAAGAAAGAGAGAGAATGATAAAGTGCATTCAGTAAAACATAAACAAGTAAAGGATGTGGGCACAAGGTATATAGGAAGTATTAATATTTGTACTCCTCTCACATATTTTGTCATGTTTGAAATAATTCAAAAGTAAGATGTAAGTAAACCTAAAAGAAAAGCTAAAACTCCCTTTAGGAAACCTAAAAGTGAATAGATTCACACTTCAACAAACTTTTGACGATGTCAGCAAGATGGAAAATAACCACAAAAGGAAAGCTGGAGATACAAGAAGAAACGTTGAGTGAAAAACGTGGAAAGCATGTAGATAAACCAGAGTCTGTGTGAAATAACAAAAATATTAAATTTGGGAATAAAGAAAGGATATAATTAAAATATGGGACAATAAGTAAGACTAAATAGCAGATGATTTGATTTCTATAATTCGAAGGTCCCTATGTTATATAAAGAAGGAATAGAGAAAATGATTAATGTAGACCTTAAGTAAAAAAATCTGTTAAAATTTCATGGTAACTATTAAAAGAATAAAGAGGGAAATAGAATTTAAATAAAAACTTCATGTAAAGGATGCAGAAAAAGTGATAAAAAGTAAAAGCGATGAAGCAAAAGAGGAACATACAAAACAAGAAATAGGATGGTAATGAATCCAAATATAACAGCAATCCTAATAAATGTAAATAAATTAACTTTCTAGTTAAAGGTTAAATTCAATAAAAGATAAGATCCAGGATTATACTATCGAAGAATCACACATGAAAATAAAAACATGGGAAAACTGACACACAAAGGATAAGGAATTAGGCAGCTTAAATATTAGTCAAAGGAAAGCTGGTGTATCTATATTAATATTATAGAGTGAAGTCTTGAAGGCACAAAGCATCACGTAGAATGGAAAACATCATAAAACAATGATAATTATACACTCATTTCAACTTTGATGCCTCTAATAACTTGCCTCAAAACATATAAAGAAGTCAACAAACCCATCATACCAAGGAATACACAGTGTTCTCAGGTACGCACGGAGCTTCAGAGAAAGCCGAACCACGTGGGGAAGACATAATGCACATATCAGCCAATTCCAAGGAATTATCAGACAGATACACTTCTCTAAGCACAACAAAGTTCAAAGTCAGAAAAAAACAATTTTTTTTGAAAAATTTGTAGATTTGGAAATAGGAAAGCATATTTAAAACATACAAGAAAGCAATAAAGTCTGAAAACAGATAAATTCAACAGTTAACTTAAGATATTAGGGAAAACATAAGAAACCCAAGCAGAAGAAATGCAATTATAAAAATCAACAACAATAATGAATGAAATACTAAATAGAGATAGAGCAGATTAAAACAAAAAGATTAACAAATCCAAAGGCTAATTCTTATATACTTAATACATGTGTGTGTCTAATCTACTCTCAATATTAAACTATTAATCCTTTCTTTCCTAAATATATATCAACAATGATTGTTATATTTTTTCTATTTTTATATTTACACAGGGAAATGTGATATTCACCATGTTTCACTTAGTGTTTTTTAACTCAGTATCATTTTTGAGGCCAATTTTGAGACCCATGTATATAGAGAGATACTTTATTCCTTTTAACTATTGCCCAGTAATATATAGATTAAATTTTTATCCATCTATCCCCCATTTGCTATCTACTAATAGTATTTCAAAGCACATCCCTGAATTTTCCTATGCATCTCTGTTACACGTTACCCTAAAGAGAAATGACAAGCTTTTTAGAGAAGTGGCATACTCAATTTCCCTAAATGTTGGCAAATTGATTATTTAAATGGCATTTAGCAGAAAATCTAACAAAACATTTTTCTTCACATTAAAAAAGAAATCCTTAAATTGCTTCTTAGTTTCTATAAAAATGGAAGAGTGGAGAAGCATTCAGGGCTTTATGTTTTATTCAATTCGATCAATATCCTCCATAATTCTGTGAATCATCTTTTTAAAAAATTTGTAAAACTTAAGACAATATTTTATAGTTTTGCTCCACATTATTTGAAATTTAGAAACTTTTATTTCTAATTAGATTGCTATGACATTGAGTGTGTGTGTGTGTGTTTGTGTGTGTGTGATTGGTATGTATATAAATTATGTACTACAAGCAAGATATAAAAATATGATAAAGTGTTTGGACCTTAGCCTTAGAAAACAATATCTCAATAACTGTGGTGTGGCTGAGATGATGTTCAGGTATCATCTCATATTTGCCTACATTTCTAAGTTTATTTCTACATTGCCAAGTTTGTCACTATAACATGGCCATTTCTTGTATAGGAGACAGATGCTCTTTAGGTGTGCCCATCATAAAACTAGTTTAATAAATCAGGACACATTGAAAATAAAATAAGCCTCAAGCATAAAGCAGGACCAATCCTTGAACAACGTGTATATTCAATATATACTCCATTGGCTTCAATAGTGAAAATATACTGTGAGCTGTCACAAAGTTGGTAGGCTATGATCCCCAGCGTGTGCTGTGCCTGTCCTTTGCATAACTAGAGGGATTGTTAGTCCTCTTTGCATACATCACGATTGTTAATAAAGTGACATTTGTCAAAATGAGTAAGCACCTGTTGCCATGGAAGGTGCCATAAGCAAGATTATAAAACAAATTGTTGTAGTTGGCTAGGAACCAGGAGGAAGATGAACACCAGAAGAAAAGGCATTCTTTCCTTAATTCCTCATACCCATTTTACAATACATTGCATACAGTTGTTTATGTAGAACACAGGCTGTTTTCTTTTTTTCTGAAACCTCATGTAACCGATGGTATTTTAAATGAGCTCTAATACAAAATGCCTCACACACTGCTATCCTATGCCTCATTTAACCCATTATATGGGTTCCCTCTTGAAACATTTGGTCTTCATTTGTCTATTTTTCCTGTAACTTATTTTTAGGAATAGAAAAATCATGTCCTGAGAAGCATGTCTTCTGGCACATATTTAAAATATCTAAGGGGGCTCATGTAACATCAAGACCCTAGTGGCTGCAGACGGGTCCCCACCAATATCTCAGCATTTTATTTCAATTATTTACTATCTTTCAATATGGCCCACAGCATGAAGATTTTGCATGTAACAGTTTATTTTTTTAATTGAAAACTGAAATAATACCAATACTCATAAAAAAATCCATTCAATTATATTCAGTAAACAGTCTTCCTCTTCATGCCAGTAGATATCTGTACAGTTTCCACCTAAAATTGCAGAATTAAAAAAACTGAAAGTGGCTTAGTTAAGGGACTAGTCCTAGAAATTAATTTACTGCTTTATTAGTCCATTTTCCTGCTTCTAATAAAGACATACCTGAGACTGGGAAGAAAAAGAGGTTTAATGGACTTACAAGTCCACATGGCTGGGGAGGCCTCACATTCATGGCAGAAGGAAAGCAGGAGTAAGTCATATCTTACATGCATGGCAGCAGGCAGAAAGAGAGACAGGGCTTGTGCAGGGGAACACTTCTTTTTAAAACCATCAGAGCTCATAAGACTTATTCACTATTATGAGAACAGCACAAGAAAGATCCACCCCCATGATTCAATTACTTCCCACTGGGTCCCTCCCACGACACACAGGAATTATGAAAGTTCCAACTTCAGATGAGATTTGGGTGGGGACACAGCCAAACCATACCATTCCACCCCTGGACCCTCCCAAATCTCATGTCCTCACATTTCAAAACCCATCATGCCTTCCCAACAGCCCCCAAAGTCTTAAGTCATTTCAGCATTAACCCAAAAGTCCACAGTCCAAAGTTTCCTGTGAGACAAGGCAGGTCACTTTTGCCTATGAGGTTGTAAAATCAAAATCAAGCTAGTTACTTCCTAGATACAATGGGGTACAGGTATTGTGTAAATACAACATTGGCCATAACAAAGGGGCTAAAGGCCCCATGCAGGTCCAAAATCCAGCAGGGCAGTTAAAACTTAAAGTGCCAAAAAGATCTCCTTTGACTTCAAGTCTCACATCCATGTCATGCTGATGGAAGAGGTGGATTAGCATGGTCTTGGGCAGCTCTGCCCCTGTGGCTTTTCAGGGTTTAGCCCATCACCTGGCTGCATTCACAGGCTGCCATTGAGTGCCTTTGGCTTTTCCAGGTGCATGGTGCAAGCTTTCAGTGGATCTATGATTCTGAGTTCTGGAGGACAGTGGCCCTCTTCTCACATCTCCACTAGGTGGTGTCCCAGGACTCTCTGCAGGGGCTCCAACTCCACATTTCCCTTCTGCACTTTCCTAGCAGAGGTTCTCCCTGAGGGCACCACCCATGCAGCAAACTTCTGCCTGGGCATACAGATGTTTCCATACGTCCTCTGAAATCTAGATGGAGGTTCCCCCACCTCAACTCTTGACTTTTGTGCACCTACAGGCTCAACACCATGTGGGAGATGCCAAGGCTTGGGGGCTCCGCCCTCAGAAGCAATGGGCTGAGCTTGGCCTCTGTTAGTCATGGCTGGTGTGACTGAGATATGGGGCACCAAGTCCCTAGACTGCACACAAGAGGGGGACTCTGATCTCCACCCATGAAACCATTTATTTCTCCTAAACCTCTGGGCCTGTGATGGGAAGGGCTACCACAAAGACCTTTCATATGCCCGAGAGACATTTTCCCCATTGTCTTGGTGATTAACATTCAGCTCCCGGTTTCTTATGCAAATTTTGCAGCTGGCTGGAATTTCTCCTCAGAAAATGGGATTTTCTTTTCTATCTCATTGACAGGCTGCAAATTTTCCAAACTTTTATGTTCTGTGTCTCTTTTAAAACTGACTTCCTTTAACAGCACCTGTCACTACTTGAATGCTTTGCTGCTTAGAAATTTCTTCCACCAGATACTCCAAATCATTTCTCTGAAGTTCAAAGTTCCACAAATCTCTAGGATGGGGCAAAATGTCACCAGTCTCTTTGCTAAAGCATAACAAGAGTAACCTTTTTCCAAACGAGTCTAGTTCCTTATCTCCATCTCAGACCTCCCCCACCTGGATATTATTGTCTGTATCATTATCAGCATTTTAGTCAAAGCCATTCAACAAGTCTCTAGGGAGTTCCAAACTTTCCCACATTGTCCTGATTTTGAGCCTTTCCAACCTCTGCTTGTTACCCAATTCCAAAGTTGATTCCACATTTTGGGGTATCTTTTCAGCAACACTCCACTCTACTGGTACCAACTTACTATATTAGTTTGCTTTCATGCTGTGCATGAAGACATACTTGAGACTGGGAAGAAAAAAATTTTAATAGATTTACTGTTCCACATGCCTGGGGAGGCTTCACAATCATGGTGGAAGGTAAGGAGGAGAAGAACACTTCTTACATGGATGGCAACAGGCAAAGAGAGAGCTTGTGCAGGGAACTTGTGTTTTATAACCATCAGATCTTGTGAGACTTATTTACAATCACAAGAACAGTGTGGGAAAGACCTGACCCCATAATTCAATTACCTCTCACTGGATTCCTCCCATGACACATGTGAATGGTAGGAGTTACAATTCAAAATGAGATTTGGGTGGGGACACAGCCAAACCATATCAACTGTCATCTTGTATCTTTTCCTTATTATAATTATTGTACTAGTCAGGGTTCTTTAGAGAAATTGACCAATAATAAATAGATACATACATACATACATACATACATACATACACACACAGATGAAGAGATTTATTATGGGACTTGGCTCACAAGGCTAGGGAGACCCACCAGTCCCACCATGTGATGTCTGAAAGGTAGGAAACAGGAAAGCAGGTACTATATATAACTCACGCTCAGTTTAAAGGTCAAAGAACCAGGAGTGCCAATGTTTAAAGTCATCATGGATGAATGTCCCAGTTAGAGCAAATTCACACGTAGTCTACCTTTTTGTTCTATTTAGGACCTCAGTGGATTAGAAGATGCCTGTTCACATTTATTAGGGCAGATCTTCTTCACTCAGTTTACTGATTCAAGTACTAATCTCTTATGGAAAGATCCTCACAGACACACTCATAAATAATGTCTTACCAGCTCCCTGGGTATTCCTTAGGTGAATAAAGTTAACACAAAAAAATTAAATATTTCATGAAAAAGATAAGGACTAGATAAAGAACAAAAAGATTAATGCATATTTTATTTTTAGTTTTTTTGTTTGTTTGTTTTGAGATGGAATTTTGCTCTTGTTGCCCAGGCTAGAGTGCAATGGCATGATCTCCGGCTCACCACAACCTCCGACTACTGGGTTCAAGTGATTCTCCTGCCTCAGCCTCCCGAGCAACTGAGATTACAGGCCACCACACCCAGCTAATTTTGTATTTTTAGTAGAGACGGGGTTTCTCCACGTTGGTCAGGGTGATCTCAAACTCCCAACCTCAGGTGATCCACCTGCCTTGGCCTCCCAAAGTGCTGGGATTACAAGCGTGAGCCACCGCACCTGGCTATTTTTAGTTTAAAGCATAAATACAACTCTTACCTTACCTTCCAATGGTGGTAATTCTAGCTGAGTGTTATTTTTTAAGCTCACAATTAAATTACTTATTTCCATTTTAGCAATGGATTACAAAAGGTTAGTCTATCTTTCAGTAATTTATTAGAAAAAAAAACACCATTTTGTTATTGAACCCTTGGCAAAATTAAATTGAGCATTAATGCACTCCACCTCAATCTATGCTGGAGCAAAAAATAAGCCACTTTTAGAGGCCAACTCTATAAATGCGTTTCACAAAAGCCTAGTCATCCCTACGTTTCCCCTTTATTGTTCCAGAGCCAGTCCCCAACAAATGTGTGGACAAAACCCAAAGACAAGTGACCCAAAACAAATTATATCCCCTATGAAGTCTAATCTCTGTAATTCTGTTAGCCCTTAAGCGGAGTTTTCAGGAAGTCATGTGATCGAGAGATAAACCAAAGTATTAAAAACATACCTTATAAGCTTGTTTTTTAAAAGGATTTTAATTATAGTTTCTAGAAAAGTTAAAGTTTAGTAATTCTGTAATAAATACAGTTGAGATATACTTTATGCCTTGAGAATGTTAAGTGTGTTTCTAGAAACATAATTGATAAGCTTATTTAATTTTTAAAAGGATTTTAACAATGTTTTTAAGAAAAGTTACAGTTTAGAAATTCTGTAATGAATACAATTGAGGGATTTTTTATACCTTGAGAAATCAATTATTAATTTGAAGGAAAAAAACACACATGCCAATTAAAAGGAAATTCCTAGCTGTGATCAGTAACAGTGTGGCAGAAACATCGCCAAAAATAGGCCTGCAATTGCTGACATGCAAACCCGCCACCAATCACAGAATGTGTGTTACGCATCCATAGCACATACTTCTACAATTTCTCATCAGTTTGTCTGTTTCTCTGTCCACAGCCCCTCTGATATCTCTGTGAATTTTGTAGGCTAGCTTCAAATTTTATTTTGTATTGAGATCATTCTTATATTAACACGGTTCTAGCAAAGCTGAAGTGAGAACAGACAAACCTGAGAGACAAATCTTTTTTTGGTAATCTCCATACTTCTTCAATGTGTTCTTTTAAAACCTGCAACTCCTAAGAAGTTATTAACTTCTATTTTTTCTTGTTGTAAATTATAAAGTAGCTTAATATCCACCAGGTATTACTGGAAAACAGTCATTTTTGAGCTGTGTTTGAGAAGCAAGAACACTTTGTTGGGTTAACCAATTTTAAATGCTCCTAAAACATAGAGCCCCTTTAAGAATATTTGGCCACGCGCAGTGGCTTTTGCCTGTAATCCCAGCACTTTGGGAGGCTGAAGCAGGTGGATCATGAGGTCAAGAGTTCGAGACCAGCCTGGCCAACGTGGTGAAACCTCATCTCTAGTAAATGTACAAAAATTAGCCAGGCATGGTGGCGTGCTCCTGTAGTCCCAGCTACTCGGGAGGCTGAGGCAGGAGAATTGCTTGAACCTGGGAGGTGAAGGTTGCAGTGAGCCAGATCGCACCATTGCACTCCAGCCTGGTCAACAGAGCAAGACTCCATCTCAAAAACAAACAAACAAACAAAACAACAACAACAACAACAAAACGAATATTTAATAATGTAATACTTCATGGAAAAATAGAGTAGCCAAAACCCATTTTTAAAATTAACATATATATTAACGTGAAGTATCTTTATAAAACAAATCCAAGAAAAATCAGTCTTACACATTTGATTTATAAAAAATCCAATATAAGATTTTAAATTTATATTAATAGTAATGTTTTATAATATTTCAGTTAAAATAGAACTGACATAATTATATATCATCAGATTTTAATATATAAACATCATAGAAAATATGTTCTCCAACCAGCAGAGGATGAAGTTAGAAATCAGTAACGGAGAACTAGAAAACTTCAATTTCTGAGAATTAAAAACACTCTCTAAACAACTAATGGATCATTACAGAAATCATAAAAAGAAATTTAAAAATACAGATGAATAAAAACAAAAACAAAACAAACATTATGGGACATAGTAAAATAAATGCTAAGGAGAAAACTTATAGTTATAAAAGCTTCCATTTAAACAGAATAAAAACAAAAACAAAACAAAAATTATGGGACATAGTAAAATAAGTGCTAAGGAGAAAAGTTATCGTTAAAAAGCTTCCATTTAAACAGAATGCAGATCTTAAATCAAGAACCCATTTGTACAACTAGAAAAAGAAGAACAAAGAAAACCCAAAGGCAGCAGATGTAGAGAATTTAAAATGTAGAGAAAAATCAATGAAATCAAAAGTTGATTCTTCAAAAAAAATCAATGTGAACACCTTTAGCTAGATTGACTTAAAATAAAGAAGGCTCAAATCACCAAAATCACAAATGAAAATGAGAACATTATTACTTACTCTGCATAAATAAAAAGTATTATAAGAGTACTATGAAAAATTATATGTCAAAAATTGCATGTACCAGATGAAATCGACAAATTCCTAGAAATATGCAACATACCAAGACTAAATCATGAAAAATAGAAAATCTGAATAGATCTATACTTAGTTAGGATTATGGATCTCTAATAAAAAATCTAGCAACAAAGAAAATTCCTGGACCTGACAGCTTCACTGCTGAATTATACTAAACATTTAAAGAAGAACTATAATAATGCCAGTCCTTCATAAACATTTCCAAAAACTTAAAGAGGAGGAATACTTCATGTGAGGCCAGCATCACCATACTACCAAAACCAGACAAAGACGTTGCAAAAAACAAAAAACAAGAAAACACAACAGACTAATATCTATTATGAACATCAACGCAAAAATCCTCCACAAAATACTAGCAAACCAAATTCAGCAGCATATTAGTATGACCAAGTGGGATTTATTCCTGGAATCTAAGCATGGTTCAACACACGAAAATTGATCAGTGTAATACCTCATATTAACAGAAGGGAAAAAATAAGCATAATTGTCTCAATTATGCATTTGGTAAAATTCAACATCTTTCATATCAAAAACACTCAACAAACTAGGAACTGAAGAAAACTACCTTAACATAATAAAATCCATACATAAATATTCAATAGCCAACATCACACTCACTGTTAAAAGACTGAAAGTTTTACCTCTAAGATCAGGAACAAGACAATGACGCATACATTGCCACTTGTATTCAACAAAATACTGAAAGTCCTAACCAGTGAAATCGGGCAAGGAAAAGACATAAAAGGCACCCAAGTTGGAAAGGAAGAAGTACAATTATCTGTGTTTGTACACAGCATAATACTTTAGGTATAAAACTCTAAAGATCACACACACACTCACATGCACACACACATAGTTAAAACTAAGAAACAAATTTAGGAAAGCAGTAGGATACAAAAGCAACACATAAACATTAGTTTCATTTTTACTTACTAACAATGAACAATCAGAAAAGAAAGTTAACAAAATAATTCCATTGATTATAGCATCAAAAAGAATTAAATACTTATTAACTTAGCCAGGGATATGAAAGACTTGTAAAACGAAAACTATGGAAGACTTAAATAAACAGAAAGATATTCCATGTCCATGTGTTGGAAGACTTAATATTTTTAAGATGTTAACACTACCAAAAGCAATCCTAACATTAAATACTATGCCCTTCAAAACTTCAGCAATTTTTATAGAAAGAAATAATCTATTCTAAAATGTATATGGAAAAACCAAGGGACACCAAATAGCCAAAACAATCTTAAAAAAGAACAAAGCTGGAGAACTCACACTTCCTGGTTTCAAAATTTATTACAAAGCTTCAGTAATCAAAACAGGGTGCCACAGGCATAAAGATAGACTTACAGGCCAATGAAGTAAAATCGAGATCCCAGAAATAAATCTTCACATATATGGTGAAATGATTTTTGACCATGGGTCCAAGATCATTCAATGAGAGAAAAAACAATCTTAAAAAAAAAAAAAAATGGTGGGATGGTGGCGGAACAACTGAAAAATCACATATAAAATAATGAAGTTGGACCCTTGTATAACAGTATGTGGAAAAATTGACTCAAAATTAATCAAAGAACTAAATGTAATACAAAAAATACTATAAAACTCTGAGAAGAAATAATAGAACAAAAGCTTCACAACATCGGAGTTGGCAATAATTTCTGAGATGTGACATCAAAGGCACAGGCAACAAAAGAAAAAAATTTAAAAATTGTAGTTGATAAACTTTTTAAAAAACTGTATTCAAAAAATACTATCATCAGAATAAAACGGCAACCCAGAGAATGAAAAATAAATTTGCAAATGATATTTGACAAGGGACTGAGATCCAGAATAGATGGGGAATTTTAAAATCTCACCAACAAAATAAAACAAATAGCCTGATTCAAAAATGGGCAAAGAACTTTTCTCCAAAGAATAGAAATGTTCAATAAGTACATAAAAGGAGCCTCAACATAATTAATCATTAATCAACATAATTAATTAGCAAATCAAAGCTAGAATAACATAACACCTCATACCCATTATGACAGTTACTATTTAAAAAACAGAAAATAAAAACTGTTGGCAAGAATGTGGGAAACTGTAACACTTGTGCACTGTTGGTGAGGATGTAAAATGATACAGCCACTGTAGAAAGCAGTATGTCAGTTCTTTTAAAGATTAAAAATATAAGTACATATAATCCAGCAACCCCAATCCTGGTATATACCCAAGAGATTTTAAAGCAAGGTCTTGAAGAGATATTTGTACACACATGTTCACAGCAATATTATTCAAAATAGCTAAAATGGAAGCAATCCAAGTGTTTGTCAGTGGATTAATGGATAAGCAAAATGTAGTGTACACAAACAAAAGAATATTATTCAGCCTTAAAAATGAATACAATTCTGACATATTCTACAATAGGATGAAATGGAGGTCATTACGCTAAATTAAATAAGCCAATAACAAAAGACAAATGCTGTATGATTTCATTTGTATGAGGTTCTTAGAATAGTGAAAATCACAGACAAAACCAATGGTAGTTTCCAGAGATATATATTGATTAATGGGTCGAAAGCTTCGGTTTCACAAGACTAAAGAGCTCTGGAGATGGACGGTTATGATTATTGCACAATATAAATGTACTTAGTATCACTGACCTATATATAGCCATACACCACATAATGATGTTTCTGTCAACAACAGACCACTTACAGGTCGTTATTGCCATAAGTTTGTTATGCAGCTGAAAAATTCCTATTGCCTAGTGAAACTGAAGCTATCATGTCACAGTACAATGCATCAATGCATTGCCTTTTCTATGTTTAGATACACAAATACTTAAGATTGTCTTATAATTATCTGTAATATTCAGTACAGTAACATGCTTTACAGGTTTGTAACCTATGGACACAATGTATCACTGTCTTTTAAGTGATGCATGGTCTACTTTAAAATAATTAAGATAATAAATTTCACATTAAGTGTATTTTATTTTGCAAAGTTACCATCTCTGTCTTCACTTACGGATATTGGGCAAAGTCTGAAGCAGGTGAGAGCCGTGATAATAAAATGAGTAGGAAAGTTTGTTAGGTGGGGCAGTGAGAGTTTGACAGAATTTACTGTCAAGATCCGATGCATAAGAACAGTCATTCATTATTACATGAAGAATAACAATTTTTAGAAGAGTATATGCAACATTATTCTATTTAGATAAATCTAAATAAAAATGACATATGTGTGTATATTTTATATGATTAGAATAAAGATCTCCAAGGAAACATGCAGATACTAATAGGGATTAGAAAGCTTTGGTAGAATTGATGTCCATTTAAATAAAAGAGTATTACCCTTATGTTCCAAGTGTATATCATGCTTGTAAAATAAACCAATACATTATACAAAATATGCTACTATTAAATTGAAACCAAATTCTTCTAATTATCTAAGAAAGGCAGAATTATGTAATGATCAGAAATAGACCCCTAAGCCAGGTTTTCTGGGTTGGATTTTCAGGTCTTCTATCACTCACCAGTTGTGTGATTAACCATTAGCGTTAACTTCTCCATTCCTCATAAATTTCTGTCAAGAATTCAGTATGCTGTACTTATAGATATATGCATGTACACAGCATGCAGAAAAATACTGGTTTTTGTATTGTTATTATCCTATTCGGCTATTTGTGTTCATTCCAGTTAATGACTATAGTATAAAAATTTAAATTTATGCTACAAATTTATTTTAAATATTTACGCTTATCTCATAGTACTGAGTATTCAAATGCTCTCAGTTCTTTTTATCAGATGCTAATTACTGGTTTATCCAGAGATCCGAATCTGTGTTACAGTCATTTTCCAAGCTTGCCTCTGAAAACTCAAACAAAGAATAAATATCACTCTGTGTTTTTTACAGTTAAAAAACAAGGGAAATAAACGACCATCACGGGCATTTTACTCTAACCATACTGGTTATTTCAAAAACTAAAGTAAAAGGCAAATCAACTTAGTGATTAGTTTAATAACTCCTTTAAAAGAGTGAGTTTTTAATTAATACAAATGTGGCTGCTCAACAATGTACTCTATTATTCTTCTAACTGTACATCTCTGAATAACACATTGACCTGTTCAGTGATATTAAGGTTTGACAGTGGCCTTTATGGAAACGTGGGCGTGTTCCAGCTTCCACTTGCAGTGGTGTGTTGTAACGATGTTTCAGTCACTTCCAGATGGGAATATTTAGGTATCCCCCTACTGGAAAGGTTTGAAGACTGCTACTATTTCTCAAGGAGCACATAGATAAACCGAATTAGTGAGCAAAGGATCAGGCAGAGTGATTGTGTCTAACCAGGTTGTCCATGCCAAAAATAAGACAAACGAAACTAATTATGAATAAGTAATTAAATGTCTGTGTTTTCCAGACTTTTGACAAGTGAGTTTTAATAGTTTTCAGATAACTTCATGCCAACTCTATGAATGTGCATAAAGGAATGAAATAAGCTGTTTAAATGCAGACTTCAAAATGTCTACCCTGTGATGACTGCAGTTGACATCAGAAACTTAGTTAGGAAAACCAGGATGTGGGTTAGTGAGACTGGCCAGGATCTCAGTGGAACAAGGAAACAGTCAATATTCAATTATTATACACAGTTTATTATTTATCCTGAAGCTGGCAATGTAAGGGGCACAATTCAGCTTTTTAGAACATAATGTCAAATGTTAAATACCATCAAATCAATTCTAATTTCAACAGGACTTCTGACTGTACAGTTAGTCTGCTACTAACTTTACCTTAAAGAGAAACATACACCACACCAGTTTATCATAATTTCACTTTAAAACTAAAGAATATTTTTAATCTATTTTGGGAACGGTTTTACACATTTCATTGTGCCAGTCTATAATGTATACTTCCCTTTCAGAAAATGTGCTTTCAGTACACTGCCAACTAGTAAAAATTACCATCTGGTTATGTTAAAAGCAGTTCTTCCTTCTTTTTCATTTCAGCTTACCCTCAATCCACTCAGAATCAGATTCTTCACATACTTCTAAAGCTTTTGACTCAAGGTCAGAATGAAGTAAAATATTGCACTTTTTTTCTAAGGAAAAAGAGCTGAGTCAAATACACTCTATCCTACTGTACACTGAAGCTTTCTTGTTAAATTACAATTGGGATGTGAAATGTCTAGGGCAACCTTGTCCTGATTACTGATGACAAATGATTTTGGTGGACTCAACTGCACTTCTACTGCATTAGAAACGCACAGCATAGAACCTTCCTCCCATCGTGGGTGCTGGTAGAGTGTCCAATTTAAAATTGGGAAACATTTCCCTCAAATTGCAGCTGAAATTCAGCTAATTTTATCACTTCCAGAGGAACCATTCAATACCACTTATGAAGGTCACAAGACCTGCTTTCTTTCCTAATCTGAAATGCTGAGGACTTGCATAGGTACATTAAAACGCTCTTAAGCTGATTGGATTTGCTGGCAAGGTTGAAGGGTGACTAGCAGACAACTGCCACAGTCAAGGGTCAAAAGTGTTAGCAAACTTTTGCATTCATCCTAGGAAGAAGACAACAGCAGTGATTTATTAGGTAAAACAAAGATGTGATTGAAATCAGAAATGGAAGACAGAATCCTGGGACTTATTTTCTTCTACTGAAAAATCGGGGCTTAAAAATTTAAATATATTATTAAAAGAACACATTAAGACTAGCAAACAAGCCTATGAAAAGATGTTCAACATCACTGATCACCAGAGAAATGCAAACCAAAGCTACAATAGATATTATCTTACCCCAGTTAAAATGGCTTTTATCCAAAAGACAGGCAGTAACAAATGCTGAGAAGGGTGTGGAAAAAAGGAAACATTTGTACACTGTTGGTGGGAATGTAAATTTGTACAACCACCCACGACGGAGAACAGTTTGGCAGTTCCTCAAAAAACTAAAAATTGAGCTACCACATGATCCAGCAATCCCACTGGTGAGTATATACCAAAGAGAAAAAAAATGAGTAAATCAAAGAGATATCTGCACTCCTTTGTTTATTGCAGCACTGTTTACAACAGCTAAGATTTGGAAGAAAGCTAAGTGTCCATCAACAGAAGAATGGGTGAAGAAAATGTGGTTCATATACACAATGGAGTACTATGCAGCCATAAAAAATAATGAGAGTCAGTTATTTGCAACAATATGGATGGAAATGGAGATCATTAGGTTACTGGAAACAAGCCAGGCACAGAAGGACAAACATCGCATGTTCTCAATTATTTGTGGGATCTAAAAATCAAAACAGTTGAATTCATGGACATAGAAGGTAGAAGGGTGGTTACCAGAGGCTGGGAAGGGTAGTGGGTTTTTGGGAGGGGG
Source organism: Symphalangus syndactylus (assembly GCF_028878055.3). Classification (NCBI taxonomy): domain Eukaryota; kingdom Metazoa; phylum Chordata; class Mammalia; order Primates; family Hylobatidae; genus Symphalangus; species Symphalangus syndactylus. Next base: position 72,943,055 of record NC_072446.2, read on the forward strand.
CGGAGGGTGGAGATTGTTAATAGGTACAAAAAATAGAATGAATGAGACCTACTACTTGATAGCACAATAGGGTGACTATAGTCAATAATAACTTACTTGTATATTTCAAATTCACCTAAAGAGTGGAACTGGATTGTTTGTAACTCAAAGGATAAATGCTTAGGGAATGGATACCCCATTCACCATGATGTACTTCTTTCACGTTGCATGCTTGTATCAAAATATCTCATGTACCCCATAAATATACACACCTACTATGGACCCACAAAAAATTTAAAAATAATTAAAAAACAATTTAAATATATATTACAGTTTACAGTACTTGTGTAATATCAATACAAATATTAATATTTAATAATTAATTAAAATATTTATATAAACTGCAACCCACATCTCTCACACATAGTAGGCATTCAACATAGAGTCACATCAGTTATTTTTTGTGAATAATAATAATCAAAACCTAACATTTAATACATACTATATAATTAACACTGTCTTTCAAGATATACGAACATCCTACTTTATTCCTCACAACAAGCCTATGATGTAGATATAGAATATAGGACATAGATAATTCCTTTGTACCAATGGAAAACTTGGGAAACTGAATAGTTAAATAATTAGTTCCAGCAATTAAATGGCAGAACAAGGAATAAAATATAAGGTTGTGTAATGATTTTGCCCAATTTCTTCACACTGTGAATGCTAACGCTCTAAAATATTGCTGAAAAAACACACGGGCCCTTGTCTTCATTGATCTTGCATAATACAGAAAATGATGTTACATTATGGCAAATATAATCTGTTTATTCATTTCTGATATTAAAATAGAAATGCTTGGCTAACATTTGAGCTAGTTGTAATGTTATCATATAAAAAGTATTAACCATCTTGTTTCTGTTGCACAAAATAATACTTTATTTGAATACTTCACATGGTAAAAATAGTTGCAAAAATATTTTCTACATAGAAGTGTAAATATTAATTTATTTTAACATCAATGTGTATCTTATAATACATGTTTATTATTCCCTATCTTATTAATAATGTTTGTTCCTGCACTTAGTGTATTCTTCAGAAAATAGTGAGAGAAGTGGTGGGGAGAAGTTACTGGCCGAGAATCAAGGAAAGCCAACATAAACATCTACATGGCACTCGGACTTTTTGTCAGAGATACATGTGTCCAGTCAGATCCTCTTCAGATTTAAGTGAATAGCAGTGCTTTGAGTCTTCTAAATTATCACTGTTTAGATGCCTTATGTAATTTATACCAATAATTAGGTGCAGCCCAGCTTTGTATAGTTTGACTACAGAAACTTGACATATTTCATGCGAAAATAAACTGCTGCCTCTTCCACAGTCATGGATGCTGACTCATGAAAAGATTTGAGGTAACTTACTCACATCTGTTTGCTTCACAACAGTTTTTTATAATTTCAAGAGTAAGTGTGATAATGAATACTAAGCAGAAAAAAAAGCCATATACATTTGGCTCAGACTGAAAGTCAAATTCAAACATCATCAGAAATGCTTCTATAGAAGATGAATGGAATAAGTAATTGTTGGATCAGGAACCCCTAAAGACACTGAACTGTTTTCCGTTTTCAAGCACTGACATCATTCTGAAAGCAGAAGGCAGAGAGGGAGGCTCATGTTCCACATACTCATAAAGTTTATACATTTTAGGAGTTCAGAGAATTCATTTAATAAGAGAAATGGAAGCACTTTCTTTATGAAATCTGAAGTCCATGATGGCAAAATACTTTGCCCTGTATCACTTGGAAATGTGGAACGTGAGGACTTTAACTGGTATTACTACTCATCCAGCTAATAGTAACACGAAACACCTACTACAAATGGAAGACAAGTTTATGTAACTTGAAAAACGTCACTGATTTTTAATTTTGTATTTTATGCATATAATTTAGCATTTTCATCCTTATCCAAGGCTCCCATGGGTATTTTTTAGGAAATGGAATTTCTTGAAAAAACAGTCTGAAAAAATAAACTAAGCAACTTACATAAAATTAAATGGCATACTTCCTAAATACTGGATTAAAGGATATCAACATCTCTACAAAATTTATACTTTGGAAGAAATTAAGAATTAACTAAAACAATGTGTAGCTTTCAGGCTTAGAAGAAATAAAGGTTGTGTTTTACTGGTCATTATCTGAATTTCAGAATGCTGAGGCTCTTAAGAAGTTTATATAGACATTGAAGGGACACAAGAAACACACAAAGCACCCAACTTATTTTGGACACCAGTAGACAAGGCATTTTAATGCATGTTATGTCCTAAATCTCCATTAACAACTCTAAAAATTATGTGCCAGAAGAGAATTTCCATGTGCTCCCGATAGGTTAGAGTGTGAAAAAAACCTGTCCTCGGAACCATTTTTCCAATGTAATCACTTACTAGATAAACTTATATCCATTCTTGTGGGTTTCAACACTATCCACTTGGGCTGATCCTATTCTCTGCTTCCTATTCAAGACATTGTACAGCACTTCCCCTGCCTGTCTTGGATAAGATAATTAGTATACAATTAAATAAGCAAGTCTATTATTATCTCTCTCTGTATATGTGTGTATATTCCCTTCCTTTAAAAATGTAAGGTTCACTCATCCCTTTATCCCTCGCCAGTTACTGTCCCACATATCTTTATCATGCCATCCTAGTATGATAGAGCATCTGTTAGTTATCACCGCCATAACTTTTTATAACATACCACCTCCAAATTTAATAGCTTAAAACAATCACTTATTATTTTTCAAATGTCTATAGATTAGTTAACTGGTTCTGCCTATCTGAGCTGGGAGCAGTGGATCTTACACATGCATCAGTTTTCAGCTGGTGGGTCAGGCAGACATTGGTTGACATAGTTTGCCCTCAGCTGAAAGTATTCACCTGTGTTCTAATCTCTCATTCTTTAGCACACTAACCCAGGTATGATCTCACGGTGGAGGGAGAGGAGCCAGTGAGGAAGCAAAAATGCACAAGCACTTACTCCCGCTCCATCCCACATGTGCTCTGCCCCATTCCAGTGATACTCAATAACAAGATGTGAGCTTGCCAAGAAAATGGCATAGTTTCCTAGAAAAACCTCACTTTAAAGAGATTACTGGTATAAATCACTGTGTCTATGTATTCTGTAAAGTTATTCACTTGGTTGGTAAAATTTTCATGGAACTTGCATGTGTCTTTACCACAACAGTGCAGTTTTACTACTGTTGAGAGTTCAGATCAATTATTAACTCTTAAGGACGGATATCAGTTAATAAGCTGAATACCAAACACTTCATATTAAATATATATAACTACAGTAATTTTAAAATTTTCAGACAGATTTTTACTTTTTTGTCTCACTTCCTTTAATCAATTTTTTAAATATTTTCCTTTATTTTAAAATTGTGAAGCATTTAGAAAATATTTTGTTTTTGGGGGGTGGAGCCAAGATGGCCGAATAAGAACAGCTCTGGTCTCCAGCTCCCAGCCCCAGCGACACAGAAGACGGGTGATTTCTGCATTTCTGCTTGAGGTACCGGTTTCATCTCACTAGGGAGTGCCAAACAGTGGGTGCAGGACAGTCGGTGAAGCGCACTGTGCGCGAGCCGAAGCAGGGCGAGGCATTGCCTCACTGGGGAAGTGCAAGGGGTCAAGGAGTTCCCTTTCCTAGTCAAAGAAAGGGGTAACAGATGGCACCTGGAATATCGGGTCAGTCCCATCCTAATACTGCACATTTCCAACGGGCCTGGAAAATGGCACACTAGGAGATTGTGTCCCGCACCTGGCTCGGAGGGTCCTATGCCCACGGAGTCTCGCTGATTGCTAGCACAGCAGTCTGAGATCAAGCTGCAAGGCGGCAGTGACGCTGGGGGAGGGCCGCCCACAATTGCCCAGGCTTGCTTAGGTAAACAAAGCAGCCAGGAAGCTCGAACTGGGTGGAGCCCATCACAGCTCAAGGAGGCTGGCCTGCCTCTGTAGGCTCCACCTCTGGGGGCAGGGCACAGACAAACAAAAAGTCAGCAGGAACCTCCTCACACTTAAATGTCCCTGTCTGACTGACAGCTTTGAAGTGAGTAGTGGTTCTCCCAGCACACAGCTGGAGATCTGAGAACGGACAGACTGCCTTCTAAAGTGGGTCCCTCACCCCTGAGCAGCCTAACTGGGAGGCACCCCCCCAGTAGGGACAGAATGACACCTCACTCGGCCAGGTACTCCTCTGAGACAAAACTTCCAGAGGAACTATCAGACAGCTGAATTTGTGGTCTCACGAAAATCCGCTGTTCTGCAGCCACCACTGTTGACACCCAGCCAAACAGGGTCTGGAGTGGACCTCTAGCAAACTCCAACAGACCTGCAGCTGAGGGTCCCGTCTGGTAGAAGGAAAACTAACAAACAGAAAGGACATCCACACCAAAAACGCATCTGTACATCACCATAATCAAAGACAAAAAGTAGATAAAACCACAAAGATGGGGAAACAACAGAGCAGAAAAACTGGAAACTCTAAAAAACAGAGCACCACTCCTCCTCCAAAGGAACACAGTTCCTCACCAGCAACAGAACAAAGCTGGATGGAGGATGACTTTGACGAGTTGAGAGAAGAAGGCTTCATAAGATCAAACTACTCTGAGCTACGAGAGGAAATTCAAAACAATAGCAAAGAAGTTAAAAACTTTGAAAAAAAAATTAGAAGACTGGATAACTAGAATAACCAATGGAGAGAAGGGCTTAAAGGAGCTAATGGAGCTGAAAGCCAAGTATCGGGAACTACGCAAAGATTGCAGAAGTCTCAGTAGCAGATGCGATCAACTGGAAGAAAGGGTATCACTGATGGAAGATGAAATGAATGAAATGAAGAGAGAAGGGAAGTTTAGAGAAAAAAGAATAAAAAGAAATGAACAAAGCCTCCAAGAAATTTGGGACTATGTGAAAAGACCAAACCTACGTCTGATTGGTGTACCTGAAAATGATGGGGAGAATGGAACCAAGTTGGAAAACACTCTGCAAGATATTATCCAGGAGAACTTCCCCAATCTAGCAAGGCAGGCCAACATTCAGATTCAGGAAATACAGAGAATGCCACAAAGATACTCCTTGAGAAGAGCAACTCCAAGACACATAATTGTCAGATTCACCAAAGTTGAAATGAAGGAAAAAATGTTAAGGGCAGCCAGTGAGAAAGGTCGGGTTACCCACAAAGGGAAGCCCATCAGACTAAGAGCTGATCTCTCAGCAGAAACTCTACAAGCCAGAACAGACTGGGGGCCAATATTCAACATTCTTAAAGAAAAGAATTTTCAGCCCAGAATTTCCTATCCAGCCAAACTAAGCTTCATAAGTGAAGGAGAAATAAAATACTTTACAGAGAAGCAAACGCTGAGTGATTTTGTCACCACCAGGCCTGCCCTAAAAGAGCTCCTGAAGGAAGTACTAAATATGGAAAGGAACAACCGGTACCAGCCCCTGCAAAAACACGCCAAATTGTAAAACCATCCAGGCTAGGAAGAAACTGCAGCAACTAACGAGCAAAGTAACCAACTAACATCATAATGACAGGATCAGATTCACACATAACAATATTAACATTAAATGTAAATGGGCAAAATGCTCCAGTTAAAAGACATAGACCAGCAAACTGGATAAGGAGTCAGGACCCATCAGTGTGCTGTATTCAGGAAACCCATCTCACGTGCAGAGACACAAATAGACTCAAAATAAAAGGATGGAGGAAGATCTATCAAGTAAATGGAAAACAAAAAAAGGCAGGGGTTGCAATCCTAGTCTCTGATAAAATAGACTTTAAACCAACAAAAATCAAAAGAGACAAAGAAGGCAATTACATAATGGTAAAGGGATCAATTCAAAAAGAAGAGCTAACTATCCTAAATATATATGCAGCCAACACAGGAGCACCCAGATTCATAAAGCAAGTCCTGAGTGACCTATAAAGGGACTTAAACTCCCACACAATAATAATGGGAGATTTTAACACCCCACTGTCAACATTAGACAGATCAATGAGACAGAAAGTTAACAAGGATATCCAGGAATTGAACTCAGCTCTACATAAAGGGGACCTAATAGACATCTACAGAATTCTCCACCCCAAATCAACAGAATATACATTTTTTTCAGCAACACACCACACCTATTCCAAAATTGACCACATCGTTGGAAGTAAAGCTCTCCTCAGCAAATGTAAAAGAACAGTAATTATAACAAACTCTCTCGCAGACCACAGTGCAATCAAACTAGAACTCAGGATTAAGAAACTCACTCAAGACCACTCAAGTACATGGAAACTGAACAACCTGCTCCTGAATGACTACTGGGTACATAATGAAATGAAGGCAGAAATAAAGATGTTCTTTGAAACCAACGAGAACAAAGACACAACATACCAGAATCTCTGGGACACGTTCAAAGCAGTGTGTAGAGGGAAATTTATAGCACTAAATGCCCTCAAGAGAAAGCAGGAAAGATCCAAAACTGACACCCTAACATCACAATTAAAAGAACTAGAAAAGCAAGAGCAAACACATTCAAAAGCTAGCAGAAGGCTGGAAATAACTAAAATCAGAGCAGAACTGAAGGAAATAGAGACACAAAAAACCCTTCAAAAAATTAATGAATCCAGGAGCTGGTTATTTGAAAAGATCAACAAAATTGATAGACCGCTAGCAAGACTAATAAAGAAGAAAAGAGAGAAGAATCAAATAGATGCAATAAAAAATGAAAAAGGGGATATCACCACCGATCCCACAGAAATACAATCTACCATCAGAGAATACTACAAACACCTCTATGCAAATAAACTAGAAAATCTAGAAGAAATGGATAAATTCCTCGACAAATACACCCTCCCAAGACTAAATCAGGAAGAAGTTGAATCTCTGAATAGACCAATAACAGGTTCTGAAATTGTGGCAATAATCAATAGCTTACCAACCAAAAAGAGTCCAGGTCCTGATGGATTCACAGCTGAATTCTACCAGAGGTACAAGGAGGAACTGGTACCATACCTTCTGAAACTATTCCAATCGATAGAAAAAGAGGGAATCCTCCCTAACACATTTTATGAAGCGAGCATCGTCCTGATACCAAAGCCTGGCAGAGACATAACCAAAAAAGAGAATTTCAGACCAATATCCTTGATGAACATTGATGCAAAAATCCTCAATAAAATACTGGCAAACCGAATCCAGCAGCACATCAAAAAGCTTATCCACCATAATCAAGTGGGCTTCATCCCTGGGATGCAAGGCTGGTTCAACATACACAAATCAATAAATGTAATCCAGCATATAAACAGAACCAAAGACAAAAAGCACATGTTTATCTCAATAGATGCAGAAAAGGCATTTGAAAAAATTCAACAACCCTTCACGCTAAAAACTCTCAATAAATTAGGTATTGATGGGACGTATCTCAAAATAATAAGAGCTATCTACGACAAACCCACAGCCAATATCATACTGAATGGGCAAAAACTGGAAGCATTCCCTCTGAAAACTGGCACAAGACAGGGATGCCCTCTCTCACCGCTCCTATTCAACATAGTGTTGGAAGTTCTGGCCAGGGCAATCAGGCAGGAGAAGGAAATAAAGGGTATTCAGTTAGGAAAAGAGGAAGTCAAATTGTCCCTGTTTGCAGATGACATGATTGTATATCTAGAAAACCCCATTGTCTCAGCCCAAAATCTCCTTAAGCTGATTAGCAACTTCAGCAAAGTCTCAGGATACAAAATCAATGTACAAAAATCACAAGCATTCTTGTACACCAATCACAGACAGACAGAGAGCCAAATCATGAGTGAACTCACATTCACAATTGCTTCAAAGAGAATAAAATACCTAGGAATCCAACTTACAAGGGACGTGAAGGACCTCTTCAAGAACTACAAACCACTGCTCAATGAAATAAAAGAGGATAAAAACAAATGGAAGAACATTCCATGCTCATGGATTGGAAGAATCAATATCGTGAAAATGGCCATACTGCCCAAGGTAATTTATAGATTCAATGCCATCACCAGCAAGCTACCAATGACTTTCTTCACAGAATTGGAAAAAACTACTTTAAAGTTCATATGGAACCAAAAAAGAGCCCGCATCGCCAAGTCAATCCTAAGCCAAAAGAACAAAGCTGGAGGCATCACGCTACCTGACTTCAAACTATACTAAAAGGCTACAGTAACCAAAACAGCATGGTACTGGTACCACAACAGAGACATAGATCAATGGAACAGAACAGAGCCCTCAGAAATGATGCCGCATATCTACAATTATCTGATCCTTGACAAAACTGACAAAAACAAGAAATGGGGAAAGGAATCCCTATTTAATAAATGGTGCTGGGAAAACTGGCTAGCCATATGTAGAAAGCTGAAACTGGATCCCTTCCTTACACCTTATACAAAAATTAATTCAAGATTGATTAAAGACTTAAATGTTAGACCTAAAACCATTAAAATCCTACAAGAAAACCTAGGCAATACCATTCAGGACATAGGCGTGGGCAAAGACTTCATGTCTAAAACTCCAAAAGCAATGGCAACAAAAGCCAAAATTGACAAATGGGATCCAATTAAAGAGCTTCTGCACAGCAAAAGAAACTACCATCAGTGTGAACAGGCAACCTACAGAATGGGAGAAAATTTTTGCAACCTACTCATCTGACAAAGGGCTAATATCCAGAATCTACAATGAACTCAAACAAATTTACAAGAAAAAAACAAACAACCCCATCAAAAAGTGGGCGAAGGACATGAACAGACACTTCTCAAAAGAAGACATTCATGCAGCCAAAAAACACATGAAGAAATGTTCATCATCACTCACCATCAGAGAAATGCAAATCAAAACCACAGTGAGATACCATCTCACACCAGTTAGAATGGCCATCATTAAAAAATCAGGAAACAACATGTGCTGGAGAGGATGTGGAGAAATAGGAAGACTTTTACACTGTTGGTGGGACTGTAAACTAGTTCAACCATTGTGGAAGTCAGTGTGGCGATTCCTCAGGGATCTAGAACTAGAAATACCATTTGACCCAGCCATCCCATTACTGGGTATATACCCAAAGGACTATAAATCATGCTGCTATAAAGACACATGCACACGTATGTTTATTGCGGCAGAATTCACAATAGCAAAGACTTGGAACCAACCCAAATGTCCAACAACAATAGACTGGATTAAGAAAATGTGGCACATATACACCGTGGAATACTATGCAGCCATAAAAAAGGATGAGTTCGTGTCCTTTGTAGGGACATGGATGAAATTGGAAAACATCATTCTCAGTAAAGTATCACAAGGACAAAAAACCAAACACCGCATGTTCTCACTCATAGGTGGGAATTGAACAATGAGAACTCATGGACACAGGAAGGGGAACATCACACTCCAGGGACTGTTGTGGGGTGGGGGGAGGGGGGAGGGACAGCATTAAGAGATATACCTAATGATAAATGACGAGTTAATGGGTGGAGGAAATCAACATGGCACATGGATACATATGTAACAAACCTGCACATTGTGCACATGTACCCTAAAACCTAAAGTATAATAAAAAAAAAATATTTTGTTTTTGTAAAACATAGGTAAAATTTTGTTGAACACCATCAATAGCATATTAAATTAAAAATGAAAGATCTCGAAGTTTGAAATACTAGCTAACATAAAATATTAGTAAAATAATAACTAAACCTTATGAATAATTTTGGCATTGTAAGTACTTTTTTAAAATTATTGACTACTCTACAAAACCCTGCAAAAAGAGAGCCCATTATTATATCCACTAGACTTATGAAAAAACAGAAAAACAAAGAAGGGAAATGTTTAACAAAAGCCAACCAGTTTTTAAGTGGAAGCACCATGATTCCAATTCAAGTTACTGTGAACTATAATTCTCTACACCATATTTACGATGGTAAAATTTAATATCTACAGAAAACTACTATTGCTGATTTTTTCAGATATAGCTTTACAAACTGTTTTGATGTGTAATATATCACTATTTTGAAAAATTGGGACATATTTGAACTAACGTTGTATTACTTCTTGCTCATTTAACTTCCTTTACATTATAACATCTTTCCATAGAGCTGGTTTCAGGATAGTGTCTCTAAATTGACAAGTTCAATGAGAAAATGTTAAAGCTATAATAATTTACTCATTGTTTTCAAAATTGTTCATGTGGTATACAAGAATGTCTCACTGTTACCCAAAATACCACAAGTTGTAAATAGTGAAAATAATCAATAGCAGAAAGTAATGTATAGTGCAATTTATCTTTGTCACTCTACCTTTTCTGGATCTTTGAGTACAAAGTATATGCTGATGTGTACGTATCAATATGGCAGTTCACACTTTTCAAATTTCCTTATCATGAACATTGATCCATCCTAGTTAACTTGAAACTAGCATACCCCTACTCATTTATTTAGCTAAATTCATATCCTTATATTTTAAGTAAACTCAAATAATGGCTCTAACTAGTATAAAATATGGCATGTAGAAAGAGTTGCTTGTGGCAGAAAAGCCTTTTTAAGCATTTTCAAAAAGGAAGAGTTTTCAACTTTATGGATTCAAAACTAAAATTGTTCTCCATTGAATCAACTGAAAACCAAATATGGAGACGCAACTTTTTTATGTCTACAATTAGCTATTTGACTTTAAGTTAGATATTTCCGACAAGTAGTAGTAGGTTGAGATAATCCATTGTACCAAGCACAGACCATGAATTTTTTTTCAACTTTACTTTTCAGCTATGTGTTTGGTGTATGTTTGGACCTTTCTTCTGATCTGTGCTCTAGTCGTATCAGAACCTATCAAGTGTCTATTACGTTGCCAGGCACATTTGTGAGACAGAGTAAGGCCAGGCGAGAATTCCTTTCGTTAAGTGTTTGATCTATTAATTAGCATGTTTTCCTGAAATGGTTGCTTTTAATCATATTGTAGAACTCTATGCACAAAAGTATTATTTTGCAGTTCTTTGATACTATATGAAAGAGTGATCCACACAACACATTATAAAGAACAGAGGGATAATTGAGAATACCTAAGCTACATAATGGGAAGCAAACACTAAGCCATTTCCTTGATAGGTAACGTAACTTTTGAGGCAACCAGCTAAAAATAAAACACACCATATAGATAATGAGTCTTTAATTATTCCATTCTATGGTATGGAGTAACCCTTTCCACAGACGTGTGGCAAAGAAACATGGTTTGTGCCATTCATAAGTGGATTTCCCTCCCTTTTATTTCCTCCGAGTCTTCTTTTTGTTTCTAATTCCTCTTCCGTATATTATATAGTCCTTGTCTTACAATGCTCTGTGTCACAATGGAACTTCCTTAGATTTTGTTTTTAATATGAATTATTGAAAATAACCATTCTTTCTTTGTGACAATGAAAAATTGATTTTTAAACTTTTATTAACATGTAATACATTTGGAGAATGTATTATACGTCAATATCCATGTAGCCAATAGTCAAATCAGATAAGAAATATTGCTAATGTCTTTGAAATTCGTCTCTTCCACTCCAAGAGTCACAAAAAATTTCCTTCCTTTCTACTTTGTATAAGTGGAATTAAACAGTATGTATCTTCTGTGTCTAGATTTCTTCACTCAACACTGTATTTTGGAGAGTCATTTAACTACAGCCCACGGTTGTAGTTCAATCTTATTGCTTAATAGTATTACACTGCATGAATGTGCAATAATTAATTTATCTCTTCTACATTTTCTGGGCATTTGAGTGATCTCCAGTGTGTGGCTATTTTGAATACTGCTGACACAAACATTTCAGTACGGTTTTTTAAACACATGTACACATTTTTATTGAGTTTCTGGGTCATGGTATATGCATAGTCACATGTAAATTTTTGGCAGAGTTTCTTTTTAATTAAGTTTTATAACTTGTGCTTCTGCTGTTCCCATTTGCATGGATATTGACACTATTCTCTCCTCTCCAATGAAAGCTCATAGGCACAAGCCAAAGACCTCTATTACCTGGCAATGGGACTTCTGCTTCATGTACACTGAGAGTTGCTATTCAATGATTTTCAGAATTTCATGGCAGTGACTGGAGTTCTATGGCCCAACTTAGGCTCAACCAATAAAAAGCCCCCTGGTCCTGTAGAAATCAGATTAATACTACTTCTTGTCTTCCATTAGTGAGTATCTCTCCCAATTATAGCCAGATGGGATTTTGCTGTTTAGTGATTTTATGCTAATAAATTATAGATCACAGATTCACACATAATCTTTGATTTAATTCTCACATACTATTTCTATAGGGTCATGTTAGCATCTCCTGTTCACTGAGAAGTAATCAGAGCAGGTAATTTTCTTAAGGCTTCTATCAACCACATTGTTGATTGAATGTCATAATTGTTGATATCAAGGATCATATTACTTCAAAAAATAAACATTGGTAACTAGTGATAGCCAAATAATGGGAAAAAAAGAGTTTATGTATATACAAATAAAGTATATTTAATATATATATATAAAGTATATATAAATAGAGTATATATAAAGTATATATATATAAATAAAGAGTATATATAAAGAGTAGATGTAATTGATCTAAACAGCGGCTACGAAAATATATTAGTACATATAAATAAAGGGTAGACGAAATTGCTCTTCAAATATTCGAATATCTTAGTCATTTATAAAAATTATTCATTTTAATATAAATAATTTGATAAAGAATTTGGCCTTGCAAATGTACCTATAAAGAGGCCAACACACTATTAAATTTGTACAAATATGTTTAAATTTGTATCTGTGGAAGACCTTATTTACCCAATTTGCCAATATTCATGTATTGTACCCAATTACAAAATAAACCAATATATGACAGTGATAATTGTCTAGATATCTGCCAACTATTTTATGTCTAGCCAATTCTAATCCCAAAGTATGTATCTTCTTCCAAATTTTAAGCATACATTATGAATCTCAAAAATAATTCAATCTTTTTCAGCCATTGTGAAAAAGATTATTATACTTGTTAACAAGTTCATTTTACTTGTTATTATTTATATTTTGAGGACAGGTTAAAAATATGTTATAGCCCGACAAAAATAAAATAAAGCTCATCAATTTATCAAAAACACTATCTGTATAAACACACATCTCTCTATGTTTTACATGGCATCAACAACTATTTTCCTGCTGCCATCGAATAAATATAATGTGACTTAAGTCTAAAAAGTTGTGAAAGTAAATGTATCTACATATTTTAGCCTCTCAAAACTGCCTCTTATTGTGCAATATGGAAATTTACAACTCACTAAACTTTTCAATAAATCTCTTGCAAAATTAAACTCAAATAATTGAAAACATTATAAATGTTTACCTAACATTAGAGAATAACTGCTAACAGTAAAATCCGAAACATTGTTTAGCCAAATTTACATTTGACGCAGTACATAGAATTACAAGACAAGCCATAATTCATAAAATTAAATTGTCTGTTAATGCCAACAATACTTTGACAAATTTTCGATAAATTTTATTTAATTAATGATTTTAACCCCCGAAACATTCCCATGATAGCTACTTTGAAGTATAGCTACTCTCAACTGTTCAAATGCACCTATCTTTCAAAATATAGGGTGCATAATATTTCCTCCTATTATGCTGATAATAATTGCAACAGCGAACATAATTTCTTTTGTAACTGAGTGCCTCTGAACAAAAAATTAATACTTATCTGTTTCTATGCACTGCTATGCATTTTGTGCCTACTATATTTTACATTTACCAAATGCCTGAATCTATTCTTTCTTGCGTTGAAATATTTTCATACATTGCTTCTTTCAGCCTCTACATTTTGTATTCACCAAATGCACTATATTTAGCAATCATAATCACCTCACAATGGTCAATCCCAATGTCCCTTCAGTTTCAGCAAACTGTAAGCTGTTCGCAGTATTTGGTCCTCACCATTACCTATTGCTGTTTTCCTTCACTTTCTTCTTTAAAATAATTACACCTTCCTTCCATATTATTCTCATGTTATATAACCACATTACCATGGTTTTTCTCCTCCCTCATCCCTACCTTAACTACTCATGAGCCCTTTCCCACCATCTTTGCTGGCTTCATTTTTACGATTTTTTTCTAACCCTGGGTAATTAATTTTAATCTTCTGCCTTCAAATTTTCTCTTTTCTTCTACCTCTGAAATCTCAACTATTATTTTTATTTGATGAATCGGAAGCCACTCCATCTAAAACTTCCTATCACCAATTCCCTCTGCTACTTAGCTCCTTTCATTTCCATGGCCTGCTGTCATTTCAGTAATCCAAAATCAAATTAACATTCTTTCTATAAAATTAGTTTCCTTTTCTTACTCTCCTGTTTTTTCAAAATTTCTATTATTCCAGACAAAATTTTCACTGTTGCTTTCAGGTAACAGAGTCTATCTATACTTTTTTTGTTGTTTTAATTTTTATTTTTGGTGCGAGGTCTCACATCTCTCCCTCTTGCTCCTTCCATCACTATTCCTTGCCTTTTTAGTTTCTGGGCTTTTAGGCCTTCTGTAGGGCAATTCCTCTTTCCTGTCGCTCATAACACACACTATTGCCACGTTAGTCTTCCTAAAAGCCTAATTCTATCTTTATACTCCGACACCAGATTCATTAATTGGATCATCAAATTCCTGGATAGTCTGGCCAAAATCAGCAGTACTAGACTCGACTAGAGATGGCAAACAAAACCATATCTGCCATCACGAATGGCAACAACTCTGCACACTGCCACCTGGACAACCCTTTACATTTTCATACTTTGCATGGATCATATTTCAGCATTTGAATACCCTTGCTCTCAACCTTACTTTACAATTAGTCTTCCATAAAGCCCAAATTACTTCCTCTAAGAAATGTCCCTGAACTTGCCTCCGTGCAACACTATTTATCACGAAGCACAAACTTACTTTCCTCTGACCACTCACTCTTATTGAAGTGGACATCCACTTGGTTCTTTCACATGTAGCCTTATGTTGTTGTTGTTCATATATAGGACACCAAATATTAGCTAACCTAAATGTTAGTATTTTTTAAAAAGAATACATCATTGTGTTGTAAATATCTTTGGATTCGAGTATTTTTATGATTATAAACCTTACATAATTTTTATACTTTTATTTTAAAAAATTTATTGGATATTTTATTTATTGAGTAATTACAACACCAAGCAACTTCCTAACCCCTATAAATAATTTATCCATTTAGCCCTGATTAAAGATAGGCATTACCTTATCACTATTTTAGAGATGGAAAAACTGAGGTTCTGAGAGGCTAAATTACTTGAGTTCACCACAAAGTGACGGGATCAAGGTTCATGTGAGTTAGTCCGGCTCTAGAGAGTGCTCTGTTCAACACTATGCTGCAAATCAATAATGATACTAATAATATTTATTATTATGTAATTACCAATGAATCTGCCAGTGTGAGATAATCAACCTTATGCATTGTTTTGCTGAATTAACTTTTCATTTTTTCTAGGCATGTTTTATTTTGACAAAGTTGACAATTCCATGTATAATTTCATTTCTTGCTTTATGATTTCATGGTTTTATGTCTATATATTATGGCATCATGTGGCCATAAAATAAATGGTGCTGATTTGTGGGAATTTAAGTCTATCCACACACACATAATTATTTGTCAGTGCTTGATGAACTCTCTGTATCAGAGAGTAATCCACAATCACACTTCACATTCTATACAATCAGTTTCCTTTTCTTACTCTCCTGTTTTTACAACATTTCTATTATTCCAGACAAAATTTTGACTGTTACTTTTCCTTTATGTTCATATTCTGGTAACAGAGTCTAGCTATACTTTTCGTTGTTGCAGTTTTAAGTTTTATCTTTGGTGCAAGGTCTCACATCACTCCCTCTTGCTCTTTCCATCACTTAGTCCCTTTTGCCTTTTCAGTTCCTGGTTCTTTAGTTCTTGGCTTAGATTTCTATTCCCTTAAGATGATTGTTTAACCGTATTATTGTGTCAATGGCCATATTTTTTAAATTCTTGATAAATTCTGCCAAACTGAGCCTAGAAAGTTTGTACTAAAGCACTCTTCCAATAATGAAGATAAACCACTGTGAAGGAATCTTACAATATTTGTTCATTTGATAATTAAATTTTTGTCATTTTTATAATTTCTAGTGTTACAGAATAGATGTGTAGTTATTCATCTTATAATCCTTCTAATATGATCTACCTACCTGGCTATGCTTTGCTTATGTAAATGACATTCTGATAATAGTTTTATTTATTTCTTGTTAACTAACCACTAATCAGTAATTGATTGCCTCGTCCTTTGACTCTATGTCTTCTTAATTCAGAAAAATGTTGTTATTTAGAATAGCTTAAATTCGAGTGAAGTACCTTCTAGTTAGAAGATTGAAAATAGATTATTTCGCAGATTATGGTTTAGATACAAAATTGTACCCTATCATTCGTTATCTTTCCATCTGCCACTAAACTTTAATAGACAGAGTGAACAAGGGATGGTCCTGCAGGAGCCACACTTAACGGGCTGCCACAGCTAGTGCCAGACGGCCTTAGAGGGACTTCCGTTGTTTGTCCACAGCAGTGGTTTTCAAACTCCACTGTGCAATGGAGTCACCCAGGGGACGTGCTGCAAAAGAGACTGCTGAGATTTCCTGAGTTTCTGATTCAACAGATCTGGGGGCCCAAGAATTGACGTCTCAATGTAACACCGATGTTGTTGGATCAAAGACCACTCTTTGAGAATCAATGATCTACATGATTTGAATCCAAGAAAATTATGCCCTGAATTTCTCCAAAACCCAAGTCTCTGTCCAGGCAATCCCTAACATAATCAAATTCGGCTTCATTTATTTAGAAGTTGCTTATATAAGAGTAATAAGTCAAGCTGGTAGCACAAACATAATTTTTCTCTCAAGAGGCCATCCATTTTCCAGAATGTGTCTTTGGTCTTTACTATTTGTTCAACATGATGCCCAGTGTCCCTGCCTCAACACTCCCTCCTTGCTTCCTTCATTGAAACAAAGTCCTCGTCAATGGCCAAAAAGTACTTTCCAGAACTTCACACTCACCTTAGAATACTTTAACTTTGCACCCCCATAACAATCAAGTATACTATTGTGTGCTATTTCACACATTTTGATTTTATTGATCATTTCTATGCATATTTCTTAACTCTCTTAAAAATGCTTGTGTCTTAATAATATTGCTTCTAAATTATGTTGCTCAAAATAGTTTTTTGATAAGCACTTTTTCAATAATCATTTACTGGACCCCCAGGAGAAGGGAAAGAAAGAACAAATAACTGACTTAGCAACGTTTTCCATTTCCGTGATGATGGCAAATTATCTAAAATTGGGTCTGAAATCTCACTTTTATAAACACAGAACAGAATAATTTATTTGATTTACTTAGCAATAAGCTTCGATTTCACAACATAAGCAATAAAAATAACAAATATTTCAGGATGCTATATTTTATTATGTACTTTGGACAGGTGGGACTCTGATTATATAATGTTTTCCAATTAATGGAAGAGGCTGAAGGATATATTTCTGAATTTGTAGCAACGCTTTTTGTGAATAAGCTTCTGTAAAACTTAAGAATCTCTAAAATGTTACAAGAAAAATTTGATATATATTGGTGTATACATGCTGTATTGCCCTCTGATTTAGCCACATAGCCTGAAGTTTTCCAAACTTGAAAAATTATTTTTTCAAAGTTATAGAATTTATTAGAATTTGTACTTCAAAAAACAGCTAATTTTTAAATGAATTTTTAATAATCTAGATGTTTAAAAAATTCTATGCTACCACAAAATTTCAAGGTTATGCAGCTTTCTCACAGAGTTTGGCAAAGTAGGATAAATTGAATTTTTCTGTCTTTATAGATGAAGAAAATGAGAAATCAGAGGTTACTTACTTGACCAAAGTTTTGCCACAAGGAAGAGAACTAGAATTTAGACCTAATTTTTAAGCTATTATTCTGCTTTAATCTTATTTTGTTCCAAGTTTTTGATGCATTCATCACTCAAATATTACTGAAAAGAAACATGTTCAGGTTTTATGATGTTGTTCAGAGATCTCTGAGAGAGATGATACCTCATTATTTTATTTTGATATATAACACGATGATTTTCTTTTCTTTCATGGTACAAAGAACATGATTTAACCATAAAATTCTAACAAGTGTTTTACTTTTAAAGCCTGAAATCTAAAAATGTATATTGTTCTTAGTTATTTAGTGGTCATAATCACACCTAATTGTTTATGTCGTAAACATTAGAAATATAGGGATACACAACTTTGATGAAGAATAAAAGTAAAATTTTTTTTATTCTAAGAAGACCTTTTAAATATTCTCCATTAAAAGTTTTGAATTTATTGTCAAAATTTCTCAAAGAACAAATAGGAGGATTAAAAATGTTTTGGCCAAAGATATTTAATTAGCAAGAAATAAGAGTTCAAAAATAAATTATTTATTGAGGTTAATTTCATATTCATGAGAATAGTTTCAAAAAGCATATTTCCTGAAAACATGCAATTAGATATAAGACAGGCTTTTGGTCTTTAAATGCTACAAGAATAATAAAAAGTAAAAATGGCCTTCAGTTTCATATATAATTGTTTATGTTTTCCTCCAGAATTGGCATTTCAGCTGAAGAGAATGTGTGCTTCAAACTTGGAAATAAATAATGCATTTACTTATTTGATTAAAGATTGCACAGTGAATTTAATAAAGACATTATGGTCTTGTAATGTAATATAAACTCAATCTTCTACTTACAAACAACTTTAAGACAGAATTTAGGAGGAATGTCCTTTGGAAAATTATCTTTCCTTCCCCCACAGATGATTCAAATAAACAATATATACTGTTCGGAACATTTCATTTTATCTGGAACTAACCCTCTGTTGGCATGTCTTCTTCATCACTGAAAATGTAAGAAAGCACAGCCTCATCATGAAAATGCTGGATATCCACGTCACACAACTTAAAAATCATAATGAGTTGCAGGTTTCATTGTCAAGAATTACCCTGCGCTTCAAAAATGTGCTTGCTCCTTATGAAGCAATATAAACCTTGTTTTTAATTTTGCGAACTGTATATTCTATTGGATATGTCTATTAAAGACCGAATTATGAGTGAACAATAAATGTCTTTCCTGAGAAAGATGCATTTTCTGTTGCACTTAGACTTGAAGGTGGTGTAGAAAGTACTTGGCCAAAATTGGGGCAAAGAATGGTTCCTGTGAAGAAGCAACAGTGAGAGTCTGGTTATCTACATATAAAAGAATAAAACTGGACCCTTATCTTAGACTGTACACAAAACCAACTCAAGGTAGATTAAAGGCCTACCTGTAAGACCTGCAAGTATAAAATTCCCAGAAGAAAACACAGAGAAAACAACTCCTTGATATGGGCCTTGACAATTTTTTTTTGGCTATCACACCAAAAGCTCAGGCAACAAAAGCAAAAATAAAGAAGTGAGACTGCATCAAAATGCAGTGCATAAAAAGCTTCTGCACAGCAAACACTCAACAAAATGAAAAGACAGCCTGCAGAATGGGAGAGAATATTTACAAACCATATGTCAGATAGGGGTTGACATGTGAAATAAAAATCTCACACAACTCAATGTCAAAAAACAATCCGACTGATAAATACCCAAAGTATCTGAATAGACGTTATTTAAAAGGCATACGAAGGGCAACAAGTGTATGAAAAGGTGCTCAACATCATTAATCAGAAAAATGTTAATCAAAACAAATATATCATTTCACAACTGTTAGGATGGTTATTATATAAAAAAGAGAGAAGAGTGATGAGGGTGTGGAAAAAGGAAACCCATGTTCACTGCTGGTGGGAATGTAAACTGATACATCCATTTTGGGAAACGGTATGAGGGTTCCTCAAAAATTTAAACTAGAGTTACTGTATGACTCCACAATCCCCCTGCTGGGTATACACCCAAAGGAACTGAAATCAGTGTATGAAAGATATATCTGTATTCTCATGTTTATTGCAGTATATTTCACAATAGTCAGGCTATGAATACAATTGGATAAACAAATTATGATATATAGTTATATATCATATTATAATCTTATAAACTCTGTAATAATAATAAAAATATTATGTATATAGTATTCAATCTTAAAAAAAGATTAAAATTGCCATTTTTGATGATATGGATGAACCTGGATGGCATTATGCTAAGTAAAATAAAACCAGACATGGAAAGAAAAATGCTTCATGATCTCACTTCTATGTGCTATCTAAAAACAAGCCAAGTATACAGAAACAGTAGAATGGTGGTCATCAGGGATAAGGATTAAGAGGAAACGAAAAAAAGCAGATCAAAGGGTACAAACTGGCAGTCATGTAGGATGAGTAAGTTGTATCTAACCTATAGTATGATACCAATAGTTAATAATATTGTATTCTATACTGAAAATTTTCTAAAAGTATATTTTTTAGGTGCTCTTGCCAATCACATAAAAATAAAGCTATGAAAGGTGATGGATATGTTAATTGGCTTGATTGTAGTAATAATTTCACGGCATATATTTATGCCTTAAATATGTACCATGAAAATAAGTAAATAAACTAAAATGTAGGTTATCAAAACTTAACAATTTATACACTACAAATTTCAAAACTTGAAAAAATAACTCAATGGGAGAGATTTACAATTACTTCAATCCTATTAGAGCGGCAATGACGGAAGATAAGTAGAGGAAGGAGACAACCTGATACATGTAGACTCATCAGCAAAGCCTGAGGGACAGTAATAACATCCATAGCGTTGACAGCCAAACCATCAAAAACTTTGCTGTGAATATATTATTTTTACAACATATGAAACACAAACAGAACAGCAAATCTTGATTCAGGCATCTATCGTCCTAATTAACTGCCTCTCTGATCATGTATGCATGTGTCACCTTGATCGCAACCATTTTCGAAAACAACGAAACAAAAATAAACTATTGTAATTTTAAAAAATAAATTATCACGTGAAGTTTATATTTGAAGTTATTTTTCAGGAAAACTTCTGGACACTGAAGATACTTATAGTCAATATTACCTCAAGGCAATTATGGCACCCTAACTACTGTTTTTAGTAATATCTGCTTCCAAATACTCTTAGAAATGGGCAACTTGATAAGGTGATCCCTGAAAATCTCTGCCATCTTGATTGGGTTAACTGTGTTTATTTAAAGAGGCTAAAAAGAAGGTTGGTTTTTAATGCATGGTAACTATGCATTAAAAACAAAATTATATATGAAAAATGAAATTATATATGAAATTATAATGAAAAATGCAAGGTTACTCCATGCCTTCTAACATTATTCTTCCTACTTGGGTACGTTTTTGCCATCAGAACAAATTATTAGGATAAATAAATGTGTAAGGGCCATACATACCTATTAAGTCTGAGTGCCATGAATTTGTTTGTAATTTTATGTTATTTTAATTATTGTAGTTATTGTAGTATGTGGTTATAACCCTTTTTGCGTTAATATACAGTAATCCTAGAGACACCTAGAATTATTTTAAGAGTTGAGTCAGTTGTCTCCAGTTATAGAAAATTGACTTACACACTTTTAGTAGTGAAGTCAAAATATCTGAACTGAGTTCACTTCTGCACAAAGGAAAACTCTGCAAGTAACTGAAATTTTCTCAGGACTGGCATATAGACAATTCTAAAAAAGTCCTGGGATGTGAACTATCTCAAATTGGCAGCATATACTGGCATGTGCCTCATCCTGCTGACCGTCATTTCAGCTTGAGATACTTACAAAAAAGAGAAAAAAGATAGCTTAATAGTTCCAAGTTTAAATAGTTATATTGGTATACTCCTTAAAAGAAAAATCAGCACCTTAGCGTGGAGTAAAAATTTTACTTATGATTTCTTCACTTTTCTCCCATCAACTCAACAGCCAGAAAATAAAGCATATTAATAAATACACATGCAGACACACACATTGTGGAAATCAAAGACCTGGGTCTATGTGTAGCAGTGTGTTGATAAACTATCTGTAGAGACCGGAGGTCAAATTAATTGTATATATGAAAATTATTTAACTCTAGAGACTCAAGAAGATATGCAGATAAAAGTTACTACATAAGAAAATACAGATTTCTCTATTTTTCCACAACAGAAATTATAGAGTGGAATAGTGATTTTAAATGTAGCTTCTGTTATCATTTGGGGGAATAGAAAAGTGAGGGCAACAGAGATCAGAATATAGGCACTAATACTTGAATGCCTGTTATGTGTAGCTATTGTGCTTTGACAGTTTTACATAACTTTCTTATTTAACCAACACAAAACATTATGAGATTGATGTTTCTATGACTATTTTTCTGTATGAGAAAACCCAGGTTCTGACTTGACATCACTCATGCCATATTGGGTGGCTGAGGCAGGATTCAAATGCAAACGTGGCAGCACCACAGTCTATATTTTATTAATCATACAACCACTGTATCCAACTAATTATAAAGTCTGTATGGAAGTCCAGAAAAATAGGCCAGCATTAAATTGAAAACAGCATTAAAGAGAAAACTACTGATCTAAAAACATTTAGTTTTACAACTTTTAATTTACCATAATTGTGGTTGCTACTGTGACTATTTTATAGGGAAACCATGCACAAATTAATTCATGATACATTCATGTTTTTTTGCATATGTCTCTTTAAAAAAATCGCTATTTAGGCAAAGTGCTAAAGAGAAGTTACTTCACCTTGCTGACATTGTGTCTTACAGTTTTACCCAACACATTTGAGTCATTACTTCCTTAGCTTAACAGGATTACTTAATTGCCTAGTCATGGAATGAATGATTTGGCTACTCCTACAGATGTATTAATAAAGCCTTATTGGTATAATAGTCAAGTTAAGATGAACATGCTTGTGACCTCTTGCAGAAATAATGAAGATTCTGCCATTTAAAGAGCAATAAAATGTAAAGATGTAATTACCAGCTCTTCATTATCTTATGGAATCTCAAGATAAACTCACTTTATTTCAATGTCAAAAGAGCATTAAAGTCCTTTTCAAAATGCCATTTAATTGGATAGATTAAGATACTTTAATACATTAATTTCATTCCTTGTTACTGTATATTTCACGATAAGAATGCAGGGATATATATTAGAGTTCTGGGAAACTGAAACTTGTGTAACTTACCAGTTAATTCTAAAATCTATTAATCATGTGCTTTGCTTATCTTTCTTCCTTGGTAAAATAGGGATGTTCAAAGATATTTTCATGTTGTCTAAAGCATCTGTATCTCATATGAAAATATACAAAATATATAAAATATTAACAGAAGTATGCCAAATATATACAAAATAAAAATATACAAAATATTAATTTAGCAGAAAAAAAACTGTTGCATGAAGATAAAGTACAGAATGAGTAGCTGAGTTTGAATGACCAAGAGACTCACAAAAAGATGAGTATGCACAGTTATACTAATCACAAAGGACAAAGATCCCTGTGCACGTGCACATCACACATATCTGAATAGGTCATATACAATATTGACCGCACATTTAACAATTCAATGAATGGTAACTATAGAAAAAGACAAATATGTCCAATCCTAAAGAAACAGTAATCAGTCACTAAAGTGCAAAATAGCCAGCCTATATAAACTTGTAGCAGTAGGCCTCTTCATATCCATATCTGCAACACAGAGTTAGAAATGTTTGGATTTAAACAGTAGTGAAAATATTACTACATTTCAGAAAGGTATGACCTTAACAGTATGGAGTTTGAAATTTAGAAAAATATATTTCTAACTAGGTTAAAGCTTGAGTGAAAATTTCAATTGCTTAAGATAAGCAAGAATTAGGGAGTGCTGATGAGGTAAGTATAGATGAAAAATAAATTAGCAGGCTGGTCCAAATGTAGTGGTGTTCAAAACTAATTAATCACAACCAGTTACAGATTTCTTGTTTTCTTTTCCACTCGCACTTAGCCTTAAAAATAAACAGAAAAAATAAATAAAATAAATGAATAAGTAAATTGACAGTTGGATAATAGTACGACTTCCTGAAACCACTACTCTGGGAAACATATACCTATAATAGGAATACTTAGGAATATTTGTCATGAAAAGTTCATGCATAAATGGTGGCAAAATATAAACTTTGAGATTATGTGTACAATATAAATAAATGTAACAATATGCAACAAAATGGTGTTTTCTGTATATTTCATGGTAAGAATGCAGGGATATATATTAGAGTTCTGGGAAATTGAAACTCATGTAACTTACCAGTTAATTCTAAAATCTATTAAATCATGTGCTTTGCTTATCTTTCTTCCTTGGTAAAATAGGGATGTTCAAAGATATTTTCATGTTGTCTAAGGCATCTGCATCTCATATACAAATATGCAAAATATATAAAATATTAACAGAATTATACCAAATATATACAAAATAATATACAAACCATTAATTTAGCAGAAAAAAACTGTCGCATGAAAATAAGGTACAGGATGGTACTTTATCTTATGGTTTTTTTGTGAACCATAGTCAGAAAAATCAAGGGATCAAAAATAATAAAACAAAATATACCCATTGCCTTAGGGAAATCGGTAAATGAGAATTATATTTTTAAGGGAACTATATAAAAGCTTTATGTAAAAACCACAACCATATTTCTTGTTCCCACACATTCCAATCAATTCATTAGATTGTTTTACACATTCTGCAAAAATATTCTAATGCAGGCAGAGAATTTGAAATGTAAAAATTATCATACTGTCTCCTATATTTAGAGCTCAGCTACGTATCTTATGTGTTAAAATGCTACTTCTGTTTGACACACTCTTACACCTACTGAGGAAAAAAATTGCTTTGTGTTAACAAAGTGAATTATCTCTCTTGAGTAACATGAGTAACTTGGTCAATAGTTACTTACCGTGTGTTAGTTATGGGCTGAACTGTGCTCCCCTCTCTCCAAATTCATATGGTGAAATTCTAAAGCCTAGTATTTCTGAAAGTAACCATATTTGGATGTTTTAAATAAGAATTCAGTTAAAATGAGGCCCTCAGGGTGGGTTCCAATCCAACAAAAATGAAGTCCATATAAAATAAAATTTGGAAAGGGGTAAAAATCAGCTACATGCATGCACAGAAGTACAACTCCATGAAGCCAGACACCTACAAGCCAAGAAGAGAGGCCTAAAACAGATCCTTCCATCATGGTCCTCAGAGGAGCACTTTGACCTTAGATTTACAGCCTCTAGAACTGTGAGAAAATACATATCTGTTGTTTAAGCCACCCAGTCCGTACGTGTGTGCATGTGTTTAAGTGCCACCTTAGAAAACGGACATAATGGACTTTTTAAAGCCAGCACCCAACTATGTCAGCATCATTTTCAGATGTTTATTTTATTTTATTTTATCAAGTATTCTAATGATAATTTAAAAAAACAGTTTTGTGAGGTGGTTCACACTTTTAATCCCAGCACTTTGGGAGGCAAAGGTGGGAGGATCACTTGAGGTTGGAAGTTCAAGACCAGCCAGAGCAACATAATGAAAGCTAAGGTCTACAATTGTTTTTCTTTAATAAAAAATAAAGCTGGGTGTGGTGGCACACACCTGTAGTTCTAGCTACTTGGGGGCTGAGTTGGGAGGACTGCTTGAGCCCAGGAGATCAAGAGTACAGTGAACCATAATTGCACCACTGCACTCCACCCTGGGTGACAGAGTGAGACCCTAAATAAAAATAGACAAAAACAATTTCAAAACGTAAGACTAAAAGAAACTCAGAAAACTGTCAATTACATTTTGTTCTGATTTTTCTCTTTTATATAGTATGATGAAATGTTACATCAACTTGCCATTTTTAAAAACAAAAATCAGATGGATTTAGCTGGGCACAATACCAACTGTATTGAGAATTTCTAATGTGTTCAGATGAGAGACCTGAAGGAAAGGAGACAGATTTAGAAGGAATGATGGTTAATCAGATCAGTCATTCAAATAATCTACCTACTAGTAAAGTTAGACAAACAAACAAATGGCAACAACAACAACAAAACCCCACCCATCATCTATAGAGAAAAATCATAGTCTCCCACTTGAAATAAAACATCTGTCTGGCAGCTGAAATAAAAGGATGCATATTTTCACACAGCACAAAAGAATTATTTTTATATTTGGAAAACAAATGCTGCAGAACTATGAAAAGAAAAAAATACAGACTGTAGAGAACAAAATAAGAATTTTGTGAATTTCGATGAGAGGTAAGGCGTTACAGAAAGACACAAAAGTCATGCTCCAGATCCCGGCAATGTAGCTAGTAGGACAGACACAGAGTACATAGTTTTACTACTGATCACGGTGATTTAGAGATTGGAACCCATAGTTCTGTGAGATCAGGCATCATTTCAAGATAAAATTTACATTTTTAATAAATGCAAACTTTGGCTCAGCTAAACAAGGTACCTTGGGCTATATTTACTGTAGATAGATAAATTTGGCGTAATTAACCCTTGCACAGTCTAAACATACCACGTGCCAAAAATGATGTAAAGCACTGAATATGTGAGATAAAGTATGATGAATTCTATTGACAAATACAGGCAATAGCTTCCATTTAATTGAGAAGAAACCGTATACCTAGCACAAGTCTTTTTCTGTGCATTAACTTTTCACAATGCAACTATATGAAGTCATAGCCTATTTTATATGTAAATAAAAGTGTTTCCAAAAGTTAAGAAAGGGCACGGTGAGAGTGAGAAGCACAGTCTGGGTGGGCAGGACAATCTAGTTGTCTATCTGTGCTTTAAACTCCAATAAACATCATCTCCCACACCACGGCATCTAACTCAGAGTCACATTTCAATTGCCAGCAAATGGAAGCCTCATAAACCCAAAATGTGAACGGCAATGAAGTTCATAGAGCACGCTTTGAGTGCACAGAGTATCTTTGCAAACATTATCTTTTTTTTTTTATTATACTTTAAGTTTTAGGGTACACGTGCACAACGTGGAGGTTTGTTACATATGTATATATGTGCCATGTTGGTGTGCTGCACCCATTAACTCATCATTTAACATTAGGTATATCTCCTAATGCTATCCCTTCCCCTCCCCCCAAACATTATCTTTTAAGACTTTCACAATCACGCCATGAGATTATTCCCATATCAAAATTAGGAAATGAAAGCCTGGAAAGAAGTTATATTGACATTAAACTGTTCTCAAACCCAAGTGTACAAATGATTTTTCTTGCAAAGAAATTCATATTCTACACAAAGTTCTATTTCAAAATGAATTCTGGAATTCAATTAAACACTCATCTGGAAAACGAGAGCTTAAGTGGAAATTCCTCACTGGTATTCAAGCAAATAAATTAAATAATGATATTAAACCTACATCTAATCTCTTATTATTACATATTGAAAGTTTGCTATACAGCTACCACTAAGTTATACATTTCCAGTGACACAAACAATAAAATGAATTTGTTTCTATTGGTACTAGCAGAAAAAAAAAAAAAAAACCTACATAGACGGCAAAAAGGTCAATCTACTAATTTATCTTCTAATAACTTTCCACCCAGGAGCATTCGTCCCTCTCATAAGACAGTTGTTCTGTGCTTCTTTTTTTCACATTCTAATTGCCTCACATGAACCAAAAAAAGAATGTGGATCTAGGATCAATGCCTTTTGAAAAGTCATTTATTTCATTATATTATTTTTTCATATATCTGCATTATTGCATAGAATACCTGATTGGTCTTATGCTAAGTTTTGCATGTAACATTACCTCTGCAAGATGTTAATACGTCTCCTTCCAAAAATGTTTGAAAAATCTTGAGTAAAACATATTAAGTAAGTTCCTGTTTTATAGTTTTCCAGGAGTTTTACCATCCTTGGCCAATGACAAAATTCAAAGCAGAGATACAGTACACAACTTTTGTAAAACTTACCTATTTTTCTTGTAAGACTATGGCTTTCTTTTGTTTTGTTTTGAACTTCTTTTCTGTGATGTGACATGAGACTGTGTGTTGAGTTAGGGGTGGGGACATACATTAACAGAGGTTTAGGAACTGCTTTGCTAAAGCAAGTTTGAGGAGAAAATGGGGAGACTAATACAAGATTTTCCTTTAAGCAGTGAGAGTTGAAGGGGCAGGTGGTTTTCGGAGAAAGAAGAGACCCATTCATGGCACAGGCTTCTTTATGTTTCTGCTCTGTGTGATACATAATGAGGATACAGACATTCACTTCCTCTATTTCCCACCCCTGGCCGGAGGTAACCCAAAGGTACCTGATAAAGACACAGCCTTATAGCTGTATCAAGTATCCCTGAGTGTGTTAGGACTGGAGAGGCCTGAGGAATAAAAAACATACATGCATTAAATGGAACAAATACAGAAAAGAAGAAAACTCAGACATGGTAAATTAATTGTGTACCTTTCCTTACAGCCCAGGACATCACAGGGTACATGACCTGCTTCCTTTTGACCTGCTTCCTTTATGTTGACTGCATGAACAGGGAAGGGGGTTGGGGTACACGTGGGAGATAATTGTGTTTATTATGTACCTGGTATTAATACATCTATAGAGACAATTGGAATGACTATACTGGAGAAATAGCAAGGGAAGAACTGAAAAGGCTAAAATAAATACTTGGTTCTCTAAAAAATACTACAAAAAGATTTCTCATGTCTGACAAATTATATTTTAGACTAATAGTAATAAGTGACCAAAACTAAGGTGATTTGATAAATATCATAAGGTATTTTATTGTGAAATTGATATCTATACGTATTGCTTATAAAGCTCAGCAATCTGTTCTTGAATTGAGAAATTACTGAGACAACATCAAAAGCTGTCATTTTTGTTTCTATGTTCTTGTTGCTATTGTTTGTGAGGTGAGAGCTTCTAAACTTTATGACTGTTTGAAAGGGGCCTATATAGACTTGCCTGAATATTAAGTCATGTGAAATGATAAAAAGCTTTCTGATTTATTGGGTTAGAAAAAGAAAAAATTGAGAAATTGAGCATCATTAAAATTAAAGACCTTTGTTATTCAAACTGTGCTTAGAATGAAAAGAAAAGCCACAGGTTGGGAGAAAATCTTTTCAAAACCTATTCAAAACATTTTCAAAACATAACAGATAAATTGGTGGTATTTAAAGTATACAAAGAACTCGAAAATAAGAAAGAAAACAACTCATTTAAAAAATAGGCCAAAGGTCTAAATACAGCTGTCAAATAGGAATATTGAAGTTACTAGTCATGTATCATTAGGGAACTGCAAGTCACAGCAACCGTGAGATATTATTACATGACTATTAAAATGACCAATATCCAAAAGTCTGATAATACCAAAAGCTGGCAAATGTGAGGAGAAACAGGAACTTTTATTCATTGCTTGTGAGAATGCAGAATAGTACAGCTACTTTGGGAGTCAGTTTGGCAGTTTCTTATAAAACTAAACATACTCCTACCACACAACCCAGCAATTACATTCCCTGGGATTTACTTAAAGGATTTGAAAACTTACATGCACACAAAAACCTTCTTCCCATGAATGTTACAGGAGCCTTATTCATGATCACTAAAATCGAAATGTCCTTCAGGAAGTGAATGGAAAAATAAACTGTGGTATATCCAGACAATGGAATATTATTCTGTCAAGCTACAGAAGACACACAGGAACCTTTAAATGCATATTGCCAAGTGAAAGAAGCCAGTCTGAAAAGTCTACATACTGTATGATTCAACTACATGACCTTCTGGAGAAAGCAAAACTATGGAGACAGTAAAGAGATCAGTGGCTATTAGGGATTTGGAGGAGATTTGTGCAGTCTAAACATGTCATGTGCCAACAATGACGTAAAGATATGTGAGATAAAGTATGACGAATTCTATTGACAAACACACGCAATGGCTTCCATTTAACTGAGAAGAAACCATATACGTAGCACAAGTCTTTTTCTGTGCATTAACTTTTTGTAATACAACTCTATGAAGTTATAGCCTATTTTATATATGAATAAAAGCATTTCCAAAGGTTAAGAAAGGGCACAGTAAGAGTGAGAAGCACAGTCTGGATAGGTAGGACAATCTAGTTTTCTATCTGTGCTTTAAACTCCTATAACCATCATCTCAATCTACTAATTTATCTTCTACATAAATTAGTAGAGGAAGCGATGAACGGATGGAGCAAGGAAGAATTTTAGGAGAGTGAATCCCTTTTTCTGTGTGACACTGTAGTGAGGATTATTTGTCATTACACATTTGACAAAACCTATAGAATTCATAAGACAAGGAGTAAACTCTAATACAAACTACATACTTTAGTCAATAATAATGTACCAATATTGACTCATCAACTATAACAAATGTACCACACTATTGCAAGATGTTAAAAATCGGGAAAATTGGGGTAGAGGCTGAGGATGACGTGTGAATGCTTATTCACTTCTTTCTACAAACATAAAATTGCTTTTAAAAAGTCGATACAAATTAAAACAAGGCAGGGTTTTCATGCAATGGAAAAAAACACACAATTTTAGTAAGTGACTCATAATTATGCTTATGCCACTTTGCTAGATTACACTTCATTAATAAATATAGTTTCATTCTTTATGTTATAAAGCAGAATAAAGTCAGATATCTAGAGAAATTGATTTTAATGATTAGAGTAAAAGCATTTTCACCTCCAGTGTCAGAATGAGTTCTTCAGAATCAGTCCATTTTATAGTTAAATCAATCATTGATTTTAAAAAAATATTGAGAAAAACATTAACTTCACTTTTTCCATCAAACTCAATGTCATGACAGCATTGTGAGTCATTTCAATCTAGGATTAAAAACTATTTCTGGACCCAGTGGACTTACTGTGATAGATTCTGAAAATGTAAGACTTTAAAGTCCAGTCTTTGATCTGCTGTCCTCTGCAGTTATCAAAAGGTCAGTTTATCCTGCTTCTTTTCTCTATTTTCATATATCTTGCACTTCAGCTTAATATTAGTATTAAGCTAAATTTCTTATTTTATTTTGATTGATAAAGGAAAACAGATTGTTTCGATACAGTTACTGAGAATAAGCAGCAAAAGGTACTTATAAAGTACACAAGAGAGCTATCAGATAAATATTTGTTCAAAAAAAGATTTGGAAATTTTTATTGCATGAATGTTCAAACGGAAAGGAAAACTTTCTGGATTCTTTATCCACCACACATGAGTAGCAGCACTAAAGTAGTGAATAATGTCCGTTCAATTGGTAGTTTTCATGTATTTCTGATATCAGAAATGGACTGTTAGTAACTAGTTTTAAAAGGAGAGCATTTTTGTGCATGGCATTCTCCTGAATTCCAAAGCCCAAACTTAACTTAGGCTAATTTCTCTCTGCTGGGAGCACCATTAATTTCTCATAGATAACATTTCATATATATGCGGCATTCTGATGATGTAAAGGAATTCACACATTATGGGCCTACAAGCCAAATTTAATCAATGGCTTGCTTCATATGGCTGAGAGCTAAAAATTGTTTTGACATTTTTGAAGTGTTTAAAGAAGGAGAAGGAAGGGGAGAAGAAGAATGAGTAGATGAAGGAGAGACAGAGACTACATATGGCCAGCAAAGCCTATAATATTTACTGTCTAGTTCTTTACAGAAAGAAGTTTTCCAATCTTGAACAAAACACACACATCTTTGTTATGCCAAAAAAGGACTACAATAAGTCTTCACTTAACATCATCGACAGGTGCTTGAAAACTGGTCATAGGTATATAGATTTATGGTCACGTGATGTTTTGATGCACGCATACGGGGGGATAAATTGGGGATGGTAATTGGTACAAAAATACAGTAAGCGAAACCGATTTTACCATAGGTTGACATCAAAAGAGTTCAGCTTCTATGGCTTTCGGTAACTAAAACGTCAACAAACTTGTAAATAAAGATCAAAACACTTCTAATATTAAATGCTGAAATAAATTTCAGCTATTCATACATTTAGGATCAATAAAAGCTAGTAAAATCATTATTTACCTACTTAATTCAGTTTAGGTTTGCAGTTGAGTGCAGCCTATCCTGTCAGCTCAGGACGCAATGTGGGAACCAGCCCTGGACAGGACGCCGTCGCATTGCAGGTGCACTCACACATACCCACAGTTACTCAGACTGGGACCACATAGACATGTCAATCAACCGCACATGCACAGCCTTGGGAAGTGAGAGGAAACTGGAGCATCCAGAGAATATCAATGCAGACATGGGGAGAATACATAAGCTCTACACAGACAGTGAATCCCAATTGGAATCAATTTGTTTTTTCTCATTAACATTATAATGAAATGACATTGAATGAAACGTCGTTATTCGAAGACCTGTTGTACTCAGTTCTAAACATTTCAGAATTAAGAGATCTACACACATTCTCTTCTATATAATGGAGTGGGTCTCTTAAAATTTCCTGGCAACATACTCTTAGCCTGCCTAGGAAACACTTTAGAATAGAACTGCAGTATAATAAATTTTCATATTCTATTTATATCTTCCTAATTCTCCCTCTACTTATTAAGGTATAGTCTTGTATATGTAATCCTTCAGTTCCTGAACAAGGTGAACATACGATCTCATGATGTGTGTTTTAATTTCTTAACTTTGTAGAGATTTGGGAATGTGAGGATGATGGCAAGGAAAGAAAGGAACTCAGCAGCTATAAAAGAAATCTGACCTTTAATTTTTTTATTGAGTTTGTTTGTTTTATTTTTCCTTCCTTTGCACAAATGAGAGCTTCTAGTTTTACAAAGGGTACCACCAATTTTAGGACAAAAATTTGTATTTGTGGGATAACACAAGTTGGAGACACAATGATTTAGAGATTGCATATCAATTTTATCAAATAAATGTGATAAAGTAGGTGATATGCACACACACACACACAGACACACGTAGTGACAAAAACATTGACACAGATACCCAGATGGTACTTAACGTACTTTCAGCCTTAAATTCTTTCTCAAGGACAAGCCATTTGTTTGCAAATGATTTAGCATTCAAAAATGATTAAACACGAGAAAAAATGCATTGCACATAAAGTTCAGATTACAAATGAATTAAAGTCATACTAATATAACTATAATTTATAATGAATTCAAATAGCTTTCAGAAGGGTCATCTGTGGCATGTGAAGAGCAATCTGAATTGATTTTTCTGGAAACTGGTCACAGCCATGTTTTCTAGACTAGTGAGTGAGTGCTCATACAGCACCATGTGTGTTCAACAACACATAAAGTTGGATGACAAAATCTACTTTAGTGAGAAGGTAGCTATTTCCAGGGGCACCAACAGTAATGTCAGTTTTGAGTCTTGGGTTTGCTTTTGTTTGTTTACAAGGCAATGTAATGTTTAAGGAAAAAAAAAATTCTACCAATCCATGTTGAGTGAACATTTCAATCCATGTAAAGGCAAAAGTCAGCTTCCACCATGCCATGCAAACCTTATAGTACATGACATGTTAAATCGGTAACCTCGAAAGGGACTTCTGAGAAGCTATGAGTAAAAGGCACACACAAAATGCCTTTGAGATAAATTCACAAATGAAACGGAAAAGGATATCTGTGTACATCCAAGAAGAATAGTAATTATCAGAAAACAAGAACACTTCTAAATTGAAAGAATCCCCAAAGTAAAAGAAGACCAAAGAAAAAGATATAAAGATGAGAAATGAGATGAGGCGAAAATGGTGAGCGACGAGGAGACATACTGAGAAAAAAATTAGCTAAAGATAGCGTGTTATTATTTCAGTAAAATTAAGTATATCAATAGTGAGAAATATGACTTGAAATAGATTCAGTACCTCAAGCAGAAACATAAACAAATAACATCTGGGTTTTTCTTTTGATAACCAGTATTTTAAATACAAAAATCTAAAAATTTTATCTTTGTGTAAGAGTTACACATTT
Organism: Symphalangus syndactylus; assembly: GCF_028878055.3. Taxonomy (NCBI): domain Eukaryota; kingdom Metazoa; phylum Chordata; class Mammalia; order Primates; family Hylobatidae; genus Symphalangus; species Symphalangus syndactylus. The sequence goes on from NC_072446.2 coordinate 72,977,074, forward strand.
ATCATACCAATCAATAACAAAAAGGCGCTATAAATACTTTATGGAAATAAATGTCCTAGCAGATGTTAACCAGACATCAGTCTTCACCGGTAAGGATTAGATTTGAAGGTGTTTGCAGATAATTAAAAGTTGTTTTTATAAGATAACTTAGCAGCTAAGTAGTATAATGAAAATGGGATATTCAAATTATAAGATATAAAATATTAAAGATAGAAGAACATGTTTAGTTTTTCAATATAAATATTGTTACAGCTCAGAGAAACAGTATGAAATCTCAGGGCTCATGGAAGACCACATTCTAGAGATAGTGATTGACAGGTGTGGTAATTCCCCTACAGCGTGGTGCCTGTTGTCATGAAGTAGCATGTCTCCTACAGGGTACTACCAGCAGGTTCAAGTACGAAGAGCCAATAGTCCATGTGAGAAACCCCGGAAGGCTAAAGATAGAAGGAAATATTTGTGTCACATTGAAGAGCAAGTTCACCAGGTGAATTGGCATGTGGCTAGGGTACAACTTCCCATACATATATAAATAATGAAACACACAAAAAATTATCAGAAAAGTATTTTATTATTATTAGAGTCATGATTAGCACTCTCCTCATCAGGAAAGTTTTATGTTTTTTTCTAGCCCTACTCTATACTTTTTAAACACAGTCTCCAATCTTGAAAATAAAAGTTTCTTATTTTTAATTCAAATCTCAATTAAAATAAAACAAAAACCGAAAATGTAGAAGTTGCTTATTTTGACCATCTATATATCATACACAACAAAAAGACTGATAAAATTCCACTAAACACAACAGCTAGATCCGTATTCCCGTTACTGCTTAAGCCCATTCCAATAAGGATTTTGTACCAAATCTGCCCTTGCCAAGGCTACCTGGGGCCTTCATTTTATTATTTGCAATGGACAATTTTAACTTCACATCCATGTTGGCTTCCTTACATCCTAGATGCACATACAGCCAGATTTTTTCCATCAGATGTGATTTGATCTTCCAACTTCGGAATGCCTTGATGACCTCCTCTTTATCTAAAGATCACTTTAAAAAGCCTGAAGTATTTGGCTCTTCCCTAAATCCTTGGCCAGACGTAATGTCATCCTCCCATTGGCTTTCTTTGTCCAAACTACATTAGCCTTATCTCAGATCTTCAAACAAGTTATATTTCCTGCCTAAGATCTTTCTATGAGTGAGTGAAAGGTCTGATGAAGATAGTTCCTCTTTGCCGCCAAAGGTTTCATTGATCACGCTGATAATGAATTTACTGTTATTTTAATCTCTTACTGTTATACTCAGGCTTAAATTCTCTACCCTACACACTTGAGTTGACATAATTTTAATTTCCACTATGATGCTTCTCTCTCTTCTATCAACACTCTCTCCTCACAGGGTTTCATCCAGATCAGGAATCAGCAACATTTTTGACAAAGAGCCAGATAGTAAATATTGCAGGCTTTGTGTTGCCAAGAGGCAAATTTATGGAACTTTCCCTGCTGAAAAATTTCCCTGTATTTTACATTTTAGACTTATAAATGCCACACGTACTTATAACTCATGAGCCATACAAAAACAGGCGGCAGACCAGATCTGGCTCATGGGCTATAATAGTTTTCCAACCCCTCACCTAGATGCATGACTTCAGGCATGATCTATAGGCTACGATGATCTCACATCTCTAGCCAAGTCAACTTGTCAGTGCCTACTTGATGTCTCCACTTGGATTCTAACTAGCGTCTTAATTTAAGATTAAAAAATGTAAAATCAATCACAAATACGCACCTACCCGCACCTCTGTCACTTGCAAACTGCCTCATGTCATCAAGACTTTGCCATATCACTAAAAGTGACCATAATCCCCCATGTCCCTAAATCCAAATACCTTTATATAATTCTTGCTCAGTAAATTCAATCATCTTCAAATCAACTTCCAATCTCAGCTGATTTTCTCCAACTTTATTGCTATACTCATAATCCCAACTACCATCATCCTTCAACTGGACAGGTGCAATAGTCAGCTAAATGAACCCCCTTCCTTCACTATTGTACCCTTCCACAATAGTACACCCTCCTAAGAGCTAACCTCATCGTATCACACATCCATCATACACTTTTCAATGTAGTTAATTTATATTCACACTTTGATATAAGATCTAGATTTGGTCCCTGAGAACACTCATGTAATCTCTCTCCATGCTCTTCCTTCATGGACATTCCAGCCAAACCGGCCTTCTTTTCTTTGTAAGAAACTATCAAGCTTTCTTTTTAAATTACAGAATCTTTATATCTGCCCTTCTTTCTGCTCAGAGCACCCCAGATCTTCAAAGTACCTTCCTATTTGTCTTCACTCAACTCTCAAATGAAATATTACCTCCTCAGAGAGAAAAATGCTCTGAAATACCTACAGCCAGATCAGTGCCTTCCTCCTTGCCAGTTTTACTCAGCCATGTTATCACATGTAATCTTCTTCGTAGTAGTGTACCTTATAGCCCTTCACACCATTGCTTTGTTTAGGTATTTGTATGTCTTCGTCCTCTTTCCCTCCTCACTACAGTATAGCCAATTGTGTCTTCACCTTCTTCACTGCTATATCCCCTACTGCCTGGTAGGCTTTCTATAAACAGCCATTTATTGACTTATTGACTACATGTATATGCTAATCCTTTTTACTAATTTTTGTTACACTATAAATTTCTCTTCTCCCTCTCTTTGCTTCCCTCTTCTCATGCCCCTTGATGCTTCCTACTCAATATTAACATGGACATCATTTTGTGTCTTCAGCATTTCTCTTTTCGTTATATTATGATAGGTTAATTTTCCTAAGAAAACACTATTTTGACAAAAGCAAAGCATTAAAGTAAAGCAGCATAGGATCAATTTTTTCCGATTGAAAAGGAAACACCATCTTTCTGAGAAGACAATTCCACCAGGAAACAAAACAAACAAACACATTTCCGGTAAGTCCTAGTTCCCAAGACTTGAAGCCAGTATGTTTTTCCACTTTCAAGTATCCTTGACTGTACAGATAAAAGGTATCCACTTAGAGATATTAACTCATTACCACTGCCTAAATTTGGCTTCCAGAAACACAACTTAATATGACATCAATAGATGTGATAATAATTTGAAAGTAGCTTTATCAAAATCACCCAACAGAACAAGTTACTTTCCTAATTAGCATCTTCAGTTAAATATATAAATCTGATGAATAATAAGTTATGCATTATGCTAAATTGCATTGGCTGACTATCCTAGAATGCTTTCAAATTAATTAAAAATGAGATATTCAGTGATGAGAAATATAAAAAGATAAAAACCTATTTCAATCAGTTTAAATTAGAATTTAACATTTCTTCAATCCACTATTTTGTAGTCAATTGCAAGAGTAATAAAGCAAAATTATTGAGTCTTTAATAGTGATCGTTCAAAATTCATAATGAATTATTGAAAAGAAAACTAAGGTCCCTAGCAACTTTCCACCTCACTTCAAAGCACAGCCAAGGTCATTACAACAGGAAGTAAGACTCCACACAATTCCCACTTCTTCACCTCTATTCTGTTACTTCTGGAATCTTCTACTACTCCAAATTGTGTGTTTGCTCCAGACTCAGCAGTTCTCACCACCTTGTTCTTCCAATTACCATCTTCTCTGTGCGGCCCTTCTTGACTACCCAGTTAAAAGTTACCCTTTGAAAATTATCTGATCCCCATCCAGGATTACTTTTCACCATCTAACTTACGATACTTTGCATATTTATGTGGCTCATTGTCTGTTATCTGTCTCCCTAAGTTAGAATGCGAGCTTCATGATGGCAGAGTTTTGGTCAATTTCCTTCACTCAATAATTCCTGAACCAAAGTAAACACTTCATAAGTATTTTTTGAATATACTAATATATAGTCCGAATTATCAAGGAGCTTATAAATAAATAAAGACATATCCCAGCATATAGTGCAGTTTGAGAAATATCGATAGTGTGGTATAGGAGGAGGTATGTAAACTATGAGAAGCAACAGTTAAATAAGAAGCAATCCAGAAAGACACACAGTGTGAGTGACATCTGAGTTAAAGGACAGAAGGTAAGAAGATAACCAGATGGAGAGAAGAGAGGAAGATCTTACAAACAAGCATCAGAAGTTACTATAAGAAAAGCAAGTACAAAATCATCAGAAGAAAAACAATTGCATCCCAGTTATTATCACAAACATAATTAACTATGAAAACCCAGAACAGTTCATGCGTTGATAATGAGAAAGTTGATACGTAGATTAAGATGTGATATAACAATCTGCAAATCTTAGTGCTTCCTAACTTTTGAGAAAACATTTTTAGGCAAGATATGATGATTTAAGGAAGAAAAGTTGCTGATGGATGAGGCACGTCCCTTAAAGACAAACACTATGAAGACTGCGTACAGCCTTTATAATGGAAAGGTGCCAGGATTTTTTTTCAAGTACTTGGAATCTCAGTTGGCAACTTTGAAATTCATGTGTAATTCATGAGTTTTTTAAAAGAAATGTAATAAGTAACACAAGTGATTCTAGAGCTTGTCTTTAGGCTGAGGTAGATATTGGCATTATAAGTTGAAGTGTTAGAAAGGAACAATAAGAATTAAGAATAAGCAGTAATTTCTGCCAAGATCTGTGACACCCAGTCTCACACATAAGGCTTTTTGGAATCTCTTGGTTTCCAAGGTTCAGGCTCTCATACTTTAGTTTGTACATAAAGGACTTAAGTTATTCTTAAAGCACAGTTTTAGCACTTCACACCAGGAGATGGTTATGAGACTGATCACAGGATAATGTGAAATAGAATGTGTGCCTCCTTGTGAAGGAACCTCGTTCCTTCTGCCATTCTATTCCTACGTTTCTGGCAGGAAAGTCCTAGAAAAAAATTCATATATAGATTAACTTTAAACAATTTACATTATATTTTACTATTATTAGCTTCTAGAATATCTTAGCTTAGGCTGGCCCTGGTGGCTCACACTTGAAATCCCAGCACTTTGGGAAGCTGAAGTGGGTGGATCACTTGAAGTCAGGAGTTTGAGACTAGCTTAGCCAACATGGTCAAACCTAGTCTCTACTAAAAATCCAAAAATTAGCCGGGTGTGGTGATGCGTACCTGTAATCCCAGATACACGGGAGGCTGAGGCAGGAGAACCATTGAGCCCGGGAGGTGGAGGCCACAGTGAGCCAAGATTGTGTCACTGCACTCCACCTGGGAAACAGAGCAAGACTCTGTCTCAGAAAAACAAAAAACAAACAAACAAACAAAGAGTATCTTAGCTTATATATTTCTCACATCTGATCCTACCACTTTACTTCTTTTTTCCTGTTTATACCAATTATTTCTATTCCTCTTTACATACAGACAGAAAGATAAGACTAAAATGTGTCATAGACAATGACATCTAGTAAATTGATGTATTCTTCATGTTTAATTCCACAACAGATTTCAAATACAACCAAAATCTCCAAATAAAATCTTAATTCTAAATTGTGTGCTTGTACAGTCTTCAAATATGTTCAAATAGAACATCAAAGCTCAATAAAAATAGTTATATCACTTGGGATGGTGTTTAAAATATTTTTTCCTAAATAAATTCAGCTTCAGAAGATGAGAAAACCTTCATTAGGAGATGTTTTAAAGAACAAATTAAGTTAAATGTGAAGGAAATCATACTTTATTAGGTTGAATAGTAAGATTTATTTATTACTATTGTGAATTAATGCCATCCAAATATTGAGTGATGTAATTCAATTTAGTAAAAGAAAAAGGTCTTAATTATCAACTTCCTTCCTTATAAAAATGTAATATGCTATAACTTGCATTTTTTCCAAGGCAACGACCCTGATGATCAGAGAGGTTAAAACCTAAAAACATTTAAAATCATCTAATCTAAATTATAAAAAAGAAATCCCTTTCTTCAGAAAAAATATTTTTTTAAGGAAGCACTCAAAAACAAATCTCTACTAGTAGATATACAGCATACACATCTCTTACTATCTCCCATGCAGACTGCATAAAATGGCTTGCTGGCTACTTTTAAGAAAACAACATTCAGATGTCTGGAAAGTATCTGAAATGCATGATTAATCTACACAGATAATTTTCTCAAGAAACCAAATTTTGAAGACAAGTAATTCAAAAGTCTATTGTCTTTAAAGTAAATCCGCTGGTATTCTTAAACTGCTTTAATCCTTTCTCTGTTTACCTTATAGTGTGCACCTCTCAAGCTATGGGAATGCATGTCTTCTCTAAGAATAGCTGACTTCTTTTGTAGGAAAAAGCTGTTGGAAATGACTGTTAGGATTTCAAATGTTTGGGAGTGTGTATTCATGTGGGTTTTATGTGTTGAATATTTGCATTTGTAATTTTAAGATGCTTAAATCAAAAACTAAAATGACCTATGTAACATAATTCTGCCATAGGATAAATTAAATTCAATTAAATGTTCCCATACAAATTATTATCTACCACAATGTAAAAATATTTATATATCACAAAGACGTAATAAACACTGACTTCCATTATACAGAAGAGTTCAATTTCACTACTACTTAGCTTGATGATATTTTAAGGTCATGTCTCTTGGAATACACATTCAATATTCATTGCCAAATGTCACATTCAATATTCATTGCCAAATGTCTGAGCTCACCTCTCTTGAAGCAATATTCAATTATCAAATGAAAATAATTTACCAAGCAACCTCACAAAACACAAACTCTAGGTAGCATCAAGGTTTTTCAAAGTGATTATTCCTTACTGGTCGCGATCCTAAGATATTAAAACTCATAGATCACATTATCTGAGATTTTCTAATTGAAAAGCCGTAGCTGTAAACCTTTCATTCAAAGTCGGATACTACCTTCAGCTGTCAAAAGAATTATGCAATCACTTAAACTTCTGGAATGAAAGAGAAAATGAAGGGAACAATAAAAGTAACTTTGAAATGCACTGGGAAATGAATATAAGGAACCAAATGGAGGCAAAGACAGAGAGAGAGAGAGGGCTGTTTATCTAACCTTCCCTTCTTGAGTGGGTTTTCTCTGATATCTCTAGAGAACAATTGGATGTGTAACAATGAAATACAAAACACAAGATATTGTCTTCGTATAATTACTTGTAATGATTCCAAGATGGCATAATTTGGGAACCTGCTAAATAGGACAACAAAGTGATCTGCTTTTCCAAAATTTTGCCCCTTACCTTCTATATTATTTCATGGTGAAGATCAATAAAACTGAAAATTGGAATTGCCAGATATTATCAGATTTTATTTTTTGAATGCTTAACAGCTGACTCAAAATCTGGTCATAAAAATGGAAGTTTAATTAAATTGTCCTCAAAATTTAAGTTTGCTACATTTGTAAGAACCACTTGCTTCTTCAAAATCTCAAACTTTCTCATATCGAGCAGCAAATTGAAATTAGGAATTTAAGCATGTAAATTCATCGTGGAAACCAAATTGATTAAAATTTTCTGTGTATTCATGATAATGTTTAAAATTTTTGCTACATTTAAACCCTAAGTTAGTTACAAAAACTCTAAAATTATGCTTGTTTAAAAACTTGGGCTAACTTGCTTTTGAAAACATACTGACATATTCGTTCCATTCTTCTTATAATTATTTTTTTGTCACTCCCAAACAGCACACCATTGTATATATCCCCAAAATAGCACTTCTTTGTTAAAGCCATTAAGACAGAAATATTTTTGAGCCAGGTGCAATGGCTCATGCCTGTAATCTCAGTACTTTGGCAGGCCTAGGTTAGAGGACTGCTTGAGGATAGGAGTTTGTGACCTGCCTGGGCAACATAGCAAGACCCAGTCTTTACAAATGAAATGAAAATAAAATATAAAATAAACTGGCTGGGCATAGTAGTGCACACCTGTGGTCACAGCTACCAGAAGGCTGAGATGAGAGGACTATATGAACCCAGGAGTTTGGGGCTGTGAATGAGCTATGACTGCACCACTGCACTTCAGCCAGAACTATGGGTTGGTGAGTTAGAAATAAGTTCTCAGTTCTGAATATAATAACTGCTCCTGGCACTCCCCAGAATGAGCTGGGTTTTCTTTTGCCTCTCTATAGTCCCTCTTCCTCAGGAAATACCCCCATGGTTCTGCCCGCTGTGCTATTAATTACACCAATGCTTATTATATGTCAGTTCAGTTTTATCTAGATTCTCCCAAAGTCAGTGCTGAACTTAGTTGTTTGAAAATGTATATATTGTAATAGTTACCAAAAAGACCAAATACAGCTAGATATTTATGCTATTTGTTTTATTTCCATCGTAGGTATATTTCCTTTTAAAATTCATATATATCTTTCTCTAAGGATTGTCTCCGTTTTCAGATGTTAAGCACTTTCTCATGCACACACCACCTAAGCAGCAAAGACAGAGTCCACGTCAGGGAATGTCACATTCAGGATAAGTACCTATTATTCTGTAACTCAGAAGTAGGAAAATGGATGTCCTCAAGCAGATGCTTTTCTTGACAGATACAAAAATTTGACAAGGATCACTGACTGACTTCCAACCCACCATTCATCCCTTTTATCTTATTTTGACCCTAAGGGTCCCAGAGGGATAATGGCACTACATTCCTATTTAGAATTCAGATTTCAGATTGCATTTCTTATATCATTGTTTATAAGTAGTGGTTGCACACAGTCGCGATAATACTATGACATTAATCTACATTCCTCGTTAAATCGATTTTTGTCTTCCGTTTTTGAGCTTAGCTACAATTTCTCACACGGTTTCTCTAGGAAGATTCCTCAATGACTGAAACATTTAGAACATGGTCGATTCATAAATACGACACTGGGAATCCCCAATGACTGAAACATTTAGAACATGGTCCATTCATAAATACGACACTGGGATTCCCCAATGACTGAAACATTTAGAACATGGTCCACTCATAAATACGACACTGGGATTCCCCAATGACTGAAACATTTAGAACATGGTCCATTCATAAATATGACATTGGGATTCCCCAATGACTGAAACATTTAGAACATGGTCCATTCATAAATATGACATTGGGATTCCCCAATGATTGAAAAATTTAGAACATGGTCTATTCATAAATATGAAGAGCTTGTGTAGAAAGTATAATTTACTTATCCTATTATGCTTAAGAAATTATGTGAAATAATGTGAAAATAATCTTAAAACATTTGCATGCATATTTGCTGCAAGAGTCATACTTCATTGATACTTATTCATAATCATGGACATGGTGGGTCCCAATAACCAATATTTACTGCAAGACTGTAAACTTAATAGAGATAAAACCTTATTTATAAATTTTCATGTGTTCTTTTCTTGACAATAAGGAGCTGTGAGATTTGTATTTTAAAAGATACTTAGTAATAAAAACTTTAATTTTTAAAACTTTTATTTTTAAATTCTGCTTAATTGCATAAAAGTTAAAAGGTAATATTTAATATTTAATGAGGCTTATTGAGCTAAATGATGATATGCAGCTTGGGTTATACTTGCAATTATAAGATTTGCTCATTATACCTAAGCAATCTCCTTCACTCAATCTAGCTACCACTAAGGAAGCAAAATTCCCTGAATCATAGTATCAAAGCATTCCATTATGTTTTCTATTAAGTTGTTTTGTTCTTTGAATCATTTTCTATTTTAATTTATCCTTTTAGAAAGAAAACAAATTACTTAACTTGCATTTCCCACTAGAAGCTTCACTACAGCTAGACTTGGAATTGATTTCAGGCCATTTTTTAATAAATGATGGTCCCTAGTGAAAGACAGAATACTTGAGCCATCAATATTGAGTAAATAAAAGGGTTTGGGTAAATAAGAGAGAAGATACCTATTTTTCTCAAATATTTTAAATATCTAATAACCTATTCCTCATCTAAAACAAGCCACAATTACTGGAAATGATGGTCAGAGGAAGGTATTAGCAACCCTGTGTAATACTACATGTCATGTTGGATCGCTATTACAGAGAAACAGTTGTCATGCTGCATTTTAGTAATTCTACACATCACCAGAGAAATAGACAACTCTTATAGCCAAAGAAATCCAACGTAGCTACTGTCTACATATTCTTGTTTTAGACCTTTGGTGAAAAAAAATACTATGTGTATTGAATATATTTTACATTAGTTTTATCACAAAAGAAAAATGAGAATTCTATTAGATGCAAATACAAATTCTGAATGACAGGAAAGAAAAATTAAAATCAAAGCTGATCTTAATTAACAAAATGTATTATCTGCTTACATGTATATACAACTGTTCATATACAAAGGCACAGATGCATTTGTGGTTTTGAAAAAATATCTATTTCATTTCAAATCTTCATTGAACAATATTACATATGGCAAGAAAACTGATCTTTTTGAAGGATCTTTTAAAAAGTGTTAAACTTTATTAGATACTCCAAACTAGCAAAGCTCAACTTCATCACAATTATATAATAACACTGCACACTTTCAATTTTATCTGGAGAAATATACCTATCCCTTGAAATAACTCTGTAAACTTCCTGCTCACAGATTTCATTTCAAGCCTTGAAAATGCAGAAAATCAATGCTGAATATACTTGCCCCGAAAGGAAAAGAAAATTTCAGGGGTGTCAGGATGTTTTATCACATAAAGTACAGAATTGCAATTTCTATATGAGCAGGCAACACACCTCCAAAAATAATACAATACTTATCACAAAATACATTCACAGATACTAGATTTGGCACAAACCACTCCATACAGCTATTGATGAAATCAGTATTGAAAGCCTTATTCCAAAATCTATGGCCCTTTTCTACTCTCCAACTGACATTTCAGGATGCCACAACCTTGCAGCTCCACTCTCTCATTAATTTCCCCTAAATACCCTTGGCAGAAGAACGAGAAACGTCACATTTTTCATTTAATTTCTAAAGAACATCACATCCTTTAAGAATAGGTTCTTGAAATTTTAAAATGTAAAACATAAAAACCCTAAAGAGACAAACATCCAAAAACATAAAAACCCTAAACAGACAAACGTCCAAAAACTTTTCTTCAAAATCACAACAACTTTATATGCTACGTGTTCCTGTAAAATACCACATACACAAACTCACAGGCACACCCACCCACCCAAAACCCACACACTCGAATTTATATGGCCTCGTAATACCTCACATATATATACATGTCACCAAATGCAACAGAGACACACGCATATATATGGCCTCATAATACCTCACATATATATACATATCATCAATTACAACAGAGAAAAGCCAATTTCAGAAACATGGCTTCAATTTTGATGCATTTACTCACACTTAATTCTATTTCAATTTAACTGCAGAGATATTACAATACCCTGTAACAAAAACCTGACGGAAGATTGTAACAAATTGCTTAAACATCAAACCAAACACTAAACATAATTTCATCACAAAGTGAAATTCGCATCCAACTCGCAAAGAATTAGAAAATCCTTGCACTTACCTTGGCCTTGTCCATTCCCCAGATGACCCCAAAACACCACCGTCATCATCAACAGCCCCGGAGCCCACGTCCACATCCTTCTAGTGACACGCTCGTGTCTTCTGGCCATTGCATCTTAAACTCTGCATATTCAGTGGGGTGGATGTGAAAGTACAATAAATTACATTCTTAGAGAAATACACTACGACTCAAATCCCATATCTAATATGCACTGTGCATTTCTGAATTATCCTGCCTACAAGGAGGTACATTTGAAAATCATGCTTCCCTTTAGGGTTGTCATATTGATGATTAATACGAAAGCTCATTCATTTTTAATCTTTAAGCATTCATCTGAATTCCATTTTTAATATCATTTTCCAAAACAGGCCACTTAACCTATGAATGTTAAAAAGTACTCCCGATATACATATTGGAGTTCAGTCAAGCAAAAGCATGGTGTATGGACACTACTTAAGTATAACTTGATATTTAGGCAAATTGATGAATTTAACATACCATGTAATCTCTACATATATACAAAAGGACTTTTCAACACATTTATGTAAGTTTTGCATAAATACCCTTGAAAATATTCTCAAGTTTTAAGTGGTATTCTAATTATGTCAGTAATTTTAACTGAATAAAGAGATGCATCATGTGCAAAAACTAATCTTATTTACTTAAAATTGAGAGTAAAATTAATTATAGAAGGTACAAAACACTTGTAATTTTGATTTCAGATATATGACCCACAGGAACCTTCATATATACAAATATTATACACATATATGACAATGTATATTTGAATGTTCATTTTGAAACTGCTTTTCATACTGATACATGAAAATACTTAAATGTCCACCAAAGCAAGGTTATTTATTCATACATTTGAATGATATACAGTAGCTCAAAAGAATAAACTTGAGTTGCATGTACTAATATGGATAAGTGTCCAAAATGAATAGTGAAGCAAAACTAGCAAATTTAATAATGATAAGTTCAAAATTACACCTTTCATATGTAAACATGTGCAATAGTTAAAACTATAAATTTTATGTTGCATAAATATATAATACAGTATAATAACGCATAAGAATGAGAAACACCTTCAAGACTAAAGTTAGGAAATTACAAGACTACAATTTAAATGGTTAGTAGGTGGAATTTTAAATCAGAGGTTACTCCTAAATCCCAATTTTTCCACAGTTGACAAAATAACGGAGTTAAGAAAAATAAACTTAATGATTTCCAGAATGAATGCTTTATTCAAAATGCTACGTAATTACAATTCTAATAAACTTGCAAGGGAATCCAGTCACCCAGAAATTTTTTATGCCTTTCTCCTACATCACGAAAGGGGAAGATTTAATTACCAACTTTGCATTACTTAACGTCAGACTCATAGTATCAGAGCTAAAGAGAAATTTAAGAAACACCTAACTCAACCTCTCCATTTTAAATGACCAAATGAGTTGAGAAGGTTACAATGACATTTCTAAGTTCATATGTAAAAACAGAATTTTGATGACAATGACAGTTTAAGTACTAATAAACACTCCTGGAAAAGTTACTGTAATCCAGGTTATTTTACTGTGCTAAATGCCTTACATTCTTTACCCAATTCAGTTTTCACAGAAATCCTATGAACAAAGCACTTCCAAAATTTACCACTTCACAGCTAAGAAAACAAGGCTTAGAGAAATGCTACACGATCCCCTAGTCATGAGCTTAGTAGGTACCACTGTGGAGACTGAGGCAAAACAGGACGATTTCAAAGCCTATGCTCTGAACAAGTAAACACTAAGCAGGAATTTAGTTCTAGATCTCCCAGTTGTAGTCCAATAATCAGCCAAAAAATGGTGCTGAGAAGAGGGGAAAGAAAGATGTCTTGTATGTGGAGCCTCATGTATTTGATCCCAAATACATCTTCATATTGAAAATCATTAGAGCACAAGGCAAAAGAATTATTAGTTTGTTTCTAAAATCATCAACCTTTCCCAAGTTGAACATACAAATATATTTTATCATATATATACTATATGTGTGTAGAGCGTGTGTTTATCTAAGTATTCCTGTGGTTTATATATCTGGATGTGGAATTACAAGTGTTTTGTGGTTTATTATTTATTTATTATTATACTTTGAGTTTTGGGGTACATGTGCACAATGTGCAGGTTTGTTACATATGTATCCATGTGCCATGTTGATGTGCTGCACCCATTAACTCGTCATTTAGCATTAGGTGTATCTCCTAATGCTGTCCCTGCCCCCTCCCCCCACCCCACCACAGTCCCCAGAGTGTGATGTTCCCCTTCCTGTGTCCACGTGTTCTCATTGTCTCCCTCTGTTGCTCTGGCTGGAGTCAGTGGTGTGATCATAGCTCACTGCAGACTCCAAGTCCTAGGCTCAAGCGATACTTTTGCCTCGGCCTCTCAAGTAGCTCGGACTACAGGCACGCACCACCATCCCCGGCTAATTTTTTTACAGAGATGGGTCCCACCGTGTTGCTTGACTGGTCTCAGCCTCCTTAAGTCAAGGGATCCTCCCACCTGGACTTCCGAAAGCACTGAGATTACAGGTGTCAGCCACCGTGCGTTTTTTGATTTCTTCAATTAATTTTACTTATACACTTGATTACACAAGATTAATTTTGTGTACATAATGAATCTCTTTTGAGGTTTAAGTTACTGATTAATTAGAGTACCACTTAACAAGCCTGTCATCCCAGCACTTTGGGAGGCTGAAGTGGGCGGCTCACCTGAGGTCAGGCATGAGCCACCGTGCCCGGCTTACACACATTCTTTTCACTCCTGCTTGCAGATCTCTGTTCCCTTCTAATTCCAGTGGAACCACTTTCACTTAGTATCAAAATATCCAGATCCACTCATCAAAGTGTAAATAATCCTCCAGCAAATTACCTTTGCAAATCTATTTTTATGTAATATTTCCTTAACTTCTTCTTACCTACATCCAGTAGTCATTTTACAAGGCAGAATTTTTTCTATTTTATATAGAACTGAGGCAGTATTTGAAAAAAATCTCAAAACACTCTTCAGGAAGGACTGGCATCTAAAACACCAGTTCCAATATATATTTCAGTAACATTTTAAAGGACAGATGCTTTTCAAAATGTTATTATAATTTAAAAAAATGTAACCTTCCTCTCTGAGTTCATGTTTATGGAAAACTAATATTTCATAAATGCCAAGTTACTATGATGTATTATCTAAATGCTGCCCCTGCCATTCTATAAATACAAAAATCATAACCTTCTAACTAACTTTGGTATTAGTCAACAACTGTGCTGATGAAAAGTAAAATCAATTCATTTAAAATAATTTTCCATGAACAAAATCAAGTAACTTGTAAGTAGTATGGTAGATGAACCAAAAAATAAAGTAACATTAACCAGAAAGACATGCCATGGACTTCTCTAATCTTTTTTTGGAACACCCTTTTCATGCATATGAAAATAAAAATTAAATATAAAATACCTACTTTATGTATGTACTTTTACTTGTGTCTATTGTTCTTTAAAGATTAAAATAACTCCTAAAGCCTGGATAGCTGAGCCCATTGTGCTCTTCTGCCCATAAAATAGATCGGATGTGCAGTGAAAGAGGTAAAACTTAGGCTTTCAGGTTAGTTATGACGATGGAAACACAATTCTATTCAATAGTGTTCATCTTGGTCTTTCAAATGTTTAAGGTCACAAGGCAAAAGAGAACAGACTTTAAGAATGTTCGTGTATTACTTCTCGTCTTACCCAATAGCTACATTAGTTCAATTAGGCCAGTGTTTTGGAGTAAACAGCACTGTGAAATGTGTCGTGGAGTCCGGAGGCTCCACCACCTACCTCCATGTAGTTGTTCTGTCCGATGGAGCCTAGAGTAATACCTTAGGAGATGCATTACATCTACAGGTACCAACCAGGAAGGGTAGTCTTGAATTAAATGGCTTTAGAACACGTTATAAGAGCAAATCGAAGCTTCTAGGTATTAGAACCACTTCAATCACAGAGCGTCTCTGGGTTCTATCTGTGGCCAGCATCAAGTATCTGTCTGCCCTCCCCGAATGCTTTCTCTCATCATGTGGATCTTCTAGATGGTCTTATTCTTCCCCAGCCAGCCAACTTGATCAACAAGCCTAGGTATATTAGATATGTATAAAGTTGGTTCTTAAATAAAGTCCATTTCTGTATCTAGGTAAGTAATGTCTTCAGACTTACAATTTCATTGATATCTAGAAAGAGTGACTCTAGTTAGCTTCTAGTGTCAGTTTTTCTAGCAGCTTCTTTAAAAACAAAAATCCTCTCTGGAACAAAGCTTCCTTGCAAGTATTGCTGTTGGCAATAGTCCTCTTTACTGAAATGCTTATCCGGTGAAACTTGCGCTGTGCCAGTGAGCCTGCAGGTTGATGGTCCTTTTGTTCAACTTCTCCATTATAAAGCAACCTCTCTGATCACCCTTTTAAAACTAAAGACCAAAGAATCAAATGAGATCAGGAAGTGACCAGAGCTCACAGGTCATCAACTCCTCTTCTTAGCATATTATAGCACACAGTCTAAGCCCGAAAAACACAGCAGAACCCATTACAGCTCTCGAGTTCCAGTTATTAACATTGATTTTTTCCAATGGGAAATTTTCATTAGAAGCTATCACAGGACTCACATTCAGTAATAACTTAGATTAGGATACATACTGGAGCCTTTGTCCTTAGAGTAGGTGCCACTGAGTCACTATTAAAAGGAGTCTTTTTGATCTTAGTAAATTCTCACAGGGCTTATCTCAGTCTAAACTGTAACTGGCCTTTACTAGTGATGTCATGTGTAGTTCAAATTAATATTGTAATGTATATAAATTGTATATATAGGTATAATACATGCATGTATTTACAATTATTTATTTTATTTTATTTTTTAATAAGATAAAAGTTAGAGGTTAAAATATGACTCTAGGCCATTGTGCTTTAGAATGAAGAGCACAGACATGGGTTGGAAATGTAAATTTTGGCCCAATTTAATTTCTGTGACAAATTCATTAATGTCTTCAAGGTTCAGGCTCTATGTATGAGACAAATGAAAACAGCTCTAAGATTCCTGAAAACCCTAAAATATTAAAATTCCACTCTGCCATTAGTTCAGATAAATCATTTGCCAATTTGCCCCACAAGAACCAGGCATCTTTAAATGGTAACATAACATGCACTTCTCTCTCCCAAAGTGTGGTGCATAAACGTTCTGCTTCTCAATAACACAGGATGCCTGCTAAAATGTGCTGTCAGGGGGATTAGTAAGGAAATGTTGTATCAAAACTTCTGCAGATGTGGCCCTGAAATACACATTGTAATAAATCCTCCAGGCCTCTCAAGTTAGGAATAACTGGTTTATAAAATTGTACTTACTTAAAAATTATAGATAAACAGATTTCACCGTAACCCATTCTTTCTGTTCTGAATGAAATAAGGCTCTATATTCAGACTGAATTTTCAGTGAAAAACAACTTAAAATAGTGACAAATCATCTATAAGTTTAAATGAATATAACTAGGAGACCTGAAAACTCAGGTTTAGCAGTCATCTTCCAACAGTTTGAGAGCCCACAGGAGCCACAGAGCCCTCATGTCTCTCCAGAGAAGCAGGGTGATTCTTCCCCCTAAACACCATGCAATTCTTGAAGTGAGTGAAAGCATCCCTGCTCACACTGATACCCTCTCAAGTGAACTCAAAGTTAAGCCATCTCCAGCCAGACCAGATATCCTGGCCCATATCTCATTCATTAATATATGTTGAGAAGCCTTTGTTTCTTGGAAACTACATGAAGTGAATAGGCTGTGGACTCCACTGGACATAGTGGTCTATATTTAACCAATTCCCTTCACACATATGTATCAGATGCTCTCTTAGTTATGGAGCTGCAGTGGTGAATAAGAAAGCCACAGTCCTGTACTCCCAGGGTTTCAATTCTGAAGACGAAGACAGGCACAGAAACCCAACTGAGCAAAGAGAAGAGATTATTACAAAAGGTGTTCACATGCAAAGTGAAGCAAGGGACTGAATATACAACAAGGGTTTTGGGGCGAACATTAGATACAATCTTAATTCAGATTATATAAGATTCATACATATAATTTTTATATATAGATATATTAATTTGGGCCGGGCGTGGTGGCTTATGCCTGTAATCCCAGCATTTTGGGAGGCCAAGGCGGATGGATCACTTGAGTCCAGGAGTTTCAGACCAGTCTGATCAACATGGCAAAACCCCATCTCTACTAAAAATAAAAAAGTTAGCCGGGTGTAGTGGTGTGCGCTTGTAGTCCCAGCTACTCAGGAGGCTGAGAAAGGAAAACTGCTTGAACCCAGGAGGCAGAGGTTTCAGTGAGCCAAGATTGTGCCACTGCACTCCAGCCTGGGTGACACAGCAAGACCCTGTCTCAAAAGAAAAAGAAAAAAAGAAATATTAATTTGGATTATACAGATTCTAACCACTTCTTTCAAGTGAGAATATTTAAGGTAAGACCTGAGAATAAAAAGAGTTAGCTTTTCATACACTACAGAAAGATTCGTCTTTTAGGAAAAACCCCCAGTGTTCATGGACCCTAATATATGAGCAAGATCTTGGCATGTAGAAGAAACCTGTGAATTGGATGAAATGAAAAACTGAAAAGTAGGAATCTGGATGAAGTACAGAAGGGAGAAAGACTAATGTGAGACGTGGCTGAAAGAGAAGGATATGTGAAACAGTACAGGTCTTCATTAGTAATGATGAGGAACATAAATCTTAGTCCAAGTACACCAGAAAAGTGGGAGAGTTGGAAACTGAAAGACATGTTAATAGATCACTTTGGTTTCTCTGTAGCTAACAGGGTGTAGGAGATTAAGAATTAAAGTAGGTTGACTAAGGATGACCTAAGAAAATAAGCGTAGGTAAGAAAATATGTGGCTCTGGCTAGGCTGGGGACATTGGAAATCAAAAGAGGTGGAGGAAATTACAGATGTATTTGGAACCAAAATATTTTTTAAATGAATGTTGAATTGGATATTGTCAGAATATTGAGGAAGGGCCAAAAATGACTTATAAGCGTCTAGCATGGCTGGAAGTGCCACTTACTGACATGTGGGAAACCAGGACATGTTACCTCTGAATTATTCGAGTGCTATTGTCATGTAAATCATCAATTCCCAGAATAAAGGTCTGGGCCAAACTCTAAGACTGGAAATTATGAGCTGTTTAGTAGTGTTTAGAGCTTAGAGAGAGTATGTGTGTGGAGAGAAAAGAAGAGCAATTAGGACAGAACCCTTAGAAACATCAATATTTAAAATTTGGGAAGAGAAACAGAAACAAATAAATTGTGGGAAAATGAAGCTCAGGGTAGTTGCAAGGGAATGCTAAAAATGAACTATGGCATTTGAGGAGGAAAACGTGGAAACTGAAAGCAAGAGAGTACGGATGGATCGTGAGGGAGCAGCAGCAGCTGTGTCCTAAGAAGAGTCTCAGTGAAAATGAAGGGTTGTAGGAATGAGGACATCTGGGCCAACGAGCTGGCAAGGAGTGATGTCCAGGAGGCAGAATATTTGCATCTAGATCCTGGTGGTATATACCCTTATAGAAAATGTTTCAGATTTGATGACAATAAAGTGGAGGAAAGAAAAAAAGTAATGGAAATAAAGATGTCAAAAAACGGGGAACCGAGGTTTGTACTGGTCCTTTCACGTGAAAGCTGAGCCACTAAAATGATGGCTGAACTTGCCTGAAGATGATATTGAGCAAAAGATCTACAGCCTTAAATAAATGGCAAGAGGCCAGGTGCAGTGGATCATGCCTGTAATCCCAGAACTTTGGGGGGCTGAGGCAGGCATATCACCTGAGGTCAGGAGTTCGAGACCAGCCTGGCCAACATGGCGAAACCCCGTCTCTACCAAAAATACAAAAATTAGCTGGGTGTGGTGGTATGAACCTGTAATCCCAGTTACTCAGGAACCTGAGGCAGGAGAATCACTTGAAACCGGGAGGAGGAGGTTGCAGTGAGCCGAGATCACACCATTACACTCCAGCATGGGTGACAGAGCAAGACTCCATCTCAAAAAAAAAAAAAAATAAGACCAGAGTGCCCAGGAGGGAGGTCTGTTGATGATGGTAATACCAAAGGGGCATGGCCGATATTTCCAAGGGGTTTGAGTTTCAAAGGAACAGTCTAATTTGCAAGGAGCGGAGAAATTAACAGTCTAGAAGTTGTAACGGGAACCAAGAACAACCACCTCGGCTTCCAGCCATAGGTATGTGGAGGGTGAGAAAAAGACCTGTCTCAATTTATGAAAGCTAGAGGAAAAACTGCACTTTAGTATCAACCAACTTTTGTTTTAAGATAATTACAAACCAATATGGAACTTAGCAAGAGTCAATTTTGACAGTTTCCTGCAGCTTAGTAAATTCTGCACAAAATTAAGATTTAACACAAAAGTAGAGAAAAATTTTAATGGCATAGCACATTTCTTCACAATTCCTTAAACCAAATAATTCCCTGTTCTTCTAACTCTCACCTTACACTATCAACTAGGCTTCTTATTCAATGAACCGTTTAAGTCTACTAAGACACACACACACACACACACACACGTCTTATCCAGCTGCAGATCTCATTTTTGAAGGTACACTGAAAGTACATAGATCATACTATAATCATCAACTATGAAGATTGTGAGCAACTGGAACAAGTATTCTTGGAAAAGAAGTTTCCTGTGTATAAGAAAAAAAAGAGTCCAACTCTGGGAACTGACTTGGCTGAGTCATCATTATATGCCACTGGCAAGAAATCAAGAAGTAACTCAGGACTGATAAACTTTGTTAAAGGAAATGGAAACAGCCTATCTGTGAGGCTTAATTCTTGATAATCTGGCCAAGATATAGCATCTGGATAAGAGTTCACTGACTCAACTAAATTTTGTGAAGGTGAAGTACTTGTTAAAATGAAAGATCTATTTAGAGAGAAATAAGTAGACATAATGTCTGCACTATGGATAGGTGTATACCTGTTTTTTGCAAAAACAGTTTGTATCTTTGAAATGCTGGTTTGCCCTGGACAGAGCTAACTTAAATAGAGACCTGGCGCGGTGGTTCATGCCTGTAATCCCAGCACTTTGGGAGGCCGAGGAGGGTGGATCATGAGGTCAGGAGATCGAGACCATCCTGGCTAACACGGTGAAACCCCGTCTGTACTAAAAATGCAAAAAATTAGCCGGGCATGGTGGCGGGCACCTGTAGTCCCAGCTACTCTGGAGGCTGAGGCAGGAGAATGGTGTGAACCCGGGAGGCGGAGCTTGCAGTGAGCCGAGATCGCGCCACTGCACTCCAGCCGGGTGACAGAGAGAAACTCCGTCCCCAAAATATATATATATAGTTTTTTTATATATATATGTATATATACCCAAAGGATTATAAGTCATGCTGCTATAAAGACACATGCACACGTATGTTTATTGTGGCACTATTCACAATAGCAAAGACTTGGAACCAACCCAAACGTCCAACGATGATAGACTGGATTAAGAAAATGTGGCTGGATACATATGTAACAAACCTGCACATTGTGCATATGTACCCTAAAACCTAAAGTATAATAAAAAAAAAAGAAAATGTGGCACATATACACCATGGAATACTATGCAGCCATAAAAAAGGATGAGTTCATGTCCTTTGTAGACACATGGATGAAGCTGGAAACCATAATTCTCAGCAAACTATCACAAGGACAAAAAAAACCAAACGCTGCATGTTCTCACTCATAGGTGTGAATTGAACAATGAGAACACATGGACCCAGGAAGGGGAACATCACACTCCGGGGCCTGTCATGGGGTGGGGTGAGTGGGAGGGACAGCATTTGGAGATATACCTAATGTAAATGATGAGTTACTGGGTGCAGCACACCAACATGGCACATGTATACATATGTAACAAACCTGCACGTTGTGCACATGTGTCCTAGAACTTAAAGTATATATATATATATATATATATATAAATATAAAGAGAAAACCATTAAAGAAAGGCTATAATACACAGGAACACACAGACATACATACACCTGTGTGTCTATATCTTCAGTTATCACACTTTTTCTATACAGACTCCACACGAGACAAACATGTTACATTTTATGAGAAACTATAAGTGGAAAGAGGAGAATTTGTGAAATCAATATAGAATGTTCCTTGTTTAGCATAATTCTAACTGTTTCTCATTAGAGGTCTGAGTATCAATCTGTATTATATGTGGCCATGCTGGCATTTGGGAAATTCCACAAGAAACTTTTTAAATATGAATTTGGAAAAGGGAAAAGGATTTTTAAAGTGTCTTTTTTTGTTCTGCATTCTATGTGGAACATCTATTTTGTGCTAACTGCTCGTGTTAGCTTGTGATTGCCTGTGACTATGTGGAAGATATACTTTACGTGACTATGTGAGCAATAGTCTTAAAGTTAAGAAATCTAAAATTTGGTTGGTTTAGTTGCTAATTAGGTAAATTACCTTGTAATGGTTACTTAACCTCTCAAAGATTAATTATCTTCAGTGGTACATTGAAGGTTCCATTCATATTGATTTTAGTAGACTTATCCTACTAAAAAGTAAATTTAACAGAAATTATTCTAGACCTCATTATTTCAGGAGACCCCACCCCAGCTTTTATTCCTAACTTCAAGAAATGCAGAGAAATTTAAAAATTCGATGTTCTCCCAATTCAACAGAATATAACTGAACTAAATCGATTTATGTATAATTCATTATTTCAACCTTTAACGCTATATCCGAGCGGTTTGTTTTCACCATAAAGTTATAGCTGTTTAGGCCAATAATTAAAGAGGACCTTGATAGAGAATGACAAGAGAGGATGATCACCCTATTGTCTATCTTCCAGCTGTTTTCAATGCCCTGAAGTTTTATTCACACCCAAATATTAGAATCTTATCTGAGAGAGCGTACTCAAATGATGAATCATGCTAATTTCTCAAGAAAAGTGTTACAGAATAATAAATGCCTTTCTGGTCAAAGCACTGATGCTCTGGAAATAATCTTTATCCAAATGAGGTACAGGAATTGTTAGGACTATTAAAAGTTTGTATATGATATCTGCCAGGTTCGACTGAGCTTCACTTAAAATCTACCATATTAGGGCCAAGTGTAATGACTCAAATTAGTGAACTTAAAAATTGTTTTAAAATGTTTCCTGGAGACATTTCAAATATTGCTCTCTGATTTATCACTGTTACTTTTGCTGAATTCAATTTGATGCCAAGATTTATTCAGATTAATCAAATGCCATAAACTCTGATACCTAATGTTCCTTAACACCTTAAGAACTTTTAAACAGATCAAATGTTGAAGATACGCTTTTAGTGAAACTGTACCTAAGCACATGAATTCTATTGAATATAGCTTTTTAGAAGACTAACAAAGAAAGAAGACTTAGGAAATTCGGAAACATTTTTTAAACCTTCTAGAGGGAATTAAACTACTGAAAAATAATTTCAATTGGTGAATCTAATGGCATTAATCAGAAGATAAGAAAAAAGTAACCATAAAACTTTATGGGGGTAATATTTGCTATGAGGATCAGGAAAAACAACTAATGGATATTAGGCTTAATATCTGGGTGATGAAATAAACTGTACAACCAATCCCATGGCATAAGCTTACCTCTGTAACAAACCTACACTTGTACCCCTGAACTTAAAAGTTAAAATTTAAATAAATAACGTTGTGCTATTAATTTCAACCAGAGCCTTTCCAAGGTGCAGGGAACTTTTGAGAATTTTATTTCTTGCAAAAGGAAACTTGATTCCTTGCTTAGGGCCTTCCTAGGAATACCTCTATTCTTTGGAGAAGCATCATACTCCTACAAGATTTAAGGACCATCATATTTGTCAGACTTTTTTTCTGTTTTACTGTGAGCAGTTTACAGAACATAAAGAAAAATCAAATCCGAAGGTGCACTACACGTGTTTTATCAAAAGGAACATTTTTGTGTACTTTTAAGAAAATACGACAAATTGAGTTTTCTGACCTATTACCAAGTTAGACATCTTGAGTGAATTGAATCTGTTGTAATCCTGTTTGGTTTTCATCCCATGGCTCTGGAAAACTGACATTTATCTCCAATTTTTCAACTCTGCTTCTTTCCAGTACCTCATCTATACGACTATTATAGTACTTTTCATCTGCTTCTACCACTACACTATGGCTGCATTACTTTTAACACAGTGTCCCACATGTTACCCATTTCTACCTTATATAAAGAGTAGAAATTGAATTGTAATTGAGTATCCAGTTGCCTCATATTCAGGTCTTCAACTGAAATAACTCCAGCTATCTCAAAACTTCAACCCTCTCTGGAAGTATTGGACCAAATTATCCCAGATTATAGCACTCTCAGGCTAAAATTACTAATGCTTCTATAGTTTCAGAGACTGTATCAGGTTATTCAACACAACATTCCATGCACCATTCCAGCCTCATATAATCAGAGGACACTTAGACGACTTTAATAGCCTTCAAAAGACACCCTCCTCTTTTACTTATATATATATTTATTTATCTATTTATTTAATGGAGACAAGGTCTCACTCTGTCACCCAGACTGGAGCGCAGTGGCATAATCACGGTCCACCGCAGCCTGCACCTGCCGGGCTCCGATCCTTCCACCACAGCCTCCTGAGTGGCTGGGACCACAGGCGCCGCCACCACGTCTGCCTGGTTTTTGTATTTTTGTGGAGATGGGGTTTCACATGTTGCCCAGGCTGATCTGAGACTCCTGGGCTCAAGAGATCCACCTGCCCCGGCCTCCCAAAGTGCTGGGATTACATGAACGAGCCATTGTGCCCAGCCGGTCCCGCCCGGTTTTTAACCTTCGTACTGTTTATATAATCATCCTTCACAAAATAGAACACTTCATTACTCGATGGTTCTCATTATTCTAATATGAAGAACTATATAAAGAAAATAAATTCCTGGCCGGGCGCGGTGGCTCACACTTGTAATCCCAGCACTTTGGGAGGCCGAGGCGGGCGGATCACGAGGTCAGGAGATCGAGACCACGGTGAAACCCCGTCTCTACTAAAAATACAGAAAATTAGCCGGCGTGGTGGCGGCGCCTGTAGTCCCAGCTACTCGGGAGGCTGAGGCAGGAGAATGGCGGGAACCTGGGAGGCAGAGCATGCAGTGAGCCGAGATCGCGCCACTGCACTCCAGCCTGGGCGACAGAGCCAGACTCCAGCTCAGACAAAAAAATAAATCAATAAATTTCCAATATTTCCTAGCATATCCAATTTAATTCTATACATCACATAAAAATAAAAGCCGTCTTACTGTGTTAGTTTCTTACTGCTGTTACAGTAAATTAACATAAACTCAGAGGCTTAAAACAACACATTTTTTTCTTTATACTTCTGGGGGTCAGAAGTCCAAAATGGGTCTTAGTGTGCTAAAATCAAGGTATCATCAAGTGTATATTTTGTCTAGAGATTCCAGGAGAGAATTCACCAGGTTTGAGGGGTCACATGTATCCCTGAGCTCTTGGCCTCTGCACATCTTGGACACAGCACATCACTTCAGCCTCGGCTCCAGTTTCCCCAAGCTCTTCTGCTCACTCTGGTCTCTCCGCCTTCCTGTCTGAAGGTTCTTTGTGACTACAGTGGGCCCACCTAGATAATTCAGGATAATCGCTCCAGTTTAAGGTGAGGTGATTAGCAATCTTAATTCCACCTCTAACCATAATGCTTCCATGCTGCCTAACAACACATTCAAAAGGTCATCCTGCTAAGGGTCATTATTCTACCTACACACTAAGTGACTGAGAAAAAGTAAAGTTATCTATCATGCCTTACCTATGGCGAGGAAATAATAACTTATAATGATTTATCTACGAAAACCTGTTTTTAAAAGCTTTGGTCCTAGTCTATTGATTAAAGTTTTGGTATATTCCAGATAAATTTCATGTCCTTGATGCTAACACATTGTGCACAGTAGATGGCCTTTTTAAAATAGTACTGCATAAAGGAATATTTAAGGTTGTCTGGACAATAGAAAAGGAACTTTAGTTGCTATGCCACAAAAGGCCGGATTTCTGCACATTACACCTCCTACCAGTGCACACATGTGCCAAACTCCTTCCTGAAAGCCTGGTTTATGTTTCCTATGTGCTTAGCAATAGTTTTACTCTCACGACTGTTTATATTAAGTCCTATTTTTTAAAGCATATCCTCATTTGTTTGTTTTCCTGAGCCTCTGAACTGGATTTCATCTGGTATGTATTGCACAGGTTTGCACACTTGATTGTACGCTACCTTAAAGCATCCTCTTGTGTTCTGGACACGGTTATTTTTCTCCATGGTAAGGTGATAAGTGACTTCTCTGAGGACTTGCCACCTTAGAATGCAGTGGTGACATCACCTGCTCAGGCTCTGTCTGCAATGTGGAATTTAGTATTTTCCAACTTCTGGTCTAACTTGAACTTCATAATTAAGCAGAGCCGCCTTTTGAGGGAACAGTAGGGTGTCTGCCCCTAAACGTCTGTGTAAATGCAGAGACACATTTGGGAACATAACTGACTTTTACGTACAGAAGCCAGATGCATTTCATGACCATGCATGCTTAGGGAAGCAAGTTCATCTCATCTATCACAATAAGCATCTGTGCCACTAAATTCCACTGCAGGATACTTTTCACACTTAGACAACAAAACATTTAAGGAAATAAAAGCTCTTTCCAATAAAAATGTGCATCAAATACTGTGTGTATGTTTAAAAAAAAACATTCCTCTATAAGATAAGGCCACAGGAACTACTAAAAAAGCATTCTTGAAATACATTTTCTGATAGGAATCTAGGCCCTTGCCTTATATAAGATTTAAGGAAAGTGATGTGTGTGTCTTTATACTTGAAAGGCTGTTTTCAACAGCAAAGGGTATGCTTTGAGGTATCAATATAGTTTTGAGAATGCAAAAGTTTAAAAGAAATGGAATGCATATTCTCCAGGTATGAATATGCAATTGTCATTATTTTCCTACCATCTACTAGATTAGAAACAGAAGAAAAATTATGGAAATGTCTGTTTTCCCTCAATAGGAGTACCTATTTATTAAAGTTAATTAATTACTATTCTTTAAACATTTTCAAAATAGACTCATAAGTGACAACTTTCAGAGAAAACAAGGGTTTTTGGATGTAAATATTTACTTATAACATGGATAAAATAATTTTGTTAAATATTAACTCCATATTCATAATGTTCTCTATTGTTTTTGCATTTTGTTTAACAATAGAGAATCTAAGACATTTAGTGTTCATGAGTTTCATACAGTTTCCTGTCAATGTACTTTGTCTTTTTTTTATTGGACTACTAATCATTTATTTATGATTTGTTGGAACTACTCATATTTTAAATATGTCAAGTGAACTGCAAGCACTTGTTGCTGATTTGATATTTGCTTTTTACACATATTCATTGTATCCTCTGAAAAAGAAAAGTTTTATATTTTAACAAATTCCAATCCATAAATTTTTTTTTAAATTTTCTGTTATTGGTTAGGGCTATGTTTGGATATTTAATTTTAACCGTAATGTTGCAAGTGATATTTGTCTATGGTATTTTTTCTTTATATTTTGGAAAAGTGTATTTGACATCCACTATGGAATTAATATTTATTAATGACATATTATACCTTTGTGCAACTATAAAATACATATAGCCAATTATCTGAACACCATTTTATGAACTGTTTATCACTTATCCACTGATTTGAAACACTATCTTTATCATATATTGGATTTTAGGTTTATCGAGATTATGTAACATGAAATTATTTAATTATGAAATTATGTGAATTCAAGCATGACAGTCAGCTCTTCTTCCCCACCACTACCCTGTAAAAGGATGGATGGAATAATTGCTTCCCTATGGCTTAAGTGTATGAGAGGTATACAACATGGTCTTGATGAAGTGGGAACTACACAGAAACTGTTTTTGGTCCTGAAATGTACTCCAGCTTTACCAATTTGTTCTACACATATACCATTGAGGGTAGAAGCTGAATTTTGCTAATGATTATATTTACACTACTTAACATTGTGCCAGATACTGAGTAGATGCTTAGAAACATGTTTAATGACTTGTTTTATTGCTAGAGACCTAATTATCTGCTGTAGTGGTGCTATCTCATTCAGAATCATTTTGACCAGCCTTTCTCCATCATGAATAAAACACTTATTTACACACTTGTGTACATGCACATGTGCATAGAAACACACACACCCTTTGCAGAGACAAACTGCATCGAAAGCATGTACAAACATTATAGTATTTTTGTTGATTCTGACCTGATTCTGATTCTATTGTATACATTTTCATTCTGATCACAATAACAATAAAAATAGAAAACTATAAGTTGTGAAGCTGGAAGATGCAGAACATGAAAGATCGAATTACCAATTTTTTTTTCTATTTTCTTTAGTTGGCTGGTGATAAAATCAGAAAAGAAATGGACACAAAAATGAAAGTATGCAATGTGTGTGCGTGTGTGTGTGTGTGTATCACATGCACTCGTTTCCATGATGTACATATGGAATTTCATAACCAGCCAAACTAAGCTTCATAAGTGAATGAGAAATAAAATCCTTTACAGACAAGCAGATGCTGACAGATTTAGTCACCATCAGACCTGCCTTCCAAGAGCTCCTAAAGGAAGCACTAAACATGGAAAGGAAAAACCAGTACCAGCCTCTGCAAAAACACACCAAAATATATAAACCAATGAAACTAGGAAGAAACTGCTTCAACTAATGTGCAGAATAACCAGCTAACATCATGATGACAGGACCAAATTCACACATAACAATATTAACGGTAAATATAAATGAGCTAAATGCCCCAATTAAAAGACATACACTGGCAAATTGGATAAAGAGTCAATACCCACAGGTGTGCTGTATTCAGGAGACACATCTCACTTGCAAGGTCACACATAGGCTCAAAATAAAGGGATGGAGGAATATTTACCAAGCAAATGGAAAGAAAGAAAAAAAAAGCAGGAGTTGCAATCCTAGTCTCTAATAAAACAGACTTTAAACCAACAAGGATAAAAAAGGACAAAGAAGGGCATTACATAGTAGTAAAGGGATCAATGCAACAAGAAGAGCTAAGTATCCTAAATATATATATATGCCAAATACAGGAGCACCAGGATTCATAAAACGAGTTCCTAGAGACCTACAAGGAGACTTAGACTCCCACACAATAATAGTGGGAAACTTTAACAACCCACTATCAATATTAGACAGATCAACAAGAAAGGAAATTAACAAGGATATTCAGACTTGAACTCAGCTCTGGTCCAAGTGGACCTAATAGATACCTACAGAACTCTCCACCCCAAATCAACAGAATATACATTCTTCTCAGCACCACATAGCACTTATTCTAAAATCAACCACATAATTGGAAGTAAAACACTCCTCAGCAAATGCAAAAGAATGAAAATCATAACAAACAATCTCTCACACCACAGTGTAATCAAATTAGAACTCAGAATTAAGAAGCTCACTCAAAACTGCACAACTACATGGAAACTGAACAACCTGCTTATGAATGACTACTGGGTAAATAGCAAAATTAAGGCAGAAATAAATAAGTTCTTTGAAACCAATGAGAACAAAGACACAACATATCAGAATTTCTGGGATACAGTTAAAACAGTGTTTAGAGGGAAATTTACAGCATTAAATGTCCACATTAGAAAGTGGGAAAGATCTAAAATAGACACCCTAACATCACAATCAAAAGAAGCAATGGAAAACACATTAAAAACCTAGTATAAAACAAGAAATAACTAAGATCACAGCAGAACCGAATGGGAGAGAAACACAAAAAAACCTTCAAAAAAAAATCAATGAATCTAGGAGTGGGTTTTTTGAAAAGATTAACAAAATAGATAGACCGGTAGCCAGACTAACAAGGAAGAAAAGAGAGAAAGATCAAATAGACACATTAAAAAACGATAAAGGGGATATCACCACTGATCCCACAGAAATACAAACTATTATTAGAGAATACTGTAAACACCTCTACACAAATAAACTAGAAAATCTAGAAGAAATGGATAAAGTCCTGGACACATACACCCTCCCAAGACTAAAGCAGGAAGAAGTCAAATCCCTGAATAGACCAATAACAAGTTCTGAAATTGACTCAGTAATTACTAGCCTACCAACCAAAAAAAGCCCAGGACCAGATGTCTTCACAGCCGAGTTCTACCAGAGGTACAAAGAGGAGCTGGTACCATTCCTTCTGAAACTATTCTGAACAATAGAAAAAGAAAGACTCCTCCCTAAATCATTTTATGAGGCCAGCATCACTCTGATTCCAAAACCTGGCGGAGACCCAATAGAAAAAGAAAATTTCAGGCCAATATCACTGATGAACATCGATGAGAAAATCCTGAATAAAATACTGGCAAGAGAATCCAGCAGCACATCAAAAACTTATCCACCACGATCAAGTTGGCTTCATGCCTGGCATGAAAGGCTGGTTCAACATATGCAAATCAATAAACATAATCCATCACATAAACAGAACCAATGACAAAAACCACATGATTATCTCAATAGATGCAGAAAAGGCCTTCAATAAAATTCAACACCCCTCATACTAAAAACTCTCAATAAACTAGGTATTGATGGAACATATCTCACAAAAATAAGAGCTATTTATGACAAATGCATAGCTAATATCATGCTAAATGGCCGAAAGCTGGAAGCATTACCTTTGAAAACTGGCCCAAGAGTAGGATGCCCTCTCTCCCCACTCTTATCAACATAGTATTGGAAGTTCTGGCCAGGGCAATCGAGTAAGAGAAAGAAATAAAAGCATGCAAATAGGAAGAGAGGAAATCAAATTGTCTCTGTCTGCAGATGACATGATTGTATATTTACAAAACGCCACCACCTCAGCCCAAAAATTCCTTAACCTGATAAGCAACTTTGGCAAAGTCTCAGGATATAAAATTAATGTGCAAAAATCACAATCATTCTTATATACCAATAACAGACAAGCAGAGAGCCAAATCATTAGTAAACTCCCATTCACAATTGCTATAAAGAAAACAAAATACCTAGGAATACAACCTACAAGGGATGTGAAGGACCTCTTCAAAGAAAACTACAAACCAGAGCTCAAGGAAATGACAGGACACAAACATATAGAGAAACACTCCATCCTCATGGATAGGAAGACTCAATATCATGAAAATGGCCATATTGCCCAAAGTAATTTATAGATTCAATGCTATTCCCATCAAGCTACCATTGACTTTCTTCACAGAACTAGAAAAAAACTATGTTAAATTTCATATGGAAGCAAAAAAGAGCCTGTGGAGCCAAGGCTAACCTAAGCAAAAAGAACAAAGCTGGAGGCATGACGCTGCCTGACTTCAAACTATATTACAAAGCTAAAGTAACCAAAACAGCATGGTGCTAATACCAAAACAGATATATAGACCAATGAAACAGAATAGAGGCCTCAGAAATAACACCACACATCTACAACAATCTGATCTTCAACAAACCTGACAAAAGCAAGCAATGGGGAAAGGATTCCCTATGTAATTAATGGCGCTGGGAAAACTGGGTAGCCATATGCAGAAAAGAGAAACTAGACCCCTTCATTATACCTTATAAAAGAATTAACTCAAGGTGGATTAAAAACATAAATGTAAAACCTAAAACTATAAAAACCCTAGAAGAAAACCTAGGCAATATGATTCAGGACATAGGTGTGGGCAAAGACTTCATGACTAAATCACCAACAGCACTTGAAACAACAGCCAAAATTGACAGATGGAATCTAATCAAACTAAAGAGCTTCTGCTCAGTAAAATAAACTATCACAAGAGTGAACAGGCAACCTACAAAATATGAGAAAATTTTTGCAATCTATCCATCTGACAAAGGTCTAATATCCAGAATCTAGAAGGAACTTAAACAAATTTACAAGAAAAAAAAAAACAAACAACCCCATCAAAAAGTGGGCAAAGGACATGAACAGACACTCCTCAAAAGAAGATATGTATATGGCCAATAAACATATGAAAAAAGCTCATTATCACTGTTCATTAGAGAAATGCAAATCAAAACCACAATGACATACCATCTCACACCAGTTAGAATGGTGATCATTAAAAATTCTGGAAACAGCAGATGCTGGAGAAGATGCAGAGAAATAGGAACACTTTTACACTGTTGGTGGGCTTGTAAAATAGTTCAACCATTGTGGAATACAATGTGGTGATTCCTCAAGGATATAAAACCAGAAATACCATTTGACCCAGCAATCCCATTACTGGGTATATATAAAAGGATTATACATCATTCTACTCTAAAGACACATGTACATATATGTTTATCATGGGACTATTTACAATAGCAAAGACTTGGAACCAACATAATGCCCATCAATGATAGACTGGATGAAGAAAATGTGGCACATATTCACCATGGAATACTACACAGCCATAAAAAAGGATGAGTTCACGTCCTTTGCGGCGATATGGATGAAGCTGGAAACCATCATCCTCAGCAAACTAACACAGGAACAGAAAACCAAACACTGCATGTTCTCACTCATAAGTGGGTGCTGAACAATGAGAACATGTTGACACAGGGAGAGGAACATCACACACTGGGGTCTGTAGGTGGGTGTGGGGAAAGGGGAGGGAGAGCATTAGGACAAATAGCTAATGCATGTGGAGCTTAAAACCTAGATGACGGGTTGATGGGTGCAGCAAATTACCATGGCACAAGTATACCTATGTAACAAACCTGCATGTTCAGCACATGTATCCCAGAACTTAAAGTAAAATTTTAAAAAATGAAAGTATGCAATATGTGTATGTGTGTGTATACATACATATAAAACAAGCACTCATTTTCATTTTGTACATATATGCACATTATGAGTGTGAATATATGTTAAATAATATCCTATCAGTTTTGTATTTGTAACACATATATGTACATGCATGTACAACAAATAGAGGTGTTTTGCATAATAATTTCATTTATATTCATTTCATCAGCTAAGAACTAAAAAGAATTTAAATCAAAATCAATTATTCGTTTACAGGTGTTTTTAACCATCATCTCCCCCTTTATCTTCAGTTTTATGCCTCCTTGTATTGCCATTTTGTGACTTTTTTGCCATAAATTATACATATTTGGAACAGTCACTTTAAGAAATTCAATCTTTGGATAAGATCTCTAAGATTGATTTAGTATGAATACGTGTGTGGGCACACACTTGACAAAGAAAGGTCAGTTATAAATATATGTGTACACTTATCAAAATAATTCACATAAAATCTCTGAATAAAATTATCTGTATGCTTTTTCTGTCAATAAAAGCAATATAGTATAATTCTTGGTAGTAAACCTGTTTGTTTTCATTCTGTTGCCTACCATGTGAGCTGCCATGTTGGTATAAAACATCGATCATTTGATATTTTACTACAGCAAATAATAGTGATCCCCACGAAATAATAAATAAATCAGTGAGTTTCACGGAAATAAGTTTTTGGATGGATCAGATAATTTGAAGTTGTTAGTTTATTCTCCAGCAAGGTGAAAGAAAAAAGCTGTTAGTTTGTTCTCTATCAGGTGATCGAAGATGAAAACTAAAGTTCTCAAGGCCAGTGCATAATAATGGTGCCGTATTCTGTGCATCAATCACCATTACCAAATACCTATATTGCCAAATATTTCATGTACCGCTTTAGTGGTGATTAATCAATGTGCCATGGCACTGAAACTGAAACGAGACTTTGTAGTACAAGTGATATTCAAAGGGTTTTGAAAATTTATCAGCTCTATAGATATAGATGAAAATTTATCATCATCTATCTAGAAATCCTGTTTTTATAAATGTTACCTAGCCAAATATTGGTTTTATTTACTTAATATTTAGAAAACATGAGTTTAGTAAAAATTGTTCAGATTTTCTTAATGTAGTGTGTGAAATTACTATGTAATTATACAAGAAATATGCTACACAGCTGAATACACAAAGAGGTCAGCAGAGGGAGCAAAAGGTGCCTTTCCCCTATAATCCACAGCAACATCACCCGCTCTTCTCTCTACATCATCGATGTATGTTATCTAAAGTCCTGTGCAAATGCCACCTCAACACAAGTCCTCTAGCCTTGCCTTCTTATCAGAAGCAGCTCGAAAGCCCCGATAATTCTAGAACCACTGAAAAATACACACTTGTTGCAAGGATTGAAAAGCCTCATATTGCAAATTCAGAATTCACAGTACTGAAAAAATTCATAATTTTTTAAAGTTACAATACTGTGAACTATACAAAATGAATTATGCTGGGATCCGATGACTCTCTTCATTCCAGCCTATCTTATATTTTCTCATTCATTTCTCCACATAGTCACAACAACAGACTCACTATTACATTTCATTAATGGCTATTTTATAATAAATGATCTCAATAGCATTTCTGAAACCTCTGCTGTTCTGGTTTTACAGAACTCTTGAATTTTTGAATGAGTTAGTTTTTGATTGAAAAAGACCTGACTCTTATGCTTAGAAAAGCCATCATTTCTTTCTGTAAGCTTTCCGTCTTCTATAAGCTTTACATGTTCCATAAGCAAACATTCGCTGGTTTTGTGATCAAACTAGAGAGGCAAATTCAGTTAATAATAACAACGTCATTTATCATCCTCAAATCTAGTGTTATGGATAATACGATCTCCACAAGGAGACGGTTGCACGAGCGACAAGAGAAAGACAATCAACAGTCTTTTACTCATACCAAGATATGTCCACACACACTTGTTTCAACAGTCAAAGTAACGCCATATGTCCCCAGTGATGTGGGTGGGCAAAAGGAACAGTTGGCCTGCTAATGAGGGCCATATGTACACGCAGCCTATCGTACCATCCTTCTTACTTATGGTTGCTGAAAACTCAGTGGAAGAGCTTGCTCTGAGGAATGGCATGGCTGGAGGAGGAGAGGCTTCCTTAAGAGCAGGAAAGGACCATTTGTTGTACAACTACTGTATCTCTGAAACTGGGAGCTAAAGATATGCATGTACGTTACTCATTCTTATTAAGAGTTACTTACGCATCCGTAGAGTTCTTTACTCCAGTTTCACCTTCTTTCACTAAATTCTTTTGCATTTATGTGCAAAGGGATTTTGGGCCCTTTTCAAAAATTACTTTTCCTAATCAATCTTGTTAATTTGATGTTCATTTACATCGGCTTCTCTTTATTTTTAGCTTGATTTCCAGAAAAATTATACTTTCTTTGACATTGTTAAATGTTACAATATTAAAAGAAATGAAAAAGACTTAAAAACTTAGAATATTTGAATGAGGGTTTCTGGAAGGCAGAGAGAACAATAAGGCAAAAGTACTTACTGCACTACTGTTCCAAAGTAAAAGAAAAACAAAGATTTTAAAAATGATTATAGCAGCTTTGTATCTCAACCAGGGTTTCCTTTGAAATTTCTACAACTGCAAACACTATTCAGCAATTTGCACTGATTATAAAATTTATTGTTTTAAGGTCAATTGTGATACTATGATCAGATAATATAATTTACTTTACTCTTAATGGCTTCATTTTGACAACTGAGGGAGCTTTCAGGAAGGACAACGCTTCCTGCACAACAACCAGTAAAGCAGGTCACATCCATTTTCAATCTAATTTTAAGAAAAATGAAGGACAAACTACTTGTGAGGCAGCAAGAATTCATTTGCATTAAATTAATTTGAACAGGGCATTTCAAGTTCTCTCTGGCAACAATGGAATAAAGGGGAAAATGAATCTATCTTATGCAATGATCCTCTTCTAGGTTACAGAAAGATTTGAAAGGCTGACATGACCATTGCTAAATTTCTTCTAGAAGTCTATGATTAGTGTCATAGATATAACTCATGAGATAAAATATTCACAAAGAATGTCTGTGAACTGCATCAATTGTGATGGAACTACTGTCTAACATCCCTTTGAAAAGTTATATTCTGCAAAGGTTAAAAAACACCAACCTTTCGATGCTTTCTTATATGGATGAGCTTTTGTCAACAAGAACTAAGCTTCACAATTAAGCACTATGGAAGATAATGTTCTAGGTTAATTTAAACCTAACTAATCCAGGACTTGGCCTTGATAAATAATGGGTTTAATTAATATTTTTGACCCTAGCAGTGCAAATACTTTTACTTATATTTTACTAAAGCTAGTTTTGACAAATCTAAGGGTATTTAATTTATCAGTATCTGTTGTCAGATGAAAACTTCCCCATCAATACCTTCTAATGGTTCAAAAATAAACTGTTACCCCCACAGATACATTGTTTTTCCATGCGTAAGCAAGTACATTAATTTCAGGGTCTCAAGGCATAAAAGTGATATTACCACTTGTGATAGGCTGCATAATAGTCCCAAAAGATGTTCTTCACCTAATCTCCCGGCCCTGGGAATGTGCTGCCTTACACAGCCAAAGGACTTGTAGATACGATTCATTTAAGGATCTGGAGACAAGGTGATTATCCCAGATCATCCACGTGAGTCCAAAGTAATCACAGGAGTCCTTAGATGAAGTGGAGAGAAGGACTCAAAGTTAAAGGAGGAGACAGCGCGGAGACAGAAACAGAAATAAAAGCAACGCACCTTGAAAATGGAGGAATGGGGAAAAGACAATGAAGACAGGTGCCACCAGAAGCAGAAAATGCAAGAGAATGGATTCTCCCCTCAGCACCTCCAGAAGGAACCCACACTGCAGACACATTGACTTAGCCATATTAAAGTGATTTTGGACTTCTGACCTTTGAAACTGCAAGACAATAAATATGTGTTATGTAAATGTGTCGTAATTTGTTATAGCAGCAGTAATACAACTAATACACCACTACAATAAGCAAAGGAAATAAAGTGCAATAGTGACAAACTTAAGGGTTTCCAGGAAAGAGAAACGAAGTGGTAAACTCAATCACAGGATTATATTAGTAACTGTAGTATATGTTACTTGCTTACCCTTTCAATCACATTATTGCTGTAATTATCATTATCATCCAATCAATATGATTACACCAGTATGTATAACTTAGACA
This sequence comes from Symphalangus syndactylus, assembly GCF_028878055.3. Lineage (NCBI taxonomy): Eukaryota > Metazoa > Chordata > Mammalia > Primates > Hylobatidae > Symphalangus > Symphalangus syndactylus. The sequence goes on from NC_072446.2 coordinate 73,013,720, forward strand.
TGAAAAATTTTTTCTATTTCACTCTTCCCATAATTCCATGCAGCTACCCCTAAGCAACTATGTATCTGATGAAGCTAATATTTTCAGGGAAAATCTTCCATGTTAAGCAGAAAATTTACATCTAAAATTAAATTCTTTTAAGCCAGTCTGGGGACAATACCTAGAAAATTCAAACATTACTTCTCAAGAATACCACTAGCAGTGAATTTGTGACGCTATCTTCCACCAACTGAATCAAAATTAATTTTAAATATTTTCAAAGCAATATTTTAAAAAATCGTGTACACATTTTTTCCTCTTGGTAAAAATAAACCACTTCTCAACCATCCATTATATTTATGTTTGTTACATGAAGTCCATACATGAATTATCATACCACAAATAGAAAACTATTTAAATAGAAAAATCTCACTTGGTGCTGACAGAATGACAGCATAAAACTGTTAAGCATGAGGAGAAAGTTGTTTGCAGTGTAAATATTTCCCTTTTCCTATCAAAGTGTGTCCTGTGATCTAGCGCTCTTCTCTCCACATGCTTAAGTACAGCAAAAGTTATAAAAACACTCATTCTAGTTTTCTATACTTTAATGGTTGTAGAACATCAGAAGAGAATTGGGAGATGGGAATGTTTTGTGCTTGACATTGCATTTGAGGGGAAAATAAAAACTTGGACATAATATGTGGGATGTCTCCACAGTAATACATGGGAGGGCAAGCAAAAAATGCTATCAAATTTCTACCATGCGCTGAGCCCCTTATATCAACAAATATCCAGCCTTTCTAATGTACTAACAACCACTCTTCATAGCAAGTATTCTATTCCCAGCTTGTAGGTAAGAAACAAAGCTTCAGAAAGGGATCTTCACCAATTTCACACAGTCAATAAAAGGCAGAACTAGGGCAAATATCAATAATAAAAATAGCAATCTAATCCTAATTGGACCTGGCACTGTTCTAAGAAGAAAATCATTAACAAAGGATTTTGAGTTACCACACTCTTAGTCTCCCCGTTTTACAAAAGAAGCAACTGGGGTAAAGTGAAGCTATGCCGTTTCTTTTCAAGCTCATATACCTAACAAGATACCACTTTAATCATGGGTCTCTGATAGATCGTGTACCTCATTTCTAGCGTTTGCTGAGATTTTTCTTATTAACCCTAAGCAAGTATTTGATCCCTGGTAAGTATGCTGTAATTTTTTCACCGCTCATTCTTATCACGGTTCTTCAAGAAAAGTACAGTTCAACACATTTGTCCTATTTGGTTACAAATTTTGAAATTCAAAATATGTATCACACTAAGCTGTTAGCTCCATTTGGAATTTTAAAAAACTAAATTTTTCACTCAGTTAAAAAAAATTGCATTGTTTACTCCCATATCTACAATATAGCTTATAAGTGTATATTTGTATTGAAAACATAATTTTCTACAACTTTTATAATATTTAAATATTATTTAAGGTTTTAATAATATTTAAATATTTAAATAATACATTTAAAAACATAGTTCAACAAGTCCGAATAATCCGTCACTTACTTATGACAGAATATTTGTTCAGTATCTTCTGTTTGTTCACTCTTGTGTAATATATCCTATTTTAAGAATCAAAAACTTCTCTTAATGTCAACACTACAGCCTCTTCACAATTCCTACTTATTCCTAATTACCCTTCAGGAGCAAATAAAATGAATTTATCCCAAATTTCTTTGCTTTGAAACAACTTCAGTGAAAATGGTGGTTGTCAACCATATCTACCATTCATATATCCCATTGTTTTCTGCATTAAATTTCATCTAATACTCCTTATGCCATCAGTGTCACTACAAAGGGGGACAGGGGATGAATCTCATCATGAACAAAGGTATATACACTAGATCTTAGGATGTTCAATCATTTCCTTACTCTATTATGTCCCATCTGAACTACTCATATTAAAATGAGCAACTATATGAACATGGTACTTTTAAGAAAGGATGTTCAAAAATTAATTCATATCTTGTACAAATTGGTATCCAAGAAATCATGACCTAATAGGCATCACATATGTGAATGAAAAAATTCACTTTCAGCAATGAATGTTGATGACACTCCTTTAGCAAGAGTTGTACCGAGCTACCCACAACTCCTCAGCACTCACTATTCTCATACATGCGGTCGGACAATGTCCAAGGGTGCAGTGATTCTGTCCAGAGGCTTTTCTGGGCCGTTAGAGCTGTCTCAGCCTGTGTACAGGGTTATACCGACACTCTAGGGCATTCATGACTCTGATCACTGGAGCAGCCCTGTACTAACTGCAAATTTATGGAGGAAACTTTCAAGTCCTCTTGCCCCCCAGTTGGGGTAACTCTGTTACCTATTTCATGTGGTCTCAGTTCTCCAACAAAAATGATCTCGGCCTGCTCATCTTACTTCCATTTCACTACATGGCATAACTAGAAGTTGACTAGGTATTCTGCTTTAATGTATATGCAAAGCCCTCTTGTTCAGGAATGTTTGTAGAATAATATTTCTAAATTAGGAATACAATTGGTCTTGTTCTTTCCTGAGGGATAAAATGTCATCTCTCTTCTTCTCTCCCTCTCTCCTTTCTTCCTAACTCAGCTAACCCTCTATCTGAAAGAATTACAAAGGAAGAAATCTAGGGCATTGTTTAGCATTCTCAGGAGGATTGGAAATGTTGGAATGACAGCGAGTATCACACATACACTGCTTGAAGTATTTTGTAGGATCCAAGGGAAGAGAAAATTTTGACATTCCAGAAAATTTAAGTCATCCTTTTAATATCAGGACCAGAAAGAAACAGGTCACACGGGCAAGAGCCATAAAACTAATTATCTTGACTCTTTCCAGAATACCTGAGCTATAAATGTACAGGGAATCCTGTAATCAGATGCAAAGTTGTGTATAATATACTTAGTTCCCAAATGTAACTAGGAATTTTATGTATATAATGTGAAAAATCGTTCCAAAGTATTTGAGACTCCAAAAACTTTCCTAGCTAGCATTCAATATTCTTGCTTAACTTCTCCTTATACCCCTAACTGTATTGAGCATGCATAGACACACAAAAGCTAGGATCAACTATTACCGCTTAAGAAAGAAAAGGAGGAAAAAGGCTGTATTATAGGGATTTAGTTTTCTTCCTCAACTCTTGAAGAAGCCTATTTGTATCAGCCCGTGTCAGACAACAAAGTACTTATCAATAAAGTTTTATGAATGTGGTCACATATGAAATATAAGAGCATTCAGTTTCTACCTCTCCTTTTCTCATAAATCCTACATCAGATAGACATTAGCTATATCTGCCAATGTTTCCACGGAATCTTAAAGACTATTCACTGCAAAGCTGGCAGTGTAGCCTGAAAGCAAGTTATGTCTGCGTTGCAACTTCACACTAAGTGGTTTAAAAATACAACTAAATGTGGCCTGTCTTTATCTTGATTATAAGACATAAATTATCCCAAGAATATTCTTAGTAAAAATTGGGTCTCCCGGTCAAGCCACTTCTATTAAGAAGGACACAGGTCAGTTTTTAGGAGTTTAGGTGTTATTTGGAAGTTAGGAGCATCTAAATATGGAATATAACTCCATTAAATTATAGTATATTTTATATCAAAGAGAAACGACAAAAATAAGAAATGTTTTAAGTATTTTTTCGTATAGCGTGTTCATATATAATTACTTCAGTAGTCTCAATGTAGTCATGCAATTGTTTGGGTAAAGAACTAAACTTGAAGTTAAATAGCATAGGTCTGAATTCTTATGGTTTATAACATTCATATATTTTATATGTTCCAGAATAATATGTAATTTCTAAGTTTATAACATAATAATTACAGAAATCTAGGTAAAGTAATACTTCTGTGACACAGTCTCTTCATCTACAAAATGGAATATTGCTTTTCTCCTTAAATTTATATTAAAAATTGGAGAAGTAATATATGTGAAAGAACCTTACATTAAATATGCAAGTTTTATTTGTTGAATTCAAACAGTCATTAAAGAACAAAATAAAACATTACATTTGGATTAACAAAGTAGATACATATATCTCAATCTGAGAAACCTTTAAGCTCTCTTGACCATAAAATGACATTGGATCCTATAAGAGAGTTTGGTAAATATTTGAAAGATATTTCAATTTCACACCTAAATGTTGATTCTGACATTTATTTCCTAAACTTATCATTTGTATACTTACCTGCTATTAAATCCACAGGGGTCATGTCACTAACTGTATGCCCACCGATTTTATTGAGAGGTATTCAGCAAGGCCCACAAAGTAAGTATTGAATTTTTTTAAAAAACAGACCCAAAACACCTAAAAGCAAAACACTTAGTAAATTCTTATAATCATGAAGATCACAAATTAGTGCTATTAGTAAGAAAGAAACTTCTAAACCAAATAAAGTCCTAATACCTCCAACGAATTTTGTCTCTCTGATACACACACACACGATTAAAAAAAAAATGAAGGAAATGTAAAAAAATAAATAAATGAAGGAAGTTCTGTGGGAAATGTCCATAATTTCATGCCCAGAATTTCCCTATCAATCTCTTTCCCCAAAGTTCTTCCGAGAAAATAAAGTTGCCTTTCTCTCAACGTTAACTCATCACTTTTCTCATAGCATTTTCAAAAGAAATATTTCCTGTCAGCCGGCCACTTAAACTTTGTGCTGTTAAAGAAATCCAAAAAGGTATCAATTTTGCAACAAAGGATAAAGAGGAGACGAAGTGAACCAACATGGCTTTTAAGCTAAATTGCCGTCACCTGTCACAGGTTGTCTAGCGAGCCTCAAGTTCCCTCTAATAAGCTTATGGAGGGTGCGGAGCAAAGGCACCTCAAGGTGCTCTGCGGGTTTTCCCCTGGTAAATTAGGCTGAAAGGAAAAGAGTCCCACCCCCCACCCCCAAACTTGGAGACCAGGGCTGCCCTGCCGAATGCTGTGCCCAGACCTCCTACTTCCACGCCCTTCCAGTCCTTTCCTCGGCTTGGAAAATTGGGCATGAGGCAAGCAAAAGGAAGGACAGAAGGCCAAAACGGGCATCCGGGAAGCCAAATTTCTGTCTCAAAAGCTCGTCTAGAAACGCGTACATAGCGCGTGCCTTGCGGACATCTCCTAAAACCCCGTTCACTGAAGCTAATTCCTCCCGAACGCCCCCACGCCGGCTGAGGATCGCAACCGCCCATCCGCCCCTCCAGCCTGTGCAGCCGCCCCCAAAACCTCCCGTGAATCGGGAAATGTCAAGGCAGCAGCGCTTGGGGAGCCGAGCAGCCTCGCCAGTTCCAAGTCTCTGGTTCGAGACCCCTCGCTTCGCCTCTTTGGGGAACTCACCTGGAGTCAGGTTTAGATGGCAGCCTCCACCCAGGGGACCGGGAAGCGGCCCCGGGAAGCGCCGCCGCGTCCTGTGAATAACGAGCGCAGCGCAGCGGAGCAGCTCCCCCTGGACTGGCCGCTCCCCGATTCCTCCCGCTCTGTCCGGGAACCGTCCCTCCGTTCTTTCCTCTCCCTCCCCTGCCTGCAGCCGCCGCGCTCCCTCCTCCTGCTGGCGGCTCAGGGCTGTGCTTCCGCCTCCCTCCTGCGGGCGCACGAGCTGCCCGCGCTGCTAATGAGCAGGCTCCAGGCTCCGCCCGGCCAGGGGTGCGCACACACCCCACGCCGGAGACGAGCTCCCGGGAGCGGAGCTATGGATACGCCTGGTGCGGCCGCTGGAGAAATGAACTGGAGGAGGCATCCAGCATCTCACACTTTCTGGCCACTCAGCTTAACTAAGCCATAACCCCAGACTTCTTCCTAAATCTCCAGTAATTTACAGGTGCTGAAAAGTCAATGAGGGGTTTGAGCACAATCTGTGTTAACAGTATTGCCAGTATAGAGATGCTAATCTGGCTAGATTCTAGGGATGAAATGTTCAAGGGACGGTATATGATTCTTTCTGGTGGTTATTTTGACATATTTTGGCTATACTTACAGATCTGTAAAATAAACCAGCAATCTTCTAATCATGACAACACAGATTCCTAATTGAAGGCAGCTGATACTTATTAAATACCAGGCTCTGTTTAATAGGCTCTTCTTTCCCAGCTGATCTTTACTACAATTCTGTGAGCACTACTAGCACCCCTATTCTATATTTTAAGAATTTGGGTTTAACTTTTAAAACAAGACGGTCTTAAAACAAGACTAAGGATCATGTCCAACCTTGCAGAGATTCTAAGTTTCTGAGCCTAAATAATAACTGAAATCTGTAGCTCCCACAACCCATAGCCTGTGTATAATGTGTTGCAGCATCTTGGATGGTACTGTGTAACTGAACCAACAAAGATAATAGGACCATCAGCAAATACACACCACGAGACTAATGAATACCTAGAATCCTAGTGAGACTTGTAAATAGTCAAGCACCCTAAGTAACAATAGTTCAAGTGCATGCTAAACATGGTGATTACTTATAAAAGAACAGCAACCAGTATGAGTGAAGACAGGCAAATAATGTTCAAAATGTTCAGAATCAATGTCCAGCCACTTATGAGTTGAATTCCCCACTCTAAAAAGGAGGCCAGATGTGATGTATTCTAAGAAGTCTACAATGGGCGTGGTCTTTTCGCAACCAAAAAGGGCTTTTTAAACACTTATATCCCATTAAGAATATGCAATAGCTAATTAATATTAAATCTGAAAATCAGTGATAATTTATTTCAACTAACCTTACATGAAAAAATCATTACTCATTCAAGCTTTTAGAATTAGATTAAATAGCATTGAGTATCAAATTTACTTCAACCCATAGAAATAATAGACAGTTAATTAATAAAGTAAGTAATTTAATTAACTTTACTTTTGTGTCATGATGTATTTTTCCTTAGGAAAAGGATAAGACATTTTTTCCATGGTATAAAACACTAGAATATGACTTTTATATTTTTCTTCATGAAGATTAAAGAATTAATAAAATAAGTACAGACATATTGTCAACAAATCTATCCAGATCATTCATTCTCCACTCAAGAAATTATGCTAGGCAAGCTTTATTTCTCCATATGTACAAGGCAATTCAGAGGTCAAAAATTTGAAAACACTTCAATGAACATCAACCATTAATTAACTAAGAGTAGATTTTATTTATAAACAACTTTAAAAGACTATAAAAAAGGTATAACAAACTTCTACTTTATCAGTACTGCTACTCCTGTTGAACACAAAGATATATAATTATAGTTTTCTCCCTATTTAAAATATTTATTGATTCTGGCATAATAATGTCATACTCATCCCTCAATAATCAGTGTACATGGAACCAGAAATCTTTTCTTTCACCTAGTCAATTGAAGTATTTCTGTGTTTTGCATGTTAACACTCTATTTATTCTGTGTTTCTAGTGCTTATCCTCAAAATTTTTATAGTTCCGTTCACATATGAATTCTACCAATCAGCACTATATATAAATAATGCAACGTATAAAATGTGTTAAATAAATGGATGTAAGATTTATGCTAAATTTTTCACATAGTAAGTACTTCAAAACCCTTATTATTTTTCCTTCAGCTTTTATGTGCATATATTTTATCTCTCCAACTAAAGAATAAACTTCTAAATAAGAAGAGTTTTGTCTATAAATTTTACGCATTTTAATACATTATTAATCTAAAACCTTGGACTAGAGTTTGGAATTCTTTTATGTATTCATTTATTGATTCAAAAAATAGGTGTCCATGCCATTTTTTCTAAACCTTGTGCAAGATGTAGGGTATACAATGATGTCCAGACTTTAGAGTCCTTGACCTCATGGCGTTTAAAGTGCAGTAATGTACAGTAATTTTAAAATCTATTTATTATTATTTAAAACAATCAATGAATACATTCTTGTCGAAAATAACTGAAAAGTCTGTCTGAATTCCCTGGCCAAGGCCAAAACATGAAAGCAAAAGAGCTGCCTGAAAACAGTGCAAGCCACTCTCCAGAGGGTTTCTCTGTTGAAACAGCACATCGCATTATGGAAATAATGAGAAAAATTAGTAACTGTGCAAACGACAACACATATGCATCTTTGTGGTTTCTGACCTTTTAGCATCGTCGAAGCAAGACCACAAACCTTTCAACACCAGGCGTGGTATTAATCTTGCACAGAATATAATGTTTTCACATATTTTATTCTGATTTCCTACAAAGTAATTTCAATTTCTAGCTAAAGCTAATGGATTTTTCTAGTGAAAACATTGTGTACAGAATGACTTTCCAGTGAGATCCGCGTACCATGCGCCATTTTCATGTTCGTGCTCATTTCTCTGAAGTCTGTTTGCCTTTAATTCACCATAATAAAATTCCTTGTGTACTTTTATTGGCAACCATTGCATAGTGACACTTGCATCCAAATGTAATTCCATTTGAGCTTGGCAGTGTTTGCTTTTTTATCAGAAGAGGAAAGTTAGAGGGAACAAGGGGCAAAGATGTGTGTAAGAATATCTGAGGGACCATCACAGCATCATCACAAATTCAAGATTTTTTTGAAACATTAGACAAGGGACTGACAGCCATGCCCTGGGATGGCTGAAACACTTCACAACCTGCTCATGTTTATGACCAAAATCATCACCTAAAATGAATTCAATGTGTCAATATCATAATATTGTTTGTGTATAAGTAATCATGAAGCAGTTAGGGAAGGGAGTATAATCTAGTAAGAAATTGGAACAAAAAGTGTTAGACAAAATTCAAGAAGATTTAAAAGAAGAAAATTAACCTGTCTGATCTGAACAGAATTGGAAAAGCACATCAATCATAGCTCTATACATTGACCATAGACTTAAAGCATAACATAAAAATAAAGAAGGCAGATAACTCAGGAAAACATTTCTATTAAATCTACTCCGTAAAGTTTTCCCATACTTTTATTTTACTAACAGGAGCATACATTTAAATCTGACAAAATCATATATATTTTGTTGATTCAATTTGTAGCAGATAGAGGAGCATGTCCCAGTGCTATGACAGTGAGTTGTCACTATAACATACCACTGCTTTACATCTTACCCACAGGCTAAAATGTTTACCCCTAGAGTCGTGACTTTGTATATGACAGGAGATTGCTACTAAAAGTAAATATATTTGGCTGAAGGGTAGATACAACTTTAGGCCATTATATCATTCACTAAAATTTAGCTGGCATTTACATATTTACCTGCTTAGTTCATATGACAAATATGTTTGAGAGACTGCCATATACAAAAAAAAAGATGGAACCATCTTACAAATTTAGAGATTACTTAAAGAAATGGAACTGAAGGGTTAACTGTGATGGCAAGAATGAAGAGAGCAAAACCAGAGGGTACTTCAAGGAGAACAGGCATGAGAGAGGCATTATAATTTGGAGGGTGCTATGATTTGAACCTATGTGCCCATCCAAAGTTTGTATGTTGAAACTAAAATCCCAGGACAATGACATCAAGAGATGGGGCTTTTGGTTAAGTGATTAAATGAAGAAGGATCCACCCTCATGAATGAGATAAACGTCCTCGTAAAAGATGCTTTAGAGGAATGCCGGGCTCCTCAGTCTCTTCTGCCATGTCGTTACATTGTCCGTTTTTGCCCACTTTTGTCACGTGAAGACGAAGCAAGAAGGTGCCACCTCGGGACCAACTGCCAAATCTCCACTGCCTTGATTTCGGACTTCTCAGCCCCAGAACTGTGAGAAATACATTTCTGTTTTTTATGAATTACTCAATCTGTGGCATTTTGTTATAGCAGCATACAGACAAAAACAGGGTAAACAGCCTGGTGAGAGTGGATATTTTAGAAACTTGAGATGATTCAATGTCGCTGATTCTCCATTTTCTCATATGTAAAATGAAGGAAATAATGCTGATTACTTCATAGTTCATTGTACAAATTAAATTAACTATGTAAATAAAGCAAGCAATATAGTTCCTTTTATCTGGTATACATTGTTTAAGTGTTGTTGTCATTACATGAGGAAAACAAGAACTTCCCCAAACAGAAGGATGTGGGAACCAAAACTAAGATATAAGAAAGGACCAAAGTTCACTGTGACAATCTGGTCAAGCGCTGGTTAGGGAAGATAGCATAATGTTACGCATAGATATTATTTGAGGATAATTTTCCTCCACCCCGAACTCCTCTAGCACTTTCCCTACGTCTTTCATTGCACTTCTTCATTTGTCTCTTTAATTACGGTTATTTATATAAATCTTTTAGCTTCCTACAAAAATAAGCTTGTAGTGGGACAGATTCTTGAGGATCTATGTCAAAGCAATTTTTCTATTTCCTACAGCAAGTAACCCAGTAGTAATCACACAGAATTTGTTAAAAGAATAAACATAGGAAGATTAATTTCCATTTTTTTCTTTGCTAATTTTTAATCAGAATTATACCATTGTTAGGGAGGGAGAAATTATAAATTGAGGACATGAGTATTAACATTTAAATCTGTTATTCTGCTTTATTTTAGAGCTTGCCATGTTTTGTGATTAAAAAAAGAAACAGGACATTCTATATAGCTGTTGCAAAACGTGTGGTCTGTTGGTGAACTAGCAGCACCAGCATTACCAAGATTTCCTTAGTTTGCAGGGCTACTGAGTCAGAATTCGCATTTTGACAAAACTCCAGGTGATTCATGCTCTGCATTTAAGTTGGAGAAGCACTGTTCTATAGTTCTCCTTATGTCCTAAATGCATTGTCAGTGAAAGAAAATACTATACGTATGATAATAATAACGGTAATATTAACAAAAATGTAACTATTAGTAATTTTCTATGCTCTCCCAGATACTAAGTCCTTTATTTAATACTTGTGATATTTCTGCGAAGTTGCAATTGATATCACCTACTAAACTGATACTCAGAAATCTGAGGTAATTCTCCAAGGTCACAAAGCTAGTGAATCACAAACCAGATTTTTAAACTCTTGCTGCTTCATTCCAAAGACTAAACCGTTTCTAACTCACGGTTAATACATTTGCTTCTGCCTTCCATTTCCTAAATATGGTTTCCTTTCTATTTCATTAGCTTTACTTATACATGACTGATTTTTAACCCTCTCTAACATTTGCAGAATATGGTGTACTATGGTTAATAAGGACAATACCAAGTAATATCATGTTGAGAAAGCGTGCAGAAGTAGCATCAAAAAACAGACTTTTTCCAAAATGTTTACTAAAAACTTTCAATAAAAACAAGATTTTCTACTTAGAATTTCTACCTTGCATAACTCAAATGGAGCATGACTATTAAAATGACAAATAGATTCCGTAGTTGCCTAAGAGCTAAGAATAAGAATTGCTATATAAAAAAGCATAAATATGCCACATGTATAAGAATCATGGGAGTGCTATTTGGTATTTAGTATTTAGTTCCATTCTGCAGCATGATCAAAAAGAAGCATCTGTATAGTTCACTGTGCATTATAGCACAATAAATCACCTCATTAGGCTCAGATATATGTAAAGATTTACAGTCTGGGAAAGTCCACTAGATATTCTTAATCACTTCTTAGACTGTACTGTCCCCCATATTTCTCTTTTTCTATAGAAAGGTTGCACATGGAAAGGCTTTATTTGAAATCCAGCAATGAATGGAATGTCTGTGAAGCAAGAAATAGATGGAAATTGACATTTTAAAAGAAAGTTTGGCTTCTGAAGAGATACAGCTGTGACCTTGGTCTTTTTGTTGGAGAGAAGTATTCCCTAGCCTTACTGTACTATTTTTCCCAAAGCACCCTCTCTATTGTTCTCCCTTCATCTCTGGCTCGTATCATATGGCCCCTCCCTCATTCTATCTGGTGAGTTCTGAGAAAAATGCTTAAATTCTGCAGAGAAGATTGAGAACAATGCTAAATATTCCTCAGAGAAGCAAAATATTATGTTAACAGTTTATATTTTCACATGAAATTGTCTATCTCTTCTCTCTGTCTCATGTGGGTATGTGTGTATGTGTGTATGTGTATATATATATATATATAATATACAGTAGATATGTATATATAGAGTATAATATTCAGTATATATGTATATATAGTATAATATACCGTATATATGTATATATATACAGTGTGTGTGTGTGTATATATATATACATATATATATGTATATATATACTACCATTTACCTCCCAGGCTATACGTCCTGACATCTTAAAAGTAGAAAGCCCTCACAGGCCGCGGTTGCTCATGACTGTAATCCCAGCACTTTGAGAGGCCGAGGCGTGCAGATCACCTGAGGTCGGGAGTTCAAGACCAGCCTGACCAACATGGTGAAACCCCATCTCTACTAAAAATACAAAAAATTAGCTGGGCGTTGTGTTGCGCACCTGTAATCCCAGCTACTCAGGAGGTGGAGGCAGGAGAATCACATGAACCCGGGAGTCGGAGGTTGTGTGAGCCGAGACCATGACATTGCACTGCAGCCTGGGCAATGAGAGCAAAACTCCATCAGAAAAAGAAAGGTGGATAGGCCTTAAAAGACTTTTGAAAATGAGATTTGTCGAATATTTATTAGAGATGAAGAAAATAAGTGCGGACCCACACGTAACTTGTCTGAGGTCACAGAAGTAGGGACCCACACGTAACTTGTCTGAGGTCACAGAGGTAGTCATGCTGCAGCAGCCTTATTGGTTTTCCTCTATGACATGCATTATTATTGTTTTTGATCATTTCAAGAGGTTTCTAGTCGATAGTGGGACAAAATTTCTAATTTGGGAACCTAATTTTCTCTGCAAATCTTCTTTACATCTCTAGCTTATTAATACACCTCAGAAGTGTTACAGGAATTAATTCGCAGGATTTTGAAGAATATTTTGAGGTATGCTGGGAAAAATCATGTCAAGTATCAATGATTAGAAACTAAACAATCAATATTAGATATTGTAAAATTATATTTAATCTTCCATATGGCATAAATAAGTTATTTTAATGTACAGTCGTTGTACTTTGTAAACTTGCATATAAAATATTTGAAAAAATAACTTTCAATATGTAAAATGTAAATATACAAAGGAAAGCATCGGAAAAAATAGATAAAAATAATCAGGCTAAGAAAACACTACAGTGTCACCCTCAGAAGACTATAGAAGGATTCTCACCCTCGAGAAACAGAGGAACTTGAACATGGAAATGACCCTCTGCTGGCCATACTGATTATGGTACATAATTTTAAAAGGCTTTTAGAGAGAAGGGAAATGTTTTATTATGCATTCAGCACAGTGTTATGGTGATGTTTCTTAACTATCAGCTATTTTTAAAATTCCTATAATCTTTCTACAGATGACAAAGTTACATAAATATGAAGGATAAGAAGGGCCCCTGCAAACCTGATAATACAATTCTCTTTTCAATGATAACGTATATCTAAGCGCGCATCTCCTAATCATATTGATGTGCATTAAGTGTTCTTTTACCTACACCTGTCAAAGTGGCTAAAGTAATCCTTCATGAGGAGATAATTTTTTTCTTTAGGTGATTTTTTCCGCATAATACCCTAACATTTCCAATTCCATCATTCTCGAAAAAGTTTACATGATATACATATACAATTACTAAAATTTTGGCGGCATAAATAATTTAAATGGACTTTACGTCAAAGATAATATTTACTTTTAAAGTTGTAAACCTTTGAATCATCAATTAATTAGAATTATCTTTTTTTTATAAATAAAGTTTTTTGTCCCTACATATTTATGATTTGGAAATTTTCACCTGGAAAATTTCATTTTCAGTTGGATGCCTTGTCTTTAGTATAAAATTCAGTATTTCAATTTCAATATAATTTTTTGATTGATTTTAATGCAGACAACAGAAAGGAATATCTTCAAATATAAACTACACAGAATCATTCTGTGAAACTTCTTTCTGATCTGTGCATTCAGCTAACAGAGTTAAACCGTACATTTGATTGAGCAGTTCTGAACACTCTTTCTGTAGAAAATGCAACTGGACATTTGGAGCGCTAAGAGGGTAGTAGTGGAAAAAGGAATATATTCAAATATAAAGTACACAGAAGCATTCTGTGAAATTTCTTTCTGTTCTCTGCAACTTCTTTCTGTTCTCTGCATTCAACTAACAGAGTTGAGCCTTACTTTTGAAGGAGCAGTTCTGAAACACTCTTTGTGTAGAAACTGAAATTGGACATTCGGAGAGCTAAGAGGATAATAGTCGAAAAAGGAATATCTTCAGCTAAATACTACACAGAAGCATTCTGTGAAACTTATTTCTGATATGTGAATTCAACTAACAGAGTAAAACCATACTTTTGATTGAGCCGTTATGAACACTCTTTCTGAAGAAAATGCAAGTGGACATTCGGAGCACTAAGAAGGTAATACTGGAAAAAGGAATATATTCAAATATAAACTACACAGAAGAATTCTGTGAAACTTCTTTCTGTTCTGTGCATTCAACTAACAGAGTTGAACCTTACTTTTGATTGAGCCGTCCTGAAACACTCATTCTGTAGAAACTGCAATTGGACATTCTGAGCGCTAAGTGGCCTATAGTGGGAAAAAGAATATCTCCAAATAAAAACTACTCAGAAGAATTCTGTGAAACTTATTCCTGATCTGTGCATTCAGCTAACAGAGTTAAACCACACTTTTGATTGAGCAGTTATTAAACACTGTTTCTGTAGGAAATGCAAGTGGACATTAGGAGCGCTAAGATTGTAATAGTGGAAAAAGGAATATCCCCAAATAAAAACTACACAGAAGCATTCTCTGAAACTCCTTTCTGTTCTCTGCATTAAACTAACAGAGTTGAGCCTTACTTTTGAAGGTGCTGTTCTGAAACACTCTTTGTGTAGAAACTGCCAGTGGATATGCGGAACGCTAAGAGGGTAATAGTCGAAAAAGGAATATCTTCAACTAAATACTAAACAGAAGCATTCTGTGAAACTTCTTTCTGTTCTGTGCATTCAACTAAAAGAGTTGAACCTTACTTTTGATTGAGCCGTTCTGAAACACTCTTTCTGTAGAAAATGCAAGTGGTGATTCGGAGCGCTAAGAGGGTAATAGTGGAAAAAGGAGTATCTTCAAATATAAACTACACAGAAGCATTCTGTAAAACTTCTTTCCGTTCCTTGCATTCAACTAACAATATTGAACCTTACTTTTGATTGACCAGTTCTGAAACTCTCTTTCTGTAGATACTGCAATTGGAAATTCTGAGCGCTAAGAGTCCTATATTGGAAAAAGGAATATGTTCAAATAAAAACTACACAGAAGAATTCTGTGAAACTTCTTTCTGATTTGTGCATTCAACTAACAGAGTTAAACCATACTTTTGATTGAGCAGTTCTGAACACTCTTTCTGTAGAAAATGCAAGTGGACATTCGGAGCTCTAAGAGGGTAATAGTGGAAAAAGTAATATCGTCAAATAAGAACTACAGACAGGCATTCTGTGAAACTACTTTCTGTTCTGTGCATTCAACTAACAGAGTTGAACCTTACTTTTGATTGAGCCGTCCTGAAACACTCATTCTGTAGAAACTGCAATTGGACATTCTGAGCGCTAAGTGGCCTATATTGGGAAAAAGAATATCTCCAAATAAAAACTACTCAGAAGAATTCTGTGAAACTTATTTCTGATCTGTGCATTCAGCTAACAGAGTTAAACCACACTTTTGATTGAGCAGTTATTAAACACTGTTTCTGTAGGAAATGCAAGTGGACATTAGGAGCGCTAAGATTGTAATAGTGGAAAAAGGAATATCCCCAAATAAAAACTACACAGAAGCATTCTCTGAAACTCCTTTCTGTTCTCTGCATTAAACTAACAGAGTTGATCCTTACTTTTGAAGGTGCTGTTCTGAAACACTCTTTGTGTAGAAACTGCCAGTGGATATGCGGAACGCTAAGAGGGTAATAGTCGAAAAAGGAATATCTTCAACTAAATACTAAACAGAAGCATTCTGTGAAACTTCTTTCTGTTCTGTGCATTCAACTAAAAGAGTTGAACCTTACTTTTGATTGAGCCGTTCTGAAACACTCTTTCTGTAGAAAAGGCAAGTGGTGATTCGGAGCGCTAAGAGGGTAATAGTGGAAAAAGGAGTATCTTCAAATATAAACTACACAGAAGCATTCTGTAAAACTTCTTTCTGTTCCTTGCATTCAACTAACAATATTGAACCTTACTTTTGATTGACCAGTTCTGAAACTCTCTTTCTGTAGATACTGCAATTGGAAATTCTGAGCGCTAAGAGTCCTATATTGGAAAAAGGAATATGTTCAAATAAAAACTACACAGAAGAATTCTGTGAAACTTCTTTCTGATCTGTGCATTCAACTAACAGAGTTAAACCATACTTTTGATTGAGCAGTTCTGAACACTCTTTCTGTAGAAAATGCAAGTGGACATTCGGAGCTCTAAGAGGGTAATAGTGGAAAAAGTAATATCGTCAAATAAGAACTACAGACAGGCATTCTGTGAAACTACTTTCTGTTCTGTGCATTCAAATAACAGAGTTGAACCTTACTTATGATAGAGCCATTCTGAAACACTCTTTCTGTAGAAAATTCAATTGGACAATCTGAGCGATAAGAGGCCTATATTGGGAAAAAGAATATCTTCAAATAAAAACTACACAGAAGCATTCTGTGAAACTTTTTCTGATCTGTGCATTCAGCTAACAGAGTTAAATCATACATTTGATTGATCAGTTCTGAACACTCTTTCTGTAGAAAATGCAACTGGACATTTGGAGCACTAAGAGGGTAGTAGTGCAAAAAGGAATATATTCCAATATAAACTACACAGAAGCATTCTGTGAAACTTCTTTCTGTTCTGTGCATTCAACTAACATAGTTGAACCTTACTTTTGATTGAGCCTTTCTGAAACACTCTTTCTGTAGAAACTGCAATTGGACATTCTGAGTGCTAAGAGGCCTATATTGGTAAAAAGAATATCTTCATATAAACACTACACAGCAGCATTCTGTGAAACTTCTTTCTGATCTGTGCATTCAGCTAACAGAGTTAAACCATAGTTTTGATTGAGCAGTTCTGAAACACTCTTTCTGTAGAAAATGCAACTGGACATTCAGAGCGCTAAGTGGGTAATAGTGGAAAATGGAATATCTTCAAATATAAACTACACAGAAGAATTCTGTGAAACTTATTTCTGATCTGTGCATTCACCTAACAGAGTTAAACCATACTTTTGTTAGAGCAGTTCTGAACACACTTTCTGTAGAAAATGCAAGTGGACATTCTGAGCTCTAAGAGGGTAACAGTGGAAAAAGGAATATTTTCAAATATAAACTACACAGAAGCAATCTGTGAAACTACATTCTGTTCTGTGCATTCAACTAACAGAGTTGAACCTTAATTTTGATTGAGCAGTTCTGAAACACTGTTTCTGTAGAAACTGTAATTGGATTTCTGAACGCAAAGAGGCCTATATTGAGAAAAATAATATCTTCAAATAAAAACTACAGAGATGCATTCTCTGAAACTTCTTTCTGTTCTGTGCATTCAGCTAACTGAATTAAACGATACATTTGATTTAGCAGTTCTGAAACACTCTTTCTGTAGAAAATGCAAGTGGACATTCGGTGTGCTAAGTTGGTAATTGTGGAAAAAGGAATATCTTCAAATAAAAACTACACAGATGCATTCTGTGAAACTTCTTTCTTATCTGTGCATTCAGCTAACAGAGTTAAACGATACTTTTGATTTAGCAGTTCTGAAACACTCTTTCTGTAGAAAATGCAAGTGGTCATTCGGTGCGCTAAGATGGTAATTGAGGAAAAAGGAATATCTTCAAATAAAAACTACAAAGAGGCATTCTCTGAAACTTGTTTCTGTTCTCTGCTTTCAACTAACAGGGTTGAGCATTATTTTTGAAGGAGCAGTCCTGAAACACTCTTTCTGTAGAAACTGCAAGTGGATATTCGGAGCGCTAAGAGGGTAATAGTGGAAAAAGGAATATCTTCAAATAAATACTACACAGAAGCATTCTGTGAAACTACTCTCTGTTCTGTGCATTCAACTAAATGAGTTGAACCCTACTTTTGATTGAGCCATTCTGAAACACTCTTTCTGTAGAAACTGCAATTGGATATTCAGAGCGCTAAGAGGCCTATATTGGAAGAAGGACTATCTTCAAATAAAAACTACACAGAAGCATTCCGTGAAACTTCGTACTGATCTGTGCATTCAGCTAACAGAATTAAACTATACTTTTGATTGAGCAGTTCGGAAACACTCATTCTGTAGAAAATGCAAGTGGACATTCGGAGCGCTTAGAAGGTAATAGTGGAAAAAGGAACATCTTCAAATATAAACTACACAGAAGCATTCTATGAAACTTCTTTCTGTTCCGTTCACTCAACTAACAGAGTCGAACCTTACATTTGATTAAGCAGTTCAGAAACACTCTTTCTGTAGATACTGCAATTGGACATTCTGAGCGCTAAGACTCCTATATTGGAGAAAGGAATATCTTCAAATAAAAAGTACACAGAAGCATTCTGTGAAAATTCTTTCTGATCTGTGCATTCAAATAACAGAGTAAAACCATACTTTTGATTGAGCCGTTCAGAACACTCTTTCTGTAGAAAATGCAAGTGGACATTCGGAGCACTAAGAGGGTAATACTGGAAAAAGGAATATATTCAAATATAAACTACACAGAAGCATTCTGTGAAACTTCTTTCTGATCTGAGCATTCAGCTAACAGAGTTAAACCATACTTTTGATTGAGCAGTTTTGAAACACTCTGTCTGTAGAAAATGCAACTGGACATTCGTAGCGCTAAGTGGGTAATAGTGGAAAAAAGAATATGTTCAAATATAAACTACACAGAAACATTGTATGAAACTTCTTTCTGTTCTGTGCATTCAACTAACAGAGTTGAACCTTACTTTTGATTGAGCCGTTCTGAAACAGTCTTTCTGTAGAAACTGCAATTGGACATTCTGAGCGCTAAGAGGCCTATATTGGGAAAAATAATAACTTCAAATAAAAACTACACTGAAGCATTGTGTGAAACTTATTTCTGATATGTGCATTCAGCTAACAGAGTTAAACCATACTTTTGATTGCGCAGTTCCGAACACTCTTTCCGTAGAAAATGCAAGTGGACATTCGCAGTGCTAAGAGGGTAATAGTGGAAAAAGGAATATATTCAAATATAAAATACACAGTAGCATTCTGTGAAACATCTTTCTGATATGTTCATTCAACTAACAGAGTAGAACCTTACTTTTGATTGAGCCGTTCTGAAACGCTCTTTCTGTGGAAACTGCAATTGGATATTCTAAGCGCTAAGAGGCCCACATTGGGAAAAAGAATATCTTCAAATAAAAGCTACACAGATGCATTCTGTGAAACTTATTTCTGATCTGTAAGTTCAGTTAACAGAGCTAAACCATATTTTTGATTGAGCAGTTATGAAACTCTCTTTTTGTAGAAAATGCAAGTGGACATTCGGAGCGCTAAGATTGTAATAGAGGAAAAAGGAATATCTCCAATTAAAAACTACAGAGAAGCATTCTCTAAATCACCTTTCTCTTCTCCGCATTCAACTAACAGAGTTGAGCCTTACTTTTGAAGGAGCAGTTCTGAAACACTCTTCGTGTAGAGACTGCCAGTGGATATTCAGAGCACTAAGTGGGCAATAGTCCAAAAAGGAGTATCTTCAACTAAATACTACACAGAAGCATTCTGTGAAACTTCTTTCTGTTCTGTGCATTCAACTACCAGGGTTGAACCTTACTTTTGATTGAGCCGTTCTGAAACACTCTTTCTGTAGAAACTGCAATTGGACATTCTGAGCGCTAAGAGGCCTATATTGGGAAAAAGAATATCTACAAATAAAAACTACACAGAAGCATTCTGTGAAACTTGTTTCTGTTCTGTTCATTCAACTAAAAGAGTTGAACCTTAGTTTTGATTGAGCCGTTCTGAAACACTCTTTCTGTAGAAAATGCAAGTGGAGATTCGGAGCGCTAAGAGGGTAATAGTGGAAAAAGGAATGTCTCCAAATATAAACTACACAGAATCATTCTGTGAAACTTCTTTCTGATCTGTGCATTCAGCTAACAGAGTTAAACCATACTTTTGATTGAGCAGATCTGAACACTCTTTCTGTAGAAAATGCAACTGGACATTTGGAGCGCTCCGAGGGTAGTTGTGGAAAAAGGAATATATTCAAATACAAACTACACAGAAGCACTCTGTGAAACTTCTTTCTGATCTGAGCATTCAGCTAACAGAGTTAAACCATACATTTCATTGAGCAGTTTTGAAACACTCTGTCAGTAGAAAATGCAACTGGACATTCGTAGCGCTAAGTGGGTAATAGTGGAAAAAAGAATATGTTCAAATATAAACTACACAGAAGCATTGTATGAAACACCTTTCTGTTCTGTGCATTCAACTAACAGAGTTGAACCTTACTTTTGATTGAGCCTTTCTGAAACGCTCTTTCTGTAGAAACTGCAATTGGACATTCTGAGCGCTAAGAGGCCTACATTGGGAAAAATAATATCTTCAAATAAAAACTACACAGAAGCATTGTGTGAAACTTATTTCTGATATGTGCATTCAGCTAACAGAGTTAAACCATACTTTTGATTGCGCAGTTCTGAACACTCTTTCTGTAGAAAATGCAAGTGGACATTCGGAGCGCTAAGAGGGTAATAGTGGAAAAAGGAATATATTCAAATATAAACTACACAGTAGCATTCTGTGAAAATTCTTTCTGTTCTGTGCATTCAACTAAAAGAGTTGAACCTTACTTTTGATTGAGCCGTTCTGAAACACTCTTTCTGTAGAAACTGCAATTGGACATGCTAAGCGCTAAGAGGCCTACATTGGGAAGAAGAATATCTTCAAATAAAAACTACACAGATGCATTCTGTGAAACTTATTTCTGATCTGTAAATTCAGTTAACAGAGATAAAACATATTTTTGATTGAGCAGTTATGAAACACTCTTTTTGTAGAAAATGCAAGTGGAGATTCGGAGCGCTAAGAGGGTAATAGTGGAAAAAGGAATGTCTTCAAATATAAACCAAACAGAATCATTCGGTGAAACTTCTTTCTGATCTGTGCATTCAGCTAACAGAGTTAAACCATACTTTTGATTGAGCAGATCTGAACATTCTTTCTGTAGAAAATGCAACTGGACATTTGGAGCGCTAAGAGCGTAGTAGTGGAAAAAGGAATATATTCAAATATAAACTACACAGAAGCATTCTGTGAAACTTCTTTCTGATCTGAGCATTCAGCTAACAGAGTTAAACCATACTTTTGATTGAGCAGTTTTGAAACAGTCTGTCTGTAGAAAATGCAACTGGACATTCGTAGCGCTAAGTGGGTAATAGTGGAAAAAAGAATATGTTCAAATATAAACTACACAGAAGCATTGTATGAAACATTTTTCTGTTCTGTGCATTCAACTAACAGAGTTGAACCTTACTTTTGATTGAGCCGTTCTGAAATACTCTTTCTGTAGAAACTGCAATTGGACATTCTGAGCGCTAGGAGGCCTATATTGGGAAAAAGAATGTCTACAAATAAAAACTACACAGAAGAATTGTGTGAAACTTCTTTCTGTTCTGTTTATTCAACTAAAAGAGTTGAACCTTAGTTTTGATTGAGCCGTTCTGAAACACACTTTCTGTAGAAAATGCAAGTGGAGATTCGGAGTGCTAAGAGGGTAATAGTGGAAAAAGGAATGTCTCCAAATATAAACTACACAGAATCATTCTGTGAAACTTCTTTCTGATCTGTGCATTCAGCTAACAGAGTTAAACCATACTTTTGATTGAGCAGATCTGAACACTCTTTCTGTAGAAAATGCAACTGGACATTTGGAGCGCTAAGAGAGTACTAGTGGAAAATGGAATATATTCAAATATAAACTACACAGAAACATTCTGTGAAACTTCTTTCTGATCTGAGAATTCAGCTAACAGAGTTAAACCATACTTTTGATTGAGCAGTTTTGAAACACTCTGTCTGTAGAAAATGCAACTGGACATTCGTAGCGCTAAGTGGGTAATAGTGGAAAAAAGAATATGTTCAAATATAAACTACACAGAAGCATTGTATGAAACTTCTTTCTGTTCTGTGCATTCAACTAACAGAGTTGAACCTTACTTTTGATTGAGCCTTTCTGAAACACTCTTTCTGTAGAAACTGCAATTGGACATTCTGAGCGCTAGGAGGCCTATATTGGGAAAAAGAATGTCTACAAATAAAAACTACACAGAAGAATTGTGTGAAACTACTTTCTGTTCTGTTTGTTCAACTAAAAGATTTGAACCTTAGTTTTGATTGAGCCGTTCTGAAACACTCTTTCTGTAGAAAATGCAAGTGGAGATTCGGAGCGCTAAGAGGGTAATAGTGGAAAAAGGAATGTCTCCAAATATAAACTACACAGAATTATTGTGTGAAACTTCTTTCTGATCTGTGCATTCAGCTAACAGAGTTAAACCATACTTTTGATTGAGCAGATCTGAACACTCTTTCTGTAGAAAATGCAACTGGACATTTGGAGCGCTAAGAGAGTAGTAGTGGAAAAAGGAATATATTCAAATATAAACTACACAGAAGCATTCTGTGAAACTTCTTTCTGATCTGAGCATTCAGCTAACAGAGTTAAACCATACTTTTGATTGAGCAGTTTTGAAACACTCTGTCTGTAGAAAATGCAACTGGACATTCGTAGCGCTAAGTGGGTAATAGTGGAAAAAGAATACGTTCAAATATAAACTATACAGAAGCATTGTATGAAACTTCTTTCTGTTCTGTGCATTCAACTAACAGAGTTGAACCTTACTTTTGATTGAGCCTTTCTGAAACACTCTTTCTGTAGAAACTTCAATTGGACATTCTGAGCACTAAGAGGCCTATATTGGGAAAAATAATATCTTCAAATAAAAACTACACAGAAGCATTGTGTGAAACTTATTTCTGATATGTTCATTATGCTAACAGAGTTAAACCATACTTTTGATTGCGCAGTTCTGAACACTCTTTCTGTAGAAAATGCAAGTGGACATTCGGAGCGCTAAGAGGGTAATAGTGGAAAAAGGAATATATTCAAATATAAACTACACAGTAGCATTCTGTGAAAATTCTTTCTGTTCTGTGCATTCAACTAACAGAGTTGAACCTTACTTTTGATTGAGCCGTTCTGAAACACTCTTTCTGTAGAAACTGCAATTGGACATGCTAAGCGCTAAGAGGCCTACATTGGGAAAAAGAATATCTTCAAATAAAAACTACACAGATGCATTCTGTGAAACTTATTTCTGATCTGTAAATTCAGTTAACAGAGATAAAACATATTTTTGATTGAGCAGTTATGAAAGATTATTTTGTAGAAAATGCAAGTGGAGATTCGGAGCGCTAAGAGGGAAATAGTGGAAAAAGGAATGTCTTCAAATATAAACTACACAGAATCATTCGGTGAAACTACTTTCTGATCTGTGCATTCAGCTAACAGAGTTAAACCATACTTTTGATTGAGCAGATCAGAACACTCTTTCTGTAGAAAATGCAACTGGACATTTGGAGCGCTAAGAGCGTAGTAGTGGAAAAAGGAATATATTCAAATATAAACAACACAGAAGCATTCTGTGAAACTTCTTTCTGATCTGAGCATTCAGCTAACAGAGTTAAACCATACTTTTGATTGAGCAGTTTTGAAACACTCTGTCTGTAGAGAATGCAACTGGACATTCGTAGCGCTAAGTGGGTAATAGTGGAAAAAAGAATATGTTCAAATATAAACTACACAGAAGCATTGTATGAAACTTCTTTCTGTTCTGTGCATTCAACTGAGTTGAACCTTACTTTTGATTGAGCCGTTCTGAAACACTCTTTCTGTAGAAACTGCAATTGGACATTCTGAGCGCTAGGAGGCCTATATTGGGAAAAAGAATGTCTACAAATAAAAACTCCACAGAAGAATTGTGTGAAACTTCTTTGTGTTCTGTTTGTTCAACTAAAAGAGTTGAACCTTAGTTTTGATTGAGCCGTTCTGAAACACTCTTTCTGTAGAAAATGCAAGTGGAGATTCGGAGCGCTAAGAGGGTAATAGTGGAAAAAGTAATGTCTCCAAATATAAACTACACGGAATCATTCTGTGAAACTTCTTTCTGATCTGTGCATTCAGCTAACAGAGTTAAACTATACTTTTGATTGAGCAGATCTGAACACTCTTTCTGTAGAAAATGCAACTGGACATTTGGAGCGCTAAGAGAGTACTAGTGGAAAAAGGAATTTATTCAAATATAAACTACACAGAAGCATTGTGTGAAACTTCTTTCTGATCTGAGCATTCAGCTAACAGAGTTAAACCATACTTTTGATTGAGCAGTTTTGAAACAGTCTGTCTGTAGAAAATGCAACTGGACATTCGTAGCGGTAAGTGGGTAATAGTGGAAAAAAGAATATGTTCAAATATAAACTACACAGAAGCATTGTATGAAACTTTTTTCTGTTCTGTGCATTCAACTAACAGAGTTGAACCTTACTTTTGATTGAGCCTTTCTGAAACACTCTTTCTGTAGAAACTGCAATTGGACATTCTGAGCGCTAAGAGGCCTCTATTGGGAAAAATAATATCTTCAAATAAAAACTACACAGAAGCATTGTGTGAAACTTATGTCTGATATGTTCATTAAGCTAACAGAGTTAAACCATACTTTTGATTGCGCAGTTCTGACCACTCTTTCTGTAGAAAATGCAAGTGGACATTCGGAGCGCTAAGAGGGTAATAGTGGAAAAAGGAATATATTCAAATATAAACTACACAGTAGCATTCTGTGAAAATTCTTTCTGTTCTGTGCATTCAACTAACAGAGTTGAACCTTAGTTTTGATTGAGCCGTTCTGAAACACTCTTTCTGTAGAAACTGCAATTGGACATGCTAAGCGCTAAGAGGCCTACATTGGGAAAAAGAATATCTTCAAATAAAAACTACACAGATGCATTCTGTGAAACTTATTTCTGATCTGTAAATTCAGTTAACAGAGATAAAGCATATTTTTGATTGAGCAGTTATGAAACACTCTTTTTGTAGAAAATGCAAGTGGAGATTCGGAGCGCTAAGAGGGTAATAGTGGAAAAAGGAATGTCTTCAAATATAAACTACACAGAATCATTCGGTGAAACTTCTTTCTGATATGTGCATTCAGCTAACAGAGTTAAACCATACTTTTGATTGAGCAGATCTGAACACTCTTTCTGTAGAAAATGCAACTGGACATTTGGAGCGCTAAGAGCGTAGTATTGGAAAAAGGAATATATTCAAATATAAACTACACAGAAGCATTCTGTGAAACTTCTTTCTGATCTGAGCATTCAGTTAACAGAGTTAAACCATACTTTTGATTGAGCAGTTTTGAAACACTCTGTCTGTAGAAAATGCAACTGGACATTCGTAGCGCTAAGTGGGTAATAGTGGAAAAAAGAATATGTTCAAATATAAACTACACAGAAGCATTGTATGAAACTTCTTTCTGTTCTGTGCATTCAACTAACAGAGTTGAACCTTACTTTTGATTGAGCCTTTCTGAAACACTCTTTCTGTAGAAACTGCAATTGGACATTCTGAGTGCTATGAGGCCTCTATTGGGAAAAATAATATCTTCAAATAAAAACTACACAGAAGCATTGTGTGAAACTTATTTCTGATATGTTCATTAAGCTAACAGAGTTAAACCATACTTTTGATTGCGCAGTTCTGAACACTCTTTCTGTAGAAAATGCAAGTGGACATTAGGAGCGCTAAGAGGGTAATAGTGGAAAAAGGAATATATTCAAATATAAACTACACAGTAGCATTCTGTGAAAATTCTTTCTGTTCTGTGCATTCAACTAACAGAGTTGAACCTTATTTTTGATTGAGTCGTTCTGAAACACTCTTTCTGTAGAAACTGCAATTGGACATGCTAAGCGCTAAGAGGCCTACATTGGGAAAAAGAATATCTTCAAATAAAAACTACACAGATGCATTCTGTGAAACTTATTTCTGATCTGTAAATTCAGTTAACAGAGATAAAACATATTTTTGATTGAGCAGTTATGAAACCCTCTTTTTGTAGAAAATGCAAGTGGAGATTCGGAGCGCTAAGAGGGTAATAGTGGAAAAAGGAATGTCTTCAAATATAAACTACACGGAATCATTCGGTGAAACTTCTTTCTGATCTGTGCATTCAGCTAACAGAGTTAAACCATACTTTTGATTGAGCAGATCAGAACACTATTTCTGTAGAAAATGCAACTGGACATTTGGAGCGCTAAGAGCGTAGTAGTGGAACAAGGAATATATTCAAATATAAACAACACAGAAGCATTCTGTGAAACTTCTTTCTGATCTGAGCA
This sequence comes from Symphalangus syndactylus, assembly GCF_028878055.3. NCBI lineage: Eukaryota > Metazoa > Chordata > Mammalia > Primates > Hylobatidae > Symphalangus > Symphalangus syndactylus. The sequence goes on from NC_072446.2 coordinate 73,040,062, forward strand.
TTCAGCTAACAGAGTTAAACCATACTTTTGATTGAGCAGTTTTGAAACACTCTGTCTGTAGAAAATGCAACTGGACATTCGTAGCGCTAAGTGGGTAATAGTGGAAAAAAGAATATGTTCAAATATAAACTACACAGAAGCATTGTATGAAACTTCTTTCTGTTCTGTGCATTCAACTAACAGAGTTGAACCTTACGTTTGATTGAGCCTTTCTGAAACACTCTTTCTGTAGAAACTGCAATTGGACATTCTGAGCGCTAGGAGGCCTATATTGGGAAAAAGAATGTCTACAAATAAAAACTACACATAAGAATTGTGTGAAACTTCTTTCTGTTCTGTTTGTTCAACTAAAAGAGTTGAACCTTAGTTTTGATTGAGCCGTTCTGAAACACTCTTTCTGTAGAAAATGCAATTGGAGATTCGGAGCGCTAAGAGGGTAATAGTGGAAAAAGGAATGTCTCCAAATATAAACTACACGGAATCATTCTGTGAAACTTCTTTCTGATCTGTGCATTCAGCTAACAGAGTTAAACTATACTTTTGATTGAGCAGATCTGAACACTCTTTCTGTAGAAAATGCAACTGGACATTTGGAGCGCTAAGAGAGTACTAGTGGAAAAAGGAATGTCTTCAAATATAAACTACACAGAATCATTCGGTGAAACTTCTTTCTGATCTGTGCATTCAGCTAACAGAGTTAAACCATACTTTTGATTGAGCAGATCTGAACACTCTTTCTGTAGAAAATGCAACTGGACATTTGGAGCGCTAAGAGCGTAGTAGTGGAAAAAGTAATATATTCAAATATAAACTACACAGAAGCATTGTGTGAAACTTCTTTCTGATCTGAGCATTCAGCTAGCAGAGTTAAACCATACTTGTGATTGAGCAGTTTTGAAACAGTCTGTCTGTAGAAAATGCAACTGGACATTCGTAGCGCTATGTGGGTAATAGTGGAAAAAAGAATAAGTTCAAATATAAATTACACAGAAGCATTGTATGAAACTTTTTTCTGTTCTGTGCATTCAACTAACAGAGTTGAACCTTACTTTTGATTGAGCCGTTCTGAAACACTCTTTCTGTAGAAACTGCAATTGGACATTCTGAGCGCTAGGAGGCCTATATTGGGAAAAAGAATGTCTACAAATAAAAACTACACAGAAGAATTGTGTGAAACTTTTTTCTGTTCTGTTTGTTCAACTAAAAGAGTTGAACCTTAGTTTTGATTGAGCCGTTCTGAAACACTCTTTCTGTAGAAAATGCAAGTGGAGATTCGGAGCGCTAAGAAGGTAATAGTGGAAAAAGGAATGTCTCCAAATATAAACTACACAGAATCATTCTGTGAAACTTCTTTCTGGTCTGTGCATTCAGCTAACAGAGTTAAACCATACTTTTGATTGAGCAGATCTGAACACTCTTTCTGTAGAAAATGCAACTGGACATTTGGAGCGCTAAGAGAGTACTAGTGGGAAAAGGAATATATTCAAATATAAACTACACAGAAGCATTCTGTGAAACTTCTTTCTGATCTGAGCATTCAGCTAACAGAGTTAAACCATACTTTTGATTGAGCAGTTTTGAAACACTCTGTCTGTAGAAAATGCAACTGGACATTCGTAGCGCTAAGTGGGTAATAGTGGAAAAAAGAATATGTTCAAATATAAACTACACAGAAGCATTGTATGAAACTACTTTCTGTTCTGTGCATTCAACTAACAGAGTTGAACCTTACTTTTGATTGAGCCTTTCTGAAACACTCTTTCTGTAGAAACTGCAATTGGACATTCTGAGCGCTAAGAGGCCTCTATTGGGAAAAATAATATCTTCAAATAAAAACTACACAGAAGCATTGTGTGAAACTTATTTCTGATATGTTCATTAAGCTAACAGAGTTAAACCATACTTTTGATTGCGCAGTTCTGAACACTCTTTCTGTAGAAAATGCAAGTGGACATTCGGAGGGCTAAGAGGGTAATAGTGGAAAAAGGAATATATTCAAATATAAACTACATAGTAGCATTCTGTGAAAATTCTTTCTGTTCTGTGCATTCAACTAACAGAGTTGAACCTTACTTTTGATTGAGCCGTTCTGAAACACTCTTTCTGTAGAAACTGCAATTGGACATGCTAAGCGCTAAGAGGCCTACATTGGGAAAAAGAATATCTTCAAATAAAAACTACACAGATGCATTCTGTGAAACTTATTTCTGATCTGTAAATTCAGTTAACAGAGATAAAGCATATTTTTGATTGAGCAGTTATGAAACACTCTTTTTGTAGAAAATGCAAGTGGAGATTCGGAGCGCTAAGATGGTAATAGTGGAAAAAGGAATGTCTTCAAATATAAACTACACAGAATCATTCGGTGAAACTTCTTTCTGATCTGTGCATTCAGCTAACAGAGTTAAACCATACTTTTGATTGAGCAGATCTGAACACTCTTTCTGTAGAAAATGCAACTGGACATTTGGAGCGCTAAGAGAGTACTAGTGGAAAAAGGAATATATTCTATTATAAACTACACAGAAGCATTCTGTGAAACTTCTTTCTGATCTGAGCATTCAGCTAAAAGAGTTAAACCATACTTTTGATTGAGCAGTTTTGAAACACTCTGTCTGTAGACAATGCAACTGGACATTCGTAGCGCTAAGTGGGTAATAGTGGAAAAAAGAATATGTTCAAATATAAACTACACAGAAGCATTGTATGAAACTTCTTTCTGTTCTGTGCATTCAACTAACAGAGTTGAACCTTACTTTTGATTGAGCCTTTCTGAAACACTCTTTCTGTAGAAACTGCAATTGGACATTCTGAGCGCTAAGAGGCCTCTATTGGGAAAAATAATATCTTCAAATAAAAACTACACAGAAGCATTGTGTGAAACTTATTTCTGATATGTTCATTAAGCTAACAGAGTTAAACCATACTTTTGATTGCGCAGTTCTGAACACACTTTCTGTAGAAAATGCAAGTGGAGATTCGGAGCGCTAAGAGGGTAATAGTGGAAAAAGGAATATATTCAAATATAAACTACACAGTAGCATTCTGTGAAAATTCTTTCTGTTCTGTACATTCAACTAACAGAGTTGAACCTTACTTTTGATTGAGCCGTTCTGAAACACTCTTTCTGTAGAATCTGCAATTGGACATGCTAAGCGCTAAGAGGCCTACATTGGGAAAAAGAATATCTTCAAATAAAAACTACACTGATGCATTCTGTGAAACTTATTTCTGATCTGTAAATTCAGTTAACAGAGATAAAGCATATTTTTGATTGAGCAGTTATGAAACACTCTTTTTGTAGAAAATGCAAGTGTAGATTCGGAGCGCTAAGAGGGTAATAGTGGAAAAAGGAATGTCTTCAAATATAAACAACACAGAATCATTCGGTGAAACTTCTTTCTGATCTGTGCATTCAGCTAACAGAGTTAAACCATACTTTTGATTGAGCAGATCTGAACATTCTTTCTGTAGAAAATGCAACTGGACATTTGGAGCGCTAAGAGCGTAGTAGTGGAAAAAGGAATATATTCAAATATAAACTACACAGAAGCATTCTGTGAAACTTCTTTCTGATCTGAGCATTCAGCTAACAGAGTTAAACCATACTTTTGATTGAGCAGTTTTGAAACAGTCTGTCTGTAGAAAATGCAACTGGACATTCGTAGCGCTAAGTGGGTAATAGTGGAAAAAAGAATATGTTCAAATATAAACTACACAGAAGCATTGTATGAAACTTCTTTCTGTTCTGTGCATTCAACTAACAGAGTTGAACCTTACTTTTGATTGAGCCGTTCTGAAATACTCTTTCTGTAGAAACTGCAATTGGACATTCTGAGCGCTAGGAGGCCTATATTGGGAAAAAGAATGTCTACAAATAAAAACTACACAGAAGAATTGTGTGAAACTTCTTTCTGTTCTGTTTGTTCAACTAAAAGAGTTGAACCTTAGTTTTGATTGAGCCGTTCTGAAACACTCTTTCTGTAGAAAATGCAAGTGGAGATTCGGAGTGCTAAGAGGGTAATAGTGGAAAAAGGAATGTCTCCAAATATAAACTACACAGAATCATTCTGTGAAACTTCTTTCTGATCTGTGCATTCAGCTAACAGAGTTAAACCATACTTTTGATTGAGCAGATCTGAACACTCTTTCTGTAGAAAATGCAACTGAACATTTGGAGCGCTAAGAGAGTACTAGTGGAAAAAGGAATATATTCAAATATAAACTACACAGAAGCATTCTGTGAAACTTCTTTCTGATCTGAGCATTCAGCTAACAGAGTTAAACCATACTTTTGATGGAGCAGTTTTGAAACACTCTGTCTGTAGAAAATGCAACTGGACATTCGTAGCGCTAAGTGGATAATAGTGGAAAAAAAATATGTTCAAATATAAACTACACAGAAGCATTGTATGAAACTTCTTTCTGTTCTGTGCATTCAACTAACAGAGTTGAACCTTACTTTTGATTGAGCCTTTCTGAAACACTCTTTCTGTAGAAACTGCAATTGGACATTCTGAGCGCTAGGAGGCCTATATTGGGAAAAAGAATGTCTACAAATAAAAACTACACAGAAGAATTGTGTGAAACTTCTTTCTGTTCTGTTTGTTCAACTAAAAGAGTTGAACCTTAGTTTTGATTGAGCCGTTCTGAAACACTCTTTCTGTAGAAAATGCAAGTGGAGATACGGAGTGCTAAGAGGGAAATAGTGCAAAAAGGAATGTCTCCAAATATAAACTACACGGAATCATTCTGTGAAACTTCTTTCTGATCTGTGCATTCAGCAAACAGAGTTAAACTATACTTTTGATTGAGCAGATCTGAACACTCTTTCTGTAGAAAATGCAACTGGACATTTGGAGCGCTAAGAGAGTACTAGTGGAAAAAGGAATATATTCAAATATAAACTACACAGAAGCATTCTGTGAAACTTCTTTCTGATCTGAGCATTCAGCTAACAGAATTAAACCATAATTTTAATTGAGCAGTTTTGAAACACTCTGTCTGTAGAAAATGCGACTGGACATTCGTAGCGCTAAGTGGGTAATAGTGGAAAAAAGAATATGTTCAAATATAAACTACACAGAAGCATTGTATGAAACTTCTTTCTGTTCTGTGCATTCAACTAACAGAGTTGAACCTTACTTTTGATTGAGCCTTTCTGAAACACTCTTTCTGTAGAAACTGCAATTGGACATTCTGAGCGCTAAGAGGCCTCTATTGGGAAAAATAATATCTTCAAATAAAAACTACACATAAGCATTGTGTGAAACTTATTTCTGATATGTTCATTAAGCTAACAGAGTTAAACCATACTTTTGATTGCGCAGTTCTGAACACTCTTTCTGTAGAAAATGCAAGTGGACATTCGGAGCGCTAAGAGGGTAATAGTTGAAAAAGGAATATATTCAAATATAAACTACACAGTAGCATTCTGTGAAAATTCTTTCTGTTCTGTGCATTCAACTAACAGAGTTGAACCTTACTTTTGATTGAGCCGTTCTGAAACACTCTTTCTGTAGAAACTGCAATTGGACATGCTAAGCGCTAAGAGGCCTACATTGGGAAAAAGAATATCTTCAAATAAAAACTACACAGATGCATTCTGTGAAACTTATTTCTGATCTGTAAATTCAGTTAACAGAGATAAAGCATATTTTTGATTGAGCAGTTATGAAACACTCTTTTTGTAGAAAATGCAAGTGGAGATTCGGAGCGCTAAGAGGGTAATAGTGGAAATAGGAATGTCTTCAAATATAAACTACACAGAATCATTCGGTGAAACTTCTTTCTGATCTGTGCATTCAGCTAACAGAGTTAAAACATACTTTTGATTGAGCAGATCTGAACACTCTTTCTGTAGATAATGCAACTGGAAATTTGGAGCGCTAAGAGCGTAGTAGTGGAAAAAGGAATATATTCAAATATAAACTACACAGAAGCATTCTGTGAAACTTCTTTCTGATCTGAGCATTCAGCTAACAGAGTTAAACCATACTTTTGATTGAGCAGTTTTGAAACACTCTGTCTGTAGAAAATGCAACTGGACATTCGTAGCGCTAAGTGGGTAATAGTGGAAAAAAGAATATGTTAAAATATAAACTACACAGAAGCATTGTATGAAACTTCTTTCTGTTCTGTGCATTCAACTAACAGAGTTGAATCTTACATTTGATTGAGCCTTTCTGAAACACTCTTTCTGTAGAAACTGCAATTGGACATTTTGAGCGCTAAGAGGCCTCTATTGGGAAAAATAATATCTTCAAATAAAAACTACACAGAAGCATTGTGTGAAACTTATTTCTGATATGTTCATTAAGCAAACAGAGTTAAACCATACTTTTGATTGCGCAGTTCTGAACACTCTTTCTGTAGAAAATGCAAGAGGACATTCGGAGCGCTAAGAGGGTAATAGTGGAAAAAGGAATATATTCAAATATAAACTACACAGTAGCATTCTGTGAAAATACTTTCTGTTCTGTGCATTCAACTAACAGAGTTGAACCTTACTTTTGATTGAGCCTTTCTGAAACACTCTTTCTGTAGAAACTGCAATTGGACATACTAAGCGCTAAGAGGCCTACATTGGGAAAAAGAATATCTTCAAATAAAAACTACACAGATGCATTCTGTGAAACTTATTTCTGATCTGTAAATTCAGTTAACAGAGATAAAGCATATTTTTGATTGAGCAGTTATGAAACACTCTTTTTGTAGAAAATGCAAGTGGACATTCGGAGCGCTAAGAGGGTAATAGTGGAAAAAGGAATGTCTTCAAATATAAACTACACAGAATCATTCGGTGAAACTTCTTTCTGATCTGTGCATTCAGCTAACAGAGTTAAACCATAATTTTGATTGAGCAGATCTGAACACTCTTTCTGTAGAAAATGCAACTGGACATTTGGAGCGCTAAGAGCGTAGTAGTGGAAAAAGGAATATATTCAAATATAAGCTACACAGAAGCATTGTGTGAAACTTCTTTCTGATCTGAGCATTCAGCTAACAGAGTTAAACCATACTTTTGATTGAGCAGTTTTGAAACAGTCTGTCTGTAGAAAATGCAACTGGACATTCGTAGCGCTAAGTGGGTAATAGTGGAAAAAAGAATATGTTCAAATATAAACTACACAGAAGCATTGTATGAAACATTTTTCTGTTCTGTGCATTCAACTAACAGAGTTGAACCTTACTTTTGATTGAGCCGTTCTGAAACACTCTTTCTGTAGAAACTGCAATTGGACATTCTGAGCGCTAGGAGGCCTATATTGGGAAAAAGAATGTCTACAAATAAAAACTACACAGAAGAATTGTGTGAAACTTCTTTCTGTTCTGTTTGTTCAACTAAAAGAGTTGAACCTTAGTTTTGATTGAGCCGTTCTGAAACACTCTTTCTGTAGAAAATGCAAGTGGAGATTCGGAGCGCTAAGAGGGTAATAGTGGAAAAAGGAATGTCTCCAAATATAAACTACACAGAATCATTCTGTGAAACTTCTTTCTGATCTGTGCATTCAGCTAACAGAGTTAAACCATACTTTTGATTGAGCAGATCTGAACACTCTTTCTGTAGAAAATGCAACTGGACATTTGGAGCGCTAAGAGAGTACCAGTGGAAAAATGAATATATTCAAATATAAACTACACAGAAGCATTCTGTGAAACTTCTTTCTGATCTGAGCATTCAGCTAACAGAGTTAAACCATACTTTTGATTGAGCAGTTTTGAAACACTCTGTCTGTAGAAAATGCAACTGGACATTCGTAGCGCTAAGTGGGTAATAGTGGAAAAAAGAATATGTTCAAATATAAACTACACAGAAGCATTGTATGAAACTTCTTTCTGTTCTGTGCATTCAACTAACAGAGTTGAACCTTACTTTTGATTGAGCCTTTCTGAAACACTCTTTCTGTAGAAACTGCAATTGGACATTCTGAGCGCTAAGAGGCCTCTATTGGGAAAAATAATATCTTCAAATAAAAACTACACAGAAGAATTGTGTGAAACTTATTTCTGATATGTTCATTAAGCTAACAGAGTTAAACCATACTTTTGATTGCGCAGTTCTGAACACTCTTTCTGTAGAAAATGCAAGTGGACATTCGGAGCGCTAAGAGGGTAATAGTGGAAAAAGGAATATATTCAAATATAAACTACACAGTAGCATTCTGTGAAAATTCTTTCTGTTCTGTGCATTCAACTAACAGAGTTGAACCTTACTTTTGATTGAGCCGTTCTGAAACACTCTTTCTGTAGAAACTGCAATTGGACATGCTAAGCGCTAAGAGGCCTACATTGGGAAAAAGAATATCTTCAAATAAAAACTACACAGATGCATTCCGTGAAACTTATTTCTGATCTGTAAATTCAGTTAACAGAGATAAAGCATATTTTTGATTGAGCAGTTATGAAACACTCTTTTTGTAGAAAATGCAAGTGGAGATTCGGAGCGCTAAGAGGGTAATAGTGGAAAAAGGAATGTCTTCAAATATAAACTACACAGAATCATTCGGTGAAACTTCTTTCTGATGTGTGCATTCAGCTAACAGAGTTAAACCATACTTTTGATTGAGCAGATCTGAACACTCTTTCTGTAGAAAATGCAACTGGTCATTTGGAGCGCTAAGAGCGTAGTAGTGGAAAAAGGAATATATTCAAATATAAACTACACAGAAGCATTGTGTGAAACTTCTTTCTGATCTGAGCATTCAGCTAACAGAGTTAAACCATACTTTTGATTGAGCAGTTTTGAAACAGTCTGTCTGTAGAAAATGCAACTGGACATTCGTAGCGGTAAGTGGGTAATAGTGGAAAAAAGAATATGTTCAAATATAAACTACACAGAAGCATTGTATGAAACTATTTTCTGTTCTGTGCATTCAACTAACAGAGTTGAACCTTACTTTTGATTGAGCCGTTCTGAAACACTCTTTCTGTAGAAACTGCAATTGGACATTCTGAGCGCTAGGAGGCCTATATTGGGAAAAAGAATGTCTACAAATAAAAACTACACAGAAGAATTGTGTGAAACTTCTTTCTGTTCTGTTTGTTCAACTAAAAGAGTTGAACCTTAGTTTTGATTGAGCCGTTCTGAAACACTCTTTCTGTAGAAAATGCAAGTGGAGATTCAGAGCGCTAAGATGGTAATAGTGGAAAAAGGAATGTCTCCAAATATAAACTACACAGAATCATTCTGTGAAACTTCTTTCTGATCTGTGCATTCAGCTAACAGAGTTAAACCATACTTTTGATTGAGCAGATGTGAACACTCTTTCTGTAGAAAATGCAACTGGAAATTTGGAGCGCTAAGAGCGTAGTAGTGGAAAAAGGAATATATTCAAATATAAACTACACAGAAGCATTCTGTGAAACTTCTTTCTGATCTGAGCATTCAGCTAACAGAGTTAAACCATACTTTTGATTGAGCAGTTTTGAAACAGTCTGTCTGTAGAAAATGCAACTGGACATTCGTAGCGCTAAGTGGGTAATAGTGGAAAAAAGAATATGTTCAAATATAAACTACACAGAAGCATTGTATGAAACTTCTTTCTGTTCTGTGCATTCAACTAACAGAGTTGAACTTTACTTTTGATTGAGCCGTTCTGAAATACTCTTTCTGTAGAAACTGCCATTGGACATTCTGAGCGCTAAGAGGCCTATATTGGGAAAAAGAATGTCTACAAATAAAAACTACACAGAAGAATTGTGTGAAACTTCTTTCTGTTCTGTTTGTTCAACTAAAAGAGTTGAACCTTAGTTTTGATTGAGCCGTTCTGAAACACTCTTTCTGTAGAAAATGCAAGTGGAGATTCGGAGCGCTAAGAGGGTAATAGTGGAAAAAGGAATGTCTCCAAATATAAACTACACAGAATCATTGTGTGAAACTTCTTTCTGATCTGTGCATTCAGCTAACAGAGTTAAACCATACTTTTGATTGAGCAGATCTGAACACTCTTTCTGTAGAAAATGCAACTGGACATTTGGAGCGCTAAGAGAGTACTAGTGGAAAACGGAATATATTCAAATATAAACTACACAGAAGCATTCTGTGAAACTTCTTTCTGATCTGAGCATTCAGCTAACAGAGTTAAACCATACTTTTGATTGAGCAGTTTTGAAACACTCTGTCTGTAGAAAATGCAACTGGACATTCGTAGCGCTAAGTGGGTAATAGTGGAAAAAAGAATATGTTCAAATATAAACTACACAGAAGCATTGTATGAAACAACTTTCTGTTCTGTGCATTCAACTAACAGAGTTGAACCTTACTTTTGATTGAGCCTTTCTGAAACACTCTTTCTGTAGAAACTGCAATTGGACATTCTGAGCGCTAAGAGGCCTCTATTGGGAAAAATAATATCTTCAAATAAAAACTACACAGAAGAATTGTGTGAAACTTATTTCTGATATGTTCATTAAGCTAACAGAGTTAAACCATACTTTTGATTGCGCAGTTCTGAACGCTCTTTCTGTAGAAAATGCAAGTGGACATTCGAAGCGCTAAGAGGGTAATAGTGGAAAAAGGAATATATTCAAATGTAAACTACACAGTAGCATTCTGTGAAAATTCTTTCTGTTCTGTGCATTCAACTAACAGAGTTGCACCTTACTTTTGATTGAGCCGTTCTGAAACACTCTTTCTGTAGAAACTGCAATTGGACATGCTAAGCGCTAAGAGGCCTACATTGGGAAAAAGAATATCTTCAAATAAAAACTACACAGATGCATTCTGTGAAACTTATTTCTGATCTGTAAATTCAGTTAACAGAGATAAAACATATTTTTGATTGAGCAGTTATGAAACACTCTTTTTGTAGAAAATGCAAGTGGAGATTCGGAGCGCTAAGAGGGTAATAGTGGAAAAAGGAATGTCTTCAAATATAAACAACACAGAATCATTCGGTGAAATTTCTTTCTGATCTGTGAATTCAGCTAACAGAGTTAAACCATACTTTTGATTGAGCAGATCTGAACATTGTTTCTGTAGAAAATGCAACTGGACATTTGGAGCGCTAAGAGCGTAGTAGTGGAAAAAGGAATATATTCATATATAAACTACACAGAAGCATTCTGTGAAACTTCTTTCTGATCTGAGCATTCAGCTAACAGAGTTAAACCATACTTTTGATTGAGCAGTTTTGAAACAGTCTGTCTGTAGAAAATGCAACTGGACATTCGTAGCGCTAAGTGGGTAATAGTGGAAAAAAGAATATGTTCAAATATAAACTACACAGAAGCATTGTATGAAACTTCTTTCTGTTCTGTGCATTCAACTAACAGAGTTGAACCTTACTTTTGATTGAGCCGTTCTGAAATACTCTTTCTGTAGAAACTGCAATTGGACATTCTGAGCGCTAGGAGGCCTATATTGGGAAAAATAATGTCTACAAATAAAAACTACACAGAAGAATTGTGTGAAACTTCTTTCTGTTCTGTTTGTTCAACTAAAAGAGTTGAACCTTAGTTTTGATTGAGCCGTTCTGAAACACTCTTTCTGTAGAAAATGCAAGTGGAGATTCGGAGCGCTAAGAGGGTAATAGTGGAAAAAGGAATGTCTCCAAATATAAACTACACAGAATCATTCTCTGAAACTTCTTTCTGATCTGTGCATTCAGCTAACAGAGTTAAACCATACTTTTGATTGAGCAGATCTGAACACTCTTTCTGTAGAAAATGCAACTGGACATTTGGAGCGCTAAGAGAGTACTAGTGGAAAAAGGAATATATTCAAATATAAACTACACAGAAGCATTCTGTGAAACTTCTTTCTGATCTGAGCATTCAGCTAACAGAGTTAAACCATACTTTTGATTGAGCAGTTTTGAAACACTCTGTCTGTAGAAAATGCAACTGGACATTCGTAGCGCTAAGTGGGTAATAGTGGAAAAAAGAATACGTTCAAATATAAACTACACAGAAGCATTGTATGAAACTTCTTTCTGTTCTTTGCATTCAACTAACAGATTTGAACTTTACTTTTGATTGAGCCGTTCTGAAATACTCTTTCTGTAGAAACTGCAATTGGACATTCTGAGCGCTAAGAGGCCTATATTGGGAAAAAGAATGTCTACAAATAAAAACTACACAGAAGAATTGTGTGAAACTTCTTTCTGTTCTGTTTGTTCAACTAAAAGAGTTGAACTTTAGTTTTGATTGAGCCGTTCTGAAACACTCTTTCTGTAGAAAATGCAAGTGGAGATTCGGAGCGCTAAGAGGGTAATAGTGGAAAAAGGAATGTCTCCAAATATAAACTACACAGAATCATTGTGTGAAACTTCTTTCTGATCTGTGCATTCAGCTAACAGAGTTAAACCATACTTTTGATTGAGCAGATCTGAACACTCTTTCTGTAGAAAATGCAACTGGACATTTGGAGCGCTAAGAGAGTACTAGTGGAAAACGGAATATATTCAAATATAAACTACACAGAAGCATTCTGTGAAACTTCTTTCTGATCTGAGCATTCAGCTAACAGAGTTAAACCATACTTTTGATTGAGCAGTTTTGAAACACTCTGTCTGTAGAAAATGCAACTGGACATTCGTAGCGCTAAGTGGGTAATAGTGGAAAAAAGAATATGTTCAAATATAAACTACACAGAAGCATTGTATGAAACAACTTTCTGTTCTGTGCATTCAACTAACAGAGTTGAACCTTACTTTTGATTGAGCCTTTCTGAAACACTCTTTCTGTAGAAACTGCAATTGGACATTCTGAGCGCTAAGAGGCCTCTATTGGGAAAAATAATATCTTCAAATAAAAACTACACAGAAGCATTGTGTGAAACTTATTTCTGATATGTTCATTAAGCTAACAGAGTTAAACCATACTTTTGATTGCGCAGTTCTGAACACTCTTTCTGTAGAAAATGCAAGTGGACATTCGGAGCGCTAAGAGGGTAATAGTGGAAAAAGGAATATATTCAAATGTAAACTACACAGTAGCATTCTGTGAAAATTCTTTCTGTTCTGTGCATTCAACTAACAGAGTTGCACCTTACTTTTGATTGAGCCGTTCTGAAACACTCTTTCTGTAGAAACTGCAATTGGACATGCTAAGCGCTAAGAGGCCTACATTGGGAAAAAGAATATCTTCAAATAAAAACTACACAGATGCATTCTGTGAAACTTATTTCTGATCTGTAAATTCAGTTAACAGAGACAAAACATATTTTTGATTGAGCAGTTATGAAACACTCTTTTTGTAGAAAATGCAAGTGGAGATTCGGAGCGCTAAGAGGGTAATAGTGGAAAAAGGAATATCTTCAAATATAAACAACACAGAATTATTCGGTGAAATTTATTTCTGATCTGTGCATTCAGCTAACAGAGTTAAACCATACTTTTGATTGAGCAGATCTGAACATTCTTTCTGTAGAAAATGCAACTGGACATTTGGAGCGCTAAGAGCGTAGTAGTGGAAAAAGGAATATATTCAAATATAAACTACACAGAAGCATTCTGTGAAACTTCTTTCAGATCTGAGCATTCAGCTAACAGAGTTAAACCATACTTTTGATTGAGCAGTTTTGAAACAGTCTGTCTGTAGAAAATGCAACTGGACATTCGTAGCGCTAAGTGGGTAATAGTGGAAAAAAGAATATGTTCAAATATAAACTACACAGAAGCATTGTATGAAACTTCTTTCTGTTCTGTGCATTCAACTAACAGAGTTGAACCTTACTTTTGATTGAGCCGTTCTGAAATACTCTTTCTGTAGAAACTGCAATTGGACATTCTGAGCGCTAGGAGGCCTATATTGGGAAAAAGAATGTCTACAAATAAAAACTACACAGAAGAATTGTGTGAAACTTCTTTCTGTTCTGTTTGTTCAACTAAAAGAGTTGAACCTTAGTTTTGATTGAGCCGTTCTGAAACACTCTTTCTGTAGAAAATGCAAGTGGAGATTCGGAGAGCTAAGAGGGTAATAGTGGAAAAAGGAATGTCTCCAAATATAAACTACACAGAATCATTCTCTGAAACTTCTTTCTGATCTGTGCATTCAGCTAACAGAGTTAAACCATACTTTTGATTGAGCAGATCTGAACACTCTTTCTGTAGAAAATGCAACTGGACATTTGGAGCGCTAAGAGAGTACTAGTGGAAAAAGGAATATATTCAAATATAAACTACACAGAAGCATTCTGTGAAACTTCTTTCTGATCTGAGCATTCAGCTAACAGAGTTAAACCATACTTTTGATTGAGCAGTTTTGAAACACTCTGTCTGTAGAAAATGCAACTGGACTTCGTAGCGCTAAGTGGGTAATAGTGGAAAAAAGAATACGTTCAAATATAAACTACACAGAAGCATTGTATGAAACTTCTTTCTGTTCTGTGCATTCAACTAACAGAGTTGAACCTTACTTTTGATTGAGCCTTTCTGAAACACTCTTTCTGTAGAAACTGCAATTGGACATTCTGAGCGCTAGGAGGCCTATATTGGGAAAAAGAATGTCTACAAATAAAAACTACACAGAAGAATTGTGTGAAACTACTTTCTGTTCTGTTTGTTCAACTAAAAGAGTTGAACCTTAGTTTTGATTGAGCCGTTCTTAAACACTCTTTCTGTAGAAAATGCAAGTGGAGATTCGGAGCGCTAAGAGGGTAATAGTGGAAAAAGGAATGTCTCCAAATATAAACTACACAGAATTATTGTGTGAAACTTCTTTCTGATCTGTGCATTCAGCTAACAGAGTTAAACCATACTTTTGATTGAGCAGATCTGAACACACTTTCTGTAGAAAATGCAACTGGACATTTGGAGCGCTAAGAGAGTAGTAGTGGAAAAAGCAATATATTCAAATATAAACTACACAGAAGCATTCTGTGAAACTTCTTTCTGATCTGAGCATTCAGCTAACAGATTTAAACCATACTTTTGATTGAGCAGTTTTGAAACACTCTGTCGGTAGAAAATGCAACTGGACATTCGTAGCGCTAAGTGGGTAATAGTGGAAAGAAGAATACGTACAAATATAAACTACACAGAAGCATTGTATGAAACTTCTTTCTGTTCTGTGCATTCAACTAACAGAGTTGAACTTTACCTTTGATTGAGCCTTTCTGAAACACTCTTTCTGTAGAAACTGCAATTGGACATTCTGAGCGCTAAGAGGCCTATATTGGGAAAAATAATATCTTCAAATAAAAACTACACAGAAGCATTGTGTGAAACTTATTTCTGATATGTTCATTAAGCTAACAGAGTTAAACCATACTTTTGATTGCACAGTTCTGAACACTCTTTCTGTAGAAAATGCAAGTGGACATTCGGAGCGCTAAGAGGGTAATAGTGGAAAAAGGAATATATTCAAATATAAACTACACAGTAGCATTCTGTGAAAATTCTTTCTGTTCTGTGCATTCAACTAACAGAGTTGAACCTTACTTTTGATTGAGCCGTTCTGAAACACTCTTTCTGTAGAAACTGCAATTGGACATGCTAAGCGCTAAGAGGCCTACATTGGGAAAAAGAATATCTTCAAATAAAAACTACACAGATGCATTCTGTGAAACTTATTTCTGATCTGTAAATTCAGTTAACAGAGATAAAACATATTTTTGATTGAGCAGTTATGAAAGATTCTTTTTGTAGAAAATGCAAGTGGAGATTCGGAGCGCTAAGAGGGTAATAGTGGAAAAAGGAATGTCTTCAAATATAAACTACACAGAATCATTCGGTGAAACTTCTTTCTTATCTGTGCATTCAGCTAACAGAGTTAAACCATACTTTTGATTGAGCAGATCAGAACACTCTTTCTGTAGAATATGCAACTGGACATTTGGAGCGCTAAGAGCGTAGTAGTGGAAAAAGGAATATATTCATATATAAACAACACAGAAGCATTGTGTGAAACTTCTTTCTGATCTGAGCATTCAGCTAACAGAGTTAAACCATACTTTTGATTGAGCAGTTTTGAAACACTCTGTCTGTAGAAAATGCAACTGGACATTCGTAGCGCTAAGTGGGTAATAGTGGAAAAAAGAATATGTTCAAATATAAACTACACAGAAGCATTGTATGAAACTTCTTTCTGTTCTGTGCATTCAACTAACAGAGTTGAACCTTACTTTTGATTGAGCCTTTCTGAAACACTCTTTCTGTAGAAACTGCAATTGGACATTCTGAGCGCTAGGAGGCCTATATTGGGAAAAAGAATGTCTACAAATAAAAACTACACAGAAGAATTGTGTGAAACTTCTTTCTGTTCTGTTTGTTCAACTAAAAGAGTTGAACCTTAGTTTTGATTGAGCCGTTCTGAAACACCCTTTCTGTAGAAAATGCAAGTGGAGATTCGGAGCGCTAAGAGGGTAATAGTGGAAAAAGGAATGTCTCCAAATATAAACTACACAGAATCATTCTCTGAAACTTCTTTCTGATCTGTGCATTCAGCTAACAGTGTTAAACCATACTTTTGATTGAGCAGATCTGAACACTCTTTCTGTAGAAAATGCAACTGGACATTTGGAGCGCTAAGAGAGTACTAGTGGAAAAAGGAATATATTCAAATATAAACTACACAGAAGCATTCTGTGAAACTTCTTTCTGATCTGAGCATTCAGCTAACAGAGTTAAACCATACTTTTGATTGAGCAGTTTTGAAACACTCTGTCTGTAGAAAATGCAACTGGACATTCGTAGCGCTAAGTGGGTAATAGTGGAAAAAAGAATACGTTCAAATATAAACTACACAGAAGCATTGTATGAAACTTCTTTCTTTTCTGTGCATTCAACTAACAGAGTTGAACTTTACTTTTGATTGAGCCGTTCTGAAATACTCTTTCTGTAGAAACTGCAATTGGACATTCTGAGCGCTAAGAGGCCTATATTGGGAAAAAGAATGTCTACAAATAAAAACTACACAGAAGAATTGTGTGAAACTTCTTTCTGTTCTGTTTGTTCAACTAAAAGAGTTGAACTTTAGTTTTGATTGAGCCGTTCTGAAACACTCTTTCTGTAGAAAATGCAAGTGGAGATTCGGAGCGCTAAGAGGGTAATAGTGGAAAAAGGAATGTCTCCAAATATAAACTACACAGAATCATTGTGTGAAACTTCTTTCTGATCTGTGCATTCAGCTAACAGAGTTAAACCATAGTTTTGATTGAGCAGATCTGAACACTCTTTCTGTAGAAAATGCAACTGGACATTTGGAGCGCTAAGAGAGTACTAGTGGAAAACGGAATATATTCAAATATAAACTACACAGAAGCATTCTGTGAAACTTCTTTCTGATCTGAGCATTCAGCTAACAGAGTTAAACCATACTTTTGATTGAGCAGTTTTGAAACACTCTGTCTGTCGAAAATGCAACTGGACATTCGTAGCGCTAAGTGGGTAATAGTGGAAAAAAGAATATGTTCAAATATAAACTACACAGAAGCATTGTATGAAACAACTTTCTGTTCTGTGCATTCAACTAACAGAGTTGAACCTTACATTTGATTGAGCCTTTCTGAAACACTCTTTCTGTAGAAACTGCAATTGGACATTCTGAGCGCTAAGAGGCCTCTATTGGGAAAAATAATATCTTCAAATAAAAACTACACAGAAGCATTGTGTGAAACTTATTTCTGATATGTTCATTAAGCTAACAGAGTTAAACCATACTTTTGATTGCGCAGTTCTGAACACTCTTTCTGTAGAAAATGCAAGTGGACATTCGGAGCGCTAAGAGGGTAATAGTGGAAAAAGGAATATATTCAAATGTAAACTACACAGTAGCATTCTGTGAAAATTCTTTCTGTTCTGTGCATTCAACTAACAGAGTTGCACCTTACTTTTGATTGAGCCGTTCTGAAACACTCTTTCTGTAGAAACTGCAATTGGACATGCTAAGCGCTAAGAGGCCTACATTGGGAAAAAGAATATCTTCAAATAAAAACTACACAGATGCATTCTGTGAAACTTATTTCTGATCTGTAAATTCAGTTAACAGAGATAAAACATATTTTTGATTGAGCAGTTATGAAACACTCTTTTTGTAGAAAATGCAAGTGGAGATTCGGAGCGCTAAGAGGGTAATAGTGGAAAAAGGAATGTCTTCAAATATAAACAACACAGAATCATTCGGTGAAATTTCTTTCTGATCTGTGCATTCAGCTAACAGAGGTAAACCATACTTTTGATTGAGCAGATCTGAACATTCTTTCTGTAGAAAATGCAACTGGACATTTGGAGCGCTAAGAGCGTAGTAGTGGAAAAAGGAATATATTCAAATATAAACTACACAGAAGCATTCTGTGAAACTTCTTTCTGATCTGAGCATTCAGCTAACAGAGTTAAACCATACTTTTGATTGAGCAGTTTTGAAACAGTCTGTCTGTAGAAAATGCAACTGGACATTCGTAGCGCTAAGTGGGTAATAGTGGAAAAAAGAATATGTTCAAATATAAACTACACAGAAGCATTGTATGAAACTTCTTTCTGTTCTGTGCATTCAACTAACAGAGTTGAACCTTACTTTTGATTGAGCCGTTCTGAAATACTCTTTCTGTAGAAACTGCAATTGGACATTCTGAGCGCTAGGAGGCCTATATTGGGAAAAAGAATGTCTACAAATAAAAACTACACAGAAGAATTGTGTGAAACTTCTTTCTGTTCTGTTTGTTCAACTAAAAGAGTTGAACCTTAGTTTTGATTGAGCCGTTCTGAAACACTCTTTCTGTAGAAAATGCAAGTGGAGATTCGGAGCGCTAAGAGGGTAATAGTGGAAAAAGGAATGTCTCCAAATATAAACTACACAGAATCATTCTCTGAAACTTCTTTCTGATCTGTGCATTCAGCTAACAGAGTTAAACCATACTTTTGATTGAGCAGATCTGAACACTCTTTCTGTAGAAAATGCAACTGGACATTTGGAGCGCTAAGAGAGTACTAGTGGAAAAAGGAATATATTCAAATATAAACTACACAGAAGCATTCTGTGAAACTTCTTTCTGATCTGAGCATTCAGCTAACAGAGTTAAACCATACTTTTGATTGAGCAGTTTTGAAACACTCTGTCTGTAGAAAATGCAACTGGACATTCGTAGCGCTAAGTGGGTAATAGTGGAAAAAAGAATACGTTCAAATATAAACTACACAGAAGCATTGTATGAAACTTCTTTCTGTTCTGTGCATTCAACTAACAGAGTTGAACCTTACTTTTGATTGAGCCTTTCTGAAACACTCTTTCTGTAGAAACTGCAATTGGACATTCTGAGCGCTAGGAGGCCTATATTGGGAAAAAGAATGTCTACAAATAAAAACTACACAGAAGAATTGTGTGAAACTACTTTCTGTTCTGTTTGTTCAACTAAAAGAGTTGAACCTTAGTTTTGATTGAGCCGTTCTTAAACACTCTTTCTGTAGAAAATGCAAGTGGAGATTCGGAGCGCTAAGAGGGTAATAGTGGAAAAAGGAATGTCTCCAAATATAAACTACACAGAATTATTGTGTGAAACTTCTTTCTGATCTGTGCATTCAGCTAACAGAGTTAAACCATACTTTTGATTGAGCAGATCTGAACACACTTTCTGTAGAAAATGCAACTGGACATTTGGAGCGCTAAGAGAGTAGTAGTGGAAAAAGCAATATATTCAAATATAAACTACACAGAAGCATTCTGTGAAACTTCTTTCTGATCTGAGCATTCAGCTAACAGAGTTAAACCATACTTTTGATTGAGCAGTTTTGAAACACTCTGTCTGTAGAAAATGCAACTGGACATTCGTAGCGCTAAGTGGGTAATAGTGGAAAGAAGAATACGTACAAATATAAACTACACAGAAGCATTGTATGAAACTTCTTTCTGTTCTGTGCATTCAACTAACAGAGTTGAACTTTACCTTTGATTGAGCCTTTCTGAAACACTCTTTCTGTAGAAACTGCAATTGGACATTCTGAGCGCTAAGAGGCCTATATTGGGAAAAATAATATCTTCAAATAAAAACTACACAGAAGCATTGTGTGAAACTTATTTCTGATATGTTCATTAAGCTAACAGAGTTAAACCATACTTTTGATTGCACAGTTCTGAACACTCTTTCTGTAGAAAATGCAAGTGGACATTCGGAGCGCTAAGAGGGTAATAGTGGAAAAAGGAATATATTCAAATATAAACTACACAGTAGCATTCTGTGAAAATTCTTTCTGTTCTGTGCATTCAACTAACAGAGTTGAACCTTACTTTTGATTGAGCCGTTCTGAAACACTCTTTCTGTAGAAACTGCAATTGGACATGCTAAGGGCTAAGAGGCCTACATTGGGAAAAAGAATATCTTCAAATAAAAACTACACAGATGCATTCTGTGAAACTTATTTCTGATCTGTAAATTCAGTTAACAGAGATAAAACATATTTTTGATTGAGCAGTTATGAAAGATTCTTTTTGTAGAAAATGCAAGTGGAGATTCGGAGCGCTAAGAGGGTAATAGTGGAAAAAGGAATGTCTTCAAATATAAACTACACAGAATCATTCGGTGAAACTTCTTTCTTATCTGTGCATTCAGCTAACAGAGTTAAACCATACTTTTGATTGAGCAGATCAGAACACTCTTTCTGTAGAAAATGCAACTGGTCATTTGGAGCGCTAAGAGCGTAGTAGTGGAAAAAGGAATATATTCATATATAAACAACACAGAAGCATTGTGTGAAACTTCTTTCTGATCTGAGCATTCAGCTAACAGAGTTAAACCATACTTTTGATTGAGCAGTTTTGAAACACTCTGTCTGTAGAAAATGCAACTGGACATTCGTAGCGCTAAGTGGGTAATAGTGGAAAAAAGAATATGTTCAAATATAAACTACACAGAAGCATTGTATGAAACTTCTTTCTGTTCTGTGCATTCAACTAACAGAGTTGAACCTTACTTTTGATTGAGCCTTTCTGAAACACTCTTTCTGTAGAAACTGCAATTGGACATTCTGAGCGCTAGGAGGCCTATATTGGGAAAAAGAATGTCTAAAAATAAAAACTACACAGAAGAATTGTGTAAAACTTCTTTCTGTTCTGTTTGTTCAACTAAAAGAGTTGAACCTTAGTTTTGATTGAGCCGTTCTGAAACACTCTTTCTGTAGAAAATGCAAGTGGAGATTCGGAGCGCTAAGAGGGTAATAGTGGAAAAAGTAATGTCTCCAAATATAAACTACACGGAATCATTCTGTGAAACTTCTTTCTGATCTGTGCATTCAGCTAACAGAGTTAAACTATACTTTTGATTGAGCAGGTCTGAACACTCTTTCTGTAGAAAATGCAACTGGACATTTGGAGCGCTAAGAGAGTACTAGTGGAAAAAGGAATATATTCAAATATAAACTACACAGAAGCATTCTGTGAAACTTCTTTCTGATCTGAGCATTCAGCTAACAGAGTTAAACCATACTTTTGATTGAGCAGTTTTGAAACACTCTCTCTGTAGAAAATGCAACTGGACATTCGTAGCGCTAAGTGGGTAATAGTGGAAAAAAGAATATGTTCAAATATAAACTACACAGAAGCATTGTATGAAACTTCTTTCTGTTCTGTGCATTCAACTAACAGAGTTGAACCTTACTTTTGATTGAGCCTTTCTGAAACACTCTTTCTGTAGAAACTGCAATTGGACATTCTGAGCGCTAAGAGTCCTCTATTGGGAAAAATAATATCTTCAAATGAAAACTACACAGAAGCATTGTGTGAAACTTATTTCTGATATGTTCATTAAGCTAACAGAGTTAAACCATACTTTTGATTGCGCAGTTCTGAACACTCTTTCTGTAGAAAATGCAAGTGGACATTCGGAGCGCTAAGAGGGTAATAGTGGAAAAAGGAATATATTCATATATAAACTACACAGTAGCATTCTGTGAAAATTCTTTCTGTTCTGTGCATTCAACTAACGGAGTTGAACCTTACTTTTGATTGAGCCGTTCTGAAACACTCTTTCTGTAGAAACTGCAATTGGACATGCTAAGCGCTAAGAGTCCTACATTGGGAAAAAGAATATTTTCAAATAAAAACTACACAGATGCATTCTGTGAAACTTATTTCTGATCTGTAAATTCAGTTAACAGAGATAAAGCATATTTTTGATTGAGCAGTTATGAAACACTCTTTTTGTAGAAAATGCAAGTGGAGATTCGGAGCGCTAAGAGGGTAATAGTGGAAAAAGGAATGTCTTCAAATATAAACTACACAGAATCATTCGATGAAACTTCTTTCTGATCTGTGCATTCATCTAACAGAGTTAAACCATACTTTTGATTGAGCAGATCTGAACACACTTTCTGTAGAAAATGCAACTGGACATTTGGAGCGCTAAGAGCGTAGTAGTGGAAAAAGGAATATATTCAAATATAAACTACACAGAAGCATTGTGTGAAACTTCTTTCTGATCTGAGCATTCAGCTAACAGAGTTAAACCATACTTTTGATTGAGCAGTTTTGAAACTGTCTGTCTGTAGAAAATGCAACTGGACATTCGTAGCGCTAAGTGGGTAATAGTGGAAAAAAGAATATGTTCAAATATAAACTACACAGAAGCATTGTATGAAACTTTTTTCTGTTCTGTGCATTCAACTAACAGAGTTGAACCTTAGTTTTGATTGAGCCGTTCTGAAACACTCTTTCTGTAGAAATTGCAATTGGATATTCTGAGCGCTAGGAGGCATATATTGGGAAAAAGAATGTCTACAAATAAAAACTACACAGAAGAATTGTGTGAAACTTCTTTCTGTTCTGTTTGTTCAACTAAAAGAGTTGAACCTTAGTTTTGATTGAGCCGTTCTGAAACACTCTTTCTGTAGAAAATGCAAGTGGATATTCGGAGCGCTAAGAGGGTAATAGTGGAAAAAGGAATGTCTCCAAATATAAACTACACAGAATCATTCTGTGAAACTTCTTTCTGATCTGTGCATTCAGCTAACAGAGTTAAACCATACTTTTGATTGAGCAGATCTGAACACTCTTTCTGTAGAAAATGCAACTGGACATTTGGAGCGCTAAGAGAGTACTAGTGGAAAAAGGAATATATTCAAATATAAACTACACAGAAGCATTCTGTGAAACTTCTTAATAATCTGAGCATTCAGCTAACAGAGTTAAACCATACTTTTGATTGAGCAGTTTTGAAACACTCTGTCTGTAGAAAATGCAACTGGACATTCGTAGCGCTAAGTGGGTAATAGTGGAAAAAAGAATATGTTCAAATATAAACTACACAGAAGCATTGTATGAAACTTCTTTCTGTTCTGTGCATTCAACTAACAGAGTTGAACCTTACTTTTGATTGAGCCTTTCTGAAACACTCTTTCTGTAGAAACTGCAATTGGACATTCTGAGCGCTAAGAGGCCTCTATTGGGAAAAATAATATCTTCAAATAAAAACTACACAGAAGCATTGTGTGAAACTTATTTCTGATATGTTCATTAAGCTAACAGAGTTAAACCATACTTTTGATTGCGCAGTTCTGAACACTCTTTCTGTAGAAAATGCAAGTGGACATTCGGAGCGCTAAGAGGGTAATAGTGGAAAAAGGAATATATTCAAATATAAACTACACAGTAGCATTCTGTGAAAATTCTTTCTGTTCTGTGCATTCAACTAACAGAGTTGAACCTTACTTTTGATTGAGCCGTTCTGAAACACTCTTTCTGTAGAAACTGCAATTGGACATGCTAAGCGCTAAGAGTCCTACATTGGGAAAAAAAATATCTTCAAATAAAAACTACACAGATGCATTCTGTGAAACTTATTTCTGATCTGTAAATTCAGTTAACAGAGATAAAGCATATTTTTGATTGAGCAGTTATGAAACACTCTTTTTGTAGAAAATGCAAGTGGAGACTCGGAGCGCTAAGAGGGTAATAGTGGAAAAAGGACTGTCTTCAAATATAAACTACACAGAATCATTCGGTGAAACTTCTTTCTGATCTGTGCATTCAGCTAACAGAGTTAAACCATACTTTTGATTGAGCAGATCTGAACACACTTTCTGTAAAAAATGCAACTGGACATTTGGAGCGCTAAGAGCGTAGTAGTGGAAAAAGGAATATATTCAAATATAAACTACACAGAAGCATTCTGTGAAACTTCTTTCTGATCTGAGCATTCAGCTAACAGAGTTAAACCATACTTTTGATTGAGCAGTTTTGAAACAGTCTGTCTGTAGAAAATGCAACTGGACATTCGTAGCGCTAAGTGGGTAATAGTGGAAAAAAGAATATGTTCAAATATAAACTACACAGAAGCATTGTATGAAACTTCTTTCTGTTCTGTGCATTCAACTTACAGAGTTGAACCTTACATTTGATTGAGCCTTTCTGAAACACTCTTTCTGTAGAAACTGCAATTGGACATTCTGAGCGCTAAGAGGCCTCTATTGGGAAAAATAATATCTTCAAATAAAAACTACACAGAAGCATTGTGTGAAACTTATTTCTGATATGTTCATTAAGCTAACAGAGTTAAACCATACTTTTGATTGCGCAGTTCTGAACACTCTTTCTGTAGAAAATGCAAGTGGACATTCGGAGCGCTAAGAGGGTAATAGTGGAAAAAGGAATATATTCAAATATAAACTACACAGTAGCATTCTGTGAAAATTCTTTCTGTTCTGTGCATTCAACTAACAGAGTTGAACCTTACTTTTCATTGAGCCGTTCTGAAACACTCTTTCTGTAGAAACTGCAATTGGACATGCTAAGCGCTAAGAGGCCTACATTGGGAAAAAGAATATCTTCAAATAAAAACTACAGAGATGCATTCTGTGAAACTTATTTCTGATCTGTAAATTCAGTTAACAGAGATAAAACATATTTTTCATTGAGTAGTTATGAAACATTCTTTTTGAAGAAAATGCAAGTGGAGATTCGGAGCGCTAAGAGGGTAATATTGGAAAAAGGAATGTCTTCAAATATAAACTACACAGAATCATTCGGTGAAACCTCTTTCTGATCTGTGCATTCAGCTAACAGAGTTAAACCATACTTTTGATTGAGCAGATCTGAACACTCTTTCTGTAGAAAATGCAACTGGACATTTGGAGCGCTAAGAGAATACTAGTGGAAAAAGGAATATATTCAAATATAAACTACACAGAAGCATTCTGTGAAACTTCTTTCTGATCTGAGCATTCAGCTAACAGAGTTAAACCATACTTTTGATTGAGCAGTTTTGAAACACTCTGTCTGTAGAAAATGCAACTGGACATTCGTAGCGCTAAGTGGGTAATAGTGGAAAAAAGAATATGTTCAAATATAAACTACACAGAAGCATTGTATGAAACTTCTTTCTGTTCTGTGCATTCAACTAACAGAGTTGAACCTTACTTTTGATTGAGCCGTTCTGAAACACTCTTTCTGTAGAAACTGCAATTGGACATTCTGAGCGCTAAGAGGCCTATATTGGGAAAAATAATATCTTCAAATAAAAACTACACAGAAGCATTGTGTGAAACTTATTTCTGATATGTTCATTAAGCTAACAGAGTTAAACCATACTTTTGATTGCGCAGTTCGGAACACTCTTTCTGTAGAAAATGCAAGCGGACATTCGGAGCGCTAAGAGGGTAATAGTGGAAAAAGGAATATATTCAAATATAAACTACACAGTAGCATTCTGCGAAAATTCTTTCTGTTCTGTGCATTCAACTAACAGAGTTGAACCTTACTTTTGATTGAGCCGTTCTGAAACACTCTTTCTGTAGAAACTGCAATTGGACATGCTAAGCGCTAAGAGGCCTACATTGGGAAAAAGAATATCTTCAAATAAAAACTACACAGATGCATTCTGTGAAACATATTTCTGATCTGTAAATTCAGTTAACAGAGATAAAACATATTTTTGATTGAGCAGTTATGAAACACTCTTTTTGTAGAAAATGCAAGTGGAGATTCGGAGCGCTAAGAGGGTAATATTGGAAAAAGGAATGTCTTCAAATATAAACTACACAGAATCATTCGGTGAAACTTCTTTCTGATCTGTGCATTCAGCTAACAGAGTTAAAACATACTTTTGATTGAGCAGATCTGATCACTCTTTCTGTAGAAAATGCAACTGGACATTTGGAGCGCTAAGAGCGTAGTAGTGGAAAAAGGAATATATTCAAATATAAACTACACAGAAGCATTCTGTGAAACTTCTTTCTGATCTGAGCATTCAGCTAACAGAGTTAAACCATACTTTTGATTGAGCAGTTTTGAAACACTCTGTCTGTAGAAAATGCAACTGGACATTCGTAGCGCTAAGTGGGTAATAGTGGAAAAAAGAATATGTTCAAATATAAACTACACAGAAGCATTGTATGAAACTTCTTTCTGTTCTGTGCATTCAACTAACAGAGTTGAACCTTACTTTTGATTGAGCCGTTCTGAAACACTCTTTCTGTAGAAACTGCAATTGGACATTCTGAGCGCTAAGAGGCCTATATTGGGAAAAAGAATGTCTACAAATAAAAACTACACAGAAGAATTGTGTGAAACTTCTTTCTGTTCTGTTTGTTCAACTAAAAGAGTTGAACCTTAGTTTTGATTGAGCCGTTCTGAAACACTCTTTCTGTAGAAAATGCAAGTGGAGATTCGGAGCGCTAAGAGGGTAATAGTGGAAAAAGGTATGTCTCCAAATATAAACTATACAGAATCATTCTGTGAAACTTCTTTCTGATCTGTGCATTCAGCTAACAGAGTTAAACCATACTTTTGATTGAGCAGATCTGAACACTCTTTCTGTAGAAAATGCAACTGGACATTTGGAGCGCTAAGAGAGTAGTAGTGGAAAAAGGAATATATTCAAATATAAACTACACAGAAGCATTCTGTGAAACTTCTTTCTGATCTGAGCATTCAGCTAACAGAGTTAAACCATACTTTTGATTGAGCAGTTTTGAAACACTCTGTCTGTAGAAAATGCAACTGGACATTCGTAGCGCTAAGTGGGTAATAGTGGAATAAAAATATGTTCAAATATAAACTACACAGAAGCATTGTATGAAACTTCTTTCTGTTCTGTGCATTCAACTAACAGAGTTGAACTTACGTTTGATTGAGCCTTTCTGAAACACTCTTTCTGTAGAAACTGCAATTGGACATTCTGAGTGCTAAGAGGCCTATATTGGGAAAAATAATATCTTCAAATAAAAACTACACAGAAGCATTGTGTGAAATTTATTTCTGATATGTTCATTAAGCTAACAGAGTTAAACCATACTTTTGATTGCACAGTTCTGAACACTCTTTCTGTTGAAAATGCAAGTGGACATTCGGAGCGCTAAGAGGGTAATAGTGGAAAAAGGAATATATTCAAATATAAACTACACAGTAGCATTCTGTGAAAATTCTTTCTGTTCTGTGCATTCAACTAAGAGAGTTGAACCTTACTTTTGATTGAGCCGTTCTGAAACACTCTCTCTGTAGAAACTGCAATTGGACATGCTAAGCGCTAAGAGGCCTACATTGGGAAAAAGTATATCTTCAAATAAAAACTACACAGATGCATTCTGTGAAACTTATTTCTGATCTGTAAATTCAGTTAACAGAGATAAAACATATTTTTGATTGAGCAGTTATGAAACCCTCTTTTTGTAGAAAATGCAAGTGGAGATTCGGAGCGCTAAGAGGGTAATAGTGGAAAAAGTAATGTCTTCAAATATAAACTACACAGAATCATTCGGTGAAACTTCTTTCTGATCTGTGCATTCAGCTAACAGAGTTAAACCATACTTTTGATTGAGCAGATCAGAACACTCTTTCTGTAGAAAATGCAACTGGACATTTGGAGCGCTAAGAGCGTAGTAATGGAAAAAGGAATATATTCAAATATAAACAACACAGAAGCATTCTGTGAAACTTCTTTCTGATCTGAGCATTCAGCTAACAGAGTTAAACCATACTTTTGATTGAGCAGTTTTGAAACACTCTGTCTGTAGAAAATGCAACTGGACATTCGTAGCGCTAAGTGGGTATAGTGGAAAAAAGAATATGTTCAAATATAAACTACACAGAAGCATTGTATGAAAATTCTTTCTGTTCTGTGCATTCAACTAACAGAGTTGAACCTTACCTTTGATTGAGCCGTTCTGAAACACTCTTTCTGTAGAAACTGCAATTGGACATTCTGAGCGCTAGGAGGCCTATATTGGGAAAAAGAATGTCTACAAATAAAAACTACACAGAAGAATTGTGTGAAACTTCGTTCTGTTCTGTTTGTTCAACTAAAAGAGTTGAACCTTGGTTTTGATTGAGCCGTTCTGAAACACTCTTTCTGTAGAAAATGCAAGTGGAGATTCGGAGCGCTAGGAGGGTAATAGTGGAAAAAGGAATGTCTCCAAATATAAACTACACAGAATCATTCTGTGAAACTTCTTTCTGATCTGTGCATTCAGCTAACAGAGTTAAACCATACTTTTGATTGAGCAGATCTGAACACTCTTTCTGTAGAAAATGCAACTGGACATTTGGAGCGCTAAGAGAGTACTAGTGGAAAAAGGAATATATTCAAATATAAACTACACAGAAGCATTCTGTGAAACTTCTTTCTGATCTGAGCATTCAGCTAACAGAGTTAAACTATACTTTTGATTGAGCAGTTTTGAAACACTCTGTCTGTAGAAAATTCAACTGGACATTCGTAGCGCTAAGTGGGTAATAGTGGAAAAAAGAATATGTTCAAATATAAACTACACAGAAGCATTGTATGAAACTCCTTTCTGTTCTGTGCATTCAACTAACAGAGTTGAACCTTACTTTTGATTGAGCCGTTCTGAAACACTCTTTCTGTAGCAACTGCAATTGGACATTTTGAGCACTAGGAGGCCTATATTGGGAAAAAGAATGTCTACAAATAAAAACTACACAGAAGAATTGTGTGAAACTTCTTTCTGTTCTGTTTGTTCAACTAAAAGAGTTGAACCTTAGTTTTGATTGAGCCGTTCTGAAACACTCTTTCTGTAGAAAATGCAAGTGGAGATTCGGAGCACTAAGAGGGTAATAGTGGAAAAAGGAATGTCTCCAAATATAAACTACACAGAATCATTCTGTGAAACTTCTTTCTGATCTGTGCATTCAGCTAACAGAGTTAAACCATACTTTTGATTGAGCAGATCTGAACACTCTTTCTGTAGAAAATGCAACTGGACATTTGGAGCGCTAAGAGAGTAGTAGTGGAAAAAGGAATATATTCAAATATAAACTACACAGAAGCATTCTGTGAAACTTCTTTCTGATCTGAGCATTCAGCTTACAGAGTTAAACCATACTTTTGATTGAGCAGTTTTGAAACACTCTGTCTGTAGAAAATGCAACTGGACATTCGTAGCGCTAAGTGGGTAATAGTGGAAAAAAGAATATGTTCAAATATAAACTACACAGAAGCATTGTATGAAACTTCTTTCTGTTCTGTGCATTCAACTAACAGAGTTGAACCTTACTTTTGATTGAGCCGTTCTGAAACACTCTTTCTGTAGAAACTGCAATTGGACATTTTGAGCGCTAGGAGGCCTATATTGGGAAAAAGAATGTCTACAAATAAAAACTACACAGCAGAATTGTGTGAAACCACTTTCTGTTCTGTTTGTTCAACTAAAAGAGTTGAACCTTAGTTTTGATTGAGCCGTTCTGAAACACTCTTTCTGTAGAAAATGCAAGTGGAGATTCGGAGCGCTAAGTGGGTAATAGTGGAAAAAGGAATGTCTCCAAATATAAACTACACAGAATTATTCTGTGAAACTTCTTTCTGATCTGTGCATTCAGCTAACAGAGTTAAACCATACTTTTGATTGAGCAGATCTGAACACTCTTTCTGTAGAAAATGCAACTGGACATTTGGAGCGCTAAGAGAGTAGTAGTGGAAAAAGGAATATATTCAAATATAAACTACACAGAAGCATTCTGTGAAACTTCTTTCTGATCTGAGCATTCAGCTAACAGAGTTAAACCATACTTTTGATTGAGCAGTTTTGAAACACTCTGTCTGTAGAAAATGCAACTGGACATTCGTAGCGCTAAGTGGGTAATAGTGGAATAAAAATATGTTCAAATATAAACTACACAGAAGCATTGTATGAAACTTCTTTCTGTTCAGTGCATTCAACTAACAGAGTTGAACCTTACTTTTGATTGAGCCTTTCTGAAACACTCTTTCTGTAGAAACTGCAATTGGACATTCTGAGCGCTAAGAGGACTCTATTGGGAAAAATAATATCTTCAAATAAAAACTACACAGAAGCATTGTGTGAAACTTATTTCTGATATGTTCATTAAGCTAACAGAGTTAAACCATAGTTTTGATTGCGCAGTTCTGAACACTCTTTCTGTAGAAAATGCAAGTGGACATTCGGAGCGCTAAGAGGGTAATAGTGGAAAAAGGAATATATTCAAATATAAACTACACAGTAGCATTCTGTGAAAATTCTTTCTGTTCTGTGCATTCAACTAACAGAGTTGAACCTTACTTTTGATTGAGCCGTTCTGAAACACTCTTTCTGTAGAAACTGCAATTGGACATGCTAAGCGCTAAGAGGCCTACATTGGGAAAAAGAATATCTTCAAATAAAAACTACACAGATGCATTCTGTGAAACTTATTTCTGATCTGTAAATTCAGTTAACAGAGATAAAACATATTTTTGATTGAGCAGTTATGAAACACTCTTTTTGTAGAAAATGCAAGTGGAGATTCGGAGCGCTAAGGGGGTAATAGTGGAAAAAGGAATGTCTTCAAATATAAACTACACAGAATCATTCGGTGAAACTTCTTTCTGATCTGTGCATTCAGCTACAGAGTTAAACCATACTTTTGATTGAGCAGATCTCAACACTCTTTCTGTAGAAAATGCAACTGGACATTTGGAGCGCTAAGAGCGTAGTAGTGGAAATAGGAATATATTCAAATATAAACTACACAGAAGCATTCTGTGAAACTACTTTCTGATCTGAGCATTCAGCTAAGAGAGTTAAACCATACTTTTGATTGAGCAGTTTTGAAACACTCTGTCTGTAGAAAATGCAACTGGACATTCGTAGCGCTAAGTGGGTAATAGTGGAAAAAAGAATACGTTCAAATATAAACTACACAGAAGCATTGTATTAAACTTCTTTCTGTTCTGTGCATTCAACTAACAGAGTTGAACTTACGTTTGATTGAGCCTTTCTGAAACACTCTTTCTGTAGAAACTGCAATTGGACATTCTGAGCGCTAAGAGGCCTATATTGGGAAAAATAATATCTTCAAATAAAAACTACACAGAAGCATTGTGTGAAACTTATTTCTGATATGTTCATTAAGCTAACAGAGTTAAACCATACTTTTGATTGTGCAGTTCTGAACACTCCTTCTGTAGAAAATGCAAGTGGAGATTCGGAGCGCTAAGAGGGTAATAGTGGAAAAAGGAATATCTACAAATATAAACTACACAGAATCATACTGTGAAACTTCTTTCTGATCTGTGCATTCAGCTAACAGAGTTAAACCATACTTTTGATTGAGCAGTTTTGAAACACTCTGTCTGTAGAAAATGCAACTGGACATTCGTAGCGCTAAGTGGGTAATAGTGGAAAAAAGAATACGTTCAAATATAAACTACACAGAAGCATTGTATGAAACTTCTTTCTGTTCTGTGCATTCAACTAACAGAGTTGAACTTACGTTTGATTGAGCCTTTCTGAAACACTCTTTCTGTAGAAACTGCAATTGGACATTCTGAGCGCTAAGAGGCCTATATTGGGAAAAATAATATCTTCAAATAAAAACTACACAGAAGCATTGTGTGAAACTTATTTCTGATATGTTCATTAAGCTAACAGAGTTAAACCATACTTTTGATTGCACAGTTCTGAACACTCTTTCTGTAGAAAATGCAAGTGGACATTCGGAGCGCTAAGAGGGTAATAGTGGAAAAAGGAATATATTCAAATATAAACTACACAGTAGCATTCTGTGAAAATTCTTTCTGTTCTGTGCATTCAACTAAGAGAGTTGAACCTTACTTTTGATTGAGCCGTTCTGAAACACTCTCTCTGTAGAAACTGCAATTGGACATGCTAAGCGCTAAGAGGCCTACATTGGGAAAAAGTATATCTTCAAATAAAAACTACACAGATGCATTCTGTGAAACTTATTTCTGATCTGTAAATTCAGTTAACAGAGATAAAACATATTTTTGATTGAGCAGTTATGAAACCCTCTTTTTGTAGAAAATGCAAGTGGAGATTCGGAGCGCTAAGAGGGTAATAGTGGAAAAAGGAATGTCTTCAAATATAAACTACACAGAATCATTCGGTGAAACTTCTTTCTGATCTGTGCATTCAGCTAACAGAGTTAAACCATACTTTTGATTGAGCAGATCAGAACACTCTTTCTGTAGAAAATGCAACTGGACATTTGGAGCGCTAAGAGCGTAGTAATGGAAAAAGGAATATATTCAAATATAAACAACACAGAAGCATTCTGTGAAACTTCTTTCTGATCTGAGCATTCAGCTAACAGAGTTAAACCATACTTTTGATTGAGCAGTTTTGAAACACTCTGTCTGTAGAAAATGCAACTGGACATTCGTAGCGCTAAGTGGGTATAGTGGAAAAAAGAATATGTTCAAATATAAACTACACAGAAGCATTGTATGAAAATTCTTTCTGTTCTGTGCATTCAACTAACAGAGTTGAACCTTACCTTTGATTGAGCCGTTCTGAAACACTCTTTCTGTAGAAACTGCAATTGGACATTCTGAGCGCTAGGAGGCCTATATTGGGAAAAAGAATGTCTACAAATAAAAACTACACAGAAGAATTGTGTGAAACTTCGTTCTGTTCTGTTTGTTCAACTAAAAGAGTTGAACCTTGGTTTTGATTGAGCCGTTCTGAAACACTCTTTCTGTAGAAAATGCAAGTGGAGATTCGGAGCGCTAGGAGGGTAATAGTGGAAAAAGGAATGTCTCCAAATATAAACTACACAGAATCATTCTGTGAAACTTCTTTCTGATCTGTGCATTCAGCTAACAGAGTTAAACCATACTTTTGATTGAGCAGATCTGAACACTCTTTCTGTAGAAAATGCAACTGGACATTTGGAGCGCTAAGAGAGTACTAGTGGAAAAAGGAATATATTCAAATATAAACTACACAGAAGCATTCTGTGAAATTTCTTTCTGATCTGAGCATTCAGCTAACAGAGTTAAACTATACTTTTGATTGAGCAGTTTTGAAACACTCTGTCTGTAGAAAATTCAACTGGACATTCGTAGCGCTAAGTGGGTAATAGTGGAAAAAAGAATATGTTCAAATATAAACTACACAGAAGCATTGTATGAAACTCCTTTCTGTTCTGTGCATTCAACTAACAGAGTTGAACCTTACTTTTGATTGAGCCGTTCTGAAACACTCTTTCTGTAGCAACTGCAATTGGACATTTTGAGCACTAGGAGGCCTATATTGGGAAAAAGAATGTCTACAAATAAAAACTACACAGAAGAATTGTGTGAAACTTCTTTCTGTTCTGTTTGTTCAACTAAAAGAGTTGAACCTTAGTTTTGATTGAGCCGTTCTGAAACACTCTTTCTGTAGAAAATGCAAGTGGAGATTCGGAGCACTAAGAGGGTAATAGTGGAAAAAGGAATGTCTCCAAATATAAACTACACAGAATCATTCTGTGAAACTTCTTTCTGATCTGTGCATTCAGCTAACAGAGTTAAACCATACTTTTGATTGAGCAGATCTGAACACTCTTTCTGTAGAAAATGCAACTGGACATTTGGAGCGCTAAGAGAGTAGTAGTGGAAAAAGGAATATATTCAAATATAAACTACACAGAAGCATTCTGTGAAACTTCTTTCTGATCTGAGCATTCAGCTTACAGAGTTAAACCATACTTTTGATTGAGCAGTTTTGAAACACTCTGTCTGTAGAAAATGCAACTGGACATTCGTAGCGCTAAGTGGGTAATAGTGGAAAAAAGAATATGTTCAAATATAAACTACACAGAAGCATTGTATGAAACTTCTTTCTGTTCTGTGCATTCAACTAACAGAGTTGAACCTTACTTTTGATTGAGCCGTTCTGAAACACTCTTTCTGTAGAAACTGCAATTGGACATTTTGAGCGCTAGGAGGCCTATATTGGGAAAAAGAATGTCTACAAATAAAAACTACACAGCAGAATTGTGTGAAACCACTTTCTGTTCTGTTTGTTCAACTAAAAGAGTTGAACCTTAGTTTTGATTGAGCCGTTCTGAAACACTCTTTCTGTAGAAAATGCAAGTGGAGATTCGGAGCGCTAAGTGGGTAATAGTGGAAAAAGGAATGTCTCCAAATATAAACTACACAGAATTATTCTGTGAAACTTCTTTCTGATCTGTGCATTCAGCTAACAGAGTTAAACCATACTTTTGATTGAGCAGATCTGAACACTCTTTCTGTAGAAAATGCAACTGGACATTTGGAGCGCTAAGAGAGTAGTAGTGGAAAAAGGAATATATTCAAATATAAACTACACAGAAGCATTCTGTGAAACTTCTTTCTGATCTGAGCATTCAGCTAACAGAGTTAAACCATACTTTTGATTGAGCAGTTTTGAAACACTCTGTCTGTAGAAAATGCAACTGGACATTCGTAGCGCTAAGTGGGTAATAGTGGAATAAAAATATGTTCAAATATAAACTACACAGAAGCATTGTATGAAACTTCTTTCTGTTCAGTGCATTCAACTAACAGAGTTGAACCTTACTTTTGATTGAGCCTTTCTGAAACACTCTTTCTGTAGAAACTGCAATTGGACATTCTGAGCGCTAAGAGGCCTCTATTGGGAAAAATAATATCTTCAAATAAAAACTACACAGAAGCATTGTGTGAAACTTATTTCTGATATGTTCATTAAGCTAACAGAGTTAAACCATAGTTTTGATTGCGCAGTTCTGAACACTCTTTCTGTAGAAAATGCAAGTGGACATTCGGAGCGCTAAGAGGGTAATAGTGGAAAAAGGAATATATTCAAATATAAACTACACAGTAGCATTCTGTGAAAATTCTTTCTGTTCTGTGCATTCAACTAACAGAGTTGAACCTTACTTTTGATTGAGCCGTTCTGAAACACTCTTTCTGTAGAAACTGCAATTGGACATGCTAAGCGCTAAGAGGCCTACATTGGGAAAAAGAATATCTTCAAATAAAAACTACACAGATGCATTCTGTGAAACTTATTTCTGATCTGTAAATTCAGTTAACAGAGATAAAACATATTTTTGATTGAGCAGTTATGAAACACTCTTTTTGTAGAAAATGCAAGTGGAGATTCGGAGCGCTAAGGGGGTAATAGTGGAAAAAGGAATGTCTTCAAATATAAACTACACAGAATCATTCGGTGAAACTTCTTTCTGATCTGTGCATTCAGCTACAGAGTTAAACCATACTTTTGATTGAGCAGATCTCAACACTCTTTCTGTAGAAAATGCAACTGGACATTTGGAGCGCTAAGAGCGTAGTAGTGGAAATAGGAATATATTCAAATATAAACTACACAGAAGCATTCTGTGAAACTACTTTCTGATCTGAGCATTCAGCTAAGAGAGTTAAACCATACTTTTGATTGAGCAGTTTTGAAACACTCTGTCTGTAGAAAATGCAACTGGACATTCGTAGCGCTAAGTGGGTAATAGTGGAAAAAAGAATACGTTCAAATATAAACTACACAGAAGCATTGTATTAAACTTCTTTCTGTTCTGTGCATTCAACTAACAGAGTTGAACTTACGTTTGATTGAGCCTTTCTGAAACACTCTTTCTGTAGAAACTGCAATTGGACATTCTGAGCGCTAAGAGGCCTATATTGGGAAAAATAATATCTTCAAATAAAAACTACACAGAAGCATTGTGTGAAACTTATTTCTGATATGTTCATTAAGCTAACAGAGTTAAACCATACTTTTGATTGTGCAGTTCTGAACACTCCTTCTGTAGAAAATGCAAGTGGAGATTCGGAGCGCTAAGAGGGTAATAGTGGAAAAAGGAATATCTACAAATATAAACTACACAGAATCATTCTGTGAAACTTCTTTCTGATCTGTGCATTCAGCTAACAGAGTTAAACCATACTTTTGATTGAGCAGTTTTGAAACACTCTGTCTGTAGAAAATGCAACTGGACATTCGTAGCGCTAAGTGGGTAATAGTGGAAAAAAGAATACGTTCAAATATAAACTACACAGAAGCATTGTATGAAACTTCTTTCTGTTCTGTGCATTCAACTAACAGAGTTGAACTTACGTTTGATTGAGCCTTTCTGAAACACTCTTTCTGTAGAAACTGCAATTGGACATTCTGAGCGCTAAGAGGCCTATATTGGGAAAAATAATATCTTCAAATAAAAACTACACAGAAGCATTGTGTGAAACTTATTTCTGATATGTTCATTAAGCTAACAGAGTTAAACCATACTTTTGATTGCACAGTTCTGAACACTCTTTCTGTAGAAAATGCAAGTGGACATTCGGAGCGCTAAGAGGGTAATAGTGGAAAAAGGAATATATTCAAATATAAACTACACAGTAGCATTCTGTGAAAATTCTTTCTGTTCTGTGCATTCAACTAAGAGAGTTGAACCTTACTTTTGATTGAGCCGTTCTGAAACACTCTTTCTGTAGAAACTGCAATTGGACATGCTAAGCGCTAAGAGGCCTACATTAGGAAAAAGTATATCTTCAAATAAAAACTACACAGATGCATTCTGTGAAACTTATTTCTGATCTGTAAATTCAGTTAACAGAGTTAAAACATATTTTTGATTGAGCAGTTATGAAACCCTCTTTTTGTAGAAAATGCAAGTGGAGATTCGGAGCGCTAAGAGGGTAATAGTGGAAAAAGGAATGTCTTCAAATATAAACTACACAGAATCATTCGGTGAAACTTCTTTCTGATCTGTGCATTCAGCTAACAGAGTTAAACCATACTTTTGATTGAGCAGATCAGAACACTCTTTCTGTAGAAAATGCAACTGGACATTTGGAGCGCTAAGAGCGTAGTAGTGGAAAAAGGAATATATTCAAATATAAACAACACAGAAGCATTCTGTGAAACTTCTTTCTGATCTGAGCATTCAGCTAACAGAGTTAAACCATACTTTTGATTGAGCAGTTTTGAAACACTCTGTCTGTAGAAAATGCAACTGGACATTCGTAGCGCTAAGTGGGTATAGTGGAAAAAAGAATATGTTCAAATATAAACTACACAGAAGCATTGTATGAAAATTCTTTCTGTTCTGTGCATTCAACTAACAGAGTTGAACCTTACCTTTGATTGAGCCGTTCTGAAACACTCTTTCTGTAGAAACTGCAGTTGGACATTCTGAGCGCTAGGAGGCCTATATTGGGAAAAAGAATGTCTACAAATAAAAACTACACAGAAGAATTGTGTGAAACTTCGTTCTGTTCTGTTTGTTCAACTAAAAGAGTTGAACCTTGGTTTTGATTGAGCCGTTCTGAAACACTCTTTCTGTAGAAAATGCAAGTGGAGATTCGGAGCGCTAGGAGGGTAATAGTGGAAAAAGGAATGTCTCCAAATATAAACTACACAGAATCATTCTGTGAAACTTCTTTCTGATCTGTGCATTCAGCTAACAGAGTTAAACCATACTTTTGATTGAGCAGATCTGAACACTCTTTCTGTAGAAAATGCAACTGGACATTTGGAGCGCTAAGAGAGTAGTAGTGGAAAAAGGAATATATTCAAATATAAACTACACAGAAGCATTCTGTGAAACTTCTTTCTGATCTGAGCATTCAGCTAACAGAGTTAAACTATACTTTTGATTGAGCAGTTTTGAAACACTCTGTCTGTAGAAAATTCAACTGGACATTCGTAGCGCTAAGTGGGTAATAGTGGAAAAAAGAATATGTTCAAATATAAACTACACAGAAGCATTGTATGAAACTACTTTCTGTTCTGTGCATTCAACTAACAGAGTTGAACCTTACTTTTGATTGAGCCGTTCTGAAACACTCTTTCTGTAGCAACTGCAATTGGACATTTTGAGCACTAGGTGGCCTATATTGGGAAAAAGAATGTCTACAAATAAAAACTACACAGAAGAATTGTGTGAAACTTCTTTCTGTTCTGTTTGTTCAACTAAAAGCGTTGAACCTTAGTTTTGATTGAGCCGTTCTGAAACACTCTTTCTGTAGAAAATGCAAGTGGAGTTTCGGAGCGCTAAGAGGGTAATAGTGGAAAAAGGAATGTCTCCAAATATAAACTACACAGAATCATTCTGTGAAACTTCTTTCTGATCTGTGCATTCAGCTAACAGAGTTAAACCATACTTTTGATTGAGCAGATCTGAACACTCTTTCTGTAGAAAATGCAACTGGACATTTGGAGCGCTAAGAGAGTAGTAGTGGAAAAAGGAATATATTCAAATATAAACTACACAGAAGCATTCTGTGAAACTTCTTTCTGATCTGAGCATTCAGCTTACAGAGTTAAACCATACTTTTGATTGAGCAGTTTTGAAACACTCTGTCTGTAGAAAATGCAACTGGACATTCGTAGCGCTAAGTGGGTAATAGTGGAAAAAAGAATATGTTCAAATATAAACTACACAGAAGCATTGTATGAAACTTCTTTCTGTTCTGTGCATTCAACTAACAGAGTTGAACCTTACTTTTGATTGAGCCGTTCTGAAACACTCTTTCTGTAGAAACTGCAATTGGACATTTTGAGCGCTAGGAGGCCTATATTGGGAAAAAGAATGTCTACAAATAAAAACTACACAGCAGAATTGTGTGAAACCTCTTTCTGTTCTGTTTGTTCAACTAAAAGAGTTGAACCTTAGTTTTGATTGAGCCGTTCTGAAACACTCTTTCTGTAGAAAATGCAAGTGGAGATTAGGAGCGCTAAGAGGGTAGTAGTGGAAAAAGGAATGTCTCCAAATATAAACTACACAGAATTACTCTGTGAAACTTCTTTCTGATCTGTGCATTCAGCTAACAGAGTTAAACCATACTTTTGATTGAGCAGTTTTGAAACACTCTGTCTGTAGAAAATGCAACTGGACATTCGTAGCGCTAAGTGGGTAATAGTGGAATAAAAATATGTTCAAATATAAACTACACAGAAGCATTGTATGAAACTTCTTTCTGTTCAGTGCATTCAACTAACAGAGTTGAACCTTACATTTGATTGAGCCTTTCTGAAACACTCTTTCTGTAGAAACTGCAATTGGACATTCTGAGCGCTAAGAGGCCTCTATTGGGAAAAATAATATCTTCAAATAAAAACTACACAGAAGCATTGTGTGAAACTTATTTCTGATATGTTCATTAAGCTAACAGAGTTAAACCATAGTTTTGATTGCGCAGTTCTGAAACACTCTGTCTGTAGAAAATGCAAGTGGACATTCGGAGCGCTAAGAGGGTAATAGTGGAAAAAGGAATATATTCAAATATAAACTACACAGTAGCATTCTGTGAAAATTCTTTCTGTTCTGTGCATTCAACTAACAGAGTTGAACCTTACTTTTGATTGAGCCGTTCTGAAACACTCTTTCTGTAGAAACTGCAATTGGACATGCTAAGCGCTAAGAGGCCTACATTGGGAAAAAGAATATCTTCAAATAAAAACTACACAGATGCATTCTGTGAAACTTATTTCTGATGTGTAAATTCAGTTAACAGAGATAAAACATATTTTTGATTGAGCAGTTATGAAACACTCTTTTTGTAGAAAATGCAAGTGGAGATTCGGAGCGCTAAGGGGGTAATAGTGGAAAAAGGAATGTCTTCAAATATAAACTACACAGAATCATTCGGTGAAACTTCTTTCTGATCTGTGCATTCAGCTACAGAGTTAAACCATACTTTTGATTGAGCAGATCTCAACACTCTTTCTGTAGAAAATGCAACTGGACATTTGGAGCGCTAAGAGCGTAGTAGTGGAAATAGGAATATATTCAAATATAAACTACACAGAAGCATTCTGTGAAACTTCTTTCTGATCTGAGCATTCAGCTAACAGAGTTAAACCATACTTTTGATTGAGCAGTTTTGAAACACTCTGTCTGTAGAAAATGCAACTGGACATTCGTAGCGCTAAGTGGGTAATAGTGGAAAAAATAATATGTTCAAATATAAACTACACAGAAGCATTGTATGAAATTTCTTTCTGTTCTGTGCATTCAACTAACAGAGTTGAACCTTACTTTTGATTGAGCCTTTCTGAAACACTCTTTCTGTAGAAACTGCAATTGGACATTCTGAGCGCTAAGAGGCCTCTATTGGGAAAAATAAAATCTTCAAATAAAAACTACACAGAAGCATTGTGTGAAACTTATTTCTGATATGTTCATTAAGCTAACAGAGTTAAACCATACTTTTGATTGCGCAGTTCTGAACACTCCTTCTGTAGAAAATGCAAGTGGAGATTCGGAGCGCTAAGAGGGTAATAGTGGAAAAAGGAATATCTACAAATATAAACTACACAGAATCATTCTGTGAAACTTCTTTCTTATCTGAGCATTCAGCTAACAGAGTTAAACCATACTTTTGATTGAGCAGTTTTGAAACACTCTGTCTGTAGAAAATGCAACTGGACATTCGTAGCGCTAAGTGGGTAATAGTGGAAAAAAGAATACGTTCAAATATAAACTACACAGAAGCATTGTATGAAACTTCTTTCTGTTCTGTGCATTCAACTAACAGAGTTGAACTTACGTTTGATTGAACCTTTCTGAAACACTCTTTCTGTAGAAACTGCAATTGGACATTCTGAGCGCTAAGAGGCCTATATTGGGAAAAATAATATCTTCAAATAAAAACTACACAGAAGCATTGTGTGAAACTTATTTCTGATATGTTCATTAAGCTAACAGAGTTAAACCATACTTTTGATTGCACAGTTCTGAACACTCTTTCTGTAGAAAATGCAAGTGGACATTCGGAGCGCTAAGAGGGTAATAGTGGAAAAAGTAATATATTCAAATATAAACTACACAGTAGCATTCTGTGAAAATTCTTTCTGTTCTGTGCATTCAACTAACAGAGTTGAACCTTACTTTTGATTGAGCCGTTCTGAAACACTCTTTCTGTAGAAACTGCAATTGGACATGCTAAGCGCTAAGAGGCCTACATTGGGAAAAAGAATATCTTCAAATAAAAACTACACAGATGCATTCTGTGAAACTTATTTCTGATCTGTAAATTCAGTTAACAGAGATAAAACATATTTTTGATTGAGCAGTTATGAAACACTCTTTTTGTAGAAAATGCAAGTGGAGATTCGGAGCGCTAAGAGGGTAATAGTGGAAAAAGTAATGTCTTCAAATATAAACTACACAGAATCATTCGGTGAAACTTCTTTCTGATCTGTGCATTCAGCTAACAGAGTTAAACCATACTTTTGATTGAGCAGATCTGAACACTCTTTCTGTAGAAAATGCAACTGGACATTTGGAGCGCTAAGAGAGTAGTAGTGGAAAAAGGAATATATTCAAATATAAACTACACAGAAGCATTCTGTGAAACTTCTTTCTGATCTGAGCATTCAGCTTACAGAGTTAAACCATACTTTTGATTGAGCAGTTTTGAAACACTCTGTCTGTAGAAAATGCAACTGGACATTCGTAGCGCTAAGTGGGTAATAGTGGAAAAAAGAATATGTTCAAATATAAACTACACAGAAGCATTGTATGAAACTTCTTTCTGTTCTGTGCATTCAACTAACAGAGTTGAACCTTACTTTTGATTGAGCCGTTCTGAAACACTCTTTCTGTAGAAACTGCAATTGGACATTTTGAGCGCTAGGAGGCCTATATTGGGAAAAAGAATGTCTACAAATAAAAACTACACAGCAGAATTGTGTGAAACCTCTTTCTGTTCTGTTTGTTCAACTAAAAGAGTTGAACCTTAGTTTTGATTGAGCCGTTCTGAAACACTCTTTCTGTAGAAAATGCAAGTGGAGATTAGGAGCGCTAAGAGGGTAGTAGTGGAAAAAGGAATGTCTCCAAATATAAACTACACAGAATTATTCTGTGAAACTTCTTTCTGATCTGTGCATTCAGCTAACAGAGTTAAACCATACTTTTGATTGAGCAGATCTGAACACTCTTTCTGTAGAAAATGCAACTGGACATTTGGAGCGCTAAGAGAGTAGTAGTGGAAAAAGGAATATATTCAAATATAAACTACAAAGAAGCATTCTGTGAAACTTCTTTCTGATCTGAGCATTCAGCTAACAGAGTTAAACCATACTTTTGATTGAGCAGTTTTGAAACACTCTGTCTGTAGAAAATGCAACTGGACATTCGTAGCGCTAAGTGGGTAATAGTGGAATAAAAATATGTTCAAATATAAACTACACAGAAGCATTGTATGAAACTTCTTTCTGTTCAGTGCATTCAACTAACAGAGTTGAACCTTACATTTGATTGAGCCTTTCTGAAACACTCTTTCTGTAGAAACTGCAATTGGACATTCTGAGCGCTAAGAGGCCTCTATTGGGAAAAATAATATCTTCAAATAAAAACTACACAGAAGCATTGTGTGAAACTTATTTCTGATATGTTCATTAAGCTAACAGAGTTAAACCATATTTTTGATTGCGCAGTTCTGAACACTCTTTCTGTAGAAAATGCAAGTGGACATTCGGAGCGCTAAGAGGGTAATAGTGGAAAAAGGAATATATTCAAATATAAACTACACAGTAGCATTCTGTGAAAATTCTTTCTGTTCTGTGCATTCAACTAACA
This sequence comes from Symphalangus syndactylus, assembly GCF_028878055.3. Taxonomy (NCBI): domain Eukaryota; kingdom Metazoa; phylum Chordata; class Mammalia; order Primates; family Hylobatidae; genus Symphalangus; species Symphalangus syndactylus. Next base: position 73,082,731 of record NC_072446.2, read on the forward strand.
GAGTTGAACCTTACTTTTGATTGAGCCGTTCTGAAACACTCTTTCTGTAGAAACTGCAATTGGACATGCTAAGCGCTAAGAGGCCTACATTGGGAAAAAGAATATCTTCAAATAAAAACTACACAGATGCATTCTGTGAAACTTATTTCTGATCTGTAAATTCTGTTAACAGAGATAAAACATATTTTTGATTGAGCAGTTATGAAACACTCTTTTTGTAGAAAATGCAAGTGGAGATTCGGAGCGCTAAGGGGGTAATAGTGGAAAAAGGAATGTCTTCAAATATAAACTACACAGAATCATTCGGTGAAACTTCTTTCTGATCTGTGCATTCAGCTACAGAGTTAAACCATACTTTTGATTGAGCAGATCTCAACACTCTTTCTGTAGAAAATGCAACTGGACATTTGGAGCGCTAAGAGCGTAGTAGTGGAAATAGGAATATATTCAAATATAAACTACACAGAAGCATTCTGTGAAACTTCTTTCTGATCTGAGCATTCAGCTAACAGAGTTAAACCATACTTTTGATTGAGCAGTTTTGAAACACTCTGTCTGTAGAAAATGCAACTGGACATTCGTAGCGCTAAGTGGGTAATAGTGGAAAAAATAATATGTTCAAATATAAACTACACAGAAGCATTGTATGAAATTTCTTTCTGTTCTGTGCATTCAACTAACAGAGTTGAACCTTACTTTTGATTGAGCCTTTCTGAAACACTCTTTCTGTAGAAACTGCAATTGGACATTCTGAGCGCTAAGAGGCCTCTATTGGGAAAAATAAAATCTTCAAATAAAAACTACACAGAAGCATTGTGTGAAACTTATTTCTGATATGTTCATTAAGCTAACAGAGTTAAACCATACTTTTGATTGCGCAGTTCTGAACACTCCTTCTGTAGAAAATGCAAGTGGAGATTCGGAGCGCTAAGAGGGTAATAGTGGAAAAAGGAATATCTACAAATATAAACTACACAGAATCATTCTGTGAAACTTCTTTCTTATCTGAGCATTCAGCTAACAGAGTTAAACCATACTTTTGATTGAGCAGTTTTGAAACACTCTGTCTGTAGAAAATGCAACTTGACATTCGTAGCGCTAAGTGGGTAATAGTGGAAAAAAGAATACGTTCAAATATAAACTACACAGAAGCATTGTATGAAACTTCTTTCTGTTCTGTGCATTCAACTAACAGAGTTGAACTTACGTTTGATTGAGCCTTTCTGAAACACTCTTTCTGTAGAAACTGCAATTGGACATTCTGAGCGCTAAGAGGCCTATATTGGGAAAAATAATATCTTCAAATAAAAACTACACAGAAGCATTGTGTGAAACTTATTTCTGATATGTTCATTAAGCTAACAGAGTTAAACCATACTTTTGATTGCACAGTTCTGAACACTCTTTCTGTAGAAAATGCAAGTGGACATTCGGAGCGCTAAGAGGGTAATAGTGGAAAAAGTAATATATTCAAATATAAACTACACAGTAGCATTCTGTGAAAATTCTTTCTGTTCTGTGCATTCAACTAACAGAGTTGAACCTTACTTTTGATTGAGCCGTTCTGAAACACTCTTTCTGTAGAAACTGCAATTGGACATGCTAAGCGCTAAGAGGCCTACATTGGGAAAAAGAATATCTTCAAATAAAAACTACACAGATGCATTCTGTGAAACTTATTTCTGATCTGTAAATTCAGTTAACAGAGATAAAACATATTTTTGATTGAGCAGTTATGAAACACTCTTTTTGTAGAAAATGCAAGTGGAGATTCGGAGCGCTAAGAGGGTAATAGTGGAAAAAGTAATGTCTTCAAATATAAACTACACAGAATCATTCGGTGAAACTTCTTTCTGATCTGTGCATTCAGCTAACAGAGTTAAACCATACTTTTGATTGAGCAGATCTGAACACTCTTTCTGTAGAAAATGCAACTGGACATTTGGAGCGCTAAGAGAGTAGTAGTGGAAAAAGGAATATATTCAAATATAAACTACACAGAAGCATTCTGTGAAACTTCTTTCTGATCTGAGCATTCAGCTTACAGAGTTAAACCATACTTTTGATTGAGCAGTTTTGAAACACTCTGTCTGTAGAAAATGCAACTGGACATTCGTAGCGCTAAGTGGGTAATAGTGGAAAAAAGAATATGTTCAAATATAAACTACACAGAAGCATTGTATGAAACTTCTTTCTGTTCTGTGCATTCAACTAACAGAGTTGAACCTTACTTTTGATTGAGCCGTTCTGAAACACTCTTTCTGTAGAAACTGCAATTGGACATTTTGAGCGCTAGGAGGCCTATATTGGGAAAAAGAATGTCTACAAATAAAAACTACACAGCAGAATTGTGTGAAACCTCTTTCTGTTCTGTTTGTTCAACTAAAAGAGTTGAACCTTAGTTTTGATTGAGCCGTTCTGAAACACTCTTTCTGTAGAAAATGCAAGTGGAGATTAGGAGCGCTAAGAGGGTAGTAGTGGAAAAAGGAATGTCTCCAAATATAAACTACACAGAATTATTCTGTGAAACTTCTTTCTGATCTGTGCATTCAGCTAACAGAGTTAAACCATACTTTTGATTGAGCAGATCTGAACACTCTTTCTGTAGAAAATGCAACTGGACATTTGGAGCGCTAAGAGAGTAGTAGTGGAAAAAGGAATATATTCAAATATAAACTACAAAGAAGCATTCTGTGAAACTTCTTTCTGATCTGAGCATTCAGCTAACAGAGTTAAACCATACTTTTGATTGAGCAGTTTTGAAACACTCTGTCTGTAGAAAATGCAACTGGACATTCGTAGCGCTAAGTGGGTAATAGTGGAATAAAAATATGTTCAAATATAAACTACACAGAAGCATTGTATGAAACTTCTTTCTGTTCAGTGCATTCAACTAACAGAGTTGAACCTTACATTTGATTGAGCCTTTCTGAAACACTCTTTCTGTAGAAACTGCAATTGGACATTCTGAGCGCTAAGAGGCCTCTATTGGGAAAAATAATATCTTCAAATAAAAACTACACAGAAGCATTGTGTGAAACTTATTTCTGATATGTTCATTAAGCTAACAGAGTTAAACCATATTTTTGATTGCGCAGTTCTGAACACTCTTTCTGTAGAAAATGCAAGTGGACATTCGGAGCGCTAAGAGGGTAATAGTGGAAAAAGGAATATATTCAAATATAAACTACACAGTAGCATTCTGTGAAAATTCTTTCTGTTCTGTGCATTCAACTAACAGAGTTGAACCTTACTTTTGATTGAGCCGTTCTGAAACACTCTTTCTGTAGAAACTGCAATTGGACATGCTAAGCGCTAAGAGGCCTACATTGGGAAAAAGAATATCTTCAAATAAAAACTACACAGATGCATTCTGTGAAACTTATTTCTGATCTGTAAATTCAGTTAACAGAGATAAAACATATTTTTGATTGAGCAGTTATGAAACACTCTTTTTGTAGAAAATGCAAGTGGAGATTCGGAGCGCTAAGGGGGTAATAGTGGAAAAAGGAATGTCTTCAAATATAAACTACACAGAATCATTCGGTGAAACTTCTTTCTGATCTGTGCATTCAGCTACAGAGTTAAACCATACTTTTGATTGAGCAGATCTCAACACTCTTTCTGTAGAAAATGCAACTGGACATTTGGAGCGCTAAGAGCGTAGTAGTGGAAATAGGAATATATTCAAATATAAACTACACAGAAGCATTCTGTGAAACTTCTTTCTGATCTGAGCATTCAGCTAACAGAGTTAAACCATACTTTTGATTGAGCAGTTTTGAAACACTCTGTCTGTAGAAAATGCAACTGGACATTCGTAGCGCTAAGTGGGTAATAGTGGAAAAAATAATATGTTCAAATATAAACTACACAGAAGCATTGTATGAAATTTCTTTCTGTTCTGTGCATTCAACTAACAGAGTTGAACCTTACTTTTGATTGAGCCTTTCTGAAACACTCTTTCTGTAGAAACTGCAATTGGACATTCTGAGCGCTAAGAGGCCTCTATTGGGAAAAATAAAATCTTCAAATAAAAACTACACAGAAGCATTGTGTGAAACTTATTTCTGATATGTTCATTAAGCTAACAGAGTTAAACCATACTTTTAATTGCGCAGTTCTGAACACTCCTTCTGTAGAAAATGCAAGTGGAGATTCGGAGCACTAAGAGGGTAATAGTGGAAAAAGGAATATCTACAAATATAAACTACACAGAATCATTCTGTGAAACTTCTTTCTTATCTGAGCATTCAGCTAACAGAGTTAAACCATACTTTTGATTGAGCAGTTTTGAAACACTCTGTCTGTAGAAAATGCAACTTGACATTCGTAGCGCTAAGTGGGTAATAGTGGAAAAAAGAATACGTTCAAATATAAACTACACAGAAGCATTGTATGAAACTTCTTTCTGTTCTGTGCATTCAACTAACAGAGTTGAACTTACGTTTGATTGAGCCTTTCTGAAACACTCTTTCTGTAGAAACTGCAATTGGACATTCTGAGCGCTAAGAGGCCTATATTGGGAAAAATAATATCTTCAAATAAAAACTACACAGAAGCATTGTGTGAAACTTATTTCTGATATGTTCATTAAGCTAACAGAGTTAAACCATACTTTTGATTGCACAGTTCTGAACACTCTTTCTGTAGAAAATGCAAGTGGACATTCGGAGCGCTAAGAGGGTAATAGTGGAAAAAGTAATATATTCAAATATAAACTACACAGTAGCATTCTGTGAAAATTCTTTCTGTTCTGTGCATTCAACTAACAGAGTTGAACCTTACTTTTGATTGAGCCGTTCTGAAACACTCTTTCTGTAGAAACTGCAATTGGACATGCTAAGCGCTAAGAGGCCTACATTGGGAAAAAGAATATCTTCAAATAAAAACTACACAGATGCATTCTGTGAAACTTATTTCTGATCTGTAAATTCAGTTAACAGAGATAAAACATATTTTTGATTGAGCAGTTATGAAACACTCTTTTTGTAGAAAATGCAAGTGGAGATTCGGAGCGCTAAGAGGGTAATAGTGGAAAAAGGAATGTCTTCAAATATAAACTACACAGAATCATTCGATGAAACTTCTTTCTGATCTGTGCATTCAGCTAACAGAGTTAAACCATACTTTTGATTGAGCAGATCAGAACACTCTTTCTGTAGAAAATGCAACTGGACATTTGGAGCGCTAAGAGCGTAGTAGTGGAAAAAGGAATATATTCAAATATAAACAACACAGAAGCATTCTGTGAAACTTCTTTCTGATCTGAGCATTCAGCTAACAGAGTTAAACCATACTTTTGATTGAGCAGTTTTGAAACACTCTGTCTGTAGGAAATGCAAATGGACATTCGTAGCGCTAAGTGGGTATAGTGGAAAAAAGAATATGTTCAAATATAAACTACACAGAAGCATTGTATGAAACTTCTTTCTGTTCTGTGCATTCAACTAACAGAGTTGAACCTTACTTTTGATTGAGCAGTTCTGAAACACTCTTTCTGTAGAAACTGCAATTGGACATTCTGAGCGCTAGGAGGCCTATATTGGGAAAAAGAATGTCTACAAATAAAAACTACACAGAAGAATTTTGTGAAACTTCTTTCTGTTCTGTTTGTTCAACTAAACGAGTTGAACCTTAGTTTTGATTGAGCCGTTCTGAAACACTCTTTCTGTAGAAAATGCAAGTGGAGATTCGGAGCGCTAAGAGGGTAATAGTGGAAAAAGGAATGTCTCCAAATATAAACTACACAGAATTATTCTGTGAAACTTCTTTCTGATCTGTGCATTCAGCTAACAGAGTTAAACCATACTTTTGATTGAGCAGATCTGAACACTCTTTCTGTAGAAAATGCAACTGGACATTTGGAGCGCTAAGAGAGTAGTAGTGGAAAAAGGAATATATTGAAATATAAACTACACAGAAGCATTCTGTGAAACTTCTTTCTGATCTGAGCATTCAGCTAACAGAGTTAAAACATACTTTTGATTGAGCAGTTTTGAAACACTCTGTCTGTAGAAAATGCAACTGGACATTCGTAGCGCTAAGTGGGTAATAGTGGAAAAAAGAATACGTTCAAATATAAACTACACAGAAGCATTGTATGAAACTTCTTTCTGTTCTGTGCATTCAACTAACAGAGTTGAACTTACTTTTGATTGAGCCTTTCTGAAACACTCTTTCTGTAGAAACTGCAATTGGACATTCTGAGCGCTAAGAGGCCTATATTGGGAAAAATAATATCTTCAAATAAAAACTACACAGAAGCATTGTGTGAAACTTATTTCTGATATGTTCATTAAGCTAACAGAGTTAAACCATACTTTTGATTGCACAGTTCTGAACACTCTTTCTGTAGAAAATGCAAGTGGACATTCGGAGCGCTAAGAGGGTAATAGTGGAAAAAGGAATATATTCAAATATAAACTACACAGTAGCATTCTGTGAAAATTCTTTCTGTTCTGTGCATTCAACTAACAGAGTTGAACCTTACTTTTGATTGAGCCGTTCTGAAACACTCTTTCTGTAGAAACTGCAATTGGACATGCTAAGCGCTAAGAGGCCTACATTGGGAAAAAGTATATCTTCAAATAAAAACTACACAGATGCATTCTGTGAAACTTATTTCTGATCTGTAAATTCAGTTAACAGAGATAAAACATATTTTTGATTGAGCAGTTATGAAACACTCTTTTTGTAGAAAATGCAAGTGGAGATTCGGAGCGCTAAGAGGGTAATAGTGGAAAAAGGAATGTCTTCAAATATAAACTACACAGAATCATTCGGTGAAACTTCTTTCTGATCTGTGCATTCAGCTAACAGAGTTAAACCATACTTCTGATTGAGCAGATCAGAACACTTTTTCTGTAGAAAATGCAACTGGACATTTGGAGCGCTATGAGCGTAGTAGTGGAAAAAGGAATATATTCAAATATAAACAACACAGAAGCATTCTGTGAAACTTCTTTCTGATCTGAGCATTCAGCTAACAGATTTAAACCATACTTTTGATTGAGCAGTTTTGAAACACTCTGTCTGTAGAAAATGCAACTGGACATTCGTAGCGCTAAGTGGGTATAGTGGAAAAAAGAATATGTTCAAATATAAACTACACAGAAGCATTGTATGAAACTACTTTCTGTTCTGTGCATTCAACTAACAGAGTTGAACCTTACTTTTGATTGAGCCGTTCTGAAACACTCTTTCTGTTGAAAGTGCAATTGGACATTCTGAGCGCTAGGAGGCCTATATTGGGAAAAAGAATGTCTACAAATAAAAACTACACAGAAGAATTGTGTGAAACGTCGTTCTGTTCTGTTTGTTCAACTAAAAGAGTTGAACCTTGGTTTTGATTGAGCCGTTCTGAAACACTCTTTCTGTAGAAAATGCAAGTGGAGATTCGGAGCGCTAAGAGGGTAATAGTGGAAAAAGGAATGTCTCCAAATATAAACTACACAGAATCATTCTGTGAAACTTCTTTCTGATCTGTGCATTCAGCTAACAGAGTTAAACCATACTTTTGATTGAGCAGATCTGAACACTCTTTCTGTAGAAAATGCAACTGGACAGTTGGAGCGCTAAGAGAGTACTAGTGGAAAAAGGAATATATTCAAATATAAACTACACAGAAGCATTCTGTGAAACTTCTTTCTGATCTGAGCATTCAGCTAACAGAGTTAAACTATACTTTTGATTGAGCAGATTTGAAACACTCTGTCTGTAGAAAATTCAACTGGATATTCGTAGCGCTAAGTGGGTAATAGTGGAAAAAAGAATATGTTCAAATATAAACTACACAGAAGCATTGTATGAAACTTCTTTCTGTTCTGTGCATTCAACAAACAGAGTTGAACCTTACTTTTATTGAGCCGTTCTGAAACACTCTTTCTGTAGCAACTGCAATTGGACATTTTGAGCACTAGGAGGCCTATATTGGGAAAAAGAATGTCTACAAATAAAAACTACACAGAAAAATTGTGTGAAACTTCTTTCTGTTCTGTTTGTTCAACTAAAAGAGTTGAACCTTAGTTTTGATTGAGCCGTTCTGAAACACTCTTTCTATAGAAAATGCAAGTGGAGATTCGGAGCGCTAAGAGGGTAATAGTGGAAAAAGGAATGTCTCCAAATATAAACTACACAGAATCATTCTGTGAAACTTCTTTCTGATCTGTGCATTCAGCTAACAGAGTTAAACCATACTTTTGATTGAGCAGATCTGAACACTCTTTCTGTAGAAAATGCAACTGGACATTTGGAGCGCTAAGAGAGTAGTAGTGGAAAAAGGAATATATTCAAATATAAACTACACAGAAGCATTCTGTGAAACTTCTTTCTGATCTGAGCATTCAGCTAACAGAGATAAACCATACTTTTGATTGAGCAGTTTTGAAACACTCTGTCTGTAGAAAATGCAACTGGACATTCATAGCGCTAAGTGGGTAATAGTGGAAAAAAGAATACGTTCAAATATAAACTACACAGAAGCATTGTATGAAACTTCTTTCTGTTCTGTGCATTCAACTAACAGAGTTGAACCTTACTTTTGATTGAACCTTTCTGAAACACTCTTTCTGTAGAAACTGCAATTGGACATTCTGAGCGCTAAGAGGCCTATATTGGGAAAAATAATATCTTCAAATAAAAACTACACAGAAGCATTGTGTGAAACTTATTTCTGATAAGTTCATTAATCTAACAGAGTTAAACCATACTTTTGATTGCACAGTTCTGAACACTCTTTCTGTAGAAAATGCAAGTGGACATTCGGAGCGCTAAGAGGGTAATAGTGGAAAAAGGAATATATTCAAATATAAACTACACAGTAGCATTCTGTGAAAATTCTTTCTGTTCTGTGCATTCAACTAACAGAGTTAAACCCTACTTTTGATTGAGCCGTTCTGAAACACTCTTTCTGTAGAAACTGCAACTGGACATGCTAAGCGCTAAGAGGCCTACATTGGGAAAAAGAATATCTTCAAATAAAAACTACACAGATGCATTCTGTGAAACTTATTTCTGAACTGTAAATTCAGTTAACAGAGATAAAACATATTTTTGATTGAGCAGTTATGAAACACTGTTTTTGTAGAAAATGCAAGTGGAGATTCAGAGCGCTAAGAGGGTAATAGTGGAAAAAAGAATGTATTCAAATATAAACTACACAGAATCATTCGGTGAAACTTCTTTCTGATCTGTGCATTCAGCTAACAGAGTTAAACCATACTTTTGATTGAGCAGATCAGAACACTCTTTCTGTAGAAAATGCAACTGGACATTTGGAGCGCTAAGAGCGTAGTAGTGGAAAAAGGAATATATTCAAATATAAACAACACAGAAGCATTCTGTGAAACTTCTTTCTGATCTGAGCATTCAGCTAACAGAGTTAAACCATACTTTTGATTGAGCAGTTTTGAAACACTCTGTCTGTAGAAAATGCAACTGGACATTCGTATCGCTAAGTGGGTATAGTGGAAAAAAGAATATGTTCAAATATAAACTACACAGAAGCATTGTATGAAACTTCTTTCAGTTCTGTGCATTCAACTAGCAGAGTTGAACCTTACTTTTGATTGAGCCGTTCTGAAACACTCTTTCTGTAGAAACTGCAATTGGACATTCTGAGCGCTAGGAGGCCTATATTGGGAAAAAGAATGTCTACAAATAAAAACTACACAGAAGAATTGTGTGAAAATTCTTTCTGTTCTGTTTGTTCAACTAAAAGAGTTGAACCTTAGTTTTGATTGAGCCGTTCTGAAACACTCTTTCTGTAGAAAATGCAAGTGGAGATTCGGAGTGCTAAGAGGGTAATAGTGGAAAAAGTAATGTCTCCAAATATAAACTACACAGAATCATTCTGTGAAACTTCTTTCTGATCTGTGCATTCAGCTAACAGAGTTAAACCATACTTTTGATTGAGCAGATCTGAACACTCTTTCTGTAGAAAATGCAACTGGACATTTGGAGCGCTAAGAGAGTACTAGTGGAAAAAGGAATATATTCAAATATAAACTACACAGAAGCATTCTGTGAAACTTCTTTCTGATCTGAGCATTCAGCTAACAGAGTTAAACCATACTTTTGATTGAGCAGTTTTGAAACACTCTGTCTGTAGAAAATGCAACTGGACATTCATAGCGCTAAGTGGGTAATAGTGGAAAAAAGAATACGTTCAAATATAAACTACACAGAAGCATTGGATGAAACTTCTTTCTGTTCTGGGCATTCAACTAACAGAGTTGAACCTTACTTTTGATTGAACCTTTCTGAAACACTCTTTCTGTAGAAACTGCAATTGGACATTCTGAGCGCTAAGAGGCCTATATTGGGAAAAATAATATCTTCAAATAAAAACTACACAGAAGCATTGTGTGAAACAAATTTCTGATATGTTCATTAAGCTAACAGAGTTAAACCACACTTTTGATTGCACAGTTCTGAACACTCTTTCTGTAGAAAATGCAAGTGGACATTCGGAGCGCTAAGAGGGTAATAGTGGAAAAAGGAATATATTCAAATATAAACTACACAGTAGCATTCTGTGAAAATTCTTTCTGTTCTGTGCATTCAACTAACAGAGTTAAACCTTACTTTTGATTGAGCCGTTCTGAAACACTCTTTCTGTAGAAACTGCAATTGGACATGCTAAGCGCTAAGAGGCCTACATTGGGAAAAAGAATATCTTCAAATAAAAACTACACAGATGCATTCTGTGAAACTTATTTCTGATCTGTAAATTCAGTTAACAGAGATAAAACATATTTTTGATTGAGCAGTTATGAAACACTCTTTTTGTAGAAAATGCAAGTGGAGATTCGGAGCGCTAAGAGGGTAATAGTGGAAAAAGGAATGTCTTCAAATATAAACTACACAGAATCATTCGGTGAAACTTCTTTCTGATCTGTGCATTCAGCTAACAGAGTTAAACCATACTTTTGATTGAGCAGATCTGAACACTCTTTCTGTAGAAAATGCAACTGGACATTTGGAGCGCTAAGAGAGTACTAGTGGAAAAAGGAATATATTCAAATATAAACTACACAGAAGCATTCTGTGAAACTTCTTTCTGATCTGAGCATTCAGCTAACAGAGTTAAACTATACTTTTGATTGAGCAGTTTTGAAACACTCTGTCTGTAGAAAATTCAACTGGACATTCGTAGCGCTAAGTGGGTAATAGTGGAAAAAAGAATATGTTCAAATATAAACTACACAGAAGCATTGTATGAAACTTCTTTCTGTTCTGTGCATTCAACTAACAGAGTTGAACCTTACTTTTGATTGAGCCGTTCTGAAACACTCTTTCTGTAGAAAGTGCAATTGGACATTCTGAGCGCTAGGAGGCCTATATTGGGAAAAAGAATGTCTACAAATAAAAACTACACAGAAGAATTGTGTGAAACGTCGTTCTGTTCTGTTTGTTCAACTAAAAGAGTTGAACCTTGGTTTTGATTGAGCCGTTCTGAAACACTCTTTCTGTAGAAAATGCAAGTGGAGATTCGGAGCGCTAAGAGGGTAATAGTGGAAAAAGGAATGTCTCCAAATATAAACTACACAGAATCATTCTGTGAAACTTCTTTCTGATCTGTGCATTCAGCTAACAGAGTTAAACCATACTTTTGATTGAGCAGATCTGAACACTCTTTCTGTAGAAAATGCAACTGGACAGTTGGAGCGCTAAGAGAGTACTAGTGGAAAAAGGAATATATTCAAATATAAACTACACAGAAGCATTCTGTGAAACTTCTTTCTGATCTGAGCATTCAGCTAACAGAGTTAAACTATACTTTTGATTGAGCAGATTTGAAACACTCTGTCTGTAGAAAATTCAACTGGATATTCGTAGCGCTAAGTGGGTAATAGTGGAAAAAAGAATATGTTCAAATATAAACTACACAGAAGCATTGTATGAAACTTCTTTCTGTTCTGTGCATTCAACAAACAGAGTTGAACCTTACTTTTATTGAGCCGTTCTGAAACACTCTTTCTGTAGCAACTGCAATTGGACATTTTGAGCACTAGGAGGCCTATATTGGGAAAAAGAATGTCTACAAATAAAAACTACACAGAAAAATTGTGTGAAACTTCTTTCTGTTCTGTTTGTTCAACTAAAAGAGTTGAACCTTAGTTTTGATTGAGCCGTTCTGAAACACTCTTTCTGTAGAAAATGCAAGTGGAGATTCGGAGCGCTAAGAGGGTAATAGTGGAAAAAGGAATGTCTCCAAATATAAACTACACAGAATCATTCTGTGAAACTTCTTTCTGATCTGTGCATTCAGCTAACAGAGTTAAACCATACTTTTGATTGAGCAGATCTGAACACTCTTTCTGTAGAAAATGCAACTGGACATTTGGAGCGCTAAGAGAGTAGTAGTTGAAAAAGGAATATATTCAAATATAAACTACACAGAAGCATTCTGTAAAACTTCTTTCTGATCTGAGCATTCAGCTAACAGATTTAAACCATACTTTTGATTGAGCAGTTTTGAAACACTCTGTCTGTAGAAAATGCAACTGGACATTCGTAGCGCTAAGTGGGTAATAGTGGAAAAAAGAATATGTTCAAATATAAACTACACAGAAGCATTGTATGAAACTTCTTTCTGTTCTGTGCATTCAACTAACAGAGTTGAACCTTACTTTTGATTGAGCCTTTCTGAAACACTCTTTCTGTAGAAACTGCAATTGGACATTTTGAGCGCTAGGAGGCCTATATTGGGAAAAAGAATGTCAACAAATAAAAACTATACAGCAGAATTGTGTGAAACTTCTTTCTGTTCTGTTTGTTCAACTAAAAGAGTTGAACCTTAGTTTTGATTGAGCCGTTCTGAAACACTCTTTCTGTAGAAAATGCAAGTGGAGATTCGGAGCGCTAAGAGGGTACTAGTGGAAAAAGGAATGTCTCCAAATATAAACTACACAGAATTATTCTGTGAAACTTCTTTCTGATCTGTGCATTCAGCTAACAGAGTTAAACCATACTTTTGATTGAGCAGATCTGAACACTCTTTCTGTAGAAAATGCAACTGGACATTTGGAGCGCTAAGAGAGTAGTAGTGGAAAAAGTAATATATTCAAATATAAACTACACAGAAGCATTCTGTGAAACTTCTTTCTGATCTGAGCATTCAGCTAACAGAGTTAAACCTTACTTTTGATTGAGCAGTTTTGAAACACTCTGTCTGTAGAAAATGCAACTGGACATTCATAGCGCTAAGTGGGTAATAGTGGAAAAAAGAATACGTTCAAATATAAACTACACAGAAGCATTGTATGAAACTACTTTCTGTTCTGTGCATTCAACTAACAGAGTTGAACCTTACTTTTGATTGAACCTTTCTGAAACACTCTTTCTGTAGAAACTGCAATTGGACATTCTGAGTGCTAAGAGGCCTATATTGGGAAAAATAATATCTTCAAATAAAAACTACACAGAAGCATTGTGTGAAACATATTTCTGATATGTTCATTAATCTAACAGAGTTAAACCATACTTTTGATTGCACAGTTCTGAACACTCTTTCTGTAGAAAATGCAAGTGGACATTCGGAGCGCTAAGAGGGTAATAGTGGAAAAAGGAATATATTCAAATATAAACTACACAGTAGCATTCTGTGAAAATTCTTTCTGTTCTGTGCATTCAACTAACAGAGTTAAACCTTACTTTTGATTGAGCCGTTCTGAAACACTCTTTCTGTAGAAACTGCAATTGGACATGCTAAGCGCTAAGAGGCCTACATTGGGAAAAAAATATCTTCAAATAAAAACTACACAGATGCATTCTGTGAAACTTATTTCTGATCTGTAAATTCAGTTAACAGAGATAAAACATATTTTTGATTGAGCAGTTATGAAACACTCTTTTTGTAGAAAATGCAAGTGGAGATTCAGAGCGCTAAGAGGGTAATAGTGGAAAAAGGAATGTCTTCAAATATAAACTACACAGAATCATTCGGTGAAACTTCTTTCTGATCTGTGCATTCAGCTAACACAGTTAAACCATACTTTTGATTGAGCAGATCAGAACACTCTTTCTGTAGAAAATGCAACTGGACATTTGGAGCGCTAAGAGCGTAGTAGTGGAAAAAGGAATATATTCAAATATAAACAACACAGAAGCATTCTGTGAATCTTCTTTCTGATCTGAGCATTCAGCTAACAGAGTTAAACCATACTTTTGATTGAGCAGTTTTGAAACACTCTGTCTGTAGAAAATGCAACTGGACATTCGTATCGCTAAGTGGGTATAGTGGAAAAAAGAATATGTTCAAATATAAACTACACAGAAGCATTGTATGAAACTTCTTTCTGTTCTGTGCATTCAACTAACAGAGTTGAACCTTACTTTTGATTGAGCCGTTCTGAAACACTCTTTCTGTAGAAACTGCAATTGGACATTCTGAGCGCTAGGAGGCCTATATTGGGAAAAAGAATGTCTACAAATAAAAACTACACAGAAGAATTGTGTGAAACTTCTTTCTGTTCTGTTTGTTCAACTAAAAGAGTTGAACCTTAGTTTTGATTGAGCCGTTCTGAAACACTCTTTCTGTAGAAAATGCAAGTGGAGATTCGGAGTGCTAAGAGGGTAATAGTGGAAAAAGGAATGTCTCCAAATATAAACTACACAGAATCATTCTGTGAAACTTCTTTCTGATCTGTGCATTCAGCTAACAGAGTTAAACCATACTTTTGATTGAGGAGATCTGAACACTCTTTCTGTAGAAAATGCAACTGGACATTTGGAGCGCTAAGAGAGTAGTAGTGGAAAAAGGAATATATTCAAATAAACTACACAGAAGCATTCTGTGAAACTTCTTTCTGATCTGAGCATTCAGCTAACAGAGTTAAACCATACTTTTGATTGAGCAGTTTTGAAACACTCTGTCTGTAGAAAATGCAACTGGACATTCATAGCGCTAAGTGGGTAATAGTGGAAAAAAGAATACGTTCAAATATAAACTACACAGAAGCATTGTATGAAACTTCTTTCTGTTCTGTGCATTCAACTAACAGAGTTGAACCTTACTTTTGATTGAACCTTTCTGAAACACTCTTTCTGTAGAAACTGCAATTGGACATTCTGAGCGCTAAGAGGCCTATAATGGGAAAAATAATATCTTCAAATAAAAACTACACAGAAGCATTGTGTGAAACTTATTTCTGATATGTTCATTAAGCTAACAGAGTTAAACCATACTTTTGATTGCACAGTTCTGAACACTCTTTCTGTAGAAAATGCAAGTGGACATTCGGAGCGCTAAGAGGGTAATAGTGGAAAAAGGAATATATTCAAATATAAACTACACAGTAGCATTCTGTGAAAATTCTTTCTGTTCTGTGCATTCAACTAACAGAGTTAAACCTTACTTTTGATTGAGCCGTTCTGAAACACTCTTTCTGTAGAAACTGCAATTGGACATGCTAAGCGCTAAGAGGCCTACATTGGGAAAAAGAATATCTTCAAATAAAAACTACACAGATGCATTCTGTGAAACTTATTTCTGATCTGTAAATTCAGTTAACAGAGATAAAACATATTTTTGATTGAGCAGTTATGAAACACTCTTTTTGTAGAAAATGCAAGTGGAGATTCGGAGCGCTAAGAAGGTAATAGTGGAAAAAGGAATGTCTTCAAATGTAAACTACACAGAATCATTCGGTGAAACTTCTTTCTGATCTGTGCATTCAGCTAACAGAGTTAAACCATACTTTTGATTGAGCAGATCAGAACACTCTTTCTGTAGAAAATGCAACTGGACATTTGGAGCGCTAAGAGCGTAGTAGTGGAAAAAGGAATATATTCAAATATAAACAACACAGAAGCATTCTGTTAAACTTCTTTCTGATCTGAGCATTCAGCTAACAGAGTTAAACCATACTTTTGATTGAGCAGTTTTGAAACACTCTGTCTGTAGAAAATGCAACTGGACATTCGTAGCGCTAAGTGGGTATAGTGGAAAAAAGAATATGTTCAAATATAAACTACACAGAAGCATTGTATGAAACTACTTTCTGTTCTGTGCATTCAACTAACAGAGTTGAACCTTACTTTTGATTGAGCCGTTCTGAAACACTCTTTCTGTAGAAACTGCAATTGGACATTCTGAGCGCTAGGAGGCCTATATTGGGAAAAAGAATGTCTACAAATAAAAACTACACAGAAGAATTGTGTGAAACGTCGTTCTGTTCTGTTTGTTCAACTAAAAGAGTTGAACCTTGGTTTTGATTGAGCCGTTCTGAAACACTCTTTCTGTAGAAAATGCAAGTGGAGTTTCGGAGCGCTAAGAGGGTAATAGTGGAAAAAGGAATGTCTCCAAATATAAACTACACAGAATCATTCTGTGAAACTTCTTTCTGATCTGTGCATTCAGCTAACAGAGTTAAACCATACTTTTGATTGAGCAGATCTGAACACTCTTTCTGTAGAAAATGCAACTGGACATTTGGAGCGCTAAGAGAGTACTAGTGGAAAAAGGAATATATTCAAATATAAACTACACAGAAGCATTCTGTGAAACTTCTTTCTGATCTGAGCATTCAGCTAACAGAGTTAAACTATACTTTTGATTGAGCAGTTTTGAAACACTCTGTCTGTAGAAAATTCAACTGGACATTCGTAGCGCTAAGTGGGTAATAGTGGAAAAAAGAATATGTTCAAATATAAACTACACAGAAGCATTGTATGAAACTTCTTTCTGTTCTGTGCATTCAACAAACAGAGTTGAACCTTACTTTTGATTGAGCCGTTCTGAAACACTCTTTCTGTAGCAACTGCAATTGGACATTTTGAGCACTAGGAGGCCTATATTGGGAAAAAGAATGTCTACAAATAAAAACTACACAGAAGAATTGTGTGAAACTTCCTTCTGTTCTGTTTGTTCAACTAAAAGAGTTGAACCTTAGTTTTGATTGAGCCGTTCTGAAACACTCTTTCTGTAGAAAATGCAAGTGGAGATTCGGAGCGCTAAGAGGGTAATAGTGGAAAAAGGAATGTCTCCAAATATAAACTACACAGAATCATTCTGTGAAACTTCTTTCTGATCTGTGCATTCAGCTAACAGAGTTAAACCATACTTTTGATTGAGCAGATCTGAACACTCTTTCTGTAGAAAATGCAACTGGACATTTATAGCGCTAAGAGAGTAGCAGTGGAAAAAGGAATATATTCAAATATAAACTACACAGAAGCATTCTGTAAAACTTCTTTCTGATCTGAGCATTCAGCTAACAGATTTAAACCATACTTTTGATTGAGCAGTTTTGAAACACTCTGTCTGTAGAAAATGCAACTGGACATTCGTAGCGCTAAGTGGGTAATAGTGGAAAAAAGAATATGTTCAAATATAAACTACACAGAAGCATTGTATGAAACTTCTTTCTGTTCTGTGCATTCAACTAACAGAGTTGAACCTTACTTTTGATTGAGCCTTTCTGAAACACTCTTTCTGTAGAAACTGCAATTGGACATTTTGAGCGCTAGGAGGCCTATATTGGGAAAAAGAATGTCAACAAATAAAAACTATACAGCAGAATTGTGTGAAACTTCTTTCTGTTCTGTTTGTTCAACTAAAAGAGTTGAACCTTAGTTTTGATTGAGCCGTTCTGAAACACTCTTTCTGTAGAAAATGCAAGTGGAGATTCGGAGCGCTAAGAGGGTAATAGTGGAAAAAGGAATGTCTCCAAATATAAACTACACAGAATTATTCTGTGAAACTTCTTTCTGATCTGTGCATTCAGCTAACAGAGTTAAACCATACTTTTGATTGAGCAGATCTGAACACTCTTTCTGTAGAAAATGCAACTGGACATTTGGAGCGCTAAGAGAGTAGTAGTGGAAAAAGTAATATATTCAAATATAAACTACACAGAAGCATTCTGTGAAACTTCTTTCTGATCTGAGCATTCAGCTAACAGAGTTAAACCTTACTTTTGATTGAGCAGTTTTGAAACACTCTGTCTGTAGAAAATGCAACTGGACATTCATAGCGCTAAGTGGGTAATAGTG
Organism: Symphalangus syndactylus; assembly: GCF_028878055.3. NCBI lineage: Eukaryota > Metazoa > Chordata > Mammalia > Primates > Hylobatidae > Symphalangus > Symphalangus syndactylus. Next base: position 73,100,731 of record NC_072446.2, read on the forward strand.
GAAAAAAGAATACGTTCAAATATAAACTACACAGAAGCATTGTATGAAACTACTTTCTGTTCTGTGCATTCAACTAACAGAGTTGAACCTTACTTTTGATTGAACCTTTCTGAAACACTCTTTCTGTAGAAACTGCAATTGGACATTCTGAGTGCTAAGAGGCCTATATTGGGAAAAATAATATCTTCAAATAAAAACTACACAGAAGCATTGTGTGAAACATATTTCTGATATGTTCATTAATCTAACAGAGTTAAACCATACTTTTGATTGCACAGTTCTGAACACTCTTTTTGTAGAAAATGCAAGTGGACATTCGGAGCGCTAAGAGGGTAATAGTGGAAAAAGGAATATATTCAAATATAAACTACACAGTAGCATTCTGTGAAAATTCTTTCTGTTCTGTGCATTCAACTAACAGAGTTAAACCTTACTTTTGATTGAGCCGTTCTGAAACACTCTTTCTGTAGAAACTGCAATTGGACATGCTAAGCGCTAAGAGGCCTACATTGGGAAAAATATATCTTCAAATAAAAACTACACAGATGCATTCTGTGAAACTTATTTCTGATCTGTAAATTCAGTTAACAGAGATAAAACATATTTTTGATTGAGCAGTTATGAAACACTCTTTTTGTAGAAAATGCAAGTGGAGATTCAGAGCGCTAAGAGGGTAATAGTGGAAAAAGGAATGTCTTCAAATATAAACTACACAGAATCATTCGGTGAAACTTCTTTCTGATCTGTGCATTCAGCTAACAGAGTTAAACCATACTTTTGATTGAGCAGATCAGAACACTCTTTCTGTAGAAAATGCAACTGGACATTTGGAGCGCTAAGAGCGTAGTAGTGGAAAAAGGAATATATTCAAATATAAACAACACAGAAGCATTCTGTGAATCTTCTTTCTGATCTGAGCATTCAGCTAACAGAGTTAAACCATACTTTTGATTGAGCAGTTTTGAAACACTCTGTCTGTAGAAAATGCAACTGGACATTCGTATCGCTAAGTGGGTATAGTGGAAAAAAGAATATGTTCAAATATAAACTACACAGAAGCATTGTATGAAATTTCTTTCTGTTCTGTGCATTCAACTAACAGAGTTGAACCTTACTTTTGATTGAGCCGTTCTGAAACACTCTTTCTGTAGAAACTGCAATTGGACATTCTGAGCGCTAGGAGGCCTATATTGGGAAAAAGAATGTCTACAAATAAAAACTGCACAGAAGAATTGTGTGAAACTTCTTTCTGTTCTGTTTGTTCAACTAAAAGAGTTGAACCTTAGTTTTGATTGAGCCGTTCTGAAACACTCTTTCTGTAGAAAATGCAAGTGGAGATTCGGAGTGCTAAGAGGGTAATAGTGGAAAAAGGAATGTCTCCAAATATAAACTACACAGAATCATTCTGTGAAACTTCTTTCTGATCTGTGCATTCAGCTAACAGAGTTAAACCATACTTTTGATTGAGCAGATCTGAACACTCTTTCTGTAGAAAATGCAACTGGACATTTGGAGCGCTAAGAGAGTACTAGTGGAAAAAGGAATATATTCAAATATAAACTACACAGAAGCATTCTGTGAAACTTCTTTCTGATCTGAGCATTCAGCTAACAGAGTTAAACCATACTTTGATTGAGCAGTTTTGAAACACTCTGTCTGTAGAAAATGCAACTGGACATTCGTAGCGCTAAGTGGGTAATAGTGGAAAAAAGAATACGTTCAAATATAAACTACACAGAAGCATTGTATGAAACTTCTTTCTGTTCTGTGCATTCAACTAACAGAGTTGAACCTTACTTTTGATTGAACCTTTCTGAAACACTCTTTCTGTAGAAACTGCAATTGGACATTCTGAGCGCTAAGAGGCCTATAATGGGAAAAATAATATCTTCAAATAAAAACTACACAGAAGCATTGTGTGAAACTTATTTCTGATATGTTCATTAAGCTAACAGATTTAAACCATACTTTTGATTGCACAGTTCTGAACACTCTTTCTGTAGAAAATGCAAGTGGACATTCGGAGCGCTAAGAGGGTAATAGTGGAAAAAGGAATATATTCAAATATAAACTACACAGTAGCATTCTGTGAAAATCCTTTCTGTTCTGTGCATTCAACTAACAGAGTTAAACCTTACTTTTGATTGAGCCGTTCTGAAACACTCTTTCTGTAGAAACTGCAATTGGACATGCTAAGCGCTAAGAGGCCTACATTGGGAAAAAGAATATCTTCAAATAAAAACTACACAGATGCATTCTGTGAAACTTATTTCTGATCTGTAAATTCAGTTAACAGAGATAAAACATATTTTTGATTGAGCAGTTATGAAACACTCTTTTTGTAGAAAATGCAAGTGGAGATTCAGAGCGCTAAGAGGGTAATAGTGGAAAAAGGAATGTCTTCAAATATAAACTACACAGAATCATTCGGTGAAACTTCTTTCTGATCTGTGCATTAAGCTAACAGAGTTAAACCATACTTTTGATTGAGCAGATCAGAACACTCTTTCTCTAGAAAATGCAACTGGACATTTGGAGCGCTAAGAGCGTAGTAGTGGAAAAAGGAATATATTCAAATATAAACAACACAGAAGCATTCTGTGAAACTTCTTTCTGATCTGAGCATTCAGCTAACAGAGTTAAACCATACTTTTGATTGAGCAGTTTTGAAACACTCTGTCTGTAGAAAATGCAACTGGACATTCGTATCGCTAAGTGGGTATAGTGGAAAAAAGAATATGTTCAAATATAAACTACACAGAAACATTGTATGAAACTTCCTTCTGTTCTGTGCATTCAACTAACAGAGTTGAACCTTACTTTTGATTGAGCCGTTCTGAAACACTCTTTCTGTAGAAACTGCAATTGGACATTCTGAGCGCTAGGAGCCCTATATTGGGAAAAAGAATGTCTACAAATAAAAACTACACAGAAGAATTGTGTGAAACTTCTTTCTGTTCTGTTTGTTCAACTAAAAGAGTTGAACCTTAGTTTTGATTGAGCCGTTCTGAAACACTCTTTCTGTAGAAAATGCAAGTGGAGATTCGGAGTGCTAAGAGGGTAATAGTGGAAAAAGGAATGTCTCCAAATATAAACTACACAGAATCATTCTGTGAAACTTCTTTCTGATCTGTGCATTCAGCTAACAGAGTTAAACCATACTTTTGATTGAGCAGATCTGAACACTCTTTCTGTAGAAAATGCAACTGGACATTTGGAGCACTAAGAGAGTACTAGTGGAAAAAGGAATATGTTCAAATAAACTACACAGAAGCATTCTGTGAAACTTCTTTCTGATCTGAGCATTCAGCTAACAGAGTTAAACTATACTTTTGATTGAGCAGTTTTGAAACACTCTGTCTGTAGAAAATGCAACTGGACATTCGTAGCGCTAAGTGGGTAATAGTGGAAAAAAGAATATGTTCAAATATAAACTACACAGAAGCATTGTATGAAACTTCTTTCTGTTCTGTGCATTCAACTAACAGAGTTGAACCTTACTTTTGATTGAGCCTTTCTGAAACACTCTTTCTGTAGAAACTGCAATTGGACATTCTGAGCGCTAAGAGGCCTCTATTGGGAAAAGTAATATCTTCAAATAAAAACTACACAGAAGCATTGTGTGAAACTTATTTCTGATATGTTCATTAAGCTAACAGAGTTAAACCATACTTTTGATTGCGCAGTTCTGAACACTCTTTCTGTAGAAAATGCAAGTGGACATTCGGAGCGCTAAGAGGGTAATAGTGGAAAAAGGAATATATTCAAATATAAACTACACAGTAGCTTTCTGTGAAAATTCTTTCTGTTCTGTGCATTCAACTAACAGAATTGAACCTTACTTTTGATTGAGCCGTTCTGAAACACTCTTTCTGTAGAAACTGCAATTGGACATGCTAAGCGCTAAGTGGCCTACATTGGGAAAAAGAATATCTTCAAATAAATACTACACAGATGCATTCTGTGAAACTTATTTCTGAGCTGTAAATTCAGTTAACAGAGATAAAACATATTTTGATTGAGCAGTTATGAAACACTCTTTTTGTAGAAAATGCAAGTGGAGATTCGGAGCGCTAAGGGGGTAATAGTGGAAAAAAGAATATGTTCAAATATAAACTACACAGAAGCATTGTATGAAACTTCTTTCTGTTCTGTGCATTCAACTAACAGAGTTGAACCTTACTTTTGATTGAGCCGTTCTGAAACACTCTTTCTGTAGAAACTGCAATTGGACATTGTGAGCGCTAGGAGGCCTATATTAGGAAAAAGAATGTCTACATAGAAAAACTACACAGAAGAATTGTGTGAAACTTCTTTCTGTTCTGTTTGTTCAACTAAAAGAGTTGAACCTTAGTTTTGATTGAGCCGTTCTGAAACACTCTTTCTGTAGAAAATGCAAGTGGAGATTCGGAGCACTAAGAGGGTAATAGTGGAAAAAGGAATGTCTCCAAATATAAACTACACAGAATCATTCTGTGAAACTTCTTTCTGATCTGTGCATTCAGCTAACAGAGTTAAACCATACTTTTGATTGAGCAGATCTGAACACTCTTTCTGTAGAAAATGCAACTGGACATTTGGAGCGCTAAGAGAGTACTAGTGGAACAAGAAATATATTCAAATATAAACTACACAGAAGCATTCTGTGAAACTTCTTTCTGATCTGAGCATTCAGCTAACAGAGTTAAACCATACTTTTGATTGAGCAGTTTTGAATCACTCTGTCTGTAGAAAATGCAACTGGACATTCGTAGCGCTAAGTGGGTAATAGTGGAAAAAAGAATATGTTCAAATATAAACTACACAGAAGCATTGTATGAAACTTCTTTCTGTTCTGTGCATTCAACTAACAGAGTTGAACCTTACTTTGGATTGAGCCTTTCTGAAACACTCTTTCTGTAGAAACTGCAATTGGACATTCTCAGCGCTAAGAGGACTCTATTGGGAAAAATAATATCTTCAAATAAAAACTACACAGAAGCATTGTGTGAAACTTATTTCTGATATGTTCATTAAGCTAACAGAGTTAAACCATACTTTTGATTGCGCAGTTCTGAACACTCTTTCTGTAGAAAATGCAAGTGGACATTCGGAGCGCTAAGAGGGTAATAGTGGAAAAAGGAAAATATTCAAATATAAACTACACAGTAGCATTCTGTGAAAACTCTTACTGTTCTGTGCATTCAGCTAACAGAGTTGAACCTTACTTTTGATTGAGCCGTTCTGAAACACTCTTTCTGTAGAAACTGCAATTGGACATGCTAAGGGCTAAGAGGCCTACATTGGGAAAAAGAATATCTTCAAATAAAAATTACACAGATGCATTCTGTGAAACTTATTTCTGATTTTTAAATTCAATTAACAGAGATACAACATATTTTTGATTGAGCTGTTATGAAACACTCTTTTTGTAGAAAATGCAAGTGGAGATTCGGAGCGCTAAGTGGGTAATAGTGGAAAAAGGAATGTCTTCAAATATAAACTACACAGAATCATTCGGTGAAACTTCTTTCTGATCTGTGCATTCAGCTAACAGAGTTAAACCATACTTTTGATTGAGCAGATCTGAACACTCTTTCTGTAGAAAATGCAACTGGACATTTGGAGCGCTAAGAGGGTAGTAGTGGAAAAAGGAATATATTCAAATATAAACTACACAGAAGCATTTTGTGAAACTTCTTTCTGATCTGAGCATTCAGCTAACAGAGTTAAACCATATTTTTGATTGAGCAATTTTGAAACACTCTGTCTGTAGAAAATGCAACTTGACATTCGTAGCGCTAAGTGGGTAATAGTGGAAAAAAGAATATGTTCAAATATAAACTACCCAGAAGCATTCTGTGAAACTTCTTGCTGTTCTGTGCATTCAACTAACAGAGTTGAACCTTACTTTTGATTGAGCCGTTCTGAAACACTCTTTCTGTAGAAACTGCAATTGGACATTCTGAGCGCTAAGAGGCCTATATTGGGAAAAGGAATGTCTACAAATAAAAACTACACAGAAGAATTGTGTGAAACTTCTTTCTGTTCTGTTTGTTCAACTAAAAGTGTTGAACCTTAGTTTTGATTGAGCCGTTCTGAAACACTCTTTCTGTAGAAAATGCAAGTGGAGATTCGGAGCGCTAAGAGGGTAATAGTGGAAAAAGGAATGTCTCCAAATATAAACTACACAGAATCATTCTCTGAAACTTCTTTCTGATCTGTGCATTCAGCTAACAGAGTTAAACCATACTTTTGATTCAGCAGATCTGAACACTCTTTCTGTAGAAAATGCAACTGGACATTTGGAGCGCTAAGAGAGTAGTAGTGAAAAAAGGAATATATTCAAATATAAACTACACAGAAGCATTCTGTGAAACTTCTTTCTGATCTGAGCATTCAGCTAACAGATTTAAACCATACCTTTGATTGAGCAGTTTTGAAACACTCTGTCTGTAGAAAATGCAACTGGACATTCGTAGCGCTAAGTGGGTAATAGTGGAGAAAACAATATGTTCAAATATAAACTACACAGAAGCATTGTATGAAACTACTTTCTGTTCTGTGCATTCAACTAACAGAGTTGAACCTTACATTTGATTGAGCCTTTCTGAAACACTCTTTCTGTAGAAACTGCAATTGGACATTCTGAGCGCTAAGAGGCCTCTATTGGGAAAAATAATATCTTCAAATAAAAACTACACAGAAGCATTGTGTGAAACTTATTTCTGATATGTTCATTAAGCTAACAGAGTTAAACCATAATTTTGATTGCGCAGTTCTGAACACTCTTTCTGTAGAAAATGCAAGTGGACATTCGGAGCGCTAAGAGGGTAATAGTGGAAAAAGGAATATATTCAAATATAAACTACACAGTAGCATTCTGTGAAAACTCTTTCTGTTCTGTGCATTCAGCTAACAGAGTTGAACCTTACTTTTGATTGAGCCGTTCTGAAACACTCTTTCTGTAGAAACTGCAATTGGACATGCTAAGCGCTAAGAGGCCTACATTGGGAAAAAGAATATCTTCAAATAAAAACTACACAGATGCATTCTGTGAAACTTATTTCTGATCTGTAAATTCAGTTAACAGAGATAAAACATATTTTTGATTGAGCAGTTATGAAACACTCTTTTTGTAGAAAATGCAAGTGGAGATTCGGAGCGCTAAGAGGGTAACAGTGGAAAAAGGAATGTCTCCAAATATAAACTACACAGAATCATTCTGTGAAACTTCTTTCTGATCTGTGCATTCAGCTAACAGAGTTAAAACATACTTTTGATTGAGCAGATCTGAACACTCTTTCTGTAGAAAATGCAACTGGACATTTGGAGCGCTAAGAGAGTAGTAGTTGAAAAAGGAATATATTCAAATATAAACTACACAAAAGCATTCTGTGAAACTTCTTTCTGATCTGTGCATTCAGCTAATAGAGTTAAACCATACTTTTGATTGAGCAGTTTTGAAACACTCTGTCTGTAGAAAATGCAACTGGACATTCGTAGCGCTAAGTGGGTAATAGTGGAGAAAAGAATATGTTCAAATATAAACTACACATAAACATTGTATGAAACTTCTTTCTGTTCTGTGCATTCAACTAACAGAGTTGAACCTTACTTTTGATTGAGCCTTTCTGAAACACTCTTTCTGTAGAAACTGCAATTGGACATTCTGAGTGCTAAGAGGCCTCTATTGGGTAAAATAATATCTTCAAATAAAAACTACACAGAAGCATTGTGTGAAACTTATTTCTGATATGTTCATTAAGCTAACAGAGTTAAACCATACTTTTGATTGCGCAGTTCTGAACACTCTTTCTGTAGGAAATGCAAGTGAACATTCGGAGCGCTAAGAGGGTAATAGTGGAAAAAGGAATATATTCAAATACAAACTACACAGTAGCATTCTGTGAAAACTCTTACTGTTCTGTGCATTCAGCTAACAGATTTGAACCTTACTTTTGATTGAGCCGTTCTGAAACACTCTTTCTGTAGAAACTGCAATTGGACATGCTAAGCGCTAAGAGGCCTACATTGGGAAAAAGAATATCTTCAAATAAAAACTACACAGATGCATTCTGTGAAACTTATTTCTGATCTGTAAATTCAGTTAACAGAGATAAAACATATTTTTGATTGAGCAGTTATGAAACACTCTTTTTGTAGAAAATGCAAGTGGAGATTCGGAGCGCTAAGAGGGTAATAGTGGAAAAAGGAATGTCTTCAAATATAAACTACACAGAATCATTCGGTGAAACTTCTTTCTGATCTGTGCATTCAGCTAACAGAGTTAAACCATACTTTTGATTGAGCAGATCTGAACACTCTTTCTGTAGAAAATGCAACTGGACATTTGGAGCGCTAAGAGGGTAGTAGTGGAAAAAGGAATATATTCAAATATAAACTACACAGAAGCATTCTGTGAAACTTCTTTCTGTTCTGAGCATTCAGCTAACAGAGTTAAACCATACTTTTGATTGAGCAATTTTGAAACACTCTGTCTGTAGAAAATGCAACTGGACATTCGTAGCGCTAAGTGGGTAATAGTGGAAAAAAGAATATGTTCAAATATAAACTACCCAGAAGCATTCTGTGAAACTTCTTGCTGTTCTGTGCATTCAACTAACAGAGTTGAACCTTACTTTTGATTGAGCCGTTCTGAAACACTCTTTCTGTAGAAACTGCAATTGGACATTCTGAGCGCTAAGAGGCCTATATTGGGAAAAAGAATGTCTACAAATAAAAACTACACAGAAGAATTGTGTGAAACTTCTTTCTGTTCTGTTTGTTCAACTAAAAGAGTTGAACCTTAGTTTTGATTGAGCCGTTCTGAAACACTCTTTCTGTAGAAAATGCAAGTGGAGATTCGGAGCGCTAAGAGGGTAATAGTGGAAAAAGGAATGTCTCCAAATATAAACTACACAGAATCATTCTCTGAAACTTCTTTCTGATCTGTGCATTCAGCTAACAGAGTTAAACCATACTTTTGATTGAGCAGATCTGAACACTCTTTCTGTAGAAAATGCAACTGGACATTTGGAGCGCTAAGAGAGTAGTAGTGGAAAAAGGAATATATTCAAATATAAACTACACAGAAGCATTCTGTGAAACTTCTTTCTGATCTGAGCATTCAGCTAACAGATTTAAACCATACTTTTGATTGAGCAGTTTTGAAACACTCTGTCTGTAGAAAATGCAACTGGACATTCGTAGCGCTAAGTGGGTAATAGTGGAGAAAACAATATGTTCAAATATAAACTACACAGAAGCATTGTTTGAAACTACTTTCTGTTCTGTGCATTCAACTAACAGAGTTGAACCTTACTTTTGATTGAGCCTTTCTGAAACACTCTTTCTGTAGAAACTGCAATTGGACATTCTGAGCGCTAAGAGGCCTCTATTGGGAAAAATAATATCTTCAAATAAAAACTACACAGAAGCATTGTGTGAAACTTATTTCTGATATGTTCATTAAGCTAACAGAGTTAAACCATACTTTTGATTGCGCAGTTCTGAACACTCTTTCTGTAGAAAATGCAAGTGGACATTCGGAGCGCTAAGAGGGTAATAGTGGAAAAAGGAATATATTCAAATATAAACTACACAGTAGCATTCTGTGAAAACTCTTTCTGTTCTGTGCATTCAGCTAACAGAGTTGAACCTTACTTTTGATTGAGCCGTTCTGAAACACTCTTTCTGTAGAAACTGCAATTGGACATGCTAAGCGCTAAGAGGCCTACATTGGGAAAAAGAATATCTTCAAATAAAAACTACACAGATGCATTCTGTGAAACTTATTTCTGATCTGTAAATTCAGTTAACAGAGATAAAACATATTTTTGATTGAGCAGTTTTGAAACACTCTTTTTGTAGAAAATGCAAGAGGAGATTCGGAGCGCTAAGAGGGTAATAGTGGAAAAAGGAATGTCTCCAAATATAAACTACACAGAATCATTCTGTGAAACTTATTTCTGATCTGTGCATTCAGCTAACAGAGTTAAACCATACTTTTGATTGAGCAGATCTGAACACTCTTTCTGTAGAAAATGCAACTGGACATTTGGAGCGCTAAGAGAGTAGTAGTGGAAAAAGGAATATATTCAAATATAAACTACACAGAAGCATTCTGTGAAACTTCTTTCTGATTTGTGCATTCAGCTAATAGAGTTAAACCGTACTTTTGATTGAGCAGTTTTGAAACACTCTGTCTGTAGAAAATGCAACTGGACATTCGTAGCGCTAAGTGGGTAATAGTGGAGAAAACAATATGTTCAAATATAAACTACACAGAAGCATTGTATGAACTTCTTTCTGTTCTGTGCATTCAACTAACAGAGTTGAACCTTACTTTTGATTGAGCCTTTCTGAAACACTCTTTCTGTAGAAACTGCAATTGGACATTCTGAGCGCTAAGAGGCCTCTATTGGGAAAAATACTATCTTCAAATAAAAACTACACAGAAGCATTGTGTGAAACTTATTTCTGATATGTTCATTAAGCTAACAGAGTTAAACCATACTTTTGATTGCGCAGTTCTGAACACTCTTTCTGTAGGAAATGCAAGTGGACATTCGGAGCGCTAAGAGGGTAATAGTGGAAAAAGGAATATATTCAAATATAAACTACACAGTAGCATTCTGTGAAAACTCTTACTGTTCTGTGCATTCAGCTAACAGATTTGAACCTTACTTTTGATTGAGCCGTTCTGAAACACTCTTTCTGTAGAAACTGCAATTGGACATGCTAAGCGCTAAGAGGCCTACATTGGGAAAAAGAATATCTTCAAATAAAAACTACACAGATGCATTCTGTGAAACTTATTTCTGATCTGTAAATTCAGTTAACAGAGATAAAACATATTTTTGATTGAGCAGTTATGAAACACTCTTTTTGTAGAAAATGCAAGTGGAGATTCGGAGCGCTAAGAGGGTAATAGTGGAAAAAGGAATGTCTTCAAATATAAACTACACAGAATCATTCGGTGAAACTTCTTTCTGATCTGTGCATTCAGCTAACAGAGTTAAACCATACTTTTGATTGAGCAGATCTGAACACTCTTTCTGTAGAAAATGCAACTGGACATTTGGAGCGCTAAGAGCGTAGTAGTGGAAAAAGGAATATATTGAAATATAAACTACACAGAAGCATTCTGTGAAACTTCTTTCTGATCTGAGCATTCAGCTAACAGAGTTAAACCATACTTTTGATTGAGCAGTTTTGAAACACTCTGTCTGTAGAAAATGCAACTGGACATTCGTAGCGCTAAGTGGGTAATAGTGGAAAAAAGGATATGTTCAAATATAAACTACACAGAAGCATTCTGTGAAACTTCTTGCTGTTCTGTGCATTCAACTAACAGAGTTGAACCTTACTTTTGATTGAGCCGTTCTGAAACACTCTTTCTGTAGAAACTGCAATTGGACATTCTGAGCGCTATCAGGCCTATATTGGGAAAAAGAATGTCTACAAATAAAAACTACACAGAAGAATTGTGTGAAACTTCTTTCTGTTCTGTTCGTTCAACTAAAAGAGTTGAACCTTAGTTTTGATTGAGCCGTTCTGAAACACTCTTTCTGTAGAAAATGCAAGTGGAGATTCGGAGCGCTAAGAGGTTAATAGTGGAAAAAGGAATGTCTCCAAATATAAACTACACAGAATCATTCTGTGAAACTTATTTCTGATCTGTGCATTCAGCTAACAGAGTTAAACCATACTTTTGATTGAGCAGATCTGAACACTCTTTCTGTAGAAAATGCAACTGGACATTTGGAGCGCAAAGAGAGTAGTAGTGGAAAAAGGAATATATTCAAATATAAACTACACAGAAGCATTTTGTGAAACTTCTTTCTGATCTGAGCATTCAGCTAACAGTGTTAAACCATACTTTTGATTGAGCAGTTTTGAAACACTCTGTCTGTAGAAAATGCAACTGGACATTCGTAGCGCTAAGTGGGTAATAGTGGAGAAAAGAATATGTTCAAATAAAAACTACACAGAAGCATTGTATGAAACTTCTTTCTGTTCTGTGCATTCAACTAACAGAGTTGAACCTCACTTTTGATTGAGCCTTTCTGAAACGCTCTTTCTGTAGAAACTGCAATTGGACATTCTGAGCGCTAAGAGGCCTCTATTGGGAAAAATAATATCTTCAAATAAAAACTACACAGCAGCATTTTGTGAATCTTATTTCTGATATGTTCATTAAGCTAACAGAGTTAAACCATACTTTTGATTGCGCAGTTCTGAACACTCTTTCTGTAGAAAATGCAAGTGGACATTCGGAGCGCTAAGAGGGTAATAGTGGAAAAAGGAATATATTCAAATATAAACTACACAGTAGCATTCTGTGAAAACTCTTACTGTTCTGTGCATTCAGCTAACAGAGTTGAACCTTACTTTTGATTGAGCCGTTCTGAAACACTCTTTCTGTAGAAACTGCAATTGGACATGCTAAGCGCTAAGAGGCCTACATTGGGAAAAAGAATATCTTCAAATAAAAACTACACAGATGCATTCTGTGAAACTTATTTCTGATCTGTAAATTCAGTTAACAAAGATAAAACATATTTTTGATTGAGCAGTTATGAAACACTCTTTTTGTAGAAAATGCAAGTGGAGATTCGGAGCGCTAAGAGGGTAATAGTGGAAAAAGGAATGTCTTCAAATATAAACTACACAGAATCATTCGGTGAAACTTCTTTCTGATCTGTGCATTCAGCTAACAGAGTTAAACCATACTTTTGATTGAGCAGATCTGAACACTCTTTCTGTAGAAAATGCAACTGGACATTTGGAGCGCTAAGAGCGTAGTAGTGGAAAAAGGAATATATTGAAATATAAACTACACAGAAGCATTCTGTGAAACTTCTTTCTGATCTGAGCATTCAGCTAACAGAGTTAAACCATACTTTTGATTGAGCAGTTTTGAAACACTCTGTCTGTAGAAAATGCAACTGGACATTCGTAGCGCTAAGTGGGTAATAGTGGAAAAAAGAATATGTTCAAATATAAACTACACAGAAGCATTCTGTGAAACTTCTTGCTGTTCTGTGCATTCAACTAACAGAGTTGAACCTTACTTTTGATTGAGCCGTTCTGAAACACTCTTTCTGTAGAAACTGCAATTGGACATTCTGAGCGCTAACAGGCCTATATTGGGAAAAAGAATGTCTACAATAAAAACTACACAGAAGAATTGTGTGAAACTTCTTTCTGTTCTGTTTGTTCAACTAAAAGAGTTGAACCTTAGTTTTGATTGAGCCGTTCTGAAACACTCTTTCTGTAGAAAATGCAAGTGGAGATTCGGAGCGCTAAGAGGGTAATAGTGGAAAAAGGAATGTCTCCAAATATAAACTACACAGAATCATTCTGTGAAACTTATTTCTGATCTGTGCATTCAGCTAACAGAGTTAAACCATACTTTTGATTGAGCAGATCTGAACACTCTTTCTGTAGAAAATGCAACTGGACATTTGGAGCGCAAAGAGAGTAGTAGTGGAAAAAGTAATATATTCAAATATAAACTACACAGAAGCATTCTGTGAAACTTCTTTCTGATCTGAGCATTCAGCTAACAGATTTAAACCATACCTTTGATTGAGCAGTTTTGAAACACTCTGTCTGTAGAAAATGCAACTGGACATTCGTAGCGCTAAGTGGGTAATAGTGGAGAAAACAATATGTTCAAATATAAACTACACAGAAGCATTGTATGAAACTACTTTCTGTTCTGTGCATTCAACTAACAGAGTTGAACCTTACATTTGATTGAGTCTTTCTGAAACACTCTTTCTGTAGAAACTGCAATTGGACATTCTGAGCGCTAGGAGGCCTATATTGGGAAAAAGAATGTCTACAAATAAAAACTACACAGAAGAATTGTGTGAAACGTCGTTCTGTTCTGTTTGTTCAACTAAAAGAGTTGAACCTTGGTTTTGATTGAGCCGTTCTGAAACACTCTTTCTGTAGAAAATGCAAGTGGAGTTTCGGAGCGCTAAGAGGGTAATAGTGGAAAAAGGAATGTCTCCAAATATAAACTACACAGAATCATTCTGTGAAACTTCTTTCTGATCTGTGCATTCAGCTAACAGAGTTAAACCATACTTTTGATTGAGCAGATCTGAACACTCTTTCTGTAGAAAATGCAACTGGACATTTGGAGCGCTAAGAGAGTACTAGTGGAAAAAGGAATATATTCAAATATAAACTACACAGAAGCATTCTGTGAAACTTCTTTCTGATCTGAGCATTCAGCTAACAGAGTTAAACTATACTTTTGATTGAGCAGTTTTGAAACACTCTGTCTGTAGAAAATTCAACTGGACATTCGTAGCGCTAAGTGGGTAATAGTGGAAAAAAGAATATGTTCAAATATAAACTACACAGAAGCATTGTATGAAACTTCTTTCTGTTCTGTGCATTCAACAAACAGAGTTGAACCTTACTTTTGATTGAGCCGTTCTGAAACACTCTTTCTGTAGCAACTGCAATTGGACATTTTGAGCACTAGGAGGCCTATATTGGGAAAAAGAATGTCTACAAATAAAAACTACACAGAAGAATTGTGTGAAACTTCCTTCTGTTCTGTTTGTTCAACTAAAAGAGTTGAACCTTAGTTTTGATTGAGCCGTTCTGAAACACTCTTTCTGTAGAAAATGCAAGTGGAGATTCGGAGCGCTAAGAGGGTAATAGTGGAAAAAGGAATGTCTCCAAATATAAACTACACAGAATCATTCTGTGAAACTTCTTTCTGATCTGTGCATTCAGCTAACAGAGTTAAACCATACTTTTGATTGAGCAGATCTGAACACTCTTTCTGTAGAAAATGCAACTGGACATTTATAGCGCTAAGAGAGTAGCAGTGGAAAAAGGAATATATTCAAATATAAACTACACAGAAGCATTCTGTAAAACTTCTTTCTGATCTGAGCATTCAGCTAACAGATTTAAACCATACTTTTGATTGAGCAGTTTTGAAACACTCTGTCTGTAGAAAATGCAACTGGACATTCGTAGCGCTAAGTGGGTAATAGTGGAAAAAAGAATATGTTCAAATATAAACTACACAGAAGCATTGTATGAAACTTCTTTCTGTTCTGTGCATTCAACTAACAGAGTTGAACCTTACTTTTGATTGAGCCTTTCTGAAACACTCTTTCTGTAGAAACTGCAATTGGACATTTTGAGCGCTAGGAGGCCTATATTGGGAAAAAGAATGTCAACAAATAAAAACTATACAGCAGAATTGTGTGAAACTTCTTTCTGTTCTGTTTGTTCAACTAAAAGAGTTGAACCTTAGTTTTGATTGAGCCGTTCTGAAACACTCTTTCTGTAGAAAATGCAAGTGGAGATTCGGAGCGCTAAGAGGGTAATAGTGGAAAAAGGAATGTCTCCAAATATAAACTACACAGAATTATTCTGTGAAACTTCTTTCTGATCTGTGCATTCAGCTAACAGAGTTAAACCATACTTTTGATTGAGCAGATCTGAACACTCTTTCTGTAGAAAATGCAACTGGACATTTGGAGCGCTAAGAGAGTAGTAGTGGAAAAAGTAATATATTCAAATATAAACTACACAGAAGCATTCTGTGAAACTTCTTTCTGATCTGAGCATTCAGCTAACAGAGTTAAACCTTACTTTTGATTGAGCAGTTTTGAAACACTCTGTCTGTAGAAAATGCAACTGGACATTCATAGCGCTAAGTGGGTAATAGTGGAAAAAAGAATACGTTCAAATATAAACTACACAGAAGCATTGTATGAAACTACTTTCTGTTCTGTGCATTCAACTAACAGAGTTGAACCTTACTTTTGATTGAACCTTTCTGAAACACTCTTTCTGTAGAAACTGCAATTGGACATTCTGAGTGCTAAGAGGCCTATATTGGGAAAAATAATATCTTCAAATAAAAACTACACAGAAGCATTGTGTGAAACATATTTCTGATATGTTCATTAATCTAACAGAGTTAAACCATACTTTTGATTGCACAGTTCTGAACACTCTTTTTGTAGAAAATGCAAGTGGACATTCGGAGCGCTAAGAGGGTAATAGTGGAAAAAGGAATATATTCAAATATAAACTACACAGTAGCATTCTG
This sequence comes from Symphalangus syndactylus, assembly GCF_028878055.3. NCBI lineage: Eukaryota > Metazoa > Chordata > Mammalia > Primates > Hylobatidae > Symphalangus > Symphalangus syndactylus. The sequence continues at coordinate 73,116,812 of NC_072446.2, forward strand.
TGAAAATTCTTTCTGTTCTGTGCATTCAACTAACAGAGTTAAACCTTACTTTTGATTGAGCCGTTCTGAAACACTCTTTCTGTAGAAACTGCAATTGGACATGCTAAGCGCTAAGAGGCCTACATTGGGAAAAAAATATCTTCAAATAAAAACTACACAGATGCATTCTGTGAAACTTATTTCTGATCTGTAAATTCAGTTAACAGAGATAAAACATATTTTTGATTGAGCAGTTATGAAACACTCTTTTTGTAGAAAATGCAAGTGGAGATTCAGAGCGCTAAGAGGGTAATAGTGGAAAAAGGAATGTCTTCAAATATAAACTACACAGAATCATTCGGTGAAACTTCTTTCTGATCTGTGCATTCAGCTAACAGAGTTAAACCATACTTTTGATTGAGCAGATCAGAACACTCTTTCTGTAGAAAATGCAACTGGACATTTGGAGCGCTAAGAGCGTAGTAGTGGAAAAAGGAATATATTCAAATATAAACAACACAGAAGCATTCTGTGAATCTTCTTTCTGATCTGAGCATTCAGCTAACAGAGTTAAACCATACTTTTGATTGAGCAGTTTTGAAACACTCTGTCTGTAGAAAATGCAACTGGACATTCGTATCGCTAAGTGGGTATAGTGGAAAAAAGAATATGTTCAAATATAAACTACACAGAAGCATTGTATGAAATTTCTTTCTGTTCTGTGCATTCAACTAACAGAGTTGAACCTTACTTTTGATTGAGCCGTTCTGAAACACTCTTTCTGTAGAAACTGCAATTGGACATTCTGAGCGCTAGGAGGCCTATATTGGGAAAAAGAATGTCTACAAATAAAAACTGCACAGAAGAATTGTGTGAAACTTCTTTCTGTTCTGTTTGTTCAACTAAAAGAGTTGAACCTTAGTTTTGATTGAGCCGTTCTGAAACACTCTTTCTGTAGAAAATGCAAGTGGAGATTCGGAGTGCTAAGAGGGTAATAGTGGAAAAAGGAATGTCTCCAAATATAAACTACACAGAATCATTCTGTGAAACTTCTTTCTGATCTGTGCATTCAGCTAACAGAGTTAAACCATACTTTTGATTGAGCAGATCTGAACACTCTTTCTGTAGAAAATGCAACTGGACATTTGGAGCGCTAAGAGAGTACTAGTGGAAAAAGGAATATATTCAAATATAAACTACACAGAAGCATTCTGTGAAACTTCTTTCTGATCTGAGCATTCAGCTAACAGAGTTAAACCATACTTTGATTGAGCAGTTTTGAAACACTCTGTCTGTAGAAAATGCAACTGGACATTCGTAGCGCTAAGTGGGTAATAGTGGAAAAAAGAATACGTTCAAATATAAACTACACAGAAGCATTGTATGAAACTTCTTTCTGTTCTGTGCATTCAACTAACAGAGTTGAACCTTACTTTTGATTGAACCTTTCTGAAACACTCTTTCTGTAGAAACTGCAATTGGACATTCTGAGCGCTAAGAGGCCTATAATGGGAAAAATAATATCTTCAAATAAAAACTACACAGAAGCATTGTGTGAAACTTATTTCTGATATGTTCATTAAGCTAACAGATTTAAACCATACTTTTGATTGCACAGTTCTGAACACTCTTTCTGTAGAAAATGCAAGTGGACATTCGGAGCGCTAAGAGGGTAATAGTGGAAAAAGGAATATATTCAAATATAAACTACACAGTAGCATTCTGTGAAAATCCTTTCTGTTCTGTGCATTCAACTAACAGAGTTAAACCTTACTTTTGATTGAGCCGTTCTGAAACACTCTTTCTGTAGAAACTGCAATTGGACATGCTAAGCGCTAAGAGGCCTACATTGGGAAAAAGAATATCTTCAAATAAAAACTACACAGATGCATTCTGTGAAACTTATTTCTGATCTGTAAATTCAGTTAACAGAGATAAAACATATTTTTGATTGAGCAGTTATGAAACACTCTTTTTGTAGAAAATGCAAGTGGAGATTCAGAGCGCTAAGAGGGTAATAGTGGAAAAAGGAATGTCTTCAAATATAAACTACACAGAATCATTCGGTGAAACTTCTTTCTGATCTGTGCATTAAGCTAACAGAGTTAAACCATACTTTTGATTGAGCAGATCAGAACACTCTTTCTCTAGAAAATGCAACTGGACATTTGGAGCGCTAAGAGCGTAGTAGTGGAAAAAGGAATATATTCAAATATAAACAACACAGAAGCATTCTGTGAAACTTCTTTCTGATCTGAGCATTCAGCTAACAGAGTTAAACCATACTTTTGATTGAGCAGTTTTGAAACACTCTGTCTGTAGAAAATGCAACTGGACATTCGTATCGCTAAGTGGGTATAGTGGAAAAAAGAATATGTTCAAATATAAACTACACAGAAACATTGTATGAAACTTCCTTCTGTTCTGTGCATTCAACTAACAGAGTTGAACCTTACTTTTGATTGAGCCGTTCTGAAACACTCTTTCTGTAGAAACTGCAATTGGACATTCTGAGCGCTAGGAGCCCTATATTGGGAAAAAGAATGTCTACAAATAAAAACTACACAGAAGAATTGTGTGAAACTTCTTTCTGTTCTGTTTGTTCAACTAAAAGAGTTGAACCTTAGTTTTGATTGAGCCGTTCTGAAACACTCTTTCTGTAGAAAATGCAAGTGGAGATTCGGAGTGCTAAGAGGGTAATAGTGGAAAAAGGAATGTCTCCAAATATAAACTACACAGAATCATTCTGTGAAACTTCTTTCTGATCTGTGCATTCAGCTAACAGAGTTAAACCATACTTTTGATTGAGCAGATCTGAACACTCTTTCTGTAGAAAATGCAACTGGACATTTGGAGCACTAAGAGAGTACTAGTGGAAAAAGGAATATGTTCAAATAAACTACACAGAAGCATTCTGTGAAACTTCTTTCTGATCTGAGCATTCAGCTAACAGAGTTAAACTATACTTTTGATTGAGCAGTTTTGAAACACTCTGTCTGTAGAAAATGCAACTGGACATTCGTAGCGCTAAGTGGGTAATAGTGGAAAAAAGAATATGTTCAAATATAAACTACACAGAAGCATTGTATGAAACTTCTTTCTGTTCTGTGCATTCAACTAACAGAGTTGAACCTTACTTTTGATTGAGCCTTTCTGAAACACTCTTTCTGTAGAAACTGCAATTGGACATTCTGAGCGCTAAGAGGCCTCTATTGGGAAAAGTAATATCTTCAAATAAAAACTACACAGAAGCATTGTGTGAAACTTATTTCTGATATGTTCATTAAGCTAACAGAGTTAAACCATACTTTTGATTGCGCAGTTCTGAACACTCTTTCTGTAGAAAATGCAAGTGGACATTCGGAGCGCTAAGAGGGTAATAGTGGAAAAAGGAATATATTCAAATATAAACTACACAGTAGCTTTCTGTGAAAATTCTTTCTGTTCTGTGCATTCAACTAACAGAATTGAACCTTACTTTTGATTGAGCCGTTCTGAAACACTCTTTCTGTAGAAACTGCAATTGGACATGCTAAGCGCTAAGTGGCCTACATTGGGAAAAAGAATATCTTCAAATAAATACTACACAGATGCATTCTGTGAAACTTATTTCTGAGCTGTAAATTCAGTTAACAGAGATAAAACATATTTTGATTGAGCAGTTATGAAACACTCTTTTTGTAGAAAATGCAAGTGGAGATTCGGAGCGCTAAGGGGGTAATAGTGGAAAAAAGAATATGTTCAAATATAAACTACACAGAAGCATTGTATGAAACTTCTTTCTGTTCTGTGCATTCAACTAACAGAGTTGAACCTTACTTTTGATTGAGCCGTTCTGAAACACTCTTTCTGTAGAAACTGCAATTGGACATTGTGAGCGCTAGGAGGCCTATATTAGGAAAAAGAATGTCTACATAGAAAAACTACACAGAAGAATTGTGTGAAACTTCTTTCTGTTCTGTTTGTTCAACTAAAAGAGTTGAACCTTAGTTTTGATTGAGCCGTTCTGAAACACTCTTTCTGTAGAAAATGCAAGTGGAGATTCGGAGCACTAAGAGGGTAATAGTGGAAAAAGGAATGTCTCCAAATATAAACTACACAGAATCATTCTGTGAAACTTCTTTCTGATCTGTGCATTCAGCTAACAGAGTTAAACCATACTTTTGATTGAGCAGATCTGAACACTCTTTCTGTAGAAAATGCAACTGGACATTTGGAGCGCTAAGAGAGTACTAGTGGAACAAGAAATATATTCAAATATAAACTACACAGAAGCATTCTGTGAAACTTCTTTCTGATCTGAGCATTCAGCTAACAGAGTTAAACCATACTTTTGATTGAGCAGTTTTGAATCACTCTGTCTGTAGAAAATGCAACTGGACATTCGTAGCGCTAAGTGGGTAATAGTGGAAAAAAGAATATGTTCAAATATAAACTACACAGAAGCATTGTATGAAACTTCTTTCTGTTCTGTGCATTCAACTAACAGAGTTGAACCTTACTTTGGATTGAGCCTTTCTGAAACACTCTTTCTGTAGAAACTGCAATTGGACATTCTCAGCGCTAAGAGGACTCTATTGGGAAAAATAATATCTTCAAATAAAAACTACACAGAAGCATTGTGTGAAACTTATTTCTGATATGTTCATTAAGCTAACAGAGTTAAACCATACTTTTGATTGCGCAGTTCTGAACACTCTTTCTGTAGAAAATGCAAGTGGACATTCGGAGCGCTAAGAGGGTAATAGTGGAAAAAGGAAAATATTCAAATATAAACTACACAGTAGCATTCTGTGAAAACTCTTACTGTTCTGTGCATTCAGCTAACAGAGTTGAACCTTACTTTTGATTGAGCCGTTCTGAAACACTCTTTCTGTAGAAACTGCAATTGGACATGCTAAGGGCTAAGAGGCCTACATTGGGAAAAAGAATATCTTCAAATAAAAATTACACAGATGCATTCTGTGAAACTTATTTCTGATTTTTAAATTCAATTAACAGAGATACAACATATTTTTGATTGAGCTGTTATGAAACACTCTTTTTGTAGAAAATGCAAGTGGAGATTCGGAGCGCTAAGTGGGTAATAGTGGAAAAAGGAATGTCTTCAAATATAAACTACACAGAATCATTCGGTGAAACTTCTTTCTGATCTGTGCATTCAGCTAACAGAGTTAAACCATACTTTTGATTGAGCAGATCTGAACACTCTTTCTGTAGAAAATGCAACTGGACATTTGGAGCGCTAAGAGGGTAGTAGTGGAAAAAGGAATATATTCAAATATAAACTACACAGAAGCATTTTGTGAAACTTCTTTCTGATCTGAGCATTCAGCTAACAGAGTTAAACCATATTTTTGATTGAGCAATTTTGAAACACTCTGTCTGTAGAAAATGCAACTTGACATTCGTAGCGCTAAGTGGGTAATAGTGGAAAAAAGAATATGTTCAAATATAAACTACCCAGAAGCATTCTGTGAAACTTCTTGCTGTTCTGTGCATTCAACTAACAGAGTTGAACCTTACTTTTGATTGAGCCGTTCTGAAACACTCTTTCTGTAGAAACTGCAATTGGACATTCTGAGCGCTAAGAGGCCTATATTGGGAAAAGGAATGTCTACAAATAAAAACTACACAGAAGAATTGTGTGAAACTTCTTTCTGTTCTGTTTGTTCAACTAAAAGTGTTGAACCTTAGTTTTGATTGAGCCGTTCTGAAACACTCTTTCTGTAGAAAATGCAAGTGGAGATTCGGAGCGCTAAGAGGGTAATAGTGGAAAAAGGAATGTCTCCAAATATAAACTACACAGAATCATTCTCTGAAACTTCTTTCTGATCTGTGCATTCAGCTAACAGAGTTAAACCATACTTTTGATTCAGCAGATCTGAACACTCTTTCTGTAGAAAATGCAACTGGACATTTGGAGCGCTAAGAGAGTAGTAGTGAAAAAAGGAATATATTCAAATATAAACTACACAGAAGCATTCTGTGAAACTTCTTTCTGATCTGAGCATTCAGCTAACAGATTTAAACCATACCTTTGATTGAGCAGTTTTGAAACACTCTGTCTGTAGAAAATGCAACTGGACATTCGTAGCGCTAAGTGGGTAATAGTGGAGAAAACAATATGTTCAAATATAAACTACACAGAAGCATTGTATGAAACTACTTTCTGTTCTGTGCATTCAACTAACAGAGTTGAACCTTACATTTGATTGAGCCTTTCTGAAACACTCTTTCTGTAGAAACTGCAATTGGACATTCTGAGCGCTAAGAGGCCTCTATTGGGAAAAATAATATCTTCAAATAAAAACTACACAGAAGCATTGTGTGAAACTTATTTCTGATATGTTCATTAAGCTAACAGAGTTAAACCATAATTTTGATTGCGCAGTTCTGAACACTCTTTCTGTAGAAAATGCAAGTGGACATTCGGAGCGCTAAGAGGGTAATAGTGGAAAAAGGAATATATTCAAATATAAACTACACAGTAGCATTCTGTGAAAACTCTTTCTGTTCTGTGCATTCAGCTAACAGAGTTGAACCTTACTTTTGATTGAGCCGTTCTGAAACACTCTTTCTGTAGAAACTGCAATTGGACATGCTAAGCGCTAAGAGGCCTACATTGGGAAAAAGAATATCTTCAAATAAAAACTACACAGATGCATTCTGTGAAACTTATTTCTGATCTGTAAATTCAGTTAACAGAGATAAAACATATTTTTGATTGAGCAGTTATGAAACACTCTTTTTGTAGAAAATGCAAGTGGAGATTCGGAGCGCTAAGAGGGTAACAGTGGAAAAAGGAATGTCTCCAAATATAAACTACACAGAATCATTCTGTGAAACTTCTTTCTGATCTGTGCATTCAGCTAACAGAGTTAAAACATACTTTTGATTGAGCAGATCTGAACACTCTTTCTGTAGAAAATGCAACTGGACATTTGGAGCGCTAAGAGAGTAGTAGTTGAAAAAGGAATATATTCAAATATAAACTACACAAAAGCATTCTGTGAAACTTCTTTCTGATCTGTGCATTCAGCTAATAGAGTTAAACCATACTTTTGATTGAGCAGTTTTGAAACACTCTGTCTGTAGAAAATGCAACTGGACATTCGTAGCGCTAAGTGGGTAATAGTGGAGAAAAGAATATGTTCAAATATAAACTACACATAAACATTGTATGAAACTTCTTTCTGTTCTGTGCATTCAACTAACAGAGTTGAACCTTACTTTTGATTGAGCCTTTCTGAAACACTCTTTCTGTAGAAACTGCAATTGGACATTCTGAGTGCTAAGAGGCCTCTATTGGGTAAAATAATATCTTCAAATAAAAACTACACAGAAGCATTGTGTGAAACTTATTTCTGATATGTTCATTAAGCTAACAGAGTTAAACCATACTTTTGATTGCGCAGTTCTGAACACTCTTTCTGTAGGAAATGCAAGTGAACATTCGGAGCGCTAAGAGGGTAATAGTGGAAAAAGGAATATATTCAAATACAAACTACACAGTAGCATTCTGTGAAAACTCTTACTGTTCTGTGCATTCAGCTAACAGATTTGAACCTTACTTTTGATTGAGCCGTTCTGAAACACTCTTTCTGTAGAAACTGCAATTGGACATGCTAAGCGCTAAGAGGCCTACATTGGGAAAAAGAATATCTTCAAATAAAAACTACACAGATGCATTCTGTGAAACTTATTTCTGATCTGTAAATTCAGTTAACAGAGATAAAACATATTTTTGATTGAGCAGTTATGAAACACTCTTTTTGTAGAAAATGCAAGTGGAGATTCGGAGCGCTAAGAGGGTAATAGTGGAAAAAGGAATGTCTTCAAATATAAACTACACAGAATCATTCGGTGAAACTTCTTTCTGATCTGTGCATTCAGCTAACAGAGTTAAACCATACTTTTGATTGAGCAGATCTGAACACTCTTTCTGTAGAAAATGCAACTGGACATTTGGAGCGCTAAGAGGGTAGTAGTGGAAAAAGGAATATATTCAAATATAAACTACACAGAAGCATTCTGTGAAACTTCTTTCTGTTCTGAGCATTCAGCTAACAGAGTTAAACCATACTTTTGATTGAGCAATTTTGAAACACTCTGTCTGTAGAAAATGCAACTGGACATTCGTAGCGCTAAGTGGGTAATAGTGGAAAAAAGAATATGTTCAAATATAAACTACCCAGAAGCATTCTGTGAAACTTCTTGCTGTTCTGTGCATTCAACTAACAGAGTTGAACCTTACTTTTGATTGAGCCGTTCTGAAACACTCTTTCTGTAGAAACTGCAATTGGACATTCTGAGCGCTAAGAGGCCTATATTGGGAAAAAGAATGTCTACAAATAAAAACTACACAGAAGAATTGTGTGAAACTTCTTTCTGTTCTGTTTGTTCAACTAAAAGAGTTGAACCTTAGTTTTGATTGAGCCGTTCTGAAACACTCTTTCTGTAGAAAATGCAAGTGGAGATTCGGAGCGCTAAGAGGGTAATAGTGGAAAAAGGAATGTCTCCAAATATAAACTACACAGAATCATTCTCTGAAACTTCTTTCTGATCTGTGCATTCAGCTAACAGAGTTAAACCATACTTTTGATTGAGCAGATCTGAACACTCTTTCTGTAGAAAATGCAACTGGACATTTGGAGCGCTAAGAGAGTAGTAGTGGAAAAAGGAATATATTCAAATATAAACTACACAGAAGCATTCTGTGAAACTTCTTTCTGATCTGAGCATTCAGCTAACAGATTTAAACCATACTTTTGATTGAGCAGTTTTGAAACACTCTGTCTGTAGAAAATGCAACTGGACATTCGTAGCGCTAAGTGGGTAATAGTGGAGAAAACAATATGTTCAAATATAAACTACACAGAAGCATTGTTTGAAACTACTTTCTGTTCTGTGCATTCAACTAACAGAGTTGAACCTTACTTTTGATTGAGCCTTTCTGAAACACTCTTTCTGTAGAAACTGCAATTGGACATTCTGAGCGCTAAGAGGCCTCTATTGGGAAAAATAATATCTTCAAATAAAAACTACACAGAAGCATTGTGTGAAACTTATTTCTGATATGTTCATTAAGCTAACAGAGTTAAACCATACTTTTGATTGCGCAGTTCTGAACACTCTTTCTGTAGAAAATGCAAGTGGACATTCGGAGCGCTAAGAGGGTAATAGTGGAAAAAGGAATATATTCAAATATAAACTACACAGTAGCATTCTGTGAAAACTCTTTCTGTTCTGTGCATTCAGCTAACAGAGTTGAACCTTACTTTTGATTGAGCCGTTCTGAAACACTCTTTCTGTAGAAACTGCAATTGGACATGCTAAGCGCTAAGAGGCCTACATTGGGAAAAAGAATATCTTCAAATAAAAACTACACAGATGCATTCTGTGAAACTTATTTCTGATCTGTAAATTCAGTTAACAGAGATAAAACATATTTTTGATTGAGCAGTTTTGAAACACTCTTTTTGTAGAAAATGCAAGAGGAGATTCGGAGCGCTAAGAGGGTAATAGTGGAAAAAGGAATGTCTCCAAATATAAACTACACAGAATCATTCTGTGAAACTTATTTCTGATCTGTGCATTCAGCTAACAGAGTTAAACCATACTTTTGATTGAGCAGATCTGAACACTCTTTCTGTAGAAAATGCAACTGGACATTTGGAGCGCTAAGAGAGTAGTAGTGGAAAAAGGAATATATTCAAATATAAACTACACAGAAGCATTCTGTGAAACTTCTTTCTGATTTGTGCATTCAGCTAATAGAGTTAAACCGTACTTTTGATTGAGCAGTTTTGAAACACTCTGTCTGTAGAAAATGCAACTGGACATTCGTAGCGCTAAGTGGGTAATAGTGGAGAAAACAATATGTTCAAATATAAACTACACAGAAGCATTGTATGAACTTCTTTCTGTTCTGTGCATTCAACTAACAGAGTTGAACCTTACTTTTGATTGAGCCTTTCTGAAACACTCTTTCTGTAGAAACTGCAATTGGACATTCTGAGCGCTAAGAGGCCTCTATTGGGAAAAATACTATCTTCAAATAAAAACTACACAGAAGCATTGTGTGAAACTTATTTCTGATATGTTCATTAAGCTAACAGAGTTAAACCATACTTTTGATTGCGCAGTTCTGAACACTCTTTCTGTAGGAAATGCAAGTGGACATTCGGAGCGCTAAGAGGGTAATAGTGGAAAAAGGAATATATTCAAATATAAACTACACAGTAGCATTCTGTGAAAACTCTTACTGTTCTGTGCATTCAGCTAACAGATTTGAACCTTACTTTTGATTGAGCCGTTCTGAAACACTCTTTCTGTAGAAACTGCAATTGGACATGCTAAGCGCTAAGAGGCCTACATTGGGAAAAAGAATATCTTCAAATAAAAACTACACAGATGCATTCTGTGAAACTTATTTCTGATCTGTAAATTCAGTTAACAGAGATAAAACATATTTTTGATTGAGCAGTTATGAAACACTCTTTTTGTAGAAAATGCAAGTGGAGATTCGGAGCGCTAAGAGGGTAATAGTGGAAAAAGGAATGTCTTCAAATATAAACTACACAGAATCATTCGGTGAAACTTCTTTCTGATCTGTGCATTCAGCTAACAGAGTTAAACCATACTTTTGATTGAGCAGATCTGAACACTCTTTCTGTAGAAAATGCAACTGGACATTTGGAGCGCTAAGAGCGTAGTAGTGGAAAAAGGAATATATTGAAATATAAACTACACAGAAGCATTCTGTGAAACTTCTTTCTGATCTGAGCATTCAGCTAACAGAGTTAAACCATACTTTTGATTGAGCAGTTTTGAAACACTCTGTCTGTAGAAAATGCAACTGGACATTCGTAGCGCTAAGTGGGTAATAGTGGAAAAAAGGATATGTTCAAATATAAACTACACAGAAGCATTCTGTGAAACTTCTTGCTGTTCTGTGCATTCAACTAACAGAGTTGAACCTTACTTTTGATTGAGCCGTTCTGAAACACTCTTTCTGTAGAAACTGCAATTGGACATTCTGAGCGCTATCAGGCCTATATTGGGAAAAAGAATGTCTACAAATAAAAACTACACAGAAGAATTGTGTGAAACTTCTTTCTGTTCTGTTCGTTCAACTAAAAGAGTTGAACCTTAGTTTTGATTGAGCCGTTCTGAAACACTCTTTCTGTAGAAAATGCAAGTGGAGATTCGGAGCGCTAAGAGGTTAATAGTGGAAAAAGGAATGTCTCCAAATATAAACTACACAGAATCATTCTGTGAAACTTATTTCTGATCTGTGCATTCAGCTAACAGAGTTAAACCATACTTTTGATTGAGCAGATCTGAACACTCTTTCTGTAGAAAATGCAACTGGACATTTGGAGCGCAAAGAGAGTAGTAGTGGAAAAAGGAATATATTCAAATATAAACTACACAGAAGCATTTTGTGAAACTTCTTTCTGATCTGAGCATTCAGCTAACAGTGTTAAACCATACTTTTGATTGAGCAGTTTTGAAACACTCTGTCTGTAGAAAATGCAACTGGACATTCGTAGCGCTAAGTGGGTAATAGTGGAGAAAAGAATATGTTCAAATAAAAACTACACAGAAGCATTGTATGAAACTTCTTTCTGTTCTGTGCATTCAACTAACAGAGTTGAACCTCACTTTTGATTGAGCCTTTCTGAAACGCTCTTTCTGTAGAAACTGCAATTGGACATTCTGAGCGCTAAGAGGCCTCTATTGGGAAAAATAATATCTTCAAATAAAAACTACACAGCAGCATTTTGTGAATCTTATTTCTGATATGTTCATTAAGCTAACAGAGTTAAACCATACTTTTGATTGCGCAGTTCTGAACACTCTTTCTGTAGAAAATGCAAGTGGACATTCGGAGCGCTAAGAGGGTAATAGTGGAAAAAGGAATATATTCAAATATAAACTACACAGTAGCATTCTGTGAAAACTCTTACTGTTCTGTGCATTCAGCTAACAGAGTTGAACCTTACTTTTGATTGAGCCGTTCTGAAACACTCTTTCTGTAGAAACTGCAATTGGACATGCTAAGCGCTAAGAGGCCTACATTGGGAAAAAGAATATCTTCAAATAAAAACTACACAGATGCATTCTGTGAAACTTATTTCTGATCTGTAAATTCAGTTAACAAAGATAAAACATATTTTTGATTGAGCAGTTATGAAACACTCTTTTTGTAGAAAATGCAAGTGGAGATTCGGAGCGCTAAGAGGGTAATAGTGGAAAAAGGAATGTCTTCAAATATAAACTACACAGAATCATTCGGTGAAACTTCTTTCTGATCTGTGCATTCAGCTAACAGAGTTAAACCATACTTTTGATTGAGCAGATCTGAACACTCTTTCTGTAGAAAATGCAACTGGACATTTGGAGCGCTAAGAGCGTAGTAGTGGAAAAAGGAATATATTGAAATATAAACTACACAGAAGCATTCTGTGAAACTTCTTTCTGATCTGAGCATTCAGCTAACAGAGTTAAACCATACTTTTGATTGAGCAGTTTTGAAACACTCTGTCTGTAGAAAATGCAACTGGACATTCGTAGCGCTAAGTGGGTAATAGTGGAAAAAAGAATATGTTCAAATATAAACTACACAGAAGCATTCTGTGAAACTTCTTGCTGTTCTGTGCATTCAACTAACAGAGTTGAACCTTACTTTTGATTGAGCCGTTCTGAAACACTCTTTCTGTAGAAACTGCAATTGGACATTCTGAGCGCTAACAGGCCTATATTGGGAAAAAGAATGTCTACAATAAAAACTACACAGAAGAATTGTGTGAAACTTCTTTCTGTTCTGTTTGTTCAACTAAAAGAGTTGAACCTTAGTTTTGATTGAGCCGTTCTGAAACACTCTTTCTGTAGAAAATGCAAGTGGAGATTCGGAGCGCTAAGAGGGTAATAGTGGAAAAAGGAATGTCTCCAAATATAAACTACACAGAATCATTCTGTGAAACTTATTTCTGATCTGTGCATTCAGCTAACAGAGTTAAACCATACTTTTGATTGAGCAGATCTGAACACTCTTTCTGTAGAAAATGCAACTGGACATTTGGAGCGCAAAGAGAGTAGTAGTGGAAAAAGTAATATATTCAAATATAAACTACACAGAAGCATTCTGTGAAACTTCTTTCTGATCTGAGCATTCAGCTAACAGATTTAAACCATACCTTTGATTGAGCAGTTTTGAAACACTCTGTCTGTAGAAAATGCAACTGGACATTCGTAGCGCTAAGTGGGTAATAGTGGAGAAAACAATATGTTCAAATATAAACTACACAGAAGCATTGTATGAAACTACTTTCTGTTCTGTGCATTCAACTAACAGAGTTGAACCTTACATTTGATTGAGTCTTTCTGAAACACTCTTTCTGTAGAAACTGCAATTGGACATTCTGAGCGCTAAGAGGCCTCTATTGGGAAAAATAATATCTTCAAATAAAAACTACACAGAAGCATTGTGTGAAACTTATTTCTGATATGTTCATTAAGCTAACAGAGTTAAACCATAATTTTGATTGCGCAGTTCTGAACACTCTTTCTGTAGAAAATGCAAGTGGACATTCGGAGCGCTAAGAGGGTAATAGTGGAAAAACGAATATATTCAAATATAAACTACACAGTAGCATTCTGTGAAAACTCTTTCTGTTCTGTGCATTCAGCTAACAGAGTTGAACCTTACTTTTGATTGAGCCGTTCTGAAACACTCTTTCTGTAGAAACTGCAATTGGACATGCTAAGCGCTAAGAGGCCTACATTGGGAAAAAGAATATCTTCAAATAAAAACTACACAGATGCATTCTGTGAAACTTATTTCTGATCTGTAAATTCAGTTAATAGAGATAAAACATATTTTTGATTGAGCAGTTATGAAACACTCTTTTTGTAGAAAATGCAAGTGGAGATTCGGAGCGCTAAGAGGGTAACAGTGGAAAACGGAATGTCTCCAAATATAAACTACACAGAATCATTCTGTGAAACTTCTTTCTGATCTGTGCATTCAGCTAACAGAGTTAAAACATACTTTTGATTGAGCAGATCTGAACACTCTTTCTGTAGAAAATGCAACTGGACATTTGGAGCGCTAAGAGAGTAGTAGTTGAAAAAGGAATATATTCAAATATAAACTACACAAAAGCATTCTGTGAAACTTCTTTCTGATCTGTGCATTCAGCTAATAGAGTTAAACCATACTTTTGATTGAGCAGTTTTGAAACACTCTGTCTGTAGAAAATGCAACTGGACATTCGTAGCGCTAAGTGGGTAATAGTGGAGAAAAGAATATGTTCAAATATAAACTACACATAAACATTGTATGAAACTTCTTTCTGTTCTGTGCATTCAACTAACAGAGTTGAACCTTACTTTTGATTGAGCCTTTCTGAAACACTCTTTCTGTAGAAACTGCAATTGGACATTCTGAGCGCTAAGAGGCCTCTATTGGGTAAAATAATATCTTCAAATAAAAACTACACAGAAGCATTGTGTGAAACTTATTTCTGATATGTTCATTAAGCTAACAGAGTTAAACCATACTTTTGATTGCGCAGTTCTGAACACTCTTTCTGTAGGAAATGCAAGTGAACATTCGGAGCGCTAAGAGGGTAATAGTGGAAAAAGGAATATATTCAAATACAAACTACACAGTAGCATTCTGTGAAAACTCTTACTGTTCTGTGCATTCAGCTAACAGATTTGAACCTTACTTTTGATTGAGCCGTTCTGAAACACTCTTTCTGTAGAAACTGCAATTGGACATGCTAAGCGCTAAGAGGCCTACATTGGGAAAAAGAATATCTTCAAATAAAAACTACACAGATGCATTCTGTGAAACTTATTTCTGATCTGTAAATTCAGTTAACAGAGATAAAACATATTTTTGATTGAGCAGTTATGAAACACTCTTTTTGTAGAAAATGCAAGTGGAGATTCGGAGCGCTAAGAGGGTAATAGTGGAAAAAGGAATGTCTTCAAATATAAACTACACAGAATCATTCGGTGAAACTTCTTTCTGATCTGTGCATTCAGCTAACAGAGTTAAACCATACTTTTGATTGAGCAGATCTGAACACTCTTTCTGTAGAAAATGCAACTGGACATTTGGAGCGCTAAGAGGGTAGTAGTGGAAAAAGGAATATATTCAAATATAAACTACACAGAAGCATTCTGTGAAACTTCTTTCTGTTCTGAGCATTCAGCTAACAGAGTTAAACCATACTTTTGATTGAGCAATTTTGAAACACTCTGTCTGTAGAAAATGCAACTGGACATTCGTAGCGCTAAGTGGGTAATAGTGGAAAAAAGAATATGTTCAAATATAAACTACCCAGAAGCATTCTGTGAAACTTCTTGCTGTTCTGTGCATTCAACTAACAGAGTTGAACCTTACTTTTGATTGAGCCGTTCTGAAACACTCTTTCTGTAGAAACTGCAATTGGACATTCTGAGCGCTAAGAGGCCTATATTGGGAAAAAGAATGTCTACAAATAAAAACTACACAGAAGAATTGTGTGAAACTTCTTTCTGTTCTGTTTGTTCAACTAAAAGAGTTGAACCTTAGTTTTGATTGAGCCGTTCTGAAACACTCTTTCTGTAGAAAATGCAAGTGGAGATTCGGAGCGCTAAGAGGGTAATAGTGGAAAAAGGAATGTCTCCAAATATAAACTACACAGAATCATTCTCTGAAACTTCTTTCTGATCTGTGCATTCAGCTAACAGAGTTAAACCATACTTTTGATTGAGCAGATCTGAACACTCTTTCTGTAGAAAATGCAACTGGACATTTGGAGCGCTAAGAGAGTAGTAGTGGAAAAAGGAATATATTCAAATATAAACTACACAGAAGCATTCTGTGAAACTTCTTTCTGATCTGAGCATTCAGCTAACAGATTTAAACCATACTTTTGATTGAGCAGTTTTGAAACACTCTGTCTGTAGAAAATGCAACTGGACATTCGTAGCGCTAAGTGGGTAATAGTGGAGAAAACAATATGTTCAAATATAAACTACACAGAAGCATTGTTTGAAACTACTTTCTGTTCTGTGCATTCAACTAACAGAGTTGAACCTTACTTTTGATTGAGCCTTTCTGAAACACTCTTTCTGTAGAAACTGCAATTGGACATTCTGAGCGCTAAGAGGCCTCTATTGGGAAAAATACTATCTTCAAATAAAAACTACACAGAAGCATTGTGTGAAACTTATTTCTGATATGTTCATTAAGCTAACAGAGTTAAACCATACTTTTGATTGCGCAGTTCTGAACACTCTTTCTGTAGAAAATGCAAGTGGACATTCGGAGCGCTAAGAGGGTAATAGTGGAAAAAGGAATATATTCAAATATAAACTACACAGTAGCATTCTGTGAAAACTCTTTCTGTTCTGTGCATTCAGCTAACAGAGTTGAACCTTACTTTTGATTGAGCCGTTCTGAAACACTCTTTCTGTAGAAACTGCAATTGGACATGCTAAGCGCTAAGAGGCCTACATTGGGAAAAAGAATATCTTCAAATAAAAACTACACAGATGCATTCTGTGAAACTTATTTCTGATCTGTAAATTCAGTTAACAGAGATAAAACATATTTTTGATTGAGCAGTTATGAAACACTCTTTTTGTAGAAAATGCAAGTGGAGATTCGGAGCGCTAAGAGGGTAATAGTGGAAAAAGGAATGTCTTCAAATATAAACTACACAGAATCATTCGGTGAAACTTCTTTCTGATCTGTGCATTCAGCTAACAGAGTTAAACCATACTTTTGATTGAGCAGATCTGAACACTCTTTCTGTAGAAAATGCAACTGGACATTTGGAGCGCTAAGAGCGTAGTAGTGGAAAAAGGAATATATTGAAATATAAACTACACAGAAGCATTCTGTGAAACTTCTTTCTGATCTGAGCATTCAGCTAACAGAGTTAAACCATACTTTTGATTGAGCAGTTTTGAAACACTCTGTCTGTAGAAAATGCAACTGGACATTCGTAGCGCTAAGTGGGTAATAGTGGAAAAAAGGATATGTTCAAATATAAACTACACAGAAGCATTCTGTGAAACTTCTTGCTGTTCTGTGCATTCAACTAACAGAGTTGAACCTTACTTTTGATTGAGCCGTTCTGAAACACTCTTTCTGTAGAAACTGCAATTGGACATTCTGAGCGCTAACAGGCCTATATTGGGAAAAAGAATGTCTACAAATAAAAACTACACAGAAGAATTGTGTGAAACTTCTTTCTGTTCTGTTTGTTCAACTAAAAGAGTTGAACCTTAGTTTTGATTGAGCCGTTCTGAAACACTCTTTCTGTAGAAAATGCAAGTGGAGATTCGGAGCGCTAAGAGGGTAATAGTGGAAAAAGGAATGTCTCCAAATATAAACTACACAGAATCATTCTGTGAAACTTATTTCTGATCTGTGCATTCAGCTAACAGAGTTAAACCATACTTTTGATTGAGCAGATCTGAACACTCTTTCTGTAGAAAATGCAACTGGACATTTGGAGCGCAAAGAGAGTAGTAGTGGAAAAAGGAATATATTCAAATATAAACTACACAGAAGCATTTTGTGAAACTTCTTTCTGATCTGAGCATTCAGCTAACAGTGTTAAACCATACTTTTGATTGAGCAGTTTTGAAACACTCTGTCTGTAGAAAATGCAACTGGACATTCGTAGCGCTAAGTGGGTAATAGTGGAGAAAAGAATATGTTCAAATAAAAACTACACAGAAGCATTGTATGAAACTTCTTTCTGTTCTGTGCATTCAACTAACAGAGTTGAACCTCACTTTTGATTGAGCCTTTCTGAAACGCTCTTTCTGTAGAAACTGCAATTGGACATTCTGAGCGCTAAGAGGCCTCTATTGGGAAAAATAATATCTTCAAATAAAAACTACACAGAAGCATTGTGTGAATCTTATTTCTGATATGTTCATTAAGCTAACAGAGTTAAACCATACTTTTGATTGCGCAGTTCTGAACACTCTTTCTGTAGAAAATGCAAGTGGACATTCGGAGCGCTAAGAGGGTAATAGTGGAAAAAGGAATATATTCAAATATAAACTACACAGTAGCATTCTGTGAAAACTCTTACTGTTCTGTGCATTCAGCTAACAGAGTTGAACCTTACTTTTGATTGAGCCGTTCTGAAACACTCTTTCTGTAGAAACTGCAATTGGACATGCTAAGCGCTAAGAGGCCTACATTGGGAAAAAGAATATCTTCAAATAAAAACTACACAGATGCATTCTGTGAAACTTATTTCTGATCTGTAAATTCAGTTAACAGAGATAAAACATATTTTTGATTGAGCAGTTATGAAACACTCTTTTTGTAGAAAATGCAAGTGGAGATTCGGAGCGCTAAGAGGGTAATAGTGGAAAAAGGAATGTCTTCAAATATAAACTACACAGAATCATTCGGTGAAAATTCTTTCTGATCTGTGCATTCAGCTAACAGAGTTAAACCATACTTTTGATTGAGCAGATCTGAACACTCTTTCTGTAGAAAATGCAACTGGACATTTGGAGCGCTAAGAGCGTAGTAGTGGAAAAAGGAATATATTGAAATATAAACTACACAGAAGCATTCTGTGAAACTTCTTTCTGATCTGAGCATTCAGCTAACAGAGTTAAACCATACTTTTGATTGAGCAGTTTTGAAACACTCTGTCTGTAGAAAATGCAACTGGACATTCGTAGCGCTAAGTGGGTAATAGTGGAAAAAAGAATATGTTCAAATATAAACTACACAGAAGCATTCTGTGAAACTTCTTGCTGTTCTGTGCATTCAACTAACAGAGTTGAACCTTACTTTTGATTGAGCCGTTCTGAAACACTCTTTCTGTAGAAACTGCAATTGGACATTCTGAGCGCTAACAGGCCTATATTGGGAAAAAGAATGTCTACAATAAAAACTACACAGAAGAATTGTGTGAAACATCTTTCTGTTCTGTTTGTTCAACTAAAAGAGTTGAACCTTAGTTTTGATTGAGCCGTTCTGAAACACTCTTTCTGTAGAAAATGCAAGTGGAGATTCGGAGCGCTAAGAGGGTAATAGTGGAAAAAGGAATGTCTCCAAATATAAACTACACAGAATCATTCTGTGAAACTTATTTCTGATCTGTGCATTCAGCTAACAGAGTTAAACCATACTTTTGATTGAGCAGATCTGAACACTCTTTCTGTAGAAAATGCAACTGGACATTTGGAGCGCAAAGAGAGTAGTAGTGGAAAAAGGAATATATTCAAATATAAACTACACAGAAGCATTCTGTGAAACTTCTTTCTGATCTGAGCATTCAGCTAACAGTGTTAAACCATACTTTTGATTGAGCAGTTTTGAAACACTCTGTCTGTAGAAAATGCAACTGGACATTCGTAGCGCTAAGTGGGTAATAGTGGAGAAAAGAATATGTTCAAATATAAACTACACAGAAGCATTGTATGAAACTTCTTTCTGTTCTGTGCATTCAACTAACAGAGTTGAACCTTACTTTTGATTGAGCCTTTCTGAAACACTCTTTCTGTAGAAACTGCAATTGGACATTCTGAGCGCTAAGAGGCCTCTATTGGGAAAAATAATATCTTCAAATAAAAACTACACAGAAGCATTGTGTGAATCTTATTTCTGATATGTTCATTAAGCTAACAGAGTTAAACCATACTTTTGATTGCGCAGTTGTGAACACTCTTTCTGTAGAAAATGCAAGTGGACATTCGGAGCGCTAAGAGGGTAATAGTGGAAAAAGGAATATATTCAAATATAAACTACACAGTAGCATTCTGTGAAAACTCTTACTGTTCTGTGCATTCAGCTAACAGAGTTGAACCTTACTTTTGATTGAGCCGTTCTGAAACACTCTTTCTGTAGAAACTGCAATTGGACATGCTAAGCGCTAAGAGGCCTACATTGGGAAAAAGAATATCTTCAAATAAAAACTACACAGATGCATTCTGTGAAACTTATTTCTGATCTGTAAATTCAGTTAACAGAGATAAAACATATTTTTGATTGAGCAGTTATGAAACACTCTTTTTGTAGAAAATGCAAGTGGAGATTCGGAGCGCTAAGAGGGTAATAGTGGAAAAAGGAATGTCTTCAAATATAAACTACACAGAATCATTCGGTGAAACTTCTTTCTGATCTGTGCATTCAGCTAACAGAGTTAAACCATACTTTTGATTGAGCAGATCTGAACACTCTGTCTGTAGAAAATGCAACTGCACATTCGTAGCGCTAAGTGGGTAATAGTGGAAAAAAGAATATGTTCAAATATAAACTACACAGAAGCATTGTATGAAACTTCTTTCTGTTCTGTGCATTCAACTAACAGAGTTGAACCTTACTTTTGATTGAGCCGTTCTGAAACACTATTTCTGTGGAAACTGCAATTGGACATTCTGAGCGCTAAGAGGCCTATATTGGGAAAAAGAATGCCTACAAATAAAAACTACCCAGAAGAATTGTGTGAAACTTCTTTCTGTTCTGTTTGTTCAACTAAAAGAGTTGAACCTTAGTTTTGATTGAGCCGTTCTGAAACACTCTTTCTGTAGAAAATGCAAGTGGAGATTCGGAGCGCTAAGAGGGTAATAGTGGAAAAAGGAATGTCTCCAAATATAAACTACACAGAATCATTCTGTGAAACTTCTTTCTGATCTGTGCATTCAGCTAACAGAGTTAAACCATACTTTTGATTGAGCAGATCTGAACACTCTTTCTGTAGAAAATGCAACTGGACATTTGGAGCGCTAAGAGAGTAGTAGTGGAAAAAGGAATATATTCAAATATAAACTACACAGAAGCATTCTGTGAAACTTCTTTCTGATCTGTGCATTCAGCTAATAGAGTTAAACCGTACATTTGATTGAGCAGTTTTGAAACACTCTGTCTGTAGAAAATGCAACTGGACATTCGTAGCGCTAAGTGGGTAATAGTGGAGAAAACAATATGTTCAAATATAAACTACACAGAAGCATTGTATGAAACTTCTTTCTGTTCTGTGCATTCAACTAACAGAGTTGAACCTTACTTTTGATTGAGCCTTTCTGAAACACTCTTTCTGTAGAAACTGCAATTGGACATTCTGAGCGCTAAGAGGCCTCTATTGGGAAAAATAATATCTTCAAATAAAAACTACACAGAAGCATTGTGTGAAACTTATTTCTGATATGTTCATTAAGCTAACAGAGTTAAACCATACTTTTGATTGCGCAGTTCTGAACACTCTTTCTGTAGGAAATGCAAGTGGACATTCGGAGCGCTAAGAGGGTAATAGTGGAAAAAGGAATATATTCAAATATAAACTACACAGTAGCATTCTGTGAAAACTCTTACTGTTCTGTGCATTCAGCTAACAGATTTGAACCTTACTTTTGATTGAGCCGTTCTGAAACACTCTTTCTGTAGAAACTGCAATTGGACATGCTAAGCGCTAAGAGGCCTACATTGGGAAAAAGAATATCTTCAAATAAAAACTACACAGATGCATTCTGTGAAACTTATTTCTGATCTGTAAATTCAGTTAACAGAGATAAAACATATTTTTGATTGAGCAGTTATGAAACACTCTTTTTGTAGAAAATGCAAGTGGAGATTCGGAGCGCTAAGAGGGTAATAGTGGAAAAAGGAATGTCTTCAAATATAAACTACACAGAATCATTTGGTGAAACTTCTTTCTGATCTGTGCATTCAGCTAACAGAGTTAAACCATAATTTTGATTGAGCAGATCTGAACACTCTTTCTGTAGAAAATGCAACTGGACATTTGGAGCGCTAAGAGCGCAGTAGTGGAAAAAGGAATATATTGAAATATAAACTACACAGAAGCATTCTGTGAAACTTCTTTCTGATCTGAGCATTCAGCTAACAGAGTTAAACCATACTTTTGATTGAGCAGTTTTGAAACACTCTGTCTGTAGAAAATGCAACTGGACATTCGTAGCGCTAAGTGGGTAATAGTGGAAAAAAGAATATGTTCAAATATAAACTACACAGAAGCATTCTGTGAAACTTCTTGCTGTTCTGTGCATTCAACTAACAGAGTTGAACCTTACTTTTGATTGAGCCGTTCTGAAACACTCTTTCTGTAGAAACTGCAATTGGACATTCTGAGCGCTAACAGGCCTATATTGGGAAAAAGAATGTCTACAAATAAAAACTACACAGAAGAATTGTGTGAAACTTCTTTCTGTTCTGTTTGTTCAACTAAAAGAGTTGAACCTTAGTTTTGATTGAGCCGTTCTGAAACACTCTTTCTGTAGAAAATGCAAGTGGAGATTCGGAGCGCTAAGAGGGTAATAGTGGAAAAAGGAATGTCTCCAAATATAAACTACACAGAATCATTCTGTGAAACTTATTTCTGATCTGTGCATTCAGCTAACAGAGTTAAACCATACTTTTGATTGAGCAGATCTGAACACTCTTTCTGTAGAAAATGCAACTGGACATTTGGAGCGCAAAGAGAGTAGTAGTGGAAAAAGGAATATATTCAAATATAAACTACACAGAAGCATTCTGTGAAACTTCTTTCTGATCTGAGCATTCAGCAAACAATGTTAAACCATACTTTTGATTGAGCAGTTTTGAAACACTCTGTCTGTAGAAAATGCAACTGGACATTCGTAGCGCTAAGTGGGTAATAGTGGAGAAAAGAATATGTTCAAATATAAACTACACAGAAGCATTGTATGAAACTTCTTTCTGTTCTGTGCATTCAACTAACAGAGTTGAACCTTACTTTTGATTGAGCCTTTCTGAAACACTCTTTCTGTAGAAACTGCAATTGGACATTCTGAGCGCTAAGAGGCCTCTATTGGGAAAAATAATATCTTCAAATAAAAACTACACAGAAGCATTGTGTGAATCTTATTTCTGATATGTTCATTAAGCTAACAGAGTTAAACCATACTTTTGATTGCGCAGTTCTGAACACTCTTTCTGTAGAAAATGCAAGTGGACATTCGGAGCGCTAAGAGGGTAATAGTGGAAAAAGGAATATATTCAAATATAAACTACACAGTAGCATTCTGTGAAAACTCTTACTGTTCTGTGCATTCAGCTAACAGAGTTGAACCTTACTTTTGATTGAGCCGTTCTGAAACACTCTTTCTGTAGAAACTGCAATTGGACATGCTAAGCGCTAAGAGGCCTACATTGGGAAAAAGAATATCTTCAAATAAAAACTACACAGATGCATTCTGTGAAACTTATTTCTGATCTGTAAATTCAGTTAACAGAGATAAAACATATTTTTGATTGAGCAGTTATGAAACACTCTTTTTGTAGAAAATGCAAGTGGAGATTCGGAGCGCTAAGAGGGTAATAGTGGAAAAAGGAATGTCTTCAAATATAAACTACACAGAATCATTCGGTGAAACTTCTTTCTGATCTGTGCATTCAGCTAACAGAGTTAAACCATACTTTTGATTGAGCAGATCTGAACACTCTGTCTGTAGAAAATGCAACTGCACATTCGTAGCGCTAAGTGGGTAATAGTGGAAAAAAGAATATGTTCAAATATAAACTACACAGAAGCATTGTATGAAACTTCTTTCTGTTCTGTGCATTCAACTAACAGAGTTGAACCTTACTTTTGATTGAGCCGTTCTGAAACACTATTTCTGTGGAAACTGCAATTGGACATTCTGAGCGCTAAGAGGCCTATATTGGGAAAAAGAATGCCTACAAATAAAAACTACCCAGAAGAATTGTGTGAAACTTCTTTCTGTTCTGTTTGTTCAACTAAAAGAGTTGAACCTTAGTTTTGATTGAGCCGTTCTGAAACACTCTTTCTGTAGAAAATGCAAGTGGAGATTCGGAGCGCTAAGAGGGTAATAGTGGAAAAAGGAATGTCTCCAAATATAAACTACACAGAATCATTCTGTGAAACTTCTTTCTGATCTGTGCATTCAGCTAACAGAGTTAAACCATACTTTTGATTGAGCAGATCTGAACACTCTTTCTGTAGAAAATGCAACTGGACATTTGGAGCGCTAAGAGAGTAGTAGTGGAAAAAGGAATATATTCAAATATAAACTACACAGAAGCATTCTGTGAAACTTCTTTCTGATCTGTGCATTCAGCTAATAGAGTTAAACCGTACATTTGATTGAGCAGTTTTGAAACACTCTGTCTGTAGAAAATGCAACTGGACATTCGTAGCGCTAAGTGGGTAATAGTGGAGAAAACAATATGTTCAAATATAAACTACACAGAAGCATTGTATGAAACTTCTTTCTGTTCTGTGCATTCAACTAACAGAGTTGAACCTTACTTTTGATTGAGCCTTTCTGAAACACTCTTTCTGTAGAAACTGCAATTGGACATTCTGAGCGCTAAGAGGCCTCTATTGGGAAAAATAATATCTTCAAATAAAAACTACACAGAAGCATTGTGTGAAACTTATTTCTGATATGTTCATTAAGCTAACAGAGTTAAACCATACTTTTGATTGCGCAGTTCTGAACACTCTTTCTGTAGGAAATGCAAGTGGACATTCGGAGCGCTAAGAGGGTAATAGTGGAAAAAGGAATATATTCAAATATAAACTACACAGTAGCATTCTGTGAAAACTCTTACTGTTCTGTGCATTCAGCTAACAGATTTGAACCTTACTTTTGATTGAGCCGTTCTGAAACACTCTTTCTGTAGAAACTGCAATTGGACATGCTAAGCGCTAAGAGGCCTACATTGGGAAAAAGAATATCTTCAAATAAAAACTACACAGATGCATTCTGTGAAACTTATTTCTGATCTGTAAATTCAGTTAACAGAGATAAAACATATTTTTGATTGAGCAGTTATGAAACACTCTTTTTGTAGAAAATGCAAGTGGAGATTCGGAGCGCTAAGAGGGTAATAGTGGAAAAAGGAATGTCTTCAAATATAAACTACACAGAATCATTTGGTGAAACTTCTTTCTGATCTGTGCATTCAGCTAACAGAGTTAAACCATACTTTTGATTGAGCAGATCTGAACACTCTTTCTGTAGAAAATGCAACTGGACATTTGGAGCGCTAAGAGCGCAGTAGTGGAAAAAGGAATATATTGAAATATAAACTACACAGAAGCATTCTGTGAAACTTCTTTCTGATCTGAGCATTCAGCTAACAGAGTTAAACCATACTTTTGATTGAGCAGTTTTGAAACACTCTGTCTGTAGAAAATGCAACTGGACATTCGTAGCGCTAAGTGGGTAATAGTGGAAAAAAGAATATGTTCAAATATAAACTACACAGAAGCATTCTGTGAAACTTCTTGCTGTTCTGTGCATTCAACTAACAGAGTTGAACCTTACTTTTGATTGAGCCGTTCTGAAACACTCTTTCTGTAGAAACTGCAATTGGACATTCTGAGCGCTAACAGGCCTATATTGGGAAAAAGAATGTCTACAAATAAAAACTACACAGAAGAATTGTGTGAAACTTCTTTCTGTTCTGTTTGTTCAACTAAAAGAGTTGAACCTTAGTTTTGATTGAGCCGTTCTGAAACACTCTTTCTGTAGAAAATGCAAGTGGAGATTCGGAGCGCTAAGAGGGTAATAGTGGAAAAAGGAATGTCTCCAAATATAAACTACACAGAATCATTCTGTGAAACTTATTTCTGATCTGTGCATTCAGCTAACAGAGTTAAACCATACTTTTGATTGAGCAGATCTGAACACTCTTTCTGTAGAAAATGCAACTGGACATTTGGAGCGCAAAGAGAGTAGTAGTGGAAAAAGGAATATATTCAAATATAAACTACACAGAAGCATTCTGTGAAACTTCTTTCTGATCTGAGCATTCAGCAAACAATGTTAAACCATACTTTTGATTGAGCAGTTTTGAAACACTCTGTCTGTAGAAAATGCAACTGGACATTCGTAGCGCTAAGTGGGTAATAGTGGAGAAAAGAATATGTTCAAATATAAACTACACAGAAGCATTGTATGAAACTTCTTTCTGTTCTGTGCATTCAACTAACAGAGTTGAACCTTACTTTTGATTGAGCCTTTCTGAAACACTCTTTCTGTAGAAACTGCAATTGGACATTCTGAGCGCTAAGAGGCCTCTATTGGGAAAAATAATATCTTCAAATAAAAACTACACAGAAGCATTGTGTGAATCTTATTTCTGATATGTTCATTAAGCTAACAGAGTTAAACCATACTTTTGATTGCGCAGTTGTGAACACTCTTTCTGTAGAAAATGCAAGTGGACATTCGGAGCGCTAAGAGGGTAATAGTGGAAAAAGGAATATATTCAAATATAAACTACACAGTAGCATTCTGTGAAAACTCTTACTGTTCTGTGCATTCAGCTAACAGAGTTGAACCTTACTTTTGATTGAGCCGTTCTGAAACACTCTTTCTGTAGAAACTGCAATTGGACATGCTAAGCGCTAAGAGGCCTACATTGGGAAAAAGAATATCTTCAAATAAAAACTACACAGATGCATTCTGTGAAACTTATTTCTGATCTGTAAATTCAGTTAACAGAGATAAAACATATTTTTGATTGAGCAGTTATGAAACACTCTTTTTGTAGAAAATGCAAGTGGAGATTCGGAGCGCTAAGAGGGTAATAGTGGAAAAAGGAATGTCTTCAAATATAAACTACACAGAATCATTCGGTGAAACTTCTTTCTGATCTGTGCATTCAGCTAACAGAGTTAAACCATACTTTTGATTGAGCAGATCTGAACACTCTGTCTGTAGAAAATGCAACTGCACATTCGTAGCGCTAAGTGGGTAATAGTGGAAAAAAGAATATGTTCAAATATAAACTACACAGAAGCATTGTATGAAACTTCTTTCTGTTCTGTGCATTCAACTAACAGAGTTGAACCTTACTTTTGATTGAGCCGTTCTGAAACACTATTTCTGTGGAAACTGCAATTGGACATTCTGAGCGCTAAGAGGCCTATATTGGGAAAAAGAATGCCTACAAATAAAAACTACCCAGAAGAATTGTGTGAAACTTCTTTCTGTTCTGTTTGTTCAACTAAAAGAGTTGAACCTTAGTTTTGATTGAGCCGTTCTGAAACACTCTTTCTGTAGAAAATGCAAGTGGAGATTCGGAGCGCTAAGAGGGTAATAGTGGAAAAAGGAATGTCTCCAAATATAAACTACACAGAATCATTCTGTGAAACTTCTTTCTGATCTGTGCATTCAGCTAACAGAGTTAAACCATACTTTTGATTGAGCAGATCTGAACACTCTTTCTGTAGAAAATGCAACTGGACATTTGGAGCGCTAAGAGAGTAGTAGTGGAAAAAGGAATATATTCAAATATAAACTACACAGAAGCATTCTGTGAAACTTCTTTCTGATCTGTGCATTCAGCTAATAGAGTTAAACCGTACATTTGATTGAGCAGTTTTGAAACACTCTGTCTGTAGAAAATGCAACTGGACATTCGTAGCGCTAAGTGGGTAATAGTGGAGAAAACAATATGTTCAAATATAAACTACACAGAAGCATTGTATGAAACTTCTTTCTGTTCTGTGCATTCAACTAACAGAGTTGAACCTTACTTTTGATTGAGCCTTTCTGAAACACTCTTTCTGTAGAAACTGCAATTGGACATTCTGAGCGCTAAGAGGCCTCTATTGGGAAAAATAATATCTTCAAATAAAAACTACACAGAAGCATTGTGTGAAACTTATTTCTGATATGTTCATTAAGCTAACAGAGTTAAACCATACTTTTGATTGCGCAGTTCTGAACACTCTTTCTGTAGGAAATGCAAGTGGACATTCGGAGCGCTAAGAGGGTAATAGTGGAAAAAGGAATATATTCAAATATAAACTACACAGTAGCATTCTGTGAAAACTCTTACTGTTCTGTGCATTCAGCTAACAGATTTGAACCTTACTTTTGATTGAGCCGTTCTGAAACACTCTTTCTGTAGAAACTGCAATTGGACATGCTAAGCGCTAAGAGGCCTACATTGGGAAAAAGAATATCTTCAAATAAAAACTACACAGATGCATTCTGTGAAACTTATTTCTGATCTGTAAATTCAGTTAACAGAGATAAAACATATTTTTGATTGAGCAGTTATGAAACACTCTTTTTGTAGAAAATGCAAGTGGAGATTCGGAGCGCTAAGAGGGTAATAGTGGAAAAAGGAATGTCTTCAAATATAAACTACACAGAATCATTTGGTGAAACTTCTTTCTGATCTGTGCATTCAGCTAACAGAGTTAAACCATACTTTTGATTGAGCAGATCTGAACACTCTTTCTGTAGAAAATGCAACTGGACATTTGGAGCGCTAAGAGCGCAGTAGTGGAAAAAGGAATATATTGAAATATAAACTACACAGAAGCATTCTGTGAAACTTCTTTCTGATCTGAGCATTCAGCTAACAGAGTTAAACCATACTTTTGATTGAGCAGTTTTGAAACACTCTGTCTGTAGAAAATGCAACTGGACATTCGTAGCGCTAAGTGGGTAATAGTGGAAAAAAGAATATGTTCAAATATAAACTACACAGAAGCATTCTGTGAAACTTCTTGCTGTTCTGTGCATTCAACTAACAGAGTTGAACCTTACTTTTGATTGAGCCGTTCTGAAACACTCTTTCTGTAGAAACTGCAATTGGACATTCTGAGCGCTAACAGGCCTATATTGGGAAAAAGAATGTCTACAAATAAAAACTACACAGAAGAATTGTGTGAAACTTCTTTCTGTTCTGTTTGTTCAACTAAAAGAGTTGAACCTTAGTTTTGATTGAGCCGTTCTGAAACACTCTTTCTGTAGAAAATGCAAGTGGAGATTCGGAGCGCTAAGAGGGTAATAGTGGAAAAAGGAATGTCTCCAAATATAAACTACACAGAATCATTCTGTGAAACTTATTTCTGATCTGTGCATTCAGCTAACAGAGTTAAACCATACTTTTGATTGAGCAGATCTGAACACTCTTTCTGTAGAAAATGCAACTGGACATTTGGAGCGCAAAGAGAGTAGTAGTGGAAAAAGGAATATATTCAAATATAAACTACACAGAAGCATTCTGTGAAACTTCTTTCTGATCTGAGCATTCAGCAAACAATGTTAAACCATACTTTTGATTGAGCAGTTTTGAAACACTCTGTCTGTAGAAAATGCAACTGGACATTCGTAGCGCTAAGTGGGTAATAGTGGAGAAAAGAATATGTTCAAATATAAACTACACAGAAGCATTGTATGAAACTTCTTTCTGTTCTGTGCATTCAACTAACAGAGTTGAACCTTACTTTTGATTGAGCCTTTCTGAAACACTCTTTCTGTAGAAACTGCAATTGGACATTCTGAGCGCTAAGAGGCCTCTATTGGGAAAAATAATATCTTCAAATAAAAACTACACAGAAGCATTGTGTGAATCTTATTTCTGATATGTTCATTAAGCTAACAGAGTTAAACCATACTTTTGATTGCGCAGTTGTGAACACTCTTTCTGTAGAAAATGCAAGTGGACATTCGGAGCGCTAAGAGGGTAATAGTGGAAAAAGGAATATATTCAAATATAAACTACACAGTAGCATTCTGTGAAAACTCTTACTGTTCTGTGCATTCAGCTAACAGAGTTGAACCTTACTTTTGATTGAGCCGTTCTGAAACACTCTTTCTGTAGAAACTGCAATTGGACATGCTAAGCGCTAAGAGGCCTACATTGGGAAAAAGAATATCTTCAAATAAAAACTACACAGATGCATTCTGTGAAACTTATTTCTGATCTGTAAATTCAGTTAACAGAGATAAAACATATTTTTGATTGAGCAGTTATGAAACACTCTTTTTGTAGAAAATGCAAGTGGAGATTCGGAGCGCTAAGAGGGTAATAGTGGAAAAAGGAATGTCTTCAAATATAAACTACACAGAATCATTCGGTGAAACTTCTTTCTGATCTGTGCATTCAGCTAACAGAGTTAAACCATACTTTTGATTGAGCAGATCTGAACACTCTGTCTGTAGAAAATGCAACTGCACATTCGTAGCGCTAAGTGGGTAATAGTGGAAAAAAGAATATGTTCAAATATAAACTACACAGAAGCATTGTATGAAACTTCTTTCTGTTCTGTGCATTCAACTAACAGAGTTGAACCTTACTTTTGATTGAGCCGTTCTGAAACACTATTTCTGTGGAAACTGCAATTGGACATTCTGAGCGCTAAGAGGCCTATATTGGGAAAAAGAATGCCTACAAATAAAAACTACCCAGAAGAATTGTGTGAAACTTCTTTCTGTTCTGTTTGTTCAACTAAAAGAGTTGAACCTTAGTTTTGATTGAGCCGTTCTGAAACACTCTTTCTGTAGAAAATGCAAGTGGAGATTCGGAGCGCTAAGAGGGTAATAGTGGAAAAAGGAATGTCTCCAAATATAAACTACACAGAATCATTCTGTGAAACTTCTTTCTGATCTGTGCATTCAGCTAACAGAGTTAAACCATACTTTTGATTGAGCAGATCTGAACACTCTTTCTGTAGAAAATGCAACTGGACATTTGGAGCGCTAAGAGAGTAGTAGTGGAAAAAGGAATATATTCAAATATAAACTACACAGAAGCATTCTGTGAAACTTCTTTCTGATCTGTGCATTCAGCTAATAGAGTTAAACCGTACATTTGATTGAGCAGTTTTGAAACACTCTGTCTGTAGAAAATGCAACTGGACATTCGTAGCGCTAAGTGGGTAATAGTGGAGAAAACAATATGTTCAAATATAAACTACACAGAAGCATTGTATGAAACTTCTTTCTGTTCTGTGCATTCAACTAACAGAGTTGAACCTTACTTTTGATTGAGCCTTTCTGAAACACTCTTTCTGTAGAAACTGCAATTGGACATTCTGAGCGCTAAGAGGCCTCTATTGGGAAAAATAATATCTTCAAATAAAAACTACACAGAAGCATTGTGTGAAACTTATTTCTGATATGTTCATTAAGCTAACAGAGTTAAACCATACTTTTGATTGCGCAGTTCTGAACACTCTTTCTGTAGGAAATGCAAGTGGACATTCGGAGCGCTAAGAGGGTAATAGTGGAAAAAGGAATATATTCAAATATAAACTACACAGTAGCATTCTGTGAAAACTCTTACTGTTCTGTGCATTCAGCTAACAGATTTGAACCTTACTTTTGATTGAGCCGTTCTGAAACACTCTTTCTGTAGAAACTGCAATTGGACATGCTAAGCGCTAAGAGGCCTACATTGGGAAAAAGAATATCTTCAAATAAAAACTACACAGATGCATTCTGTGAAACTTATTTCTGATCTGTAAATTCAGTTAACAGAGATAAAACATATTTTTGATTGAGCAGTTATGAAACACTCTTTTTGTAGAAAATGCAAGTGGAGATTCGGAGCGCTAAGAGGGTAATAGTGGAAAAAGGAATGTCTTCAAATATAAACTACACAGAATCATTTGGTGAAACTTCTTTCTGATCTGTGCATTCAGCTAACAGAGTTAAACCATACTTTTGATTGAGCAGATCTGAACACTCTTTCTGTAGAAAATGCAACTGGACATTTGGAGCGCTAAGAGCGCAGTAGTGGAAAAAGGAATATATTGAAATATAAACTACACAGAAGCATTCTGTGAAACTTCTTTCTGATCTGAGCATTCAGCTAACAGAGTTAAACCATACTTTTGATTGAGCAGTTTTGAAACACTCTGTCTGTAGAAAATGCAACTGGACATTCGTAGCGCTAAGTGGGTAATAGTGGAAAAAAGAATATGTTCAAATATAAACTACACAGAAGCATTCTGTGAAACTTCTTGCTGTTCTGTGCATTCAACTAACAGAGTTGAACCTTACTTTTGATTGAGCCGTTCTGAAACACTCTTTCTGTAGAAACTGCAATTGGACATTCTGAGCGCTAACAGGCCTATATTGGGAAAAAGAATGTCTACAAATAAAAACTACACAGAAGAATTGTGTGAAACTTCTTTCTGTTCTGTTTGTTCAACTAAAAGAGTTGAACCTTAGTTTTGATTGAGCCGTTCTGAAACACTCTTTCTGTAGAAAATGCAAGTGGAGATTCGGAGCGCTAAGAGGGTAATAGTGGAAAAAGGAATGTCTCCAAATATAAACTACACAGAATCATTCTGTGAAACTTATTTCTGATCTGTGCATTCAGCTAACAGAGTTAAACCATACTTTTGATTGAGCAGATCTGAACACTCTTTCTGTAGAAAATGCAACTGGACATTTGGAGCGCAAAGAGAGTAGTAGTGGAAAAGGAATATATTCAAATATAAACTACACAGAAGCATTCTGTGAAACTTCTTTCTGATCTGAGCATTCAGCAAACAATGTTAAACCATACTTTTGATTGAGCAGTTTTGAAACACTCTGTCTGTAGAAAATGCAACTGGACATTCGTAGCGCTAAGTGGGTAATAGTGGAGAAAAGAATATGTTCAAATATAAACTACACAGAAGCATTGTATGAAACTTCTTTCTGTTCTGTGCATTCAACTAACAGAGTTGAACCTTACTTTTGATTGAGCCTTTCTGAAACACTCTTTCTGTAGAAACTGCAATTGGACATTCTGAGCGCTAAGAGGCCTCTATTGGGAAAAATAATATCTTCAAATAAAAACTACACAGAAGCATTGTGTGAATCTTATTTCTGATATGTTCATTAAGCTAACAGAGTTAAACCATACTTTTGATTGCGCAGTTGTGAACACTCTTTCTGTAGAAAATGCAAGTGGACATTCGGAGCGCTAAGAGGGTAATAGTGGAAAAAGGAATATATTCAAATATAAACTACACAGTAGCATTCTGTGAAAACTCTTACTGTTCTGTGCATTCAGCTAACAGAGTTGAACCTTACTTTTGATTGAGCCGTTCTGAAACACTCTTTCTGTAGAAACTGCAATTGGACATGCTAAGCGCTAAGAGGCCTACATTGGGAAAAAGAATATCTTCAAATAAAAACTACACAGATGCATTCTGTGAAACTTATTTCTGATCTGTAAATTCAGTTAACAGAGATAAAACATATTTTTGATTGAGCAGTTATGAAACACTCTTTTTGTAGAAAATGCAAGTGGAGATTCGGAGCGCTAAGAGGGTAATAGTGGAAAAAGGAATGTCTTCAAATATAAACTACACAGAATCATTCGGTGAAACTTCTTTCTGATCTGTGCATTCAGCTAACAGAGTTAAACCATACTTTTGATTGAGCAGATCTGAACACTCTGTCTGTAGAAAATGCAACTGCACATTCGTAGCGCTAAGTGGGTAATAGTGGAAAAAAGAATATGTTCAAATATAAACTACACAGAAGCATTGTATGAAACTTCTTTCTGTTCTGTGCATTCAACTAACAGAGTTGAACCTTACTTTTGATTGAGCCGTTCTGAAACACTATTTCTGTGGAAACTGCAATTGGACATTCTGAGCGCTAAGAGGCCTATATTGGGAAAAAGAATGCCTACAAATAAAAACTACCCAGAAGAATTGTGTGAAACTTCTTTCTGTTCTGTTTGTTCAACTAAAAGAGTTGAACCTTAGTTTTGATTGAGCAGTTCTGAAACACTCTTTCTGTAGAAAATGCAAGTGGAGATTCGGAGCGCTAAGAGGGTAATAGTGGAAAAAGGAATGTCTCCAAATATAAACTACACAGAATCATTCTGTGAAACTTCTTTCTGATCTGTGCATTCAGCTAACAGAGTTAAACCATACTTTTGATTGAGCAGATCTGAACACTCTTTCTGTAGAAAATGCAACTGGACATTTGGAGCGCTAAGAGAGTAGTAGTGGAAAAAGGAATATATTCAAATATAAACTACACAGAAGCATTCTGTGAAACTTCTTTCTGATCTGTGCATTCAGCTAATAGAGTTAAACCGTACATTTGATTGAGCAGTTTTGAAACACTCTGTCT
Organism: Symphalangus syndactylus; assembly: GCF_028878055.3. Taxonomy (NCBI): domain Eukaryota; kingdom Metazoa; phylum Chordata; class Mammalia; order Primates; family Hylobatidae; genus Symphalangus; species Symphalangus syndactylus. The sequence goes on from NC_072446.2 coordinate 73,150,679, forward strand.
GTAGAAAATGCAACTGGACATTCGTAGCGCTAAGTGGGTAATAGTGGAGAAAACAATATGTTCAAATATAAACTACACAGAAGCATTGTATGAAACTTCTTTCTGTTCTGTGCATTCAACTAACAGAGTTGAACCTTACTTTTGATTGAGCCTTTCTGAAACACTCTTTCTGTAGAAACTGCAATTGGACATTCTGAGCGCTAAGAGGCCTCTATTGGGAAAAATAATATCTTCAAATAAAAACTACACAGAAGCATTGTGTGAAACTTATTTCTGATATGTTCATTAAGCTAACAGAGTTAAACCATACTTTTGATTGCGCAGTTCTGAACACTCTTTCTGTAGGAAATGCAAGTGGACATTCGGAGCGCTAAGAGGGTAATAGTGGAAAAAGGAATATATTCAAATATAAACTACACAGTAGCATTCTGTGAAAACTCTTACTGTTCTGTGCATTCAGCTAACAGATTTGAACCTTACTTTTGATTGAGCCGTTCTGAAACACTCTTTCTGTAGAAACTGCAATTGGACATGCTAAGCGCTAAGAGGCCTACATTGGGAAAAAGAATATCTTCAAATAAAAACTACACAGATGCATTCTGTGAAACTTATTTCTGATCTGTAAATTCAGTTAACAGAGATAAAACATATTTTTGATTGAGCAGTTATGAAACACTCTTTTTGTAGAAAATGCAAGTGGAGATTCGGAGCGCTAAGAGGGTAATAGTGGAAAAAGGAATGTCTTCAAATATAAACTACACAGAATCATTTGGTGAAACTTCTTTCTGATCTGTGCATTCAGCTAACAGAGTTAAACCATACTTTTGATTGAGCAGATCTGAACACTCTTTCTGTAGAAAATGCAACTGGACATTTGGAGCGCTAAGAGCGCAGTAGTGGAAAAAGGAATATATTGAAATATAAACTACACAGAAGCATTCTGTGAAACTTCTTTCTGATCTGAGCATTCAGCTAACAGAGTTAAACCATACTTTTGATTGAGCAGTTTTGAAACACTCTGTCTGTAGAAAATGCAACTGGACATTCGTAGCGCTAAGTGGGTAATAGTGGAAAAAAGAATATGTTCAAATATAAACTACACAGAAGCATTCTGTGAAACTTCTTGCTGTTCTGTGCATTCAACTAACAGAGTTGAACCTTACTTTTGATTGAGCCGTTCTGAAACACTCTTTCTGTAGAAACTGCAATTGGACATTCTGAGCGCTAACAGGCCTATATTGGGAAAAAGAATGTCTACAAATAAAAACTACACAGAAGAATTGTGTGAAACTTCTTTCTGTTCTGTTTGTTCAACTAAAAGAGTTGAACCTTAGTTTTGATTGAGCCGTTCTGAAACACTCTTTCTGTAGAAAATGCAAGTGGAGATTCGGAGCGCTAAGAGGGTAATAGTGGAAAAAGGAATGTCTCCAAATATAAACTACACAGAATCATTCTGTGAAACTTATTTCTGATCTGTGCATTCAGCTAACAGAGTTAAACCATACTTTTGATTGAGCAGATCTGAACACTCTTTCTGTAGAAAATGCAACTGGACATTTGGAGCGCAAAGAGAGTAGTAGTGGAAAAAGGAATATATTCAAATATAAACTACACAGAAGCATTCTGTGAAACTTCTTTCTGATCTGAGCATTCAGCAAACAATGTTAAACCATACTTTTGATTGAGCAGTTTTGAAACACTCTGTCTGTAGAAAATGCAACTGGACATTCGTAGCGCTAAGTGGGTAATAGTGGAGAAAAGAATATGTTCAAATATAAACTACACAGAAGCATTGTATGAAACTTCTTTCTGTTCTGTGCATTCAACTAACAGAGTTGAACCTTACTTTTGATTGAGCCTTTCTGAAACACTCTTTCTGTAGAAACTGCAATTGGACATTCTGAGCGCTAAGAGGCCTCTATTGGGAAAAATAATATCTTCAAATAAAAACTACACAGAAGCATTGTGTGAATCTTATTTCTGATATGTTCATTAAGCTAACAGAGTTAAACCATACTTTTGATTGCGCAGTTGTGAACACTCTTTCTGTAGAAAATGCAAGTGGACATTCGGAGCGCTAAGAGGGTAATAGTGGAAAAAGGAATATATTCAAATATAAACTACACAGTAGCATTCTGTGAAAACTCTTACTGTTCTGTGCATTCAGCTAACAGAGTTGAACCTTACTTTTGATTGAGCCGTTCTGAAACACTCTTTCTGTAGAAACTGCAATTGGACATGCTAAGCGCTAAGAGGCCTACATTGGGAAAAAGAATATCTTCAAATAAAAACTACACAGATGCATTCTGTGAAACTTATTTCTGATCTGTAAATTCAGTTAACAGAGATAAAACATATTTTTGATTGAGCAGTTATGAAACACTCTTTTTGTAGAAAATGCAAGTGGAGATTCGGAGCGCTAAGAGGGTAATAGTGGAAAAAGGAATGTCTTCAAATATAAACTACACAGAATCATTCGGTGAAACTTCTTTCTGATCTGTGCATTCAGCTAACAGAGTTAAACCATACTTTTGATTGAGCAGATCTGAACACTCTGTCTGTAGAAAATGCAACTGCACATTCGTAGCGCTAAGTGGGTAATAGTGGAAAAAAGAATATGTTCAAATATAAACTACACAGAAGCATTGTATGAAACTTCTTTCTGTTCTGTGCATTCAACTAACAGAGTTGAACCTTACTTTTGATTGAGCCGTTCTGAAACACTATTTCTGTGGAAACTGCAATTGGACATTCTGAGCGCTAAGAGGCCTATATTGGGAAAAAGAATGCCTACAAATAAAAACTACCCAGAAGAATTGTGTGAAACTTCTTTCTGTTCTGTTTGTTCAACTAAAAGAGTTGAACCTTAGTTTTGATTGAGCCGTTCTGAAACACTCTTTCTGTAGAAAATGCAAGTGGAGATTCGGAGCGCTAAGAGGGTAATAGTGGAAAAAGGAATGTCTCCAAATATAAACTACACAGAATCATTCTGTGAAACTTCTTTCTGATCTGTGCATTCAGCTAACAGAGTTAAACCATACTTTTGATTGAGCAGATCTGAACACTCTTTCTGTAGAAAATGCAACTGGACATTTGGAGCGCTAAGAGCGTAGTAGTGGAAAAAGGAATATATTCAAATATAAACTACACAGAAGCATTATGTGAAACTACTTTCTGATCTGAGCATTCAGCTAACAGAGTTAAACCATACTTTTGATTGAGCAATTTTGAAACACTCTGTCTGTAGAAAATGCAACTGGACATTCGTAGCGCTAAGTGGGTAATAGTGGAAAAAAGAATATGTTCAAATATAAACTACACAGAAGCATTCTGTGAAACTTCTTTCTGTTCTGTGCATTCAACTAACAGAGTTGAACCTTACTTTTGATTGAGCCGTTCTGAAACACTCTTTCTGTAGAAACTGCAATTGGACATTCTGAGTGCTAAGAGGCCTATATTGGGAAAAAGAATGTCTACAAATAAAAACTACACAGAAGAATTGTGTGAAACTTCTTTCTGTTCTGTTTGTTCAACTAAAAGAGTTGAACCTTAGTTTTGATTGAGCCGTTCTGAAACACGCTTTCTGTAGAAAATGCAAGTGGAGTTTCGGAGCGCTAAGAGGGTAATAGTGGAAAAAGGAATGTCTCCAAATATAAACTACACAGAATAATTCTGTGAAACTTCTTTCTGATCTGTGCATTCAGCTAACAGAGTTAAACCATACTTTTGATTGAGTAGATCTGAACACTCTTTCTGTAGAAAATGCAACTGGACATTTGGAGCGCTTAGAGAGTAGTAGTGGAAAAAGGAATATATTCAAATATAAACTACACAGAAGCATTCTGTGAAACTTCTTTCTGATCTGAGCATTCAGCTAACAGATTTAAACCATAATTTTGATTGAGCAGTTTTGAAACACTCTGTCTGTAGAAAATGCAACTGGACATTCGTAGCGCTAAGTGGGTAACAGAGGAGAAAAGAATATGTTCAAATATAAACTACACAGAAGCATTGTATGAAACATCTTTCTGTTCTGTGAATTCAACTAACAGAGTTGAACCTTACTTTTGATTGAGCCTTTCTGAAACACTCTTTCTGTAGAAACAGCCATTGGACATTCTGAGCGCGAAGAGGCCTCTATTGGGAAAAATAATATCTTCAAATAAAAACTACACAGAAGCATTGTGTGAAACTTATTTCTGATATGTTCATTAAGCTAACAGAGTTAAACCATACTTTTGATTGCGCAGTTCTGAACACTCTTTCTGTAGAAAATGAAAGTGGACTTTCGGAGCGCTAAGAGGGTAATAGTGGAAAAAGGAATATATTCAAATATAAACTACACAGTAGCATTCTGTGAAAACTCTTACTGTTCTGTGCATTCAGCTAACAGAGTTGAACCTTACTTTTGATTGAGCCGTTCTGAAACACTCTTTCTGTAGAAACTGCAATTGGACATGCTAAGCGCTAAGAGGCCTACATTGGGAAAAAGAATATCTTCAAATAAAAACTACACAGATGCATTCTGTGAAACTTATTTCTGATCTGTAAATTCAGTTAACAGAGATAAAACATATTTTTGATTGAGCAGTTATGAAACACTCTTTTTGTAGAAAATGCAAGTGGAGATACGGAGTGCTAAGAGGGTAATAGTGGAAAAAGGAATGTCTTCAAATATAAACTGCACAGAATCATTCGGTGAAACTTCTTTCTGATCTGTGCATTCAGCTAACAGAGTTAAACCATACTTTTGATTGAGCAGATCTGAACACTCTTTCTGTAGAAAATGCAACTGGACATTTGGAGCGCTAAGAGCGTAGTAGTGGAAAAAGGAATATATTCAAATATAAACTACACAGAAGCATTCTGTGAAACTCCTTTCTGATCTGAGCATTCAGCTAACAGAGTTAAACCATAGTTTTGATTGAGCAGTTTTGAAACACTCTGTCTGTAGAAAATGCAACTGGACATTCGTAGCGCTAAGTGGGTAATAGTGGAAAAAAGAATATGTTCAAATATAAACTACACAGAAGCATTCTGTGAAACTTATTTCTGTTCTGTGCATTCAACTAACAGAGTTGAACCTTACTTTTGATTGAGCCGTTCTGAAACACTCTTTCTGTAGAAACTGCAATTGGACATTCTGAGCGCTAAGAGGCCTATATTGGGAAAAAGAATGCCTACAAATAAAAACTACCCAGAAGAATTGTGTGAAACTTCTTTCTGTTCTGTTTGTTCAACTAAAAGAGTTGAACCTTAGTTTTGATTGAGCCGTTCTGAAACACTCTTTCTGTAGAAAATGCAAGTGGAAATTCGGAGCGCTAAGAGGGTAATAGTGGAAAAAGGAATGTCTTCAAATATAAACTGCACAGAATCATTCGGTGAAACTTCTTTCTGATCTGTGCATTCAGCTAACAGAGTTAAACCATACTTTTGATTGAGCAGATCTGAACACTCTTTCTGTAGAAAATGCAACTGGACATTTGGAGCGCTAAGAGAGTAGTAGTGGAAAAAGGAATATATTCAAATATAAACTACACAGAAGCATTCTGTGAAACTACTTTCTGATCTGTGCATTCAGCTAATAGAGTTAAACCGTACTTTTGATTGAGCAGTTTTGAAACACTCTGTCTGTAGAAAATGCAACTGGACATTCGTAGCGCTAAGTGGGTAATAGTGGAGAAAACAATATGTTCAAATATAAACTACACAGAAGCATTGTATGAACTTCTTTCTGTTCTGTGCATTCAACTAACAGAGTTGAACCTTACTTTTGATTGAGCCTTTCTGAAACACTCTTTCTGTAGAAACTGCAATTGGACATTCTGAGCGCTAAGAGGCCTCTATTGGGAAAAATACTATCTTCAAATAAAAACTACACAGAAGCATTGTGTGAAACTTATTTCTGATATGTTCATTAAGCTAACAGAGTTAAACCATACTTTTGATTGCGCAGTTCTGAACACTCTTTCTGTAGGAAATGCAAGTGGACATTCGGAGCGCTAAGAGGGTAATAGTGGAAAAAGGAATATATTCAAATATAAACTACACAGTAGCATTCTGTGAAAACTCTTACTGTTCTGTGCATTCAGCTAACAGAGTTGAACCTTACTTTTGATTGAGCCGTTCTGAAACACTCTTTCTGTAGAAACTGCAATTGGACATGCTAAGCGCTAAGAGGCCTACATTGGGAAAAAGAATATCTTCAAATAAAAACTACACAGATGCATTCTGTGAAACTTATTTCTGATCTGTAAATTCAGTTAACAGAGATAAAACATATTTTTGATTGAGCAGTTATGAAACACTCTTTTTGTAGAAAATGCAAGTGGAGATTCGGAGCGCTAAGAGGGTAATAGTGGAAAAAGGAATGTCTTCAAATATAAACTACACAGAATCATTCGGTGAAACTTCTTTCTGATCTGTGCATTCAGCTAACAGAGTTAAACCATACTTTTGATTGAGCAGATCTGAACACTCTTTCTGTAGAAAATGCAACTGGACATTTGGAGCGCTAAGAGCGTAGTAGTGGAAAAAGGAATATATTGAAATATAAACTACACAGAAGCATTCTGTGAAACTTCTTTCTGATCTGAGCATTCAGCTAACAGAGTTAAACCATACTTTTGATTGAGCAGTTTTGAAACACTCTGTCTGTAGAAAATGCAACTGGACATTCGTAGCGCTAAGTGGGTAATAGTGGAAAAAAGGATATGTTCAAATATAAACTACACAGAAGCATTCTGTGAAACTTCTTGCTGTTCTGTGCATTCAACTAACAGAGTTGAACCTTACTTTTGATTGAGCCGTTCTGAAACACTCTTTCTGTAGAAACTGCAATTGGACATTCTGAGCGCTAACAGGCCTATATTGGGAAAAAGAATGTCTACAAATAAAAACTACACAGAAGAATTGTGTGAAACTTCTTTCTGTTCTGTTTGTTCAACTAAAAGAGTTGAACCTTAGTTTTGATTGAGCCGTTCTGAAACACTCTTTCTGTAGAAAATGCAAGTGGAGATTCGGAGCGCTAAGAGGGTAATAGTGGAAAAAGGAATGTCTCCAAATATAAACTACACAGAATCATTCTGTGAAACTTATTTCTGATCTGTGCATTCAGCTAACAGAGTTAAACCATACTTTTGATTGAGCAGATCTGAACACTCTTTCTGTAGAAAATGCAACTGGACATTTGGAGCGCAAAGAGAGTAGTAGTGGAAAAAGGAATATATTCAAATATAAACTACACAGAAGCATTTTGTGAAACTTCTTTCTGATCTGAGCATTCAGCTAACAGTGTTAAACCATACTTTTGATTGAGCAGTTTTGAAACACTCTGTCTGTAGAAAATGCAACTGGACATTCGTAGCGCTAAGTGGGTAATAGTGGAGAAAAGAATATGTTCAAATAAAAACTACACAGAAGCATTGTATGAAACTTCTTTCTGTTCTGTGCATTCAACTAACAGAGTTGAACCTCACTTTTGATTGAGCCTTTCTGAAACGCTCTTTCTGTAGAAACTGCAATTGGACATTCTGAGCGCTAAGAGGCCTCTATTGGGAAAAATAATATATTCAAATAAAAACTACACAGAAGCATTGTGTGAATCTTATTTCTGATATGTTCATTAAGCTAACAGAGTTAAACCATACTTTTGATTGCGCAGTTCTGAACACTCTTTCTGTAGAAAATGCAAGTGGACATTCGGAGCGCTAAGAGGGTAATAGTGGAAAAAGGAATATATTCAAATATAAACTACACAGTAGCATTCTGTGAAAACTCTTACTGTTCTGTGCATTCAGCTAACAGAGTTGAACCTTACTTTTGATTGAGCCGTTCTGAAACACTCTTTCTGTAGAAACTGCAATTGGACATGCTAAGCGCTAAGAGGCCTACATTGGGAAAAAGAATATCTTCAAATAAAAACTACACAGATGCATTCTGTGAAACTTATTTCTGATCTGTAAATTCAGTTAACAGAGATAAAACATATTTTTGATTGAGCAGTTATGAAACACTCTTTTTGTAGAAAATGCAAGTGGAGATTCGGAGCGCTAAGAGGGTAATAGTGGAAAAAGGAATGTCTTCAAATATAAACTACACAGAATCATTCGGTGAAACTTCTTTCTGATCTGTGCATTCAGCTAACAGAGTTAAACCATACTTTTGATTGAGCAGATCTGAACACTCTTTCTGTAGAAAATGCAACTGGACATTTGGAGCGCTAAGAGCGTAGTAGTGGAAAAAGGAATATATTGAAATATAAACTACACAGAAGCATTCTGTGAAACTTCTTTCTGATCTGAGCATTCAGCTAACAGAGTTAAACCATACTTTTGATTGAGCAGTTTTGAAACACTCTGTCTGTAGAAAATGCAACTGGACATTCGTAGCGCTAAGTGGGTAATAGTGGAAAAAAGAATATGTTCAAATATAAACTACACAGAAGCATTCTGTGAAACTTCTTGCTGTTCTGTGCATTCAACTAACAGAGTTGAACCTTACTTTTGATTGAGCCGTTCTGAAACACTCTTTCTGTAGAAACTGCAATTGGACATTCTGAGCGCTAACAGGCCTATATTGGGAAAAAGAATGTCTACAATAAAAACTACACAGAAGAATTGTGTGAAACTTCTTTCTGTTCTGTTTGTTCAACTAAAAGAGTTGAACCTTAGTTTTGATTGAGCCGTTCTGAAACACTCTTTCTGTAGAAAATGCAAGTGGAGATACGGAGCGCTAAGAGGGTAATAGTGGAAAAAGGAATGTCTCCAAATATAAACTACACAGAATCATTCTGTGAAACTTATTTCTGATCTGTGCATTCAGCTAACAGAGTTAAACCATACTTTTGATTGAGCAGATCTGAACACTCTTTCTGTAGAAAATGCAACTGGACATTTGGAGCGCAAAGAGAGTAGTAGTGGAAAAAGGAATATATTCAAATAGAAACTACACAGAAGCATTCTGTGAAACTTCTTTCTGATCTGAGCATTCAGCTAACAGTGTTAAACCATACTTTTGATTGAGCAGTTTTGAAACACTCTGTCTGTAGAAAATGCAACTGGACATTCGTAGCGCTAAGTGGGTAATAGTGGAGAAAAGAATATGTTCAAATATAAACTACACAGAAGCATTGTATGAAACTTCTTTCTGTTCTGTGCATTCAACTAACAGAGTTGAACCTTACTTTTGATTGAGCCTTTCTGAAACACTCTTTCTGTAGAAACTGCAATTGGACATTCTGAGCGCTAAGAGGCCTCTATTGGGAAAAATAATATCTTCAAATAAAAACTACACAGAAGCATTGTGTGAATCTTATTTCTGATATGTTCATTAAGCTAACAGAGTTAAACCATACTTTTGATTGCGCAGTTGTGAACACTCTTTCTGTAGAAAATGCAAGTGGACATTCGGAGCGCTAAGAGGGTAATAGTGGAAAAAGGAATATATTCAAATATAAACTACACAGTAGCATTCTGTGAAAACTCTTACTGTTCTGTGCATTCAGCTAACAGAGTTGAACCTTACTTTTGATTGAGCCGTTCTGAAACACTCTTTCTGTAGAAACTGCAATTGGACATGCTAAGCGCTAAGAGGCCTACATTGGGAAAAAGAATATCTTCAAATAAAAACTACACAGATGCATTCTGTGAAACTTATTTCTGATCTGTAAATTCAGTTAACAGAGATAAAACATATTTTTGATTGAGCAGTTATGAAACACTCTTTTTGTAGAAAATGCAAGTGGAGATTCGGAGCGCTAAGAGGGTAATAGTGGAAAAAGGAATGTCTTCAAATATAAACTACACAGAATCATTCGGTGAAACTTCTTTCTGATCTGTGCATTCAGCTAACAGAGTTAAACCATACTTTTGATTGAGCAGATCTGAACACTCTGTCTGTAGAAAATGCAACTGCACATTCGTAGCGCTAAGTGGGTAATAGTGGAAAAAAGAATATGTTCAAATATAAACTACACAGAAGCATTGTATGAAACTTCTTTCTGTTCTGTGCATTCAACTAACAGAGTTGAACCTTACTTTTGATTGAGCCGTTCTGAAACACTCTTTCTGTAGAAACTGCAATTGGACATTCTGAGCGCTAAGAGGCCTATATTGGGAAAAAGAATGCCTACAAATAAAAACTACCCAGAAGAATTGTGTGAAACTTCTTTCTGTTCTGTTTGTTCAACTAAAAGAGTTGAACCTTAGTTTTGATTGAGCCGTTCTGAAACACTCTTTCTGTAGAAAATGCAAGTGGAGATTCGGAGCGCTAAGAGGGTAATAGTGGAAAAAGGAATGTCTCCAAATATAAACTACACAGAATCATTCTGTGAAACTTATTTCTGATCTGTGCATTCAGCTAACAGAGTTAAACCATACTTTTGATTGAGCAGATCTGAACACTCTTTCTGTAGAAAATGCAACTGGACATTTGGAGCGCTAAGAGAGTAGTAGTGGAAAAAGGAATATATTCAAATATAAACTACACAGAAGCATTCTGTGAAACTTCTTTCTGATCTGTGCATTCAGCTAATAGAGTTAAACCGTACATTTGATTGAGCAGTTTTGAAACACTCTGTCTGTAGAAAATGCAACTGGACATTCGTAGCGCTAAGTGGGTAATAGTGGAGAAAACAATATGTTCAAATATAAACTACACAGAAGCATTGTATGAAACTTCTTTCTGTTCTGTGCATTCAACTAACAGAGTTGAACCTTACTTTTGATTGAGCCTTTCTGAAACACTCTTTCTGTAGAAACTGCAATTGGACATTCTGAGCGCTAAGAGGCCTCTATTGGGAAAAATAATATCTTCAAATAAAAACTACACAGAAGCATTGTGTGAAACTTATTTCTGATATGTTCATTAAGCTAACAGAGTTAAACCATACTTTTGATTGCGCAGTTCTGAACACTCTTTCTGTAGGAAATGCAAGTGGACATTCGGAGCGCTAAGAGGGTAATAGTGGAAAAAGGAATATATTCAAATATAAACTACACAGTAGCATTCTGTGAAAACTCTTACTGTTCTGTGCATTCAGCTAACTGATTTGAACCTTACTTTTGATTGAGCCGTTCTGAAACACTCTTTCTGTAGAAACTGCAATTGGACATGCTAAGCGCTAAGAGGCCTACATTGGGAAAAAGAATATCTTCAAATAAAAACTACACAGATGCATTCTGTGAAACTTATTTCTGATCTGTAAATTCAGTTAACAGAGATAAAACATATTTTTGATTGAGCAGTTATGAAACACTCTTTTTGTAGAAAATGCAAGTGGAGATTCGGAGCGCTAAGAGGGTAATAGTGGAAAAAGGAATGTCTTCAAATATAAACTACACAGAATCATTTGGTGAAACTTCTTTCTGATCTGTGCATTCAGCTAACAGAGTTAAACCATACTTTTGATTGAGCAGATCTGAACACTCTTTCTGTAGAAAATGCAACTGGACATTTGGAGCGCTAAGAGCGCAGTAGTGGAAAAAGGAATATATTGAAATATAAACTACACAGAAGCATTCTGTGAAACTTCTTTCTGATCTGAGCATTCAGCTAACAGAGTTAAACCATACTTTTGATTGAGCAGTTTTGAAACACTCTGTCTGTAGAAAATGCAACTGGACATTCGTAGCGCTAAGTGGGTAATAGTGGAAAAAAGAATATGTTCAAATATAAACTACACAGAAGCATTCTGTGAAACTTCTTGCTGTTCTGTGCATTCAACTAACAGAGTTGAACCTTACTTTTGATTGAGCCGTTCTGAAACACTCTTTCTGTAGAAACTGCAATTGGACATTCTGAGCGCTAACAGGCCTATATTGGGAAAAAGAATGTCTACAAATAAAAACTACACAGAAGAATTGTGTGAAACTTCTTTCGGTTCTGTTTGTTCAACTAAAAGAGTTGAACCTTAGTTTTTATTGAGCCGTTCTGAAACACTCTTTCTGTAGAAAATGCAAGTGGAGATTCGGAGCGCTAAGAGGGTAATAGTGGAAAAAGGAATGTCTCCAAATATAAACTACACAGAATCATTCTGTGAAACTTATTTCTGATCTGTGCATTCAGCTAACAGAGTTAAACCATACTTTTGATTGAGCAGATCTGAACACTCTTTCTGTAGAAAATGCAACTGGACATTTGGAGCGCAAAGAGAGTAGTAGTGGAAAAAGGAATATATTCAAATATAAACTACACAGAAGCATTCTGTGAAACTTCTTTCTGATCTGAGCATTCAGCAAACAATGTTAAACCATACTTTTGATTGAGCAGTTTTGAAACACTCTGTCTGTAGAAAATGCAACTGGACATTCGTAGCGCTAAGTGGGTAATAGTGGAGAAAAGAATATGTTCAAATATAAACTACACAGAAGCATTGTATGAAACTTCTTTCTGTTCTGTGCATTCAACTAACAGAGTTGAACCTTACTTTTGATTGAGCCTTTCTGAAACACTCTTTCTGTAGAAACTGCAATTGGACATTCTGAGCGCTAAGAGGCCTCTATTGGGAAAAATAATATCTTCAAATAAAAACTACACAGAAGCATTGTGTGAATCTTATTTCTGATATGTTCATTAAGCTAACAGAGTTAAACCATACTTTTGATTGCGCAGTTCTGAACACTCTTTCTGTAGAAAATGCAAGTGGACATTCGGAGCGCTAAGAGGGTAATAGTGGAAAAAGGAATATATTCAAATATAAACTACACAGTAGCATTCTGTGAAAACTCTTACTGTTCTGTGCATTCAGCTAACAGAGTTGAACCTTACTTTTGATTGAGCCGTTCTGAAACACTCTTTCTGTAGAAACTGCAATTGGACATGCTAAGCGCTAAGAGGCCTACATTGGGAAAAAGAATATCTTCAAATAAAAACTACACAGATGCATTCTGTGAAACTTATTTCTGATCTGTAAATTCAGTTAACAGAGATAAAACATATTTTTGATTGAGCAGTTATGAAACACTCTTTTTGTAGAAAATGCAAGTGGATATTCGGAGCGCTAAGAGGGTAATAGTGGATAAAGGAATGTCTTCAAATATAAACTACACAGAATCATTCGGTGAAACTTCTTTCTGATCTGTGCATTCAGCTAACAGAGTTAAACCATACTTTTGATTGAGCAGATCTGAACACTCTTTCTGTAGAAAATGTAACTGGACATTTGGAGCGCTAAGAGCGTAGTAGTGGAAAAAGGAATATATTCAAATATAAACTACACAGAAGCATTATGTGAAACTACTTTCTGATCTGAGCATTCAGCTAACAGAGTTAAACCATACTTTTGATTGAGCAATTTTGAAACACTCTGTCTGTAGAAAATGCAACTGGACATTCGTAGCGCTAAGTGGGTAATAGTGGAAAAAAGAATATGTTCAAATATAAACTACACAGAAGCATTCTGTGAAACTTCTTTCTGTTCTGTGCATTCAACTAACAGAGTTGAACCTTACTTTTGATTGAGCCGTTCTGAAACACTCTTTCTGTAGAAACTGCAATTGGACATTCTGAGTGCTAAGAGGCCTATATTGGGAAAAAGAATGTCTACAAATAAAAACTACACAGAAGAATTGTGTGAAACTTCTTTCTGTTCTGTTTGTTCAACTAAAAGAGTTGAACCTTAGTTTTGATTGAGCCGTTCTGAAACACGCTTTCTGTAGAAAATGCAAGTGGAGTTTCGGAGCGCTAAGAGGGTAATAGTGGAAAAAGGAATGTCTCCAAATATAAACTACACAGAATAATTCTGTGAAACTTCTTTCTGATCTGTGCATTCAGCTAACAGAGTTAAAACATACTTTTGATTGAGTAGATCTGAACACTCTTTCTGTAGAAAATGCAACTGGACATTTGGAGCGCTTAGAGAGTAGTAGTGGAAAAAGGAATATATTCAAATATAAACTACACAGAAGCATTCTGTGAAACTTCTTTCTGATCTGAGCATTCAGCTAACAGATTTAAACCATAATTTTGATTGAGCAGTTTTGAAACACTCTGTCTGTAGAAAATGCAACTGGACATTCGTAGCGCTAAGTGGGTAACAGAGGAGAAAAGAATATGTTCAAATATAAACTACACAGAAGCATTGTATGAAACACCTTTCTGTTCTGTCCATTCAACTAACAGAGTTGAACCTTACTTTTGATTGAGCCTTTCTGAAACACTCTTTCTGTAGAAACTGCCATTGGACATTCTGAGCGCGAAGAGGCCTCTATTGGGAAAAATAATATCTTCAAATAAAAACTACACAGAAGCATTGTGTGAAACTTATTTCTGATATGTTCATTAAGCTAACAGAGTTAAACCATACTTTTGATTGCGCAGTTCTGAACACTCTTTCTGTAGAAAATGCAAGTGGACTTTCGGAGCGCTAAGAGGGTAATAGTGGAAAAAGGAATATATTCAAATATAAACTACACAGTAGCATTCTGTGAAAACTCTTACTGTTCTGTGCATTCAGCTAACAGAGTTGAACCTTACTTTTGATTGAGCCGTTCTGAAACACTCTTTCTGTAGAAACTGCAATTGGACATGCTAAGCGCTAAGAGGCCTACATTGGGAAAAAGAATATCTTCAAATAAAAACTACACAGATGCATTCTGTGAAACTTATTTCTGATCTGTAAATTCAGTTAACAGAGATAAAACATATTTTTGATTGAGCAGTTATGAAACACTCTTTTTGTAGAAAATGCAAGTGGAGATACGGAGCGCTAAGAGGGTAATAGTGGAAAAAGGAATGTCTTCAAATATAAACTGCACAGAATCATTCGGTGAAACTTCTTTCTGATCTGTGCATTCAGCTAACAGAGTTAAACCATACTTTTGATTGAGCAGATCTGAACACTCTTTCTGTAGAAAATGCAACTGGACATTTGGAGCGCTAAGAGCGTAGTAGTGGAAAAAGGAATATATTCAAATATAAACTACACAGAAGCATTCTGTGAAACTCCTTTCTGATCTGAGCATTCAGCTAACAGAGTTAAACCATAGTTTTGATTGAGCAGTTTTGAAACACTCTGTCTGTAGAAAATGCAACTGGACATTCGTAGCGCTAAGTGGGTAATAGTGGAAAAAAGAATATGTTCAAAAATAATCTACACAGAAGCATTCTGTGAAACTTCTTTCTGTTCTGTGCATTCAACTAACAGAGTTGAACCTTACTTTTGATTGAGCCGTTCTGAAACACTCCTTCTGTAGAAACTGCAATTGGACATTCTGAGCGCTAAGAGGCCTATATTGGGAAAAAGAATGCCTACAAATAAAAACTACCCAGAAGAATTGTGTGAAACTTCTTTCTGTTCTGTTTGTTCAACTAAAAGAGTTGAACCTTAGTTTTGATTGAGCCGTTCTGAAACACTCTTTCTGTAGAAAATGCAAGTGGAAATTCGGAGCGCTAAGAGGGTAATAGTGGAAAAAGGAATGTCTCCAAATATAAACTACACAGAATCATTCTGTGAAACTTCTTTCTGATCTGTGCATTCAGCTAACAGAGTTAAACCATACTTTTGATTGAGTAGATCTGAACACTCTTTCTGTAGAAAATGCAACTGGACATTTGGAGCGGTAATAGAGTAGTAGTGGAAAAAGGAATATATTCAAATATAAACTACACAGAAGCATTCTGTGAAACTTCTTTCTGATCTGAGCATTCAGCTAACAGATTTAAACCATAATTTTGATTGAGCAGTTTTGAAACACTCTGTCTGTAGAAAATGCAACTGGACATTCGTAGCGCTAAGTGGGTAACACAGGAGAAAAGAATATGTTCAAATATAAACTACACAGAAGCATTGTATGAAACACCTTTCTGTTCTGTGCATTCAACTAACAGAGTTGAACCTTACTTTTGATTGAGCCTTTCTGAAACACTCTTTCTGTAGAAACTGCCATTGGACATTCTGAGCGCGAAGAGGCCTCTATTGGGAAAAATAATATCTTCAAATAAAAACTACACAGAAGCATTGTGTGAAACTTATTTCTGATATGTTCATTAAGCTAACAGAGTTAAACCATACTTTTGATTGCGCAGTTCTGAACACTCTTTCTGTAGAAAATGCAAGTGGACATTCGGAGCGCTAAGAGGGTAATAGTGGAAAAAGGAATATATTCAAATATAAACTACACAGTAGCATTCTGTGAAAACTCTTACTGTTCTGTGCATTCAGCTAACAGAGTTGAACCTTACTTTTGATTGAGCCGTTCTGAAACACTCTTTCTGTAGAAACTGCAATTGGACATGCTAAGCGCTAAGAGGCCTACATTGGGAAAAAGAATATCTTCAAATAAAAACTACACAGATGCATTCTGTGAAACTTATTTATGATCTGTAAATTCAGTTAACAGAGATAAAACATATTTTTGATTGAGCAGTTATGAAACACTCTTTTTGTAGAAAATGCAAGTGGAGATACGGAGCGCTAAGAGGGTAATAGTGGAAAAAGGAATGTCTTCAAATATAAACTGCACAGAATCATTCGGTGAAACTTCTTTCTGATCTGTGCATTCAGCTAACAGAGTTAAACCATACTTTTGATTGAGCAGATCTGAACACTCTTTCTGTAGAAAATGCAACTGGACATTTGGAGCGCTAAGAGCGTAGTAGTGGAAAAAGGAATATATTCAAATATAAACTACACAGAAGCATTCTGTGAAACTCCTTTCTGATCTGAGCATTCAGCTAACAGTGTTAAACCATAGTTTTGATTGAGCAGTTTTCAAACACTCTGTCTGTAGAAAATGCAACTGGACATTCGTAGCGCTAAGTGGGTAATAGTGGAAAAAAGAATATGTTCAAATATAAACTACACAGAAGCATTCTGTGAAACTTTTTTCTGTTCTGTGCATTCAACTAACAGAGTTGAACCTTACCTTTGATTGAGCCGTTCTGAAACACTCTTTCTGTAGAAACTGCAATTGGACATTCTGAGCGCTAAGAGGCCTATATTGGGAAAATGAATGCCTACAAATAAAAACTACCCAGAAGAATTGTGTGAAACTTCTTTCTGTTCTGTTTGTTCAACTAAAAGAGTTGAACCTTAGTTTTGATTGAGCCGTTCTGAAACACTCTTTCTGTAGAAAATGCAAGTGGAGATTCGGAGCGCTAAGAGGGTAATAGTGGAAAAAGGAATGTCTCCAAATATAAACTACACAGAATCATTCTGTGAAACTTCTTTCTGATCTGTGCATTCAGCTAACAGAGTTAAACCATACTTTTTATTGAGCAGATCTGAACACTCTTTCTGTAGAAAATGCAACTGGACATTTGGAGCGCTAAGAGAGTAGTAGTGGAAAAAGCAATATATTCAAATATAAACTACACAGAAGCATTCTGTGAAACTTCTTTCTGATCTGTGCATTCAGCTAATAGAGTTAAACCATACTTTTGATTGAGCAGTTTTGAAACACTCTGTCTGTAGAAAATGCAACTGGACATTCGTAGCGCTAAGTGGGTAATAGTGGAGAAAACAATATGTTCAAATATCAACTACACAGAAGCATTGTATGAAACTTCTTTCTGTTCTGTGCATTCAACTAACAGAGTTGAACCTTACTTTTGATTGAGCCTTTCTGAAACACTCTTTCTGTAGAAACTGCAATTGGACATTCTGAGCGCTAAGAGGCCTCTATTGGGAAAAATTATATCTTCAAATAAAAACTACACAGAAGCATTGTGTGAAACTTATTTCTGATATGTTCATTAAGCTAACAGAGTTAAACCATACATTTGATTGCGCAGTTCTGAACACTCTTTCTGTAGAAAATGCAAGTGGACATTCGGAGCGCTAAGACGGTAATAGTGGAAAAAGGAATATATTCAAATATAAACTACACAGTAGCATTCTGTGAAAACTCTTACTGTTCTGTGCATTCAGCTAACAGAGTTGAACCTTACTTTTGATTGAGCCGTTCTGAAACACTCTTTCTGTAGAAACTGCAATTGGACATGCTAAGCGCTAAGAGGCCTACATTGGGAAAAAGAATATCTTCAAATAAAAACTACACAGATGCATTCTGTGAAACTTATTTCTGATCTGTAAATTCAGTTAACAGAGATAAAACATATTTTTGATTGAGCAGTTATGAAACACCCTTTTTGTAGAAAATGCAAGTGGAGATTCGGAGCGCTAAGACGGTAATAGTGGAAAAAGGAATGTCTTCAAATATAAACTACACAGAATCATTCGGTGAAACTTCTTTCTGATCTGTGCATTCAGCTAACAGAGTTAAACCATACTTTTGATTGAGCAGATCTGAACACTCTTTCTGTAGAAAATGCAACTGGACATTTGGAGCGCTAAGAGCGTAGTAGTGGAAAAAGGAATATATTCAAATATAAACTACACAGAAGCATTCTGTGAAACTTCTTTCTGATCTGAGCATTCAGCTAACAGTGTTAAACCATACTTTTGATTGAGCAGTTTTGAAACAGTCTGTCTGTAGAAAATGCAACTGGACATTCGTAGCGCTAAGTGGGTAAGAGTGGAGAAAAGAATATGTTCAAATATAAACTACACAGAAGCATTGTATGAAACTTCTTTCTGTTCTGTGCATTCAACTAACAGAGTTGAACCTTACTTTTGATTGAGCCTTTCTGAAACACTCTTTCTGTAGAAACTGCAATTGGACATTCTGAGCGCTAAGAGGCCTCTATTGGGAAAAATTATATCTTCAAATAAAAACTACACAGAAGCATTGTGTGAAACTTATTTCTGATATGTTCATTAAGCTAACAGAGTTAAACCATACATTTGATTGCGCAGTTCTGAACACTCTTTCTGTAGAAAATGCAAGTGGACATTCGGAGCGCTAAGACGGTAATAGTGGAAAAAGGAATATATTCAAATATAAACTACACAGTAGCATTCTGTGAAAACTCTTACTGTGCTGTGCATTCAGCTAACAGAGTTGAACCTTACTTTTGATTGAGCCGTTCTGAAACACTCTTTCTGTAGAAACTGCAATTGGACATGCTAAGCGCTAAGAGGCCTACATTGGGAAAAAGAATATCTTCAAATAAAAACTACACAGATGCATTCTGTGAAACTTATTTCTGAACTGTAAATTCAGTTAACAGAGATAAAACATATTTTTGATTGAGCAGTTATGAAACACTCTTTTTGTAGAAAATGCAAGTGGAGATTCGGAGCGCTAAGACGGTAATAGTGGAAAAAGGAATGTCTTCAAATATAAACTACACAGAAGCATTCTGTGAAACTTCTTGCTGTTCTGTGCATTCTACTAACAGAGTTGAACCTTACTTTTGATTGAGCCGTTCTGAAACACTCTTTCTGTAGAAACTGCAATTGGACATTCTGAGTGCTAAGAGGCCTATATTGGGAAAAAGAATGTCTACAAATAAAAACTACACAGAAGAATTGTGTGAAACTTCTTTCTGTTCTGTTTGTTCAACTAAAAGAGTTGAACCTTAGTTTTGATTGAGCCGTTCTGAAACACTCTTTCTGTAGAAAATGCAAGTGGAGATTCGGAGCGCTAAGAGGGTAATAGTGGAAAAAGGAATGTCTCCAAATATAAACTACACAGAATCATTCTGTGAAACTTCTTTCTGATCTGTGCATTCAACTAACAGAGTTGAACCTTACTTTTGATTGAGCCTTTCTGAAACACTCTTTCTTTAGAAACTGCAATTGGACATTCTGAGCGCTAAGAAGCCTCTATTGGGAAAAATAATATCTTCAAATAAAAACTACACAGAAGCATTGTGTGAAACTTATTTCTGATATGTTCATTAAGCTAACAGAGTTAAACCATACTTTTGATTGCGCAGTTCTGAACACTCTTTCTGTAGAAAATGCAAGTGGACATTCGGAGCGCTAAGAGGGTAATAGTGGAAAAAGGAATATTTTCAAATATAAACTACACAGTAGCATTCTGTGAAAATTCTTACTGTTCTGTGCATTCAGCTAACAGAGTTGAACCTTACTTTTGATTGAGCCGTTCTTAAACACTCTTTCTGTAGAAACTGCAATTGGACATGCTAAGCGCTAAGAGGCCTACATTGGGAAAAAGAATATCTTCAAATAAAAACTACACAGATGCATTCTGTGAAACTTATTTCTGATCTGTAAATTCAGTTAACAGAGATAAAACATATTTTTGATTGAGCAGTTATGAAACACTCTTTTTGTAGAAAATGCAAGTGGAGATTCGGAGCGCTAAGAGGGTAATAGTGGAAAAAGGAATGTCTTCAAATATAAACTACACAGAATCATTCGGTGAAACTTCTTTCTGATCTGTGCATTCAGCTAACAGAGTTAAAACATACTTTTGATTGAGCAGATCTGAACACACTTTCTGTAGAAAATGCAACTGGACATTTGGAGCGCTAAGAGCGTAGTAGTGGAAAAAGGAATATATTGAAATATAAACTACACAGAAGCATTCTGTGAAACTTCTTTCTGATCTGAGCATTCAGCTAACAGAGTTGAACCATAGTTTTGATTGAGCAGTTTTGAAACACTCTGTCTGTAGAAAATGCAACTGGACATTCGTAGCGCTAAGTGGGTAATAGTGGAAAAAAGAATATGTTCAAATATAAACTACACAGAAGCATTCTGTGAACCTTATTTCTGTTCTGTGCATTCAACTAACAGAGTTGAACCTTACTTTTGATTGAGCCGTTCTGAAACACTCTTTCTGTAGAAACTGCAATTGGACATTCTGAGCGCTAAGAGGCCTATATTGGGAAAAAGAATGTCTACAAATAAAAACTACACAGAAGAATTGTGTGAAACTTCTTTCTGTTCTGTTTGTTCAACTAAAAGAGTTGAACCTTAGTTTTGATTGAGCCGTTCTGAAACACTCTTTCTGTAGAAAATGCAAGTGGAGATTCGGAGCGCTAAGAGGGTAATAGTGGAAAAAGGAATGTCTCCAAATATAAACTACACAGAATCATTCTGTGAAACTTCTTTCTGATCTGTGCATTCAGCTAACAGATTTAAACGATACTTTTGATTGAGCAGATCTGAACACTCTTTCTGTAGAAAATGCAACTGGACATTTGGAGCGCTTAGAGAGTAGTAGTGGAAAAAGCAATATATTCAAATATAAACTACACAGAAACATTCTGTGAAACTACTTTCTGATCTGAGCATTCAGCTAACAGAGTTAAACCATAATTTTGATTGAGCAGTTTTGAAACACTCTGTCTGTAGAAAATGCAACTGGACATTCGTAGCGCTAAGTGGGTAATAGAGGAGAAAAGAATATGTTCAAATATAAACTACACAGAAGCATTGTATGAAACTTCTTTCTGTTCTGTGCATTCAACTAACAGAGTTGAACTTTACTTTTGATTGAGCCTTTCTGAAACACTCTTTCTGTAGAAACTGCCATTGGACATTCTGAGCGCGAAGAGGCCTCTATTGGGAAAAATAATATCTTCAAATAAAAACTACACAGAAGCATTGTGTGAAACTTATTTCTGATATGTTCATTAAGCTAACAGAGTTAAACCATACTTTTGATTGCGCAGTTCTGAACACTCTTTCTGTAGAAAATGCAAGGGGACATTCGGAGCGCTAAGAGGGTAATAGTGGAAAAAGGAATATATGCAAATATAAACTACACAGTAGCATTCTGTGAAAACTCTTACTGTTCTGTGCATTCAGCTAACAGAGTTGAACCTTACTTTTGATTGAGCCGTTCTGAAACACTCTTTCTGTAGAAACTGCAATTGGACATGCTAAGCGCTAAGAGGCCTACATTGGGAAAAAGAATATCTTCAAATAAAAACTATACAGATGCATTCTGTGAAACTTATTTCTGATCTGTAAATTCAGTTAACAGAGATAAAACATATTTTTGATTGAGCAGTTATGAAACACTCTTTTTGTAGAAAATGCAAGTGGAGATACGGAGCGCTAAGAGGGTAATAGTGGAAAAAGGAATGTCTTCAAATATAAACTACACAGAATCATTCGGTGAAACTTCTTTCTGATCTGTGCATTCAGCTAACAGAGTTAAACCATACTTTTGATTGAGCAGATCTGAACACTCTTTCTGTAGAAAATGCAACTGGACATTTGGAGCGCTAAGAGCGTAGTAGTGGAATAAGGAATATATTCAAATATAAACTACACAGAAGCATTCTGTGAAACTCCTTTCTGATCTGAGCATTCAGCTAACAGAGTTAAACCATAGTTTTGATTGAGCAGTTTTGAAACACTCTGTCTGTAGAAAATGCAACTGGACATTCGTAGCGCTAAGTGGGTAATAGTGGAAAAAAGAATATGTTCAAATATAAACTACACAGAAGCATTCTGTGAAACTTCTTTCTGTTCTGTGCATTCAACTAACAGAGTTGAACCTTACTTTTGATTGAGCCGTTCTGAAACACTCTTTCTGTAGAAACTGCAATTGGACATTCTGAGCGCTAAGAGGCCTATATTGGGAAAAAGAATGCCTACAAATAAAAACTACCCAGAAGAATTGTGTGAAACTTCTTTCTGTTCTGTTTGTTCAACTAAAAGAGTTGAACCTTAGTTTTGATTGAGCCGTTCTGAAACACTCTTTCTGTAGAAAATGCAAGTGGAGATTCGGAGCGCTAAGAGGGTAATAGTGGAAAAAGGAATGTCTCCAAATATAAACTACACAGAATCATTCTGTGAAACTTCTTTCTGATCTGTGCATTCAGCTAACAGAGTTAAACCATACTTTTGATTGAGCAGATCTGAACACTCTTTCTGTAGAAAATGCAACTGGACATTTGGAGCGCTAAGAGAGTAGTAGTGGAAAAAGGAATATATTCAAATATAAACTACACAGAAGCATTCTGTGAAACTTCTTTCTGATCTGAGCATTCAGCTAACAGAGTTAAACCATACTTTTGATTGAGCAGTTTTGAAACACTCTGTCTGTAGAAAATGCAACTGGACATTCGTAGCGCTAAGTGGGTAATAGTGGAAAAAAGAATATGTTCAAATATAAACTACACAGAAGCATTCTGTGAAACTTCTTTCTGTTCTGTGCATTCAACTAACAGAGTTGAACCTTACTTTTGATTGAGCCGTTCTGAAACACTGTTTCTGTAGAAACTGCAATTGGACATTCTGAGCGCTAAGAGGCCTCTATTGGGAAAAATAATATGTTCAAATAAAAACTACACAGAAGCATTGTGTGAAACTTATTTCTGATATGTTCATTAAGCTAACAGAGTTAAACCATACTTTTGATTGCGCAGTTCTGAACACTCTTTCTGTAGAAAATGCAAGTGGACATTCGGAGCGCTAAGAGGGTAATAGTGGAAAAAGGAATATATTCAAATATAAACTACACAGTAGCATTCTGTGAAAACACTTACTGTTCTGTGCATTCAGATAACGGAGTTGAACCTTACTTTTGATTGAGCCTTTCTGAAACACTCTTTCTGTAGAAACTGCAATTGGACATGCTAAGCGCTAAGAGGACTACATTGGGAAAAAGAATATCTTCAAATAAAAACTACACAGATGCATACTGTGAAACTTATTTCTGATCTGTAAATTCAGTTAACAGAGATAAAACATATTTTTGATTGAGCAGTTATGAAACACACTTTTTGTAGAAAATGCAAGTGGAGATTCGGAGCGCTAAGAGGGTAATAGTGGAAAAAGTAATGTCTTCAAATATAAACTACACAGAATCATTCGGTGAAACTTCTTTCTGATCTGTGCATTCAGCTAACAGAGTTAAACCATACTTTTGATTGAGCAGATCTGAACACACTTTCTGTAGAAAATGCAACTGGACATTTGGAGCGCTAAGAGCGTAGTAGTGGAAAAAGGAATATATTCAAATATAAACTACACAGAAGCATTCTGTGAAACTTCTTTCTGATCTGAGCATTCAGCTAACAGAGTTAAACCATACTTTTGATTGAGCAGTTTTGAAACACTCTGTCTGTAGAAAATGCAACTGGACATTCGTAGCGCTAAGTGGGTAATAGTGGAATAAAGAATATGTTCAAATATAAACTACACAGAAGCATTGTATGAAACTTCTTTCTGTTCTGTGCATTCAACGAACAGAGTTGAACCTTACTTTTGATTGAGCCGTTCTGAAACACTCTTTCTGTAGAAACTGCAATTGGACATTCTGAGCGCTAAGAGGCCTATATTGGGAAAAAGAATATCTACAAATAAAAACTACACAGAAGAATTGTGTGAAACTTCTTTCTGTTTTGTTTGTTCAACTAAAAGAGTTGAACCTTAGTTTTGATTGAGCCGTTCTGAAACACTCTTTCTGTAGAAAATGCAAGTGGAGATTCGGAGCACTAGGAGGGTAATAGTGGAAAAAGGAATGTCTCCAAATATAAACTACACAGAATCATTCTGTGAAACTTCTTTCTGATCTGTGCGTTCAGCTAACAGAGTTAAACCATACTTTTGATTGAGCAGATCTGAACACTCTTTCTGTATAAAATGCAACTGGACATTTGGAGGGCTAAGAGAGTAGTAGTGGAAAAAGGAATATATTCAAATATAAACTACACAGAAGCATTCTGTGAAACTTCTTTCTGATCTGAGCATTCAGCTAACAGAGTTAAACCATACTTTTGATTGAGCAGTTTTGAAACACTCTGTCTGTAGAAAATGCAACTGGACATTCGTAGCGCTAAGTGGGTAATAGTGGAAAAAAGAGTATGTTCAAATATAAACTACACAGAAGCATTGTATGAAACATCTTTCTGTTCTGTGCATTCAACTAACAGAGTTGAACCTTAGTTTTGATTGAGCCTTTCTGAAACACTCTTTCTGTAGAAACTGCAATTGGACATTCTGAGCGCTAAGAGGCCTCTATTTGGAAAAATAATATCTTCAAATAAAAACTACACAGAAGCATTGTGTGAAACTTATTTCTGATATGTTCATTAAGCTAACAGAGTTAAACCATACTTTTGATTGCGCAGTTCTGAACACTCTTTCTGTAGAAAATGCAAGTGGACATTCGGAGCGCTAAGAGGGTAATAGTGGAAAAAGGAATATATTCAAATATAAACTACACAGTAGCATTCTGTGAAAACTCTTTCTGTTCTGTGCATTCAGCTAACAGAGTTGAACCTTACTTTTGATTGAGCCGTTCTGAAACACTCTTTCTGTAGAAACTGCCATTGGACATGCTAAGCGCTAAGAGGCCTACATTGGGAAAAAGAATATCTGCAAATAAAAACTACACAGATGCATTCTGTGAAACTTATTTCTGATCTGTAAATTCAGTTAACAGAGATAAAACATATTTTTGATTGAGCAGTTATGAAACACTCTTTTTGTAGAAAATGCAAGTGGAGTTTCGGAGCGCTAAGAGGGTAATAGTGGAAAAAGGAATGTCTTCAAATATAAACTACACAGAATCATTCGGTGAAACTTCTTTCTGATCTGTGCATTCAGCTAACAGAGTTAAACCATACTTTTGATTGAGCAGATCTGAACACTCTTTCTGTAGAAAATGCAACTGGACAATTGGAGCGCTAAGAGCGTAGTAGTGGAAAAAGGAATATATTCAAATATAAACTACACAGAAGCATTCTGTGAAACTTCTTTCTGATCTGAGCATTCAGCTAACAGAGTTAAACCATACTTTTGATTGAGCAGTTTTGAAACACTCTGTCTGTAGAAAATGCAACTGGACATTCGTAGCGCTAAGTGGGTAATAGTGGAAAAAAGAATATTTTCAAATATAAACTACACAGAAGCATTCTGTGAAACTCCTTTCTGTTCTGTGCATTCAACTAAAAGAGTTGAACCTTACTTTTGATTGAGCCGTTCTGAAACACTCTTTCTGTAGAAACTGCAATTGGACATTCTGAGCGCTAAGAGGCCTATATTGGGAAAATGAATGTCTACAAATAAAAACTACACAGAAGAATTGTGTGAAACTTCTTTCTGTTCTGTTTGTTCAACTAAAAGAGTTGAACCTTAGTTTTGATTGAGCCGTTCTGAAACAATCTTTCTGTAGAAAATGCAAGTGGAGATTCGGAGCGCTAAGAGGGTAATAGTGGAAAAAGGAATGTCTCCAAATATAAACTACACAGAATCATTCTGTGAAACTTCTTTCTGATCTGTGCATTCAGCTAACAGAGTTAAACCATACTTTTGATTGAGCAGATCTGAACACTCTTTCTGTAGAAAATGCAACTGGACATTTGGAGCGCTAAGAGCGTAGTAGTGGAAAAAGGAATATATTCAAATATAAACTACACAGAAGCATTCTGTGAAACTACTTTCTGATCTGAGCATTCAGCTAACAGAGTTAAACCATACTTTTGATTGAGCAGTTTTGATACACTCTGTCTGTAGAAAATGCAACTGGACATTCGTAGCGCTAAGTGGGTAATAGTGGAGAAAACAATATGTTCAAATATAAACTACACAGAAGCATTGTATGAAACATCTTTCTGTTCTGTGCATTCAACTAACAGAGTTGAACCTTACTTTTGATTGAGCCTTTCTGAAACACTCTTTCTGTAGAAACTGCAATTGGACATTCTGAGCGCTAAGAGGTCTCTATTGGGAAAAATAATATCTTCAAATAAAAACTACACAGAAGCATTGTGTGAAACTTATTTCTGATATGTTCATTAAGCTAACAGAGTTAAACCATACTTTTGATTGCGCAGTTCTGAACACTCTTTCTGTAGGAAATGCAAGTGGACATTCGGAGCGCTAAGAGGGTAATAGTGGAAAAAGGAATATATTCAAATATAAACTACACAGTAGCATTCTGTGAAAACTCTTACTGTTCTGTGCATTCAGCTAACAGATTTGAACCTTAATTTTGATTGAGCCGTTCTGAAACACTCTTTCTGTAGAAACTGCAATTGGACATGCTAAGCGCTAAGAGGCCTACATTGGGAAAAAGAATATCTTCAAATAAAAACTACACAGATGCATACTGTGAAACTTATTTCTGATCTGTAAATTCAGTTAACAGAGATAAAACATATTTTTGATTGAGCAGTTATGAAACACACTTTTTGTAGAAAATGCAAGTGGAGATTCGGAGCGCTAAGAGGGTAATAGTGGAAAAAGGAATGTCTTCAAATATAAACTACACAGAATCATTCGGTGAAACTTCTTTCTGATCTGTGCATTCAGCTAACAGAGTTAAACCATACTTTTGATTGAGCAGATCTGAACACACTTTCTGTAGAAAATGCAACTGGACATTTGGAGCGCTAAGAGCGTAGTAGTGGAAAAAGGAATATATTCAAATATAAACTACACAGAAGCATTCTGTGAAACTTCTTTCTGATCTGAGCATTCAGCTAACAGAGTTAAACCATACTTTTCACTGAGCAGTTTTGAAACACTCTGTCTGTAGAAAATGCAACTGGACATTCGTAGCGCTAAGTGGGTAATAGTGGAAAAAGAATATGTTCAAATATAAACTACACAGAAGCATTGTATGAAACTTCTTTCTGTTCTGTGCATTCAACGAACAGAGTTGAACCTTACTTTTGATTGAGCCGTTCTGAAACACTCTTTCTGTAGAAACTGCAATTGGACATTCTGAGCGCTAAGAGGCCTATATTGGGAAAAGGAATATCTACAAATAAAAACTACACAGAAGAATTGTGTGAAACTTCTTTCTGTTTTGTTTGTTCAACTAAAAGAGTTGAACCTTAGTTTTGATTGAGCCGTTCTGAAACACTCTTTCTGTAGAAAATGCAAGTGGAGATTCGGAGCACTAGGAGGGTAATAGTGGAAAAAGGAATGTCTCCAAATATAAACTACACAGAATCATTCTGTGAAACTTCTTTCTGATCTGTGCGTTCAGCTAACAGAGTTAAACCATACTTTTGATTGAGCAGATCTGAACACTCTTTCTGTATAAAATGCAACTGGACATTTGGAGGGCTAAGAGAGTAGTAGTGGAAAAAGGAATATATTCAAATATAAACTACACAGAAGCATTCTGTGAAACTTCTTTCTGATCTGAGCATTCAGCTAACAGAGTTAAACCATACTTTTGATTGAGCAGTTTTGAAACACTCTGTCTGTAGAAAATGCAACTGGACATTCGTAGCGCTAAGTGGATAATAGTGGAAAAAAGAGTATGTTCAAATATAATCTACACAGAAGCATTGTATGAAACATCTTTCTGTTCTGTGCATTCAACTAACAGAGTTGAACCTTAGTTTTGATTGAGCCTTTCTGAAACACTCTTTCTGTAGAAACTGCAATTGGACATTCTGAGCGCTAAGAGGCCTCTATTTGGAAAAATAATATCTTCAAATAAAAACTACACAGAAGCATTGTGTGAAACTTATTTCTGATATGTTCATTAAGCTAACAGAGTTAAACCATACTTTTGATTGCGCAGTTCTGAACACTCTTTCTGTAGAAAATGCAAGTGGACATTCGGAGCGCTAAGAGGGTAATAGTGGAAAAAGGAATATATTCAAATATAAACTACACAGTAGCATTCTGTGAAAACTCTTTCTGTTCTGTGCATTCAGCTAACAGAGTTGAACCTTACTTTTGATTGAGCCGTTCTGAAACACTCTTTCTGTAGAAACTGCCATTGGACATGCTAAGCGCTAAGAGGCCTACATTGGGAAAAAGAATATCTGCAAATAAAAACTACACAGATGCATTCTGTGAAACTTATTTCTGATCTGTAAATTCAGTTAACAGAGATAAAACATATTTTTGATTGAGCAGTTATGAAACACTCTTTTTGTAGAAAATGCAAGTGGAGTTTCGGAGCGCTAAGAGGGTAATAGTGGAAAAAGGAATGTCTTCAAATATAAACTACACAGAATCATTCGGTGAAACTTCTTTCTGATCTGTGCATTCAGCTAACAGAGTTAAACCATACTTTTGATTGAGCAGATCTGAACACTCTTTCTGTAGAAAATGCAACTGGACATTTGGAGCGCTAAGAGCGTAGTAGTGGAAAAAGGAATATATTCAAATATAAACTACACAGAAGCATTCTGTGAAACTTCTTTCTGATCTGAGCATTCAGCTAACAGAGTTAAACCATACTTTTGATTGAGCAGTTTTGAAACACTCTGTCTGTAGAAAATGCAACTGGACATTCGTAGCGCTAAGTGGGTAATAGTGGAAAAAAGAATATTTTCAAATATAAACTACACAGAAGCATTCTGTGAAACTCCTTTCTGTTCTGTGCATTCAACTAAAAGAGTTGAACCTTACTTTTGATTGAGCCGTTCTGAAACACTCTTTCTGTAGAAACTGCAATTGGACATTCGGAGCGCTAAGAGGCCTATATTGGGAAAATGAATGTCTACAAATAAAAACTACACAGAAGAATTGTGTGAAACTTCTTTCTGTTCTGTTTGTTCAACTAAAAGAGTTGAACCTTAGTTTTGATTGAGCCGTTCTGAAACAATCTTTCTGTAGAAAATGCAAGTGGAGATTCGGAGCGCTAAGAGGGTAATAGTGGAAAAAGGAATGTCTCCAAATATAAACTACACAGAATCATTCTGTGAAACTTCTTTCTGATCTGTGCATTCAGCTAACAGAGTTAAACCATACTTTTGATTGAGCAGATCTGAACACTCTTTCTGTAGAAAATGCAACTGGACATTTGGAGCGCTAAGAGCGTAGTAGTGGAAAAAGGAATATATTCAAATATAAACTACACAGAAGCATTCTGTGAAACTACTTTCTGATCTGAGCATTCAGCTAACAGAGTTAAACCATACTTTTGATTGAGCAGTTTTGAAACACTCTGTCTGTAGTAAATGCAACTGGACATTCGTAGCGCTAAGTGGGTAATAGTGGAGAAAACAATATGTTCAAATATAAACTACACAGAAGCATTGTATGAAACATCTTTCTGTTCTGTGCATTCAACTAACAGAGTTGAACCTTACTTTTGATTGAGCCTTTCTGAAACACTCTTTCTGTAGAAACTGCAATTGGACATTCTGAGCGCTAAGAGGTCTCTATTGGGAAAAATAATATCTTCAAATAAAAACTACACAGAAGCATTGTGTGAAACTTATTTCTGATATGTTCATTAAGCTAACAGAGTTAAACCATACTTTTGATTGCGCAGTTCTGAACACTCTTTCTGTAGGAAATGCAAGTGGACATTCGGAGCGCTAAGAGGGTAATAGTGGAAAAAGGAATATATTCAAATATAAACTACACAGTAGCATTCTGTGAAAACTCTTACTGTTCTGTGCATTCAGCTAACAGATTTGAACCTTAATTTTGATTGAGCCGTTCTGAAACACTCTTTCTGTAGAAACTGCAATTGGACATGCTAAGCGCTAAGAGGCCTACATTGGGAAAAAGAATATCTTCAAATAAAAACTACACAGATGCATTCTGTGAAACTTATTTCTGATCTGTAAATTCAGTTAACAGAGATAAAACATATTTTTGATTGAGCAGTTATGAAACACTCTTTTTGTAGAAAATGCAAGTGGAGATTCGGAGCGCTAAGAGGGTAATAGTGGAAAAAGGAATGTCTTCAAATATAAACTACACAGAATCATTCGGAGAAACTTCTTTCTGATCTGTGCATTCAGCTAACAGAGTTAAAACATACTTTTGATTGAGCAGATCTGAACACACTTTCTGTAGAAAATGCAACTGGACATTTGGAGCGCTAAGAGCGTAGTAGTGGAAAAAGGAATATATTGAAATATAAACTACACAGAAGCATTCTGTGAAACTTCTTTCTGATCTGAGCATTCAGCTAACAGAGTTAAACCATAGTTTTGATTGAGCAGTTTTGAAACACTCTGTCTGTAGAAAATGCAACTGGACATTCGTAGCGCTAAGTGGGTAATAGTGGAAAAAAGAATATGTTCAAATATAAACTACACAGAAGCATTCTGTGAAACTTCTTTCTGTTCTGTGCATTCAACTAACAGAGTTGAACCTTACTTTTGATTGAGCCGTTCTGAAACACTCTTTCTGTAGAAACTGCAATTGGACATTCTGAGGGCTAAGAGGCCTATATTGGGAAAAAGAATGCCTACAAATAAAAACTACCCAGAAGAATTGTGTGAAACTTCTTTCTGTTCTGTTTGTTCAACTAAAAGAGTTGAAACTTAGTTTTGATTGAGCCGTTCTGAAACACTCTTTCTGTAGAAAATGCAAGTGGAGATTCGGAGCGCTAAGAGGGTAATAGTGGAAAAAGGAATGTCTCCAAATATAAACTACACAGAATCATTCTGTGAAACTTCTTTCTGATCTGTGCATTCAGCTAACAGAGTTAAACCATACTTTTGATTGAGCAGATCTGAACACTCTTTCTGTAGAAAATGCAACTGGACATTTGGAGCGCTAAGAGAGTAGTAGTGGAAAAAGGAATATATTCAAATATAAACTACACAGAAGCATTCTGTGAAACTTCTTTCTGATCTGAGCATTCAGCTAACAGAGTTAAACCATACTTTTGATTGAGCAGTTTTGAAACACTCTGTCTGTAGAAAATGCAACTGGACATTCGTAGCGCTAAGTGGGTAATAGTGGAAAAAAGAATATGTTCAAATATAAACTACACAGAAGCATTCTGTGAAACTTCTTTCTGTTCTGTGCATTCAACTAACAGAGTTGAACCTTACTTTTGATTGAGCCGTTCTGAAACACTGTTTCTGTAGAAACTGCAATTGGACATTCTGAGCGCTAAGAGGCCTCTATTGGGAAAAATAATATCTTCAAATAAAAACTACACAGAAGCATTGTGTGAAACTTATTTCTGATATGTTCATTAAGCTAACAGAGTTAAACCATACTTTTGATTGCGCAGTTCTGAACACTCTTTCTGTAGAAAATGCAAGTGGACATTCGGAGCGCTAAGAGGGTAATAGTGGAAAAAGGAATATATTCAAATATAAACTACACAGTAGCATTCTGTGAAAACACTTACTGTTCTGTGCATTCAGATAACGGAGTTGAACCTTACTTTTGATTGAGCCTTTCTGAAACACTCTTTCTGTAGAAACTGCAATTGGACATGCTAAGCGCTAAGAGGACTACATTGGGAAAAAGAATATCTTCAAATAAAAACTACACAGATGCATACTGTGAAACTTATTTCTGATCTGTAAATTCAGTTAACAGAGATAAAACATATTTTTGATTGAGCAGTTATGAAACACACTTTTTGTAGAAAATGCAAGTGGAGATTCGGAGCGCTAAGAGGGTAATAGTGGAAAAAGGAATGTCTTCAAATATAAACTACACAGAATCATTCGGTGAAACTTCTTTCTGATCTGTGCATTCAGCTAACAGAGTTAAACCATACTTTTGATTGAGCAGATCTGAACACACTTTCTGTAGAAAATGCAACTGGACATTTGGAGCGCTAAGAGCGTAGTAGTGGAAAAAGGAATATATTCAAATATAAACTACACAGAAGCATTCTGTGAAACTTCTTTCTGATCTGAGCATTCAGCTAACAGAGTTAAACCATACTTTTCACTGAGCAGTTTTGAAACACTCTGTCTGTAGAAAATGCAACTGGACATTCGTAGCGCTAAGTGGGTAATAGTGGAAAAAGAATATGTTCAAATATAAACTACACAGAAGCATTGTATGAAACTTCTTTCTGTTCTGTGCATTCAAATAACAGAGTTGAACCTTACTTTTGATTGAGCCGTTCTGAAACACTCTTTCTGTAGAAACTGCAATTGGACATTCTGAGCGCTAAGAGGCCTATATTGGGAAAAAGAATATCTACAAATAAAAACTACACAGAAGAATTGTGTGAAACTTCTTTCTGTTTTGTTTGTTCAACTAAAAGAGTTGAACCTTAGTTTTGATTGAGCCGTTCTGAAACACTCTTTCTGTAGAAAATGCCAGTGGAGATTCGGAGCACTAGGAGGGTAATAGTGGAAAAAGGAATGTCTCCAAATATAAACTACACAGAATCATTCTGTGAAACTTCTTTCTGATCTGTGCGTTCAGCTAACAGAGTTAAACCATACTTTTGATTGAGCAGATCTGAACACTCTTTCTGTATAAAATGCAACTGGACATTTGGAGGGCTAAGAGAGTAGTAGTGGAAAAAGGAATATATTCAAATATAAACTACACAGAAGCATTCTGTGAAACTTCTTTCTGATCTGAGCATTCAGCTAACAGAGTTAAACCATACTTTTGATTGAGCAGTTTTGA
This sequence comes from Symphalangus syndactylus, assembly GCF_028878055.3. Classification (NCBI taxonomy): domain Eukaryota; kingdom Metazoa; phylum Chordata; class Mammalia; order Primates; family Hylobatidae; genus Symphalangus; species Symphalangus syndactylus. The sequence goes on from NC_072446.2 coordinate 73,183,779, forward strand.
AACACTCTGTCTGTAGAAAATGCAACTGGACATTCGTAGCGCTAAGTGGGTAATAGTGGAAAAAAGAGTATGTTCAAATATAAACTACACAGAAGCATTGTATGAAACATCTTTCTGTTCTGTGCATTCAACTTACAGAGTTGAACCTTAGTTTTGATTGAGCCTTTCTGAAACACTCTTTCTGTAGAAACTGCAATTGGACATTCTGAGCGCTAAGAGGCCTCTATTGGGAAAAATAATATCTTCAAATAAAAACTACACAGAAGCATTGTGTGAAACTTATTTCTGATATGTTCATTAAGCTAACAGAGTTAAACCATACTTTTGATTGCGCAGTTCTGAACACTCTTTCTGTAGAAAATGCAAGTGGACATTCGGAGCGCTAAGAGGGTAATAGTGGAAAAAGGAATATATTCAAATATAAACTACACAGTAGCATTCTGTGAAAACTCTTTCTGTTCTGTGCATTCAGCTAACAGAGTTGAACCTTACTTTTGATTGAGCCGTTCTGAAACACTCTTTCTGTAGAAACTGCCATTGGACATGCTAAGCGCTAAGAGGCCTACATTGGGAAAAAGAATATCTGCAAATAAAAACTACACAGATGCATTCTGTGAAACTTATTTCTGATCTGTAAATTCAGTTAACAGAGATAAAACATATTTTTGATTGAGCAGTTATGAAACACTCTTTTTGTAGAAAATGCAAGTGGAGTTTCGGAGCGCTAAGGGGGTAATAGTGGAAAAAGGAATGTCTTCAAATATAAACTACACAGAATCATTCGGTGAAACTTCTTTCTGATCTGTGCATTCAGCTAACAGAGTTAAACCATACTTTTGATTGAGCAGATCTGAACACTCTTTCTGTAGAAAATGCAACTGGACATTTGGAGCGCTAAGAGCGTAGTAGTGGAAAAAGGAATATATTCAAATATAAACTACACAGAAGCATTCTGTGAAACTTCTTTCTGATCTGAGCATTCAGCTAACAGAGTTAAACCATACTTTTGATTGAGCAGTTTTGAAACACTCTGTCTGTAGAAAATGCAACTGGACATTCGTAGCGCTAAGTGGGTAATAGTGGAAAAAAGAATATTTTCAAATATAAACTACACAGAAGCATTCTGTGAAACTTCTTTCTGTTCTGTGCATTCAACTAAAAGAGTTGAACCTTACTTTTGATTGAGCCGTTCTGAAACACTCTTTCTGTAGAAACTGCAATTGGACATTCTGAGCGCTAAGAGGCCTATATTGGGAAAATGAATGTCTACAAATAAAAACTACACAGAAGAATTGTGTGAAACTTCTTTCTGTTCTGTTTGTTCAACTAAAAGATTTGAACCTTAGTTTTGATTGAGCCGTTCTGAAACAATCTTTCTGTAGAAAATGCAAGTGGAGATTCGGAGCGCTAAGAGGGTAATAGTGGAAAAAGGAATGTCTCCAAATATAAACTACACAGAATCATTCTGTGAAACTTCTTTCTGATCTGTGCATTCAGCTAACAGAGTTAAACCATACTTTTGATTGAGCAGATCTGAACACTCTTTCTGTAGAAAATGCAACTGGACATTTGGAGCGCTAAGAGAGTAGTAGTGGAAAAAGGAATATATTCAAATATAAACTACACAGAAGCATTCTGTGAAACTTCTTTCTGATCTGAGCATTCAGCTAACAGAGTTAAACCATACTTTTGATTGAGCAGTTTTGAAACACTCTGTCTGTAGAAAATGCAACTGGATATTCGTAGCGCTAAGTGGGTAATAGTGGAGAAAAGAATATGTTCAAATATAAAGTACACAGAAGCATTGTATGAAACTTCTTTCTGTTCTGTGCATTCAACTAACAGAGTTGAACCTTACTTTTGATTGAGCCTTTCTGAAACACTCTTTCTGTAGAAACTGCAATTGGACATTCTGAGCGCTAAGAGGCCTCTATTGGGAAAAATAATATCTTCAAATAAAAACTACACAGAAGCATTGTGTGAAACTTATTTCTGATATGTTCATTAAGCTAACAGAGTTAAACCATACTTTTGATTGCGCAGTTCTGAACACTCTTTCTGTAGAAAATGCAAGTGGACATTCGGAGCGCTAAGAGGGTAATAGTGGAAAAAGGAATATATTCAAATATAAACTACACAGAATCATTCGGTGAAACTTCTTTCTGATCTGTGCATTCAGCTAACAGAGTTAAACCATACTTTTGATTGAGCAGATCTGAACAATCTTTCTGTAGAAAATGCAACTGGACATTTGGAGCGCTAAGAGCGTAGTAGTGGAAAAAGGAATATATTCAAATATAAACTACACAGAAGCATTCTGTGAAACTTCTTTCTGATCTGAGCATTCAGCTAACAGAGATAAACCATACTTTAGATTGAGCAATTTTGAAACACTCTGTCTGTAGAAAATGCAACTGGACATTCGTAGCACTAAGTTGGTAATAGTGGAAAAAATAATATGTTAAATATAAACTACACAGAAGCATTCTGTGAAACTTCTTGTTGTTCTCTGCATTCAACTAACAGAGTTGAACCTTACTTTTGATTGAGCCGTTCTGAAACACTCTTTCTGTAGAAACTGCAATTGGACATTCTGAGCGCTAAGAGGCCTATATTGGGAAAAAGAATGTCTACAAATAAAAACTACACAGAAGAATTGTGTGAAACTTCTTTCTGTTCTGTTTGTTCAACTAAAAGAGTTGAACCTTAGTTTTGATTGAGCCGTTCTGAAACACTCTTTCTGTAGAAAATGCAAGTGGAGATTCGGAGGGCTAAGAGGGAAATAGTGGAAAAAGGAATGTCTCCAAATATAAACTACACAGAATCATTCTGTGAAACTTCTTTCTGATTTGTGCATTCAGCTAACAGAGTTAAACCATACTTTTGATTCAGCAGTTCTGAACACTCTTTCTGTAGAAAATGCAACTGGACATTTGGAGCGCTAAGAGGGTAGTAGTGGAAAAAGGAATATATTCAAATATAAACTACACAGAAGCATTCTGTGAAACTTCTTTCTGATCTGAGCATTCAGCTAACAGAGTTAAACCATACTTTTGATTGAGCAGTTTTGAAACACTCTGTCTGTAGAAAATGCAACTGGACATTCGTAGCGCTAAGTGGGTAATAGTGGAAAAAAGAATATGTTCAAATATAAACTACACAGAAGCATTGTATGAAACTTCTTTCTGTTCTGTGCATTCAACTAACAGAGTTGAACCTTACTTTTGATTGAGCCTTTCTGAAACACTCTTTCTGTAGAAACTGCAATTGGACATTCTGAGCGCTAAGAGGCCTCTATTGGGAAAACTAATATCTTCAAATAAAAACTACACAGAAGCATTGTGTGAAACTTATTTCTGATATGTTCATTAAGCTAACAGAGTTAAACCATACTTTTGATTGCGCAGTTCTGAACACTCTTTCTGTAGAAAATGCAAGTGGACATTCGGAGCGCTAAGAGGGTAATAGTGGAAAAAGGAATATATTCAAATATAAACTACACAGTAGCATTCTGTGAAAACTCTTACTGTTCTGTGCATTCAGCTAACAGAGTTGAACCTTACTTTTGATTGAGCCGTTCTGAAACACTCTTTCTGTAGAAACTGCAATTGGACATGCTAAGCGCTAAGAGGCCTACATTGGGAAAAAGAATATCTTCAAATAAAAACTACACAGATGCATTCTGTGAAACTTATTTCTGATCTGTAAATTCAGTTAACAGAGATAAAACATATTTTTGATTGAGCAGTTATGAAACACTCTTTTGTAGAAAATGCAAGTGGAGATTCGGAGCGCTAAGAGGGTAATAGTGGAAAAAGGAATGTCTTCAAATATAAACTACACAGAATCATTCGGTGAAACTTATTTCTGATCTGTGCATTCAGCTAACAGAGTTAAACCATACTTTTGATTGAGCAGATCTGAACACTCTTTCTGTAGAAAATGCAACTGGACATTTGGAGCGCTAAGAGCGTAGTAGTGGAAAAAGGAATATATTCAAATATAAACTACACAGAAGCATTCTGTGAAACTTCTTTCTGATCTGAGCATTCAGCTAACAGAGTTAAACCATACTTTTGATTGAGCAATTTTGAAACAATCTGTCTGTAGTAAATGCAACTGGACATTCGTAGCGCTAAGTTGGTAATAGTGGAAAAAAGAATATGTTAAATATAAACTACACAGAAGCATTCTGTGAAACTTCTTGCTGTTCTCTGCATTCAACTAACAGAGTTGAACCTTACTTTTGATTGAGCCGTTCTGAAACACTCTTTCTGTAGAAACTGCAATTGGACATTCTGAGCGCTAAGAGGCCTATATTGGGAAAAAGAATGTCTACAAATAAAAACTACACAGAAGAATTGTGTGAAACTTCTTTCTGTTCTGTTTGTTCAACTAAAAGAGTTGAACCGTAGTTTTGATTGAGCCGTTCTGAAACACTCTTTCTGTAGAAAATGCAAGTGGAGATTCGGAGGGCTAAGAGGGAAATAGTGGAAAAAGGAATGTCTTCAAATGTAAACTACACAGAATCATTCTGTGAAACTTCTTTCTGATCTGTGCATTCAGCTAACAGTGTTAAACCATACTTTTGATTCAGCAGATCTGAACACTCTTTCTGTAGAAAATGCAACTGGACATTTGGAGCGCTAAGAGCGTAGTAGTGGAAAAAGGAATATATTCAAATATAAACTACACAGAAGCATTCTGTGAAACTTCTTTCTGATCTGAGCATTCAGCTAACAGAGTTAAACCATACTTTTGATTGAGCAGTTTTGAAACACTCTGTCTGTAGAAAATGCAACTGGACATTCGTAGCGCTAAGTGGGTAATAGTGGAAAAAAGAATATGTTCAAATATAAACTACACAGAAGCATTCTGTGAAACTTCTTTCTGTTCTGTGCATTCAACTAACAGAGTTGAAACTTACTTTTGATTGAGCCGTTCTGAAACACTCTTTCTGTAGAAACTGCAATTGGACATTCTGAGCGCTAAGAGGCCTATATTGGGAAAAAGAATGTCTACAAATAAAAACTACACAGAAGAATTGTGTGAAACTTCTTTCTGTTCTGTTTGTTCAACTAAAAGGGTTGAACCTTAGTTTTGATTGAGCCGTTCTGAAACACTCTTTCTGTAGAAAATGCAAGTGGAGATTCGGAGCACTAAGAGGGTAATAGTGGAAAAAGGAATGTCTCCAAATATAAACTACACAGAATCATTCTGTGAAACTTCTTTCTGATCTGTGCATTCAGCTAAGAGTTAAACCATACTTTTGATTCAGCAGATCTGAACACTCTTTCTGTAGAAAATGCAACTGGACATTTGGAGCGCTAAGAGAGTAGTAGTGGAAAAAGTAATATATTCAAATATAAACTACACAGAAGCATTCTGTGAAACTTCTTTCTGATCTGAGCATTCAGCTAACAGAGTTAAACCATACTTTTGATTGAGCAGTTTTGAAACACTCTGTCTGTAGAAAATGCAACTGGACATTCGTAGCGCTAAGTGGGTAATAGTGGAAAAAAGAATATGTTCAAATATAAACTACACAGAAGCATTGTATGAAACTTCTTTCTGTTCTGTGCATTCAACTAACAGAGTTGAACCTTACTTTTGATTGAGCCTTTCTGAAACACTCTTTCTGTAGAAACTGCAATTGGACATTCTGAGCGCTAAGAGGCCTCTATTGGGAAAACTAATATCTTCAAATAAAAACTACACAGAAGCATTGTGTGAAACTTATTTCTGATATGTTCATTAAGCTAACAGAGTTAAACCATACTTTTGATTGCGCAGTTCTGAACACTCTTTCTGTAGAAAATGCAAGTGGACATTCGAAGCGCTAAGAGGGTAATAGTGGAAAAAGGAATATATTCAAATATATACTACACAGTAGCATTCTGTGAAAACTCTTACTGTTCTGTGCATTCAGCTAACAGAGTTGAACCTTACTTTTGATTGAGCCGTTCTGAAACACTCTTTCTGTAGAAACTGCAATTGGACATGCTAAGCGCTAAGAGGCCTACATTGGGAAAAAGAATATCTTCAAATAAAAACTACACAGATGCATTCTGTGAAACTTATTTCTGATCTGTAAATTCAGTTAACAGAGATAAAACATATTTTTGATTGAGCAGTTATGAAACACTCTTTTGTAGAAAATGCAAGTGGAGATTCGGAGCGCTAAGAGGGTAATAGTGGAAAAAGGAATGTCTTCAAATATAAACTACACAGAATCATTCGGTGAAACTTATTTCTGATCTGTGCATTCAGCTAACAGAGTTAAACCATACTTTTGATTGAGCAGATCTGAACACTCTTTCTGTAGAAAATGCAACTGGACATTTGGAGCGCTAAGAGCGTAGTAGTGGAAAAAGGAATATATTCAAATATAAACTACACAGAAGCATTCTGTGAAACTTCTTTCTGATCTGAGCATTCAGCTAACAGAGTTAAACCATACTTTTGATTGAGCAATTTTGAAACAATCTGTCTGTAGAAAATGCAACTGGACATTCGTAGCGCTAAGTTGGTAATAGTGGAAAAAAGAATATGTTAAATATAAACTACACAGAAGCATTCTGTGAAACTTCTTGCTGTTCTCTGCATTCAACTAACAGAGTTGAACCTTACTTTTGATTGAGCCGTTCTGAAACACTCTTTCTGTAGAAACTGCAATTGGACATTCTGAGCGCTAAGAGGCCTATATTGGGAAAAAGAATGTCTACAAATAAAAACTACACAGAAGAATTGTGTGAAACTTCTTTCTGTTCTGTTTGTTCAACTAAAAGAGTTGAACCGTAGTTTTGATTGAGCCGTTCTGAAACACTCTTTCTGTAGAAAATGCAAGTGGAGATTCGGAGGGCTAAGAGGGAAATAGTGGAAAAAGGAATGTCTTCAAATATAAACTACACAGAATCATTCTGTGAAACTTCTTTCTGATCTGTGCATTCAGCTAACAGTGTTAAACCATACTTTTGATTCAGCAGATCTGAACACTCTTTCTGTAGAAAATGCAACTGGACATTTGGAGCGCTAAGAGAGTAGTAGTGGAAAAAGGAATATATTCAAATATAAACTACACAGAAGCATTCTGTGAAACTTCTTTCTGATCTGAGCATTCAGCTAACAGAGTTAAACCATACTTTTGATTGAGCAGTTTTGAAACACTCTGTCTGTAGAAAATGCAACTGGACATTCGTAGCGCTAAGTGGGTAATAGTGGAAAAAAGAATATGTTCAAATATAAACTACACAGAAGCATTGTATGAAACTTCTTTCTGTTCTGTGCATTCAACTAACAGAGTTGAACCTTACTTTTGATTGAGCCTTTCTGAAACACTCTTTCTGTAGAAACTGCAATTGGACATTCTGAGCGCTAAGAGGCCTCTATTGGGAAAAATAATATCTTCAAATAAAAACAACACAGAAGCATTGTGTGAAACTTATTTCTGATATGTTCATTAAGCTAACAGAGTTAAACCATACTTTTGATTGCGCAGTTCTGAACACTCTTTCTGTAGAAAATGCAAGTGGACATTCGGAGCGCTAAGAGGGTAATAGTGGAAAAAGGAATATATTCAAATATAAACTACACAGTAGCATTCTGTGAAAATCCTTTCTGTTCTGTGCATTCAGCTAACAGAGTTGAACCTTACTTTTGATTGAGCCGTTCTGAAACACTCTTTCTGTAGAAACTGCAATTGGACATGCTAAGCGCTAAGAGGCCTACATTGGGAAAAAGAATATCTTCAAATAAAAACTACACAGATGCATTCTGTGAAACTTATTTCTGATCTGTAAATTCAGTTAACAGAGATAAAACATATTTTTGATTGAGCAGTTATGAAACACTCTTTTTGTAGAAAATGCAAGTGGAGATTCGGAGCGCTAAGAGGGTAATAGTGGAAAAAGGAATGTCTTCAAATATAAACTACACAGAATCATTCGGTGAAACTTCTTTCTGATCTGTGCATTCAGCTAACAGAGTTAAACCATACTTTTGATTGAGCAGATCTGAACACTCTTTCTGTAGAAAATGCAACTGGATATTTGGAGCGCTAAGAGCGTAGTAGTGGAAAAAGTAATATATTCAAATATAAACTACACAGAAGCATTCTGTGAAACTTCTTTCTGATCTGAGCATTCAGCTAACAGAGTTAAACCATAATTTTGATTGAGCAGTTTTGAAACACTCTGTCTGTAGAAAATGCAACTGGACATTCGTAGCGCTAAGTGGGTAATAGTGGAAAAAAGAATATGTTCAAATATAAACTACACAGAAGCATTCTGTGAAACTTCTTTCTGTTCTGTGCATTCAACTAACAGAGTTGAACCTTACTTTTGATTGAGCCGTTCTGAAACACTCTTTCTGTAGAAACTGCAATTGGACATTCTGAGCGCTAAGAGGCCTATATTGGGAAAAAGAATGTCTACAAATAAAAACTACACAGAAGAATTGTGTGAAACTTCTTTCTGTTCTGTTTGTTCAACTAAAAGAGTTGAACCTTAGTTTTGATTGAGCCGTTCTGAAACACTCTTTCTATAGAAAATGCAAGTGGAGATTCGGAGCGCTAAGAGGGTAATAGTGGAAAAAGGAATGTCTCCAAATATAAACTACACAGAATCATTCTGTGAAACTTCTTTCTGATCTGTGCATTCAGCTAACAGAGTTAAACCATACTTTTGATTTAGCAGATCTGAACACTCTTTCTGTAGAAAATGCAACTGGACATTTGGAGCGCTAAGAGAGTAGTAGTGGAAAAAGGAATATATTCAAATATAAACTACACAGAAGCATTCTGTGAAACTTCTTTCTGATCTGAGCATTCAGCTAACAGAGATAAACCATACTTTAGATTGAGCAATTTTGAAACACTCTGTCTGTAGAAAATGCAACTGGACATTCGTAGCACTAAGTTGGTAATAGTGGAAAAAATAATATGTTAAATATAAACTACACAGAAGCATTCTGTGAAACTTCTTGCTGTTCTCTGCATTCAACTAACAGAGTTGAACCTTACTTTTGATTGAGCCGTTCTGAAACACTCTTTCTGTAGAAACTGCAATTGGACATTCTGAGCGCTAAGAGGCCTCTATTGGGAAAAAGAATGTCTACAAATAAAAACTACACAGAAGAATTGTGTGAAACTTCTTTCTGTTCTGTTTGTTCAACTAAAAGAGTTGAACCTTAGTTTTGATTGAGCCGTTCTGAAACACTCTTTCTGTAGAAAATGCAAGTGGAGATTCGGAGGGCTAAGAGGGAAATAGTGGAAAAAGGAATGTCTCCAAATATAAACTACACAGAATCATTCTGTGAAACTTCTTTCTGATTTGTGCATTCAGCTAACAGATTTAAACCATACTTTTGATTCAGCAGTTCTGAACACTCTTTCTGTAGAAAATGCAACTGGACATTTGGAGCGCTAAGAGGGTAGTAGTGGAAAAAGGAATATATTCAAATATAAACTACACAGAAGCATTCTGTGAAACTTCTTTCTGATCTGAGCATTCAGCTAACAGAGTTAAACCATACTTTTGATTGAGCAGTTTTGAAACACTCTGTCTGTAGAAAATGCAACTGGACATTCGTAGCGCTAAGTGGGTAATAGTGGAAAAAAGAATATGTTCAAATATAAACTACACAGAAGCATTGTATGAAACTTCTTTCTGTTCTGTGCATTCAACTAACAGAGTTGAACCTTACTTTTGATTGAGCCTTTCTGAAACACTCTTTCTGTAGAAACTGCAATTGGACATTCTGAGCGCTAAGAGGCCTCTATTGGGAAAAATAATATCTTCAAATAAAAACTACACAGAAGCATTGTGTGAAACTTATTTCTGATATGTTCATTAAGCTAACAGAGTTAAACCATACTTTTGATTGCGCAGTTCTGAACACTCTTTCTGTAGAAAATGCAAGTGGACATTCGGAGCGCTAAGAGGGTAATAGTGGAAAAAGGAATATATTCAAATATAAACTACACAGTAGCATTCTGTGAAAACTCTTACTGTTCTGTGCATTCAGCTAACAGAGTTGAACCTTACTTTTGATTGAGCCGTTCTGAAACACTCTTTCTGTAGAAACTGCAATTGGACATGCTAAGCGCTAAGAGGCCTACATTGGGAAAAAGAATATCTTCAAATAAAAACTACACAGATGCATTCTGTGAAACTTATTTCTGATCTGTAAATTCAGTTAACAGAGATAAAACATATTTTTGATTGAGCAGTTATGAAACACTCTTTTGTAGAAAATGCAAGTGGAGATTCGGAGCGCTAAGAGGGTAATAGTGGAAAAAGGAATGTCTTCAAATATAAACTACACAGAATCATTCGGTGAAACTTCTTTCTGATCTGTGCATTCAGCTAACAGAGTTAAACCATACTTTTGATTGAGCAGATCTGAACACTATTTCTGTAGAAAATGCAACTGGATATTTGGAGCGCTAAGAGCGTAGTAGTGGAAAAAGTAATATATTCAAATATAAACTACACAGAAGCATTCTGTGAAACTTCTTTCTGATCTGAGCATTCAGCTAACAGAGTTAAACCATAATTTTGATTGAGCAGTTTTGAAACACTCTGTCTGTAGAAAATGCAACTGGACATTCGTAGCGCTAAGTGGGTAATAGTGGAAAAAAGAATATGTTCAAATATAAACTACACAGAAGCATTCTGTGAAACTTCTTTCTGTTCTGTGCATTCAACTAACAGAGTTGAACCTTACTTTTGATTGAGCCGTTCTGAAACACTCTTTCTGTAGAAACTGCAATTGGACATTCTGAGCGCTAAGAGGCCTATATTGGGAAAAAGAATGTCTACAAATAAAAACTACACAGAAGAATTGTGTGAAACTTCTTTCTGTTCTGTTTGTTCAACTAAAAGAGTTGAACCGTAGTTTTGATTGAGCCGTTCTGAAACACTCTTTCTGTAGAAAATGCAAGTGGAGATTCGGAGGGCTAAGAGGGAAATAGTGGAAAAAGGAATGTCTTCAAATATAAACTACACAGAATCATTCTGTGAAACTTCTTTCTGATCTGTGCATTCAGCTAACAGTGTTAAACCATACTTTTGATTCAGCAGATCTGAACACTCTTTCTGTAGAAAATGCAACTGGACATTTGGAGCGCTAAGAGAGTAGTAGTGGAAAAAGGAATATATTCAAATATAAACTACACAGAAGCATTCTGTGAAACTTCTTTCTGATCTGAGCATTCAGCTAACAGAGTTAAACCATACTTTTGATTGAGCAGTTTTGAAACACTCTGTCTGTAGAAAATGCAACTGGACATTCGTAGCGCTAAGTGGGTAATAGTGGAAAAAAGAATATGTTCAAATATAAACTACACAGAAGCATTGTATGAAACTTCTTTCTGTTCTGTGCATTCAACTAACAGAGTTGAACCTTACTTTTGATTGAGCCTTTCTGAAACACTCTTTCTGTAGAAACTGCAATTGGACATTCTGAGCGCTAAGAGGCCTCTATTGGGAAAAATAATATCTTCAAATAAAAACAACACAGAAGCATTGTGTGAAACTTATTTCTGATATGTTCATTAAGCTAACAGAGTTAAACCATACTTTTGATTGCGCAGTTCTGAACACTCTTTCTGTAGAAAATGCAAGTGGACATTCGGAGCGCTAAGAGGGTAATAGTGGAAAAAGGAATATATTCAAATATAAACTACACAGTAGCATTCTGTGAAAATCCTTTCTGTTCTGTGCATTCAGCTAACAGAGTTGAACCTTACTTTTGATTGAGCCGTTCTGAAACACTCTTTCTGTAGAAACTGCAATTGGACATGCTAAGCGCTAAGAGGCCTACATTGGGAAAAAGAATATCTTCAAATAAAAACTACACAGATGCATTCTGTGAAACTTATTTCTGATCTGTAAATTCAGTTAACAGAGATAAAACATATTTTTGATTGAGCAGTTATGAAACACTCTTTTTGTAGAAAATGCAAGTGGAGATTCGGAGCGCTAAGAGGGTAATAGTGGAAAAAGGAATGTCTTCAAATATAAACTACACAGAATCATTCGGTGAAACTTCTTTCTGATCTGTGCATTCAGCTAACAGAGTTAAACCATACTTTTGATTGAGCAGATCTGAACACTCTTTCTGTAGAAAATGCAACTGGATATTTGGAGCGCTAAGAGCGTAGTAGTGGAAAAAGTAATATATTCAAATATAAACTACACAGAAGCATTCTGTGAAACTTCTTTCTGATCTGAGCATTCAGCTAACAGAGTTAAACCATAATTTTGATTGAGCAGTTTTGAAACACTCTGTCTGTAGAAAATGCAACTGGACATTCGTAGCGCTAAGTGGGTAATAGTGGAAAAAAGAATATGTTCAAATATAAACTACACAGAAGCATTCTGTGAAACTTCTTTCTGTTCTGTGCATTCAACTAACAGAGTTGAACCTTACTTTTGATTGAGCCGTTCTGAAACACTCTTTCTGTAGAAACTGCAATTGGACATTCTGAGCGCTAAGAGGCCTATATTGGGAAAAAGAATGTCTACAAATAAAAACTACACAGAAGAATTGTGTGAAACTTCTTTCTGTTCTGTTTGTTCAACTAAAAGAGTTGAACCTTAGTTTTGATTGAGCCGTTCTGAAACACTCTTTCTATAGAAAATGCAAGTGGAGATTCGGAGCGCTAAGAGGGTAATAGTGGAAAAAGGAATGTCTCCAAATATAAACTACACAGAATCATTCTGTGAAACTTCTTTCTGATCTGTGCATTCAGCTAACAGAGTTAAACCATACTTTTGATTTAGCAGATCTGAACACTCTTTCTGTAGAAAATGCAACTGGACATTTGGAGCGCTAAGAGAGTAGTAGTGGAAAAAGGAATATATTCAAATATAAACTACACAGAAGCATTCTGTGAAACTTCTTTCTGATCTGAGCATTCAGCTAACAGAGATAAACCATACTTTAGATTGAGCAATTTTGAAACACTCTGTCTGTAGAAAATGCAACTGGACATTCGTAGCACTAAGTTGGTAATAGTGGAAAAAATAATATGTTAAATATAAACTACACAGAAGCATTCTGTGAAACTTCTTGCTGTTCTCTGCATTCAACTAACAGAGTTGAACCTTACTTTTGATTGAGCCGTTCTGAAACACTCTTTCTGTAGAAACTGCAATTGGACATTCTGAGCGCTAAGAGGCCTCTATTGGGAAAAAGAATGTCTACAAATAAAAACTACACAGAAGAATTGTGTGAAACTTCTTTCTGTTCTGTTTGTTCAACTAAAAGAGTTGAACCTTAGTTTTGATTGAGCCGTTCTGAAACACTCTTTCTGTAGAAAATGCAAGTGGAGATTCGGAGGGCTAAGAGGGAAATAGTGGAAAAAGGAATGTCTCCAAATATAAACTACACAGAATCATTCTGTGAAACTTCTTTCTGATTTGTGCATTCAGCTAACAGATTTAAACCATACTTTTGATTCAGCAGTTCTGAACACTCTTTCTGTAGAAAATGCAACTGGACATTTGGAGCGCTAAGAGGGTAGTAGTGGAAAAAGGAATATATTCAAATATAAACTACACAGAAGCATTCTGTGAAACTTCTTTCTGATCTGAGCATTCAGCTAACAGAGTTAAACCATACTTTTGATTGAGCAGTTTTGAAACACTCTGTCTGTAGAAAATGCAACTGGACATTCGTAGCGCTAAGTGGGTAATAGTGGAAAAAAGAATATGTTCAAATATAAACTACACAGAAGCATTGTATGAAACTTCTTTCTGTTCTGTGCATTCAACTAACAGAGTTGAACCTTACTTTTGATTGAGCCTTTCTGAAACACTCTTTCTGTAGAAACTGCAATTGGACATTCTGAGCGCTAAGAGGCCTCTATTGGGAAAAATAATATCTTCAAATAAAAACTACACAGAAGCATTGTGTGAAACTTATTTCTGATATGTTCATTAAGCTAACAGAGTTAAACCATACTTTTGATTGCGCAGTTCTGAACACTCTTTCTGTAGAAAATGCAAGTGGACATTCGGAGCGCTAAGAGGGTAATAGTGGAAAAAGGAATATATTCAAATATAAACTACACAGTAGCATTCTGTGAAAACTCTTACTGTTCTGTGCATTCAGCTAACAGAGTTGAACCTTACTTTTGATTGAGCCGTTCTGAAACACTCTTTCTGTAGAAACTGCAATTGGACATGCTAAGCGCTAAGAGGCCTACATTGGGAAAAAGAATATCTTCAAATAAAAACTACACAGATGCATTCTGTGAAACTTATTTCTGATCTGTAAATTCAGTTAACAGAGATAAAACATATTTTTGATTGAGCAGTTATGAAACACTCTTTTGTAGAAAATGCAAGTGGAGATTCGGAGCGCTAAGAGGGTAATAGTGGAAAAAGGAATGTCTTCAAATATAAACTACACAGAATCATTCGGTGAAACTTCTTTCTGATCTGTGCATTCAGCTAACAGAGTTAAACCATACTTTTGATTGAGCAGATCTGAACACTATTTCTGTAGAAAATGCAACTGGATATTTGGAGCGCTAAGAGCGTAGTAGTGGAAAAAGTAATATATTCAAATATAAACTACACAGAAGCATTCTGTGAAACTTCTTTCTGATCTGAGCATTCAGCTAACAGAGTTAAACCATAATTTTGATTGAGCAGTTTTGAAACACTCTGTCTGTAGAAAATGCAACTGGACATTCGTAGCGCTAAGTGGGTAATAGTGGAAAAAAGAATATGTTCAAATATAAACTACACAGAAGCATTCTGTGAAACTTCTTTCTGTTCTGTGCATTCAACTAACAGAGTTGAACCTTACTTTTGATTGAGCCGTTCTGAAACACTCTTTCTGTAGAAACTGCAATTGGACATTCTGAGCGCTAAGAGGCCTATATTGGGAAAAAGAATGTCTACAAATAAAAACTACACAGAAGAATTGTGTGAAACTTCTTTCTGTTCTGTTTGTTCAACTAAAAGAGTTGAACCTTAGTTTTGATTGAGCCGTTCTGAAACACTCTTTCTATAGAAAATGCAAGTGGAGATTCGGAGCGCTAAGAGGGTAATAGTGGAAAAAGGAATGTCTCCAAATATAAACTACACAGAATCATTCTGTGAAACTTCTTTCTGATCTGTGCATTCAGCTAACAGAGTTAAACCATACTTTTGATTTAGCAGATCTGAACACTCTTTCTGTAGAAAATGCAACTGGACCTTTGGAGCGCTAAGAGAGTAGTAGTGGAAAAAGGAATATATTCAAATATAAACTACACAGAAGCATTCTGTGAAACTTCTTTCTGATCTGAGCATTCAGCTAACAGAGATAAACCATACTTTAGATTGAGCAATTTTGAAACACTCTGTCTGTAGAAAATGCAACTGGACATTCGTAGCACTAAGTTGGTAATAGTGGAAAAAATAATATGTTAAATATAAACTACACAGAAGCATTCTGTGAAACTTCTTGCTGTTCTCTGCATTCAACTAACAGAGTTGAACCTTACTTTTGATTGAGCCGTTCTGAAACACTCTTTCTGTAGAAACTGCAATTGGACATTCTGAGCGCTAAGAGGCCTATATTGGGAAAAAGAATGTCTACAAATAAAAACTACACAGAAGAATTGTGTGAAACTTCTTTCTGTTCTGTTTGTTCAACTAAAAGAGTTGAACCTTAGTTTTGATTGAGCCGTTCTGAAACACTCTTTCTGTAGAAAATGCAAGTGGAGATTCGGAGGGCTAAGAGGGAAATAGTGGAAAAAGGAATGTCTCCAAATATAAACTACACAGAATCATTCTGTGAAACTTCTTTCTGATTTGTGCATTCAGCTAACAGAGTTAAACCATACTTTTGATTCAGCAGTTCTGAACACTCTTTCTGTAGAAAATGCAACTGGACATTTGGAGCGCTAAGAGGGTAGTAGTGGAAAAAGGAATATATTCAAATATAAACTACACAGAAGCATTCTGTGAAACTTCTTTCTGATCTGAGCATTCAGCTAACAGAGTTAAACCATACTTTTGATTGAGCAGTTTTGAAACACTCTGTCTGTAGAAAATGCAACTGGACATTCGTAGTGCTAAGTGGGTAATAGTGGAAAAAAGAATATGTTCAAATATAAACTACACAGAAGCATTGTATGAAACTTCTTTCTGTTCTGTGCATTCAACTAACAGAGTTGAACTTTACTTTTGATTGAGCCTTTCTGAAACACTCTTTCTGTAGAAACTGCAATTGGACATTCTGAGCGCTAAGAGGCCTCTATTGGGAAAAATAATATCTTCAAATAAAAACAACACAGAAGCATTGTGTGAAACTTATTTGTGATATGTTCATTAAGCTAACAGAGTTAAACCATACTTTTGATTGCGCAGTTCTGAACACTCTTTCTGTAGAAAATGCAAGTGGACATTCGGAGCGCTAAGAGGGTAATAGTGGAAAAAGGAATATATTCAAATATAAACTACACAGTAGCATTCTGTGAAAATTCTTTCTGTTCTGTGCATTCAGCTAACAGAGTTGAACCTTACTTTTGATTGAGCCGTTCTGAAACACTCTTTCTGTAGAAACTGCAATTGGACATGCTAAGCGCTAAGAGGCCTACATTGGGAAAAAGAATATCTTCAAATAAAAACTACACAGATGCATTCTGTGAAACTTATTTCTGATCTGTAAATTCAGTTAACAGAGATAAAACATATTTTTGATTGAGCAGTTATGAAACACTCTTTTTGTAGAAAATGCAAGTGGAGATTCGGAGTGCTAAGAGGGTAATAGTGGAAAAAGGAATGTCTTCAAATATAAACTACACAGAATCATTCGGTGAAACTTCTTTCTGATCTGTGCATTCAGCTAACAGAGTTAAACCATACTTTTGATTGAGCAGATCTGAACACTCTTTCTTTAGAAAATGCAACTGGATATTTGGAGCGCTAAGAGCGTAGTAGTGGAAAAAGTAATATATTCAAATATAAACTACACAGAAGCATTCTTTGAAACTTTTTTCTGATCTGAGCATTCAGCTAACAGAGTTAAACCATAATTTTGATTGAGCAGTTTTGAAACACTCTGTCTGTAGAAAATGCAACTGGACATTCGTAGCGCTAAGTGGGTAATAGTGGAAAAAAGAATATGTTCAAATATAAACTACACAGAAGCATTCTGTGAAACTTCTTTCTGTTCTGTGCATTCAACTAACAGAGTTGAACCTTACTTTTGATTGAGCCGTTCTGAAACACTCTTTCTGTAGAAACTGCAATTGGACATTCTGAGCGCTAAGAGGCCTATATTGGGAAAAAGAATGTCTACAAATAAAAACTACACAGAAGAATTGTGTGAAACTTCTTTCTGTTCTGTTTGTTCAACTAAAAGAGTTGAACCTTAGTTTTGATTGAGCCGTTCTGAAACACTCTTTCTATAGAAAATGCAAGTGGAGATTCGGAGCGCTAAGAGGGTAATAGTGGAAAAAGGAATGTCTCCAAATATAAACTACACAGAATCATTCTGTGAAACTTCTTTCTGATCTGTGCATTCAGCTAACAGAGTTAAACCATACTTTTGATTTAGCAGATCTGAACACTCTTTCTGTAGAAAATGCAACTGGACATTTGGAGCGCTAAGAGAGTAGTAGTGGAAAAAGGAATATATTCAAATATAAACTACACAGAAGCATTCTGTGAAACTTCTTTCTGATCTGAGCATTCAGCTAACAGAGTTAAACCATACTTTTGATTGAGCAGTTTTGAAACACTCTGTCTGTAGAAAATGCAACTGGACATTCATAGCGCTAAGTGGGTAATAGTGGAGAAAAGAATATGTTCAAATATAAACTACACAGAAGCATTGTATGAAACTTCTTTCTGTTCTGTGCATTCAACTAACAGAGTTGAACCTTACTTTTGATTGAGCCTTTCTGAAACACTCTTTCTGTAGAAATTGCAATTGGACATTCTGAGCGCGAAGAGGCCTCTATTGGGAAAAATAATATCTTCAAATAAAAACTACACAGAAGCATTGTGTGAAACTTATTTCTGATATGTTCATTAAGCTAACAGAGTTAAACCATACTTTTGATTGCGCAGTTCTGAACACTCTTTCTGTAGAAAATGCAAGTGGACATTCGGAGCTCTAAGAGGGTAATAGTGAAAAAGGAATATATTCAAATATAAACTACACAGTAGCATTCTGTGAAAACTCTTTCTGTTCTGTGCATTCAGCTAACAGAGTTGAACCTTACTTTTGATTGAGCCGTTCTGAAACACTCTTTCTGTAGAAACTGCAATTGGACATTCTGAGCGCTAAGAGGCCTATATTGGGAAAAAGAATGTCTACAAATAAAAACTACACAGAAGAATTGTGTGAAACTTCTTTCTGTTCTGTTTGATCAACTAAAAGAGTTGAACCTTAGTTTTGATTGAGCCGTTCTGAAACACTCTTTCTGTAGAAAATGCAAGTGGAGATTCGGAGCGCTAAGAGGGTAATAGTGGAAAAAGGAATGTCTCCAAATATAAACTACACAGAATCATTCTGTGAAACTTCTTTCTGATCTGTGCATTCAGCTAACAGAGTTAAACCATACTTTTGATTTAGCAGATCTGAACACTCTTTCTGTAGAAAATGCAACTGGACATTTGGAGCGCTAAGAGAGTAGTAGTGGAAAAAGGAATATATTCAAATATAAACTACACAGAAGCATTCTGTGAAACTTCTTTCTGATCTGAGCATTCAGCTAACAGAGTTAAACCATACTTTTGATTGAGCAGTTTTGAAACACTCTGTCTGTAGAAAATGCAACTGGACATTCGTAGCGCTAAGTGGGTAATAGTGGAAAAAAGAATATGTTCAAATATAAACTACACAGAAGCATTGTATGAAACTTCTTTCTGTTCTGTGCATTCAACTAACAGAGTTGAACCTTACTTTTGATTGAGCCTTTCTGAAACACTCTTTCTGTAGAAACTGCAATTGGACATTCTGAGCGCTAAGAGGCCTCTATTGGGAAAAATAATATCTTCAAATAAAAACTACACAGAAGCATTGTGTGAAACTTATTTCTGATATGTTCATTAAGCTAACAGAGTTAAACCATACTTTTGATTGCGCAGTTCTGAACACTCTTTCTGTAGAAAATGCAAGTGGACATTCGGAGCGCTAAGAGGGTAATAGTGGAAAAAGGAATATATTCAAATATAAACTACACAGTAGCATTCTGTGAAAACTCTTACTGTTCTGTGCATTCAGCTAACAGAGTTGAACCTTACTTTTGATTGAGCCGTTCTGAAACACTCTTTCTGTAGAAACTGCAATTGGACATGCTAGCGCTAAGAGGCCTACATTGGGAAAAAGAATATCTTCAAATAAAAACTACACAGATGCATTCTGTGAAACTTATTTCTGATCTGTAAATTCAGTTAACAGAGATAAAACATATTTTTGATTGAGCAGTTATGAAACACTCTTTGTAGAAAATGCAAGTGGAGATTCGGAGCGCTAAGAGGGTAATAGTGGAAAAAGGAATGTCTTCAAATATAAACTACACAGAATCATTCGGTGAAACTTCTTTCTGATCTGTGCATTCAGCTAACAGAGTTAAACCATACTTTTGATTGAGCAGATCTGAACACTCTTTCTGTAGAAAATGCAACTGGACATTTGGAGCGCTAAGAGTGTAGTAGTGGAAAAAGGAATATATTCAAATATAAACTACACAGAAGCATTCTGTGAAACTTCTTTCGGATCAGAGCATTCAGCTGATAGAGTTAAACCATACTTTTGATTGAGCAGTTTTGAAACACTCTGTCTGTAGAAAATGCAACTGGACATTCGTAGCGCTAAGTGGGTAATAGTGGAAAAAAGAATATGTTCAAATATAAACTACACAGAAGCATTCTGTGAAACTTCTTTCTGTTCTGTGCATTCAACTAACAGAGTTGAACCTTAATTTTGATTGAGCCGTTCTGAAACACTCTTTCTGTAGAAACTGCAATTGGACATTCTGAGCGCTAAGAGGCCTATATTGGGAAAAAGAATGTCTACAAATAAAAACTACACAGAAGAATTGTGTGAAACATCTTTCTGTTCTGTTTGTTCAAATAAAGAGTTGAACATTTGTTTTGATTCAGCCGTTCTGAAACACTCTTTCTGTAGAAAATGCAAGTGGAGATTCGGAGCGCTAAGAGGGTAATAGTGGAAAAAGGAATGTCTCCAAATATAAACTACACAGAATCATTCTGTGAAACTTCTTTCTGATCTGTGCATTCAGCTAACACAGTTAAACCATACTTTTGATTGAGCAGATCTGAACACTCTTTCTGTAGAAAATGCAACTGGACATTTGGAGCGCTAAGAGAGTAGTAGTGGAAAAAGGAATATATTCAAATATAAACTACACAGAAGCATTCTGTGAAACTTCTTTCTGATCTGAGCATTCAGCTAACAGAGTTAAACCATACTTTTGATTGAGCAGTTTTGAAACACTCTGTCTGTAGAAAATGCAACTGGACATTCGTAGCGCTAAGTGGGTAATAGTGGAAAAAAGAGTATGTTCAAATATAAACTACACAGAAGCATTGTATGAAACTTCTTTGTGTTCTGTGCATTAAACTAACAGAGTTGAACCTTACTTTTGATTGAGCCTTTCTGAAACACTCTTTCTGTAGAAACTGCAATTGGACATTCTGAGCGCTAAGAGGCCTCTATTGGGAAAAATAATATCTTCAAATAAAAACTACACAGAAGCATTGTGTGAAACTTATTTCTGATATGTTCATTAAGCTAACAGAGTTATACCATACTTTGGATTGCGCAGTTCTGAAAACTCTTTCTGTAGAAAATGCAAGTGGACATTCGGAGCGCTAAGAGGGTAATAGTGGAAAAAGGAATATATTCAAATATAAACTACACAGTAGCATTCTGTGAAAATTCTTTCTGTTCTGTGCATTCAACTAACAGAGTTGAACCTTACTTTTGATTGAGCCGTTCTGAAACACTCTTTCTGTAGAAACTGCAATTGGACATGCTAAGCGCTTAGAGGCCTACATTGGGAAAAAGAATATCTTCAAATAAAAATTACACAGATGCATTCTGTGAAACTTATTTCTGATCTGTAAATTCAGTTAACAGAGATAAAACATATTTTTGATTGAGCAGTTATGAAACACTCTTTTTGTAGAAAATGCAAGTGGAGATTCGGAGCGCTAAGAGGGTAATAGTGGAAAAAGGAATGTCTTCAAATATAAACTACACAGAATCATTCGGTGAAACTTCTTTCTGATCTGTGCATTCAGCTAACAGAGTTAAACCATACTTTTGATTGAGCAGATCTGAACACTCTTTCTGTAGAAAATGCAACTGGACATTTGGAGCGCTAAGAGCTTAGTAGTGGAAAAAGGAATATATTCAAATATAAACTACACAGAAGCATTCTGTGAAACTTCTTTCTGATCTGAGCATTCAGCTAACAGAGTTAAACCATACTTTTGATTGAGCAATTTTGAAACAATCTGTCTGTAGAAAATGCAACTGGACATTCGTAGCGCTAAGTTGGTAATAGTGGAAAAAAGAATATGTTAAATATAAACTACACAGAAGCATTCTGTGAAACTTCTTGCTGTTCTCTGCATTCAACTAACAGAGTTGAACCTTACTTTTGATTGAGCCGTTCTGAAACACTCTTTCTGTAGAAACTGTAATTGGACATTCTGAGCGCTAAGAGGCCTATATTGGGAAAAAGAATGTCTACAAATAAAAACTACACAGAAGAATTGTGTGAAACTTCTTTCTGTTCTGTTTGTTCAACTAAAAGAGTTGAACCTTAGTTTTGATTGAGCCGTTCTGAAACACTCTTTCTGTAGAAAATGCAAGTGGAGATTCGGAGGGCTAAGAGGGAAATAGTGGAAAAAGGAATGTCTCCAAATATAAACTACACAGAATCATTCTGTGAAACTTCTTTCTGATCTGTGCATTCAGCTAACAGAGTTAAAGCATACTTTTGATTCAGCAGATCTGAACACTCTTTCTGTAGAAAATGCAACTGGACATTTGGAGCGCTAAGAGAGTAGTAGTGGAAAAAGGAATATATTCAAATATAAACTACACAGAAGCATTCTGTGAAACTTCTTTCTGATCTGAGCATTCAGCTAACAGAGATAAACCATACTTTAGATTGAGCAATTTTGAAACACTCTGTCTGTAGAAAATGCAACTGGACATTCGTAGCACTAAGTTGGTAATAGTGGAAAAAATAATATGTTAAATATAAACTACACAGAAGCATTCTGTGAAACTTCTTGCTGTTCTCTGCATTCAACTAACAGAGTTGAACCTTACTTTTGATTGAGCCGTTCTGAAACACTCTTTCTGTAGAAACTGCAATTGGACATTCTGAGCGCTAAGAGGCCTATATTGGGAAAAAGAATGTCTACAAATAAAAACTACACAGAAGAATTGTGTGAAACTTCTTTCTGTTCTGTTTGTTCAACTAAAAGAGTTGAACCTTAGTTTTGATTGAGCCGTTCTGAAACACTCTTTCTGTAGAAAATGCAAGTGGAGATTCGGAGGGCTAAGAGGGAAATAGTGGAAAAAGGAATGTCTCCAAATATAAACTACACAGAATCATTCTGTGAAACTTCTTTCTGATTTGTGCATTCAGCTAACAGAGTTAAACCATACTTTTGATTCAGCAGTTCTGAACACTCTTTCTGTAGAAAATGCAACTGGACATTTGGAGCGCTAAGAGGGTAGTAGTGGAAAAAGGAATATATTCAAATATAAACTACACAGAAGCATTCTGTGAAACTTCTTTCTGATCTGAGCATTCTGCTAACAGAGTTAAACCATACTTTTGATTGAGCAGTTTTGAAACACTCTGTCTGTAGAAAATGCAACTGGACATTCGTAGCGCTAAGTGGGTAATAGTGGAAAAAAGAATATGTTCAAATATAAACTACACAGAAGCATTGTATGAAACTTCTTTCTGTTCTGTGCATTCAACTAACAGAGTTGAACCTTACTTTTGATTGAGCCTTTCTGAAACACTCTTTCTGTAGAAACTGCAATTGGACATTCTGAGCGCTAAGAGGCCTCTATTGGGAAAACTAATATCTTCAAATAAAAACTACACAGAAGCATTGTGTGAAACTTATTTCTGATATGTTCATTAAGCTAACAGAGTTAAACCATACTTTTGATTGCGCAGTTCTGAACAATCTTTCTGTAGAAAATGCAAGTGGACATTCGGAGCGCTAAGAGGGTAATAGTGGAAAAAGGAATATATTCAAATATAAACTACACAGTAGCATTCTGTGAAAACTCTTACTGTTCTGTGCATTCAGCTAACAGAGTTGAACCTTACTTTTGATTGAGCCGTTCTGAAACACTCTTTCTGTAGAAACTGCAATTGGACATGCTAAGCGCTAAGAGGCCTACATTGGGAAAAAGAATATCTTCAAATAAAAACTACACAGATGCATTCTGTGAAACTTATTTCTGATCTGTAAATTCAGTTAACAGAGATAAAACATATTTTTGATTGAGCAGTTATGAAACACTCTTTTGTAGAAAATGCAAGTGGAGATTCGGAGCGCTAAGAGGGTAATAGTGGAAAAAGGAATGTCTTCAAATATAAACTACACAGAATCATTCGGTGAAACTTATTTCTGATCTGTGCATTCAGCTAACAGAGTTAAACCATACTTTTGATTGAGCAGATCTGAACACTCTTTCTGTAGAAAATGCAACTGGACATTTGGAGCGCTAAGAGCGTAGTAGTGGAAAAAGGAATATATTCAAATATAAACTACACAGAAGCATTCTGTGAAACTTCTTTCTGATCTGAGCATTCAGCTAACAGAGTTAAACCATACTTTTGATTGAGCAATTTTGAAACAATCTGTCTGTAGAAAATGCAACTGGACATTCGTAGCGCTAAGTTGGTAATAGTGGAAAAAAGAATATGTTAAATATAAACTACACAGAAGCATTCTGTGAAACTTCTTGCTGTTCTCTGCATTCAACTAACAGAGTTGAACCTTACTTTTGATTGAGCCGTTCTGAAACACTCTTTCTGTAGAAACTGCAATTGGACATTCTGAGCGCTAAGAGGCCTATATTGGGAAAAAGAATGTCTACAAATAAAAACTACACAGAAGAATTGTGTGAAACTTCTTTCTGTTCTGTTTGTTCAACTAAAAGAGTTTAACCGTAGTTTTGATTGAGCCGTTCTGAAACACTCTTTCTGTAGAAAATGCAAGTGGAGATTCGGAGGGCTAAGAGGGAAATAGTGGAAAAAGGAATGTCTTCAAATATAAACTACACAGAATCATTCTGTGAAACTTCTTTCTGATCTGTGCATTCAGCTAACAGTGTTAAACCATACTTTTGATTCAGCAGATCTGAACACTCTTTCTGTAGAAAATGCAACTGGACATTTGGAGCGCTAAGAGAGTAGTAGTGGAAAAAGGAATATATTCAAATATAAACTACACAGAAGCATTCTGTGAAACTTCTTTCTGATCTGAGCATTCAGCTAACAGAGTTAAACCATACTTTTGATTGAGCAGTTTTGAAACACTCTGTCTGTAGAAAATGCAACTGGACATTCGTAGCGCTAAGTGGGTAATAGTGGAAAAAAAATATGTTCAAATATAAACTACACAGAAGCATTGTATGAAACTTCTTTCTGTTCTGTGCATTCAACTAACAGAGTTGAACTTTACTTTTGATTGAGCCTTTCTGAAACACTCTTTCTGTAGAAACTGCAATTGGACATTCTGAGCGCTAAGAGGCCTCTATTGGGAAAAATAATATCTTCAAATAAAAACAACACAGAAGCATTGTGTGAAACTTATTTCTGATATGTTCATTAAGCTAACAGAGTTAAACCATACTTTTGATTGCGCAGTTCTGAACACTCTTTCTGTAGAAAATGCAAGTGGACATTCGGAGCGCTAAGAGGGTAATAGTGGAAAAAGGAATATATTCAAATATAAACTACACAGTAGCATTCTGTGAAAATTCTTTCTGTTCTGTGCATTCAGCTAACAGAGTTGAACCTTACTTTTGATTGAGCCGTTCTGAAACACTCTTTCTGTAGAAACTGCAATTGGACATGCTAAGCGCTAAGAGGCCTACATTGGGAAAAAGAATATCTTCAAATAAAAACTACACAGATGCATTCTGTGAAACTTATTTCTGATCTGTAAATTCAGTTAACAGAGATAAAACATATTTTTGATTGAGCAGTTATGAAACACTCTTTTTGTAGAAAATGCAAGTGGAGATTCGGAGCGCTAAGAGGGTAATAGTGGAAAAAGGAATGTCTTCAAATATAAACTACACAGAATCATTCGGTGAAACTTCTTTCTGATCTGTGCATTCAGCTAACAGAGTTAAACCATACTTTTGATTGAGCAGATCTGAACACTCTTTCTGTAGAAAATGCAACTGGACATTTGGAGCGCTAAGAGTTTAGTAGTGGAAAAAGGAATATATTCAAATATAAACTACACAGAAGCATTCTGTGAAACTTCTTTCTGATCTGAGCATTCAGCTAACAGAGTTAAACCATAATTTTGATTGAGCAGTTTTGAAACACTCTGTCTGTAGAAAATGCAACTGGACATTCGTAGCGCTAAGTGGGTAATAGTGGAAAAAAGAATATGTTCAAATATAAACTACACAGAAGCATTCTGTGAAACTTCTTTCTGTTCTGTGCATTCAACTAACAGAGTTGAACCTTACTTTTGATTGAGCCGTTCTGAAACACTCTTTCTGTAGAAACTGCAATTGGACATTCTGAGCGCTAAGAGGCCTATATTGGGAAAAAGAATGTCTACAAATAAAAACTACACAGAAGAATTGTGTGAAACTTCTTTCTGTTCTGTTTGTTCAACTAAAAGAGTTGAACCTTAGTTTTGATTGAGCCGTTCTGAAACACTCTTTCTGTAGAAAATGCAAGTGGAGATTCGGAGGGCTAAGAGGGAAATAGTGGAAAAAGGAATGTCTCCAAATATAAACTACACAGAATCATTCTGTGAAACTTCTTTCTGATTTGTGCATTCAGCTAACAGAGTTAAACCATACTTTTGATTCAGCAGTTCTGAACACTCTTTCTGTAGAAAATGCAACTGGACATTTGGAGCGCTAAGAGGGTAGTAGTGGAAAAAGGAATATATTCAAATATAAACTACACAGAAGCATTCTGTGAAACTTCTTTCTGATCTGAGCATTCTGCTAACAGAGTTAAACCATACTTTTGATTGAGCAGTTTTGAAACACTCTGTCTGTAGAAAATGCAACTGGACATTCGTAGCGCTAAGTGGGTAATAGTGGAAAAAAGAATATGTTCAAATATAAACTACACAGAAGCATTGTATGAAACTTCTTTCTGTTCTGTGCATTCAACTAACAGAGTTGAACCTTACTTTTGATTGAGCCTTTCTGAAACACTCTTTCTGTAGAAACTGCAATTGGACATTCTGAGCGCTAAGAGGCCTCTATTGGGAAAACTAATATCTTCAAATAAAAACTACACAGAAGCATTGTGTGAAACTTATTTCTGATATGTTCATTAAGCTAACAGAGTTAAACCATACTTTTGATTGCGCAGTTCTGAACAATCTTTCTGTAGAAAATGCAAGTGGACATTCGGAGCGCTAAGAGGGTAATAGTGGAAAAAGGAATATATTCAAATATAAACTACACAGTAGCATTCTGTGAAAACTCTTACTGTTCTGTGCATTCAGCTAACAGAGTTGAACCTTACTTTTGATTGAGCCGTTCTGAAACACTCTTTCTGTAGAAACTGCAATTGGACATGCTAAGCGCTAAGAGGCCTACATTGGGAAAAAGAATATCTTCAAATAAAAACTACACAGATGCATTCTGTGAAACTTATTTCTGATCTGTAAATTCAGTTAACAGAGATAAAACATATTTTTGATTGAGCAGTTATGAAACACTCTTTTGTAGAAAATGCAAGTGGAGATTCGGAGCGCTAAGAGGGTAATAGTGGAAAAAGGAATGTCTTCAAATATAAACTACACAGAATCATTCGGTGAAACTTATTTCTGATCTGTGCATTCAGCTAACAGAGTTAAACCATACTTTTGATTGAGCAGATCTGAACACTCTTTCTGTAGAAAATGCAACTGGACATTTGGAGCGCTAAGAGCGTAGTAGTGGAAAAAGGAATATATTCAAATATAAACTACACAGAAGCATTCTGTGAAACTTCTTTCTGATCTGAGCATTCAGCTAACAGAGTTAAACCATACTTTTGATTGAGCAATTTTGAAACAATCTGTCTGTAGAAAATGCAACTGGACATTCGTAGCGCTAAGTTGGTAATAGTGGAAAAAAGAATATGTTAAATATAAACTACACAGAAGCATTCTGTGAAACTTCTTGCTGTTCTCTGCATTCAACTAACAGAGTTGAACCTTACTTTTGATTGAGCCGTTCTGAAACACTCTTTCTGTAGAAACTGCAATTGGACATTCTGAGCGCTAAGAGGCCTATATTGGGAAAAAGAATGTCTACAAATAAAAACTACACAGAAGAATTGTGTGAAACTTCTTTCTGTTCTGTTTGTTCAACTAAAAGAGTTTAACCGTAGTTTTGATTGAGCCGTTCTGAAACACTCTTTCTGTAGAAAATGCAAGTGGAGATTCGGAGGGCTAAGAGGGAAATAGTGGAAAAAGGAATGTCTTCAAATATAAACTACACAGAATCATTCTGTGAAACTTCTTTCTGATCTGTGCATTCAGCTAACAGTGTTAAACCATACTTTTGATTCAGCAGATCTGAACACTCTTTCTGTAGAAAATGCAACTGGACATTTGGAGCGCTAAGAGAGTAGTAGTGGAAAAAGGAATATATTCAAATATAAACTACACAGAAGCATTCTGTGAAACTTCTTTCTGATCTGAGCATTCAGCTAACAGAGTTAAACCATACTTTTGATTGAGCAGTTTTGAAACACTCTGTCTGTAGAAAATGCAACTGGACATTCGTAGCGCTAAGTGGGTAATAGTGGAAAAAAAATATGTTCAAATATAAACTACACAGAAGCATTGTATGAAACTTCTTTCTGTTCTGTGCATTCAACTAACAGAGTTGAACTTTACTTTTGATTGAGCCTTTCTGAAACACTCTTTCTGTAGAAACTGCAATTGGACATTCTGAGCGCTAAGAGGCCTCTATTGGGAAAAATAATATCTTCAAATAAAAACAACACAGAAGCATTGTGTGAAACTTATTTCTGATATGTTCATTAAGCTAACAGAGTTAAACCATACTTTTGATTGCGCAGTTCTGAACACTCTTTCTGTAGAAAATGCAAGTGGACATTCGGAGCGCTAAGAGGGTAATAGTGGAAAAAGGAATATATTCAAATATAAACTACACAGTAGCATTCTGTGAAAATTCTTTCTGTTCTGTGCATTCAGCTAACAGAGTTGAACCTTACTTTTGATTGAGCCGTTCTGAAACACTCTTTCTGTAGAAACTGCAATTGGACATGCTAAGCGCTAAGAGGCCTACATTGGGAAAAAGAATATCTTCAAATAAAAACTACACAGATGCATTCTGTGAAACTTATTTCTGATCTGTAAATTCAGTTAACAGAGATAAAACATATTTTTGATTGAGCAGTTATGAAACACTCTTTTTGTAGAAAATGCAAGTGGAGATTCGGAGCGCTAAGAGGGTAATAGTGGAAAAAGGAATGTCTTCAAATATAAACTACACAGAATCATTCGGTGAAACTTCTTTCTGATCTGTGCATTCAGCTAACAGAGTTAAACCATACTTTTGATTGAGCAGATCTGAACACTCTTTCTGTAGAAAATGCAACTGGACATTTGGAGCGCTAAGAGTTTAGTAGTGGAAAAAGGAATATATTCAAATATAAACTACACAGAAGCATTCTGTGAAACTTCTTTCTGATCTGAGCATTCAGCTAACAGAGTTAAACCATAATTTTGATTGAGCAGTTTTGAAACACTCTGTCTGTAGAAAATGCAACTGGACATTCGTAGCGCTAAGTGGGTAATAGTGGAAAAAAGAATATGTTCAAATATAAACTACACAGAAGCATTCTGTGAAACTTCTTTCTGTTCTGTGCATTCAACTAACAGAGTTGAACCTTACTTTTGATTGAGCCGTTCTGAAACACTCTTTCTGTAGAAACTGCAATTGGACATTCTGAGCGCTAAGAGGCCTATATTGGGAAAAAGAATGTCTACAAATAAAAACTACACAGAAGAATTGTGTGAAACTTCTTTCTGTTCTGTTTGTTCAACTAAAAGAGTTGAACCTTAGTTTTGATTGAGCCGTTCTGAAACACTCTTTCTATAGAAAATGCAAGTGGAGATTTGGAGCGCTAAGAGGGTAATAGTGGAAAAAGGAATGTCTCCAAATATAAACTACACAGAATCATTCTCTGAAACTTCTTTCTGATCTGTGCATTCAGCTAACAGTGTTAAACCATACTTTTGATTGAGCA
Source organism: Symphalangus syndactylus (assembly GCF_028878055.3). Lineage (NCBI taxonomy): Eukaryota > Metazoa > Chordata > Mammalia > Primates > Hylobatidae > Symphalangus > Symphalangus syndactylus. Next base: position 73,213,279 of record NC_072446.2, read on the forward strand.
GATCTGAACACTCTTTCTGTAGAAAATGCAACTGGACATTTGGAGCGCTAAGAGAGTAGTAGTGGAAAAAGGAATATATTCAAATATAAACTACACAGAAGCATTCTGTGAAACTTCTTTCTGATCTGAGCATTCAGCTAACAGAGTTAAACCATACTTTTGATTGAGCAGTTTTGAAACACTCTGTCTGTAGAAAATGCAACTGGACATTCGTAGCGCTAAGTGGGTAATAGTGGAAAAAAGAATATGTTCAAATATAAACTACACAGAAGCATTGTATGAAACTTCTTTCTGTTCTGTGCATTCAACTAACAGAGTTGAACCTTACTTTTGATTGAGCCTTTCTGAAACACTCTTTCTGTAGAAACTGCAATTGGACATTCTGAGCGCTAAGAGGCCTCTATTGGGAAAACTAATATCTTCAAATAAAAACTACACAGAAGCATTGTGTGAAACTTATTTCTGATATGTTCATTAAGCTAACAGAGTTAAACCATACTTTTGATTGCGCAGTTCTGAACACTCTTTCTGTAGAAAATGCAAGTGGACATTCGGAGCGCTAAGAGGGTAATAGTGGAAAAAGGAATATATTCAAATATAAACTACACAGTAGCATTCTGTGAAAACTCTTACTGTTCTGTGCATTCAGCTAACAGAGTTGAACCTTACTTTTGATTGAGCCGTTCTGAAACACTCTTTCTGTAGAAACTGCAATTGGACATGCTAAGCGCTAAGAGGCCTACATTGGGAAAAAGAATATCTTCAAATAAAAACTACACAGATGCATTCTGTGAAACTTATTTCTGATCTGTAAATTCAGTTAACAGAGATAAAACATATTTTTGATTGAGCAGTTATGAAACACTCTTTTGTAGAAAATGCAAGTGGAGATTCGGAGCGCTAAGAGGGTAATAGTGGAAAAAGGAATGTCTTCAAATATAAACTACACAGAATCATTCGGTGAAACTTATTTCTGATCTGTGCATTCAGCTAACAGAGTTAAACCATACTTTTGATTGAGCAGATCTGAACACTCTTTCTGTAGAAAATGCAACTGGACATTTGGAGCGCTAAGAGCGTAGTAGTGGAAAAAGGAATATATTCAAATATAAACTACACAGAAGCATTCTGTGAAACTTCTTTCTGATCTGAGCATTCAGCTAACAGAGTTAAACCATACTTTTGATTGAGCAATTTTGAAACAATCTGTCTGTAGAAAATGCAACTGGACATTCGTAGCGCTAAGTTGGTAATAGTGGAAAAAAGAATATGTTAAATATAAACTACACAGAAGCATTCTGTGAAACTTCTTGCTGTTCTCTGCATTCAACTAACAGAGTTGAACCTTACTTTTGATTGAGCCGTTCTGAAACACTCTTTCTGTAGAAACTGCAATTGGACATTCTGAGCGCTAAGAGGCCTATATTGGGAAAAAGAATGTCTACAAATAAAAACTACACAGAAGAATTGTGTGAAACTTCTTTCTGTTCTGTTTGTTCAACTAAAAGAGTTGAACCGTAGTTTTGATTGAGCCGTTCTGAAACACTCTTTCTGTAGAAAATGCAAGTGGAGATTTGGAGGGCTAAGAGGGAAATAGTGGAAAAAGGAATGTCTTCAAATATAAACTACACAGAATCATTCTGTGAAACTTCTTTCTGATCTGTGCATTCAGCTAACAGTGTTAAACCATACTTTTGATTCAGCAGATCTGAACACTCTTTCTGTAGAAAATGCAACTGGACATTTGGAGCGCTAAGAGAGTAGTAGTGGAAAAAGGAATATATTCAAATATAAACTACACAGAAGCATTCTGTGAAACTTCTTTCTGATCTGAGCATTCAGCTAACAGAGTTAAACCATACTTTTGATTGAGCAGTTTTGAAACACTCTGTCTGTAGAAAATGCAACTGGACATTCGTAGCGCTAAGTGGGTAATAGTGGAAAAAAGAATATGTTCAAATATAAACTACACAGAAGCATTGTATGAAACTTCTTTCTGTTCTGTGCATTCAACTAACAGAGTTGAACCTTACTTTTGATTGAGCCTTTCTGAAACACTCTTTCTGTAGAAACTGCAATTGGACATTCTGAGCGCTAAGAGGCCTCTATTGGGAAAAATAATATCTTCAAATAAAAACAACACAGAAGCATTGTGTGAAACTTATTTCTGATATGTTCATTAAGCTAACAGAGTTAAACCATACTTTTGATTGCGCAGTTCTGAACACTCTTTCTGTAGAAAATGCAAGTGGACATTCGGAGCGCTAAGAGGGTAATAGTGGAAAAAGGAATATATTCAAATATAAACTACACAGTAGCATTCTGTGAAAATTCTTTCTGTTCTGTGCATTCAGCTAACAGAGTTGAAACTTACTTTTGATTGAGCCGTTCTGAAACACTCTTTCTGTAGAAACTGCAATTGGACATGCTAAGCGCTAAGAGGCCTACATTGGGAAAAAGAATATCTTCAAATAAAAACTACACAGATGCATTCTGTGAAACTTATTTCTGATCTGTAAATTCAGTTAACAGAGATAAAACATATTTTTGATTGAGCAGTTATGAAACACTCTTTTTGTAGAAAATGCAAGTGGAGATTCGGAGCGCTAAGAGGGTAATAGTGGAAAAAGGAATGTCTTCAAATATAAACTACACAGAATCATTCGGTGAAACTTCTTTCTGATCTGTGCATTCAGCTAACAGAGTTAAACCATACTTTTGATTGAGCAGATCTGAACACTCTTTCTGTAGAAAATGGACCTGGATATTTGGAGCGCTAAGAGCGTAGTAGTGGAAAAAGTAATATATTCAAATATAAACTACACAGAAGCATTCTGTGAAACTTCTTTCTGATCTGAGCATTCAGCTAACAGAGTTAAACCATAATTTTGATTGAGCAGTTTTGAAACACTCTGTCTGTAGAAAATGCAACTGGACATTCGTAGCGCTAAGTGGGTAATAGTGGAAAAAAGAATATGTTCAAATATAAACTACACAGAAGCATTCTGTGAAACTTCTTTCTGTTCTGTGCATTCAACTAACAGAGTTGAACCTTACTTTTGATTGAGCTGTTCTGAAACACTCTTTCTGTAGAAACTGCAATTGGACATTCTGAGCGCTAAGAGGCCTATATTGGGAAAAAGAATGTCTACAAATAAAAACTACACAGAAGAATTGTGTGAAACTTCTTTCTGTTCTGTTTGTTCAACCAAAAGAGTTGAACCGTAGTTTTGATTGAGCCGTTCTGAAACACTCTTTCTGTAGAAAATGCAAGTGGAGATTCGGAGGGCTAAGAGGGAAATAGTGGAAAAAGGAATGTCTTCAAATATAAACTACACAGAATCATTCTGTGAAACTTCTTTCTGATCTGTGCATTCAGCTAACAGTGTTAAACCATACTTTTGATTCAGCAGATCTGAACACTCTTTCTGTAGAAAATGCAACTGGACATTTGGAGCGCTAAGAGAGTAGTAGTGGAAAAAGGAATAAATTCAAATATAAACTACACAGAAGCATTCTGTGAAACTTCTTTCTGATCTGAGCATTCAGCTAACAGAGTTAAACCATACTTTTGATTGAGCAGTTTTGAAACACTCTGTCTGTAGAAAATGCAACTGGACATTCGTAGCGCTAAGTGGGTAATAGTGGAAAAAAGAATATGTTCAAATATAAACTACACAGAAGCATTGTATGAAACTTCTTTCTGTTCTGTGCATTCAACTAACAGAGTTGAACTTTACTTTTGATTGAGCCTTTCTGAAACACTCTTTCTGTAGAAACTGCAATTGGACATTCTGAGCGCTAAGAGGCCTCTATTGGGAAAAATAATATCTTCAAATAAAAACAACACAGAAGCATTGTGTGAAACTTATTTCTGATATTTTCATTAAGCTAACAGAGTTAAACCATACTTTTGATTGCGCAGTTCTGAACACGCTTTCTGTAGAAAATGCAAGTGGACATTCGGAGCGCTAAGAGGGTAATAGTGGAAAAAGGAATATATTCAAATGTAAACTACACAGTAGCATTCTGTGAAAATTCTTTCTGTTCTGTGCATTCAGCTAACAGAGTTGAACCTTACTTTTGATTGAGCCGTTCTGAAACACTCTTTCTGTAGAAACTGCAATTGGACATGCTAAGCGCTAAGAGGCCTACATTGGGAAAAAGAATATCTTCAAATAAAAACTACACAGATGCATTCTGTGAAACTTATTTCTGATCTGTAAATTCAGTTAACAGAGATAAAACATATTTTTGATTGAGCAGTTATGAAACACTCTTTTTGTAGAAAATGCAAGTGGAGATTCGGAGCGCTAAGAGGGTAATAGTGGAAAAAGGAATGTCTTCAAATATAAACTACACAGAATCATTCGGTGAAACTTCTTTCTGATCTGTGCATTCAGCTAACAGAGTTAAACCATACTTTTGATTGAGCAGATCTGAACACTCTTTCTGTAGAAAATGCAACTGGATATTTGGAGCGCTAAGAGCGTAGTAGTGGAAAAAGTAATATATTCAAATATAAACTACACAGAAGCATTCTGTGAAACTTCTTTCTGATCTGAGCATTCAGCTAACAGAGTTAAACCATAATTTTGATTGAGCAGTTTTGAAACACTCTGTCTGTAGAAAATGCAACTGGACATTCGTAGCGCTAAGTGGGTAATAGTGGAAAAAAGAATATGTTCAAATATAAACTACACAGAAGCATTCTGTGAAACTTCTTTCTGTTCTGTGCATTCAACTAACAGAGTTGAACCTTACTTTTGATTGAGCCGTTCTGAAACACTCTTTCTGTAGAAACTGCAATTGGACATTCTGAGCGCTAAGAGGCCTATATTGGGAAAAAGAATGTCTACAAATAAAAACTACACAGAAGAATTGTGTGAAACTTCTTTCTGTTCTGTTTGTTCAACTAAAAGAGTTGAACCTTAGTTTTGATTGAGCCGTTCTGAAACACTCTTTCTATAGAAAATGCAAGTGGAGATTTGGAGCGCTAAGAGGGTAATAGTGGAAAAAGGAATGTCTCCAAATATAAACTACACAGAATCATTCTGTGAAACTTATTTCTGATCTGTGCATTCAGCTAACAGAGTTAAACCATACTTTTGATTTAGCAGATCTGAACACTCTTTCTGTAGAAAATGCAACTGGACATTTGGAGCGCTAAGAGAGTAGTAGTGGAAAAAGGAATATATTCAAATATAAACTACACAGAAGCATTCTGTGAAACTTCTTTCTGATCTGAGCATTCAGCTAACAGAGTTAAACCATACTTTTGATTGAGCAGTTTTGAAACACTCTGTCTGTAGAAAATGCAACTGGACATTCGTAGCGCTAAGTGGGTAATAGTGGAGAAAAGAATATGTTCAAATATAAACTACACAGAAGCATTGTATGAAACTTCTTTCTGTTCTGTGCATTCAACTAACAGAGTTGAACCTTACTTTTGATTGAGCCTTTCTGAAACCCTCTTTCTGTAGAAATTGCAATTGGACATTCTGAGCGCGAAGAGGCCTCTATTGGGAAAAATAATATCTTCAAATAAAAACTACACAGAAGCATTGTGTGAAACTTATTTCTGATATGTTCATTAAGCTAACAGAGTTAAACCATACTTTTGATTGCGCAGTTCTGAACACTCTTTCTGTAGAAAATGCAAGTGGACATTCGGAGCTCTAAGAGGGTAATAGTGGAAAAAGGAATATATTCAAATATAAACTACACAGTAGCATTCTGTGAAAACTCTTTCTGTTCTGTGCATTCAGCTAACAGAGTTGAACCTTACTTTTGATTGAGCCGTTCTGAAACACTCTTTCTGTAGAAACTGCAATTGGACATTCTGAGCGCTAAGAGGCCTATATTGGGAAAAAGAATGTCTACAAATAAAAACTACACAGAAGAATTGTGTGAAACTTCTTTCTGTTCTGTTTGATCAACTAAAAGAGTTGAACCTTAGTTTTGATTGAGCCGTTCTGAAACACTCTTTCTGTAGAAAATGCAAGTGGAGATTCGGTGCGCTAAGAGGGTAATAGTGGAAAAAGGAATGTCTCCAAATATAAACTACACAGAATCATTCTGTGAAACATCTTTCTGATCTGTGCATTCAGCTAACAGAGTTAAACCATACTTTTGATTGAGCAGATCTGAACACTCTTTCTGTGGAAAATGCAACTGGACATTTGGAGCGCTAAGAGAGTAGTAGTGCAAAAAGGAATATATTCAAATATAAACTACACAGAAGCATTCTGTGAAACTTCTTTCTGATCTGAGCATTCAGCTAACAGAGTTAAACCATACTTTTGATTGAGCAGTTTTGAAACACTCTGTCTGTAGAAAATTCAACTGGACATTCGTAGCGCTAAGTGGGTAATAGTGGAGAAAAGAATATGTTCAAATATAAACTACACAGAAGCATTGTATGAAACTACTTTCTGTTCTGTGCATTCAACTAACAGAGTTGAACCTTACTTTTGATTGAGCCTTTCTGAAACACTCTTTCTGTAGAAATTGCAATTGGACATTCTGAGCGCTAAGAGGCCTCTATTGGGAAAAATAATATCTTCAAATAAAAACTACACAGAAGCATTGTGTGAAACTTATTTCTGATATGTTCATTAAGCTAACAGAGTTAAACCATACTTTTGATTGCGCAGTTCTGACCACTCTTTCTGTAGAAAATGCAAGTGGACATTCGGAGCGCTAAGAGGGTAATAGTGGAAAAAGGAATATATTCAAATATAAACTACACAGTAGCATTCTGTGAAAACTCTTTCTGTTCTGTGCATTCAGCTAACAGAGTTGAACCTTACTTTTGATTGAGCCGTTCTGAAACACTCTTTCTTTAGAAACTGCAATTGGACATGCTAAGCGCTAAGAGGCCTACATTGGGAAAAAGAATATCTTCAAATAAAAACTACACAGATGCATTCTGTGAAACTTATTTCTGATCTGTAAATTCAGTTAACAGAGATAAAACATATTTTTGATTGAGCAGTTATGAAACACTCTTTTTGTAGAAAATGCAAGTGGAGATTCGGAGCGCTAAGAGGGTAATAGTGGAAAAAGGAATGTCTTCAAATATAAACTACACAGAATCATTCGGTGAAACTTCTTTCTGATCTGTGCATTCAGCTAACAGAGTTAAACCATACTTTTGATTGAGCAGATCTGAACACTCTTTCTGTAGAAAATGCAACTGGACATTTGGAGCGCTAAGAGTTTAGTAGTGGAAAAAGGAATATATTCAAATATAAACTACACAGAAGCATTCTGTGAAACTTCTTTCGGATCTGAGCATTCAGCTGACAGAGTTAAACCATACTTTTGATTGAGCAGTTTTGAAACACTCTGTCTGTAGAAAATGCAACTGGACATTCGTAGCGCTAAGTGGGTAATAGTGGAAAAAAGAATATGTTCAAATATAAACTACACAGAAGCATTCTGTGAAACTTCTTTCTGTTCTGTGCATTCAACTAACAGAGTTGAACCTTAATTTTGATTGAGCCGTTCTGAAACACTCTTTCTGTAGAAACTGCAATTGGACATTCTGAGCGCTAAGAGGCCTATATTGGGAAAAAGAATGTCTACAAATAAAAACTACACAGAAGAATTGTGTGAAACATCTTTCTGTTCTGTTTGTTCAAATAAAGAGTTGAACATTTGTTTTGATTCAGCTGTTCTGAAACACTCTTTCTGTAGAAAATGCAAGTGGAGATTCGGAGCGCTAAGAGGGTAATAGTGGAAAAAGGAATGTCTATAAATATAAACTACACAGAATCATTCTGTGAAACTTCTTTCTGATCTGTGCATTCAGCTAACACAGTTAAACCATACTTTTGATTGAGCAGATCTGAACACTCTTTCTGTAGAAAATGCAACTGGACATTTGGAGCGCTAAGAGAGTAGTAGTGGAAAAAGGAATATATTCAAATATAAACTACACAGAAGCATTCTGTGAAACTTCTTTCTGATCTGAGCATTCAGCTAACAGAGTTAAACCATACTTTTGATTGAGCAGTTTTGAAACACTCTGTCTGTAGAAAATGCAACTGGACATTCGTAGCGCTAAGTGGGTAATAGTGGAAAAAAGAGTATGTTCAAATATAAACTACACAGAAGCATTGTATGAAACTTCTTTCTGTTCTGTGCATTCAACTAACAGAGTTGAACCTTACTTTTGATTGAGCCTTTCTGAAACACTCTTTCTGTAGAAACTGCAATTGGACATTCTGAGCGCTAAGAGGCCTCTATTGGGAAAAATAATATCTTCAAATAAAAACTACACAGAAGCATTGTGTGAAACTTATTTCTGATATGTTCATTAAGCTAACAGAGTTATACCATACTTTGGATTGCGCAGTTCTGAAAACTCTTTCTGTAGAAAATGCAAGTGGACATTCGGAGCGCTAAGAGGGTAATAGTGGAAAAAGGAATATATTCAAATATAAACTACACAGTAGCATTCTGTGAAAATTCTTTCTGTTCTGTGCATTCAACTAACAGAGTTGAACCTTACTTTTGATTGAGCCGTTCTGAAACACTCTTTCTGTAGAAACTGCAATTGGACATGCTAAGCGCTTAGAGGCCTACATTGGGAAAAAGAATATCTTCAAATAAAAATTACACAGATGCATTCTGTGAAACTTATTTCTGATCTGTAAATTCAGTTAACAGAGATAAAACATATTTTTGATTGAGCAGTTATGAAACACTCTTTTTGTAGAAAATGCAAGTGGAGATTCGGAGCGCTAAGAGGGTAATAGTGGAAAAAGGAATGTCTTCAAATATAAACTACACAGAATCATTCGGTGAAACTTCTTTCTGATCTGTGCATTCAGCTAACAGAGTTAAACCATACTTTTGATTGAGCAGATCTGAACACTCTTTCTGTAGAAAATGCAACTGGACATTTGGAGCGCTAAGAGCTTAGTAGTGGAAAAAGGAATATATTCAAATATAAACTACACAGAAGCATTCTGTGAAACTTCTTTCTGATCTGAGCATTCAGCTAACAGAGTTAAACCATACTTTTGATTGAGCAATTTTGAAACAATCTGTCTGTAGAAAATGCAACTGGACATTCGTAGCGCTAAGTTGGTAATAGTGGAAAAAAGAATATATTAAATATAAACTACACAGAAGCATTCTGTGAAACTTCTTGCTGTTCTCTGCATTCAACTAACAGAGTTGAACGTTACTTTTGATTGAGCCGTTCTGAAACACTCTTTCTGTAGAAACTGTAATTGGACATTCTGAGCGCTAAGAGGCCTATATTGGGAAAAAGAATGTCTACAAATAAAAACTACACAGAAGAATTGTGTGAAACTTCTTTCTGTTCTGTTTGTTCAACTAAAAGAGTTGAACCTTAGTTTTGATTGAGCCGTTCTGAAACACTCTTTCTGTAGAAAATGCAAGTGGAGATTCGGAGGGCTAAGAGGGAAATAGTGGAAAAAGGAATGTCTCCAAATATAAACTACACAGAATCATTCTGTGAAACTTCTTTCTGATCTGTGCATTCAGCTAACAGAGTTAAAGCATACTTTTGATTCAGCAGATCTGAACACTCTTTCTGTAGAAAATGCAACTGGACATTTGGAGCGCTAAGAGAGTAGTAGTGGAAAAAGGAATATATTCAAATATAAACTACACAGAAGCATTCTGTGAAACTTCTTTCTGATCTGAGCATTCAGCTAACAGAGTTAAACCATACTTTTGATTGAGCAGTTTTGAAACACTCTGTCTGTAGAAAATGCAACTGGACATTCGTAGCGCTAAGTGGGTAATAGTGGAAAAAAGAATATGTTCAAATATAAACTACACAGAAGCATTGTATGAAACTTCTTTCTGTTCTGTGCATTCAACTAACAGAGTTGAACCTTACTTTTGATTGAGCCTTTCTGAAACACTCTTTCTGTAGAAACTGCAATTGGACATTCTGAGCGCTAAGAGGCCTCTATTGGGAAAAATAATATCTTCAAATAAAACAACACAGAAGCATTGTGTGAAACTTATTTCTGATATGTTCATTAAGCTAACAGAGTTAAACCATACTTTTGATTGCGCAGTTCTGAACACTCTTTCTGTAGAAAATGCAAGTGGACATTCGGAGCGCTAAGAGGGTAATAGTGGAAAATGGAATATATTCAAATATAAACTACACAGTAGCATTCTGTGAAAACTCTTACTGTTCTGTGCATTCAGCTAACAGAGTTGAACCTTACTTTTGATTGAGCCGTTCTGAAACACTCTTTCTGTAGAAACTGCAATTGGACATGCTAAGCGCTAAGAGGCCTACATTGGGAAAAAGAATATCTTCAAATAAAAACTACACAGATGCATTCTGTGAAACTTATTTCTGATCTGTAAATTCAGTTAACAGAGATAAAACATATTTTTGATTGAGCAGTTATGAAACACTCTTTTTGTCGAAAATGCAAGTGGAGATTCGGAGCGCTAAGAGGGTAATAGTGGAAAAAGGAATGTCTTCAAATATAAACTACACAGAATCATTCGGTGAAACTGCTTTCTGATCTGTGCATTCAGCTAACAGAGTTAAACCATACTTTTGATTGAGCAGATCTGAACACTCTTTCTGTAGAAAATGCAACTGGATATTTGGAGCGCTAAGAGCGTAGTAGTGGAAAAAGGAATATATTCAAATATAAACTACACAGAATCATTCTGTGAAACTTCTTTCTGATCTGAGCATTCAGCTAACAGAGTTAAACCATACTTTTGATTGAGCAATTTTGAAACAATCTGTCTGTAGAAAATGCAACTGAACATTCGTAGCGCTAAGTTGGTAATAGTGGAAAAAAGATTATGTTAAATATAAACTACACAGAAGCATTCTGTGAAACTTCTTGCTGTTCTCTGCATTCAACTAACAGAGTTGAACCTTACTTTTGATTGAGCCGTTCTGAAACACTCTTTCTGTAGAAACTGTAATTGGACATTCTGAGCGCTAAGAGGCCTATATTGGGAAAAAGAATGTCTACAAATAAAAACTACACAGAAGAATTGTGTGAAACTTCTTTCTGTTCTGTTTGTTCAACTAAAAGAGTTGAACCTTAGTTTTGATTGAGCCGTTCTGAAACACTCTTTCTGTAGAAAATGCAAGTGGAGATTCGGAGGGCTAAGAGGGAAATAGTGGAAAAAGGAATGTCTCCAAATATAAACTACACAGAATCATTCTGTGAAACTTCTTTCTGATCTGTGCATTCAGCTAACAGAGTTAAAGCATACTTTTGATTCAGCAGATCTGAACACTCTTTCTGTAGAAAATGCAACTGGACATTTGGAGCGCTAAGAGAGTAGTAGTGGAAAAAGGAATATATTCAAATATAAACTACACAGAAGCATTCTGTGAAACTTCTTTCTGATCTGAGCATTCAGCTAACAGAGTTAAACCATACTTTTGATTGAGCAGTTTTGAAACACTCTGTCTGTAGAAAATGCAACTGGACATTCGTAGCGCTAAGTGGGTAATAGTGGAAAAAAGAATATGTTCAAATATAAACTACACAGAAGCATTGTATGAAACTTCTTTCTGTTCTGTGCATTCAACTAACAGAGTTGAACCTTACTTTTGATTGAGCCTTTCTGAAACACTCTTTCTGTAGAAACTGCAATTGGACATTCTGAGCGCTAAGAGGCCTCTATTGGGAAAAATAATATCTTCAAATAAAAACAACACAGAAGCATTGTGTGAAACTTATTTCTGATATGTTCATTAAGCTAACAGAGTTAAACCATACTTTTGATTGCGCAGTTCTGAACACTCTTTCTGTAGAAAATGCAAGTGGTCATTCGGAGCGCTAAGAGGGTAATAGTGGAAAAAGGAATATATTCAAATATAAACTACACAGTAGCATTCTGTGAAAACTCTTTCTGTTCTGTGCATTCAGCTAACAGAGTTGAACCTTACTTTTGATTGAGCCATTCTGAAACACTCTTTCTGTAGAAACTGCAATTGGACATGCTAAGCGATAAGAGGCCTACATTGGGAAAAAGAATATCTTCAAATAAAAACTACACAGATGCATTCTGTGAAACTTATTTCTGATCTGTAAATTCAGTTAACAGAGATAAAACATATTTTTGATTGAGCAGTTATGAAACACTCTTTTTGTAGAAAATGCAAGTGGAGATTCGGAGCGCTAAGAGGGTAATAGTGGAAAAAGGAATGTCTTCAAATATAAACTACACAGAATCATTCGGTGAAACTTCTTTCTGATCTGTGCATTCAGCTAACAGAGTTAAACCATACTTTTGATTGAGCAGATCTGAACACTCTTTCTGTAGAAAATGCAACTGGACATTTGGAGCGCTAAGAGCGTAGTAGTGGAAAAAGGAATATATTCAAATATAAACTACACAGAAGCATTCTGTGAAACTTCTTTCTGATCTGAGCATTCAGCTAACAGAGATAAACCATACTTTTGATTGAGCAATTTTGAAACGCTCTGTCTGTAGAAAATGCAACTGGACATTTGTAGCGCTAAGTTGGTAATAGTGGAAAAAAGAATATGTTAAATATAAACTACACAGAAGCATTCTGTGAAACTTCTTGCTGTTCTCTGCATTCAACTAACAGAGTTGAACCTTACTTTTGATTGAGCCGTTCTGAAACACTCTTTCTGTAGAAACTGCAATTGGACATTCTGAGCGCTAAGAGGCCTATATTGGGAAAAAGAATGTCTACAAATAAAAACTACACAGAAGAATTGTGTGAAACTTCTTTCTGTTCTGTTTGTTCAACTAAAAGAGTTGAACCTTAGTTTTGATTGAGCCGTTCTGAAACACTCTTTCTGTAGAAAATGCAAGTGGAGATTCGGAGGGCTAAGAGGGAAATAGTGGAAAAAGGAATGTCTCCGAATATAAACTACACAAAATCATTCTGTGAAACTTCTTTCTGATTTGTGCATTCAGCTAACAGAGTTAAACCATACTTTTGATTCAGCAGTTCTGAACACTCTTTCTGTAGAAAATGCAACTGGACATTTGGAGCGCTAAGAGAGTAGTGGAAAAAGGAATATATTCAAATATAAACTACACAGAAGCATTCTGTGAAACTTCATTCTGATCTGAGCATTCAGCTAACAGAGTTAAACCATACTTTTGATTGAGCAGTTTTGAAGCACTCTGTCTGTAGAAAATGCAACTGGACATTCGTAGCGCTAAGTGGGTAATAGTGGAAAAAAGAATATGTTCAAATATAAACTACACAGAAGCATTGTATGAAACTTCTTTCTGTTCTGTGCATTCAACTAACAGAGTTGAACCTTACTTTTGATTGAGCCTTTCTGAAACACTCTTTCTGTAGAAACTGCAATTGGACATTCTGAGCGCTAAGAGGCCTCTATTGGGAAATCTAATATCTTCAAATAAAAACTACACAGAAGCATTGTGTGAAACTTATTTCTGATATATTCATTAAGCTAACAGAGTTAAACCATACTTTTGATTGCGCAGTTCTGAACACTCTTTCTGTAAAAAATGCAAGTGGACATTCGGAGCGCTAAGAGGGTAATAGTGGAAAAAGGAATATATACAAATATAAACTACACAGTAGCATTCTGTGAAAACACTTACTTTTCTGTGCATTCAGCTAACAGAGTTGAACCTTACTTTTGATTGAGCCGTTCTGAAACACTCTTTCTGTAGAAACTGCAATTGGACATGCTAAGCGCTAAGAGGCCTACATTGGGAAAAAGAATATCTTCAAATAAAAACTACACGGATGCATTCTGTGAAACTTATTTCTGATCTGTAAATTCAGTTAACAGAGATAAAACATATTTTTGATTGAGCAGTTTTGAAACACTCTTTTTGTAGAAAATGCAAGTGGAGATTCGGAGCGCTAAGAGGGTAATAGTGGAAAAAGGAATGTCTTCAAATATAAACTACACAGAATCATTCTGTGAAACTTCTTTCTGATCTGTGCATTCAGCTAACAGAGTTAAACCATACTTTTGATTGAGCAGATCTGAACACTCTTTCTGTAGAAAATGCAACTGGACATTTGGAGCGCTAAGAGCGTAGTAGTGGAAAAAGGAATATATTCAAATATAAACTACACAGAAGCATTCTGTGAAACTTCTTTCTGATCTGAGCATTCAGCTAACAGAGTTAAACCATACTTTTGATTGAGCAATTTTGAAACAATCTATCTGTAGAAAATGCAACTGGACATTCGTAGCGCTAAGTTGGTAATAGTGGAAAAAAGAATATGTTAAATATAAACTACACAGAAGCATTCTGTGAAACTTCTTGCTGTTCTCTGCATTCAACTAACAGAGTTGAACCTTACTTTTGATTGAGCCGTTCTGAAACACTCTTTCTGTAGAAACTGCAATTGGACATTCTGAGCGCTAAGAGGCCTATATTGGGAAAAAGAATGTCTACAAATAAAAACTACACAGAAGAATTGTGTGAAACTTCTTTCTGTTCTGTTTGTTCAACTAAAAGAGTTGAACCTTAGTTTTGATTGAGCCGTTCTGAAACACTCTTTCTGTAGAAAATGCAAGTGGAGATTCGGAGGGCTAAGAGGGAAATAGTGGAAAAAGGAATGTCTCCGAATATAAACTACACAGAATCATTCTGTGAAACTTCTTTCTGATTTGTGCATTCAGCTAACAGAGTTAAACCATACTTTTGATTCAGCAGTTCTGAACACTCTTTCTGTAGAAAATGCAACTGGACATTTGGAGCGCTAAGAGAGTAGTGGAAAAAGGAATATATTCAAATATAAACTACACAGAAGCATTCTGTGAAACTTCATTCTGATCTGAGCATTCAGCTAACAGAGTTAAACCATACTTTTGATTGAGCAGTTTTGAAACACTCTGTCTGTAGAAAATGCAACTGGACATTCGTAGCGCTAAGTGGGTAATAGTGGAAAAAAGAATATGTTCAAATATAAACTACACAGAAGCATTGTATGAAACTTCTTTCTGTTCTGTGCATTCAACTAACAGAGTTGAACCTTACTTTTGATTGAGCCTTTCTGAAACACTCTTTCTGTAGAAACTGCAATTGGACATTCTGAGCGCTAAGAGGCCTCTATTGGGAAATCTAATATCTTCAAATAAAAACTACACAGAAGCATTGTGTGAAACTTATTTCTGATATGTTCATTAAGCTAACAGAGTTAAACCATACTTTTGATTGCGCAGTTCTGAACACTCTTTCTGTAAAAAATGCAAGTGGACATTCGGAGCGCTAAGAGGGTAATAGTGGAAAAAGGAATATATACAAATATAAACTACACAGTAGCATTCTGTGAAAACACTTACTTTTCTGTGCATTCAGCTAACAGAGTTGAACCTTACTTTTGATTGAGCCGTTCTGAAACACTCTTTCTGTAGAAACTGCAATTGGACATGCTAAGCGCTAAGAGGCCTACATTGGGAAAAAGAATATCTTCAAATAAAAACTACACGGATGCATTCTGTGAAACTTATTTCTGATCTGTAAATTCAGTTAACAGAGATAAAACATATTTTTGATTGAGCAGTTTTGAAACACTCTTTTTGTAGAAAATGCAAGTGGAGATTCGGAGCGCTAAGAGGGTAATAGTGGAAAAAGGAATGTCTTCAAATATAAACTACACAGAATCATTCGGTGAAACTTCTTTCTGATCTGTGCATTCAGCTAACAGAGTTAAACCATACTTTTGATTGAGCAGATCTGAACACTCTTTCTGTAGAAAATGCAACTGGACATTTGGAGCGCTAAGAGCGTAGTAGTGGAAAAAGGAATATATTCAAATATAAACTACACAGAAGCATTCTGTGAAACTTCTTTCTGATCTGAGCATTCAGCTAACAGAGTTAAACCATACTTTTGATTGAGCAATTTTGAAACAATCTGTCTGTAGAAAATGCAACTGGACATTCGTAGCGCTAAGTTGGTAATAGTGGAAAAAAGAATATGTTAAATATAAACTACACAGAAGCATTCTGTGAAACTTCTTGCTGTTCTCTGCATTCAACTAACAGAGTTGAACCTTACTTTTGATTGAGCCGTTCTGAAACACTCTTTCTGTAGAAACTGCAATTGGACATTCTGAGCGCTAAGAGGCCTATATTGGGAAAAAGAATGTCTACAAATAAAAACTACACAGAAGAATTGTGTGAAACTTCTTTCTGTTCTGTTTGTTCAACTAAAAGAGTTGAACCGTAGTTTTGATTGAGCCGTTCTGAAACACTCTTTCTGTAGAAAATGCAAGTGGAGATTCGGAGGGCTAAGAGGGAAATAGTGGAAAAAGGAATGTCTCCAAATATAAACTACACAGAATCATTCTGTGAAACTTCTTTCTGATCTGTGCATTCAGCTAAAAGTGTTAAACCATACTTTTGATTCAGCAGATCTGAACACTCTTTCTGTAGAAAATGCAACTGGACATTTGGAGCGCTAAGAGAGTAGTAGTGGAAAAAGGAATATATTCAAATATAAACTACACAGAAGCATTCTGTGAAACTTCTTTCTGATCTGAGCATTCAGCTAACAGAGTTAAACCATACTTTTGATTGAGCAGTTTTGAAACACTCTGTCTGTAGAAAATGCAACTGGACATTCGTAGCGCTAAGTGGGTAATAGTGGAAAAAAGAATATGTTCAAATATAAACTACACAGAAGCATTGTATGAAACTTCTTTCTGTTCTGTGCATTCAACTAACAGAGTTGAACCTTACTTTTGATTGAGCCTTTCTGAAACACTCTTTCTGTAGAAACTGCAATTGGACATTCTGAGTGCTAAGAGGCCTCTATTGGGAAAAATAATATCTTCAAATAAAAACAACACAGAAGCATTGTGTGAAACTTATTTCTGATATGTTCATTAAGCTAACAGAGTTAAACCATACTTTTGATTGCGCAGTTCTGAACACTCTTTCTGTAGAAAATGCAAGTGGACATTCGGAGCGCTAAGAGGGTAATAGTGGAAAAAGGAATATATACAAATATAAACTACACAGTAGCATTCTGTGAAAACACTTACTTTTCTGTGCATTCAGCTAACAGAGTTGAACCTTACTTTTGATTGAGCCGTTCTGAAACACTCTTTCTGTAGAAACTGCAATTGGACATGCTAAGCGCTAAGAGGCCTACATTGGGAAAAAGAATATCTTCAAATAAAAACTACACGGATGCATTCTGTGAAACTTATTTCTGATCTGTAAATTCAGTTAACAGAGATAAAACATATTTTTGATTGAGCAGTTTTGAAACACTCTTTTTGTAGAAAATGCAAGTGGAGATTCGGAGCGCTAAGAGGGTAATAGTGGAAAAAGGAATGTCTTCAAATATAAACTACACAGAATCATTCGGTGAAACTTCTTTCTGATCTGTGCATTCAGCTAACAGAGTTAAACCATACTTTTGATTGAGCAGATCTGAACACTCTTTCTGTAGAAAATGCAACTGGACATTTGGAGCGCTAAGAGCGTAGTAGTGGAAAAAGGAATATATTCAAATATAAACTACACAGAAGCATTCTGTGAAACTTCTTTCTGATCTGAGCATTCAGCTAACAGAGTTAAACCATACTTTTGATTGAGCAATTTTGAAACAATCTGTCTGTAGAAAATGCAACTGGACATTCGTAGCGCTAAGTTGGTAATAGTGGAAAAAAGAATATGTTAAATATAAACTACACAGAAGCATTCTGTGAAACTTCTTGCTGTTCTCTGCATTCAACTAACAGAGTTGAACCTTACTTTTGATTGAGCCGTTCTGAAACACTCTTTCTGTAGAAACTGCAATTGGACATTCTGAGCGCTAAGAGGCCTATATTGGGAAAAAGAATGTCTACAAATAAAAACTACACAGAAGAATTGTGTGAAACTTCTTTCTGTTCTGTTTGTTCAACTAAAAGAGTTGAACCGTAGTTTTGATTGAGCCGTTCTGAAACACTCTTTCTGTAGAAAATGCAAGTGGAGATTCGGAGGGCTAAGAGGGAAATAGTGGAAAAAGGAATGTCTCCAAATATAAACTACACAGAATCATTCTGTGAAACTTCTTTCTGATCTGTGCATTCAGCTAACAGTGTTAAACCATACTTTTGATTCAGCAGATCTGAACACTCTTTCTGTAGAAAATGCAACTGGACATTTGGAGCGCTAAGAGAGTAGTAGTGGAAAAAGGAATATATTCAAATATAAACTACACAGAAGCATTCTATGAAACTTCTTTCTGATCTGAGCATTCAGCTAACAGAGTTAAACCATACTTTTGATTGAGCAGTTTTGAAACACTCTGTCTGTAGAAAATGCAACTGGACATTCGTAGCGCTAAGTAGGTAATAGTGGAAAAAAGAATATGTTCAAATATAAACTACACAGAAGCATTGTATGAAACTTCTTTCTGTTCTGTGCATTCAACTAACAGAGTTGAACCTTACTTTTGATTGAGCCTTTCTGAAACACTCTTTCTGTAGAAACTGCAATTGGACATTCTGAGCGCTAAGAGGCCTCTATTGGGAAAAATAATATCTTCAAATAAAAACAACACAGAAGCATTGTGTGAAACTTATTTCTGATATGTTCATTAAGCTAACAGAGTTAAACCATACTTTTGATTGCGCAGTTCTGAACACTCTTTCTGTAGAAAATGCAAGTGGACATTCGGAGCGCTAAGAGGGTAATAGTGGAAAAAGGAATATATTCAAATATAAACTACACAGTAGCATTCTGTGAAAACTCTTACTGTTCTGTGCATTCAGCTAACAGAGTTGAACCTTACTTTTGATTGAGCCGTTCTGAAACACTCTTTCTGTAGAAACTGCAATTGGACATGCTAAGCGCTAAGAGGCCTACATTGGGAAAAAGAATATCTTCAAATAAAAACTACACAGATGCATTCTGTGAAACTTATTTCTGATCTGTAAATTCAGTTAACAGAGATAAAACATATTTTTGATTGAGCAGTTATGAAACCCTCTTTTTGTAGAAAATGCAAGTGGAGATTCGGAGCGCTAAGTGGGTAATAGTGGAAAAAGGAATGTCTTCAAATATAAACTACACAGAATCATTCGGTGAAACTTCTTTCTGATCTGTGCATTCAGCTAAAAGAGTTAAACCATACTTTTGATTGAGCAGATCTGAACACTCTTTCTGTAGAAAATGCAACTGGATATTTGGAGCGCTAAGAGCGTAGTAGTGGAAAAAGGAATATATTCAAATATAAACTACACAGAAGCATTCTGTGAAACTTCTTTCTGATCTGAGCATTCAGCTGACAGAGTTAAACCATACTTTTGATTGAGCAGTTTTGAAACACTCTGTCTGTAGAAAATGCAACTGGACATTCGTAGCGCTAAGTGGGTAATAGTGGAAAAAAGAATATGTTCAAATATAAACTACACAGAAGCATTCTGTGAAACTTCTTTCTGTTCTGTGCATTCAACTAACAGAGTTGAACCTTACTTTTGATTGAGCCGTTCTGAAACACTCTTTCTGTAGAAACTGCAATTGGACATTCTGAGCGCTAAGAGGCCTATATTGGGAAAAAGAATGTCTACAAATAAAAACTACACAGAAGAATTGTGTGAAACTTCTTTCTGTTCTGTTTGTTCAACTAAAATAGTTGAACCTTAGTTTTGATTGAGCCGTTCTGAAACACTCTTTCTGTAGAAAATGCAAGTGGAGATTCGGAGGGCTAAGAGGGAAATAGTGGAAAAAGGAATGTCTCCGAATATAAACTACACAGAATCATTCTGTGAAACTTCTTTCTGATTTGTGCATTCAGCTAACAGAGTTAAACCATACTTTTGATTCAGCAGTTCTGAACACTCTTTCTGTAGAAAATGCAACTGGACATTTGGAGCGCTAAGAGAGTAGTAGTGGAAAAAGGAATATATTCAAATATAAACTACACAGAAGCATTCTGTGAAACTTCATTCTGATCTGAGCATTCAGCTAACAGAGTTAAACCATACTTTTGATTGAGCAGTTTTGAAACACTCTGTCTGTAGAAAATGCAAATGGACATTCGTAGCGCTAAGTGGGTAATAGTGGAAAAAAGAATATGTTCAAATATAAACTACACAGAAGCATTGTATGAAACTTCTTTCTGTTCTGTGCATTCAACTAACAGAGTTGAACCTTACTTTTGATTGAGCCTTTCTGAAACACTCTTTCTGTAGAAACTGCAATTGGACATTCTGAGCGCTAAGAGGCCTCTATTGGGAAATCTAATATCTTCAAATAAAAACTACACAGAAGCATTGTGTGAAACTTATTTCTGATATGTTCATTAAGCTAACAGAGTTAAACCATACTTTTGATTGCGCAGTTCTGAACACTCTTTCTGTAGAAAATGCAAGTGGACATTCGGAGCGCTAAGAGGGTAATAGTGGAAAAAGGAATATATACAAATATAAACTACACAGTAGCATTCTGTGAAAACACTTACTTTTCTGTGCATTCAGCTAACAGAGTTGAACCTTACTTTTGATTGAGCCGTTCTGAAACACTCTTTCTGTAGAAACTGCAATTGGACATGCTAAGCGCTAAGAGGCCTACATTGGGAAAAAGAATATCTTCAAATAAAAACTACACGGATGCATTCTGTGAAACTTATTTCTGATCTGTAAATTCAGTTAACAGAGATAAAACATATTTTTGATTGAGCAGTTTTGAAACACTCTTTTTGTAGAAAATGCAAGTGGAGATTCGGAGCGCTAAGAGGGTAATAGTGGAAAAAGGAATGTCTTCAAATATAAACTACACAGAATCATTCGGTGAAACTTCTTTCTGATCTGTGCATTCAGCTAACAGAGTTAAACCATACTTTTGATTGAGCAGATCTGAACACTCTTTCTGTAGAAAATGCAACTGGACATTTGGAGCGCTAAGAGCGTAGTAGTGGAAAAAGGAATATATTCAAATATAAACTACACAGAAGCATTCTGTGAAACTTCTTTCTGATCTGAGCATTCAGCTAACAGAGTTAAACCATACTTTTGATTGAGCAATTTTGAAACAATCTGTCTGTAGAAAATGCAACTGGACATTCGTAGCGCTAAGTTGGTAATAGTGGAAAAAAGAATATGTTAAATATAAACTACACAGAAGCATTCTGTGAAACTTCTTGCTGTTCTCTGCATTCAACTAACAGAGTTGAACCTTACTTTTGATTGAGCCGTTCTGAAACACTCTTTCTGTAGAAACTGCAATTGGACATTCTGAGCGCTAAGAGGCCTATATTGGGAAAAAGAATGTCTACAAATAAAAACTACACAGAAGAATTGTGTGAAACTTCTTTCTGTTCTGTTTGTTCAACTAAAAGAGTTGAACCGTAGTTTTGATTGAGCCGTTCTGAAACACTCTTTCTGTAGAAAATGCAAGTGGAGATTCGGAGGGCTAAGAGGGAAATAGTGGAAAAAGGAATGTCTCCGAATATAAACTACACAGAATCATTCTGTGAAACTTCTTTCTGATTTGTGCATTCAGCTAACAGAGTTAAACCATACTTTTGATTCAGCAGTTCTGAACACTCTTTCTGTAGAAAATGCAACTGGACATTTGGAGCGCTAAGAGAGTAGTAGTGGAAAAAGGAATATATTCAAATATAAACTACACAGAAGCATTCTGTGAAACTTCATTCTGATCTGAGCATTCAGCTAACAGAGTTAAACCATACTTTTGATTGAGCAGTTTTGAAACACTCTGTCTGTAGAAAATGCAAATGGACATTCGTAGCGCTAAGTGGGTAATAGTGGAAAAAAGAATATGTTCAAATATAAACTACACAGAAGCATTGTATGAAACTTCTTTCTGTTCTGTGCATTCAACTAACAGAGTTGAACCTTACTTTTGATTGAGCCTTTCTGAAACACTCTTTCTGTAGAAACTGCAATTGGACATTCTGAGCGCTAAGAGGCCTCTATTGGGAAATCTAATATCTTCAAATAAAAACTACACAGAAGCATTGTGTGAAACTTATTTCTGATATGTTCATTAAGCTAACAGAGTTAAACCATACTTTTGATTGCGCAGTTCTGAACACTCTTTCTGTAGAAAATGCAAGTGGACATTCGGAGCGCTAAGAGGGTAATAGTGGAAAAAGGAATATATACAAATATAAACTACACAGTAGCATTCTGTGAAAACACTTACTTTTCTGTGCATTCAGCTAACAGAGTTGAACCTTACTTTTGATTGAGCCGTTCTGAAACACTCTTTCTGTAGAAACTGCAATTGGACATGCTAAGCGCTAAGAGGCCTACATTGGGAAAAAGAATATCTTCAAATAAAAACTACACGGATGCATTCTGTGAAACTTATTTCTGATCTGTAAATTCAGTTAACAGAGATAAAACATATTTTTGATTGAGCAGTTTTGAAACACTCTTTTTGTAGAAAATGCAAGTGGAGATTCGGAGCGCTAAGAGGGTAATAGTGGAAAAAGGAATGTCTTCAAATATAAACTACACAGAATCATTCGGTGAAACTTCTTTCTGATCTGTGCATTCAGCTAACAGAGTTAAACCATACTTTTGATTGAGCAGATCTGAACACTCTTTCTGTAGAAAATGCAACTGGACATTTGGAGCGCTAAGAGCGTAGTAGTGGAAAAAGGAATATATTCAAATATAAACTACACAGAAGCATTCTGTGAAACTTCTTTCTGATCTGAGCATTCAGCTAACAGAGTTAAACCATACTTTTGATTGAGCAATTTTGAAACAATCTGTCTGTAGAAAATGCAACTGGACATTCGTAGCGCTAAGTTGGTAATAGTGGAAAAAAGAATATGTTAAATATAAACTACACAGAAGCATTCTGTGAAACTTCTTGCTGTTCTCTGCATTCAACTAACAGAGTTGAACCTTACTTTTGATTGAGCCGTTCTGAAACACTCTTTCTGTAGAAACTGCAATTGGACATTCTGAGCGCTAAGAGGCCTATATTGGGAAAAAGAATGTCTACAAATAAAAACTACACAGAAGAATTGTGTGAAACTTCTTTCTGTTCTGTTTGTTCAACTAAAAGAGTTGAACCGTAGTTTTGATTGAGCCGTTCTGAAACACTCTTTCTGTAGAAAATGCAAGTGGAGATTCGGAGGGCTAAGAGGGAAATAGTGGAAAAAGGAATGTCTCCAAATATAAACTACACAGAATCATTCTGTGAAACTTCTTTCTGATCTGTGCATTCAGCTAACAGTGTTAAACCATACTTTTGATTCAGCAGATCTGAACACTCTTTCTGTAGAAAATGCAACTGGACATTTGGAGCGCTAAGAGAGTAGTAGTGGAAAAAGGAATATATTCAAATATAAACTACACAGAAGCATTCTGTGAAACTTCTTTCTGATCTGAGCATTCAGCTAACAGAGTTAAACCATACTTTTGATTGAGCAGTTTTGAAACACTCTGTCTGTAGAAAATGCAACTGGACATTCGTAGCGCTAAGTGGGTAATAGTGGAAAAAAGAATATGTTCAAATATAAACTACACAGAAGCATTGTATGAAACTTCTTTCTGTTCTGTGCATTCAACTAACAGAGTTGAACCTTACTTTTGATTGAGCCTTTCTGAAACACTCTTTCTGTAGAAACTGCAATTGGACATTCTGAGCGCTAAGAGGCCTCTATTGGGAAAAATAATATCTTCAAATAAAAACAACACAGAAGCATTGTGTGAAACTTATTTCTGATATGTTCATTAAGCTAACAGAGTTAAACCATACTTTTGATTGCGCAGTTCTGAACACTCTTTCTGTAGAAAATGCAAGTGGACATTCGGAGCGCTAAGAGGGTAATAGTGGAAAAAGGAATATATTCAAATATAAACTACACAGTAGCATTCTGTGAAAACTCTTACTGTTCTGTGCATTCAGCTAACAGAGTTGAACCTTACTTTTGATTGAGCCGTTCTGAAACACTCTTTCTGTAGAAACTGCAATTGGACATGCTAAGCGCTAAGAGGCCTACATTGGGAAAAAGAATATCTTCAAATAAAAACTACACAGATGCATTCTGTGAAACTTATTTCTGATCTGTAAATTCAGTTAACAGAGATAAAACATATTTTTGATTGAGCAGTTTTGAAACACTCTTTTTGTAGAAAATGCAAGTGGAGATTCGGAGCGCTAAGGGGGTAATAGTGGAAAAAGGAATGTCTTCAAATATAAACTACACAGAATCATTCGGTGAAACTTCTTTCTGATCTGTGCATTCAGCTAACAGAGTTAAACCATACTTTTGATTGAGCAGATCTGAACACTCTTTCTGTAGAAAATGCAACTGGACATTTGGAGCGCTAAGAGCGTAGTAGTGGAAAAAGGAATATATTCAAATATAAACTACACAGAAGCATTCTGTGAAACTTCTTTCTGATCTGAGCATTCAGCTAACAGAGTTAAACCATACTTTTGATTGAGCAATTTTGAAACAATCTGTCTGTAGAAAATGCAACTGGACATTCGTAGCGCTAAGTTGGTAATAGTGGAAAAAAGAATATGTTAAATATAAACTACACAGAAGCATTCTGTGAAACTTCTTGCTGTTCTCTGCATTCAACTAACAGAGTTGAACCTTACTTTTGATTGAGCCGTTCTGAAACACTCTTTCTGTAGAAACTGCAATTGGACATTCTGAGCGCTAAGAGGCCTATATTGGGAAAAAGAATGTCTACAAATAAAAACTACACAGAAGAATTGTGTGAAACTTCTTTCTGTTCTGTTTGTTCAACTAAAAGAGTTGAACCGTAGTTTTGATTGAGCCGTTCTGAAACACTCTTTCTGTAGAAAATGCAAGTGGAGATTCGGAGGGCTAAGAGGGAAATAGTGGAAAAAGGAATGTCTCCAAATATAAACTACACAGAATCATTCTGTGAAACTTCTTTCTGATCTGTGCATTCAGCTAACAGTGTTAAACCATACTTTTGATTCAGCAGATCTGAACACTCTTTCTGTAGAAAATGCAACTGGACATTTGGAGCGCTAAGAGAGTAGTAGTGGAAAAAGGAATATATTCAAATATAAACTACACTGAAGCATTCTGTGAAACTTCTTTCTGATCTGAGCATTCAGCTAACAGAGTTAAACCATACTTTTGATTGAGCAGTTTTGAAACACTCTGTCTGTAGAAAATGCAACTGGACATTCGTAGCGCTAAGTGGGTAATAGTGGAAAAAAGAATATGTTCAAATATAAACTACACAGAAGCATTGTATGAAACTTCTTTCTGTTCTGTGCATTCAACTAACAGAGTTGAACCTTACTTTTGATTGAGCCTTTCTGAAACACTCTTTCTGTAGAAACTGCAATTGGACATTCTGAGCGCTAAGAGGCCTCTATTGGGAAAAATAATATCTTCAAATAAAAACAACACAGAAGCATTGTGTGAAACTTATTTCTGATATGTTCATTAAGCTAACAGAGTTAAACCATACTTTTGATTGCGCAGTTCTGAACACTCTTTCTGTAGAAAATGCAAGTGGACATTCGGAGCGCTAAGAGGGTAATAGTGGAAAAAGGAATATATACAAATATAAACTACACAGTAGCATTCTGTGAAAACACTTACTTTTCTGTGCATTCAGCTAACAGAGTTGAACCTTACTTTTGATTGAGCCGTTCTGAAACACTCTTTCTGTAGAAACTGCAATTGGACATGCTAAGCGCTAAGAGGCCTACATTGGGAAAAAGAATATCTTCAAATAAAAACTACACGGATGCATTCTGTGAAACTTATTTCTGATCTGTAAATTCAGTTAACAGAGATAAAACATATTTTTGATTGAGCAGTTTTGAAACACTCTTTTTGTAGAAAATGCAAGTGGAGATTCGGAGCGCTAAGAGGGTAATAGTGGAAAAAGGAATGTCTTCAAATATAAACTACACAGAATCATTCGGTGAAACTTCTTTCTGATCTGTGCATTCAGCTAACAGAGTTAAACCATACTTTTGATTGAGCAGATCTGAACACTCTTTCTGTAGAAAATGCAACTGGACATTTGGAGCGCTAAGAGCGTAGTAGTGGAAAAAGGAATATATTCAAATATAAACTACACAGAAGCATTCTGTGAAACTTCTTTCTGATCTGAGCATTCAGCTAACAGAGTTAAACCATACTTTTGATTGAGCAATTTTGAAACAATCTGTCTGTAGAAAATGCAACTGGACATTCGTAGCGCTAAGTTGGTAATAGTGGAAAAAAGAATATGTTAAATATAAACTACACAGAAGCATTCTGTGAAACTTCTTGCTGTTCTCTGCATTCAACTAACAGAGTTGAACCTTACTTTTGATTGAGCCGTTCTGAAACACTCTTTCTGTAGAAACTGCAATTGGACATTCTGAGCGCTAAGAGGCCTATATTGGGAAAAAGAATGTCTACAAATAAAAACTACACAGAAGAATTGTGTGAAACTTCTTTCTGTTCTGTTTGTTCAACTAAAAGAGTTGAACCGTAGTTTTGATTGAGCCGTTCTGAAACACTCTTTCTGTAGAAAATGCAAGTGGAGATTCGGAGGGCTAAGAGGGAAATAGTGGAAAAAGGAATGTCTCCAAATATAAACTACACAGAATCATTCTGTGAAACTTCTTTCTGATCTGTGCATTCAGCTAACAGTGTTAAACCATACTTTTGATTCAGCAGATCTGAACACTCTTTCTGTAGAAAATGCAACTGGACATTTGGAGCGCTAAGAGAGTAGTAGTGGAAAAAGGAATATATTCAAATATAAACTACACAGAAGCATTCTGTGAAACTTCTTTCTGATCTGAGCATTCAGCTAACAGAGTTAAACCATACTTTTGATTGAGCAGTTTTGAAACACTCTGTCTGTAGAAAATGCAACTGGACATTCGTAGCGCTAAGTGGGTAATAGTGGAAAAAAGAATATGTTCAAATATAAACTACACAGAAGCATTGTATGAAACTTCTTTCTGTTCTGTGCATTCAACTAACAGAGTTGAACCTTACTTTTGATTGAGCCTTTCTGAAACACTCTTTCTGTAGAAACTGCAATTGGACATTCTGAGCGCTAAGAGGCCTCTATTGGGAAAAATAATATCTTCAAATAAAAACAACACAGAAGCATTGTGTGAAACTTATTTCTGATATGTTCATTAAGCTAACAGAGTTAAACCATACTTTTGATTGCGCAGTTCTGAACACTCTTTCTGTAGAAAATGCAAGTGGACATTCGGAGCGCTAAGAGGGTAATAGTGGAAAAAGGAATATAGTCAAATATAAACTACACAGTAGCATTCTGTGAAAACTCTTACTGTTCTGTGCATTCAGCTAACAGAGTTGAACCTTACTTTTGATTGAGCCGTTCTGAAACACTCTTTCTGTAGAAACTGCAATTGGACATGCTAAGCGCTAAGAGGCCTACATTGGGAAAAAGAATATCTTCAAATAAAAACTACACAGATGCATTCTGTGAAACTTATTTCTGATCTGTAAATTCAGTTAACAGAGATAAAACATATTTTTGATTGAGCAGTTTTGAAACACTCTTTTTGTAGAAAATGCAAGTGGAGATTCGGAGCGCTAAGGGGGTAATAGTGGAAAAAGGAATGTCTTCAAATATAAACTACACAGAATCATTCGGTGAAACTTCTTTCTGATCTGTGCATTCAGCTAACAGAGTTAAACCATACTTTTGATTGAGCAGATCTGAACACTCTTTCTGTAGAAAATGCAACTGGACATTTGGAGCGCTAAGAGCGTAGTAGTGGAAAAAGGAATATATTCAAATATAAACTACACAGAAGCATTCTGTGAAACTTCTTTCTGATCTGAGCATTCAGCTAACAGAGTTAAACCATACTTTTGATTGAGCAATTTTGAAACAATCTGTCTGTAGAAAATGCAACTGGACATTCGTAGCGCTAAGTTGGTAATAGTGGAAAAAAGAATATGTTAAATATAAACTACACAGAAGCATTCTGTGAAACTTCTTGCTGTTCTCTGCATTCAACTAACAGAGTTGAACCTTACTTTTGATTGAGCCGTTCTGAAACACTCTTTCTGTAGAAACTGCAATTGGACATTCTGAGCGCTAAGAGGCCTATATTGGGAAAAAGAATGTCTACAAATAAAAACTACACAGAAGAATTGTGTGAAACTTCTTTCTGTTCTGTTTGTTCAACTAAAAGAGTTGAACCGTAGTTTTGATTGAGCCGTTCTGAAACACTCTTTCTGTAGAAAATGCAAGTGGAGATTCGGAGGGCTAAGAGGGAAATAGTGGAAAAAGGAATGTCTCCAAATATAAACTACACAGAATCATTCTGTGAAACTTCTTTCTGATCTGTGCATTCAGCTAACAGTGTTAAACCATACTTTTGATTCAGCAGATCTGAACACTCTTTCTGTAGAAAATGCAACTGGACATTTGGAGCGCTAAGAGAGTAGTAGTGGAAAAAGGAATATATTCAAATATAAACTACACAGAAGCATTCTGTGAAACTTCTTTCTGATCTGAGCATTCAGCTAACAGAGTTAAACCATACTTTTGATTGAGCAGTTTTGAAACACTCTGTCTGTAGAAAATGCAACTGGACATTCGTAGCGCTAAGTGGGTAATAGTGGAAAAAAGAATATGTTCAAATATAAACTACACAGAAGCATTGTATGAAACTTCTTTCTGTTCTGTGCATTCAGCTAACAGAGTTGAACCTTACTTTTGATTGAGCCTTTCTGAAACACTCTTTCTGTAGAAACTGCAATTGGACATTCAGAGCGCTAAGAGGCCTCTATTGGGAAAAATAATATCTTCAAATAAAAACAACACAGAAGCATTGTGTGAAACTTATTTCTGATATGTTCATTAAGCTAACAGAGTTAAACCATACTTTTGATTGCGCAGTTCTGAACACTCTTTCTGTAGAAAATGCAAGTGGACATTCGGAGCGCTAAGAGGGTAATAGTGGAAAAAGGAATATATTCAAATATAAACTACACAGTAGCATTCTGTGAAAACTCTTACTGTTCTGTGCATTCAGCTAACAGAGTTGAACCTTACTTTTGATTGAGCCGTTCTGAAACACTCTTTCTGTAGAAACTGCAATTGGACATGCTAAGCGCTAAGAGGCCTACATTGGGAAAAAGAATATCTTCAAATAAAAACTACACAGATGCATTCTGTGAAACTTATTTCTGATCTGTAAATTCAGTTAACAGAGATAAAACATATTTTTGATTGAGCAGTTATGAAACCCTCTTTTTGTAGAAAATGCAAGTGGAGATTCGGAGCGCTAAGAGGGTAATAGTGGAAAAAGGAATGTCTTCAAATATAAACTACACAGAATCATTCGGTGAAACTTCTTTCTGATCTGTGCATTCAGCTAACAGAGTTAAACCATACTTTTGATTGAGCAGATCTGAACACTCTTTCTGTAGAAAATGCAACTGGATATTTGGAGCGCTAAGAGCGTAGTAGTGGAAAAAGGAATATATTCAAATATAAACTACACAGAAGCATTCTGTGAAACTTCTTTCTGATCTGAGCATTCAGCTGACAGAGTTAAACCATACTTTTGATTGAGCAGTTTTGAAACACTCTGTCTGTAGAAAATGCAACTGGACATTCGTAGCGCTAAGTGGGTAATAGTGGAAAAAAGAATATGTTCAAATATAAACTACACAGAAGCATTCTGTGAAACTTCTTTCTGTTCTGTGCATTCAACTAACAGAGTTGAACCTTACTTTTGATTGAGCCGTTCTGAAACACTCTTTCTGTAGAAACTGCAATTGGACATTCTGAGCGCTAAGAGGCCTTTATTGGGAAAAATAATGTCTACAAATAAAAACTACACAGAAGAATTGTGTGAAACTTCTTTCTGTTCTGTTTGTTCAACTAAAAGAGTTGAACCTTAGTTTTGATTGAGCCGTTCTGAAACACTCTTTCTGTAGAAAATGCAAGTGGAGATTCGGAGGGCTAAGAGGGAAATAGTGGAAAAAGGAATGTCTCCGAATATAAACTACACAGAATCATTCTGTGAAACTTCTTTCTGATTTGTGCATTCAGCTAACAGAGTTAAACCATACTTTTGATTCAGCAGTTCTGAACACTCTTTCTGTAGAAAATGCAACTGGACATTTGGAGCGCTAAGAGAGTAGTAGTGGAAAAAGGAATATATTCAAATATAAACTACACAGAAGCATTCTGTGAAACTTCATTCTGATCTGAGCATTCAGCTAACAGAGTTAAACCATACTTTTGATTGAGCAGTTTTGAAACACTCTGTCTGTAGAAAATGCAACTGGACATTCGTAGCGCTAAGTGGGTAATAGTGAAAAAAAGAATATGTTCAAATATAAACTACACAGAAGCATTGTATGAAACTTCTTTCTGTTCTGTGCATTCAACTAACAGAGTTGAACCTTACTTTTGATTGAGCCTTTCTGAAACACTCTTTCTGTAGAAACTGCAATTGGACATTCTGAGCGCTAAGAGGCCTCTATTGGGAAATCTAATATCTTCAAATAAAAACTACACAGAAGCATTGTGTGAAACTTATTTCTGATATGTTCATTAAGCTAACAGAGTTAAACCATACTTTTGATTGCGCAGTTCTGAACACTCTTTCTGTAGAAAATGCAAGTGGACATTCGGAGCGCTAAGAGGGTAATAGTGGAAAAAGGAATATATACAAATATAAACTACACAGTAGCATTCTGTGAAAACACTTACTTTTCTGTGCATTCAGCTAACAGAGTTGAACCTTACTTTTGATTGAGCCGTTCTGAAACACTCTTTCTGTAGAAACTGCAATTGGACATGCTAAGCGCTAAGAGGCCTACATTGGGAAAAAGAATATCTTCAAATAAAAACTACACGGATGCATTCTGTGAAACTTATTTCTGATCTGTAAATTCAGTTAACAGAGATAAAACATATTTTTGATTGAGCAGTTTTGAAACACTCTTTTTGAAGAAAATGCAAGTGGAGATTCGGAGCGCTAAGAGGGTAATAGTGGAAAAAGGAATGTCTTCAAATATAAACTACACAGAATCATTCGGTGAAACTTCTTTCTGATCTGTGCATTCAGCTAACAGAGTTAAACCATACTTTTGATTGAGCAGATCTGAACACTCTTTCTGTAGAAAATGCAACTGGACATTTGGAGCGCTAAGAGCGTAGTAGTGGAAAAAGGAATATATTCAAATATAAACTACACAGAAGCATTCTGTGAAACTTCTTTCTGATCTGAGCATTCAGCTAACAGAGTTAAACCATACTTTTGATTGAGCAATTTTGAAACAATCTGTCTGTAGAAAATGCAACTGGACATTCGTAGCGCTAAGTTGGTAATAGTGGAAAAAAGAATATGTTAAATATAAACTACACAGAAGCATTCTGTGAAACTTCTTGCTGTTCTCTGCATTCAACTAACAGAGTTGAACCTTACTTTTGATTCAGCCGTTCTGAAACACTCTTTCTGTAGAAACTGCAATTGGACATTCTGAGCGCTAAGAGGCCTATATTGGGAAAAAGAATGTCTACAAATAAAAACTACACAGAAGAATTGTGTGAAACTTCTTTCTGTTCTGTTTGTTCAACTAAAAGAGTTGAACCGTAGTTTTGATTGAGCCGTTCTGAAACACTCTTTCTGTAGAAAATGCAAGTGGAGATTCGGAGGGCTAAGAGGGAAATAGTGGAAAAAGGAATGTCTCCAAATATAAACTACACAGAATCATTCTGTGAAACTTCTTTCTGATCTGTGCATTCAGCTAACAGTGTTAAACCATACTTTTGATTCAGCAGATCTGAACACTCTTTCTGTAGAAAATGCAACTGGACATTTGGAGCGCTAAGAGAGTAGTAGTGGAAAAAGGAATATATTCAAATATAAACTACACAGAAGCATTCTGTGAAACTTCTTTCTGATCTGAGCATTCAGCTAACAGAGTTAAACCATACTTTTGATTGAGCAGTTTTGAAACACTCTGTCTGTAGAAAATGCAACTGGACATTCGTAGCGCTAAGTGGGTAATAGTGGAAAAAAGAATATGTTCAAATATAAACTACACAGAAGCATTGTATGAAACTTCTTTCTGTTCTGTGCATTCAACTAACAGAGTTGAACCTTACTTTTGATTGAGCCTTTCTGAAACACTCTTTCTGTAGAAACTGCAATTGGACATTCTGAGCGCTAAGAGGCCTCTATTGGGAAAAATAATATCTTCAAATAAAAACAACACAGAAGCATTGTGTGAAACTTATTTCTGATATGTTCATTAAGCTAACAGAGTTAAACCATACTTTTGATTGCGCAGTTCTGAACACTCTTTCTGTAGAAAATGCAAGTGGACATTCGGAGCGCTAAGAGGGTAATAGTGGAAAAAGGAATATATACAAATATAAACTACACAGTAGCATTCTGTGAAAACACTTACTTTTCTGTGCATTCAGCTAACAGAGTTGAACCTTACTTTTGATTGAGCCGTTCTGAAACACTCTTTCTGTAGAAACTGCAATTGGACATGCTAAGCGCTAAGAGGCCTACATTGGGAAAAAGAATATCTTCAAATAAAAACTACACGGATGCATTCTGTGAAACTTATTTCTGATCTGTAAATTCAGTTAACAGAGATAAAACATATTTTTGATTGAGCACTTTTGAAACACTCTTTTTGTAGAAAATGCAAGTGGAGATTCGGAGCGCTAAGAGGGTAATAGTGGAAAAAGGAATGTCTTCAAATATAAACTACACAGAATCATTCGGTGAAACTTCTTTCTGATCTGTGCATTCAGCTAACAGAGTTAAACCATACTTTTGATTGAGCAGATCTGAACACTCTTTCTGTAGAAAATGCAACTGGACATTTGGAGCGCTAAGAGCGTAGTAGTGGAAAAAGGAATATATTCAAATATAAACTACACAGAAGCATTCTGTGAAACTTCTTTCTGATCTGAGCATTCAGCTAACAGAGTTAAACCATACTTTTGATTGAGCAATTTTGAAACAATCTGTCTGTAGAAAATGCAACTGGACATTCGTAGCGCTAAGTTGGTAATAGTGGAAAAAAGAATATGTTAAATATAAACTACACAGAAGCATTCTGTGAAACTTCTTGCTGTTCTCTGCATTCAACTAACAGAGTTGAACCTTACTTTTGATTGAGCCGTTCTGAAACACTCTTTCTGTAGAAACTGCAATTGGACATTCTGAGCGCTAAGAGGCCTATATTGGGAAAAAGAATGTCTACAAATAAAAACTACACAGAAGAATTGTGTGAAACTTCTTTCTGTTCTGTTTGTTCAACTAAAAGAGTTGAACCGTAGTTTTGATTGAGCCGTTCTGAAACACTCTTTCTGTAGAAAATACAAGTGGAGATTCGGAGGGCTAAGAGGGAAATAGTGGAAAAAGGAATGTCTCCAAATATAAACTACACAGAATCATTCTGTGAAACTTCTTTCTGATCTGTGCATTCAGCTAACAGTGTTAAACCATACTTTTGATTCAGCAGATCTGAACACTCTTTCTGTAGAAAATGCAACTGGACATTTGGAGCGCTAAGAGAGTAGTAGTGGAAAAAGGAATATATTCAAATATAAACTACACAGAAGCATTCTGTGAAACTTCTTTCTGATCTGAGCATTCAGCTAACAGAGTTAAACCATACTTTTGATTGAGCAGTTTTGAAACACTCTGTCTGTAGAAAATGCAACTGGACATTCGTAGCGCTAAGTGGGTTATAGTGGAAAAAAGAATATGTTCAAATATAAACTACACAGAAGCATTGTATGAAACTCCTTTCTGTTCTGTGCATTCAACTAACAGAGTTGAACCTTACATTTGATTGAGCCTTTCTGAAACACTCTTTCTGTAGAAACTGCAATTGGACATTCTGAGCGCTAAGAGGCCTCTATTGGGAAAAATAATATCTTCAAATAAAAACAACACAGAAGCATTGTGTGAAACTTATTTCTGATATGTTCATTAAGCTAACAGAGTTAAACCATACTTTTGATTGCGCAGTTCTGAACACTCTTTCTGTAGAAAATGCAAGTGGACATTCGGAGCGCTAAGAGGGTAATAGTGGAAAAAGGAATATATACAAATATAAACTACACAGTAGCATTCTGTGAAAACACTTACTTTTCTGTGCATTCAGCTAACAGAGTTGAACCTTACTTTTGATTGAGCCGTTCTGAAACACTCTTTCTGTAGAAACTGCAATTGGACATGCTAAGCGCTAAGAGGCCTACATTGGGAAAAAGAATATCTTCAAATAAAAACTACACGGATGCATTCTGTGAAACTTATTTCTGATCTGTAAATTCAGTTAACAGAGATAAAACATATTTTTGATTGAGCAGTTTTGAAACACTCTTTTTGTAGAAAATGCAAGTGGAGATTCGGAGCGCTAAGAGGGTAATAGTGGAAAAAGGAATGTCTTCAAATATAAACTACACAGAATCATTCGGTGAAACTTCTTTCTGATCTGTGCATTCAGCTAACAGAGTTAAACCATACTTTTGATTGAGCAGATCTGAACACTCTTTCTGTAGAAAATGCAACTGGACATTTGGAGCGCTAAGAGCGTAGTAGTGGAAAAAGGAATATATTCAAATATAAACTACACAGAAGCATTCTGTGAAACTTCTTTCTGATCTGAGCATTCAGCTAACAGAGTTAAACCATACTTTTGATTGAGCAATTTTGAAACAATCTGTCTGTAGAAAATGCAACTGGACATTCGTAGCGCTAAGTTGGTAATAGTGGAAAAAAGAATATGTTAAATATAAACTACACAGAAGCATTCTGTGAAACTTCTTGCTGTTCTCTGCATTCAACTAACAGAGTTGAACCTTACTTTTGATTGAGCCGTTCTGAAACACTCTTTCTGTAGAAACTGCAATTGGACATTCTGAGCGCTAAGAGGCCTATATTGGGAAAAAGAATGTCTACAAATAAAAACTACACAGAAGAATTGTGTGAAACTTCTTTCTGTTCTGTTTGTTCAACTAAAAGAGTTGAACCGTAGTTTTGATTGAGCCGTTCTGAAACACTCTTTCTGTAGAAAATGCAAGTGGAGATTCGGAGGGCTAAGAGGGAAATAGTGGAAAAAGGAATGTCTCCAAATATAAACTACACAGAATCATTCTGTGAAACTTCTTTCTGATCTGTGCATTCAGCTAACAGTGTTAAACCATACTTTTGATTCAGCAGATCTGAACACTCTTTCTGTAGAAAATGCAACTGGACATTTGGAGCGCTAAGAGAGTAGTAGTGGAAAAAGGAATATATTCAAATATAAACTACACAGAAGCATTCTGTGAAACTTCTTTCTGATCTGAGCATTCAGCTAACAGAGTTAAACCATACTTTTGATTGAGCAGTTTTGAAACACTCTGTCTGTAGAAAATGCAACTGGACATTCGTAGCGCTAAGTGGGTAATAGTGGAAAAAAGAATATGTTCAAATATAAACTACACAGAAGCATTGTATGAAACTTCTTTCTGTTCTGTGCATTCAACTAACAGAGTTGAACATTACTTTTGATTGAGCCTTTCTGAAACACTCTTTCTGTAGAAACTGCAATTGGACATTCTGAGCGCTAAGAGGCCTCTATTGGGAAAAATAATATCTTCAAATAAAAACAACACAGAAGCATTGTGTGAAACTTATTTCTGATATGTTCATTAAGCTAACAGAGTTAAACCATACTTTTGATTGCGCAGTTCTGAACACTCTTTCTGTAGAAAATGCAAGTGGACATTCGGAGCGCTAAGAGGGTAATAGTGGAAAAAGGAATATAGTCAAATATAAACTACACAGTAGCATTCTGTGAAAACTCTTACTGTTCTGTGCATTCAGCTAACAGAGTTGAACCTTACTTTTGATTGAGCCGTTCTGAAACACTCTTTCTGTAGAAACTGCAATTGGACATGCTAAGCGCTAAGAGGCCTACATTGGGAAAAAGAATATCTTCAAATAAAAACTACACAGATGCATTCTGTGAAACTTATTTCTGATCTGTAAATTCAGTTAACAGAGATAAAACATATTTTTGATTGAGCAGTTATGAAACCCTCTTTTTGTAGAAAATGCAAGTGGAGATTCGGAGCGCTAAGAGGGTAATAGTGGAAAAAGGAATGTCTTCAAATATAAACTACACAGAATCATTCGGTGAAACTTCTTTCTGATCTGTGCATTCAGCTAACAGAGTTAAACCATACTTTTGATTGAGCAGATCTGAACAGTCTTTCTGTAGAAAATGCAACTGGATATTTGGAGCGCTAAGAGCGTAGTAGTGGAAAAAGGAATATATTCAAATATAAACTACACAGAAGCATTCTGTGAAACTTCTTTCTGATCTGAGCATTCAGCTGACAGAGTTAAACCATACTTTTGATTGAGCAGTTTTGAAACACTCTGTCTGTAGAAAATGCAACTGGACATTCGTAGCGCTAAGTGGGTAATAGTGGAAAAAAGAATATGTTCAAATATAAACTACACAGAAGCATTCTGTGAAACTTCTTTCTGTTCTGTGCATTCAACTAACAGAGTTGAACCTTACTTTTGATTGAGCCGTTCTGAAACACTCTTTCTGTAGAAACTGCAATTGGACATTCTGAGCGCTAAGAGGCCTATATTGGGAAAAAGAATGTCTACAAATAAAAACTACACAGAAGAATTGTGTGAAACTTCTTTCTGTTCTGTTTGTTCAACTAAAAGAATTGAACCTTAGTTTTGATTGAGCCGTTCTGAAACACTCTTTCTATAGAAAATGCAAGTGGAGATTCGGAGCGCTAAGAGGGTAATAGTGGAAAAAGGAATGTCTCCAAATATAAACTACACAGAATCATTCTGTGAAACTTCTTTCTGATCTGTGCATTCAGCTAACAGAGTTAAACCATACTTTTGATTTAGCAGATCTGAACACTCTTTCTGTAGAAAATGCAACTGGACATTTGGAGCGCTAAGAGAGTAGTAGTGGAAAAAGGAATATATTCAAATATAAATTACACAGAAGCATTCTGTGAAACTTCTTTCTGATCTGAACATTCAGCTAACAGAGTTAAACCATACTTTTGATTGAGCAGTTTTGAAACACTCTGTCTGTAGAAAATGCAACTGGACATTCGTAGCGCTAAGTGGGTAATAGTGGAGAAAAGAATATGTTCAAATATAAACTACACAGAAGCATTGTATGAAACTTCTTTCTGTTCTGTGCATTCAACTAACAGAGTTGAACCTTACTTTTGATTGAGCCTTTCTGAAACACTCTTTCTGTAGAAATTGCAATTGGACATTCTGAGCGCGAAGAGGCCTCTATTGGGAAAAATAATATCTTCAAATAAAAACTACACAGACGCATTGTGTGAAACTTATTTCTGATATGTTCATTAAGCTAACAGAGTTAAACCATACTTTTGATTGCGCAGTTCTGAACACTCTTTCTGTAGAAAATGCAAGTGGACATTCGGAGCGCTAAGAGGGTAATAGTGGAAAAAGGAATATATTCAAATATAAACTACACAGTAGCATTCTGTGAAAACTCTTTCTCTTCTGTGCATTCAGCTAACAGAGTTGAACCTTACTTTTGATTGAGCCGTTCTGAAACACTCTTTCTGTAGAAACTGCAATTGGACATGCTAAGCGCTAAGAGGCCTACATTGGGAAAAAGAATATCTTCAAATAAAAACTACACAGATGCATTCTGTGAAACTTATTTCTGATCTGTAAATTCAGTTAACAGAGATAAAACATATTTTTGATTGAGCAGTTATGAAACACTCTTTTTGTAGAAAATGCAAGTGGAGATTCGGAGCGCTAAGAGGGTAATAGTGGAAAAAGGAATGTCTTCAAATATAAACTACACAGAATCATTCGGTGAAACTTCTTTCTGATCTGTGCATTCAGCTAACAGAGTTAAACCATACTTTTGATTGAGCAGATCTGAACACTCTTTCTGTAGAAAATGCAACTGGACATTTGGAGCGCTAAGAGCGTAGTAGTGGAAAAAGGAATATATTCAAATATAAACTACACAGAAGCATTCTGTGAAACTTCTTTCTGATCTAAGCATTCAGCTAACAGAGTTAAACCATACTTTTGATTGAGCAGTTTTGAAACACTCTGTCTGTAGAAAATGCAACTGGACATTCGTAGCGCTAAGTGGGTAATAGTGGAAAAAAGAATATGTTCAAATATAAACTACACAGAATCATTCTGTGAAACTTCTTTCTCTTCTGTGCATTCAACTAACAGAGTTGAACCTTACTTTTGATTGAGCCGTTCTGAAACACTCTTTCTGTAGAAACTGCAATTGGACATGCTAAGCGCTAAGAGGCCTACATTGGGAAAAAGAATATCTTCAAATAAAAACTACACAGATGCATTCTGTGAAACTTATTTCTGATCTGTAAATTTAGTTAACAGAGATAAAACATATTTTTGATTGAGCAGTTATGAAACACTCTTTTTGTAGAAAATGCAAGTGGAGATTCGGAGCGCTAAGAGGGTAATATTGGAAAAAGGAATGTCTTCAAATATAAACTACACAGAATCATTCGGTGAAACTTCTTTCTGATCTGAGCATTCAGCTAACAGAGTTAAACCATACTTTTGATTGAGCAGTTTTGAAACACTCTGTCTGTAGAAAATGCAACTGGACATTCGTAGCGCTAAGTGGGTAATAGTGGAAAAAAGAATATGTTCAAATATAAACTACACAGAAGCATTGTATGAAACTTCTTTCTGTTCTGTGCATTCAACTAACAGAGTTGAACCTTACTTTTGATTGAGCCTTTCTGAAACACTCTTTCTGTAGAAACTGCAATTGGACATTCTGAGCGCTAAGAGGCCTCTATTGGGAAAAATAATATCTTCAAATAAAAACAACACAGAAGCATTGTGTGAAACTTATTTCTGATATGTTCATTAAGCTAACAGAGTTAAACCATACTTTTGATTGCGCAGTTCTGAACACTCTTTCTGTAGAAAATGCAAGTGGACATTCGGAGCGCTAAGAGGGTAATAGTGGAAAAAGGAATATATTCAAATATAAACTACACAGTAGCATTCTGTGAAAACTCTTACTGTTCTGTGCATTCAGCTAACAGAGTTGAACCTTACTTTTGATTGAGCCGTTCTGAAACACTCTTTCTGTAGAAACTGCAATTGGACATGCTAAGCGCTAAGAGGCCTACATTGGGAAAAAGAATATCTTCAAATAAAAACTACACAGATGCATTCTGTGAAACTTATTTCTGATCTGTAAATTCAGTTAACAGAGATAAAACATATTTTTGATTGAGCAGTTATGAAACCCTCTTTTTGTAGAAAATGCAAGTGGAGATTCGGAGCGCTAAGAGGGTAATAGTGGAAAAAGGAATGTCTTCAAATATAAACTACACAGAATCATTCGGTGAAACTTCTTTCTGATCTGTGCATTCAGCTAACAGAGTTAAACCATACTTTTGATTGAGCAGATCTGAACACTCTTTCTGTAGAAAATGCAAGTGGACATTCGGAGCGCTAAGAGGGTAACAGTGGAAAAAGGAATATATTCAAATATAAACTACACAGTAGCATTCTGTGAAAACTCTTTCTCTTCTGTGCATTCAGCTAACAGAGTTGAACCTTACTTTTGATTGAGCCGTTCTGAAACACTCTTTCTGTAGAAACTGCAATTGGACATGCTAAGCGCTAAGAGGCCTACATTGGGAAAAAGAATATCTTCAAATAAAAACTACACAGATGCATTCTGTGAAACTTATTTCTGATCTGTAAATTCAGTTAACAGAGATAAAACATATTTTTGATTGAGCAGTTATGAAACACTCTTTTTGTAGAAAATGCAAGTGGAGATTCGGAGCGCTAAGAGGGTAATAGTGGAAAAAGGAATGTCTTCAAATATAAACTACACAGAATCATTCGGTGAAACTTCTTTCTGATCTGTGCATTCAGCTAACAGAGTTAAACCATACTTTTGATTGAGCAGATCTGAACACTCTTTCTGTAGAAAATGCAACTGGACATTTGGAGCGCTAAGAGCGTAGTAGTGGAAAAAGGAATATATTCAAATATAAACTACACAGAAGCATTCTGTGAAACTTCTTTCTGATCTAAGCATTCAGCTAACAGAGTTAAACCATACTTTTGATTGAGCAGTTTTGAAACACTCTGTCTGTAGAAAATGCAACTGGACATTCGTAGCGCTAAGTGGGTAATAGTGGAAAAAAGAATATGTTCAAATATAAACTACACAGAATCATTCTGTGAAACTTCTTTCTCTTCTGTGCATTCAACTAACAGAGTTGAACCTTACTTTTGATTGAGCCGTTCTGAAACACTCTTTCTGTAGAAACTGCAATTGGACATGCTAAGCGCTAAGAGGCCTACATTGGGAAAAAGAATATCTTCAAATAAAAACTACACAGATGCATTCTGTGAAACTTATTTCTGATCTGTAAATTTAGTTAACAGAGATAAAACATATTTTTGATTGAGCAGTTATGAAACACTCTTTTTGTAGAAAATGCAAGTGGAGATTCGGAGCGCTAAGAGGGTAATATTGGAAAAAGGAATGTCTTCAAATATAAACTACACAGAATCATTCGGTGAAACTTCTTTCTGATCTGAGCATTCAGCTAACAGAGTTAAACCATACTTTTGATTGAGCAGTTTTGAAACACTCTGTCTGTAGAAAATGCAACTGGACATTCGTAGCGCTAAGTGGGTAATAGTGGAAAAAAGAATATGTTCAAATATAAACTACACAGAAGCATTGTATGAAACTTCTTTCTGTTCTGTGCATTCAACTAACAGAGTTGAACCTTACTTTTGATTGAGCCTTTCTGAAACACTCTTTCTGTAGAAACTGCAATTGGACATTCTGAGCGCTAAGAGGCCTCTATTGGGAAAAATAATATCTTCAAATAAAAACAACACAAAAGCATTGTGTGAAACTTATTTCTGATATGTTCATTAAGCTAACAGAGTTAAACCATACTTTTGATTGCGCAGTTCTGAACACTCTTTCTGTAGAAAATGCAAGTGGACATTCGGA
The DNA here is from genome assembly GCF_028878055.3 of Symphalangus syndactylus. Classification (NCBI taxonomy): domain Eukaryota; kingdom Metazoa; phylum Chordata; class Mammalia; order Primates; family Hylobatidae; genus Symphalangus; species Symphalangus syndactylus. Next base: position 73,254,268 of record NC_072446.2, read on the forward strand.
GCGCTAAGAGGGTAATAGTGGAAAAAGGAATATATTCAAATATAAACTACACAGTAGCATTCTGTGAAAACTCTTACTGTTCTGTGCATTCAGCTAACAGAGTTGAACCTTACTTTTGATTGAGCCGTTCTGAAACACTCTTTCTGTAGAAACTGCAATTGGACATGCTAAGCGCTAAGAGGCCTACATTGGGAAAAAGAATATCTTCAAATAAAAACTACACAGATGCATTCTGTGAAACTTATTTCTGATCTGTAAATTCAGTTAACAGAGATAAAACATATTTTTGATTGAGCAGTTATGAAACCCTCTTTTTGTAGAAAATGCAATTGGAGATTCGGAGCGCTAAGAGGGTAATAGTGGAAAAAGGAATGTCTTCAAATATAAACTACACAGAATCATTCGGTGAAACTTCTTTCTGATCTGTGCATTCAGCTAACAGAGTTAAACCATACTTTTGATTGAGCAGATCTGAACACTCTTTCTGTAGAAAATGCAACTGGACATTTGGAGCGCTAAGAGCGTAGTAGTGGAAAAAGGAATATATTCAAATATAAACTACACAGAAGCATTCTGTGAAACTTCTTTCTGATCTAAGCATTCAGCTAACAGAGTTAAACCATACTTTTGATTGAGCAGTTTTGAAACACTCTGTCTGTAGAAAATGCAACTGGACATTCGTAGCGCTAAGTGGGTAATAGTGGAAAAAAGAATATGTTCAAATATAAACTACACAGAATCATTCTGTGAAACTTCTTTCTGTTCTGTGCATTCAACTAACAGAGTTGAACCTTACTTTTGATTGAGCCGTTCTGAAACACTCTTTCTGTAGAAACTGCAATTGGACATGCTAAGCGCTAAGAGGCCTACATTGGGAAAAAGAATATCTTCAAATAAAAACTACACAGATGCATTCTGTGAAACTTATTTCTGATCTGTAAATTTAGTTAACAGAGATAAAACATATTTTTGATTGAGCAGTTATGAAACACTCTTTTTGTAGAAAATGCAAGTGGAGATTCGGAGCGCTAAGAGGGTAATATTGGAAAAAGCAATGTCTTCAAATATAAACTACACAGAATCATTCGGTGAAACTTCTTTCTGATCTGTGCATTCAGCTAACAGAGTTAAACCATACTTTTGATTGAGCAGATCTGAACACTCTTTCTGTAGAAAATGCAACTGGACATTTGGAGCGCTAAGAGCGTAGTAGTGGAAAAAGGAATATATTCAAATATAAACTACACAGAAGCATTCTGTGAAACTTCTTTCTGATCTGAGCATTCAGCTAACAGAGTTAAACCATACTTTTGATTGAGCAGTTTTGAAACACTCTGTCTGTAGAAAATGCAACTGGACATTCGTAGCGCTAAGTGGGTAATAGTGGAAAAAAGAATATGTTCAAATATAAACTACACAGAAGCATTGTATGAAACTTTTTTCTGTTCTGTGCATTCAACTAACAGAGTTGAACCTTACTTTTGATTGAGCCGTTCTGAAACACTCTTTCTGTAGAAACTGCAATTGGACATTCTGAGCGCTAAGAGGCCTATATTGGGAAAAAGAATGTCTACAAATAAAAACTACACAGAAGAATTGTGTGAAACTTCTTTCTGTTCTGTTTGATCAACTAAAAGAGTTGAACCTTAGTTTTGATTGAGCCGTTCTGAAACACTCTTTCTGTAGAAAATGCAAGTGGAGATTCGGAGCGCTAAGAGGGTAATAGTGGAAAAAGGAATGTCTCCAAATATAAACTACACAGAATCATTCTGTGAAACTTCTTTCTGATCTGTGCATTCAGCTAACAGAGTTAAACCATACTTTTGATTGAGCAGATCTGAACACTCTTTCTGTAGAAAATGCAACTGGACATTTGGAGCGCTAAGAGAGTAGTAGTGCAAAAAGGAATATATTCAAATATAAACTACACAGAAGCATTCTGTGAAACTTCTTTCTGATCTGAGCATTCAGCTAACAGAGTTAAACCATACTTTTGATTGAGCAGTTTTGAAACACTCTGTCTGTAGAAAATGCAACTGGACATTCGTAGCGCTAAGTGGGTAATAGTGGAGAAAAGAATATGTTCAAATATAAACTACACAGAAGCATTGTATGAAACTTCTTTCTTTTCTGTGCATTCAACTAACAGAGTTGAACCTTACTTTTGATTGAGCCTTTCTGAAACACTCTTTCTGTAGAAATTGCAATTGGACATTCTGAGCGCTAAGAGGCCTCTATTGGGAAAAATAATATCTTCAAATAAAAACTACACAGAAGCATTGTGTGAAACTTATTTCTGATATGTTCATTAAGCTAACAGAGTTAAACCATACTTTTGATTGCGCAGTTCTGAACACTCTTTCTGTAGAAAATGCAAGTGGACATTCGGAGCGCTAAGAGGGTAATAGTGGAAAAAGGAATATATTCAAATATAAACTACACAGTAGCATTCTGTGAAAACTCTTTCTGTTCTGTGCATTCAGCTAACAGAGTTGAACCTTACTTTTGATTGAGCCGTTCTGAAACACTCTTTCTTTAGAAACTGCAATTGGACATGCTAAGCGCTAAGAGGCCTACATTGGGAAAAAGAATATCTTCAAATAAAAACTACACAGATGCATTCTGTGAAACTTATTTCTGATCTGTAAATTCAGTTAACAGAGATAAAACATATTTTTGATTGAGCAGTTATGAAACACTCTTTTTGTAGAAAATGCAAGTGGAGATTCGGAGCGCTAAGAGGGTAATAGTGGAAAAAGGAATGTCTTCAAATATAAACTACACAGAATCATTCGGTGAAACTTCTTTCTGATCTGTGCATTCAGCTCACAGAGTTAAACCATACTTTTGATTGAGCAGATCTGAACACTCTTTCTCTAGAAAATGCAACTGGACATTTGGAGCGCTAAGAGCGTAGTAGTGGAAAAAGGAATATATTCAAATATAAACTACACAGAAGCATTCTGTGAAACTCCTTTCGGATCTGAGCATTCAGCTGACAGAGTTAAACCATACTTTTGATTGAGCAGTTTTGAAACACTCTGTCTGTAGAAAATGCAACTGGACATTCGTAGCGCTAAGTGGGTAATAGTGGAAAAAAGAATATGTTCAAATATAAACTACACAGAAGCATTCTGTGAAACTTCTTTCTGTTCTGTGCATTCAACTAACAGAGTTGAACCTTAATTTTGATTGAGCCGTTCTGAAACACTCTTTCTGTAGAAACTGCAATTGGACATTCTGAGCGCTAAGAGGCCTATATTGGGAAAAAGAATGTCTACAAATAAAAACTACACAGAAGAATTGTGTGAAACATCTTTCTGTTCTGTTTGTTCAAATAAAAGAGTTGAACATTTGTTTTGATTCAGCCTTTCTGAAACACTATTTCTGTAGAAAATGCAAGTGGAGATTCGGAGCGCTAAGAGGGTAATAGTGGAAAAAGGAATGTCTCCAAATATAAACTACACAGAATCATTCTGTGAAACTTCTTTCTGATCTGTGCATTCAGCTAACACAGTTAAACCATACTTTTGATTGAGCAGATCTGAACACTCTTTCTGTAGAAAATGCAACTGGACATTTGGAGCGCTAAGAGAGTAGTAGTGGAAAAAGGAATATATTCAAATATAAACTACACAGAAGCATTCTGTGAAACTTCTTTCTGATCTGAGCATTCAGCTAACAGAGTTAAACCATACTTTTGATTGAGCAGTTTTGAAACACTCTGTCTGTAGAAAATGCAACTGGACATTCGTAGCGCTAAGTGGGTAATAGTGGAGAAAAGAATATGTTCAAATATAAACTACACAGAAGCATTGTATGAAACTTCTTTCTGTTCTGTGCATTCAACTAACAGAGTTGAACCTTACTTTTGATTGAGCCGTTCTGAAACACTCTTTCTGTAGAAACTGCAATTGGACATTCTGAGCGCTAAGAGGCCTCTATTGGGAAAAATAATATCTTCAAATAAAAATTACACAGAAGCATTGTGTGAAACTTATTTCTGATATGTTCATTAAGCTAACAGAGTTAAACCATACTTTTGATTGCGCAGTTCTGAACACTCTTTCTGTAGAAAATGCAAGTGGACATTCGGAGCGCTAAGAGGGTAATAGTGGAAAAAGGAATATATTCAAATATAAACTACACAGTAGCATTCTGTGAAAAGTCTTACTGTTCTGTGCATTCAGATAACGGAGTTGAACCTTACTTTTGATTGAGCCGTTCTGAAACACTCTTTCTGTAGAAACTGCAATTGGACATGCTAAGCGCTAAGAGGCCTACATTGGGAAAAAGAATATCTTCAAATAAAAACTACACAGATGCATTCTGTGAAACTTATTTCTGATCTGAAAATTCAGTTAACAGAGATAAAACATATTTTTGATTGAGCAGTTATGAAACACTCTTTTTGTAGAAAATGCAAGTGGAGATTCGGAGTGCTAAGATTGTAATAGTGGAGAAAGGAATGTCTTCAAATATAAACTACACAGAATCATTCGGTGAAACTTCTTTCTGATCTGTGCATTCAGCTAACAGAGTTAAACCATACTTTTGATTGAGCAGATCTGAACATTCTTTCTGTAGAAAATGCAACTGGACATTTGGAGCACTAAGAGCGTAGTAGTGGAAAAAGGAATATATTCAAATATAAACTACACAGAAGCATTCTGTGAAACTTCTTTCTGATCTGAGCATTCAGCTAACAGAGTTAAACCATACTTTTCACTGAGCAGTTTTGAAACACTCTGTCTGTAGAAAATGCAACTGGACATTCGTAGCGCTAAGTGGGTAATAGTCAAAAAAGAATATGTTCAAATATAAACTACACAGAAGCATTGTATGAAACTTCTTTCTGTTCTGTGCATTCAACTAACAGAGTTGAACCTTACTTTTGATTGAGCCGTTCTGAAACACTCTTTCTGTAGAAACTGAAATTGGACATTCTGAGCGCTAAGAGGCCTATATTGGGAAAAAGAATGTCTACAAATAAAAACTACACAGAAGAATTGTGTGAAACTTCTTTCTGTTCTGTTTGTTCAACTAAAAGAGTTGAACCTTAGTTTTGATTGAGCCGTTCTGAAACAGTCTTTCTGTAGAAAATGCAAGTGGAGATTCGGAGCGCTAAGAGGGTAATAGTGGAAAAAGGAATGTCTCCAAATATAAACTAAACAGAATCATTCTGTGAAACTTAAATCTGATCTGTGCATTCAGCTGACAGTGTTAAACCATACTTTTGATTGAGCAGATGTGAACACTCTTTCTGTAGAAAATGCAACAGGACATTTGGAGCGCTAAGAGAGTAGTAGTGGAAAAAGGAATATATTCAAATATAAACTACACAGAAGCATTCTGTGAAACTTCTTTCTGATCTGAGCATTCAGCTAACAGATTTAAACCATAATTTTGATTGAGCAGTTTTGAAACACTCTGTCTGTAGAAAATGCAACTGGACATTCGTAGCGCTAAGTGGGTAATAGTGGAAAAAAGAGTATGTTCAAATATAAACTACACAGAAGCATTGTATGAAACTTCTTTCTGTTCTGTGCATTCAACTAACAGAGTTGAACCTTAGTTTTGATTGAGCCTTTCTGAAACACTCTTTCTGTAGAAACTGCAAATGGACATTCTGAGCGCTAAGAGGCCTCTATTGGGAAAAATAATATCTTCAAATAAAAACTACATAGAAGCATTGTGTGAAACTTATTTCTGATATGTTCATTAAGCTAACAGATTTAAACCATACTTTTGATTGCGCAGTTCTGAACACTCTTTCTGTAGAAAATGCAAGTGGACATTCGGAGCGCTAAGAGGGTAATAGTGGAAAAAGGAATATATTCAAATATAAACTACACAATAGCATTCTGTGAAAATTCTTTCTGTTCTGTGCATTCAACTAACAGAGTTGAACCTTACTTTTGATTGAGCCGTTCTGAAACACTCTTTCTGTAGAAACTGCAATTGGACATGCTAAGCGCTAAGAGGCCTACATTGGGAAAAAGAATATCTTCAAATAAAAACTACACAGATGCATTCTGTGAAACTTATTTCTGATCTGTAAATTCAGTTAACAGAGATAAAACATATTTTTGATTGAGCAGTTATGAAACACTCTTTTTGTAGAAAATGCAAGTGGAGATTCGGAGCGCTAAGAGGGTAATAGTGGAAAAAGGAATGTCTTCAAATATAAACTACACAGAATCATTCGGTGAAACTTCTTTCTGATCTGTGCATTCAGCTAACAGAATTAAACCATACTTTTGATTGAGCAGATCTGAACACTCTTTCTGTAGAAAATGCAACTGGACATTTGGAGCGATAAGAGCGTAGTAGTGGAAAAAGGAATATATTCAAATATAAACGACACAGAAGCATTCTGTGAAACTTCTTTCTGATCTGAGCATTCAGCTAACAGAGTTAAACCATACTTTTGATTGAGCAGTTTTGACACACTCTGTCTGTAGAAAATGCAACTGGACATTCGTAGCGCTAAGTGGGTTATAGTGGAAAAAAGAATATGTTCAAATATGAACTACACAGTAGCATTGTATGAAACTTCTTTCTGTTCTGTGCATTCAACTAACAGAGTTGAACCTTACTTTTGATTGAGCCGTTCTGAAACACTCTTTCTGTAGAAACTGCAATTGGACATTCTGAGCGCTAAGAGGCCTATATTGGGAAAAAGAATGTCTACAAATAAAAACTACACAGAAGAATTGTGTGAAACTTCTTTCTGTTCTGTTTGATCAACTAAAAGAGTTGAACCTTAGTTTTGATTGAGCCGTTCTGAAACACTCTTTCTGTAGAAAATGCAAGTGGAGATTCGGAGCGCTAAGAGGGTAATAGTGGAAAAAGGAATGTCTCCAAATATAAACTACACAGAAACATTCTGTGAAACTTCTTTCTGATCTGTGCATTCAGCTAACAGAGTTAAACCATACTTTTGATTGAGCAGATCTGAACACTCTTTCTGTAGAAAATGCAACTGGACATTTGGAGCGCTAAGAGAGTAGTAGTGCAAAAAGGAATATATTCAAATATAAACTACACAGAAGCATTCTGTGAAACTTCTTTCTGATCTGAGCATTCAGCTAACAGAGTTAAACCATACTTTTGATTGAGCAGTTTTGAAACACTCTGTCTGTAGAAAATGCAACTGGACATTCGTAGCGCTAAGTGGGTAATAGTGGAGAAAATAATATGTTCAAATATAAACTACACAGAAGCATTGTATGAAACTTCTTTCTGTTCTGTGCATTCAACTAACAGAGTTGAACCTTACTTTTGATTGAGCCTTTCTGAAACACTCTTTCTGTAGTAATTGCAATTGGACATTCTGAGCGCTAAGAGGCCTCTATTGGGAAAAATAATATCTTCAAATAAAAACTACACAGAAGCATTGTGTGAAACTTATTTCTGATATGTTCATTAAGCTAACAGAGTTAAACCATACTTTTGATTGCGCAGTTCTGAACACTCTTTCTGTAGAAAATGCAAGTGGACATTCGGAGCGCTAAGAGGGTAATAGTGGAAAAAGGAATATATTCAAATATAAACTACACAGTAGCATTCTGTGAAAACTCTTTCTGTTCTGTGCATTCAGCTAACAGAGTTGAACCTTACTTTTGATTGAGCCGTTCTGAAACACTCTTTCTTTAGAAACTGCAATTGGACATGCTAAGCGCTGAGAGGCCTACATTGGGAAAAAAAATATCTTCAAATAAAAACTACACAGATGCATTCTGTGAAACTTATTTCTGATCTGTAAATTCAGTTAACAGAGATAAAACATATTTTTGATTGAGCAGTTATGAAACACTCTTTTTGTAGAAAATGCAAGTGGAGATTCGGAGCGCTAAGAGGGTAATAGTGGAAAATGGAATGTCTTCAAATATAAACTACACAGAATCATTCGGTGAAACTTCTTTCTGATCTGTGCATTCAGCTCACAGAGTTAAACCATACTTTTGATTGAGCAGATCTGAACACTCTTTCTCTAGAAAATGCAACTGGACATTTGGAGCGCTAAGAGCGTAGTAGTGGAAAAAGGAATATATTCAAATATAAACTACACAGAAGCATTCTGTGAAACTTCTTTCGGATCTGAGCATTCAGCTGACAGAGTTAAACCATACTTTTGATTGAGCAGTTTTGAAACACTCTGTCTGTAGAAAATGCAACTGGACATTCGTAGCGCTAAGTGGGTAATAGTGGAAAAAAGAATATGTTCAAATATAAACTACACAGAAGCATTCTGTGAAACTTCTTTCTGTTCTGTGCATTCAACTAACAGAGTTGAACCTTAATTTTGATTGAGCCGTTCTGAAACACTCTTTCTGTAGAAACTGCAATTGGACATTCTGAGCGCTAAGAGGCCTATATTGGGAAAAAGAATGTCTACAAATAAAAACTACACAGAAGAATTGTGTGAAACATCTTTCTGTTCTGTTTGTTCAAATAAAAGAGTTGAACATTTGTTTTGATTCAGCCGTTCTGAAACACTATTTCTGTAGAAAATGCAAGTGGAGATTCGGAGCGCTAAGAGGGTAATAGTGGGAAAAGGAATGTCTCCAAATATAAACTACACAGAATCATTCTGTGAAACTTCTTTCTGATCTGTGCATTCAGCTAACACAGTTAAACCATACTTTTGATTGAGCAGATCTGAACACTCTTTCTGTAGAAAATGCAACTGGACATTTGGAGCGCTAAGAGAGTAGTAGTGGAAAAAGGAATATATTCAAATATAAACTACACAGAAGCATTCTGTGAAACTTCTTTCTGATCTGAGCATTCAGCTAACAGAGTTAAACCATACTTTTGATTGAGCAGTTTTGAAACACTCTGTCTGTAGAAAATGCAACTGGACATTCGTAGCGCTAAGTGGGTAATAGTGGAGAAAAGAATATGTTCAAATATAAACTACACAGAAGCATTGTATGAAACTTCTTTCTGTTCTGTGCATTCAACTAACAGAGTTGAACCTTACTTTTGATTGAGCCGTTCTGAAACACTCTTTCTGTAGAAACTGCAATTGGACATTCTGAGCGCTAAGAGGCCTCTATTGGGAAAAATAATATCTTCAAATAAAAATTACACAGAAGCATTGTGTGAAACTTATTTCTGATATGTTCATTAAGCTAACAGAGTTAAACCATACTTTTGATTGCGCAGTTCTGAACACTCTTTCTGTAGAAAATGCAAGTGGACATTCGGAGCGCTAAGAGGCTAATAGTGGAAAAAGGAATATATTCAAATATAAACTACACAGTAGCATTCTGTGAAAAGTCTTACTGTTCTGTGCATTCAGATAACGGAGTTGAACCTTACTTTTGATTGAGCCGTTCTGAAACACTCTTTCTGTAGAAACTGCAATTGGACATGCTAAGCGCTAAGAGGCCTACATTGGGAAAAAGAATATCTTCAAATAAAAACTACACAGATGCATTCTGTGAAACTTATTTCTGATCTGAAAATTCAGTTAACAGAGATAAAACATATTTTTGATTGAGCAGTTATGAAACACTCTTTTTGTAGAAAATGCAAGTGGAGATTCGGAGTGCTAAGGTTGTAATAGTGGAGAAAGGAATGTCTTCAAATATAAACTACACAGAATCATTCGGTGAAACTTCTTTCTGATCTGTGCATTCAGCTAACAGAGTTAAACCATACTTTTGATTGAGCAGATCTGAACATTCTTTCTGTAGAAAATGCAACTGGACATTTGGAGCACTAAGAGCGTAGTAGTGGAAAAAGGAATATATTCAAATATAAACTACACAGAAGCATTCTGTGAAACTTCTTTCTGATCTGAGCATTCAGCTAACAGAGTTAAACCATACTTTTCACTGAGCAGTTTTGAAACAGTCTGTCTGTAGAAAATGCAACTGGACATTCGTAGCGCTAAGTGGGTAATAGTCAAAAAAGAATATGTTCAAATATAAACTACACAGAAACATTGTATGAAACTTCTTTCTGTTCTGTGCATTCAACTAACAGAGTTGAACCTTACTTTTGATTGAGCCGTTCTGAAACACTCTTTCTTTAGAAACTGAAATTGGACATTCTGAGCGCTAAGAGGCCTATATTGGGAAAAAGAATGTCTACAAATAAAAACTACACAGAAGAATTGTGTGAAACTTCTTTCTGTTCTGTTTGTTCAACTAAAAGAGTTGAACCTTAGTTTTGATTGAGCCGTTCTGAATCACTCTTTCTGTAGAAAATGCAAGTGGAGATTCGGAGCGCTAAGAGGGTAATAGTGGAAAAAGGAATGTCTCCAAATATAAACTAAACAGAATCATTCTGTGAAACTTAAATCTGATCTGTGCATTCAGCTGACAGTGTTAAACCATACTTTTGATTGAGCAGATGTGAACACTCTTTCTGTAGAAAATGCAACAGTACATTTGGAGCGCTAAGAGAGTAGTAGTGGAAAAAGGAATATATTCAAATATAAACTACACAGAAGCATTCTGTGAAACTTCTTTCTGATCTGAGCATTCAGCTAACAGATTTAAACCATAATTTTGATTGAGCAGTTTTGAAACACTCTGTCTGTAGAAAATGCAACTGGACATTCGTAGCGCTAAGTGGGTAATAGTGGAAAAAAAGTATGTTCAAATATAAACTACACAGAAGCATTGTATGAAACTTCTTTCTGTTCTGTGCATTCAACTAACAGAGTTGAACCTTAGTTTTGATTGAGCCTTTCTGAAACACTCTTTCTGTAGAAACTGCAAATGGACATTCTGAGCGCTAAGAGGCCTCTATTGGGAAAAATAATATCTTCAAATAAAAACTACATAGAAGCATTGTGTGAAACTTATTTCTGATATGTTCATTAAGCTAACAGATTTAAACCATACTTTTGATTGCGCAGTTCTGAACACTCTTTCTGTAGAAAATGCAAGTGGACATTCGGAGCGCTAAGAGGGTAATAGTGGAAAAAGGAATATATTCAAATATAAACTACACAATAGCATTCTGTGAAAATTCTTTCTGTTCTGTGCATTCAACTAACAGAGTTGAACCTTACTTTTGATTGAGCCGTTCTGAAACACTCTTTCTGTAGAAACTGCAATTGGACATGCTAAGCGCTAAGAGGCCTACATTGGGAAAAAGAATATCTTCAAATAAAAACTACACAGATGCATTCTGTGAAACTTATTTCTGATCTGTAAATTCAGTTAACAGAGATAAAACATATTTTTGATTGAGCAGTTATGAAACACTCTTTTTGTAGAAAATGCAAGTGGAGATTCGGAGCGCTAAGAGGGTAATAGTGGAAAAAGGAATGTCTTCAAATATAAACTACACAGAATCATTCGGTGAAACTTCTTTCTGATCTGTGCATTCAGCTAACAGAATTAAACCATACTTTTGATTGAGCAGATCTGAACACTCTTTCTGTAGAAAATGCAACTGGACATTTGGAGCGCTAAGAGCGTAGTAGTGGAAAAAGGAATATATTCAAATATAAACGACACAGAAGCATTCTGTGAAACTTCTTTCTGATCTGAGCATTCAGCTAACAGAGTTAAACCATACTTTTGATTGAGCAGTTTTGAAACACTCTGTCTGTAGAAAATGCAACTGGACATTCGTAGCGCTAAGTGGGTTATAGTGGAAAAAAGAATATGTTCAAATATGAACTACACAGTAGCATTGTATGAAACTTCTTTCTGTTCTGTGCATTCTACTAACAGAATTGAACCTTACTTTTGATTGAGCCGTTCTGAAACACTCTTTCTGTAGAAACTGCAATTGGACATTCTGAGCGCTAAGAGGCCTATATTGGGAAAACGAATGTCTACAAATAAAAACTACACAGAAGAATTGTGTGAAACTTCTTTCTGTTCTGTTTGTTCAACTAAAAGAGTTGAACCTTAGTTTTGATTGAGCCGTTCTGAAACACTCTTTCTGTAGAAAATGCAAGTGGAGATTCGGAGCGCTAAGAGGGTAATAGTGGAAAAAGAATGTCTCCAAATATAAACTACACAGAATCATTCTGTGAAACTTCTTTCTGATCTGAGCATTCAGCTAACAGAGTTAAACCATACTTTTGATTGAGCAGTTTTGAAACACTCTGTCTGTAGAAAATGCAACTGGACATTCGTAGCGCTAATTGGGAAATAGTGGAAAAAAGGGTATGTTCAAATATAAACTACACAGAAGCATTGTATGAAACTTCTTTGTGTTCTGTGCATTCAACTAACAGAGTTGAACCTTACTTTTGATTGAGCCTTTCTGAAACACTCTTTCTGTAGAAACTGCAATTGGACATTCTGAGCGCTAAGAGGCCTCTATTGGGAAAAATAATATCTTCAAATAAAAACTACACAGAAGCATTGTGTGAAACTTATTTCTGATATGTTCATTAAGCTAACAGAGTTATACCATACTTTGGATTGCGCAGTTCTGAAAACTCTTTCTGTAGAAAATGCAAGTGGACATTCGGAGCGCTAAGAGGGTAATAGTGGAAAAAGGAATATATTCAAATATAAACTACACAGTAGCATTCTGTGAAAATACTTTCTGTTCTGTGCATTCAACTAACAGAGTTGAACCTTACTTTTGATTGAGCCGTTCTGAAACACTCTTTCTGTAGAAACTGCAATTGGACATGCTAAGCGCTAAGAGGCCTACATTGGGAAAAAGAATATCTTCAAATAAAAACTACACAGATGCATTCTGTAAAACTTATTTCTGATCTGTAAATTCAGTTAACAGAGATAAAACATATTTTTGATTGAGCAGTTATGAAACACTCTTTTTGTAGAAAATGCAAGTGGAGATTCGGAGCGCTAAGAGGGTAATAGTGGAAAAAGGAATGTCTTCAAATATAAACTACACAGAATCATTCGGTGAAACTTCTTTCTGATCTGTGCATTCAGCTAACAGAGTTAAACCATACTTTTGATTGAGCAGATCTGAACACACTTTCTGTAGAAAATGCAACTGGACATTTGGAGCGCTAAGAGCGTAGTAGTGGAAAAAGGAATATATTCAAATACAAACTACACAGAAGCATTCTGTGAAACTTCTTTCTGATCTGAGCATTCAGCTAACAGAGTTAAACCATACTTTTGATTGAGCAGTTTTGAAACACTCTGTCTGTAGAAAATGCAACTGGACACTCGTAGCGCTAAGTGGGTAATAGTGGAAAAAAGTATATGTTCAAATATAAACTACACGGAAGCATTCTGTGAAACTTCTTTCTGTTCTGTGCATTCAACTAACAGAGTTGAACCTTACTTTTGATTGAGCCGTTCTGAAACACTCTTTCTGTAGAAACTGCAATTGGACATTCTGAGCGCTAAGAGGCCTATATTGGGAAAAAGAATGTCTACAAATAAAAACTACACAGAAGAATTGTGTGAAACTTCTTTCTGTTCTGTTTGTTCAAATAAAAGAGTTGAACCTTTGTTTTGATTGAGCCGTTGTGAAACACTCTTTCTGTAGAAAATGCAATTGGAGTTTCGGAGCGCTAAGAGGGTAATAGTGGAAAAAGGAATGTCTCCAAATATAAACTACACAGAATCATTCTGTGAAACTTCTTTCTGATCTGTGCATTCAGCTAACAGAGTTAAACCATACTTTTGATTGAGCAGATCTGAACACTCTTTCTGTAGAAAATGCAACTGGACATTTGGAGCGCTAAGAGAGTAGTAGTGGAAAAAGGAATATATTCAAATATAAACTACACAGAAGCATTCTGTGAAACTTCTTTCTGATCTGAGCATTCAGCTAACAGAGTTAAACCATACTTTTGATTGAGCAGTTTTGAAACACTCTGTCTGTAGAAAATGCAACTGGACATTCGTAGCGCTAAGTGGGTAATAGTGGAAAAAAGAGTATGTTCAAATATAAACTACACAGAAGCATTGTATGAAACTTCTTTCTGTTCTGTGCATTCAACTAACAGAGTTGAACCTTACTTTTGATTGAGCCGTTCTGAAACACTCTTTCTGTAGAAACTGCAATTGGACATTCTGAGCGCTAAGAGGCCTCTATTGGGAAAAATAATATCTTCAAATAAAAACTACACAGAAGCATTTTGTGAAACTTATTTCTGATATGTTCATTAAGCTAACAGAGTTATACCATACTTTGGATTGCGCAGTTCTGAAAACTCTTTCTGTAGAAAATGCAAGTGGACATTCAGAGCGCTAAGAGGGTAATAGTGGAAAAAGGAATATATTCAAATATAAACTACACAGTAGCATTCTGTGAAAATTCTTTCTGTTCTGTGCATTCAACTAACAGAGTTGAACCTTACTTTTGATTGAGCCGTTCTGAAACACTCTTTCTGTAGAAACTGCAATTGGACATGCTAAGCGCTAAGAGGCCTACATTGGGAAAAAGAATATCTTCAAATAAAAACTACACAGATGCATTCTGTAAAACTTATTTCTGATCTGTAAATTCAGTTAACAGAGATAAAACATATTTTTGATTGAGCAGTTATGAAACACTCTTTTTGTAGAAAATGCAAGTGGAGATTCGGAGCGCTAAGAGGGTAATAGTGGAAAAAGGAATGTCTTCAAATATAAACTACACAGAATCATTCGGTGAAACTTCTTTCTGATCTGTGCATTCAGCTAACAGAGTTAAACCATACTTTTGATTGAGCAGATCTGAACACACTTTCTGTAGAAAATGCAACTGGACATTTGGAGCGCTAAGAGCGTAGTAGTGGAAAAAGGAATATATTCAAATACAAACTACACAGAAGCATTCTGTGAAACTTCTTTCTGATCTGAGCATTCAGCTAACAGAGTTAAACCATACTTTTGATTGAGCAGTTTTGAAACACTCTGTCTGTAGAAAATGCAACTGGACACTCGTAGCGCTAAGTGGGTAATAGTGGAAAAAAGTATATGTTCAAATATAAACTACACAGAAGCATTCTGTGAAACTTCTTTCTGTTCTGTGCATTCAACTAACAGAGTTGAACCTTACTTTTGATTGAGCCGTTCTGAAACACTCTTTCTGTAGAAACTGCAATTGGACATTCTGAGCGCTAAGAGGCCTATATTGGGAAAAAGAATGTCTACAAATAAAAACTACACAGAAGAATTGTGTGAAACTTCTTTCTGTTCTGTTTGTTCAAATAAAAGAGTTGAACCTTTGTTTTGATTGAGCCGTTGTGAAACACTCTTTCTGTAGAAAATGCAATTGGAGTTTCGGAGCGCTAAGAGGGTAATAGTGGAAAAAGGAATGTCTCCAAATATAAACTACACAGAATCATTCTGTGAAACTTCTTTCTGATCTGTGCATTCAGCTAACAGAGTTAAACCATACTTTTGATTGAGCAGATCTGAACACTCTTTCTGTAGAAAATGCAACTGGACATTTGGAGCGCTAAGAGAGTAGTAGTGGAAAAAGGAATATATTCAAATATAAACTACACAGAAGCATTCTGTGAAACTTCTTTCTGATCTGAGCATTCAGCTAACAGAGTTAAACCATACTTTTGATTGAGCAGTTTTGAAACACTCTGTCTGTAGAAAATGCAACTGGACATTCATAGCGCTAAGTGGGTAATAGTGGAAAAAAGAGTATGTTCAAATATAAACTACACAGAAGCATTGTATGAAACACCTTTCTGTTCTATGCATTCAACTAACAGAGTTGAACCTTACTTTTGATTGAGCCTTTCTGAAACACTCTTTCTGTAGAAACTGCAATTGGACATTCTGAGCGCTAAGAGGCATCTATTGGGAAAAATAATATCTTCAAATAAAAACTACACAGAAGCATTGTGTGAAACTTATTTCTGATATGTTCATTAAGCTAACAGAGTTAAAACATACTTTTGATTGCGCAGTTCTGAACACTCTTTCTGTAGAAAATGCAAGTGGACATTCGGAGCGCTAAGAGGGTAATAGTGGAAAAAGGAATATATTCAAATATAAACTACACAGTAGCATTCTGTGAAAATTCTTTCTGTTCTGTGCATTCAACTAACAGAGTTGAACCTTACTTTTGATTGAGCCGTTCTGAAACACTCTTTCTGTAGAAACTGCAATTGGACATGCTAAGCGCTAAGAGGCCTACATTGGGAAAAAGAATATCTTCAAATAAAAACTACACAGATGCATTCTGTGAAACTTATTTCTGATCTGTAAATTCAGTTAACAGAGATAAAACATATTTTTGATTGAGCAGTTATGAAACACGCTTTTTGTAGAAAATGCAAGTGGAGATACGGAGCGCTAAGAGGGTAATAGTGGAAAAAGGAATGTCTTCAAATATAAACTACACAGAATCATTCGGTGAAACTTCTTTCTGATCTGTGCATTCAGCTAACAGTGTTAAACCATGCCTTTGATTGAGCAGATCTGAACACTCTTTCTGTAGAAAATGCAACTGGACATTTGGAGCGCTAAGAGTGTAGTAGTGGAAAAAGGAATATATTCAAATATAAACCACACAGAAGCATTCTGTGAAACTTCTTTCTGATCTGAGCATTCAGCTAACAGAGTTAAACCATACTTTTGATTGAGCAGTTTTGAAACACTCTGTCTGTAGAAAATGCAACTGGACATTCGTAGCGCTAACTGGGTAATAGTGGAAAAAAGAATATGTTCAAATATGAACTACACAGAAGCATTGTATGAAACTTCTTTCTGTTCTGTGCATTCAACTAACAGAGTTGAACCTTACTTTTGATTGAGCCGTTCTGAAGCACTCTTTCTGTAGAAACTGCAATTGGACATTCTGAGCGCTAAGAGGCCTATATTGCGAAAAAGAATGTCTACAAATAAAAACTACACAGAAGAATTGTGTGAAACTTCTTTCTGTTCTGTTTTTCAACTAAAAGAGTTGAACCTTAGTTTTGATAGAGCCGTTCTGAAACACTCTTTCTGTAGAAAATGCAAGTGGAGATTCGGAGCGCTAAGAGGGTAATAGTGGAAAAAGGAACGTCTCCAAATATAAACTACACAGAATCATTCTGTGAAACTTCTTTCTGATCTCTGCATTCAGCTAACAGTGTTAAACCATACTTTTGATTGAGCAGATCTGAACACTCTTTCTGTAGAAAATGCAACTGGACATTTGGAGTGCTAAGAGAGTAGTAGTGGAAAAAGGAATATATTCAAATATAAACTACACAGAAGCATTCTGTGAAACTTCTTTCTGATCTGAGCATTCAGCTAATAGAGTTAAACCATACTTTTGATTGAGCAGTTTTGAAACACTCTGTCTGTAGAAAATGCAACTGGACATTCGTAGCGCTAAGTGGGTAATAGTGGAAAAAAGAGTATGTTCAAATATAAACTACACAGAAGCATTGTATGAAACTTCTTTCTGTTCTGTGCATTCAACTAACAGAGTTGAACCTTACTTTTGATTGAGCCTTTCTGAAACACTCTTTCTGTAGAAACTGCAAATGGACATTCTGAGCGCTAAGAGGCCTCTATTGGGAAAAATAATATCTTCAAATAAAAACTACATAGAAGCATTGTGTGAAACTTATTTCTGATATGTTCATTAAGCTAACAGATTTAAACCATACTTTTGATTGCGCAGTTCTGAACACTCTTTCTGTAGAAAATGCAAGTGGACATTCGGAGCGCTAAGAGGGTAATAGTGGAAAAAGGAATATATTCAAATATAAACTACACAGTAGCATTCTGTGAAAATTCTTTCTGTTCTGTGCATTCAACTAACAGAGTTGAACCTTACTTTTGATTGAGCCGTTCTGAAACACTCTTTCTGTAGAAACTGCAATTGGACATGCTAAGCGCTAAGAGGCCTACATTGGGAAAAAGAATATCTTCAAATAAAAACTACACAGATGCATTCTGTGAAACTTATTTCTGATCTGTAAATTCAGTTAACAGAGATAAAACATATTTTTGATTGAGCAGTTATGAAACACTCTTTTTGTAGAAAATGCAAGTGGAGATTCGGAGCGCTAAGAGGGTAATAGTGGAAAAAGGAATGTCTTCAAATATAAACTACACAGAATCATTTGGTGAAACTTCTTTCTGATCTGTGCATTCAGCTAACAGAATTAAACCATACTTTTGATTGAGCAGATCTGAACACTCTTTCTGTAGAAAATGCAACTGGACATTTGGAGCGCTAAGAGCGTAGTAGTGGAATAAGGAATATATTCAAATATAAACGACACAGAAGCATTCTGTGAAACTTCTTTCTGATCTGAGCATTCAGCTAACAGAGTTAAACCATACTTTTGATTGAGCAGTTTTGAAACACTCTGTCTGTAGAAAATGCAACTGGACATTCGTAGCGCTAAGTGGGTTGTAGTGGAAAAAAGAATATGTTCAAATATGAACTACACAGAAGCATTGTATGAAACTTCTTTCTGTTCTGTGCATTCTACTAACAGAATTGAACCTTACTTTTGATTGAGCCGTTCTGAAACACTCTTTCTGTAGAAACTGCAATTGGACATTCTGAGCGCTAAGAGGCCTATATTGGGAAAACGAATGTCTACAAATAAAAACTACACAGAAGAATTGTGTGAAACTTCTTTCTGTTCTGTTTGTTCAACTAAAAGAGTTGAACCTTAGTTTTGATTGAGCCGTTCTGAAACACTCTTTCTGTAGAAAATGCAAGTGGAGATTCGGAGCGCTAAGAGGGTAATAGTGGAAAAAGAATGTCTCCAAATATAAACTACACAGAATCATTCTGTGAAACTTCTTTCTGATCTGTGCATTCAGCTAACAGAGTTAAACCATACTTTTGATTGAGCAGATCTGAACACTCTTTCTGTAGAAAATGCAACTGGACATTTGGAGCGCTAAGAGAGTAGTAGTGGAAAAAGGAATATATTCAAATATAAACTACACAGAAGCATTCTGTGAAACTTCTTTCTGATCTGAGCATTCAGCTAACAGAGTTAAACCATACTTTTGATTGAGCAGTTTTGAAACACTCTGTCTGTAGAAAATGCAACTGGACATTCGTAGCGCTAAGTGGGTAATAGTGGAAAAAAGAGTATGTTCAAATATAAACTACACAGAAGCATTGTATGAAACTTCTTTGTGTTCTGTGCATTCAACTAACAGAGTTGAACCTTACTTTTGATTGAGCCTTTCTGAAACACTCTTTCTGTAGAAACTGCAATTGGACATTCTGAGCGCTAAGAGGCCTCTATTGGGAAAAATAATATCTTCAAATAAAAACTACACTGAAGCATTTTGTGAAACTTATTTCTGATATGTTCATTAAGCTAACAGAGTTATACCATACTTTGGATTGCGCAGTTCTGAAAACTCTTTCTGTAGAAAATGCAAGTGGACATTCAGAGCGCTAAGAGGGTAATAGTGGAAAAAGGAATATATTCAAATATAAACTACACAGTAGCATTCTGTGAAAATTCTTTCTGTTCTGTGCATTCAACTAACAGAGTTGAACCTTACTTTTGATTGAGCCGTTCTGAAACACTCTTTCTGTAGAAACTGCAATTGGACATGTTAAGCGCTAAGAGGCCTACATTGGGAAAAAGAATATCTTCAAATAAAAACTACACAGATGCATTCTGTGAAACTTATTTCTGATCTGTAAATTCAGTTAACAGAGATAAAACATATTTTTGATTGAGCAGTTATGAAACACTCTTTTTGTAGAAAATGCAAGTGGAGATTCGGAGCGCTAAGAGGGTAATAGTGGAAAAAGGAATGTCTTCAAATATAAACTACACAGAATCATTCGGTGAAACTTCTTTCTGATCAGTGCATTCAGCTAACAGAATTAAACCATACTTTTGATTGAGCAGATCTGAACACTCTTTCTGTAGAAAATGCAACTGGACATTTGGAGCGCTAAGAGCGTAGTAGTGGAAAAAGGAATATATTCAAATATAAACGACACAGAAGCATTCTGTGAAACTTCTTTCTGATCTGAGCATTCAGCTAACAGAGTTAAACCATACTTTTGATTGAGCAGTTTTGAAACACTCTGTCTGTAGAAAATGCAACTGGACATTCGTAGCGCTAACTGGGTAATAGTGGAAAAAAGAATATGTTCAAATATGAACTACACAGAAGCATTGTATGAAACTTCTTTCTGTTCTGTGCATTCAACTAACAGAGTTGAACCTTACTTTTGATTGAGCCGTTCTGAAACACTCTTTCTGTAGAAACTGCAATTGGACATTCTGAGCGCTAAGAGGCCTATATTGGGAAAAAGAATGTCTACAAATAAAAACTACACAGAAGAATTGTGTGAAACTTCTTTCTGTTCTGTTTGTTCAAATAAAAGAGTTGAACCTTTGTTTTGATTGAGCCGTTCTGAAACACTCTTTCTGTAGAAAATGCAATTGGAGATTCGGAGCGCTAAGAGGGTAATAGTGGAAAAAGGAATGTCTCCAAATATAAACTACACAGAATCATTCGGTGAAACTTCTTTCTGATCTGTGCATTCAGCTAACAGAGTTAAACCATACTTTTGATTGAGCAGATCTGAACACTCTTTCTGTAGAAAATGCAACTGGACATTTGGAGCGCTAAGAGAGTAGTAGTGGAAAAAGGAATATATTCAAATATAAACTACACAGAAGCATTCTGTGAAACTTCTTTCTGATCTGAGCATTCAGCTAACAGAGTTAAACCATACTTTTGATTGAGCAGTTTTGAAACACTCTGTCTGTAGAAAATGCAACTGGACATTCGTAGCGCTAAGTGGGTAATAGTGGAAAAAAGAGTATGTTCAAATATAAACTACACAGAAGCATTGTATGAAACTTCTTTCTGTTCTGTGCATTCAACTAACAGAGTTGAACCTTACTTTTGATTGAGCCTTTCTGAAACACTCTTTCTGTAGAAACTGAAATTGGACATTCTGAGCGCTAAGAGGCCTCTATTGGGAAAAATAATATCTTCAAATAAAAACTACACAGAAGCATTTTGTGAAACTTATTTCTGATATGTTCATTAAGCTAACAGAGTTATACCATACTTTGGATTGCGCAGTTCTGAAAACTCTTTCTGTAGAAAATGCAAGTGGACATTCAGAGCGCTAAGAGGGTAATAGTGGAAAAAGGAATATATTCAAATATAAACTACACAGTAGCATTCTGTGAAAATTCTTTCTGTTCTGTGCATTCAACTAACAGAGTTGAACCTTACTTTTGATTGAGCCGTTCTGAAACACTCTTTCTGTAGAAACTGCAATTGGACATGCTATGCGCTAAGAGGTCTACATTGGGAAAAAGAATATCTTCAAATAAAAACTACACAGATGCATTCTGTGAAACTTATTTCTGATCTCTAAATTCAGTTAACAGAGATAAAACATATTTTTGATTGAGCAGTTATGAAACACTCTTTTTGTAGAAAATGCAAGTGGAGATTCGGAGCGCTAAGAGGGTAATAGTGGAAAAAGGAATGTCTTCAAATATAAACTACACAGAATCATTCGGTGAAACTTCTTTCTGATCTGTGCATTCAGCTAACAGAGTTAAACCATACTTTTGATTGAGCAGATCTGAACACTCTTTCTGTAGAAAATGCAACTGGACATTTGGAGCGCTAAGAGCGTAGTAGTGGAAAAAGGAATATATTCAAATATAAACTACACAGAAGCATTCTGTGAAACTTCTTTCTGATCTGAGCATTCAGCTAACAGAGTTAAACCATACTTTTGATTGAGCAGTTTTGAAACAGTCTGTCTGTAGAAAATGCAACTGGACATTCGTAGCGCTAAGTGGGTAATAGTGGAAAAAAGAATATGTTCAACTATGAACTACACAGAAGCATTGTATGAAACTTCTTTCTGTTCTGTGCATTCAACTAACAGAGTTGAACCTTACTTTTGATTGAGCCGTACTGAAACACTCTTTCTGTAGAAACTGCAATTGGACATTCTGAGCGCTAAGAGGCCTATATTGGGAAAAAGAATGTCTACAAATAAAAACTACACAGAAGAATTGTGTGAAACTTCTTTCTGTTCTGTTTGTTCAACTAAAAGAGTTGAACCTTAGTTTTGATTGAGCCGTTCTGAAACACTCTTTCTGTAGAAAATGGAAGTGGAGATTCGGAGCGCTAAGAGGGTAATAGTGGAAAAAGGAATGTCTCCAAATATAAACTACACAGAATCATTCTGTGAAACTTCTATCTGATCTGTGCATTCAGCTAACAGAGTTAAACCATACTTTTGATTGAGCAGATCTGAACACTCTTTCTGTAGAAAATGCAACTGGACATTTGGAGCGCTAAGAGAGTAGTAGTGGAAAAAGGAATATATTCAAATATAAACTACTCAGAAGCATTCTGTGAAACTTCTTTCTGATCTGAGCATTCAGCTAACAGAGTTAAACCATACTTTTCACTGAGCAGTTTTGAAACACTCTGTCTGTAGAAAATGCAACTGGACATTCGTAGCGCTAAGTGGGTAATAGTGGAAAAAAGAATATGTTCAAATATAAACTACACAGAAGCATTGTATGAAACTTCTTTCTGTTCTGTGCATTCAACTAACAGAGTTGAACATTACTTTTGATTGAGCCTTTCTGAAACACTCTTTCTGTAGAAACTGCAATTGGACATTCTGAGCGCTCAGAGGCCTCTATTGGGAAAAATAATATCTTCAGATAAAAACTACACAGAAGCATTGTGTGAAACTTATTTCTGATATGTTCATTAAGCTAACAGAGTTAAACCATACTTTTGATTGCGCAGTTCTGAACACTCTTTCTGTAGAAAATGCAAGTGGACATTCGGAGCGCTAAGAGGGTAATAGTGGAAAAAGGAATATATTCAAATATAAACTACACAGTAGCATTCTGTGAAAATTCTTTCTGTTCTGTGCATTCAACTAACAGAGTTGAACCTTACTTTTGATTGAGCCGTTCTGAAACACTCTTTCTGTAGAAACTGCAATTGGACATTCTGAGCGCTAAGAGGCCTATATTGGGAAAAAGAATGTCTACAAATAAAAACTACACAGAAGAATTGTGTGAAACTTCTTTCTGTTCTGTTTGTTCAACTAAAAGAGTTGAACCTTAGTTTTGATTGAGCCGTTCTGAAACAC
The DNA here is from genome assembly GCF_028878055.3 of Symphalangus syndactylus. Lineage (NCBI taxonomy): Eukaryota > Metazoa > Chordata > Mammalia > Primates > Hylobatidae > Symphalangus > Symphalangus syndactylus. The sequence continues at coordinate 73,277,275 of NC_072446.2, forward strand.
TCTTTCTGTAGAAAATGGAAGTGGAGATTCGGAGCGCTAAGAGGGTAATAGTGGAAAAAGGAATGTCTCCAAATATAAACTACACAGAATCATTCTGTGAAACTTCTATCTGATCTGTGCATTCAGCTAACAGAGTTAAACCATAATTTTGATTGAGCAGATCTGAACACTCTTTCTGTAGAAAATGCAACTGGACATTTGGAGCGCTAAGAGAGTAGTAGTGGAAAAAGGAATATATTCAAATATAAACTACACAGAAGCATTCTGTGAAACTTCTTTCTGATCTGAGCATTCAGCTAACAGAGTTAAACCATACTTTTCACTGAGCAGTTTTGAAACACTCTGTCTGTAGAAAATGCAACTGGACATTCGTAGCGCTAAGTGGGTAATAGTGGAAAAAAGAATATGTTCAAATATAAACTACACAGAAGCATTGTATGAAACTTCTTTCTGTTCTGTGCATTCAACTAACAGAGTTGAACCTTACTTTTGATTGAGCCTTTCTGAAACACTCTTTCTGTAGAAACTGCAATTGGACATTCTGAGCGCTCAGAGGCCTCTATTGGGAAAAATAATATCTTCAGATAAAAATTACACAGAAGCATTGTGTGAAACTTATTTCTGATATGTTCATTAAGCTAACAGAGTTAAACCATACTTTTGATTGCGCAGTTCTGAACACTCTTTCTGTAGAAAATGCAAGTGGACATTCGGAGCGCTAAGAGGGTAATAGTGGAAAAAGGAATATATTCAAATATAAACTACACAGTAGCATTCTGTGAAAATTCTTTCTGTTCTGTGCATTCAACTAACAGAGTTGAACCTTACTTTTGATTGAGCCGTTCTGAAACACTCTTTCTGTAGAAACTGCAATTGGACATGCTAAGCGCTAAGAGGCCTACATTGGGAAAAAGAATATCTTCAAATAAAAACTACACAGATGCATTCTGTGAAACTTATTTCTGATCTGTAAATTAAGTTAACAGAGATAAAACATATTTTTGATTGAGCAGTTTTGAAACACTCTTTTTGTAGAAAATGCAAGTGGAGATTCGGAGCGCTAAGAGGGTAATAGTGGAAAAAGGAATGTCTTCAAATATAAACTACACAGAATCATTCGGTGAAACTTCTTTCTGATCTGTGCATTCAGCTAACAGAGTTAAACCATACTTTTGATTGAGCAGATCTGAACACTCTTTCTGTAGAAAATGCAACTGGACATTTGGAGCGCTAAGAGCGTAGTAGTGGAAAAAGGAATATATTCAAATATAAACTACACGGAAGCATTCTGTGAAATTTCTTTCTGATCTGAGCATTCAGCTAACAGAGTTAAACCATACTTTTGATTGAGCAGTTTTGAAACACTCTGTCTGTAGAAAATGCAACTGGACATTCGTAGCGCTAAGTGGGTAATAGTGGAAAAAAGAATATGTTCAAATATAAACTACACAGAAGCATTCTGTGAAACTTCTTTCTGTTCTGTGCATTCAACTAACAGAGTTGAACCTTACTTTTGATTGAGCCGTTCTGAAACACTCTTTCTGTAGAAACTGCAATTGGACATTCTGAGCGCTAAGAGGCCTATATTGGGAAAAAGAATGTCTACAAATAAAAACTACACAGAAGAATTGTGTGAAACATCTTTCTGTTCTCTTTGTTCAAATAAAAGAGTTGAACCTTTGTTTTGATTGAGCCGTTCTGAAACACTCTTTCTGTAGAAAATGCAATTGGAGATTCGGAGCGCTAAGAGGGTAATAGTGGAAAAAAGAATGTCTCCAAATATAAACTACACAGAATCATTCGGTGAAACTTCTTTCTGATCTGTGCATTCAGCTAACAGAGTTAAACCATACTTTTGATTGAGCAGATCTGAACACTCTTTCTGTAGAAAATGCAACTGGATATTTGGAGCGCTAAGAGAGTAGTAGTGGAAAAAGGAATATATTCAAATATAAACTACACAGAAGCATTCTGTGAAACTTCTTTCTGATCTGAGCATTCAGCTAACAGAGTTAAACCATACTTTTATTGAGCAGTTTTGAAACACTCTGTCTGTAGAAAATGCAACTGGACATTCGTAGCGCTAAGTGGGTAATAGTGGAAAAAAAATATGTTCAAATATAAACTACACAGAAGCATTCTGTGAAACTTATTTCTGTTCTGTGCATTCAACTAACAGACTTGAACCTTACTTTTGATTGAGCCGTTCTGAAACACTCTTTCTGCAGAAACTGCAATTGGACATTCTGAGCGCTAAGAGGCCTATATTGGGAAAAAGAATGTCTACAAATAAAAACTACACAGAAGAATTGTGTGAAACTTCTTTCTGTTCTGTTTGTTCAAATAAAAGAGTTGAACCTTTGTTTTGATTGAGCCGTTCTGAAACACACTTTCTGTAGAAAATGCAAGTGGAGATTCGGAGCGCTAAGAGGGTAATAGTGGAAAAAGGAATGTCTCCAAATATAAACTACACAGAATCATTCTGTGAAACTTCTTTCTGATCTGTGCATTCAGCTAACAGAGTTAAACCATACTTTTGATTGAGCAGATCTGAACACTCTTTCTGTAGAAAATGCAACTGGACATTTGGAGCGCTAAGAGAGTAGTAGTGGAAAAAGGAATATATTCAAATATAAACTACACAGAAGCATTCTGTGAAACTTCTTTCTGATCTGAACATTCAGTTAACAGAGTTAAACCATACTTTTGATTGAGCAGTTTTGAAACACTCTGTCTGTAGAAAATGCAACTGGACATTCGTAGCGCTAAGTGGGTAATAGTGGAAAAAAGAGTATGTTCAAATATAAACTACACAGAAGCATTGTATGAAACTTCTTTCTGTTCTGTGCATTCAACTAACAGAGTTGAACCTTACATTTGATTGAGCCTTTCTGAAACACTCTTTCTGTAGAAACTGCAATTGGACATTCTGAGCGCTAAGAGGCCTCTATTGGGAAAAATAATATCTTCAAATAAAAACTACACAGAAGCATTGTGTGAAACTTATTTCTGATATGTTCATTAAGCTAACAGAGTTATACCATACTTTGGATTGCGCAGTTCTGAAAACTCTTTCTGTAGAAAATGCAAGTGGACATTCGGAGTGCTAAGAGGGTAATAGTGGAAAAAGGAATATATTCAAATATAAACTACACAGTAGCATTCTGTGAAAATTCTTTCTGTTCTGTGCATTCAACTAACAGAGTTGAACCTTACTTTTGATTGAGCCGTTCTGAAACACTCTTTCTGTAGAAACTGCAATTGGACATGCTAAGCGCTAAGAGGCCTACATTGGGAAAAAGAATATCTTCAAATAAAAACTACACAGATGCATTCTGTGAAACTTATTTCTGATCTGTAAATTCAGTTAACAGAGATAAAACATATTTTTGATTGAGCAGTTATGAAACACTCTTTTTGTAGAAAATGCAAGTGGAGATTCGGAGCGCTAAGAGGGTAATAGTGGAAAAAGGAATGTCTTCAAATATAAACTACACAGAATAATTCGGTGAAACTTCTTTCTGATCTGTGCATTCAGCTAACAGAGTTAAACCATACTTTTGATTGAGCAGATCTGAACACTCTTTCTGTAGAAAATGCAACTGGACATTTGGAGCGCTAAGAGCGTAGTAGTGGAAAAAGGAATATATTCAAATATAAACTACACAGAAGCATTCTGTGAAACTTCTTTCTGATCTGAGCATTCAGCTAACAGAGTTAAACCATAATTTTGATTGAGCAGTTTTGAAACACTCTGTCTGTTGAAAATGCAACTGGACATTCGTAGCGCTAAGTGGGTAATAGTGGAAAAAAGAATATGTTCAAATATGAACTACACAGAAGCATTGTATGAAACTTCTTTCTGTTCTGTGCATTCAACTAACAGAGTTGAACCTTACTTTTGATTGAGCCGTTGTGAAACACTCTTTCTGTAGAAACTGCAATTGGACATTCTGAGCGCTAAGAGGCCTATATTGGGAAAAAGAATGTCTACAAATAAAAACTACACAGAAGAATTGTGTGAAACTTCTTTCTGTTCTGTTTGTTCAACTAAAAGAGTTGAACCTTAGTTTTGATTGAGCCGTTCTGAAACACTCTTTCTGTAGAAAATGCAAGTGGAGATTCGGAGCGCTAAGAGGGTAATAGTGGAAAAAGGAATGTCTCCAAATATAAACTACACAGAATCATTCTGTGAAACTTCTTTCTGATCTGTGCATTCAGCTAACAGAGTTAAAACATACTTTTGATTGAGCAGATCTGAACATTCTTTCTGTAGAAAATGCAACTGGACATTTGGAGCGCTAAGAGAGTAGTAGTGGAAAAAGGAATATATTCAAATATAAACTACACAGAAGCATTCTGTGAAACTTCTTTCTGATCTGAGCATTCAGCTAACAGAGTTAAACCATACTTTTGATTGAGCAGTTTTGAAACACTCTGTCTGTAGAAAATGCAACTGGACATTCGTAGCGCTAAGTGGGTAATAGTGGAAAAAAGGGTATGTTTAAATATAAACTACACAGAAGCATTGTATGAAACTTCTTTCTGTTCTGTGCATTCAACTAACAGAGTTGAACCTTACTTTTGATTGAGCCTTTCTGAAACACTCTTTCTGTAGAAACTGCAATTGGACATTCTGAGCGCTAAGAGGCCTCTATTGGGAAAAATAATATCTTCAAATAAAAACTACACAGAAGCATTGTGTGAAACTTATTTCTGATATGTTCATTAAGCTAACAGAGTTATAGCATACTTTGTATTGCGCAGTTCTGAAAACTCTTTCTGTAGAAAATGCAAGTGGACATTCGGAGCGCTAAGAGGGTAATAGTGGAAAAAGGAATATATTCAAATATAAACTACACAGTAGCATTCTGTGAAAATTCTTTCTGTTCTGTGCATTCAACTAACAGGGTTGAACCTTACTTTTGATTGAGCCGTTCTGAAACACTCTTTCTGTAGAAACTACAATTGGGCATGCTAAGCGCTAAGAGGCCTACATTGGGAAAAAGAATATCTTCAAATAAAAACTACACAGATGCATTCTGTGAAACTTATTTCTGATCTGTAAATTCGGTTAACAGAGATAAAACATATTTTTGATTGAGCAGTTATGAAACACTCTTTTTGTAGAAAATGCAAGTGGAGATTCGGAGCGCTAAGAGGGTAATAGTGGAAAAAGAAATGTCTTCAAATATAAACTACACAGAATCATTCGGTGAAACTTCTTTCTGATCTGTGCATTCAGCTAACAGAGTTAAACCATACTTTTGATTGAGCAGATCTGAACACTCTTTCTGTAGAAAATTCAACTGGACATTTGGAGCGCTAAGAGCGTAGTAGTGGAAAAAGGAATATATTCAAATATAAACTACACAGAAGCATTCTGTGAAACTTCTTTCTGATCTGAGCATTCAGCTAACAGAGTTAAACCATACTTTTGATTGAGCAGTTTTGAAACACTCTGTCTGTACAAAATGCAACTGGACATTCGTAGCGATAAGTGGGTAATAGTGGAAAAAAGAATATGTTCAAATATAAACTACACAGAAACATTGTATGAAACTTCTTTCTGTTCTGTGCATTCAACTAACAGAGTTGAACCTTACTTTTGATTGAGCCGTTGTGAAACACTCTTTCTGTAGAAACTGCAATTGGACATTCTGAGCGCTAAGAGGCCTATATTGGGAAAAAGAATGTCTACAAATAAAAACTACACAGAAGAATTGTGTGAAACTTCTTTCTGTTCTGTTTGTTCAACTAAAAGAGTTGAACCTTAGTTTTGATTGAGCCGTTCTGAAACACTCTTTCTGTAGAAAATGCAAGTGGAGATTCGGAGCGCTAAGAGGGTAATAGTGGAAAAAGGAATGTCTCCAAATATAAACTACACAGAATCATTCTGTGAAAATTCTTTCTGATCTGTGCATTCAGCTAACAGAGTTAAAACATACTTTTGATTGAGCAGATCTGAACATTCTTTCTGTAGAAAATGCAACTGGACATTTCGAGCGCTAAGAGAGTAGTAGTGGAAAAAGGAATATATTCAAATATAAACTACACAGAAGCATTCTGTGAAACTTCTTTCTGATCTGAGCATTCAGCTAACAGAGTTAAACCATACTTTTGATTGAGCAGTTTTGAAACACTCTGTCTGTAGAAAATGCAACTGGACATTCGTAGCGCTAAGTGGGTAATAGTGGAAAAAAGCGTATGTTCAAATATAAACTACACAGAAGCATTGTATGAAACTTCTTTCTGTTCTGTGCATTCAACTAACAGAGTTGAACCTTACTTTTGATTGAGCCTTTCTGAAACACTCTTTCTGTAGAAACTGCAATTGGACATTCTGAGCGCTAAGAGGCCTCTATTGGGAAAAATAATATCTTCAAATAAAAACTACACAGAAGCATTGTGTGAAACTTATTTCTGATATGTTCATTAAGCTAACAGAGTTATACCATACTTTGTATTGCGCAGTTCTGAAAACTCTTTCTGTAGAAAATGCAAGTGGACATTCGGAGCGCTAAGAGGGTAATAGTGGAAAAAGGAATATATTCAAATATAAACTACACAGTAGCATTCTGTGAAAATTCTTTCTGTTCTGTGCATTCAACTAACAGGGTTGAACCTTACTTTTGATTGAGCCGTTCTGAAACACTCTTTCTGTAGAAACTGCAATTGGACATGCTAAGCGCTAAGAGGCCTACATTGGGAAAAACAATATCTTCAAATAAAAACTACACAGATGCATTCTGTGAAACTTATTTCTGATCTGTAAATTCGGTTAACAGAGATAAAACATATTTTTGATTGAGCAGTTATGAAACACTCTTTTTGTAGAAAATGCAAGTGGAGATTCGGAGCGCTAAGAGGGTAATAGTGGAAAAAGAAATGTCTTCAAATATAAACTACACAGAATCATTCGGTGAAACTTCTTTCTGATCTGTGCATTCAGCTAACAGAGTTAAACCATACTTTTGATTGAGCAGATCTGAACACTCTTTCTGTAGAAAATGCAACTGGACATTTGGAGCGCTAAGAGCGTAGTAGTGGAAAAAGGAATATATTCAAATATAAACTACACAGAAGCATTCTGTGAAACTTCTTTCTGATCTGAGCATTCAGCTAACAGAGTTAAACCATACTTTTGATTGAGCAGTTTTGAAACACTCTGTCTGTAGAAAATGCAACTGGACATTCGTAGCGATAAGTGGGTAATAGTGGAAAAAAGAATATGTTCAAATATAAACTACACAGAAACATTGTATGAAACTTCTTTCTGTTCTGTGCATTCAACTAACAGAGTTGAACCTTACTTTTGATTGAGCCGTTCTGAAACACTCTTTCTGTAGAAACTGCAATTGGACATTCTGAGCGCTAAGAGGCCTATATTGGGAAAAAGAATGTCTACAAATAAAAACTACACAGAAGAATTGTGTGAAACTTCTTTCTGTTCTGTTTGTTCAACTAAAAGAGTTGAACCTTAGTTTTGATTGAGCCGTTCTGAAACACTCTTTCTGTAGAAAATGCAAGTGGAGATTCGGAGCGCTAAGAGGGTAATAGTGGAAAAAGGAATGTCTCCAAATATAAACTACACAGAATCATTCTGTGAAACTTCTTTCTGATCTGTGCATTCAGCTAACAGAGTTAAACCATACTTTTGATTGAGCAGATCTGAACACTCTTTCTGTAGAAAATGCAACTGGACATTTGGAGCGCTAAGAGAGTAGTAGTGGAAAAAGGAATATATTCAAATATAAACTACACAGAAGCATTCTGTGAAACTTCTTTCTGATCTGAGCATTCAGCTAACAGAGTTAAACCATACTTTTGATTGAGCAGTTTTGAAACACTCTGTCTGTAGAAAATGCAACTGGACATTCGTAGCGCTAAGTGGGTAATAGTGGAAAAAAGAATATGTTCAAATATAAACTACACAGAAGGATTGTATGAAACTTCTTTCTGTTCTGTGCATTCAACTAACAGAGTTGAACCTTACTTTTGATTGAGCCGTTCTGAAACACTCTTTCTGTAGAAACTGCAATTGGACATTCTGAGCGCTAAGAGGCCTCTATTGGGAAAAATAATATCTTCAGATAAAAACTACACAGAAGCATTGTGTGAAACTTATTTCTGATATGTTCATTAAGCTAACAGAGTTAAACCATACTTTTGATTGCGCAGTTCTGAACACTCTTTCTGTAGAAAATGCAAGTGGACATTCGGAGCGCTAAGAGGGTAATATTGGAAAAAGGAATATATTCAAATATAAACTACACAGTAGCATTCTGTGAAAATTCTTTCTGTTCTGTGCATTCAACTAACAGAGTTGAACCTTACTTTTGATTGAGCCGTTCTGAAACACTCTTTCTGTAGAAACTGCAATTGGACATGCTAAGCGCTAAGAGGCCTATATTGGGAAAAAGAATATCTTCAAATAAAAACTACACAGATGCATTCTGTGAAACTTATTTCTGATCTGTAAATTCAGTTAACAGAGATAAAACATATTTTTGATTGAGCAGTTATGAAACACTCTTTTTGTAGAAAATGCAAGTGGAGATTCGGAGCGCTAAGAGGGTAATAGTGGAAAAAGGAATGTCTCCAAATATAAACTACACAGAATCATTCTGTGAAACTTGTTTCTGATCTGTGCATTCAGCTAACAGAGTTAAACCATACTTTTGATTGAGCAATCTGAACACTCTTTCTGTAGAAAATGGAACTGGACATTTGGAGAGCTGAGAGAGTAGTAGTGGAAAAAGGAATATATTCAAATATAAACTACACAGTAGCATTCTGTGAAACTTCTTTCTGATCTGAGCATTCAGCTAACAGAGTTAAACCATACTTTTGATTGAGCAGTTTTCAAACACTCTGTCTGTAGAAAATGCAACTGGACATTCGTAGCGCTAAGTGGGTAATAGTGGAAAAAAGAATATGTTCAAATATAAACTACACAGAAGCATTGTATGAAACTTCTTTCTGTTCTGTGCATTCAACTAACAGAGTTGAACCTTACTTTTGATTGAGCCTTTCTGAAACACTCTTTCTGTAGAAACTGCAATTGGACATTCTGAGCGCTAAGAGGCCTCTATTGGGAAAAATAATATCTTCAAATAAAAACTACACAGAAGCATTGTGTGAAACTTATTTCTGATATGTTCATTAAGCTAACAGAATTAAACCTTACTTTTGATTGTGCAGTTCTGAACACTCTTTCTGTAGAAAATGCAAGTGGACATTCGGAGCGCTAAGAGGGTAATAGTGGAAAAAGGAATATATTCAAATATAAACTACACAGTAGCATTCTGTGAAAATTCTTTCTGTTCTGTGCATTCAACTAACAGAGTTGAACCTTACTTTTGATTGAGCCGTTCTGAAACACTCTTTCTGTAGAAACTGCAATTGGACATGCTAAGCGCTAAGAGGCCTACATTGGGAAAAAGAATATCTTCAAATAAAAACTACCCAGATGCATTCTGTGAAACTTATTTCTGATCTATAAATTCAGTTAACAGAGATAAAACATATTTTTGATTGAGCAGTTATGAAACACTCTTTATGTAGAAAATGCAAGTGGAGATGCGGAGCACTAAGAGGGTAATAGTGGAAAAAGGAATGTCTTCAAATATAAACTACACAGAATCATTCGGTGAAACTTCTTTCTGATCTGTGCATTCAGCTAACAGAGTTAAACCATACTTTTGATTGAGCAGATCTGAACACTCTTTCTGTTGAAAATGCAACTGGACATTTGGAGCGCTAAGAGCGTAGTAGTGGAAAAAGGAATATATTCAAATATAAACTACACAGAAGCATTCTGTGAAACTTCTTTCTGATCTGAGCATACAGCTAACAGAGTTAAACCATACTTTTGATTGAGCAGTTTTGAAACACTCTGTCTGTAGAAAATGCAACTGGACATTCGTAGCGCTAAGTGGGTAATAGTGGAAAAGAGAATATGTTCAAATATAAACTACACAGAAGCATTGTATGAAACTTCTTTCTGTTCCGTGCATTCAACTAACAGAGTTGAACCTTACTTTTGATTGAGCCGTTTTGAAACACTCTTTCTGTAGAAACTGCAATTGGACATTCTGAGCGCTAAGAGGCCTATATTGGGAAAAAGAATGTCTACAAATAAAAACTACACAGAAGAATTGTGTGAAACTTCTTTCTGTTCTGTTTGTTCAACTAAAAGAGTTGAACCTTAGTTTTGATTGAGCCGTTCTGAAACACTCTTTATGTAGAAAATGCAAGTGGAGATTCCGAGCGCTAAGAGGGTAATAGTGGAAAAAGGAATGTCTTCCAATATAAACTACACAGAATCATTCTGTGAAACTTCTTTCTGATCTGTGCATTCAGCTAACAGAGTTAAACCATACTTTTGATTGAGCAGATCTGAACACTCTTTCTGTAGAAAATGCAACTGGACATTTGGAACGCTAAGAGAGTAGTAGTGGAAAAAGGAATATATTCAAATATAAACTACACAGAAGCATTCTGTGAAACTTCTCTCTGATCTGAGCATTCAGCTAACAGAGTTAAACCATACATTTGATTGAGCAGTTTTGAAACACTCTGTCTGTAGTAAATGCAACTGGACATTCGTAGCGCTAAGTGGGTAATAGTGGAAAAAAGAATATGTTCAAATATAAACTACACAGAAGCATTGTATGAAACTTCTTTCTGTTCTGTGAATTCAACTAACAGAGTTGAACCTTACTTTTGATTGAGCCGTTCTGAAACACTCTTTCTGTAGAAACTGCAATTGGACATGCTAAGCGCTAAGAGGCCTACATTGGGAAAAAGAATATCTTCAAATAAAAACTACACAGATGCACTCTGTCAAACTTATTTCTGATCTGTAAATTCAGTTAACAGAGATAAATCATATTTTTGATTGAGCAGTTATGAAACTCTCTTTTTGTAGAAAATGCAAGTGGAGATTCGGAGCGCTAAGAGGGTAATAGTGGAAAAAGGAATGTCTTCAAATATAAACTACACAGAATAATTCGGTGAAACTTCTTTCCGATCTGTGCATTCAGCTAACAGAGTTAAACCATACTTTTGATTGAGCAGATCTGAACACTCTTTCTGTTGAAAATGCAACTGGACATTTGGAGCGGTAAGAGCGTAATAGTGGAAAAAGGAATATATTCAAATATAAACTACACAGAAGCATTCTGTGAAACTTCTTTCTGATCTGAGCATTCAGCTAACAGAGTTAAACCATACTTTTGATTGAGCAGTTTTGAAACACTCTGTCTGTAGAAAATGCAACTGGACATTCGTAGCGCTAAGTGGGTAATAGTGGAAAAAAGAATATGTTCAAAGATAAACTACACAGAAGCATTGTATGAAACTTCTTTCTGTTCTGTGCATTCAACTAACAGAGTTGAACATTACTTTTGATTGAGCCGTTCTGAAACACTCTTTCTGTAGAAACTGCAATTGGACATTCTGAGCGCTAAGAGGCCTATATTGTAAAAAAGAATGTCTACAAATAAAAACTACACAGAAGAATTGTGTGAAACTTCTTTCTGTTCTGTTTGTTCAACTAAAAGAGTTGAACCTTAGTTTTGATTGAGCCGTTCTGAAACACTCTTTCTGTAGAAAATGCAAGTGGAGATTCGGAGCGCTAAGAGGGTAATAGTGGAAAAAGGAATGTCTCCAAATATAAACTACACAGAATCATTCTCTGAAACTTCTTTCTGATCTGTGCATTCAGCTAACAGAGTTAAACCATACTTTTGATTGAGCAGATCTGAACCCTCTTTCTGTAGAAAATGCAACTGGACATTTGGAGCGCTAAGAGAGTAGTAGTGGAAAAAGGAATATATTCAAATATAAACTACACAGAAGCATTCTGTGAAACTTCTTTCTGATCTGAGCATTCAGCTCACAGATTTAAACCATACTTTTGATTGAGCAGTTTTGAAACACTCTGTCTGTAGAAAATGCAAATGGACATTCGTAGCGCTAAGTGGGTAATAGTGGAAAAAAGAATATGTTCAAATGTAAACTACACAGAAGCATTGTATGAAACTTCTTTCTGTTCTGTGCATTAAACTAACAGAGTTGAACCGTACTTTTGATTGAGCCTTTCTGAAACACTCTTTCTGTAGAATCTGCAATTGGACATTCTGAGCGCTAAGAGGCCTCTATTCGGAAAAATAATATCTTCAAATAAAAAGTACACAGAAGCATTGTGTGAAACTTATTTCTGATATGTTCATTAAGCTAACAGAGTTAAACCATACATTTGATTGCGCAGTTCTGAACACTCTTTCTGTAGAAAATGCAAGTGGACATTCGGAGCGCTAAGAGGGTAATAGTGGAAAAAGGAATATATTCAAATATAAACTACAGAGTAGCATTCTGTGAAACTTCTTTCTGTTCTGTGCATTCAACTAACAGAGTTGAACCTTACTTTTGATTGAGCCGTTCTGAAACACTCTTTCTGTAGAAACTGCAATTGGACATTCTGAGCGCTAAGAGGCCTATATTGGGAAAAAGAATGTCTACAAATAAAAACTACACAGAAGAATTGTGTGAAACTTCTTTCTGTTCTGTTTGTTCAACTAAAAGAGTTGAACCTTAGTTTTGATTGAGCCGTTCTGAAACACTCTTTCTGTAGAAAATGCAAGTGGAGATTCGGAGCGCTAAGAGGGTAATAGTGGAAAAAGGAATGTCTCCAAATATAAACTACACAGAATCATTCTGTGAAACTTCTTTCTGATCTGTGCATTCAGCTAACAGAGTTAAACCATACTTTTGATTGAGCAGATCTGAACACTCTTTCTGTAGAAAATGCAACTGGACATTTGGAGCGCTAAGAGAGTAGTAGTGGAAAAAGGAATATATTCAAATATAAACTACACAGAAGCATTCTGTGAAACTTCTTTCTGATCTGAGCATTCAGCTAACAGAGTTAAACCATACTTTTGATTGAGCAGTTTTGAAACACTCTGTCTGTAGAAAATGCAACTGGACATTCGTAGCGCTAAGTGGGTAATAGTGGAAAAAAGAATATGTTCAAATATAAACTACACAGAAGGATTGTATGAAACTTCTTTCTGTTCTGTGCATTCAACTAACAGAGTTGAACCTTACTTTTGATTGAGCCGTTCTGAAACACTCTTTCTGTAGAAACTGCAATTGGACATTCTGAGCGCTAAGAGGCCTCTATTGGGAAAAATAATATCTTCAGATAAAAACTACACAGAAGCATTGTGTGAAACTTATTTCTGATATGTTCATTAAGCTAACAGAGTTAAACCATACTTTTGATTGCGCAGTTCTGAACACTCTTTCTGTAGAAAATGCAAGTGGACATTCGGAGCGCTAAGAGGGTAATATTGGAAAAAGGAATATATTGAAATATAAACTACACAGTAGCATTCTGTGAAAATTCTTTCTGTTCTGTGCATTCAACTAACAGAGTTGAACCTTACTTTTGATTGAGCCGTTCTGAAACACTCTTTCTGTAGAAACTGCAATTGGACATGCTAAGCGCTAAGAGGCCTACATTGGGAAAAATAATATCTTCAAATAAAAACTACACAGATGCATTCTGTGAAACTTATTTCTGATCTGTAAATTCAGTGAACAGAGATAAAACATATTTTTGATTGAGCAGTTATGAAACACTCTTTTTGTAGAAAATGCAAGTGGAGATTCGGAGCGCTAAGAGGGTAATAGTGGAAAAAGGAATGTCTTCAAATATAAACTACACAGAATCATTCGGTGAAACTTCTTTCTGATCTGTGCATTCAGCTAACAGAGTTAAACCATACTTTTGATTGAGCAGATCTGAACACTCTTTCTGTAGAAAATGCAACTGGACATTTGGAGCGCTAAGAGCGTAGTAGTGGAAAAAGGAATATATTCAAATATAAACTACACAGAAGCATTCTGTGAAATTTCTTTCTGATCTGAGCATTCAGCTAACAGAGTTAAACCATACTTTTGATTGAGCAGTTTTGAAACACTCTGTCTGTAGAAAATGCAACTGGACATTCGTAGCGCTAAGTGGGTAATAGTGGAAAAAAGAATATGTTCAAATATAAACTACACAGAAGCATTCTGTGAAACTTCTTTCTGTTCTGTGCATTCAACTAACAGAGTTGAACCTTACTTTTGATTGAGCCGTTCTGAAACACTCTTTCTGTAGAAACTGCAATTGGACATTCTGAGCGCTAAGAGGCCTATATTGGGAAAAAGAATGTCTACAAATAAAAACTACACAGAAGAATTGTGTGAAACATCTTTCTGTTCTGTTTGTTCAAATAAAAGAGTTGAACCTTTGTTTTGATTGAGCCGTTCTGAAACACTCTTTCTGTAGAAAATGCAATTGGAGATTCGGAGCGCTAAGAGGGTAATAGTGGAAAAAAGAATGTCTCCAAATATAAACTACACAGAATCATTCGGTGAAACTTCTTTCTGATCTGTGCATTCAGCTAACAGAGTTAAACCATACTTTTGATTGAGCAGATCTGAACACTCTTTCAGTAGAAAATGCAACTGGACATTTGGAGCGCTAAGAGAGTAGTAGTGGAAAAAGGAATATATTCAAATATAAACTACACAGAAGCATTCTGTGAAACTTCTTTCTGATCTGAGCATTCAGCTAACAGAGTTAAACCATACTTTTGATTGAGCAGTTTTGAAACACTCTGTCTGTAGAAAATGCAACTGGACATTCGTAGCGCTAAGTGGGTAATAGTGGAAAAAAGAATATGTTCAAATATAAACTACACAGAAGCATTGTATGAAACTTCTTTCTGTTCTGTGAATTCAACTAACAGAGTTGAACCTTACTTTTGATTGAGCCTTTCTGAAACACTCTTTCTGTAGAAACTGCAATTGGACATGCTAAGCGCTAAGAGGCCTACATTGGGAAAAAGAATATCTTCAAATAAAAACTACACAGATGCACTCTGTCAAACTTATTTCTGATCTGTAAATTCAGTTAACAGAGATAAATCATATTTTTGATTGAGCAGTTATGAAACTCTCTTTTTGTAGAAAATGCAAGTGGAGATTCGGAGCGCTAAGAGGGTAATAGTGGAAAAAGGAATGTCTTCAAATATAAACTACACAGAATAATTCGGTGAAACTTCTTTCCGATCTGTGCATTCAGCTAACAGAGTTAAACCATACTTTTGATTGAGCAGATCTGAACACTCTTTCTGTTGAAAATGCAACTGGACATTTGGAGCGGTAAGAGCGTAATAGTGGAAAAAGGAATATATTCAAATATAAACTACACAGAAGCATTCTGTGAAACTTCTTTCTGATCTGAGCATTCAGCTAACAGAGTTAAACCATACTTTTGATTGAGCAGTTTTGAAACACTCTGTCTGTAGAAAATGCAACTGGACATTCGTAGCGCTAAGTGGGTAATAGTGGAAAAAAGAATATGTTCAAATATAAACTACACAGAAGCATTGTATGAAACTTCTTTCTGTTCTGTGCATTCAACTAACAGAGTTGAACATTACTTTTGATTGAGCCGTTCTGAAACACTCTTTCTGTAGAAACTGCAATTGGACATTCTGAGCGCTAAGAGGCCTATATTGTAAAAAAGAATGTCTACAAATAAAAACTACACAGAAGAATTGTGTGAAACTTCTTTCTGTTCTGTTTGTTCAACTAAAAGAGTTGAACCTTAGTTTTGATTGAGCCGTTCTGAAACACTCTTTCTGTAGAAAATGCAAGTGGAGATTCGGAGCGCTAAGAGGGTAATAGTGGAAAAAGGAATGTCTCCAAATATAAACTACACAGAATCATTCTCTGAAACTTCTTTCTGATCTGTGCATTCAGCTAACAGAGTTAAACCATACTTTTGATTGAGCAGATCTGAACCCTCTTTCTGTAGAAAATGCAACTGGACATTTGGAGCGCTAAGAGAGTAGTAGTGGAAAAAGGAATATATTCAAATATAAACTACACAGAAGCATTCTGTGAAACTTCTTTCTGATCTGAGCATTCAGCTCACAGATTTAAACCATACTTTTGATTGAGCAGTTTTGAAACACTCTGTCTGTAGAAAATGCAACTGGACATTCGTAGCGCTAAGTGGGTAATAGTGGAAAAAAGAATATGTTCAAATGTAAACTACACAGAAGCATTGTATGAAACTTCTTTCTGTTCTGTGCATTAAACTAACAGAGTTGAACCGTACTTTTGATTGAGCCTTTCTGAAACACTCTTTCTGTAGAATCTGCAATTGGACATTCTGAGCGCTAAGAGGCCTCTATTCGGAAAAATAATATCTTCAAATAAAAACTACACAGAAGCATTGTGTGAAACTTATTTCTGATATGTTCATTAAGCTAACAGAGTTAAACCATACATTTGATTGCGCAGTTCTGAACACTCTTTCTGTAGAAAATGCAAGTGGACATTCGGAGCGCTAAGAGGGTAATAGTGGAAAAAGGAATATATTCAAATATAAACTACAGAGTAGCATTCTGTGAAACTTCTTTCTGTTCTGTGCATTCAACTAACAGAGTTGAACCTTACTTTTGATTGAGCCGTTCTGAAACACTCTTTCTGTAGAAACTGCAATTGGACATTCTGAGCGCTAAGAGGCCTATATTGGGAAAAAGAATGTCTACAAATAAAAACTACACAGAAGAATTGTGTGAAACTTCTTTCTGTTCTGTTTGTTCAACTAAAAGAGTTGAACCTTAGTTTTGATTGAGCCGTTCTGAAACACTCTTTCTGTAGAAAATGCAAGTGGAGATTCGGAGCGCTAAGAGGGTAATAGTGGAAAAAGGAATGTCTCCAAATATAAACTACACAGAATCATTCTGTGAAACTTCTTTCTGATCTGTGCATTCAGCTAACAGAGTTAAACCATACTTTTGATTGAGCAGATCTGAACACTCTTTCTGTAGAAAATGCAACTGGACATTTGGAGCGCTAAGAGAGTAGTAGTGGAAAAAGGAATATATTCAAATATAAACTACACAGAAGCATTCTGTGAAACTTCTTTCTGATCTGAGCATTCAGCTAACAGAGTTAAACCATACTTTTGATTGAGCAGTTTTGAAACACTCTGTCTGTAGAAAATGCAACTGGACATTCGTAGCGCTAAGCGGGTAATAGTGGAAAAAAGAATATGTTCAAATATAAACTACACAGAAGGATTGTATGAAACTTCTTTCTGTTCTGTGCATTCAACTAACAGAGTTGAACCTTACTTTTGATTGAGCCGTTCTGAAACACTCTTTCTGTAGAAACTGCAATTGGACATTCTGAGCGCTAAGAGGCCTCTATTGGGAAAAATAATATCTTCAGATAAAAACTACACAGAAGCATTGTGTGAAACTTATTTCTGATATGTTCATTAAGCTAACAGAGTTAAACCATACTTTTGATTGCGCAGTTCTGAACACTCTTTCTGTAGAAAATGCAAGTGGACATTCGGAGCGCTAAGAGGGTAATATTGGAAAAAGGAATATATTCAAATATAAACTACACAGTAGCATTCTGTGAAAATTCTTTCTGTTCTGTGCATTCAACTAACAGAGTTGAACCTTACTTTTGATTGAGCCGTTCTGAAACACTCTTTCTGTAGAAACTGCAATTGGACATGCTAAGCGCTAAGAGGCCTACATTGGGAAAAAGAATATCTTCAAATAAAAACTACACAGATGCATTCTGTGAAACTTATTTCTGATCTGTAAATTCAGTGAACAGAGATAAAACATATTTTTGATTGAGCAGTTATGAAACACTCTTTTTGTAGAAAATGCAAGTGGAGATTCGGAGCGCTAAGAGGGTAATAGTGGAAAAAGGAATGTCTTCAAATATAAACTACACAGAATCATTCGGTGAAACTTCTTTCTGATCTGTGCATTCAGCTAACAGAGTTAAACCATACTTTTGATTGAGCAGATCTGAACACTCTTTCTGTAGAAAATGCAACTGGACATTTGGAGCGCTAAGAGCGTAGTAGTGGAAAAAGGAATATATTCAAATATAAACTACACAGAAGCATTCTGTGAAATTTCTTTCTGATCTGAGCATTCAGCTAACAGAGTTAAACCATACTTTTGATTGAGCAGTTTTGAAACACTCTGTCTGTAGAAAATGCAACTGGACATTCGTAGCGCTAAGTGGGTAATAGTGGAAAAAAGAATATGTTCAAATATAAACTACACAGAAGCATTCTGTGAAACTTCTTTCTGTTCTGTGCATTCAACTAACAGAGTTGAACCTTACTTTTGATTGAGCCGTTCTGAAACACTCTTTCTGTAGAAACTGCAATTGGACATTCTGAGCGCTAAGAGGCCTATATTGGGAAAAAGAATGTCTACAAATAAAAACTACACAGAAGAATTGTGTGAAACATCTTTCTGTTCTGTTTGTTCAAATAAAAGAGTTGAACCTTTGTTTTGATTGAGCCGTTCTGAAACACTCTTTCTGTAGAAAATGCAATTGGAGATTCGGAGCGCTAAGAGGGTAATAGTGGAAAAAAGAATGTCTCCAAATATAAACTACACAGAATCATTCGGTGAAACTTCTTTCTGATCTGTGCATTCAGCTAACAGAGTTAAACCATACTTTTGATTGAGCAGATCTGAACACTCTTTCTGTAGAAAATGCAACTGGACATTTGGAGCGCTAAGAGAGTAGTAGTGGAAAAAGGAATATATTCAAATATAAACTACACAGAAGCATTCTGTGAAACTTCTTTCTGATCTGAACATTCAGCTAACAGAGTTAAACCATACTTTTGATTGAGCAGTTTTGAAACACTCTGTCTGTAGAAAATGCAACTGGACATTCGTAGCGCTAAGTGGGTAATAGTGGAAAAAAGAGTATGTTCAAATATAAACTACACAGAAGCATTGTATGAAACTTCTTTCTGTTCTGTGCATTCAACTAACAGAGTTGAACCTTACTTTTGATTGAGCCTTTCTGAAACACTCTTTCTGTAGAAACTGCAATTGGACATTCTGAGCGCTAAGAGGCCTCTATTGGGAAAAATAATATCTTCAAATAAAAACTACACAGAAGCATTGTGTGAAACTTATTTCTGATATGTTCATTAAGCTAACAGAGTTATACCATACTTTGGATTGCGCAGTTCTGAAAACTCTTTCTGTAGAAAATGCAAGTGGACATTCGGAGCGCTAAGAGGGTAATAGTGGAAAAAGGAATATATTCAAATATAAACTACACAGTAGCATTCTGTGAAAATTCTTTCTGTTCTGTGCATTCAACTAACAGAGTTGAACCTTACTTTTGATTGAGCCGTTCTGAAACACTCTTTCTGTAGAAACTGCAATTGGACATGCTAAGCGCTAAGAGGCCTACATTGGGAAAAAGAATATCTTCAAATAAAAACTACACAGATGCATTCTGTGAAACTTATTTCTGATCTGTAAATTCAGTTAACAGAGATAAAACATATTTTTGATTGAGCAGTTATGAAACACTCTTTTTGTAGAAAATGCAAGTGGAGATTCGGAGCGCTAAGAGGGTAATAGTGGAAAAAGGAATGTCTTCAAATATAAACTACACAATAATTCGGTGAAACTTCTTTCTGATCTGTGCATTCAGCTAACAGAGTTAAACCATACTTTTGATTGAGCAGATCTGAACACTCTTTCTGTAGAAAATGCAACTGGACATTTGGAGCGCTAAGAGCGTAGTAGTGGAAAAAGGAATATATTCAAATATAAACTACACAGAAGCATTCTGTGAAACTTCTTTCTGATCTGAGCATTCAGCTAACAGAGTTAAACCATAATTTTGATTGAGCAGTTTTGAAACACTCTGTCTGTTGAAAATGCAACTGGACATTCGTAGCGCTAAGTGGGTAATAGTGGAAAAAAGAATATGTTCAAATATGAACTACACAGAAGCATTGTATGAAACTTCTTTCTGTTCTGTGCATTCAACTAACAGAGTTGAACCTTACTTATGATTGAGCCGTTGTGAAACACTCTTTCTGTAGAAACTGCAATTGGACATTCTGAGCGCTAAGAGGCCTATATTGGGAAAAAGAATGTCTACAAATAAAAACTACACAGAAGAATTGTGTGAAACTTCTTTCTGTTCTGTTTGTTCAACTAAAAGAGTTGAACCTTAGTTTTGATTGAGCCGTTCTGAAACACTCTTTCTGTAGAAAATGCAAGTGGAGATTCGGAGCGCTAAGAGGGTAATAGTGGAAAAAGGAATGTCTCCAAATATAAACTACACAGAATCATTCTGTGAAACTTCTTTCTGATCTGTGCATTCAGCTAACAGAGTTAAAACATACTTTTGATTGAGCAGATCTGAACATTCTTTCTGTAGAAAATGCAACTGGACATTTGGAGCGCTAAGAGAGTAGTAGTGGAAAAAGGAATATATTCAAATATAAACTACACAGAAGCATTCTGTGAAACTTCTTTCTGATCTGAGCATTCAGCTAACAGAGTTAAACCATACTTTTGATTGAGCAGTTTTGAAACACTCTGTCTGTAGAAAATGCAACTGGACATTCGTAGCGCTAAGTGGGTAATAGTGGAAAAAAGGGTATGTTCAAATATAAACTACACAGAAGCATTGTATGAAACTTCTTTCTGTTCTGTGCATTCAACTAACAGAGTTGAACCTTACTTTTGATTGAGCCTTTCTGAAACACTCTTTCTGTAGAAACTGCAATTGGACATTCTGAGCGCTAAGAGGCCTCTATTGGGAAAAATAATATCTTCAAATAAAAACTACACAGAAGCATTGTGTGAAACTTATTTCTGATATGTTCATTAAGCTAACAGAGTTATACCATACTTTGTATTGCGCAGTTCTGAAAACTCTTTCTGTAGAAAATGCAAGTGGACATTCGGAGCGCTAAGAGGGTAATAGTGGAAAAAGGAATATATTCAAATATAAACTACACAGTAGCATTCTGTGAAAATTCTTTCTGTTCTGTGCATTCAACTAACAGGGTTGAACCTTACTTTTGATTGAGCCGTTCTGAAACACTCTTTCTGTAGAAACTGCAATTGGACATGCTAAGCGCTAAGAGGCCTACATTGGGAAAAAGAATATCTTCAAATAAAAACTACACAGATGCATTCTGTGAAACTTATTTCTGATCTGTAAATTCGGTTAACAGAGATAAAACATATTTTTGATTGAGCAGTTATGAAACACTCTTTTTGTAGAAAATGCAAGTGGAGATTCGGAGCGCTAAGAGGGTAATAGTGGAAAAAGAAATGTCTTCAAATATAAACTACACAGAATCATTCGGTGAAACTTCTTTCTGATCTGTGCATTCAGCTAACAGAGTTAAACCATACTTTTGATTGAGCAGATCTGAACACTCTTTCTGTAGAAAATGCAACTGGACATTTGGAGCGCTAAGAGCGTAGTAGTGGAAAAAGGAATATATTCAAATATAAACTACACAGAAGCATTCTGTGAAATTTCTTTCTGATCTGAGCATTCAGCTAACAGAGTTAAACCATACTTTTGATTGAGCAGTTTTGAAACACTCTGTCTGTAGAAAATGCAGCTGGACATTCGTAGCGCTAAGTGGGTAATAGTGGAAAAAAGAATATGTTCAAATATAAACTACACAGAAGCATTCTGTGAAACTTCTTTCTGTTCTGTGCATTCAACTAACAGAGTTGAACCTTACTTTTGATTGAGCCGTTCTGAAACACTCTTTCTGTAGAAACTGCAATTGGACATTCTGAGCGCTAAGAGGCCTATATTGGGAAAAAGAATGTCTACAAATAAAAACTACACAGAATAATTGTGTGAAACATCTTTCTGTTCTGTTTGTTCAAATAAAAGAGTTGAACCTTTGTTTTGATTGAGCCGTTCTGAAACACTCTTTCTGTAGAAAATGCAATTGGAGATTCGGAGCGCTAAGAGGGTAATAGTGGAAAAAAGAATGTCTCCAAATATAAACTACACAGAATCATTCGGTGAAACTTCTTTCTGATCTGTGCATTCAGCTAACAGAGTTAAACCATACTTTTGATTGAGCAGATCTGAACACTCTTTCTGTAGAGAATGCAACTGGACATTTGGAGCGCTAAGAGAGTAGTAGTGGAAAAAGGAATATATTCAAATATAAACTACACAGAAGCATTCTGTGAAACTTCTTTCTGATCTGAGCATTCAGCTAACAGAGTTAAACCATACTTTTGATTGAGCAGATCTGAACACTCTTTCTGTAGAAAATGCAACTGGACATTTGGAGCGCTAAGAGAGTAGTAGTGGAAAAAGGAATATATTCAAATATAAACTACACAGAAGCATTCTGTGAAACTTCTTTCTGATCTGAGCATTCAGCTAACAGAGTTAAACCATACTTTTGATTGAGCAGTTTTGAAACATTCTGTCTGTAGAAAATGCAACTGGACATTCGTAGCGCTAAGCGGGTAATAGTGGAAAAAAGAATATGTTCAAATATAAACTACACAGAAGGATTGTATGAAACTTCTTTCTGTTCTGTGCATTCAACTAACAGAGTTGAACCTTACTTTTGATTGAGCCGTTCTGAAACACTCTTTCTGTAGAAACTGCAATTGGACATTCTGAGCGCTAAGAGGCCTCTATTGGGAAAAATAATATCTTCAGATAAAAACTACACAGAAGCATTGTGTGAAACTTATTTCTGATATGTTCATTAAGCTAACAGAGTTAAACCATACTTTTGATTGCGCAGTTCTGAACACTCTTTCTGTAGAAAATGCAAGTGGACATTCGGAGCGCTAAGAGGGTAATATTGGAAAAAGGAATATATTCAAATATAAACTACACAGTAGCATTCTGTGAAAATTCTTTCTGTTCTGTGCATTCAACTAACAGAGTTGAACCTTACTTTTGATTGAGCCGTTCTGAAACACTCTTTCTGTAGAAACTGCAATTGGACATGCTAAGCGCTAAGAGGCCTACATTGGGAAAAAGAATATCTTCAAATAAAAACTACACAGATGCATTCTGTGAAACTTATTTCTGATCTGTAAATTCAGTGAACAGAGATAAAACATATTTTTGATTGAGCAGTTATGAAACACTCTTTTTGTAGAAAATGCAAGTGGAGATTCGGAGCGCTAAGAGGGTAATAGTGGAAAAAGGAATGTCTTCAAATATAAACTACACAGAATCATTCGGTGAAACTTCTTTCTGATCTGTGCATTCAGCTAACAGAGTTAAACCATACTTTTGATTGAGCAGATCTGAACACTCTTTCTGTAGAAAATGCAACTGGACATTTGGAGCGCTAAGAGCGTAGTAGTGGAAAAAGGAATATATTCAAATATAAACTACACAGAAGCATTCTGTGAAATTTCTTTCTGATCTGAGCATTCAGCTAACAGAGTTAAACCATACTTTTGATTGAGCAGTTTTGAAACACTCTGTCTGTAGAAAATGCAACTGGACATTCGTAGCGCTAAGTGGGTAATAGTGGAAAAAAGAATATGTTCAAATATAAACTACACAGAAGCATTCTGTGAAACTTCTTTCTGTTCTGTGCATTCAACTAACAGAGTTGAACCTTACTTTTGATTGAGCCGTTCTGAAACACTCTTTCTGTAGAAACTGCAATTGGACATTCTGAGCGCTAAGAGGCCTATATTGGGAAAAAGAATGTCTACAAATAAAAACTACACAGAAGAATTGTGTGAAACATCTTTCTGTTCTGTTTGTTCAAATAAAAGAGTTGAACCTTTGTTTTGATTGAGCCGTTCTGAAACACTCTTTCTGTAGAAAATGCAATTGGAGATTCGGAGCGCTAAGAGGGTAATAGTGGAAAAAAGAATGTCTCCAAATATAAACTACACAGAATCATTCGGTGAAACTTCTTTCTGATCTGTGCATTCAGCTAACAGAGTTAAACCATACTTTTGATTGAGCAGATCTGAACACTCTTTCTGTAGAAAATGCAACTGGACATTTGGAGCGCTAAGAGAGTAGTAGTGGAAAAAGGAATATATTCAAATATAAACTACACAGAAGCATTCTGTGAAACTTCTTTCTGATCTGAACATTCAGCTAACAGAGTTAAACCATACTTTTGATTGAGCAGTTTTGAAACACTCTGTCTGTAGAAAATGCAACTGGACATTCGTAGCGCTAAGTGGGTAATAGTGGAAAAAAGAGTATGTTCAAATATAAACTACACAGAAGCATTGTATGAAACTTCTTTCTGTTCTGTGCATTCAACTAACAGAGTTGAACCTTACTTTTGATTGAGCCTTTCTGAAACACTCTTTCTGTAGAAACTGCAATTGGACATTCTGAGCGCTAAGAGGCCTCTATTGGGAAAAATAATATCTTCAAATAAAAACTACACAGAAGCATTGTGTGAAACTTATTTCTGATATGTTCATTAAGCTAACAGAGTTATACCATACTTTGGATTGCGCAGTTCTGAAAACTCTTTCTGTAGAAAATGCAAGTGGACATTCGGAGCGCTAAGAGGGTAATAGTGGAAAAAGGAATATATTCAAATATAAACTACACAGTAGCATTCTGTGAAAATTCTTTCTGTTCTGTGCATTCAACTAACAGAGTTGAACCTTACTTTTGATTGAGCCGTTCTGAAACACTCTTTCTGTAGAAACTGCAATTGGACATGCTAAGCGCTAAGAGGCCTACATTGGGAAAAAGAATATCTTCAAATAAAAACTACACAGATGCATTCTGTGAAACTTATTTCTGATCTGTAAATTCAGTTAACAGAGATAAAACATATTTTTGATTGAGCAGTTATGAAACACTCTTTTTGTAGAAAATGCAAGTGGAGATTCGGAGCGCTAAGAGGGTAATAGTGGAAAAAGGAATGTCTTCAAATATAAACTACACAATAATTCGGTGAAACTTCTTTCTGATCTGTGCATTCAGCTAACAGAGTTAAACCATACTTTTGATTGAGCAGATCTGAACACTCTTTCTGTAGAAAATGCAACTGGACATTTGGAGCGCTAAGAGCGTAGTAGTGGAAAAAGGAATATATTCAAATATAAACTACACAGAAGCATTCTGTGAAACTTCTTTCTGATCTGAGCATTCAGCTAACAGAGTTAAACCATAATTTTGATTGAGCAGTTTTGAAACACTCTGTCTGTTGAAAATGCAACTGGACATTCGTAGCGCTAAGTGGGTAATAGTGGAAAAAAGAATATGTTCAAATATGAACTACACAGAAGCATTGTATGAAACTTCTTTCTGTTCTGTGCATTCAACTAACAGAGTTGAACCTTACTTTTGATTGAGCCGTTGTGAAACACTCTTTCTGTAGAAACTGCAATTGGACATTCTGAGCGCTAAGAGGCCTATATTGGGAAAAAGAATGTCTACAAATAAAAACTACACAGAAGAATTGTGTGAAACTTCTTTCTGTTCTGTTTGTTCAACTAAAAGAGTTGAACCTTAGTTTTGATTGAGCCGTTCTGAAACACTCTTTCTGTAGAAAATGCAAGTGGAGATTCGGAGCGCTAAGAGGGTAATAGTGGAAAAAGGAATGTCTCCAAATATAAACTACACAGAATCATTCTGTGAAACTTCTTTCTGATCTGTGCATTCAGCTAACAGAGTTAAAACATACTTTTGATTGAGCAGATCTGAACATTCTTTCTGTAGAAAATGCAACTGGACATTTGGAGCGCTAAGAGAGTAGTAGTGGAAAAAGGAATATATTCAAATATAAACTACACAGAAGCATTCTGTGAAACTTCTTTCTGATCTGAGCATTCAGCTAACAGAGTTAAACCATACTTTTGATTGAGCAGTTTTGAAACACTCTGTCTGTAGAAAATGCAACTGGACATTCGTAGCGCTAAGTGGGTAATAGTGGAAAAAAGGGTATGTTCAAATATAAACTACACAGAAGCATTGTATGAAACTTCTTTCTGTTCTGTGCATTCAACTAACAGAGTTGAACCTTACTTTTGATTGAGCCTTTCTGAAACACTCTTTCTGTAGAAACTGCAATTGGACATTCTGAGCGCTAAGAGGCCTCTATTGGGAAAAATAATATCTTCAAATAAAAACTACACAGAAGCATTGTGTGAAACTTATTTCTGATATGTTCATTAAGCTAACAGAGTTATACCATACTTTGTATTGCGCAGTTCTGAAAACTCTTTCTGTAGAAAATGCAAGTGGACATTCGGAGCGCTAAGAGGGTAATAGTGGAAAAAGGAATATATTCAAATATAAACTACACAGTAGCATTCTGTGAAAATTCTTTCTGTTCTGTGCATTCAACTAACAGGGTTGAACCTTACTTTTGATTGAGCCGTTCTGAAACACTCTTTCTGTAGAAACTGCAATTGGACATGCTAAGCGCTAAGAGGCCTACATTGGGAAAAAGAATATCTTCAAATAAAAACTACACAGATGCATTCTGTGAAACTTATTTCTGATCTGTAAATTCGGTTAACAGAGATAAAACATATTTTTGATTGAGCAGTTATGAAACACTCTTTTTGTAGAAAATGCAAGTGGAGATTCGGAGCGCTAAGAGGGTAATAGTGGAAAAAGAAATGTCTTCAAATATAAACTACACAGAATCATTCGGTGAAACTTCTTTCTGATCTGTGCATTCAGCTAACAGAGTTAAACCATACTTTTGATTGAGCAGATCTGAACACTCTTTCTGTAGAAAATGCAACTGGACATTTGGAGCGCTAAGAGCGTAGTAGTGGAAAAAGGAATATATTCAAATATAAACTACACAGAAGCATTCTGTGAAATTTCTTTCTGATCTGAGCATTCAGCTAACAGAGTTAAACCATACTTTTGATTGAGCAGTTTTGAAACACTCTGTCTGTAGAAAATGCAGCTGGACATTCGTAGCGCTAAGTGGGTAATAGTGGAAAAAAGAATATGTTCAAATATAAACTACACAGAAGCATTCTGTGAAACTTCTTTCTGTTCTGTGCATTCAACTAACAGAGTTGAACCTTACTTTTGATTGAGCCGTTCTGAAACACTCTTTCTGTAGAAACTGCAATTGGACATTCTGAGCGCTAAGAGGCCTATATTGGGAAAAAGAATGTCTACAAATAAAAACTACACAGAATAATTGTGTGAAACATCTTTCTGTTCTGTTTGTTCAAATAAAAGAGTTGAACCTTTGTTTTGATTGAGCCGTTCTGAAACACTCTTTCTGTAGAAAATGCAATTGGAGATTCGGAGCGCTAAGAGGGTAATAGTGGAAAAAAGAATGTCTCCAAATATAAACTACACAGAATCATTCGGTGAAACTTCTTTCTGATCTGTGCATTCAGCTAACAGAGTTAAACCATACTTTTGATTGAGCAGATCTGAACACTCTTTCTGTAGAGAATGCAACTGGACATTTGGAGCGCTAAGAGAGTAGTAGTGGAAAAAGGAATATATTCAAATATAAACTACACAGAAGCATTCTGTGAAACTTCTTTCTGATCTGAGCATTCAGCTAACAGAGTTAAACCATACTTTTGATTGAGCAGATCTGAACACTCTTTCTGTAGAAAATGCAACTGGACATTTGGAGCGCTAAGAGAGTAGTAGTGGAAAAAGGAATATATTCAAATATAAACTACACAGAAGCATTCTGTGAAACTTCTTTCTGATCTGAGCATTCAGCTAACAGAGTTAAACCATACTTTTGATTGAGCAGTTTTGAAACACTCTGTCTGTAGAAAATGCAACTGGACATTCGTAGCGCTAAGCGGGTAATAGTGGAAAAAAGAATATGTTCAAATATAAACTACACAGAAGGATTGTATGAAACTTCTTTCTGTTCTGTGCATTCAACTAACAGAGTTGAACCTTACTTTTGATTGAGCCGTTCTGAAACACTCTTTCTGTAGAAACTGCAATTGGACATTCTGAGCGCTAAGAGGCCTCTATTGGGAAAAATAATATCTTCAGATAAAAACTACACAGAAGCATTGTGTGAAACTTATTTCTGATATGTTCATTAAGCTAACAGAGTTAAACCATACTTTTGATTGCGCAGTTCTGAACACTCTTTCTGTAGAAAATGCAAGTGGACATTCGGAGCGCTAAGAGGGTAATATTGGAAAAAGGAATATATTCAAATATAAACTACACAGTAGCATTCTGTGAAAATTCTTTCTGTTCTGTGCATTCAACTAACAGAGTTGAACCTTACTTTTGATTGAGCCGTTCTGAAACACTCTTTCTGTAGAAACTGCAATTGGACATGCTAAGCGCTAAGAGGCCTACATTGGGAAAAAGAATATCTTCAAATAAAAACTACACAGATGCATTCTGTGAAACTTATTTCTGATCTGTAAATTCAGTGAACAGAGATAAAACATATTTTTGATTGAGCAGTTATGAAACACTCTTTTTGTAGAAAATGCAAGTGGAGATTCGGAGCGCTAAGTGGGTAATAGTGGAAAAAGGAATGTCTTCAAATATAAACTACACAGAATCATTCGGTGAAACTTCTTTCTGATCTGTGCATTCAGCTAACAGAGTTAAACCATACTTTTGATTGAGCAGATCTGAACACTCTTTCTGTAGAAAATGCAACTGGACATTTGGAGCGCTAAGAGCGTAGTAGTGGAAAAAGGAATATATTCAAATATAAACTACACAGAAGCATTCTGTGAAATTTCTTTCTGATCTGAGCATTCAGCTAACAGAGTTAAACCATACTTTTGATTGAGCAGTTTTGAAACACTCTGTCTGTAGAAAATGCAACTGGACATTCGTAGCGCTAAGTGGGTAATAGTGGAAAAAAGAATATGTTCAAATATAAACTACACAGAAGCATTCTGTGAAACTTCTTTCTGTTCTGTGCATTCAACTAACAGAGTTGAACCTTACTTTTGATTGAGCCGTTCTGAAACACTCTTTCTGTAGAAACTGCAATTGGACATTCTGAGCGCTAAGAGGCCTATATTGGGAAAAAGAATGTCTACAAATAAAAACTACACAGAAGAATTGTGTGAAACATCTTTCTGTTCTGTTTGTTCAAATAAAAGAGTTGAACCTTTGTTTTGATTGAGCCGTTCTGAAACACTCTTTCTGTAGAAAATGCAATTGGAGATTCGGAGCGCTAAGAGGGTAATAGTGGAAAAAAGAATGTCTCCAAATATAAACTACACAGAATCATTCGGTGAAACTTCTTTCTGATCTGTGCATTCAGCTAACAGAGTTAAACCATACTTTTGATTGAGCAGATCTGAACACTCTTTCTGTAGAAAATGCAACTGGACATTTGGAGCGCTAAGAGAGTAGTAGTGGAAAAAGGAATATATTCAAATATAAACTACACAGAAGCATTCTGTGAAACTTCTTTCTGATCTGAACATTCAGCTAACAGAGTTAAACCATACTTTTGATTGAGCAGTTTTGAAACACTCTGTCTGTAGAAAATGCAACTGGACATTCGTAGCGCTAAGTGGGTAATAGTGGAAAAAAGAGTATGTTCAAATATAAACTACACAGAAGCATTGTATGAAACTTCTTTCTGTTCTGTGCATTCAACTAACAGAGTTGAACCTTACTTTTGATTGAGCCTTTCTGAAACACTCTTTCTGTAGAAACTGCAATTGGACATTCTGAGCGCTAAGAGGCCTCTATTGGGAAAAATAATATCTTCAAATAAAAACTACACAGAAGCATTGTGTGAAACTTATTTCTGATATGTTCATTAAGCTAACAGAGTTATACCATACTTTGGATTGCGCAGTTCTGAAAACTCTTTCTGTAGAAAATGCAAGTGGACATTCGGAGCGCTAAGAGGGTAATAGTGGAAAAAGGAATATATTCAAATATAAACTACACAGTAGCATTCTGTGAAAATTCTTTCTGTTCTGTGCATTCAACTAACAGAGTTGAACCTTACTTTTGATTGAGCCGTTCTGAAACACTCTTTCTGTAGAAACTGCAATTGGACATGCTAAGCGCTAAGAGGCCTACATTGGGAAAAAGAATATCTTCAAATAAAAACTACACAGATGCATTCTGTGAAACTTATTTCTGATCTGTAAATTCAGTTAACAGAGATAAAACATATTTTTGATTGAGTAGTTATGAAACACTCTTTTTGTAGAAAATGCAAGTGGAGATTCGGAGCGCTAAGAGGGTAATAGTGGAAAAAGGAATGTCTTCAAATATAAACTACACAATAATTCGGTGAAACTTCTTTCTGATCTGTGCATTCAGCTAACAGAGTTAAACCATACTTTTGATTGAGCAGATCTGAACACTCTTTCTGTAGAAAATGCAACTGGACATTTGGAGCGCTAAGAGCGTAGTAGTGGAAAAAGGAATATATTCAAATATAAACTACACAGAAGCATTCTGTGAAACTTCTTTCTGATCTGAGCATTCAGCTAACAGAGTTAAACCATAATTTTGATTGAGCAGTTTTGAAACACTCTGTCTGTTGAAAATGCAACTGGACATTCGTAGCGCTAAGTGGGTAATAGTGGAAAAAAGAATATGTTCAAATATGAACTACACAGAAGCATTGTATGAAACTTCTTTCTGTTCTGTGCATTCAACTAACAGAGTTGAACCTTACTTTTGATTGAGCCGTTGTGAAACACTCTTTCTGTAGAAACTGCAATTGGACATTCTGAGCGCTAAGAGGCCTATATTGGGAAAAAGAATGTCTACAAATAAAAACTACACAGAAGAATTGTGTGAAACTTCTTTCTGTTCTGTTTGTTCAACTAAAAGAGTTGAACCTTAGTTTTGATTGAGCCGTTCTGAAACACTCTTTCTGTAGAAAATGCAAGTGGAGATTCGGAGCGCTAAGAGGGTAATAGTGGAAAAAGGAATGTCTCCAAATATAAACTACACAGAATCATTCTGTGAAACTTCTTTCTGATCTGTGCATTCAGCTAACAGAGTTAAAACATACTTTTGATTGAGCAGATCTGAACATTCTTTCTGTAGAAAATGCAACTGGACATTTGGAGCGCTAAGAGAGTAGTAGTGGAAAAAGGAATATATTCAAATATAAACTACACAGAAGCATTCTGTGAAACTTCTTTCTGATCTGAGCATTCAGCTAACAGAGTTAAACCATACTTTTGATTGAGCAGTTTTGAAACACTCTGTCTGTAGAAAATGCAACTGGACATTCGTAGCGCTAAGTGGGTAATAGTGGAAAAAAGGGTATGTTCAAATATAAACTACACAGAAGCATTGTATGAAACTTCTTTCTGTTCTGTGCATTCAACTAACAGAGTTGAACCTTACTTTTGATTGAGCCTTTCTGAAACACTCTTTCTGTAGAAACTGCAATTGGACATTCTGAGCGCTAAGAGGCCTCTATTGGGAAAAATAATATCTTCAAATAAAAACTACACAGAAGCATTGTGTGAAACTTATTTCTGATATGTTCATTAAGCTAACAGAGTTATACCATACTTTGTATTGCGCAGTTCTGAAAACTCTTTCTGTAGAAAATGCAAGTGGACATTCGGAGCGCTAAGAGGGTAATAGTGGAAAAAGGAATATATTCAAATATAAACTACACAGTAGCATTCTGTGAAAATTCTTTCTGTTCTGTGCATTCAACTAACAGGGTTGAACCTTACTTTTGATTGAGCCGTTCTGAAACACTCTTTCTGTAGAAACTGCAATTGGACATGCTAAGCGCTAAGAGGCCTACATTGGGAAAAAGAATATCTTCAAATAAAAACTACACAGATGCATTCTGTGAAACTTATTTCTGATCTGTAAATTCGGTTAACAGAGATAAAACATATTTTTGATTGAGCAGTTATGAAACACTCTTTTTGTAGAAAATGCAAGTGGAGATTCGGAGCGCTAAGAGGGTAATAGTGGAAAAAGAAATGTCTTCAAATATAAACTACACAGAATCATTCGGTGAAACTTCTTTCTGATCTGTGCATTCAGCTAACAGAGTTAAACCATACTTTTGATTGAGCAGATCTGAACACTCTTTCTGTAGAAAATGCAACTGGACATTTGGAGCGCTAAGAGCGTAGTAGTGGAAAAAGGAATATATTCAAATATAAACTACACAGAAGCATTCTGTGAAATTTCTTTCTGATCTGAGCATTCAGCTAACAGAGTTAAACCATACTTTTGATTGAGCAGTTTTGAAACACTCTGTCTGTAGAAAATGCAGCTGGACATTCGTAGCGCTAAGTGGGTAATAGTGGAAAAAAGAATATGTTCAAATATAAACTACACAGAAGCATTCTGTGAAACTTCTTTCTGTTCTGTGCATTCAACTAACAGAGTTGAACCTTACTTTTGATTGAGCCGTTCTGAAACACTCTTTCTGTAGAAACTGCAATTGGACATTCTGAGCGCTAAGAGGCCTATATTGGGAAAAAGAATGTCTACAAATAAAAACTACACAGAATAATTGTGTGAAACATCTTTCTGTTCTGTTTGTTCAAATAAAAGAGTTGAACCTTTGTTTTGATTGAGCCGTTCTGAAACACTCTTTCTGTAGAAAATGCAATTGGAGATTCGGAGCGCTAAGAGGGTAATAGTGGAAAAAAGAATGTCTCCAAATATAAACTACACAGAATCATTCGGTGAAACTTCTTTCTGATCTGTGCATTCAGCTAACAGAGTTAAACCATACTTTTGATTGAGCAGATCTGAACACTCTTTCTGTAGAGAATGCAACTGGACATTTGGAGCGCTAAGAGAGTAGTAGTGGAAAAAGGAATATATTCAAATATAAACTACACAGAAGCATTCTGTGAAACTTCTTTCTGATCTGAGCATTCAGCTAACAGAGTTAAACCATACTTTTGATTGAGCAGTTTTGAAACACTCTGTCTGTAGAAAATGCAACTGGACATTCGTAGCGCTAAGTGGGTAATAGTGGAAAAAAGAATATGTTCAAATATAAACTACACAGAAGCATTCTGTGAAACTTATTTCTGTTCTGTGCATTCAACTAACAGAGTTGAACCTTACTTTTGATTGAGCCGTTCTGAAACACTCTTTCTGCAGAAACTGCAATTGGACATTCTGAGCGCTAAGAGGCCTATATTGGGAAAAAGAATGTCTACAAATAAAAACTACACAGAAGAATTGTGTGAAACTTCTTTCTGTTCTGTTTGTTCAAATAAAAGAATTGAACCTTTGTTTTGATTGAGCCGTTCTGAAACACACTTTCTGTAGAAAATGCAAGTGGAGATTCGGAGCGCTAAGAGGGTAATAGTGGAAAAAGGAATGTCTCCAAATATAAACTACACAGAATCATTCTGTGAAACTTCTTTCTGATCTGTGCATTCAGCTAACAGAGTTAAACCATACTTTTGATTGAGCAGATCTGAACACTCTTTCTGTAGAAAATGCAACTGGACATTTGGAGCGCTAAGAGAGTAGTAGTGGAAAAAGGAATATATTCAAATATAAACTACACAGAAGCATTCTGTGAAACTTCTTTCTGATCTGAACATTCAGCTAACAGAGTTAAACCATACTTTTGATTGAGCAGTTTTGAAACACTCTGTCTGTAGAAAATGCAACTGGACATTCGTAGCGCTAAGTGGGTAATAGTGGAAAAAAGAGTATGTTCAAATATAAACTACACAGAAGCATTGTATGAAACTTCTTTCTGTTCTGTGCATTCAACTAACAGAGTTGAACCTTACTTTTGATTGAGCCTTTCTGAAACACTCTTTCTGTAGAAACTGCAATTGGACATTCTGAGCGCTAAGAGGCCTCTATTGGGAAAAATAATATCTTCAAATAAAAACTACACAGAAGCATTGTGTGAAACTTATTTCTGATATGTTCATTAAGCTAACAGAGTTATACCATACTTTGGATTGCGCAGTTCTGAAAACTCTTTCTGTAGAAAATGCAAGTGGACATTCGGAGCGCTAAGAGGGTAATAGTGGAAAAAGGAATATATTCAAATATAAACTACACAGTAGCATTCTGTGAAAATTCTTTCTGTTCTGTGCATTCAACTAACAGAGTTGAACCTTACTTTTGATTGAGCCGTTCTGAAACACTCTTTCTGTAGAAACTGCAATTGGACATGCTAAGCGCTAAGAGGCCTACATTGGGAAAAAGAATATCTTCAAATAAAAACTACACAGATGCATTCTGTGAAACTTATTTCTGATCTGTAAATTCAGTTAACAGAGATAAAACATATTTTTGATTGAGCAGTTATGAAACACTCTTTTTGTAGAAAATGCAAGTGGAGATTCGGAGCGCTAAGAGGGTAATAGTGGAAAAAGGAATGTCTTCAAATATAAACTACACAATAATTCGGTGAAACTTCTTTCTGATCTGTGCATTCAGCTAACAGAGTTAAACCATACTTTTGATTGAGCAGATCTGAACACTCTTTCTGTAGAAAATGCAACTGGACATTTGGAGCGCTAAGAGCGTAATAGTGGAAAAAGGAATATATTCAAATATAAACTACACAGAAGCATTCTGTGAAACTTCTTTCTGATCTGAGCATTCAGCTAACAGAGTTAAACCATAATTTTGATTGAGCAGTTTTGAAACACTCTGTCTGTTGAAAATGCAACTGGACATTCGTAGCGCTAAGTGGGTAATAGTGGAAAAAAGAATATGTTCAAATATGAACTACACAGAAGCATTGTATGAAACTTCTTTCTGTTCTGTGCATTCAACTAACAGAGTTGAACCTTACTTTTGATTGAGCCGTTGTGAAACACTCTTTCTGTAGAAACTGCAATTGGACATTCTGAGCGCTAAGAGGCCTATATTGGGAAAAAGAATGTCTACAAATAAAAACTACACAGAAGAATTGTGTGAAACTTCTTTCTGTTCTGTTTGTTCAACTAAAAGAGTTGAACCTTAGTTTTGATTGAGCCGTTCTGAAACACTCTTTCTGTAGAAAATGCAAGTGGAGATTCGGAGCGCTAAGAGGGTAATAGTGGAAAAAGGAATGTCTCCAAATATAAACTACACAGAATCATTCTGTGAAACTTCTTTCTGATCTGTGCATTCAGCTAACAGAGTTAAAACATACTTTTGATTGAGCAGATCTGAACATTCTTTCTGTAGAAAATGCAACTGGACATTTGGAGCGCTAAGAGAGTAGTAGTGGAAAAAGGAATATATTCAAATATAAACTACACAGAAGCATTCTGTGAAACTTCTTTCTGATCTGAGCATTCAGCTAACAGAGTTAAACCATACTTTTGATTGAGCAGTTTTGAAACACTCTGTCTGTAGAAAATGCAACTGGACATTCGTAGCGCTAAGTGGGTAATAGTGGAAAAAAGGGTATGTTCAAATATAAACTACACAGAAGCATTGTATGAAACTACTTTCTGTTCTGTGCATTCAACTAACAGAGTTGAACCTTACTTTTGATTGAGCCTTTCTGAAACACTCTTTCTGTAGAAACTGCAATTGGACATTCTGAGCGCTAAGAGGCCTCTATTGGGAAAAATAATATCTTCAAATAAAAACTACACAGAAGCATTGTGTGAAACTTATTTCTGATATGTTCATTAAGCTAACAGAGTTATACCATACTTTGTATTGCGCAGTTCTGAAAACTCTTTCTGTAGAAAATGCAAGTGGACATTCGGAGCGCTAAGAGGGTAATAGTGGAAAAAGGAATATATTCAAATATAAACTACACAGTAGCATTCTGTGAAAATTCTTTCTGTTCTGTGCATTCAACTAACAGGGTTGAACCTTACTTTTGATTGAGCCGTTCTGAAACACTCTTTCTGTAGAAACTGCAATTGGACATGCTAAGCGCTAAGAGGCCTACATTGGGAAAAAGAATATCTTCAAATAAAAACTACACAGATGCATTCTGTGAAACTTATTTCTGATCTGTAAATTCGGTTAACAGAGATAAAACATATTTTTGATTGAGCAGTTATGAAACACTCTTTTTGTAGAAAATGCAAGTGGAGATTCGGAGCGCTAAGAGGGTAATAGTGGAAAAAGAAATGTCTTCAAATATAAACTACACAGAATCATTCGGTGAAACTTCTTTCTGATCTGTGCATTCAGCTAACAGAGTTAAACCATACTTTTGATTGAGCAGATCTGAACACTCTTTCTGTAGAAAATGCAACTGGACATTTGGAGCGCTAAGAGCGTAGTAGTGGAAAAAGGAATATATTCAAATATAAACTACACAGAAGCATTCTGTGAAATTTCTTTCTGATCTGAGCATTCAGCTAACAGAGTTAAACCATACTTTTGATTGAGCAGTTTTGAAACACTCTGTCTGTAGAAAATGCAACTGGACATTCATAGCGCTAAGTGGGTAATAGTGGAAAAAAGAATATGTTCAAATATAAACTACACAGAAGCATTCTGTGAAACTTCTTTCTGTTCTGTGCATTCAACTAACAGAGTTGAACCTTACTTTTGATTGAGCCGTTCTGAAACACTCTTTCTGTAGAAACTGCAATTGGACATTCTGAGCGCTAAGAGGCCTATATTGGGAAAAAGAATGTCTACAAATAAAAACTACACAGAAGAATTGTGTGAAACATCTTTCTGTTCTGTTTGTTCAAATAAAAGAGTTGAACCTTTGTTTTGATTGAGCCGTTCTGAAACACTCTTTCTGTAGAAAATGCAATTGGAGATTCGGAGCGCTAAGAGGGTAATAGTGGAAAAAAGAATGTCTCCAAATATAAACTACACAGAATCATTCGGTGAAACTTCTTTCTGATCTGTGCATTCAGCTAACAGAGTTAAACCATACTTTTGATTGAGCAGATCTGAACACTCTTTCTGTAGAAAATGCAACTGGACATTTGGAGCGCTAAGAGAGTAGTAGTGGAAAAAGGAATATATTCAAATATAAACTACACAGAAGCATTCTGTGAAACTTCTTTCTGATCTGAGCATTCAGCTAACAGAGTTAAACCATACTTTTGATTGAGCAGTTTTGAAACACTCTGTCTGTAGAAAATGCAACTGGACATTCGTAGCGCTAAGTGGGTAATAGTGGAAAAAAGAATATGTTCAAATATAAACTACACAGAAGCATTCTGTGAAACTTATTTCTGTTCTGTGCATTCAACTAACAGAGTTGAACCTTACTTTTGATTGAGCCGTTCTGAAACACTCTTTCTGCAGAAACTGCAATTGGACATTCTGAGCGCTAAGAGGCCTATATTGGGAAAAAGAATGTCTACAAATAAAAACTACACAGAAGAATTGTGTGAAACTTCTTTCTGTTCTGTTTGTTCAAATAAAAGAGTTGAACCTTTGTTTTGATTGAGCCGTTCTGAAACACACTTTCTGTAGAAAATGCAAGTGGAGATTCGGAGCGCTAAGAGGGTAATAGTGGAAAAAGGAATGTCTCCAAATATAAACTACACAGAATCATTCTGTGAAACTTCTTTCTGATCTGTGCATTCAGCTAACAGAGTTAAACCATACTTTTGATTGAGCAGATCTGAACACTCTTTCTGTAGAAAATGCAACTGGACATTTGGAGCGCTAAGAGAGTAGTAGTGGAAAAAGGAATATATTCAAATATAAACTACACAGAAGCATTCTGTGAAACTTCTTTCTGATCTGAACATTCAGCTAACAGAGTTAAACCATACTTTTGATTGAGCAGTTTTGAAACACTCTGTCTGTAGAAAATGCAACTGGACATTCGTAGCGCTAAGTGGGTAATAGTGGAAAAAAGAGTATGTTCAAATATAAACTACACAGAAGCATTGTATGAAACTTCTTTCTGTTCTGTGCATTCAACTAACAGAGTTGAACCTTACTTTTGATTGAGCCTTTCTGAAACACTCTTTCTGTAGAAACTGCAATTGGACATTCTGAGCGCTAAGAGGCCTCTATTGGGAAAAATAATATCTTCAAATAAAAACTACACAGAAGCATTGTGTGAAACTTATTTCTGATATGTTCATTAAGCTAACAGAGTTATACCATACTTTGGATTGCGCAGTTCTGAAAACTCTTTCTGTAGAAAATGCAAGTGGACATTCGGAGCGCTAAGAGGGTAATAGTGGAAAAAGGAATATATTCAAATATAAACTACACAGTAGCATTCTGTGAAAATTCTTTCTGTTCTGTGCATTCAACTAACAGAGTTGAACCTTACTTTTGATTGAGCCGTTCTGAAACACTCTTTCTGTAGAAACTGCAATTGGACATGCTAAGCGCTAAGAGGCCTACATTGGGAAAAAGAATATCTTCAAATAAAAACTACACAGATGCATTCTGTGAAACTTATTTCTGATCTGTAAATTCAGTTAACAGAGATAAAACATATTTTTGATTGAGCAGTTATGAAACACTCTTTTTGTAGAAAATGCAAGTGGAGATTCGGAGCGCTAAGAGGGTAATAGTGGAAAAAGGAATGTCTTCAAATATAAACTACAAAATAATTCGGTGAAACTTCTTTCTGATCTGTGCATTCAGCTAACAGAGTTAAACCATACTTTTGATTGAGCAGATCTGAACACTCTTTCTGTAGAAAATGCAACTGGACATTTGGAGCGCTAAGAGCGTAGTAGTGGAAAAAGGAATATATTCAAATATAAACTACACAGAAGCATTCTGTGAAACTTCTTTCTGATCTGAGCATTCAGCTAACAGAGTTAAACCATAATTTTGATTGAGCAGTTTTGAAACACTCTGTCTGTTGAAAATGCAACTGGACATTCGTAGCGCTAAGTGGGTAATAGTGGAAAAAAGAATATGTTCAAATATGAACTACACAGAAGCATTGTATGAAACTTCTTTCTGTTCTGTGCATTCAACTAACAGAGTTGAACCTTACTTTTGATTGAGCCGTTGTGAAACACTCTTTCTGTAGAAACTGCAATTGGACATTCTGAGCGCTAAGAGGCCTATATTGGGAAAAAGAATGTCTACAAATAAAAACTACACAGAAGAATTGTGTGAAACTTCTTTCTGTTCTGTTTGTTCAACTAAAAGAGTTGAACCTTAGTTTTGATTGAGCCGTTCTGAAACACTCTTTCTGTAGAAAATGCAAGTGGAGATTCGGAGCGCTAAGAGGGTAATAGTGGAAAAAGGAATGTCTCCAAATATAAACTACACAGAATCATTCTGTGAAACTTCTTTCTGATCTGTGCATTCAGCTAACAGAGTTAAAACATACTTTTGATTGAGCAGATCTGAACATTCTTTCTGTAGAAAATGCAACTGGACATTTGGAGCGCTAAGAGAGTAGTAGTGGAAAAAGGAATATATTCAAATATAAACTACACAGAAGCATTCTGTGAAACTTCTTTCTGATCTGAGCATTCAGCTAACAGAGTTAAACCATACTTTTGATTGAGCAGTTTTGAAACACTCTGTCTGTAGAAAATGCAACTGGACATTCGTAGCGCTAAGTGGGTAATAGTGGAAAAAAGGGTATGTTCAAATATAAACTACACAGAAGCATTGTATGAAACTTCTTTCTGTTCTGTGCATTCAACTAACAGAGTTGAACCTTACTTTTGATTGAGCCTTTCTGAAACACTCTTTCTGTAGAAACTGCAATTGGACATTCTGAGCGCTAAGAGGCCTCTATTGGGAAAAATAATATCTTCAAATAAAAACTACACAGAAGCATTGTGTGAAACTTATTTCTGATATGTTCATTAAGCTAACAGAGTTATACCATACTTTGTATTGCGCAGTTCTGAAAACTCTTTCTGTAGAAAATGCAAGTGGACATTCGGAGCGCTAAGAGGGTAATAGTGGAAAAAGGAATATATTCAAATATAAACTACACAGTAGCATTCTGTGAAAATTCTTTCTGTTCTGTGCATTCAACTAACAGGTTTGAACCTTACTTTTGATTGAGCCGTTCTGAAACACTCTTTCTGTAGAAACTGCAATTGGACATGCTAAGCGCTAAGAGGCCTACATTGGGAAAAAGAATATCTTCAAATAAAAACTACACAGATGCATTCTGTGAAACTTATTTCTGATCTGTAAATTCGGTTAACAGAGATAAAACATATTTTTGATTGAGCAGTTATGAAACACTCTTTTTGTAGAAAATGCAAGTGGAGATTCGGAGCGCTAAGAGGGTAATAGTGGAAAAAGAAATGTCTTCAAATATAAACTACACAGAATCATTCGGTGAAACTTCTTTCTGATCTGTGCATTCAGCTAACAGAGTTAAACCATACTTTTGATTGAGCAGATCTGAACACTCTTTCTGTAGAAAATTCAACTGGACATTTGGAGCGCTAAGAGCGTAGTAGTGGAAAAAGGAATATATTCAAATATAAACTACACAGAAGCATTCTGTGAAACTTCTTTCTGATCTGAGCATTCAGCTAACAGAGTTAAACCATACTTTTGATTGAGCAGTTTTGAAACACTCTGTCTGTACAAAATGCAACTGGACATTCGTAGCGATA
The DNA here is from genome assembly GCF_028878055.3 of Symphalangus syndactylus. Lineage (NCBI taxonomy): Eukaryota > Metazoa > Chordata > Mammalia > Primates > Hylobatidae > Symphalangus > Symphalangus syndactylus. The sequence goes on from NC_072446.2 coordinate 73,317,585, forward strand.
AGTGGGTAATAGTGGAAAAAAGAATATGTTCAAATATAAACTACACAGAAACATTGTATGAAACTTCTTTCTGTTCTGTGCATTCAACTAACAGAGTTGAACCTTACTTTTGATTGAGCCGTTGTGAAACACTCTTTCTGTAGAAACTGCAATTGGACATTCTGAGCGCTAAGAGGCCTATATTGGGAAAAAGAATGTCTACAAATAAAAACTACACAGAAGAATTGTGTGAAACTTCTTTCTGTTCTGTTTGTTCAACTAAAAGAGTTGAACCTTAGTTTTGATTGAGCCGTTCTGAAACACTCTTTCTGTAGAAAATGCAAGTGGAGATTCGGAGCGCTAAGAGGGTAATAGTGGAAAAAGGAATGTCTCCAAATATAAACTACACAGAATCATTCTGTGAAACTTCTTTCTGATCTGTGCATTCAGCTAACAGAGTTAAAACATACTTTTGATTGAGCAGATCTGAACATTCTTTCTGTAGAAAATGCAACTGGGCATTTGGAGCGCTAAGAGAGTAGTAGTGGAAAAAGGAATATATTCAAATATAAACTACACAGAAGCATTCTGTGAAACTTCTTTCTGATCTGAGCATTCAGCTAACAGAGTTAAACCATACTTTTGATTGAGCAGTTTTGAAACACTCTGTCTGTAGAAAATGCAACTGGACATTCGTAGCGCTAAGTGGGTAATAGTGGAAAAAAGGGTATGTTCAAATATAAACTACACAGAAGCATTGTATGAAACTTCTTTCTGTTCTGTGCATTCAACTAACAGAGTTGAACCTTACTTTTGATTGAGCCTTTCTGAAACACTCTTTCTGTAGAAACTGCAATTGGACATTCTGAGCGCTAAGAGGCCTCTATTGGGAAAAATAATATCTTCAAATAAAAACTACACAGAAGCATTGTGTGAAACTTATTTCTGATATGTTCATTAAGCTAACAGAGTTATACCATACTTTGTATTGCGCAGTTCTGAAAACTCTTTCTGTAGAAAATGCAAGTGGACATTCGGAGCGCTAAGAGGGTAATACTGGAAAAAGGAATATATTCAAATATAAACTACACAGTAGCATTCTGTGAAAATTCTTTCTGTTCTGTGCATTCAACTAACAGGGTTGAACCTTACTTTTGATTGAGCCGTTCTGAAACACTCTTTCTGTAGAAACTGCAATTGGACATGCTAAGCGCTAAGAGGCCTACATTGGGAAAATGAATATCTTCAAATAAAAACTACACAGATGCATTCTGTGAAACTTATTTCTGATCTGTAAATTCGGTTAACAGAGATAAAACATATTTTTGATTGAGCAGTTATGAAACACTCTTTTTGTAGAAAATGCAAGTGGAGATTCGGAGCGCTAAGAGGGTAATAGTGGAAAAAGAAATGTCTTCAAATATAAACTACACAGAATCATTCGGTGAAACTTCTTTCTGATCTGTGCATTCAGCTAACAGAGTTAAACCATACTTTTGATTGAGCAGATCTGAACACTCTGTAGAAAATTCAACTGGACATTTGGAGCGCTAAGAGCGTAGTAGTGGAAAAAGGAATATATTCAAATATAAACTACACAGAAGCATTCTGTGAAACTTCTTTCTGATCTGAGCATTCAGCTAACAGAGTTAAACCATACTTTTGATTGAGCAGTTTTGAAACACTCTGTCTGTAGAAAATGCAACTGGACATTCGTAGCGATAAGTGGGTAATAGTGGAAAAATGAATATGTTCAAATATAAACTACACAGAAACATTGTATGAAACTTCTTTCTGTTCTGTGCATTCAACTAACAGAGTTGAACCTTACTTTTGATTGAGCCGTTCTGAAACACTCTTTCTGTAGAAACTGCAATTGGACATTCTGAGCGCTAAGAGGCCTATATTGGGAAAAAGAATGTCTACAAATAAAAACTACACAGAAGAATTGTGTGAAACTTCTTTCTGTTCTGTTTGTTCAACTAAAAGAGTTGAACCTTAGTTTTGATTGAGCCGTTCTGAAACACTCTTTCTGTAGAAAATGCAAGTGGAGATTCGGAGCGCTAAGAGGGTAATAGTGGAAAAAGGAATGTCTCCAAATATAAACTACACAGAATCATTCTGTGAAACTTCTTTCTGATCTGTGCTTTCAGCTAACAGAGTTAAACCATACTTTTGATTGAGCAGATCTGAACACTCTTTCTGTAGAAAATGCAACTGGACATTTGGAGCGCTAAGAGAGTAGTAGTGGAAAAAGGAATATATTCAAATATAAACTACACAGAAGCATTCTGTGAAACTTCTTTCTGATCTGAGCATTCAGCTAACAGAGTTAAACCATACTTTTGATTGAGCAGTTTTGAAACACTCTGTCTGTAGAAAATGCAACTGGACATTCGTAGCGCTAAGTGGGTAATAGTGGAAAAAAGAATATGTTCAAATATAAACTACACAGAAGCATTGTATGAAACTGCTTTCTGTTCTGTGCATTCAACTAACAGAGTTGAAGCTTACTTTTGATTGAGCCTTTCTGAAACACTCTTTCTGTAGAAACTGCAATTGGACATTCTGAGCGCTAAGAGGCCTCTATTGGGAAAAATAATATCTTCAAATAAAAGCTATACAGAAACATTGTGTGAAACTTATTTCTGATATGTTCATTAAGCTAACAGAGTTAAACCATACTTTTGATTGCGCAGTTCTGAACACTCTTTCTGTAGAAAATGCAAGTGGACATTCGGAGCGCTAAGAGGGAAATAGTGGAAAAAGGAATATATTCAAATATAAACTACACAGTAGCATTCTGTGAAAATTCTTTCTGTTCTGTGCATTCAACTAACAGAGTTGAACCTTACTTTTGATTGAGCCTTTCTGAAACACTGTTTCTGTAGAAAATGCAATTGGACATGCTAAGCGCTAAGAGGCCTACATTGGGAAAAAGAATATCTTCAAATAAAAACTACACAGATGCATTCTGTGAAACTTATTTCTGATCTGTAAATTCAGTTAACAGAGATAAAACATATTTTTGATTGAGCAGTTATGAAACACTCTTTTTGTAGAAAATGCAAGTGGAGATTCGGAGCGCTAAGAGGGTAATAGTGGAAAAAGGAATGTCTCCAAATATAAACTACACAGAATCATTCTGTGAAACTTGTTTCTGATCTGTGCATTCAGCTAACAGAGTTAAACCATACTTTTGATTGAGCAGATCTGAACACTCTTTCTGTAGAAAATGCAACTGGACATTTGGAGAGCTGAGAGAGTAGTAGTGGAAAAAGGAATATATTCAAATATAAACTACACAGTAGCATTCTGTGAAACTTCTTTCTGATTTGAGCATTCAGCTAACAGAGTTAAACCATACTTTTGATTGAGCAGTTTTCAAACACTCTGTCTGTAGAAAATGCAACTGGACATTCGTAGCGCTAAGTGGGTAATAGTGGAAAAAAGAATATGTTCAAATATAAACTACACAGAAGCATTGTATGAAACTTCTTTCTGTTCTGTGCATTCAACTAACAGAGTTGAACCTTACTTTTGATTGAGCCTTTCTGAAACACTCTTTCTGTAGAAACTGCAATTGGACATTCTGAGCGCTAAGAGGCCTCTATTGGGAAAAATAATATCTTCAAATAAAAACTACACAGAAGCATTGTGTGAAACTTATTTCTGATATGTTCATTAAGCTAACAGAGTTATACCATACTTTGTATTGCGCAGTTCTGAAAACTCTTTCTGTAGAAAATGCAAGTGGACATTCGGAGCGCTAAGAGGGTAATAGTGGAAAAAGGAATATATTCAAATATAAACTACACAGTAGCATTCTGTGAAAATTCTTTCTGTTCTGTGCATTCAACTAACAGGGTTGAACCTTACTTTTGATTGAGCCGTTCTGAAACACTCTTTCTGTAGAAACTGCAATTGGACATGCTAAGCGCTAAGAGGCCTACATTGGGAAAAAGAATATCTTCAAATAAAAACTACACAGATGCATTCTGTGAAACTTATTTCTGATCTGTAAATTCGGTTAACAGAGATAAAACATATTTTTGATTGAGCAGTTATGAAACACTCTTTTTGTAGAAAATGCAAGTGGAGATTCGGAGCGCTAAGAGGGTAATAGTGGAAAAAGAAATGTCTTCAAATATAAACTACACAGAATCATTCGGTGAAACTTCTTTCTGATCTGTGCATTCAGCTAACAGAGTTAAACCATACTTTTGATTGAGCAGATCTGAACACTCTTTCTGTAGAAAATGCAACTGGACATTTGGAGCGCTAAGAGCGTAGTAGTGGAAAAAGGAATATATTCAAATATAAACTACACAGAAGCATTCTGTGAAATTTCTTTCTGATCTGAGCATTCAGCTAACAGAGTTAAACCATACTTTTGATTGAGCAGTTTTGAAACACTCTGTCTGTAGAAAATGCAGCTGGACATTCGTAGCGCTAAGTGGGTAATAGTGGAAAAAAGAATATGTTCAAATATAAACTACACAGAAGCATTCTGTGAAACTTCTTTCTGTTCTGTGCATTCAACTAACAGAGTTGAACCTTACTTTTGATTGAGCCGTTCTGAAACACTCTTTCTGTAGAAACTGCAATTGGACATTCTGAGCTCTAAGAGGCCTATATTGGGAAAAAGAATGTCTACAAATAAAAACTACACAGAATAATTGTGTGAAACATCTTTCTGTTCTGTTTGTTCAAATAAAAGAGTTGAACCTTTGTTTTGATTGAGCCGTTCTGAAACACTCTTTCTGTAGAAAATGCAATTGGAGATTCGGAGCGCTAAGAGGGTAATAGTGGAAAAAAGAATGTCTCCAAATATAAACTACACAGAATCATTCGGTGAAACTTCTTTCTGATCTGTGCATTCAGCTAACAGAGTTAAACCATACTTTTGATTGAGCAGATCTGAACACTCTTTCTGTAGAGAATGCAAATGGACATTTGGAGCGCTAAGAGAGTAGTAGTGGAAAAAGGAATATATTCAAATATAAACTACACAGAAGCATTCTGTGAAACTTCTTTCTGATCTGAGCATTCAGCTAACAGAGTTAAACCATACTTTTGATTGAGCAGTTTTGAAACACTCTGTCTGTAGAAAATGCAACTGGACATTCGTAGCGCTAAGTGGGTAATAGTGGAAAAAAGAATATGTTCAAATATAAACTACACAGAAGCATTCTGTGAAACTTATTTCTGTTCTGTGCATTCAACTAACAGAGTTGAACCTTACTTTTGATTGAGCCGTTCTGAAACACTCTTTCTGCAGAAACTGCAATTGGACATTCTGAGCGCTAAGAGGCCTATATTGGGAAAAAGAATGTCTACAAATAAAAACTACACAGAAGAATTGTGTGAAACTTCTTTCTGTTCTGTTTGTTCAAATAAAAGAGTTGAACCTTTGTTTTGATTGAGCCGTTCTGAAACACACTTTCTGTAGAAAATGCAAGTGGAGATTCGGAGCGCTAAGAGGGTAATAGTGGAAAAAGGAATGTCTCCAAATATAAACTACACAGAATCATTCTGTGAAACTTCTTTCTGATCTGTGCATTCAGCTAACAGAGTTAAACCATACTTTTGATTGAGCAGATCTGAACACTCTTTCTGTAGAAAATGCAACTGGACATTTGGAGCGCTAAGAGAGTAGTAGTGGAAAAAGGAATATATTCAAATATAAACTACACAGAAGCATTCTGTGAAACTTCTTTCTGATCTGAACATTCAGCTAACAGAGTTAAACCATACTTTTGATTGAGCAGTTTTGAAACACTCTGTCTGTAGAAAATGCAACTGGACATTCGTAGCGCTAAGTGGGTAATAGTGGAAAAAAGAGTATGTTCAAATATAAACTACACAGAAGCATTGTATGAAACTTCTTTCTGTTCTGTGCATTCAACTAACAGAGTTGAACCTTACTTTTGATTGAGCCTTTCTGAAACACTCTTTCTGTAGAAACTGCAATTGGACATTCTGAGCGCTAAGAGGCCTCTATTGGGAAAAATAATATCTTCAAATAAAAACTACACAGAAGCATTGTGTGAAACTTATTTCTGATATGTTCATTAAGCTAACAGAGTTATACCATACTTTGGATTGCGCAGTTCTGAAAACTCTTTCTGTAGAAAATGCAAGTGGACATTCGGAGCGCTAAGAGGGTAATAGTGGAAAAAGGAATATATTCAAATATAAACTACACAGTAGCATTCTGTGAAAATTCTTTCTGTTCTGTGCATTCAACTAACAGAGTTGAACCTTACTTTTGATTGAGCCGTTCTGAAACACTCTTTCTGTAGAAACTGCAATTGGACATGCTAAGCGCTAAGAGGCCTACATTGGGAAAAAGAATATCTTCAAATAAAAACTACACAGATGCATTCTGTGAAACTTATTTCTGATCTGTAAATTCAGTTAACAGAGATAAAACATATTTTTGATTGAGCAGTTATGAAACACTCTTTTTGTAGAAAATGCAAGTGGAGATTCGGAGCGCTAAGAGGGTAATAGTGGAAAAAGGAATGTCTTCAAATATAAACTACACAATAATTCGGTGAAACTTCTTTCTGATCTGTGCATTCAGCTAACAGAGTTAAACCATACTTTTGATTGAGCAGATCTGAACACTCTTTCTGTAGAAAATGCAACTGGACATTTGGAGCGCTAAGAGCGTAATAGTGGAAAAAGGAATATATTCAAATATAAACTACACAGAAGCATTCTGTGAAACTTCTTTCTGATCTGAGCATTCAGCTAACAGAGTTAAACCATAATTTTGATTGAGCAGTTTTGAAACACTCTGTCTGTTGAAAATGCAACTGGACATTCGTAGCGCTAAGTGGGTAATAGTGGAAAAAAGAATATGTTCAAATATGAACTACACAGAAGCATTGTATGAAACTTCTTTCTGTTCTGTGCATTCAACTAACAGAGTTGAACCTTACTTTTGATTGAGCCGTTGTGAAACACTCTTTCTGTAGAAACTGCAATTGGACATTCTGAGCGCTAAGAGGCCTATATTGGGAAAAAGAATGTCTACAAATAAAAACTACACAGAAGAATTGTGTGAAACTTCTTTCTGTTCTGTTTGTTCAACTAAAAGAGTTGAACCTTAGTTTTGATTGAGCCGTTCTGAAACACTCTTTCTGTAGAAAATGCAAGTGGAGATTCGGAGCGCTAAGAGGGTAATAGTGGAAAAAGGAATGTCTCCAAATATAAACTACACAGAATCATTCTGTGAAACTTCTTTCTGATCTGTGCATTCAGCTAACAGAGTTAAAACATACTTTTGATTGAGCAGATCTGAACATTCTTTCTGTAGAAAATGCAACTGGACATTTGGAGCGCTAAGAGAGTAGTAGTGGAAAAAGGAATATATTCAAATATAAACTACACAGAAGCATTCTGTGAAACTTCTTTCTGATCTGAGCATTCAGCTAACAGAGTTAAACCATACTTTTGATTGAGCAGTTTTGAAACACTCTGTCTGTAGAAAATGCAACTGGACATTCGTAGCGCTAAGTGGGTAATAGTGGAAAAAAGGGTATGTTCAAATATAAACTACACAGAAGCATTGTATGAAACTACTTTCTGTTCTGTGCATTCAACTAACAGAGTTGAACCTTACTTTTGATTGAGCCTTTCTGAAACACTCTTTCTGTAGAAACTGCAATTGGACATTCTGAGCGCTAAGAGGCCTCTATTGGGAAAAATAATATCTTCAAATAAAAACTACACAGAAGCATTGTGTGAAACTTATTTCTGATATGTTCATTAAGCTAACAGAGTTATACCATACTTTGTATTGCGCAGTTCTGAAAACTCTTTCTGTAGAAAATGCAAGTGGACATTCGGAGCGCTAAGAGGGTAATAGTGGAAAAAGGAATATATTCAAATATAAACTACACAGTAGCATTCTGTGAAAATTCTTTCTGTTCTGTGCATTCAACTAACAGGGTTGAACCTTACTTTTGATTGAGCCGTTCTGAAACACTCTTTCTGTAGAAACTGCAATTGGACATGCTAAGCGCTAAGAGGCCTACATTGGGAAAAAGAATATCTTCAAATAAAAACTACACAGATGCATTCTGTGAAACTTATTTCTGATCTGTAAATTCGGTTAACAGAGATAAAACATATTTTTGATTGAGCAGTTATGAAACACTCTTTTTGTAGAAAATGCAAGTGGAGATTCGGAGCGCTAAGAGGGTAATAGTGGAAAAAGAAATGTCTTCAAATATAAACTACACAGAATCATTCGGTGAAACTTCTTTCTGATCTGTGCATTCAGCTAACAGAGTTAAACCATACTTTTGATTGAGCAGATCTGAACACTCTTTCTGTAGAAAATGCAACTGGACATTTGGAGCGCTAAGAGCGTAGTAGTGGAAAAAGGAATATATTCAAATATAAACTACACAGAAGCATTCTGTGAAATTTCTTTCTGATCTGAGCATTCAGCTAACAGAGTTAAACCATACTTTTGATTGAGCAGTTTTGAAACACTCTGTCTGTAGAAAATGCAGCTGGACATTCGTAGCGCTAAGTGGGTAATAGTGGAAAAAAGAATATGTTCAAATATAAACTACACAGAAGCATTCTGTGAAACTTCTTTCTGTTCTGTGCATTCAACTAACAGAGTTGAACCTTACTTTTGATTGAGCCGTTCTGAAACACTCTTTCTGTAGAAACTGCAATTGGACATTCTGAGCTCTAAGAGGCCTATATTGGGAAAAAGAATGTCTACAAATAAAAACTACACAGAATAATTGTGTGAAACATCTTTCTGTTCTGTTTGTTCAAATAAAAGAGTTGAACCTTTGTTTTGATTGAGCCGTTCTGAAACACTCTTTCTGTAGAAAATGCAATTGGAGATTCGGAGCGCTAAGAGGGTAATAGTGGAAAAAAGAATGTCTCCAAATATAAACTACACAGAATCATTCGGTGAAACTTCTTTCTGATCTGTGCATTCAGCTAACAGAGTTAAACCATACTTTTGATTGAGCAGATCTGAACACTCTTTCTGTAGAGAATGCAACTGGACATTTGGAGCGCTAAGAGAGTAGTAGTGGAAAAAGGAATATATTCAAATATAAACTACACAGAAGCATTCTGTGAAACTTCTTTCTGATCTGAGCATTCAGCTAACAGAGTTAAACCATACTTTTGATTGAGCAGTTTTGAAACACTCTGTCTGTAGAAAATGCAACTGGACATTCGTAGCGCTAAGTGGGTAATAGTGGAAAAAAGAATATGTTCAAATATAAACTACACAGAAGCATTCTGTGAAACTTATTTCTGTTCTGTGCATTCAACTAACAGAGTTGAACCTTACTTTTGATTGAGCCGTTCTGAAACACTCTTTCTGCAGAAACTGCAATTGGACATTCTGAGCGCTAAGAGGCCTATATTGGGAAAAAGAATGTCTACAAATAAAAACTACACAGAAGAATTGTGTGAAACTTCTTTCTGTTCTGTTTGTTCAAATAAAAGAGTTGAACCTTTGTTTTGATTGAGCCGTTCTGAAACACACTTTCTGTAGAAAATGCAAGTGGAGATTCGGAGCGCTAAGAGGGTAATAGTGGAAAAAGGAATGTCTCCAAATATAAACTACACAGAATCATTCTGTGAAACTTCTTTCTGATCTGTGCATTCAGCTAACAGAGTTAAACCATACTTTTGATTGAGCAGATCTGAACACTCTTTCTGTAGAAAATGCAACTGGACATTTGGAGCGCTAAGAGAGTAGTAGTGGAAAAAGGAATATATTCAAATATAAACTACACAGAAGCATTCTGTGAAACTTCTTTCTGATCTGAACATTCAGCTAACAGAGTTAAACCATACTTTTGATTGAGCAGTTTTGAAACACTCTGTCTGTAGAAAATGCAACTGGACATTCGTAGCGCTAAGTGGGTAATAGTGGAAAAAAGAGTATGTTCAAATATAAACTACACAGAAGCATTGTATGAAACTTCTTTCTGTTCTGTGCATTCAACTAACAGAGTTGAACCTTACTTTTGATTGAGCCTTTCTGAAACACTCTTTCTGTAGAAACTGCAATTGGACATTCTGAGCGCTAAGAGGCCTCTATTGGGAAAAATAATATCTTCAAATAAAAACTACACAGAAGCATTGTGTGAAACTTATTTCTGATATGTTCATTAAGCTAACAGAGTTATACCATACTTTGGATTGCGCAGTTCTGAAAACTCTTTCTGTAGAAAATGCAAGTGGACATTCGGAGCGCTAAGAGGGTAATAGTGGAAAAAGGAATATATTCAAATATAAACTACACAGTAGCATTCTGTGAAAATTCTTTCTGTTCTGTGCATTCAACTAACAGAGTTGAACCTTACTTTTGATTGAGCCGTTCTGAAACACTCTTTCTGTAGAAACTGCAATTGGACATGCTAAGCGCTAAGAGGCCTACATTGGGAAAAAGAATATCTTCAAATAAAAACTACACAGATGCATTCTGTGAAACTTATTTCTGATCTGTAAATTCAGTTAACAGAGATAAAACATATTTTTGATTGAGCAGTTATGAAACACTCTTTTTGTAGAAAATGCAAGTGGAGATTCGGAGCGCTAAGAGGGTAATAGTGGAAAAAGGAATGTCTTCAAATATAAACTACACAATAATTCGGTGAAACTTCTTTCTGATCTGTGCATTCAGCTAACAGAGTTAAACCATACTTTTGATTGAGCAGATCTGAACACTCTTTCTGTAGAAAATGCAACTGGACATTTGGAGCGCTAAGAGCGTAATAGTGGAAAAAGGAATATATTCAAATATAAACTACACAGAAGCATTCTGTGAAACTTCTTTCTAATCTGAGCATTCAGCTAACAGAGTTAAACCATAATTTTGATTGAGCAGTTTTGAAACACTCTGTCTGTTGAAAATGCAACTGGACATTCGTAGCGCTAAGTGGGTAATAGTGGAAAAAAGAATATGTTCAAATATGAACTACACAGAAGCATTGTATGAAACTTCTTTCTGTTCTGTGCATTCAACTAACAGAGTTGAACCTTACTTTTGATTGAGCCGTTGTGAAACACTCTTTCTGTAGAAACTGCAATTGGACATTCTGAGCGCTAAGAGGCCTATATTGGGAAAAAGAATGTCTACAAATAAAAACTACACAGAAGAATTGTGTGAAACTTCTTTCTGTTCTGTTTGTTCAACTAAAAGAGTTGAACCTTAGTTTTGATTGAGCCGTTCTGAAACACTCTTTCTGTAGAAAATGCAAGTGGAGATTCGGAGCGCTAAGAGGGTAATAGTGGAAAAAGGAATGTCTCCAAATATAAACTACACAGAATCATTCTGTGAAACTTCTTTCTGATCTGTGCATTCAGCTAACAGAGTTAAAACATACTTTTGATTGAGCAGATCTGAACATTCTTTCTGTAGAAAATGCAACTGGACATTTGGAGCGCTAAGAGAGTAGTAGTGGAAAAAGGAATATATTCAAATATAAACTACACAGAAGCATTCTGTGAAACTTCTTTCTGATCTGAGCATTCAGCTAACAGAGTTAAACCATACTTTTGATTGAGCAGTTTTGAAACACTCTGTCTGTAGAAAATGCAACTGGACATTCGTAGCGCTAAGTGGGTAATAGTGGAAAAAAGGGTATGTTCAAATATAAACTACACAGAAGCATTGTATGAAACTACTTTCTGTTCTGTGCATTCAACTAACAGAGTTGAACCTTACTTTTGATTGAGCCTTTCTGAAACACTCTTTCTGTAGAAACTGCAATTGGACATTCTGAGCGCTAAGAGGCCTCTATTGGGAAAAATAATATCTTCAAATAAAAACTACACAGAAGCATTGTGTGAAACTTATTTCTGATATGTTCATTAAGCTAACAGAGTTATACCATACTTTGTATTGCGCAGTTCTGAAAACTCTTTCTGTAGAAAATGCAAGTGGACATTCGGAGCGCTAAGAGGGTAATAGTGGAAAAAGGAATATATTCAAATATAAACTACACAGTAGCATTCTGTGAAAATTCTTTCTGTTCTGTGCATTCAACTAACAGGGTTGAACCTTACTTTTGATTGAGCCGTTCTGAAACACTCTTTCTGTAGAAACTGCAATTGGACATGCTAAGCGCTAAGAGGCCTACATTGGGAAAAAGAATATCTTCAAATAAAAACTACACAGATGCATTCTGTGAAACTTATTTCTGATCTGTAAATTCGGTTAACAGAGATAAAACATATTTTTGATTGAGCAGTTATGAAACACTCTTTTTGTAGAAAATGCAAGTGGAGATTCGGAGCGCTAAGAGGGTAATAGTGGAAAAAGAAATGTCTTCAAATATAAACTACACAGAATCATTCGGTGAAACTTCTTTCTGATCTGTGCATTCAGCTAACAGAGTTAAACCATACTTTTGATTGAGCAGATCTGAACACTCTTTCTGTAGAAAATGCAACTGGACATTTGGAGCGCTAAGAGCGTAGTAGTGGAAAAAGGAATATATTCAAATATAAACTACACAGAAGCATTCTGTGAAATTTCTTTCTGATCTGAGCATTCAGCTAACAGAGTTAAACCATACTTTTGATTGAGCAGTTTTGAAACACTCTGTCTGTAGAAAATGCAACTGGACATTCGTAGCGCTAAGTGGGTAATAGTGGAAAAAAGAATATGTTCAAATATAAACTACACAGAAGCATTCTGTGAAACTTCTTTCTGTTCTGTGCATTCAACTAACAGAGTTGAACCTTACTTTTGATTGAGCCGTTCTGAAACACTCTTTCTGTAGAAACTGCAATTGGACATTCTGAGCGCTAAGAGGCCTATATTGGGAAAAAGAATGTCTACAAATAAAAACTACACAGAAGAATTGTGTGAAACATCTTTCTGTTCTGTTTGTTCAAATAAAAGAGTTGAACCTTTGTTTTGATTGAGCCGTTCTGAAACACTCTTTCTGTAGAAAATGCAATTGGAGATTCGGAGCGCTAAGAGGGTAATAGTGGAAAAAAGAATGTCTCCAAATATAAACTACACAGAATCATTCGGTGAAACTTCTTTCTGATCTGTGCATTCAGCTAACAGAGTTAAACCATACTTTTGATTGAGCAGATCTGAACACTCTTTCTGTAGAAAATGCAACTGGACATTTGGAGCGCTAAGAGAGTAGTAGTGGAAAAAGGAATATATTCAAATATAAACTACACAGAAGCATTCTGTGAAACTTCTTTCTGATCTGAGCATTCAGCTAACAGAGTTAAACCATACTTTTGATTGAGCAGTTTTGAAACACTCTGTCTGTAGAAAATGCAACTGGACATTCGTAGCGCTAAGTGGGTAATAGTGGAAAAAAGAATATGTTCAAATATAAACTACACAGAAGCATTCTGTGAAACTTATTTCTGTTCTGTGCATTCAACTAACAGAGTTGAACCTTACTTTTGATTGAGCCGTTCTGAAACACTCTTTCTGCAGAAACTGCAATTGGACATTCTGAGCGCTAAGAGGCCTATATTGGGAAAAAGAATGTCTACAAATAAAAACTACACAGAAGAATTGTGTGAAACTTCTTTCTGTTCTGTTTGTTCAAATAAAAGAGTTGAACCTTTGTTTTGATTGAGCCGTTCTGAAACACACTTTCTGTAGAAAATGCAAGTGGAGATTCGGAGCGCTAAGAGGGTAATAGTGGAAAAAGGAATGTCTCCAAATATAAACTACACAGAATCATTCTGTGAAACTTCTTTCTGATCTGTGCATTCAGCTAACAGAGTTAAACCATACTTTTGATTGAGCAGATCTGAACACTCTTTCTGTAGAAAATGCAACTGGACATTTGGAGCGCTAAGAGAGTAGTAGTGGAAAAAGGAATATATTCAAATATAAACTACACAGAAGCATTCTGTGAAACTTCTTTCTGATCTGAACATTCAGCTAACAGAGTTAAACCATACTTTTGATTGAGCAGTTTTGAAACACTCTGTCTGTAGAAAATGCAACTGGACATTCGTAGCGCTAAGTGGGTAATAGTGGAAAAAAGAGTATGTTCAAATATAAACTACACAGAAGCATTGTATGAAACTTCTTTCTGTTCTGTGCATTCAACTAACAGAGTTGAACCTTACTTTTGATTGAGCCTTTCTGAAACACTCTTTCTGTAGAAACTGCAATTGGACATTCTGAGCGCTAAGAGGCCTCTATTGGGAAAAATAATATCTTCAAATAAAAACTACACAGAAGCATTGTGTGAAACTTATTTCTGATATGTTCATTAAGCTAACAGAGTTATACCATACTTTGGATTGCGCAGTTCTGAAAACTCTTTCTGTAGAAAATGCAAGTGGACATTCGGAGCGCTAAGAGGGTAATAGTGGAAAAAGGAATATATTCAAATATAAACTACACAGTAGCATTCTGTGAAAATTCTTTCTGTTCTGTGCATTCAACTAACAGAGTTGAACCTTACTTTTGATTGAGCCGTTCTGAAACACTCTTTCTGTAGAAACTGCAATTGGACATGCTAAGCGCTAAGAGGCCTACATTGGGAAAAAGAATATCTTCAAATAAAAACTACACAGATGCATTCTGTGAAACTTATTTCTGATCTGTAAATTCAGTTAACAGAGATAAAACATATTTTTGATTGAGCAGTTATGAAACACTCTTTTTGTAGAAAATGCAAGTGGAGATTCGGAGCGCTAAGAGGGTAATAGTGGAAAAAGGAATGTCTTCAAATATAAACTACACAATAATTCGGTGAAACTTCTTTCTGATCTGTGCATTCAGCTAACAGAGTTAAACCATACTTTTGATTGAGCAGATCTGAACACTCTTTCTGTAGAAAATGCAACTGGACATTTGGAGCGCTAAGAGCGTAGTAGTGGAAAAAGGAATATATTCAAATATAAACTACACAGAAGCATTCTGTGAAACTTCTTTCTGATCTGAGCATTCAGCTAACAGAGTTAAACCATAATTTTGATTGAGCAGTTTTGAAACACTCTGTCTGTTGAAAATGCAACTGGACATTCGTAGCGCTAAGTGGGTAATAGTGGAAAAAAGAATATGTTCAAATATGAACTACACAGAAGCATTGTATGAAACTTCTTTCTGTTCTGTGCATTCAACTAACAGAGTTGAACCTTACTTTTGATTGAGCCGTTGTGAAACACTCTTTCTGTAGAAACTGCAATTGGACATTCTGAGCGCTAAGAGGCCTATATTGGGAAAAAGAATGTCTACAAATAAAAACTACACAGAAGAATTGTGTGAAACTTCTTTCTGTTCTGTTTGTTCAACTAAAAGAGTTGAACCTTAGTTTTGATTGAGCCGTTCTGAAACACTCTTTCTGTAGAAAATGCAAGTGGAGATTCGGAGCGCTAAGAGGGTAATAGTGGAAAAAGGAATGTCTCCAAATATAAACTACACAGAATCATTCTGTGAAACTTCTTTCTGATCTGTGCATTCAGCTAACAGAGTTAAAACATACTTTTGATTGAGCAGATCTGAACATTCTTTCTGTAGAAAATGCAACTGGACATTTGGAGCGCTAAGAGAGTAGTAGTGGAAAAAGGAATATATTCAAATATAAACTACACAGAAGCATTCTGTGAAACTTCTTTCTGATCTGAGCATTCAGCTAACAGAGTTAAACCATACTTTTGATTGAGCAGTTTTGAAACACTCTGTCTGTAGAAAATGCAACTGGACATTCGTAGCGCTAAGTGGGTAATAGTGGAAAAAAGGGTATGTTCAAATATAAACTACACAGAAGCATTGTATGAAACTTCTTTCTGTTCTGTGCATTCAACTAACAGAGTTGAACCTTACTTTTGATTGAGCCTTTCTGAAACACTCTTTCTGTAGAAACTGCAATTGGACATTCTGAGCGCTAAGAGGCCTCTATTGGGAAAAATAATATCTTCAAATAAAAACTACACAGAAGCATTGTGTGAAACTTATTTCTGATATGTTCATTAAGCTAACAGAGTTATACCATACTTTGTATTGCGCAGTTCTGAAAACTCTTTCTGTAGAAAATGCAAGTGGACATTCGGAGCGCTAAGAGGGTAATAGTGGAAAAAGGAATATATTCAAATATAAACTACACAGTAGCATTCTGTGAAAATTCTTTCTGTTCTGTGCATTCAACTAACAGGTTTGAACCTTACTTTTGATTGAGCCGTTCTGAAACACTCTTTCTGTAGAAACTGCAATTGGACATGCTAAGCGCTAAGAGGCCTACATTGGGAAAAAGAATATCTTCAAATAAAAACTACACAGATGCATTCTGTGAAACTTATTTCTGATCTGTAAATTCGGTTAACAGAGATAAAACATATTTTTGATTGAGCAGTTATGAAACACTCTTTTTGTAGAAAATGCAAGTGGAGATTCGGAGCGCTAAGAGGGTAATAGTGGAAAAAGAAATGTCTTCAAATATAAACTACACAGAATCATTCGGTGAAACTTCTTTCTGATCTGTGCATTCAGCTAACAGAGTTAAACCATACTTTTGATTGAGCAGATCTGAACACTCTTTCTGTAGAAAATTCAACTGGACATTTGGAGCGCTAAGAGCGTAGTAGTGGAAAAAGGAATATATTCAAATATAAACTACACAGAAGCATTCTGTGAAACTTCTTTCTGATCTGAGCATTCAGCTAACAGAGTTAAACCATACTTTTGATTGAGCAGTTTTGAAACACTCTGTCTGTACAAAATGCAACTGGACATTCGTAGCGATAAGTGGGTAATAGTGGAAAAAAGAATATGTTCAAATATAAACTACACAGAAACATTGTATGAAACTTCTTTCTGTTCTGTGCATTCAACTAACAGAGTTGAACCTTACTTTTGATTGAGCCGTTGTGAAACACTCTTTCTGTAGAAACTGCAATTGGACATTCTGAGCGCTAAGAGGCCTATATTGGGAAAAAGAATGTCTACAAATAAAAACTACACAGAAGAATTGTGTGAAACTTCTTTCTGTTCTGTTTGTTCAACTAAAAGAGTTGAACCTTAGTTTTGATTGAGCCGTTCTGAAACACTCTTTCTGTAGAAAATGCAAGTGGAGATTCGGAGCGCTAAGAGGGTAATAGTGGAAAAAGGAATGTCTCCAAATATAAACTACACAGAATCATTCTGTGAAACTTCTTTCTGATCTGTGCATTCAGCTAACAGAGTTAAAACATACTTTTGATTGAGCAGATCTGAACATTCTTTCTGTAGAAAATGCAACTGGGCATTTGGAGCGCTAAGAGAGTAGTAGTGGAAAAAGGAATATATTCAAATATAAACTACACAGAAGCATTCTGTGAAACTTCTTTCTGATCTGAGCATTCAGCTAACAGAGTTAAACCATACTTTTGATTGAGCAGTTTTGAAACACTCTGTCTGTAGAAAATGCAACTGGACATTCGTAGCGCTAAGTGGGTAATAGTGGAAAAAAGGGTATGTTCAAATATAAACTACACAGAAGCATTGTATGAAACTTCTTTCTGTTCTGTGCATTCAACTAACAGAGTTGAACCTTACTTTTGATTGAGCCTTTCTGAAACACTCTTTCTGTAGAAACTGCAATTGGACATTCTGAGCGCTAAGAGGCCTCTATTGGGAAAAATAATATCTTCAAATAAAAACTACACAGAAGCATTGTGTGAAACTTATTTCTGATATGTTCATTAAGCTAACAGAGTTATACCATACTTTGTATTGCGCAGTTCTGAAAACTCTTTCTGTAGAAAATGCAAGTGGACATTCGGAGCGCTAAGAGGGTAATACTGGAAAAAGGAATATATTCAAATATAAACTACACAGTAGCATTCTGTGAAAATTCTTTCTGTTCTGTGCATTCAACTAACAGGGTTGAACCTTACTTTTGATTGAGCCGTTCTGAAACACTCTTTCTGTAGAAACTGCAATTGGACATGCTAAGCGCTAAGAGGCCTACATTGGGAAAATGAATATCTTCAAATAAAAACTACACAGATGCATTCTGTGAAACTTATTTCTGATCTGTAAATTCGGTTAACAGAGATAAAACATATTTTTGATTGAGCAGTTATGAAACACTCTTTTTGTAGAAAATGCAAGTGGAGATTCGGAGCGCTAAGAGGGTAATAGTGGAAAAAGAAATGTCTTCAAATATAAACTACACAGAATCATTCGGTGAAACTTCTTTCTGATCTGTGCATTCAGCTAACAGAGTTAAACCATACTTTTGATTGAGCAGATCTGAACACTCTGTAGAAAATTCAACTGGACATTTGGAGCGCTAAGAGCGTAGTAGTGGAAAAAGGAATATATTCAAATATAAACTACACAGAAGCATTCTGTGAAACTTCTTTCTGATCTGAGCATTCAGCTAACAGAGTTAAACCATACTTTTGATTGAGCAGTTTTGAAACACTCTGTCTGTAGAAAATGCAACTGGACATTCGTAGCGATAAGTGGGTAATAGTGGAAAAATGAATATGTTCAAATATAAACTACACAGAAACATTGTATGAAACTTCTTTCTGTTCTGTGCATTCAACTAACAGAGTTGAACCTTACTTTTGATTGAGCCGTTCTGAAACACTCTTTCTGTAGAAACTGCAATTGGACATTCTGAGCGCTAAGAGGCCTATATTGGGAAAAAGAATGTCTACAAATAAAAACTACACAGAAGAATTGTGTGAAACTTCTTTCTGTTCTGTTTGTTCAACTAAAAGAGTTGAACCTTAGTTTTGATTGAGCCGTTCTGAAACACTCTTTCTGTAGAAAATGCAAGTGGAGATTCGGAGCGCTAAGAGGGTAATAGTGGAAAAAGGAATGTCTCCAAATATAAACTACACAGAATCATTCTGTGAAACTTCTTTCTGATCTGTGCTTTCAGCTAACAGAGTTAAACCATACTTTTGATTGAGCAGATCTGAACACTCTTTCTGTAGAAAATGCAACTGGACATTTGGAGCGCTAAGAGAGTAGTAGTGGAAAAAGGAATATATTCAAATATAAACTACACAGAAGCATTCTGTGAAACTTCTTTCTGATCTGAGCATTCAGCTAACAGAGTTAAACCATACTTTTGATTGAGCAGTTTTGAAACACTCTGTCTGTAGAAAATGCAACTGGACATTCGTAGCGCTAAGTGGGTAATAGTGGAAAAAAGAATATGTTCAAATATAAACTACACAGAAGCATTGTATGAAACTGCTTTCTGTTCTGTGCATTCAACTAACAGAGTTGAAGCTTACTTTTGATTGAGCCTTTCTGAAACACTCTTTCTGTAGAAACTGCAATTGGACATTCTGAGCGCTAAGAGGCCTCTATTGGGAAAAATAATATCTTCAAATAAAAGCTATACAGAAACATTGTGTGAAACTTATTTCTGATATGTTCATTAAGCTAACAGAGTTAAACCATACTTTTGATTGCGCAGTTCTGAACACTCTTTCTGTAGAAAATGCAAGTGGAGATTCGGAGCGCTAAGAGGGAAATAGTGGAAAAAGGAATATATTCAAATATAAACTACACAGTAGCATTCTGTGAAAATTCTTTCTGTTCTGTGCATTCAACTAACAGAGTTGAACCTTACTTTTGATTGAGCCTTTCTGAAACACTGTTTCTGTAGAAAATGCAATTGGACATGCTAAGCGCTAAGAGGCCTACATTGGGAAAAAGAATATCTTCAAATAAAAACTACACAGATGCATTCTGTGAAACTTATTTCTGATCTGTAAATTCAGTTAACAGAGATAAAACATATTTTTGATTGAGCAGTTATGAAACACTCTTTTTGTAGAAAATGCAAGTGGAGATTCGGAGCGCTAAGAGGGTAATAGTGGAAAAAGGAATGTCTCCAAATATAAACTACACAGAATCATTCTGTGAAACTTGTTTCTGATCTGTGCATTCAGCTAACAGAGTTAAACCATACTTTTGATTGAGCAGATCTGAACACTCTTTCTGTAGAAAATGCAACTGGACATTTGGAGAGCTGAGAGAGT
This sequence comes from Symphalangus syndactylus, assembly GCF_028878055.3. Lineage (NCBI taxonomy): Eukaryota > Metazoa > Chordata > Mammalia > Primates > Hylobatidae > Symphalangus > Symphalangus syndactylus. The sequence continues at coordinate 73,337,550 of NC_072446.2, forward strand.
AGTAGTGGAAAAAGGAATATATTCAAATATAAACTACACAGTAGCATTCTGTGAAACTTCTTTCTGATTTGAGCATTCAGCTAACAGAGTTAAACCATGCTTTTGATTGAGCAGTTTTCAAACACTCTGTCTGTAGAAAATGCAACTGGACATTCGTAGCGCTAAGTGGGTAATAGTGGAAAAAAGAATATGTTCAAATATAAACTACACAGAAGCATTGTATGAAACTTCTTTCTGTTCTGTGCATTCAACTAACAGAGTTGAACCTTACTTTTGATTGAGCCTTTCTGAAACACTCTTTCTGTAGAAACTGCAATTGGACATTCTGAGCGCTAAGAGGCCTCTATTGGGAAAAATAATATCTTCAAATAAAAACTACACAGAAGCATTGTGTGAAACTTATTTCTGATATGTTCATTAAGCTAACAGAGTTAAACCTTACTTTTGATTGTGCAGTTCTGAACACTCTTTCTGTAGAAAATGCAAGTGGACATTCAGAGCGCTAAGAGGGTAATAGTGGAAAAACGAATATATTCAAATATAAACTACACAGTAGCATTCTGTGAAAATTCTTTCTGTTCTGTGCATTCAACTAACAGAGTTGAACCTTACTTTTGATTGAGCCGTTCTGAAACACTCTTTCTGTAGAAACTGCAATTGGACATGCTAAGCGCTAAGAGGCCTACATTGGGAAAAAGAATATCTTCAAATAAAAACTACCCAGATGCATTCTGTGAAACTTATTTCTGATCTATAAATTCAGTTAACAGAGATAAAACATATTTTTGATTGAGCAGTTATGAAACACTCTTTATGTAGAAAATGCAAGTGGAGATGCGGAGCACTAAGAGGGTAATAGTGGAAAAAGTAATGTCTTCAAATATAAACTACACAGAATCATTCGGTGAAACTTCTTTCTGATCTGTGCATTCAGCTAACAGAGTTAAACCATACTTTTGATTGAGCAGATCTGAACACTCTTTCTGTTGAAAATGCAACTGGACATTTGGAGCGCTAAGAGCGTAGTAGTGGAAAAAGGAATATATTCAAATATAAACTACACAGAAGCATTCTGTGAAACTTCTTTCTGATCTGAGCATACAGCTAACAGAGTTAAACCATACTTTTGATTGAGCAGTTTTGAAACACTCTGTTTGTAGAAAATGCAACTGGACATTCGTAGCGCTAAGTGGGTAATAGTGGAAAAAAGAATATGTTCAAATATAAACTACACAGAAGCATTGTATGAAACTTCTTTCTGTTCTGTGCATTCAACTAACAGAGTTGAACATTACTTTTGATTGAGCCGTTCTGAAACACTCTTTCTGTAGAAACTGCAATTGGACATTCTGAGCGCTAAGAGGCCTATATTGTAAAAAAAATGTCTACAAATAAAAACTACACAGAAGAATTGTGTGAAAGTTCTTTCTGTTCTGTTTGTTCAACTAAAAGAGTTGAACCTTAGTTTTGATTGAGCCGTTCTGAAACACTCTTTCTGTAGAAAATGCAAGTGGAGATTCGGAGCGCTAAGAGGGTAATAGTGGAAAAAGGAATGTCTCCAAATATAAACTACACAGAATCATTCTCTGAAACTTCTTTCTGATCTGTGCATTCAGCTAACAGAGTTAAACCATACTTTTGATTGAGCAGATCTGAACCCTCTTTCTGTAGAAAATGCAACTGGACATTTGGAGCGCTAAGAGAGTAGTAGTGGAAAAAGGAATATATTCAAATATAAACTACACAGAAGCATTCTGTGAAACTTCTTTCTGATCTGAGCATTCAGCTCACAGATTTAAACCATACTTTTGATTGAGCAGTTTTGAAACACTCTGTCTGTAGAAAATGCAACTGGACATTCGTAGCGCTAAGTGGGTAATAGTGGAAAAAAGAATATGTTCAAATGTAAACTACACAGAAGCATTGTATGAAACTTCTTTCTGTTCTGTGCATTAAACTAACAGAGTTGAACCGTACTTTTGATTGAGCCTTTCTGAAACACTCTTTCTGTAGAATCTGCAATTGGACATTCTGAGCGCTAAGAGGCCTCTATTCGGAAAAATAATATCTTCAAATAAAAACTACACAGAAGCATTGTGTGAAACTTATTTCTGATATGTTCATTAAGCTAACAGAGTTAAACCATACATTTGATTGCGCAGTTCTGAACACTCTTTCTGTAGAAAATGCAAGTGGACATTCGGAGCGCTAAGAGGGTAATAGTGGAAAAAGGAATATATTCAAATATAAACTACAGAGTAGCATTCTGTGAAACTTCTTTCTGTTCTGTGCATTCAACTAACAGAGTTGAACCTTACTTTTGATTGAGCCGTTCTGAAACACTCTTTCTGTAGAAACTGCAATTGGACATTCTGAGCGCTAAGAGGCCTATATTGGGAAAAAGAATGTCTACAAATAAAAACTACACAGAAGAATTGTGTGAAACTTCTTTCTGTTCTGTTTGTTCAACTAAAAGAGTTGAACCTTAGTTTTGATTGAGCCGTTCTGAAACACTCTTTCTGTAGAAAATGCAAGTGGAGATTCGGAGCGCTAAGAGGGTAATAGTGGAAAAAGGAATGTCTCCAAATATAAACTACACAGAATCATTCTGTGAAACTTCTTTCTGATCTGTGCATTCAGCTAACAGAGTTAAACCATACTTTTGATTGAGCAGATCTGAACACTCTTTCTGTAGAAAATGCAACTGGACATTTGGAGCGCTAAGAGAGTAGTAGTGGAAAAAGGAATATATTCAAATATAAACTACACAGAAGCATTCTGTGAAACTTCTTTCTGATCTGAGCATTCAGCTAACAGAGTTAAACCATACTTTTGATTGAGCAGTTTTGAAACACTCTGTCTGTAGAAAATGCAACTGGACATTCGTAGCGCTAAGTGGGTAATAGTGGAAAAAAGAATATGTTCAAATATAAACTACACAGAAGGATTGTATGAAACTTCTTTCTGTTCTGTGCATTCAACTAACAGAGTTGAACCTTACTTTTGATTGAGCCGTTCTGAAACACTCTTTCTGTAGAAACTGCAATTGGACATTCTGAGCGCTAAGAGGCCTCTATTGGGAAAAATAATATCTTCAGATAAAAACTACACAGAAGCATTGTGTGAAACTTATTTCTGATATGTTCATTAAGCTAACAGAGTTAAACCATACTTTTGATTGCGCAGTTCTGAACACTCTTTCTGTAGAAAATGCAAGTGGACATTCGGAGCGCTAAGAGGGTAATATTGGAAAAAGGAATATATTCAAATATAAACTACACAGTAGCATTCTGTGAAAATTCTTTCTGTTCTGTGCATTCAACTAACAGAGTTGAACCTTACTTTTGATTGAGCCGTTCTGAAACACTCTTTCTGTAGAAACTGCAATTGGACATGCTAAGCGCTAAGAGGCCTATATTGGGAAAAAGAATATCTTCAAATAAAAACTACACAGATGCATTCTGTGAAACTTATTTCTGATCTGTAAATTCAGTTAACAGAGATAAAACATATTTTTGATTGAGCAGTTATGAAACACTCTTTTTGTAGAAAATGCAAGTGGAGATTCGGAGCGCTAAGAGGGTAATAGTGGAAAAAGGAATGTCTCCAAATATAAACTACACAGAATCATTCTGTGAAACTTGTTTCTGATCTGTGCATTCAGCTAACAGAGTTAAACCATACTTTTGATTGAGCAGATCTGAACACTCTTTCTGTAGAAAATGCAACTGGACATTTGGAGAGCTGAGAGAGTAGTAGTGGAAAAAGGAATATATTCAAATATAAACTACACAGTAGCATTCTGTGAAACTTCTTTCTGATCTGAGCATTCAGCTAACAGAGTTAAACCATACTTTTGATTGAGCAGTTTTCAAACACTCTGTCTGTAGAAAATGCAACTGGACATTCGTAGCGCTAAGTGGGTAATAGTGGAAAAAAGAATATGTTCAAATATAAACTACACAGAAGCATTGTATGAAACTTCTTTCTGTTCTGTGCATTCAACTAACAGAGTTGAACCTTACTTTTGATTGAGCCTTTCTGAAACACTCTTTCTGTAGAAACTGCAATTGGACATTCTGAGCGCTAAGAGGCCTCTATTGGGAAAAATAATATCTTCAAATAAAAACTACACAGAAGCATTGTGTGAAACTTATTTCTGATATGTTCATTAAGCTAACAGAGTTAAACCTTACTTTTGATTGTGCAGTTCTGAACACTCTTTCTGTAGAAAATGCAAGTGGACATTCGGAGCGCTAAGAGGGTAATAGTGGAAAAAGGAATATATTCAAATATAAACTACACAGTAGCATTCTGTGAAAATTCTTTCTGTTCTGTGCATTCAACTAACAGAGTTGAACCTTACTTTTGATTGAGCCGTTCTGAAACACTCTTTCTGTAGAAACTGCAATTGGACATGCTAAGCGCTAAGAGGCCTACATTGGGAAAAAGAATATCTTCAAATAAAAACTACCCAGATGCATTCTGTGAAACTTATTTCTGATCTATAAATTCAGTTAACAGAGATAAAACATATTTTTGATTGAGCAGTTATGAAACACTCTTTATGTAGAAAATGCAAGTGGAGATGCGGAGCACTAAGAGGGTAATAGTGGAAAAAGGAATGTCTTCAAATATAAACTACACAGAATCATTCGGTGAAACTTCTTTCTGATCTGTGCATTCAGCTAACAGAGTTAAACCATACTTTTGATTGAGCAGATCTGAACACTCTTTCTGTTGAAAATGCAACTGGACATTTGGAGCGCTAAGAGCGTAGTAGTGGAAAAAGGAATATATTCAAATATAAACTACACAGAAGCATTCTGTGAAACTTCTTTCTGATCTGAGCATACAGCTAACAGAGTTAAACCATACTTTTGATTGAGCAGTTTTGAAACACTCTGTCTGTAGAAAATGCAACTGGACATTCGTAGCGCTAAGTGGGTAATAGTGGAAAAGAGAATATGTTCAAATATAAACTACACAGAAGCATTGTATGAAACTTCTTTCTGTTCTGTGCATTCAACTAACACAGTTGAACCTTACTTTTGATTGAGCCGTTTTGAAACACTCTTTCTGTAGAAACTGCAATTGGACATTCTGAGCGCTAAGAGGCCTATATTGGGAAAAAGAATGTCTACAAATAAAAACTACACAGAAGAATTGTGTGAAACTTCTTTCTGTTCTGTTTGTTCAACTAAAAGAGTTGAACCTTAGTTTTGATTGAGCCGTTCTGAAACACTCTTTATGTAGAAAATGCAAGTGGAGATTCCGAGCGCTAAGAGGGTAATAGTGGAAAAAGGAATGTCTTCCAATATAAACTACACAGAATCATTCTGTGAAACTTCTTTCTGATCTGTGCATTCAGCTAACAGAGTTAAACCATACTTTTGATTGAGCAGATCTGAACACTCTTTCTGTAGAAAATGCAACTGGACATTTGGAACGCTAAGAGAGTAGTAGTGGAAAAAGGAATATATTCAAATATAAACTACACAGAAGCATTCTGTGAAACTTCTCTCTGATCTGAGCATTCAGCTAACAGAGTTAAACCATACATTTGATTGAGCAGTTTTGAAACACTCTGTCTGTAGTAAATGCAACTGGACATTCGTAGCGCTAAGTGGGTAATAGTGGAAAAAAGAATATGTTCAAATATAAACTACACAGAAGCATTGTATGAAACTTCTTTCTGTTCTGTGAATTCAACTAACAGAGTTGAACCTTACTTTTGATTGAGCCGTTCTGAAACACTCTTTCTGTAGAAACTGCAATTGGACATGCTAAGCGCTAAGAGGCCTACATTGGGAAAAAGAATATCTTCAAATAAAAACTACACAGATGCACTCTGTCAAACTTATTTCTGATCTGTAAATTCAGTTAACAGAGATAAATCATATTTTTGATTGAGCAGTTATGAAACTCTCTTTTTGTAGAAAATGCAAGTGGAGATTCGGAGCGCTAAGAGGGTAATAGTGGAAAAAGGAATGTCTTCAAATATAAACTACACAGAATAATTCGGTGAAACTTCTTTCCGATCTGTGCATTCAGCTAACAGAGTTAAACCATACTTTTGATTGAGCAGATCTGAACACTCTTTCTGTTGAAAATGCAACTGGACATTTGGAGCGGTAAGAGCGTAATAGTGGAAAAAGGAATATATTCAAATATAAACTACACAGAAGCATTCTGTGAAACTTCTTTCTGATCTGAGCATTCAGCTAACAGAGTTAAACCATACTTTTGATTGAGCAGTTTTGAAACACTCTGTCTGTAGAAAATGCAACTGGACATTCGTAGCGCTAAGTGGGTAATAGTGGAAAAAAGAATATGTTCAAATATAAACTACACAGAAGCATTGTATGAAACTTCTTTCTGTTCTGTGCATTCAACTAACAGAGTTGAACATTACTTTTGATTGAGCCGTTCTGAAACACTCTTTCTGTAGAAACTGCAATTGGACATTCTGAGCGCTAAGAGGCCTATATTGTAAAAGAGAATGTCTACAAATAAAAACTACACAGAAGAATTGTGTGAAACTTCTTTCTGTTCTGTTTGTTCAACTAAAAGAGTTGAACCTTAGTTTTGATTGAGCCGTTCTGAAACACTCTTTCTGTAGAAAATGCAAGTGGAGATTCGGAGCGCTAAGAGGGTAATAGTGGAAAAAGGAATGTCTCCAAATATAAACTACACAGAATCATTCTCTGAAACTTCTTTCTGATCTGTGCATTCAGCTAACAGAGTTAAACCATACTTTTGATTGAGCAGATCTGAACCCTCTTTCTGTAGAAAATGCAACTGGACATTTGGAGCGCTAAGAGAGTAGTAGTGGAAAAAGGAATATATTCAAATATAAACTACACAGAAGCATTCTGTGAAACTTCTTTCTGATCTGAGCATTCAGCTCACAGATTTAAACCATACTTTTGATTGAGCAGTTTTGAAACACTCTGTCTGTAGAAAATGCAACTGGACATTCGTAGCGCTAAGTGGGTAATAGTGGAAAAAAGAATATGTTCAAATGTAAACTACACAGAAGCATTGTATGAAACTTCTTTCTGTTCTGTGCATTAAACTAACAGAGTTGAACCGTACTTTTGATTGAGCCTTTCTGAAACACTCTTTCTGTAGAATCTGCAATTGGACATTCTGAGCGCTAAGAGGCCTCTATTCGGAAAAATAATATCTTCAAATAAAAACTACACAGAAGCATTGTGTGAAACTTATTTCTGATATGTTCATTAAGCTAACAGAGTTAAACCATACATTTGATTGCGCAGTTCTGAACACTCTTTCTGTAGAAAATGCAAGTGGACATTCGGAGCGCTAAGAGGGTAATAGTGGAAAAAGGAATATATTCAAATATAAACTACAGAGTAGCATTCTGTGAAACTTCTTTCTGTTCTGTGCATTCAACTAACAGAGTTGAACCTTACTTTTGATTGAGCCGTTCTGAAACACTCTTTCTGTAGAAACTGCAATTGGACATTCTGAGCGCTAAGAGGCCTATATTGGGAAAAAGAATGTCTACAAATAAAAACTACACAGAAGAATTGTGTGAAACTTCTTTCTGTTCTGTTTGTTCAACTAAAAGAGTTGAACCTTAGTTTTGATTGAGCCGTTCTGAAACACTCTTTCTGTAGAAAATGCAAGTGGAGATTCGGAGCGCTAAGAGGGTAATAGTGGAAAAAGGAATGTCTCCAAATATAAACTACACAGAATCATTCTGTGAAACTTCTTTCTGATCTGTGCATTCAGCTAACAGAGTTAAACCATACTTTTGATTGAGCAGATCTGAACACTCTTTCTGTAGAAAATGCAACTGGACATTTGGAGCGCTAAGAGAGTAGTAGTGGAAAAAGGAATATATTCAAATATAAACTACACAGAAGCATTCTGTGAAACTTCTTTCTGATCTGAGCATTCAGCTAACAGAGTTACACCATACTTTTGATTGAGCAGTTTTGAAACACTCTGTCTGTAGAAAATGCAACTGGACATTCGTAGCGCTAAGTGGGTAATAGTGGAAAAAAGAATATGTTCAAATATAAACTACACAGAAGGATTGTATGAAACTTCTTTCTGTTCTGTGCATTCAACTAACAGAGTTGAACCTTACTTTTGATTGAGCCGTTCTGAAACACTCTTTCTGTAGAAACTGCAATTGGACATTCTGAGCGCTAAGAGGCCTATATTGGGAAAAAGAATGTCTACAAATAAAAACTACACAGAAGAATTGTGTGAAACTTCTTTCTGTTCTGTTTGTTCAACTAAAAGAGTTGAACCTTAGTTTTGATTGAGCCGTTCTGAAACACTCTTTCTGTAGAAAATGCAAGTGGAGATTCGGAGCGCTAAGAGGGTAATAGTGGAAAAAGGAATGTCTCCAAATATAAACTACACAGAATCATTCTGTGAAACTTCTTTCTGATCTGTGCATTCAGCTAACAGTGTTAAACCATACTTTTGATTGAGCAGATCTGAACACTCTTTCTGTAGAAAATGCAACTGGACATTTGGAGCGCTAAGAGAGTAGTAGTGGAAAAAGGAATATATTCAAATATAAACTACACAGAAGCATTCTGTGAAACTTCTTTCTGATCTGAGCATTCAGCTAACAGATTTAAACCATACTTTTGATTGAGCAGTTTTGAAACACTCTGTCTGTAGAAAATGCAACTGGACATTCGTAGCGCTAAGTGGGTAATAGTGGAAAGAAGAATATGTTCAAATATAAACTACACAGAAGCATTGTATGAAACTTATTTCTGTTCTGTGCATTAAACTAACAGAGTTGAACCTTACTTTTGATTGAGCCTTTCTGAAACACTCTTTCTGTAGAAACTGCAATTGGACATTCTGAGCGCTAAGAGGCCTCTATTGGGAAAAATAATATCTTCAAATAAAAACTACACAGAAGCATTGTGTGAAACTTATTTCTGATATGTTCATTAAGCTAACAGAGTTAAACCATACTTTTGATTGCGCAGTTCTGAACACTCTTTCTGTAGAAAATGCAAGTGGACATTCGGAGCGCTAAGAGGGTAATAGTGGAAAAAGGAATATATTCAAATATAAACTACAGAGTAGCATTCTGTGAAACTTCTTTCTGTTCTGTGCATTCAACTAACAGAGTTGAACCTTACTTTTGATTGAGCCGTTCTGAAACACTCTTTCTGTAGAAACTGCAATTGGACATTCTGAGCGCTAAGAGGCCTATTTTGGGAAAAAGAATGTCTACAAATAAAAACTACACAGAAGAATTGTGTGAAACTTCTTTCTGTTCTGTTTGTTCAACTAAAAGAGTTGAACCTTAGTTTTGATTGAGCCGTTCTGAAACACTCTTTCTGTAGAAAATGCAAGTGGAGATTCGGAGCGCTAAGAGGGTAATAGTGGAAAAAGGAATGTCTCCAAATATAAACTACACAGAATTATTCTGTGAAACTTCTTTCTGATCTGTGCATTCAGCTAACAGAGTTAAACCATACTTTTGATTGAGCAGATCTGAACACTCTTTCTGTAGAAAATGCAACTGGACATTTGGAGCGCTAAGAGAGTAGTAGTGGAAAAAGGAATATATTCAAATATAAACTACACAGAAGCATTCTGTGAAACTTCTTTCTGATCTGAGCTTTCAGCTAACAGAGTTAAACCATACTTTTGATTGAGCAGTTTTGAAACACTCTGTCTGTAGAAAATGCAACTGGACATTCGTAGCGCTAAGTGGGTAATAGTGGAAAAAAGAATATGTTCAAATATAAACTACACAGAAGGATTGTATGAAACTTCTTTCTGTTCTGTGCATTCAACTAACAGAGTTGAACCTTACTTTTGATTGAGCCGTTCTGAAACACTCTTTCTGTAGAAACTGCAATTGGACATTCTGAGCGCTAAGAGGCCTCTATTGGGAAAAATAATATCTTCAGATAAAAACTACACAGAAGCATTGTGTGAAACTTATTTCTGATATGTTCATTAAGCTAACAGAGTTAAACCATACTTTTGATTGCGCAGTTCTGAACACTCTTTCTGTAGAAAATGCAAGTGGACATTCGGAGCGCTAAGAGGGTAATATTGGAAAAAGGAATATATTCAAATATAAACTACACAGTAGCATTCTGTGAAAATTCTTTCTGTTCTGTGCATTCAACTAACAGAGTTGAACCTTACTTTTGATTGAGCCGTTCTGAAACACTCTTTCTGTAGAAACTGCAATTGGACATGCTAAGCGCTAAGAGGCCTATATTGGGAAAAAGAATATCTTCAAATAAAAACTACACAGATGCATTCTGTGAAACTTATTTCTGATCTGTAAATTCAGTTAACAGAGATAAAACATATTTTTGATTGAGCAGTTATGAAACACTCTTTTTGTAGAAAATGCAAGTGGAGATTCGGAGCGCTAAGAGGGTAATAGTGGAAAAAGGAATGTCTCCAAATATAAACTACACAGAATCATTCTGTGAAACTTGTTTCTGATCTGTGCATTCAGCTAACAGAGTTAAACCATACTTTTGATTGAGCAGATCTGAACACTCTTTCTGTAGAAAATGCAACTGGACATTTGGAGAGCTGAGAGAGTAGTAGTGGAAAAAGGAATATATTCAAATATAAACTACACAGTAGCATTCTGTGAAACTTCTTTCTGATCTGAGCATTCAGCTAACAGAGTTAAACCATACTTTTGATTGAGCAGTTTTCAAACACTCTGTCTGTAGAAAATGCAACTGGACATTCGTAGCGCTAAGTGGGTAATAGTGGAAAAAAGAATATGTTCAAATATAAACTACACAGAAGCATTGTATGAAACTTCTTTCTGTTCTGTGCATTCAACTAACAGAGTTGAACCTTACTTTTGATTGAGCCTTTCTGAAACACTCTTTCTGTAGAAACTGCAATTGGACATTCTGAGCGCTAAGAGGCCTCTATTGGGAAAAATAATATCTTCAAATAAAAACTACACAGAAGCATTGTGTGAAACTTATTTCTGATATGTTCATTAAGCTAACAGAGTTAAACCTTACTTTTGATTGTGCAGTTCTGAACACTCTTTCTGTAGAAAATGCAAGTGGACATTCGGAGCGCTAAGAGGGTAATAGTGGAAAAAGGAATATATTCAAATATAAACTACACAGTAGCATTCTGTGAAAATTCTTTCTGTTCTGTGCATTCAACTAACAGAGTTGAACCTTACTTTTGATTGAGCCGTTCTGAAACACTCTTTCTGTAGAAACTGCAATTGGACATGCTAAGCGCTAAGAGGCCTACATTGGGAAAAAGAATATCTTCAAATAAAAACTACCCAGATGCATTCTGTGAAACTTATTTCTGATCTATAAATTCAGTTAACAGAGATAAAACATATTTTTGATTGAGCAGTTATGAAACACTCTTTATGTAGAAAATGCAAGTGGAGATGCGGAGCACTAAGAGGGTAATAGTGGAAAAAGGAATGTCTTCAAATATAAACTACACAGAATCATTCGGTGAAACTTCTTTCTGATCTGTGCATTCAGCTAACAGAGTTAAACCATACTTTTGATTGAGCAGATCTGAACACTCTTTCTGTTGAAAATGCAACTGGACATTTGGAGCGCTAAGAGCGTAGCAGTGGAAAAAGGAATATATTCAAATATAAACTACACAGAAGCATTCTGTGAAACTTCTTTCTGATCTGAGCATACAGCTAACAGAGTTAAACCATACTTTTGATTGAGCAGTTTTGAAACACTCTGTCTGTAGAAAATGCAACTGGACATTCGTAGCGCTAAGTGGGTAATAGTGGAAAAGAGAATATGTTCAAATATAAACTACACAGAAGCATTGTATGAAACTTCTTTCTGTTCTGTGCATTCAACTAACACAGTTGAACCTTACTTTTGATTGAGCCGTTTTGAAACACTCTTTCTGTAGAAACTGCAATTGGACATTCTGAGCGCTAAGAGGCCTATATTGGGAAAAAGAATGTCTACAAATAAAAACTACACAGAAGAATTGTGTGAAACTTCTTTCTGTTCTGTTTGTTCAACTAAAAGAGTTGAACCTTAGTTTTGATTGAGCCGTTCTGAAACACTCTTTATGTAGAAAATGCAAGTGGAGATTCCGAGCGCTAAGAGGGTAATAGTGGAAAAAGGAATGTCTTCCAATATAAACTACACAGAATCATTCTGTGAAACTTCTTTCTGATCTGTGCATTCAGCTAACAGAGTTAAACCATACTTTTGATTGAGCAGATCTGAACACTCTTTCTGTAGAAAATGCAACTGGACATTTGGAACGCTAAGAGAGTAGTAGTGGAAAAAGGAATATATTCAAATATAAACTACACAGAAGCATTCTGTGAAACTTCTCTCTGATCTGAGCATTCAGCTAACAGAGTTAAACCATACATTTGATTGAGCAGTTTTGAAACACTCTGTCTGTAGTAAATGCAACTGGACATTCGTAGCGCTAAGTGGGTAATAGTGGAAAAAAGAATATGTTCAAATATAAACTACACAGAAGCATTGTATGAAACTTCTTTCTGTTCTGTGAATTCAACTAACAGAGTTGAACCTTACTTTTGATTGAGCCGTTCTGAAACACTCTTTCTGTAGAAACTGCAATTGGACATGCTAAGCGCTAAGAGGCCTACATTGGGAAAAAGAATATCTTCAAATAAAAACTACACAGATGCACTCTGTCAAACTTATTTCTGATCTGTAAATTCAGTTAACAGAGATAAATCATATTTTTGATTGAGCAGTTATGAAACTCTCTTTTTGTAGAAAATGCAAGTGGAGATTCGGAGCGCTAAGAGGGTAATAGTGGAAAAAGGAATGTCTTCAAATATAAACTACACAGAATAATTCGGTGAAACTTCTTTCCGATCTGTGCATTCAGCTAACAGAGTTAAACCATACTTTTGATTGAGCAGATCTGAACACTCTTTCTGTTGAAAATGCAACTGGACATTTGGAGCGGTAAGAGCGTAATAGTGGAAAAAGGAATATATTCAAATATAAACTACACAGAAGCATTCTGTGAAACTTCTTTCTGATCTGAGCATTCAGCTAACAGAGTTAAACCATACTTTTGATTGAGCAGTTTTGAAACACTCTGTCTGTAGAAAATGCAACTGGACATTCGTAGCGCTAAGTGGGTAATAGTGGAAAAAAGAATATGTTCAAATATAAACTACACAGAAGCATTGTATGAAACTTCTTTCTGTTCTGTGCATTCAACTAACAGAGTTGAACATTACTTTTGATTGAGCCGTTCTGAAACACTCTTTCTGTAGAAACTGCAATTGGACATTCTGAGCGCTAAGAGGCCTATATTGTAAAAGAGAATGTCTACAAATAAAAACTACACAGAAGAATTGTGTGAAACTTCTTTCTGTTCTGTTTGTTCAACTAAAAGAGTTGAACCTTAGTTTTGATTGAGCCGTTCTGAAACACTCTTTCTGTAGAAAATGCAAGTGGAGATTCGGAGCGCTAAGAGGGTAATAGTGGAAAAAGGAATGTCTCCAAATATAAACTACACAGAATCATTCTCTGAAACTTCTTTCTGATCTGTGCATTCAGCTAACAGAGTTAAACCATACTTTTGATTGAGCAGATCTGAACCCTCTTTCTGTAGAAAATGCAACTGGACATTTGGAGCGCTAAGAGAGTAGTAGTGGAAAAAGGAATATATTCAAATATAAACTACACAGAAGCATTCTGTGAAACTTCTTTCTGATCTGAGCATTCAGCTCACAGATTTAAACCATACTTTTGATTGAGCAGTTTTGAAACACTCTGTCTGTAGAAAATGCAACTGGACATTCGTAGCGCTAAGTGGGTAATAGTGGAAAAAAGAATATGTTCAAATGTAAACTACACAGAAGCATTGTATGAAACTTCTTTCTGTTCTGTGCATTAAACTAACAGAGTTGAACCGTACTTTTGATTGAGCCTTTCTGAAACACTCTTTCTGTAGAATCTGCAATTGGACATTCTGAGCGCTAAGAGGCCTCTATTCGGAAAAATAATATCTTCAAATAAAAACTACACAGAAGCATTGTGTGAAACTTATTTCTGATATGTTCATTAAGCTAACAGAGTTAAACCATACATTTGATTGCGCAGTTCTGAACACTCTTTCTGTAGAAAATGCAAGTGGACATTCGGAGCGCTAAGAGGGTAATAGTGGAAAAAGGAATATATTCAAATATAAACTACAGAGTAGCATTCTGTGAAACTTCTTTCTGTTCTGTGCATTCAACTAACAGAGTTGAACCTTACTTTTGATTGAGCCGTTCTGAAACACTCTTTCTGTAGAAACTGCAATTGGACATTCTGAGCGCTAAGAGGCCTATATTGGGAAAAAGAATGTCTACAAATAAAAACTACACAGAAGAATTGTGTGAAACTTCTTTCTGTTCTGTTTGTTCAACTAAAAGAGTTGAACCTTAGTTTTGATTGAGCCGTTCTGAAACACTCTTTCTGTAGAAAATGCAAGTGGAGATTCGGAGCGCTAAGAGGGTAATAGTGGAAAAAGGAATGTCTCCAAATATAAACTACACAGAATCATTCTGTGAAACTTCTTTCTGATCTGTGCATTCAGCTAACAGAGTTAAACCATACTTTTGATTGAGCAGATCTGAACACTCTTTCTGTAGAAAATGCAACTGGACATTTGGAGCGCTAAGAGAGTAGTAGTGGAAAAAGGAATATATTCAAATATAAACTACACAGAAGCATTCTGTGAAACTTCTTTCTGATCTGAGCATTCAGCTAACAGAGTTACACCATACTTTTGATTGAGCAGTTTTGAAACACTCTGTCTGTAGAAAATGCAACTGGACATTCGTAGCGCTAAGTGGGTAATAGTGGAAAAAAGAATATGTTCAAATATAAACTACACAGAAGGATTGTATGAAACTTCTTTCTGTTCTGTGCATTCAACTAACAGAGTTGAACCTTACTTTTGATTGAGCCGTTCTGAAACACTCTTTCTGTAGAAACTGCAATTGGACATTCTGAGCGCTAAGAGGCCTATATTGGGAAAAAGAATGTCTACAAATAAAAACTACACAGAAGAATTGTGTGAAACTTCTTTCTGTTCTGTTTGTTCAACTAAAAGAGTTGAACCTTAGTTTTGATTGAGCCGTTCTGAAACAATCTTTCTGTAGAAAATGCAAGTGGAGATTCGGAGCGCTAAGAGGGTAATAGTGGAAAAAGGAATGTCTCCAAATATAAACTACACAGAATCATTCTGTGAAACTTCTTTCTGATCTGTGCATTCAGCTAACAGTGTTAAACCATACTTTTGATTGAGCAGATCTGAACACTCTTTCTGTAGAAAATGCAACTGGACATTTGGAGCGCTAAGAGAGTAGTAGTGGAAAAAGGAATATATTCAAATATAAACTACACAGAAGCATTCTGTGAAACTTCTTTCTGATCTGAGCATTCAGCTAACAGATTTAAACCATACTTTTGATTGAGCAGTTTTGAAACACTCTGTCTGTAGAAAATGCAACTGGACATTCGTAGCGCTAAGTGGGTAATAGTGGAAAGAAGAATATGTTCAAATATAAACTACACAGAAGCATTGTATGAAACTTATTTCTGTTCTGTGCATTAAACTAACAGAGTTGAACCTTACTTTTGATTGAGCCTTTCTGAAACACTCTTTCTGTAGAAACTGCAATTGGACATTCTGAGCGCTAAGAGGCCTCTATTGGGAAAAATAATATCTTCAAATAAAAACTACACAGAAGCATTGTGTGAAACTTATTTCTGATATGTTCATTAAGCTAACAGAGTTAAACCATACTTTTGATTGCGCAGTTCTGAACACTCTTTCTGTAGAAAATGCAAGTGGACATTCGGAGCGCTAAGAGGGTAATAGTGGAAAAAGGAATATATTCAAATATAAACTACAGAGTAGCATTCTGTGAAACTTCTTTCTGTTCTGTGCATTCAACTAACAGAGTTGAACCTTACTTTTGATTGAGCCGTTCTGAAACACTCTTTCTGTAGAAACTGCAATTGGACATTCTGAGCGCTAAGAGGCCTATTTTGGGAAAAAGAATGTCTACAAATAAAAACTACACAGAAGAATTGTGTGAAACTTCTTTCTGTTCTGTTTGTTCAACTAAAAGAGTTGAACCTTAGTTTTGATTGAGCCGTTCTGAAACACTCTTTCTGTAGAAAATGCAAGTGGAGATTCGGAGCGCTAAGAGGGTAATAGTGGAAAAAGGAATGTCTCCAAATATAAACTACACAGAATTATTCTGTGAAACTTCTTTCTGATCTGTGCATTCAGCTAACAGAGTTAAACCATACTTTTGATTGAGCAGATCTGAACACTCTTTCTGTAGAAAATGCAACTGGACATTTGGAGCGCTAAGAGAGTAGTAGTGGAAAAAGGAATATATTCAAATATAAACTACACAGAAGCATTCTGTGAAACTTCTTTCTGATCTGAGCTTTCAGCTAACAGAGTTAAACCATACTTTTGATTGAGCAGTTTTGAAACACTCTGTCTGTAGAAAATGCAACTGGACATTCGTAGCGCTAAGTGGGTAATAGTGGAAAAAAGAATATGTTCAAATATAAACTACACAGAAGGATTGTATGAAACTTCTTTCTGTTCTGTGCATTCAACTAACAGAGTTGAACCTTACTTTTGATTGAGCCGTTCTGAAACACTCTTTCTGTAGAAACTGCAATTGGACATTCTGAGCGCTAAGAGGCCTCTATTGGGAAAAATAATATCTTCAGATAAAAACTACACAGAAGCATTGTGTGAAACTTATTTCTGATATGTTCATTAAGCTAACAGAGTTAAACCATACTTTTGATTGCGCAGTTCTGAACACTCTTTCTGTAGAAAATGCAAGTGGACATTCGGAGCGCTAAGAGGGTAATATTGGAAAAAGGAATATATTCAAATATAAACTACACAGTAGCATTCTGTGAAAATTCTTTCTGTTCTGTGCATTCAACTAACAGAGTTGAACCTTACTTTTGATTGAGCCGTTCTGAAACACTCTTTCTGTAGAAACTGCAATTGGACATGCTAAGCGCTAAGAGGCCTATATTGGGAAAAAGAATATCTTCAAATAAAAACTACACAGATGCATTCTGTGAAACTTATTTCTGATCTGTAAATTCAGTTAACAGAGATAAAACATATTTTTGATTGAGCAGTTATGAAACACTCTTTTTGTAGAAAATGCAAGTGGAGATTCGGAGCGCTAAGAGGGTAATAGTGGAAAAAGGAATGTCTTCAAATATAAACTACACAGAATCATTCGGTGAAACTTCTTTCTGATCTGTGCATTCAGCTAACAGAGTTAAACCATACTTTTGATTGAGCAGATCTGAACACTCTTTCTGTAGAAAATGCAACTGGACATTTGGAGCGCTAAGAGCGTAGTAGTGGAAAAAGGAATATATTCAAATATAAACTACACAGAAGCATTCTGTGAAACTTCTTTCTGATCTGAGCATTCAGCTAACAGAGTTAAACCATACTTTTGATTGAGCAGTTTTGAAACACTCTGTCTGTAGAAAATGCAACTGGACATTCGTAGCGCTAAGTGGGTAATAGTGGAAAAAAGAATATGTTCAAATATAAACTACACAGAAACATTGCATGAAACTTCTTTCTGTTCTGTGCATTCAACTAACAGAGTTGAACCTTACTTTTGATTGAGCCGTTCTGAAACACTCTTTCTGTAGAAACTGCAATTGGACATTCTGAGCGCTAAGAGGCCTATATTGGGAAAAAGAATGTCTACAAATAAAAACTACACAGAAGAATTGTGTGAAACTTCTTTCTGTTCTGTTTGTTCAACTAAAAGAGTTGAACCTTAGTTTTGATTGAGCCGTTCTGAAACACTCTTTCTGTAGAAAATGCAAGTGGAGATTCGGAGCGCTAAGAGGGTTATAGTGGAAAAAGGAATGTCTCCAAATATAAACTACACAGAATCATTCTGTGAAAGTTCTTTCTGATCTGTGCATTCAGCTAACAGAGTTAAACCATACTTTTGATTGAGCAGATCTGAACACTCTTTCTGAAGAAAATGCAACTGGACATTTGGAGCGCTAAGAGAGTAGTAGTGGAAAAAGGAATATATTCAAATATAAACTACACAGAAGCATTCTGTGAAACTTCTTTCTGATCTGAGCATTCAGCTAACAGATTTATACCATACTTTTGATTGAGCAGTTTTGAAACACTCTGTCTGTAGAAAATGCAACTGGACATTCGTAGCGCTAAGTGGGTAATAGTGGAAAAAAGAATATGTTCAAATATAAACTACACAGAAGCATTGTATGAAACTTCTTTCTGTTCTGTGCATTAAACTAACAGAGTTGAACCTTACTTTTGATTGAGCCTTTCTGAAACACTCTTTCTGTAGAAACTGCAATTGGACATTCTGAGCGCTAAGAGGCCTCTATTGGGAAAAATAATATCTTCAAATAAAAACTACACAGAAGCATTGTGTGAAACTTATTTCTGATATGTTCATTAAGCTAACAGAGTTAAACCATACTTTTGATTGCGCAGTTCTGAACACTCTTTCTGTAGAAAATGCAAGTGGACATTCGGAGCGCTAAGAGGGTAATAGTGGAAAAAGGAATATATTCAAATATAAACTACAGAGTAGCATTCTGTGAAACTTCTTTCTGTTCTGTGCATTCAACTAACAGAGTTGAACCTTACTTTTGATTGAGCCGTTCTGAAACACTCTTTCTGTAGAAACTGCAATTGGACATTCTGAGCGCTAAGAGGCCATTATTGGGAAAAAGAATGTCTACAAATAAAAACTACACAGAAGAATTGTGTGAAACTTCTTTCTGTTCTGTTTGTTCAACTAAAAGAGTTCAACCTTAGTTTTGATTGAGCCGTTCTGAAACACTCTTTCTGTAGAAAATGCAAGTGGAGATTCGGAGCGCTAAGAGGGTAATAGTGGAAAAAGGAATGTCTCCAAATATAAACTACACAGAATCATTCTGTGAAACTTCTTTCTGATCTGTGCATTCAGCTAACAGAGTTAAACCATACTTTTGATTGAGCAGATCTGAACACTCTTTCTGTAGAAAATGCAACTGGACATTTGGAGCGCTAAGAGAGTAGTAGTGGAAAAAGGAATATATTCAAATATAAAGTACACAGAAGCATTCTGTGAAACTTCTTTCTGATCTGAGCATTCAGCTAACAGAGTTAAACCATACTTTTGATTGAGCAGTTTTGAAACACTCTGTCTGTAGAAAATGCAACTGGACATTCGTAGCGCTAAGTGGGTAATAGTGGAAAAAAGAATATGTTCAAATATAAACTACACAGAAGGATTGTATGAAACTTCTTTCTGTTCTGTGCATTCAACTAACAGATTTGAACCTTACTTTTGATTGAGCCGTTCTGAAACACTCTTTCTGTAGAAACTGCAATTGGACATTCTGAGCGCTAAGAGGCCTCTATTGGGAAAAATAATATCTTCAGATAAAAACTACACAGAAGCATTGTGTGAAACTTATTTCTGATATGTTCATTAAGCTAACAGAGTTAAACCATACTTTTGATTGCGCAATTCTGAACACTCTTTCTGTAGAAAATGCAAGTGGACATTCGGAGCGCTAAGAGGTTAATATTGGAAAAAGGAATATATTCAAATATAAACTACACAGTAGCATTCTGTGAAAATTCTTTCTGTTCTGTGCATTCAACTAACAGAGTTGAACCTTACTTTTGATTGAGCCGTTCTGAAACACTCTTTCTGTAGAAACTGCAATTGGACATGCTAAGCGCTAAGAGGCCTATATTGGGAAAAAGAATATCTTCAAATAAAAACCACACAGATGCATTCTGTGAAACTTATTTCTGATCTGTAAATTCAGTTAACAGAGATAAAACATATTTTTGATTGAGCAGTTATGAAACACTCTTTTTGTAGAAAATGCAAGTGGAGATTCGGAGCGCTAAGAGGGTAATAGTGGAAAAAGGAATGTCTTCAAATATAAACTACACAGAATCATTCGGTGAAACTTCTTTCTGATCTGTGCATTCAGCTAACAGAGTTAAACCATACTTTTGATTGAGCAGATCTGAACCCTCTTTCTGTAGAAAATGCAACTGGACATTTGGAGCGCTAAGAGCGTAGTAGTGGAAAAAGGAATATATTCAAATATAAACTACACAGAAGCATTCTGTGAAACTTCTTTCTGATCTGAGCATTCAGCTAACAGAGTTAAACCATACTTTTGATTGAGCAGTTTTGAAACACTCTGTCTGTAGAAAATGCAACTGGACATTCGTAGCGCTAAGTGGGTAATAGTGGAAAAAAGAATATGTTCAAATATAAACTACACAGAAACATTGTATGAAACTTCTTTCTGTTCTGTGCATTCAACTAACAGAGTTGAACCTTACTTTTGATTGAGCCGTTCTGAAACATTCTTTCTGTAGAAACTGCAATTGGACATTCTGAGCGCTAAGAGGCCTATATTGGGAAAAAGAATGTCTACAAATAAAAACTACACAGAAGAATTGTGTGAAACTTCTTTCTGTTCTGTTTGTTCAACTAAAAGAGTTGAACCTTAGTTTTGATTGAGCCGTTCTGAAACACTCTTTCTGTAGAAAATGCAAGTGGAGATTCGGAGCGCTAAGAGGGTAATAGTGGAAAAAGGAATGTCTCCAAATATAAACTACACAGAATCATTCTGTGAAACTTCTTTCTGATCTGTGCATTCAGCTAACAGAGTTAAACCATACTTTTGATTGAGCAGATCTGAACACTCTTTCTGTAGAAAATGCAACTGGACATTTGGAGCGCTAAGAGAGTAGTAGTGGAAAAAGGAATATATTCAAATATAAACTACACAGAAGCATTCTGTGAAACTTCTTTCTGATCTGAGCATTCAGCTAACAGATTTAAACCATACTTTTGATTGAGCAGTTTTGAAACACTCTGTCTGTAGAAAATGCAACTGGACATTCGTAGCGCTAAGTGGGTAATAGTGGAAAAAAGAATATGTTCAAATATAAACTACACAGAAGTATTGTATGAAACATCTTTCTGTTCTGTGCATTAAACTAACAGAGTTGAACCTTACATTTGATTGAGCCTTTCTGAAACACTCTTTCCGTAGAAACTGCAATTGGACATTCTGAGCGCTAAGAGGCCTCTATTGGGAAAAATAATATCTTCAAATAAAAACTACACAGAAGCATTGTGTGAAACTTATTTCTGATATGTTCATTAAGCTAACAGAGTTAAACCATACTTTTGATTGCGCAGTTCTGAACACTCTTTCTGTAGAAAATGCAAGTGGACATTCGGAGCGCTAAGAGGGTAATAGTGGAAAAAGGAATATATTCAAATATAAACTACAGAGTAGCATTCTGTGAAACTTCTTTCTGTTCTGTGCATTCAACTAACAGAGTTGAACCTTACTTTTGATTGAGCCGTTCTGAAACACTCTTTCTGTAGAAACTGCAATTGGACATTCTGAGCGCTAAGAGGCCTATATTGGGAAAAAGAATGTCTACAAATAAAAACTACACAGAAGAATTGTGTGAAACTTCTTTCTGTTCTGTTTGTTCAACTAAAAGAGTTGAACCTTAGTTTTGATTGAGCCGTTCTGAAACACTCTTTCTGTAGAAAATGCAAGTGGAGATTCGGAGCGCTAAGAGGGTAATAGTGGAAAAAGGAATGTCTCCAAATATAAACTACACAGAATCATTCTGTGAAACTTCTTTCTGATCTGTGCATTCAGCTAACAGAGTTAAACCATACTTTTGATTGAGCAGATCTGAACACTCTTTCTGTAGAAAATGCAACTGGACATTTGGAGTGCTAAGAGAGTAGTAGTGGAAAAAGTAATATATTCAAATATAAACTACACAGAAGCATTCTGTGAAACTTCTTTCTGATCTGAGCATTCAGCTAACAGAGTTAAACCATACTTTTGATTGAGCAGTTTTGAAACACTCTGTCTGTAGAAAATGCAACTGGACATTCGTAGCGCTAAGTGGGTAATAGTGGAAAAAAGAATATGTTCAAATATAAACTACACAGAAGGATTGTATGAAACTTCTTTCTGTTCTGTGCATTCAACTAACAGAGTTGAACCTTACTTTTGATTGAGCCGTTCTGAAACACTCTTTCTGTAGAAACTGCAATTGGACATTCTGAGCGCTAAGAGGCCTCTATTGGGAAAAATAATATCTTCAGATAAAAACTACACAGAAGCATTGTGTGAAACTTATTTCTGATATGTTCATTAAGCTAACAGAGTTAAACCATACTTTTGATTGCGCAGTTCTGAAAACTCTTTCTGTAGAAAATGCAAGTGGACATTCGGAGCGCTAAGAGGGTAATATTGGAAAAAGGAATATATTCAAATATAAACTACACAGTAGCATTCTGTGAAAATTCTTTCTGTTCTGTGCATTCAACTAACAGAGTTGAACCTTACTTTTGATTGAGCCGTTCTGAAACACTCTTTCTGTAGAAACTGCAATTGGACATGCTAAGCGCTAAGAGGCCTATATTGGGAAAAAGAATATCTTCAAATAAAAACTACACAGATGCATTCTGTGAAACTTATTTCTGATCTGTAAATTCAGTTAACAGAGATAAAACATATTTTTGATTGAGCAGTTATGAAACACTCTTTTTGTAGAAAATGCAAGTGGAGATTCGGAGCGCTAAGAGGGTAATAGTGGAAAAAGGAATGTCTTCAAATATAAACTACACAGAATCATTCGGTGAAACTTCTTTCTGATCTGTGCATTCAGCTAACAGAGTTAAACCATACTATTGATTGAGCAGATCTGAACACTCTTTCTGTAGAAAATGCAACTGGACATTTGGAGCGCTAAGAGCGTAGTAGTGGAAAAAGGAATATATTCAAATATAAACTACACAGAAGCATTCTGTGAAACTTCTTTCTGATCTGAGCATTCAGCTAACAGAGTTAAACCATACTTTTGATTGAGCAGTTTTGAAACACTCTGTCTGTAGAAAATGCAACTGGACATTCGTAGCGCTAAGTGGGTAATAGTGGAATAAAGAATATGTTCAAATATAAACTACACAGAAACATTGTATGAAACTTCTTTCTGTTCTGTGCATTCAACTAACAGAGTTGAACCTTACTTTTGATTGAGCCGTTCTGAAACACTCTTTCTGTAGAAACTGCAATTGGACATTCTGAGCGCTAAGAGGCCTATATTGGGAAAAAGAATGTCTACAAATAAAAACTACACAGAAGAATTGTGTGAAACATCTTTCTTTTCTGTTTGTTCAACTAAAAGAGTTGAACCTTAGTTTTGATTGAGCCGTTCTGAAACACTCTTTCTGTAGAAAATGCAAGTGGAGATTCGGAGCGCTAAGAGGGTAATAGTGGAAAAAGGAATGTCTCCAAATATAAACTACACAGAATCATCCTGTGAAACTTCTTTCTGATCTGTGCATTCAGCTAACAGAGTTAAACCATACTTTTGATTGAGCAGATCTGAACACTCTTTCTGTAGAAAATGCAACTGGACATTTGGAGCGCTAAGAGAGTAGTAGTGGAAAAAGGAATATATTCAAATATAAACTACACAGAAGCATTCTGTGAAACTTCTTTCTGATCTCAGCATTCAGCTAACAGATTTAAACCATACTTTTGATTGAGCAGTTTTGAAACACTCTGTCTGTAGAAAATGCAACTGGACATTCGTAGCGCTAAGTGGGTAATAGTGGAAAAAAGAATATGTTCAAATATAAACTACACAGAAGCATTGTATGAAACTTCTTTCTGTTCTGTGCATTAAACTAACAGAGTTGAACCTTACTTTTGATTGAGCCTTTCTGAAACACTCTTTCTGTAGAAACTGCAATTGGACATTCTGAGCGCTAAGAGGCCTCTATTGGGAAAAATAATATCTTCAAAAAAAACTACACAGAAGCATTGTGTGAAACTTATTTCTGATATGTTCATTAAGCTAACAGAGTTAAACCATACTTTTGATTGCGCAGTTCTGAACACTCTTTCTGTAGAAAATGCAAGTGGACATTCGGAGCGCTAAGAGGGTAATAGTGGAAAAAGGAATATATTCAAATATAAACTACAGAGTAGCATTCTGTGAAACTTCTTTCTGTTCTGTGCATTCAACTAACAGAGTTGAACCTTACTTTTGATTGAGCCGTTCTGAAACACTCTTTCTGTAGAAACTGCAATTGGACATTCTGAGCGCTAAGAGGCCTATATTGGGAAAAAGAATGTCTACAAATAAAAACTACACAGAAGAATTGTGTGAAACTTCTTTCTGTTCTGTTTGTTCAACTAAAAGAGTTGAACCTTAGTTTTGATTGAGCCGTTCTGAAACACTCTTTCTGTAGAAAATGCAAGTGGAGATTCGGAGCGCTAAGAGGGTAATAGTGGAAAAAGGAATGTCTCCAAATATAAACTACACAGAATCATTCTGTGAAACTTCTTTCTGATCTGTGCATTCAGCTAACAGAGTTAAACCATACTTTTGATTGAGCAGATCTGAACACTCTTTCTGTAGAAAATGCAACTGGACATTTGGAGCGCTAAGAGAGTAGTAGTGGAAAAAGGAATATATTCAAATATAAACTACACAGAAGCATTCTGTGAAACTTCTTTCTGATCTGAGCATTCAGCTAACAGAGTTAAACCATACTTTTGATTGAGCAGTTTTGAAACACTCTGTCTGTAGAAAATGCAACTGGACATTCGTAGCGCTAAGTGGGTAATAGTGGAAAAAAGAATATGTTCAAATATAAACTACACAGAAGGATTGTATGAAACTTCTTTCTGTTCTGTGCATTCAACTAACAGAGTTGAACCTTACTTTTGATTGAGCCGTTCTGAAACACTCTTTCTGTAGAAACTGCAATTGGACATTCTGAGCGCTAAGAGGCCTCTATTGGGAAAAATAATATCTTCAGATAAAAACTACACAGAAGCATTGTGTGAAACTTATTTCTGATATGTTCATTAAGCTAACAGAGTTAAACCATACTTTTGATTGCGCAGTTCTGAACACTCTTTCTGTAGAAAATGCAAGTGGACATTCGGAGCGCTAAGAGGGTAATATTGGAAAAAGGAATATATTCAAATATAAACTACACAGTAGCATTCTGTGAAAATTCTTTCTGTTCTGTGCATTCAACTAACAGAGTTGAACCTTACTTTTGATTGAGCCGTTCTGAAACACTCTTTCTGTAGAAACTGCAATTGGACATGCTAAGCGCTAAGAGGCCTATATTGGGAAAAAGAATATCTTCAAATAAAAACTACACAGATGCATTCTGTGAAACTTATTTCTGATCTGTAAATTCAGTTAACAGAGATAAAACATATTTTTGATTGAGCAGTTATGAAACACTCTTTTTGTAGAAAATACAAGTGGAGATTCGGAGCGCTAAGAGGGTAATAGTGGAAAAAGGAATGTCTTCAAATATAAACTACACAGAATCATTCGGTGAAACTTCTTTCTGATCTGTGCATTCAGCTAACAGAGTTAAACCATACTTTTGATTGAGCAGATCTGAACACTCTTTCTGTAGAAAATGCAACTGGACATTTGGAGCGCTAAGAGCGTAGTAGTGGAAAAAGGAATATATTCAAATATAAACTACACAGAAGCATTCTGTGAAACTTCTTTCTGATCTGAGCATTCAGCTAACAGAGTTAAACCATACTTTTGATTGAGCAGTTTTGAAACACTCTGTCTGTAGAAAATGCAACTGGACATTCGTAGCGCTAAGTGGGTAATAGTGGAAAAAAGAATATGTTCAAATATAAACTACACAGAAACATTGTATGAAACTTCTTTCTGTTCTGTGCATTCAACTAACAGAGTTGAACCTTACTTTTGATTGAGCCGTTCTGAAACACTCTTTCTGTAGAAACTGCAATTGGACATTCTGAGCGCTAAGAGGCCTATATTGGGAAAAAGAATGTCTACAAATAAAAACTACACAGAAGAATTGTGTGAAACTTCTTTCTGTTCTGTTTGTTCAACTAAAAGAGTTGAACCTTAGTTTTGATTGAGCCGTTCTGAAACACTCTTTCTGTAGAAAATGCAAGTGGAGATTCGGAGCGCTAAGAGGGTAATAGTGGAAAAAGGAATGTCTCCAAATATAAACTACACAGAATCATTCTGTGAAACTTCTTTCTGATCTGTGCATTCAGCTAACAGAGTTAAACCATACTTTTGATTGAGCAGATCTGAACACTCTTTCTGTAGAAAATGCAACTGGACATTGGGAGCGCTAAGAGAGTAGTAGTGGAAAAAGGAATATATTCAAATATAAACTACACAGAAGCATTCTGTGAAACTTCTTTCTGATCTGAGCATTCAGCTAACAGATTTAAACCATACTTTTGATTGAGCAGTTTTGAAACACTCTGTCTGTAGAAAATGCAACTGGACATTCGTAGCGCTAAGTGGGTAATAGTGGAAAAAAGAATATGTTCAAATATAAACTACACAGAAGCATTGTATGAAACTTCTTTCTGTTCTGTGCATTAAACTAACAGAGTTGAACCTTACTTTTGATTGAGCCTTTCTGAAACACTCTTTCTGTAGAAACAGCAATTGGACATTCTGAGCGCTAAGAGGCCTCTATTGGGAAAAATAATATCTTCAAATAAAAACTACACAGAAGCATTGTGTGAAACTTATTTCTGATATGTTCATTAAGCTAACAGAGTTAAACCATACTTTTGATTGCGCAGTTCTGAACACTCTTTCTGTAGAAAATGCAAGTGGACATTCGGAGCGCTAAGAGGGTAATAGTGGAAAAAGGAATATATTCAAATATAAACTACAGAGTAGCATTCTGTGAAACTTCTTTCTGTTCTGTGCATTCAACTAACAGAGTTGAACCTTACTTTTGATTGAGCCGTTCTGAAACACTCTTTCTGTAGAAACTGCAATTGGACATTCTGAGCGCTAAGAGGCCTATATTGGGAAAAAGAATGTCTACAAATAAAAACTACACAGAAGAATTGTGTGAAACTTCTTTCTGTTCTGTTTGTTCAACTAAAAGAGTTGAACCTTAGTTTTGATTGAGCCGTTCTGAAACACTCTTTCTGTAGAAAATGCAAGTGGAGATTCGGAGCGCTAAGAGGGTAATAGTGGAAAAAGGAATGTCTCCAAATATAAACTACACAGAATCATTCTGTGAAACTTCTTTCTGATCTGTGCATTCAGCTAACAGTGTTAAACCATACTTTTGATTGAGCAGATCTGAACACTCTTTCTGTAGAAAATGCAACTGGACATTTGGAGCGCTAAGAGAGTAGTAGTGGAAAAAGGAATATATTCAAATATAAACTACACAGAAGCATTCTGTGAAACTTCTTTCTGATCTGAGCATTCAGCTAACAGAGTTAAACCATACTTTTGATTGAGCAGTTTTGAAACACTCTGTCTGTAGAAAATGCAACTGGACATTCGTAGCGCTAAGTGGGTAATAGTGGAAAAAAGAATATGTTCAAATATAAACTACACAGAAACATTGTATGAAACTTCTTTCTGTTCTGTGCATTCAACTAACAGAGTTGAACCTTACTTTTGATTGAGCCGTTCTGAAACACTCTTTCTGTAGAAACTGCAATTGGACATTCTGAGCGCTAAGAAGCCTCTATTGGGAAAAATAATATCTTCAGATAAAAACTACACAGAAGCATTGTGTGAAATTTATTTCTGATATGTTCATTAAGCTAACAGAGTTAAACCATACTTTTGATTGCGCAGTTCTGAACACTCTTTCTGTAGAAAATGCAAGTGTACATTCGGATCGCTAAGAGGGTAATATTGGAAAAAGGAATATATTCAAATATAAACTACACAGTAGCATTCTGTGAAAATTCTTTCTGTTCTGTGCATTCAACTAACAGAGTTGAACCTTACTTTTGATTGAGCTGTTCTGAAACACTCTTTCTGTAGAAACTGCAATTGGACATGCTAAGCGCTAAGAGGCCTATATTGGGAAAAAGAATATCTTCAAATAAAAACTACACAGATGCATTCTGTGAAACTTATTTCTGATCTGTAAATTCAGTTAACAGAGATAAAACATATTTTTGATTGAGCAGTTATGAAACACTCTTTTTGTAGAAAATGCAAGTGGAGATTCGGAGCGCTAAGAGGGTAATAGTGGAAAAAGGAATGTCTTCAAATATAAACTACACAGAATCATTCGGTGAAACTTCTTTCTGATCTGTGCATTCAGCTAACAGAGTTAAACCATACTTTTGATTGAGCAGATCTGAACACTCTTTCTGTAGAAAATGCAACTGGACATTTGGAGCGCTAAGAGGGTAGTAGTGGAAAAAGGAATATATTCAAATATAAACTACACAGAAGCATTCTGTGAAACTTCTTTCTGATCTGAGCATTCAGCTAACAGAGTTAAACCATACTTTTGATTGAGCAGTTTTGAAACACTCTGTCTGTAGAAAATGCAACTGGACATTCGTAGCGCTAAGTGGGTAATAGTGGAAAAAAGAATATGTTCAAATATAAACTACACAGAAACATTGTATGAAACTTCTTTCTGTTCTGTGCATTCAACTAACAGAGTTGAACCTTACTTTTGATTGAGCCGTTCTGAAACACTCTTTCTGTAGAAACTGCAATTGGACATTCTGAGCGCTAAGAGGCCTATATTGGGAAAAAGAATGTCTACAAATAAAAACTACACAGAAGAATTGTGTGAAACATCTTTCTGTTC
Source organism: Symphalangus syndactylus (assembly GCF_028878055.3). Lineage (NCBI taxonomy): Eukaryota > Metazoa > Chordata > Mammalia > Primates > Hylobatidae > Symphalangus > Symphalangus syndactylus. The sequence continues at coordinate 73,366,294 of NC_072446.2, forward strand.
TGTTTGTTCAACTAAAAGAGTTGAACCTTAGTTTTGATTGAGCCGTTCTGAAACACTCTTTCTGTAGAAAATGCAAGTGTAGATTCGGAGCGCTAAGAGGGTAATAGTGGAAAAAGGAATGTCTCCAAATATAAACTACACAGAATCATCCTGTGAAACTTCTTTCTGATCTGTGCATTCAGCTAACAGAGTTAAACCATACTTTGGATTGAGCAGATCTGAACACTCTTTCTGTAGAAAATGCAACTGGACATTTGGAGCGCTAAGAGAGTAGTAGTGGAAAAAGGAATATATTCAAATATAAACTACACAGAAGCATTCTGTGAAACTTCTTTCTGATCTGAGCATTCAGCTAACAGATTTAAACCATACTTTTGATTGAGCAGATTTGAAACACTCTGTCTGTAGAAAATGCAACTGGACATTCGTAGCGCTAAGTGGGTAATAGTGGAAAAAAGAATATGTTCAATTATAAACTACACAGAAGCATTGCATGAAACTGCTTTCTGTTCTGTGCATTCAACTAACAGAGTTGAACCTTACTTTTGATTGAGCCTTTCTGAAACACTCTTTCTGTAGAAACTGCAATTGGACATTCTGAGCGCTAAGAGGCCTCTATTGGGAAAAATAATATCTTCAAATAAAAACTACACAGAAGCATTGTGTGAAACTTATTTCTGATATGTTCATTAAGCTAACAGAGTTAAACCATACTTTTGATTGCGCAGTTCTGAACACTCTTTCTGTAGAAAATGCAAGTGGACATTCGGAGCGCTAAGAGGATAATAGTGGAAAAAGGAATATATTCAAATATAAACTACAGAGTAGCATTCTGTGAAACTTCTTTCTCTTCTGTGCATTCAACTAACAGAGTTGAACCTTACTTTTGATTGAGCCGTTCTGAAACACTCTTTCTGTAGAAACTGCAATTGGACATTCTGAGCGCTAAGAGGCCTATATTGGGAAAAAGAATGTCTACAAATAAAAACTACACAGAAGAATTGTGTGAAACTTCTTTCTGTTCTGTTTGTTCAAATAAAAGAGTTGAACCTTAGTTTTGATTGAGCCGTTCTGAAACACTCTTTCTGTAGAAAATGCAAGTGGAGATTCGGAACGCTAAGAGGGTAATAGTGGAAAAAGGAATGTCTCCAAATATAAACTACACAGAATCATTCTGTGAAACTTCTTTCTGATCTGTGCATTCAGCTAACAGAGTTAAACCATACTTTTGATTGAGCAGATCTGAACACTCTTTCTGTAGAAAATGCAACTGGACATTTGGAGCGCTAAGAGAGTAGTAGTGGAAAAAGGAATATATTCAAATATAAACTACACAGAAGCATTCTGTGAAACTTCTTTCTGATCTGAGCATTCAGCTAACAGAGTTAAACCATACTTTTGATTGAGCAGTTTTGAAACACTCTGTCTGTAGAAAATGCAACTGGACATTCGTAGCGCTAAGTGGGTAATAGTGGAAAAAAGAATATGTTCAAATATAAACTACACAGAAGGATTGTATGAAACTTCTTTCTGTTCTGTGCATTCAACTAACAGAGTTGAACCTTACTTTTGATTGAGCCGTTCTGAAACACTCTTTCTGTAGAAACTGCAATTGGACATTCTGAGCGCTAAGAGGCCTCTATTGGGAAAAATAATATCTTCAGATAAAAACTACACAGAAGCATTGTGTGAAACTTATTTCTGATATGTTCATTAAGCTAACAGAGTTAAACCATACTTTTGATTGCGCAGTTCTGAACACTCTTTCTGTAGAAAATGCAAGTGGACATTCGGAGCGCTAAGAGGGTAATATTGGAAAAAGGAATATATTCAAATATAAACTACACAGTAGCATTCTGTGAAAATTCTTTCTGTTCTGTGCATTCATCTAACAGAGTTGAACCTTACTTTTGATTGAGCCGTTCTGAAACACTCTTTCTGTAGAAACTGCAATTGGACATGCTAAGCGCTAAGAGGCCTATATTCGGAAAAAGAATATCTTCAAATAAAAACTACACAGATGCATTGTGTGAAACTTATTTCTGATCTGTAAATTCAGTTAACAGAGATAAATCATATTTTTGATTGAGCAGTTATGAAACACTCTTTTTGTAGAAAATGCAAGTGGAGATTCGGAGCGCTAAGAGGGTAATAGTGGAAAAAGGAATGTCTTCAAATATAAACTACACAGAATCATTCGGTGAAATTTCTTTCTGATCTGTGCATTCAGCTAACAGAGTTAAATCATACTTTTGATTGAGCAGATCTGAACACTCTTTCTGTAGAAAATGCAATTGGACATTTGGAGCGCTAAGAGCGTAGTAGTGGAAAAAGTAATATATTCAAATATAAACTACACAGAAGCATTCTGTGAAACTTCTTTCTGATCTGAGCATTCAGCTAACAGAGTTAAACGATACTTTTGATTGAGCAGTTTTGAAACACTCTGTCTGTAGAAAATGCAACTGGACATTCGTAGCGCTAAGTGGGTAATAGTGGAAAAAAGAATATGTTCAAATATAAACTACACAGAAACATTGTATGAAACTTCTTTCTGTTCTGTGCATTCAACTAACAGAGTTGAACCTTACTTTTGATTGAGCCGTTCTGAAACACTCTTTCTGTAGAAACTGCAATTGGACATTCTGAGCGCTAAGAGGCCTATATTGGGAAAAAGAATGTCTACAAATAAAAACTACAGAGAAGAATTGTGTGAAACTTCTTTCTGTTCTGTTTGTTCAACTAAAAGAGTTGAACCTTAGTTTTGATTGAGCCGTTCTGAAACACTCTTTCTGTAGAAAATGCAAGTGGAGATTCGGAGCGCTAAGAGGGTAATAGTGGAAAAAGGAATGTCTCCAAATATAAAATACACAGAATCATTCTGTGAAACTTCTTTCTGATCTGTGCATTCAGCTAACAGAGTTAAACCATACTTTTGATTGAGCAGATCTGAACACTCTTTCTGTAGAAAATGCAACTGGACATTTGGAGCGCTAAGAGAGCAGTAGTGGAAAAAGGAATATATTCAAATATAAACTACACAGAAGCATTCTGTGAAACTTCTTTCTGATCTGAGCATTCAGCTAACAGATTTAAACCATACTATTGATTGAGCAGTTTTGAAACACTCTGTCTGTAGAAAATGCAACTGGACATTCGTAGCGCTAAGTGGGTAATAGTGGAAAAAAGAATATGTTCAAATATAAACTACACAGAAGCATTGTATGAAACTTCTTTCTGTTCTGTGCATTAAACTAACAGAGTTGAACCTTACTTTTGATTGAGCCTTTCTGAAACACTCTTTCTGTAGAAACTGCAATTGGACATTCTGAGCGCTAAGAGGCCTCTATTGGGAAAAATAATATCTTCAAATAAAAACTACACAGAAGCATTGTGTGAAACTTATTTCTGATATGTTCATTAAGCTAACAGAGTTAAACCATACTTTTGATTGCGCAGTTCTGAACACTCTTTCTGTAGAAAATGCAAGTGGACATTCGGAGCGCTAAGAGGGTAATAGTGGAAAAAGGAATATATTCAAATATAAACTACAGAGTAGCATTCTGTGAAACTTCTTTCTGTTCTGTGCATTCAACTAACAGAGTTGAACCTTACTTTTGATTGAGCCGTTCTGAAACACTCTTTCTGTAGAAACTGCAATTGGACATTCTGAGCGCTAAGAGGCCTATATTGGGAAAAAGAATGTCTACAAATAAAAACTACACAGAAGAATTGTGTGAAACTTCTTTCTGTTCTGTTTGTTCAACTAAAAGAGTTGAACCTTAGTTTTGATTGAGCCGTTCTGAAGCACTCTTTCTGTAGAAAATGCAAGTGGAGATTCGGAGCGCTAAGAGGGTAATAGTGGAAAAAGGAATGTCTCCAAATATAAACTACACAGAATCATTCTGTGAAACTTCTTTCTGATCTGTGCATTCAGCTAACAGAGTTAAACCATACTTTTGATTGAGCAGATCTGAACACTCTTTCTGTAGAAAATGCAACTGGACATTTGGAGCGCTAAGAGAGTAGTAGTGGAAAAAGGAATATATTCAAATATAAACTACACAGAAGCATTCTGTGAAACTTCTTTCTGATCTGAGCATTCAGCTAACAGATTTAAACCATACTTTTGATTGAGCAGTTTTGAAACACTCTGTCTGTAGAAAATGCAACTGGACATTCGTAGCGCTAAGTGGGTAATAGTGGAAAAAAGAATATGTTCAAATATAAACTACACAGAAGCATTGTATGAAACTTCTTTCTGTTCTGTGCATTAAACTAACAGAGTTGAACCTTACTTTTGATTGAGCCTTTCTGAAACACTCTTTCTGTAGAAACTGCAATTGGACATTCTGAGCGCTAAGAGGCCTCTATTGGGAAAAATAATATCTTCAAATAAAAACTACACAGAAGCATTGTGTGAAACTTATTTCTGATATGTTCATTAAGCTAACAGAGTTAAACCATACTTTTGATTGCGCAGTTCTGAACACTCTTTCTGTAGAAAATGCAAGTGGACATTCGGAGCGCTAAGAGGGTAATAGTGGAAAAAGGAATATATTCAAATATAAACTACAGAGTAGCATTCTGTGAAACTTCTTTCTGTTCTGTGCATTCAACTAACAGAGTTGAACCTTACTTTTGATTGAGCCGTTCTGAAACACTCTTTCTGTAGAAACTGCAATTGGACATTCTGAGCGCTAAGAGGCCTATATTGGGAAAAAGAATGTCTACAAATAAAAACTACACAGAAGAATTGTGTGAAACTTCTTTCTGTACTGTTTGTTCAACTAAAAGAGTTGAACCTTAGTTTTGATTGAGCCGTTCTGAAACACTCTTTCTGTAGAAAATGCAAGTGGAGATTCGGAGCGCTAAGAGGGTAATAGTGGAAAAAGGAATGTCTCCAAATATAAACTACACAGAATCATTCTGTGAAACTTCTTTCTGATCTGTGCATTCAGCTAACAGAGTTAAACCATACTTTTGATTGAGCAGATCTGAACACTCTTTCTGTAGAAAATGCAACTGGACATTTGGAGCGCTAAGAGAGTAGTAGTGGAAAAAGGAATATATTCAAATATAAACTACACAGAAGCATTCTGTGAAACTTCTTTCTGATCTGAGCATTCAGCTAACAGAGTTAAACCATACTTTTGATTGAGCAGTTTTGAAACCCTCTGTCTGTAGAAAATGCAACTGGACATTCGTAGCGCTAAGTGGGTAATAGTGGAAAAAAGAATATGTTCAAATATAAACTACACAGAAGGATTGTATGAAACTTCTTTCTGTTCTGTGCATTCAACTAACAGAGTTGAACCTTACTTTTGATTGAGCCGTTCTGAAACACTCTTTCTGTAGAAACTGCAATTGGACATTCTGAGCGCTAAGAGGCCTCTATTGGGAAAAATAATATCTTCAAATAAAAACTACACAGAAGCATTGTGTGAAACTTATTTCTGATATGTTCATTAAGCTAACAGAGTTAAACCATACTTTTGATTGCGCAGTTCTGAACACTCTTTCTGTAGAAAATGCAAGTGGACATTCGGAGCGCTAAGAGGGTAATATTGGAAAAAGGAATATATTCAAATATAAACTACACAGTAGCATTCTGTGAAAATTCTTTCTGTTCTGTGCATTCAACTAACAGAGTTGAACCTTACTTTTGATTGAGCCGTTCTGAAACACTCTTTCTGTAGAAACTGCAATTGGACATGCTAAGCGCTAAGAGGCCTATATTGGGAAAAAGAATGTCTACAAATAAAACTACACAGAAGAATTGTGTGAAACTTCTTTCTGTTCTGTTTGTTCAACTAAAAGAGTTGAACCTTAGTTTTGATTGAGCCGTTCTGAAACACTCTTTCTGTAGAAAATGCAAGTGGAGATTCGGAGCGCTAAGAGGGTAATAGTGCAAAAAGGAATGTCTCCAAATATAAACTACACAGAATCATTCTGTGAAACTTCTTTCTGATCTGTGCATTCAGCTAACAGAGTTAAACCATACTTTTGATTGAGCAGATCTGAACACTCTTTCTGTAGAAAATGCAACTGGACATTTGGAGCGCTAAGAGAGTAGTAGTGGAAAAAGGAATATATTCAAATATAAACTACACAGAAGCATTCTGTGAAACTTCTTTCTGATCTGAGCATTCAGCTAACAGATTTAAACCATACTTTTCATTGAGCAGTTTTGAAACACTCTGTCTGTAGAAAATGCAACTGGACATTCGTAGCGCTAAGTGGGTAATAGTGGAAAAAAGAATATGTTCAAATATAAACTACACAGAAGCATTGTATGAAACTTCTTTCTGTTCTGTGCATTAAACTAACAGAGTTGAACCTTACTTTTGATTGAGCCTTTCTGAAACACTCTTTCTGTAGAAACTGCAATTGGACATTCTGAGCGCTAAGAGGCTTCTATTGGGAAAAATAATATCTTCAAATAAAAACTACACAGAAGCATTGTGTGAAACTTATTTCTGATATGTTCATTAAGCTAACAGAGTTAAACCATACTTTTGATTGCGCAGTTCTGAACACTCTTTCTGTAGAAAATGCAAGTGGACATTCGGAGCGCTAAGAGGGTAATAGTGGAAAAAGGAATATATTCAAATATAAACTACAGAGTAGCATTCTGTGAAACTTCTTTCTGTTCTGTGCATTCAACTAACAGAGTTGAACCTTACTTTTGATTGAGCCGTTCTGAAACACTCTTTCTGTAGAAACTGCAATTGGACATTCTGAGCGCTAAGAGGCCTATATTGGGAAAAAGAATGTCTACAAATAAAAACTACACAGAAGAATTGTGTGAAACTTCTTTCTGTTCTGTTTGTTCAACTAAAAGAGTTGAACCGTAGTTTTGATTGAGCCGTTCTGAAACACTCTTTCTGTAGAAAATGCAAGTGGAGATTCGGAGCGCTAAGAGGGTAATAGTGGAAAAAGGAATGTCTCCAAATATAAACTACACAGAATCATTCTGTGAAACTTCTTTCTGATCTGTGCATTCAGCTAACAGAGTTAAACCATACTTTTGATTGAGCAGATCTGAACACTCTTTCTGTAGAAAATGCAACTGGACATTTGGAGCGCTAAGAGAGTAGTAGTGGAAAAAGGAATATATTCAAATATAAACTACACAGAAGCATTCTGTGAAACTTCTTTCTGATCTGAGCATTCAGCTAACAGAGTTAAACCATACTTTTGATTGAGCAGTTTTGAAACCCTCTGTCTGTAGAAAATGCAACTGGACATTCGTAGCTCTAAGTGGGTAATAGTGGAAAAAAGAATATGTTCAAATATAAACTACACAGAAGGATTGTATGAAACTTCTTTCTGTTCTGTGCATTCAACTAACAGAGTTGAACCTTACTTTTGATTGAGCCGTTCTGAAACACTCTTTCTGTAGAAACTGCAATTGGACATTCTGAGCGCTAAGAGGCCTCTATTGGGAAAAATAATATCTTCAGATAAAAACTACACAGAAGCATTGTGTGAAACTTATTTCTGATATGTTCATTAAGCTAACAGAGTTAAACCATACTTTTGATTGCGCAGTTCTGAACACTCTTTCTGTAGAAAATGCAAGTGGACATTCGGAGCGCTAAGAGGGTAATATTGGAAAAAGGAATATATTCAAATATAAACTACACAGTAGCATTCTGTGAAAATTCTTTCTGTTCTGTGCATTCAACTAACAGAGTTGAACCTTACTTTTGATTGAGCCGTTCTGAAACACTCTTTCTGTAGAAACTGCAATTGGACATGCTAAGCGCTAAGAGGCCTATATTGGGAAAAAGAATGTCTACAAATAAAACTACACAGAAGAATTTTGTGAAACTTCTTTCTGTTCTGTTTGTTCAACTAAAAGAGTTGAACCTTAATTTTGATTGAGCCGTTCTGAAACACTCTTTCTGTAGAAAATGCAAGTGGAGATTCGGAGCGCTAAGAGGGTAATAGTGGAAAAAGGAATGTCTCCAAATATAAACTACACAGAATCATTCTGTGAAACTTCTTTCTGATCTGTGCATTCAGCTAACAGAGTTAAACCATACTTTTGATTGAGCAGATCTGAACACTCTTTCTGTAGAAAATGCAACTGGACATTTGGAGCGCTAAGAGAGTAGTAGTGGAAAAAGGAATATATTCAAATATAAACTACACAGAAGCATTCTGTGAAACTTCTTTCTGATCTGAGCATTCAGCTAACAGAGTTAAACCATACTTTTGATTGAGCAGTTTTGAAACACTCTGTCTGTAGAAAATGCAACTGGACATTCGTAGCGCTAAGTGGGTAATAGTGGAAAAAAGAATATGTTCAAATATAAACTACACAGAAGCATTGTATGAAAATTCTTTCTGTTCTGTGCATTCAACTAACAGAGTTGAACCTTACTTTTGATTGAGCCGTTCTGAAACACTCTTTCTGTAGAAACTGCAATTGGACATTCTGAGCGCTAAGAGGCCTATATTGGGAAAAAGAATGTCTACAAATAAAAACTACACAGAAGAATTGTGTGAAACTTCTTTCTGTTCTGTTTGTTCAACTAAAAGAGTTGAACCTTAGTTTTGATTGAGCCGTTCTGAAACACTCTTTCTGTAGAAAATGCAAGTGGAGATTCGGAGCGCTAAGAGGGTAATAGTGGAAAAAGGAATGTCTCCAAATATAAACTACACAGAATCATTCTGTGAAACTTCTTTCTGATCTGTGCATTCAGCTAACAGAGTTAAACCATACTTTTGATTGAGCAGATCTGAACACTCTTTCTGTAGAAAATGCAACTGTACATTTGGAGCGCTAAGAGAGCAGTAGTGGAAAAAGGAATATATTCAAATATAAACTACACAGAAGCATTCTGTGAAACTTCTTTCTGATCTGAGCATTCAGCTAACAGAGTTAAAACATACTTTTGATTGAGCAGTTTTGAAACACTCTGTCTGTAGAAAATGCAACTGGACATTCGTAGCGCTAAGTGGGTAATAGTGGAAAAAAGAATATGTTCAAATATAAACTACACAGAAGCATTGTATGAAACTTCTTTCTGTTCTGTGCATTCAACTAACAGAGTTGAACCTTACTTTTGATTGAGCCTTTCTGAAACACTCTTTCTGTAGAAACTGCAATTGGACATTCTGAGCGCTAAGAGGCCTCTATTGGGAAAAATAATATCTTCAAATAAAAACTACACAGAAGCATTGTGTGAAACTTATTTCTGATATGTTCATTAAGCTAACAGAGTTAAACCATACTTTTGATTGCGCAGTTCTGAACACTCTTTCTGTAGAAAATGCAAGTGGACATTCGGAGCGCTAAGAGGGTAATAGTGGATAAAGGAATATATTCAAATATAAACTACAGAGTAGCATTCTGTGAAACTTCTTTCTGTTCTGTGCATTCAACTAACAGAGTTGAACCTTACTTTTGATTGAGCCGTTCTGAAACACTCTTTCTGTAGAAACTGCAATTGGACATTCTGAGCGCTAAGAGGCCTATATTGGGAAAAAGAATGTCTACAAATAAAAACTACACAGAAGAATTGTGTGAAACTTCTTTCTGTTCTGTTTGTTCAACTAAAAGAGTTGAACCTTAGTTTTGATTGAGCCGTTCTGAAACACTCTTTCTGTAGAAAATGCAAGTGGAGATTCGGAGCGCTAAGAGGGTAATAGTGGAAAAAGGAATGTCTCCAAATATAAACTACACAGAATCATTCTGTGAAACTTCTTTCTGATCTGTGCATTCAGCTAACAGAGTTAAACCATACTTTTGATTGAGCAGATCTGAACACTCTTTCTGTAGAAAATGCACCTGGACATTTGGAGCGCTAAGAGAGTAGTAGTGGAAAAAGGAATATATTCAAATATAAACTACACAGAAGCATTCTGTGAAACTTCTTTCTGATCTGAGCATTCAGCTAACAGAGTTAAACCATACTTTTGATTGAGCAGTTTTGAAACACTCTGTCTGTAGAAAATGCAACTGGACATTCGTAGCTTTAAGTGGGTAATAGTGGAAAAAGGAATATGTTCAAATATAAACTACACAGAAGGATTGTATGAAACTTCTTTCTGTTCTGTGCATTCAACTAACAGAGTTGAACCTTACTTTTGATTGAGCCGTTCTGAAACACTCTTTCTGTAGAAACTGCAATTGGACATTCTGAGCGCTAAGAGGCCTCTATTGGGAAAAATAATATCTTCAGATAAAAACTACACAGAAGCATTGTGTGAAACTTATTTCTGATATGTTCATTAAGCTAACAGAGTTAAACCATACTTTTGATTGCGCAGTTCTGAACACTCTTTCTGTAGAAAATGCAAGTGGACATTCGGAGCGCTAAGAGGGTAATATTGGAAAAAGGAATATATTCAAATATAAACTACACAGTAGCATTCTGTGAAAATACTTTCTGTTCTGTGCATTCAACTAACAGAGTTGAACCTTACTTTTGATTGAGCCGTTCTGAAACACTCTTTCTGTAGAAACTGCAATTGGACATGCTAAGCGCTAAGAGGCCTATATTGGGAAAAAGAATATCTTCAAATAAAAAGTACACAGATGCATTCTGTGAAACTTATTTCTGATCTGTAAATTCAGTTAACAGAGATAAAACATATTTTTGATTGAGCAGTTATGAAACACTCTTTTTGTAGAAAATGCAAGTGGAGATTCGGAGCGCTAAGAGGGTAATAGTGGAAAAAGGAATGTCTTCAAATATAAACTACACAGAATCATTCGGTGAAACTTCTTTCTGATCTGTGCATTCAGCTAACAGTGTTAAACCATACTTTTGATTGAGCAGATCTGAACACTCTTTCTGTAGAAAATGCAACTGGACATTTGGAGCGCTAAGAGAGCAGTAGTGGAAAAAGGAATATATTCAAATATAAACTACACAGAAGCATTCTGTGAAACTTCTTTCTGATCTGAGCATTCAGCTAACAGAGTTAAACTATACTTTTGATTGAGCAGTTTGGAAACACTCTGTCTGTAGAAAAGGCAACTGGACATTCGTAGCGCTAAGTGGGTAATAGTGGAAAAAAGAATATGTTCAAATATAAACTACACAGAAGCATTGTATGAAACTTCTTTCTGTTCTGTGCATTCAACTAACAGAGTTGAACCTTACTTTTGATTGAGCCGTTCTGAAACACTCTTTCTGTAGAAACTGCAATTGGACATTCTGAGCGCTAAGAGGCCTATATTGGGAAAAAGAATGTCTACAAATAAAAACTACACAGAAGAATTGTGTGAAACTTCTTTCTGTTCTGTTTGTTCAACTAAAAGAGTTGAACCTTAGTTTTGATTGAGCCGTTCTGAAACACTCTTTCTGTAGAAAATGCAAGTGGAGATTCAGAGCGCTAAGAGGGTAATAGTGGAAAAAGTAATGTCTCCAAATATAAACTACACAGAATCATTCTGTGAAACTTCTTTCTGATCTGTGCATTCAGCTAACAGAGTTAAACCATACTTTTGATTGAGCAGATCTGAACACTCTTTCTGTAGAAAATGCAACTGGACATTTGGAGCGCTAAGAGAGTAGTAGTGGAAAAAGGAATATATTCAAATATAAACTACACAGAAGCATTCTGTGAAACTTCTTTCTGATCTGAGCATTCAGCTAACAGAGTTAAACCATACTTTTGATTGAGCAGTTTTGAAACACTCTGTCTGTAGAAAATGCAACTGGACATTCGTAGCGCTAAGTGGGTAATAGTGGAAAAAAGAATATGTTCAAATATAAACTACACAGAAGGATTGTATGAAACTTCTTTCTGTTCTGTGCATTCAACTAACAGAGTTGAACCTTACTTTTGATTGAGCCGTTCTGAAACACTCTTTCTGTAGAAACTGCAATTGGACATTCTGAGCGCTAAGAGGCCTCTATTGGGAAAAATAATATCTTCAGATAAAAACTACACAGAAGCATTGTGTGAAACTTATTTCTGATATGTTCATTAAGCTAACAGAGTTAAACCATACTTTTGATTGCGCAGTTCTGAACACTCTTTCTGTAGAAAATGCAAGTGGACATTCGGAGCGCTAAGAGGGTAATATTGGAAAAAGGAATATATTCAAATATAAACTACACAGTAGCATTCTGTGAAAATTCTTTCTGTTCTGTGCATTCAACTAACAGAGTTGAACCTTACTTTTGATTGAGCCGTTCTGAAACACTCTTTCTGTAGAAACTGCAATTGGACATGCTAGGCGCTAAGAGGCCTATATTGGGAAAAAGAATATCTTCAAATAAAAACTACACAGATGCATTCTGTGAAACTTATTTCTGATCTGTAAATTCAGTGAACAGAGATAAAACATATTTTTGATTGAGCAGTTATGAAACACTCTTTTTGTAGAAAATGCAAGTGGAGATTCGGAGCGCTAAGAGGGTAATAGTGGAAAAAGGAATGTCTTCAAATATAAACTACACAGAATCATTCGGTGAAACTTCTTTCTGATCTGTGCATTCAGCTAACAGAGTTAAACCATACTTTTGATTGAGCAGATCTGAACACTCTTTCTGTAGAAAATGCAACTGGACATTTGGAGCGCTAAGAGCGTAGTAGTGGAAAAAGGAATATATTCAAATATAAACTACACAGAAGCATTCTGTGAAACTTCTTTCTGATCTGAGCATTCAGCTAACAGAGTTAAACCATACTTTTGATTGAGCAGTTTTGAAACACTCTGTCTGCAGAAAATGCAACTGGACATTCGTAGCGCTAAGTGAGTAATAGTGGAAAAAAGAATATGTTCAAATATAAACTACACAGAAACATTGTATGAAACTTCTTTCTGTTCTGTGCATTCAACTAACAGAGTTGAACCTTACTTTTGATTGAGCCGTTCTGAAACACTCTTTCTGTAGAAACTGCAATTGGACATTCTGAGCGCTAAGAGGCCTATATTGGGAAAAAGAATGTCTACAAATAAAAACTACACAGAAGAATTGTGTGAAACTACTTTCTGTTCTGTTTGTTCAACTAAAAGAGTTGAACCTTAGTTTTGATTGAGCCGTTCTGAAACACTCTTTCTGTAGAAAATGCAAGTGGAGATTCGGAGCGCTAAGAGGGTAATAGTGGAAAAAGGAATGTCTCCAAATATAAACTACACAGAATCATTCTGTGAAACTTCTTTCTGATCTGTGCATTCAGCTAACAGAGTTAAACCATACTTTTGATTGAGCAGATCTGAACACTCTTTCTGTAGAAAATGCAACTGGACATTTGGAGCGCTAAGAGAGTAGTAGTGGAAAAAGGAATATATTCAAATATAAACTACAAAGAAGCATTCTGTGAAACTTCTTTCTGATCTGAGCATTCAGCTAACAGATTTAAACCATACTTTTGATTGAGCAGTTTTGAAACACTCTGTCTGTAGAAAATGCAACTGGACATTCGTAGCGCTAAGTGGGTAATAGTGGAAAAAAGAATATGTTCAAATATAAACTACACAGAAGCATTGTATGAAACTTCTTTCTGTTCTGTGCATTAAACTAACAGAGTTGAACCTTACTTTTGATTGAGCCTTTCTGAAACACTCTTTCTGTAGAAACTGCAATTGGACATTCTGAGCGCTAAGAGGCCTCTATTGGGAAAAATAATATCTTCAAATAAAAACTACACAGAAGCATTGTGTGAAACTTATTTCTGATATGATCATTAAGCTAACAGAGTTAAACCATACTTTTGATTGCGCAGTTCTGAACACTCTTTCTGTAGAAAATGCAAGTGGACATTCGGAGCGCTAAGAGGGTAATAGTGGAAAAAGGAATATATTCAAATATAAACTACAGAGTAGCATTCTGTGAAACTTCTTTCTGTTCTGTGCATTCAACTAACAGAGTTGAACCTTACTTTTGATTGAGCCGTTCTGAAACACTCTTTCTGTAGAAACTGCAATTGGACATTCTGAGCGTTAAGAGGCCTATATTGGGAAAAAGAATGTCTACAAATAAAACCTACACAGAAGAATTGTGTGAAACTTCTTTCTGTTCTGTTTGTTCAACTAAAAGAGTTGAACCTTAGTTTTGATTGAGCCGTTCTGAAACACTCTTTCTGTAGAAAATGCAAGTGGAGATTCGGAGCGCTAAGAGGGTAATAGTGGAAAAAGGAATGTCTCCAAATATAAACTACACAGAATCATTCTGTGAAACTTCTTTCTGATCTGTGCATTCAGCTAACAGAGTTAAACCATACTTTTGATTGAGCAGATCTGAACACTCTTTCTGTAGAAAATGCAACTGGACATTTGGAGCGCTAAGAGAGTAGTAGTGGAAAAAGGAATATATTCAAATATAAACTACACAGAAGCATTCTGTGAAACTTCTTTCTGATCTGAGCATTCAGCTAACAGATTTAAACCATACTTTTGATTGAGCAGTTTTGAAACACTCTGTCTGTAGAAAATGCAACTGGACATTCGTAGCGCTAAGTGGGTAATAGTGGAAAAAAGAATATGTTCAAATATAAACTACACAGAAGCATTGTATGAAACTTCTTTCTGTTCTGTGCATTAAACTAACAGAGTTGAACCTTACTTTTGATTGAGCCTTTCTGAAACACTCTTTCTGTAGAAACTGCAATTGGACATTCTGAGCGCTAAGAGGCCTCTATTGGGAAAAATAATATCTTCAAATAAAAACTACACAGAAGCATTGTGTGAAACTTATTTCTGATATGTTCATTAAGCTAACAGAGTTAAACCATACTTTTGATTGCGCAGTTCTGAACACTCTTTCTGTAGAAAATGCAAGTGGACATTCGGAGCGCTAAGAGGGTAATAGTGGAAAAAGGAATATATTCAAATATAAACTACACAGTAGCATTCTGTGAAAATTCTTTCTGTTCTGTGCATTCAACTAACAGAGTTGAACCTTACTTTTGATTGAGCCGTTCTGAAACACTCTTTCTGTAGAAACTGCAATTGGACATTCTGAGCGCTAAGAGGCCTATATTGTAAAAAAGAATGTCTACAAATAAAAACTACACAGAAGAATTGTGTGAAACTTCTTTCTGTTCTGTTTGTTCAACTAAAAGAGTTGAACCTTAGTTTTGATTGAACCGTTCTGAAACACTCTTTCTGTAGAAAATGCAAGTGGAGATTCGGAGCGCTAAGAGGGTAACAGTGGAAAAAGGAATGCTTCAAATATAAACTACACAGAATCATTCGGTGAAACTTCTTTCAGATCTGTGCATTCAGCTAACAGAGTTAAACCATACTTTTGATTGAGCAGATCTGAACACTCTTTCTGTAGAAAATGCAACTGGACATTTGGAGCGCTAAGAGCGTAGTAGTGGAAAAAGTAATATATTCAAATATAAACTACACAGAAGCATTCTGTGAAACTTCTTTCTGATCTGGGCATTCAGCTAACAGAGTTAAACCATACTTTTGATTGAGCAGTTTTGAAACACTCTGTCTGTAGAAAATGCAACTGGACATTCGTAGCGCTAAGTGGGTAATAGTGGAAAAAAAATATGTCCAAATATAAACTACGCAGAAGCATTGTATGAAACTTCTTTCTGTTCTGTGCATTCAACTAACAGAGTTGAACCTTACTTTTGATTGAGCCGTTCTGAAACACTCTTTCTGTAGAAACTGCAATTGGACATTCTGAGCGCTAAGAGGCCTATATTGGGAAAAAGAATGTCTACAAATAAAAACTACACAGAAGAATTGTGTGAAACTTCTTTCTGTTCTGTTTGTTCAACTAAAAGAGTTGAACCTTAGTTTTGATTGAGCGGTTCTGAAACACTCTTTCTGTAGAAAATGCAAGTGGAGATTCGGAGCGCTAAGAGGGTAATAGTGGAAAAAGGAATGTCTCCAAATATAAACTACACAGAATCATTCTGTGAAACTTCTTTCTGATCTGTGCATTCAGCTAACAGAGTTAAACCATACTTTTGATTGAGCAGATCTGAACACTCTTTCTGTAGAAAATGCAACTGGACATTTGGAGCGCTAAGAGAGCAGTAGTGGAAAAAGGAATATATTCAAATATAAACTACACAGAAGCATTCTGTGAAACTTCTTTCTGATCTGAGCATTCAGCTAACAGAGTTAAACCATACTTTTGATTGAGCAGTTTGGAAACAGTCTGTCTGTAGAAAAGGCAACTGGACATTCGTAGCGCTAAGTGGGTAATAGTGGAAAAAAGAATATGTTCAAATATAAACTACACAGAAGCATTGTATGAAACTTCTTTCTGTTCTGTGCATTAAACTAACAGAGTTGAACCTTACTTTTGATTGAGCCTTTCTGAAACACTCTTTCTGTAGAAACTGCAATTGGACATTCTGAGCGCTAAGAGGCCTCTATTGGGAAAAATAATATCTTCAAATAAAAACTACACAGAAGCATTGTGTGAAACTTATTTCTGATATGTTCATTAAGCTAACAGAGTTAAACCATACTTTTGATTGCGCAGTTCTGAACACTCTTTCTGTAGAAAATGCAAGTGGACATTCGGAGCGCTAAGAGGGTAATAGTGGAAAAAGGAATATATTCAAATATAAACTACACAGTAGCATTCTGTGAAAATTCTTTCTGTTCTGTGCATTCAACTAACAGAGTTGAACCTTACTTTTGATTGAGCCGTTCTGAAACACTCTTTCTGTAGAAACTGCAATTGGACATTCTGAGCGCTAAGAGGCCTATATTGTAAAAAAGAATGTCTACAAATAAAAACTACACAGAAGAATTGTGTGAAACTTCTTTCTGTTCTGTTTGTTCAACTAAAAGAGTTGAACCTTAGTTTTGATTGAACCGTTCTGAAACACTCTTTCTGTAGAAAATGCAAGTGGAGATTCGGAGCGCTAAGAGGGTAACAGTGGAAAAAGGAATGCTTCAAATATAAACTACACAGAATCATTCGGTGAAACTTCTTTCAGATCTGTGCATTCAGCTAACAGAGTTAAACCATACTTTTGATTGAGCAGATCTGAACACTCTTTCTGTAGAAAATGCAACTGGACATTTGGAGCGCTAAGAGCGTAGTAGTGGAAAAAGTAATATATTCAAATATAAACTACACAGAAGCATTCTGTGAAACTTCTTTCTGATCTGGGCATTCAGCTAACAGAGTTAAACCATACTTTTGATTGAGCAGTTTTGAAACACTCTGTCTGTAGAAAATGCAACTGGACATTCGTAGCGCTAAGTGGGTAATAGTGGAAAAAAAATATGTCCAAATATAAACTACACAGAAGCATTGTATGAAACTTCTTTCTGTTCTGTGCATTCAACTAACAGAGTTGAACCTTACTTTTGATTGAGCCGTTCTGAAACACTCTTTCTGTAGAAACTGCAATTGGACATTCTGAGCGCTAAGAGGCCTATATTGGGAAAAAGAATGTCTACAAATAAAAACTACACAGAAGAATTGTGTGAAACTTCTTTCTGTTCTGTTTGTTCAACTAAAAGAGTTGAACCTTAGTTTTGATTGAGCGGTTCTGAAACACTCTTTCTGTAGAAAATGCAAGTGGAGATTCGGAGCGCTAAGAGGGTAATAGTGGAGAAAGGAATGTCTCCAAATATAAACTACACAGAATCATTCTGTGAAACTTCTTTCTGATCTGTGCATTCAGCTAACAGAGTTAAACCATACTTTTGATTGAGCAGATCTGAACACTCTTTCTGTAGAAAATGCAACTGGAAATTTGGAGCGCTAAGAGAGCAGTAGTGGAAAAAGGAATATATTCAAATATAAACAACACAGAAGCATTCTGTGAAACTTCTTTCTGATCTGAGCATTCAGCTAACAGAGTTAAACCATACTTTTGATTGAGCAGTTTGGAAGCACTCTGTCTGTAGAAAAGGCAACTGGACATTCGTAGCGCTAAGTGGGTAATAGTGGAAAAAAGAATATGATCAAATATAAACTACACAGAAGCATTGTATGAAACTTCTTTCTGTTCTGTGCATTAAACTAACAGAGTTGAACCTTACTTTTGATTGAGCCTTTCTGAAACACTCTTTCTGTAGAAACTGCAATTGGACATTCTGAGCGCTAAGAGGCCTCTATTGGGAAAAATAATATCTTCAAATAAAAACTACACAGAAGCATTGTGTGAAACTTATTTCTGATATGTTCATTAAGCTAACAGAGTTAAACCATACTTTTGATTGCGCAGTTCTGAACACTCTTTCTGTAGAAAATGCAAGTGGACATTCGGAGCGCTAAGAGGGTAATAGTGGAAAAAGGAATATATTCAAATATAAACTACAGAGTAGCATTCTGTGAAACTTCTTTCTGTTCTGTGCATTCAACTAACAGAGTTGAACCTTACTTTGAATTGAGCCGTTCTGAAACACTCTTTCTGTAGAAACTGCAATTGGACATTCTGAGCGCTAAGAGGCCTATATTGGGAAAAAGAATGTCTACAAATAAAAACTACACAGAAGAATTGTGTGAAACTTCTTTCTGTTCTGTTTGTTCAACTAAAAGAGTTGAACCTTAGTTTTGATTGAGCCGTTCTGAAACACTCTTTCTGTAGAAAATGCAAGTGGAGATTCAGAGCGCTAAGAGGGTAATAGTGGAAAAAGGAATGTCTCCAAATATAAACTACACAGAATCATTCTGTGAAACTTCTTTCTGATCTGTGCATTCAGCTAACAGAGTTAAACCATACTTTTGATTGAGCAGATCTGAACACTCTTTCTGTAGAAAATGCAACTGGACATTTGGAGCGCTAAGAGAGTAGTAGTGGAAAAAGGAATATATTCAAATATAAACTACACAGAAGCATTCTGTGAAACTTCTTTCTGATCTGAGCATTCAGCTAACAGAGTTAAACCATACTTTTGATTGAGCAGTTTTGAAACACTCTGTCTGTAGAAAATGCAACTGGACATTCGTAGCGCTAAGTGGGTAATAGTGGAAAAAAGAATATGTTCAAATATAAACTACACAGAAGGATTGTATGAAACTTCTTTCTGTTCTGTGCATTCAACTAACAGAGTTGAACCTTACTTTTGATTGAGCCGTTCTGAAACACTCTTTCTGTAGAAACTGCAATTGGACATTCTGAGCGCTAAGAGGCCTCTATTGGGAAAAATAATATCTTCAGATAAAAAGTACACAGAAGCATTGTGTGAAACTTATTTCTGATATGTTCATTAAGCTAACAGAGTTAAACCATACTTTTGATTGCGCAGTTCTGAACACTCTTTCTGTAGAAAATGCAAGTGGACATTCGTAGCGCTAAGAGGGTAATATTGGAAAAAGGAATATATTCAAATATAAACTACACAGTAGCATTCTGTGAAAATTCTTTCTGTTCTGTGCATTCAACTAACAGAGTTGAACCTTACTTTTGATTGAGCCGTTCTGAAACACTCTTTCTGTAGAAACTGCAATTGGACATGCTAGGCGCTAAGAGGCCTATATTGGGAAAAAGAATATCTTCAAATAAAAACTACACAGATGCATTCTGTGAAACTTATTTCTGATCTGTAAATTCAGTGAACAGAGATAAAACATATTTTTGATTGAGCAGTTATGAAACACTCTTTTTGTAGAAAATGCAAGTGGAGATTCGGAGCGCTAAGAGGGTAATAGTGGAAAAAGGAATGTCTTCAAATATAAACTACACAGAATCATTCGGTGAAACTTCTTTCTGATCTGTGCATTCAGCTAACAGAGTTAAACCATACTTTTGATTGAGCAGATCTGAACACTCTTTCTGTAGAAAATGCAACTGGACATTTTGAGCGCTAAGAGCGTAGTAGTGGAAAAAGGAATATATTCAAATATAAACTACACAGAAGCATTCTGTGAAACTTCTTTCTGATCTGAGCATTCAGCTAACAGAGTTAAACCATACTTTTGATTGAGCAGTTTTGAAACACTCTGTCTGCAGAAAATGCAACTGGACATTCGTAGCGCTAAGTGAGTAATAGTGGAAAAAAGAATATGTTCAAATATAAACTACACAGAAACATTGTATGAAACTTCTTTCTGTTCTGTGCATTCAACTAACAGAGTTGAACCTTACTTTTGATTGAGCCGTTCTGAAACACTCTTTCTGTAGAAACTGCAATTGGACATTCTGAGCGCTAAGAGGCCTATATTGGGAAAAAGAATGTCTACAAATAAAAACTACACAGAAGAATTGTGTGAAACTTCTTTCTGTTCTGTTTGTTCAACTAAAAGAGTTGAACCTTAGTTTTGATTGAGCCGTTCTGAAACACTCTTTCTGTAGAAAATGCAAGTGGAGATTCGGAGCGCTAAGAGGGTAATAGTGGAAAAAGGAATGTCTCCAAATATAAACTACACAGAATCATTCTGTGAAACTTCTTTCTGATCTGTGCATTCAGCTAACAGAGTTAAACCATACTTTTGATTGAGCAGATCTGAACACTCTTTCTGTAGAAAATGCAACTGGACATTTGGAGCGCTAAGAGAGTAGTAGTGGAAAAAGGAATATATTCAAATATAAACTACAAAGAAGCATTCTGTGAAACTTCTTTCTGATCTGAGCATTCAGCTAACAGATTTAAACCATACTTTTGATTGAGCAGTTTTGAAACACTCTGTCTGTAGAAAATGCAACTGGACATTCGTAGCACTAAGTGGGTAATAGTGGAAAAAAGAATATGTTCAAATATAAACTACACAGAAGCATTGTATGAAACTTCTTTCTGTTCTGTGCATTAAACTAACAGAGTTGAACCTTACTTTTAATTGAGCCTTTCTGAAACACTCTTTCTGTAGAAACTGCAATTGGACATTCTGAGCGCTAAGAGGCCTCTATTGGGAAAAATAATATCTTCAAATAAAAACTACACAGAAGCATTGTGTGAAACTTATTTCTGATATGA
Source organism: Symphalangus syndactylus (assembly GCF_028878055.3). NCBI lineage: Eukaryota > Metazoa > Chordata > Mammalia > Primates > Hylobatidae > Symphalangus > Symphalangus syndactylus. The sequence goes on from NC_072446.2 coordinate 73,387,115, forward strand.
TCATTAAGCTAACAGAGTTAAACCATACTTTTGATTGCGCAGTTCTGAACACTCTTTCTGTAGAAAATGCAAGTGGACATTCGGAGCGCTAAGAGGGTAATAGTGGAAAAAGGAATATATTCAAATATAAACTACAGAGTAGCATTCTGTGAAACTTCTTTCTGTTCTGTGCATTCAACTAACAGAGTTGAACCTTACTTTTGATTGAGCCGTTCTGAAACACTCTTTCTGTAGAAACTGCAATTGGACATTCTGAGCGTTAAGAGGCCTATATTGGGAAAAAGAATGTCTACAAATAAAAACTACACAGAAGAATTGTGTGAAACTTCTTTCTGTTCTGTTTGTTCAACTAAAAGAGTTGAACCTTAGTTTTGATTGAGCCGTTCTGAAACACTCTTTCTGTAGAAAATGCAAGTGGAGATTCGGAGCGCTAAGAGGGTAATAGTGGAAAAAGGAATGTCTCCAAATATAAACTACACAGAATCATTCTGTGAAACTTCTTTCTGATCTGTGCATTCAGCTAACAGAGTTAAACCATACTTTTGATTGAGCAGATCTGAACACTCTTTCTGTAGAAAATGCAACTGGACATTTGGAGCGCTAAGAGAGTAGTAGTGGAAAAAGGAATATATTCAAATATAAACTACACAGAAGCATTCTGTGAAACTTCTTTCTGATCTGAGCATTCAGCAAACAGATTTAAAGCATACTTTTGATTGAGCAGTTTTGAAACACTCTGTCTGTAGAAAATGCAACTGGACATTCGTAGCGCTAGGTGGGTAATAGTGGAAAAAAGATTATGTTCAAATATAAACTACACAGAAGGATTGTATGAAACTTCTTTCTGTTCTGTGCATTCAACTAACAGAGTTGAACCTTACTTTTGATTGAGCCGTTCTGAAACACTCTTTCTGTAGAATCTGCAATTGGACATTCTGAGCGCTAAGAGGCCTATATTGGGAAAAATAATATCTTCAAATAAAAACTACACAGAAGCATTGTGTGAAACTTATTTCTGATATGTTCATTAAGCTAACAGAGTTAAACCATACTTTTGATTGCGCAGTTCTGAACACTCTTTCTGTAGAAAATGCAAGTGGACATTCCGAGCGCTAAGAGGGTAATAGTGGAAAAAGGAATATATTCAAATATAAAGTACACAGTAGCATTCTGTGAAAATACTTTCTGTTCTGTGCATTCAACTAACAGAGTTGAACCTTACTTTTGATTGAGCCGTTCTGAAACACTCTTTCTGTAGAAACTGCAATTGGACATGCTAAGCGCTAAGAGGCCTACATTGGGAAAAAGAATATCTTCAAATAAAAACTACACAGATGCATTCTGTGAAACTTATTTCTGATCTGTAAATTCAGTTAACAGAGATAAAACATATTTTTGATTGAGCAGTTATGAAACACTCTTTTTGTAGAAAATGCAAGTGGAGATTCGGAGTGCTAAGAGGGTAACAGTGGAAAAAGGAATGTCTTCAAATATAAACTACACAGAATTATTCGGTGAAACTTCTTTCTGATCTGTGCATTCAGCTAACACAGTTAAACCATACTTTTGATAAAGCAGATCTGAACACTCTTTCTGTAGAAAATGCAACTGGACATTTGGAGCGCTAAGAGGGTAATAGTGGAAAAAGGAATATATTCAAATATAAACTACAGAGTAGCATTCTGTGAAACTTCTTTCTGTTCTGTGCATTCAACTAACAGAGTTGAACCTTACTTTTGATTGAGCCGTTCTGAAACACTCTTTCTGTAGAAACTGCAATTGGACATTCTGAGCGCTAAGAGGCCTATATTGGGAAAAAGAATGTCTACAAATAAAATCTACACAGAAGAATTGTGTGAAACTTCTTTCTGTTCTGTTTGTTCAACTAAAAGTGTTGAACCTTAGTTTTGATTGAGCCGTTCTGAAACACTCTTTCTGTAGAAAATGCAAGTGGAGATTCAGAGCGCTAAGAGGGTAATAGTGGAAAAAGGAATGTCTCCAAATATAAACTACACAGAATCATTCTGTGAAACTTCTTTCTGATCTGGGCATTCAGCTAACAGAGTTAAACCATACTTTTGATTGAGCAGTTTTGAAACACTCTGTCTGTAGAAAATGCAACTGGACATTCGTAGCGCTAAGTGGGTAATAGTGGAAAAAAGAATATGTCCAAATATAAACTACACAGAAGCATTGTATGAAACTTCTTTCTGTTCTGTGCATTCAACTAACAGAGTTGAACCTTACTTTTGATTGAGCCGTTCTGAAACACTCTTTCTGTAGAAACTGCAATTGGACATTCTGAGCGCTAAGAGGCCTATATTGGGAAAAAGAATGTCTACAAATAAAAACTACACAGAAGAATTGTGTGAAACTTCTTTCTGTTTTGTTTGTTCAACTAAAAGAGTTGAACCTTAATTTTGATTGAGCCGTTCTGAAACACTCTTTCTGTAGAAAATGCAAGTGGAGATTCGGAGCGCTAAGAGGGTAATAGTGGAAAAAGGAATGTCTCCAAATATAAACTACACAGAATCATTCTGTGAAACTTCTTTCTGATCTGTGCATTCAGCTAACAGAGTTAAACCATACTTTTGATTGAGCAGATCTGAACACTCTTTCTGTAGAAAATGCAACTGGACATTTGGAGCGCTAAGAGAGTAGTAGTGGAAAAAGGAATATATTCAAATATAAACTACACAGAAGCATTCTGTGAAACTTCTTTCTGATCTGAGCATTCAGCTAACAGAGTTAAACCATACTTTTGATTGAGCAGTTTTGAAACACTCTGTCTGTAGAAAATGCAACTGGACATTCGTAGCGCTAAGTGGGTAATAGTGGAAAAAAGAATATGTTCAAATATAAACTACACAGAAGCATTGTATGAAACTTCTTTCTGTTCTGTGCATTCAACTAACAGAGTTGAACCTTACTTTTGATTGAGCCGTTCTGAAACACTCTTTCTGTAGAAACTGCAATTGGACATTCTGAGCGCTAAGAGGCCTATATTGGGAAAAAGAATGTCTACAAATAAAAACTACACAGAAGAATTGTGTGAAACTTCTTTCTGTTCTGTTTGTTCAACTAAAAGAGTTGAACCTTAGTTTTGATTGAGCCGTTCTGAAACACTCTTTCTGTAGAAAATGCAAGTGGAGATTCGGAGCGCTAAGAGGTTAATAGTGGAAAAAGGAATGTATCCAAATATAAACTACACAGAATCATTCTGTGAAACTTCTTTCTGATCTGTGCATTCAGCTAACAGAGTTAAACCATACTTTTGATTGAGCAGATCTGAACACTCTTTCTGTAGAAAATGCAACTGTACATTTGGAGCGCTAAGAGAGCAGTAGTCGAAAAAGGAATATATTCAAATATAAACTACACAGAAGCATTCTGTGAAACTTCTTTCTGATCTGAGCATTCAGCTAACAGAGTTAAACCATACTTTTGATTGAGCAGTTTTGAAACACTCTGTCTGTAGAAAATGCAACTGGACATTCGTAGCGCTAATTGGGTAATAGTGGAAAAAAGAATATGTTCAAATATAAACTACACAGAAGCATTGTATGAAACTTCTTTCTGTTCTGTGCATTAAACTAACAGAGTTGAACCTTACTTTTGATTGAGCCTTTCTGAAACACTCTTTCTGTAGAAACTGCAATTGGACATTCTGAGCGCTAAGAGGCCTCTATTGGGAAAAATAATATCTTCAAATAAAAACTACACAGAAGCATTGTGTGAAACTTATTTCTGATATGTTCATTAAGCTAACAGAGTTAAACCATACTTTTGATTGCGCAGTTCTGAACACTCTTTCTGTAGAAAATGCAAGTGGACATTCGGAGCGCTAAGAGGGTAATAGTGGAAAAAGGAATATATTCAAATATAAACTACAGAGTAGCATTCTGTGAAACTTCTTTCTGTTCTGTGCATTCAACTAACAGAGTTGAACCTTACTTTTGATTGAGCCGTTCTGAAACACTCTTTCTGTAGAAACTGCAATTGGACATTCTGAGCGCTAAGAGGCCTATATTGGGAAAAAGAATGTCTACAAATAAAAACTACACAGAAGAATTGTGTGAAACTTCTTTCTGTTCTGTTTGTTCAACTAAAAGAGTTGAACCTTAGTTTTGATTGAGCCGTTCTGAAACACTCTTTCTGTAGAAAATGCAAGTGGAGATTCAGAGCGCTAAGAGGGTAATAGTGGAAAAAGGAATGTCTCCAAATATAAACTACACAGAATCATTCTGTGAAACTTCTTTCTGATCTGTGCATTCAGCTAACAGAGTTAAACCATACTTTTGATTGAGCAGATCTGAACACTCTTTCTGTAGAAAATGCAACTGGACATTTGGAGCGCTAAGAGAGTAGTAGTGGAAAAAGGAATATATTCAAATATAAACTACACAGAAGCATTCTGTGAAACTTCTTTCTGATCTGAGCATTCAGCTAACAGAGTTAAACCATACTTTTGATTGAGCAGTTTTGAAACACTCTGTCTGTAGAAAATGCAACTGGACATTCGTAGCGCTAAGTGGGTAATAGTGGAAAAAAGAATATGTTCAAATATAAACTACACAGAAGGATTGTATGAAACTTCTTTCTGTTCTGTGCATTCAACTAACAGAGTTGAACCTTACTTTTGATTGAGCCGTTCTGAAACACTCTTTCTGTAGAAACTGCAATTGGACATTCTGAGCGCTAAGAGGCCTCTATTGGGAAAAATAATATCTTCAAATAAAAACTACACAGAAGCATTGTGTGAAACTTATTTCTGATATGTTCATTAAGCTAACAGAGTTAAACCATACTTTTGATTGCGCAGTTCTGAACACTCTTTCTGTAGAAAATGCAAGTGGACATTCCGAGCGCTAAGAGGGTAATAGTGGAAAAAGGAATATATTCAAATATAAAGTACACAGTAGCATTCTGTGAAAATACTTTCTGTTCTGTGCATTCAACTAACAGAGTTGAACCTTACTTTTGATTGAGCCGTTCTGAAACACTCTTTCTGTAGAAACTGCAATTGGACATGCTAAGCGCTAAGAGGCCTACATTGGGAAAAAGAATATCTTCAAATAAAAACTACACAGATGCATTCTGTGAAACTTATTTCTGATCTGTAAATTCAGTTAACAGAGATAAAACATATTTTTGATTGAGCAGTTATGAAACACTCTTTTTGTAGAAAATGCAAGTGGAGATTCGGAGTGCTAAGAGGGTAACAGTGGAAAAAGGAATGTCTTCAAATATAAACTACACAGAATTATTCGGTGAAACTTCTTTCTGATCTGTGCATTCAGCTAACACAGTTAAACCATACTTTTGATAAAGCAGATCTGAACACTCTTTCTGTAGAAAATGCAACTGGACATTTGGAGCGCTAAGAGGGTAATAGTGGAAAAAGGAATATATTCAAATATAAACTACAGAGTAGCATTCTGTGAAACTTCTTTCTGTTCTGTGCATTCAACTAACAGAGTTGAACCTTACTTTTGATTGAGCCGTTCTGAAACACTCTTTCTGTAGAAACTGCAATTGGACATTCTGAGCGCTAAGAGGCCTATATTGGGAAAAAGAATGTCTACAAATAAAATCTACACAGAAGAATTGTGTGAAACTTCTTTCTGTTCTGTTTGTTCAACTAAAAGTGTTGAACCTTAGTTTTGATTGAGCCGTTCTGAAACACTCTTTCTGTAGAAAATGCAAGTGGAGATTCAGAGCGCTAAGAGGGTAATAGTGGAAAAAGGAATGTCTCCAAATATAAACTACACAGAATCATTCTGTGAAACTTCTTTCTGATCTGGGCATTCAGCTAACAGAGTTAAACCATACTTTTGATTGAGCAGTTTTGAAACACTCTGTCTGTAGAAAATGCAACTGGACATTCGTAGCGCTAAGTGGGTAATAGTGGAAAAAAGAATATGTCCAAATATAAACTACACAGAAGCATTGTATGAAACTTCTTTCTGTTCTGTGCATTCAACTAACAGAGTTGAACCTTACTTTTGATTGAGCCGTTCTGAAACACTCTTTCTGTAGAAACTGCAATTGGACATTCTGAGCGCTAAGAGGCCTATATTGGGAAAAAGAATGTCTACAAATAAAAACTACACAGAAGAATTGTGTGAAACTTCTTTCTGTTTTGTTTGTTCAACTAAAAGAGTTGAACCTTAATTTTGATTGAGCCGTTCTGAAACACTCTTTCTGTAGAAAATGCAAGTGGAGATTCGGAGCGCTAAGAGGGTAATAGTGGAAAAAGGAATGTCTCCAAATATAAACTACACAGAATCATTCTGTGAAACTTCTTTCTGATCTGTGCATTCAGCTAACAGAGTTAAACCATACTTTTGATTGAGCAGATCTGAACACTCTTTCTGTAGAAAATGCAACTGGACATTTGGAGCGCTAAGAGAGTAGTAGTGGAAAAAGGAATATATTCAAATATAAACTACACAGAAGCATTCTGTGAAACTTCTTTCTGATCTGAGCATTCAGCTAACAGAGTTAAACCATACTTTTGATTGAGCAGTTTTGAAACACTCTGTCTGTAGAAAATGCAACTGGACATTCGTAGCGCTAAGTGGGTAATAGTGGAAAAAAGAATATGTTCAAATATAAACTACACAGAAGCATTGTATGAAACTTCTTTCTGTTCTGTGCATTCAACTAACAGAGTTGAACCTTACTTTTGATTGAGCCGTTCTGAAACACTCTTTCTGTAGAAACTGCAATTGGACATTCTGAGCGCTAAGAGGCCTATATTGGGAAAAAGAATGTCTACAAATAAAAACTACACAGAAGAATTGTGTGAAACTTCTTTCTGTTCTGTTTGTTCAACTAAAAGAGTTGAACCTTAGTTTTGATTGAGCCGTTCTGAAACACTCTTTCTGTAGAAAATGCAAGTGGAGATTCGGAGCGCTAAGAGGTTAATAGTGGAAAAAGGAATGTATCCAAATATAAACTACACAGAATCATTCTGTGAAACTTCTTTCTGATCTGTGCATTCAGCTAACAGAGTTAAACCATACTTTTGATTGAGCAGATCTGAACACTCTTTCTGTAGAAAATGCAACTGTACATTTGGAGCGCTAAGAGAGCAGTAGTGGAAAAAGGAATATATTCAAATATAAACTACACAGAAGCATTCTGTGAAACTTCTTTCTGATCTGAGCATTCAGCTAACAGAGTTAAACCATACTTTTGATTGAGCAGTTTTGAAACACTCTGTCTGTAGAAAATGCAACTGGACATTCGTAGCGCTAATTGGGTAATAGTGGAAAAAAGAATATGTTCAAATATAAACTACACAGAAGCATTGTATGAAACTTCTTTCTGTTCTGTGCATTAAACTAACAGAGTTGAACCTTACTTTTGATTGAGCCTTTCTGAAACACTCTTTCTGTAGAAACTGCAATTGGACATTCTGAGCGCTAAGAGGCCTCTATTGGGAAAAATAATATCTTCAAATAAAAACTACACAGAAGAATTGTGTGAAACTTATTTCTGATATGTTCATTAAGCTAACAGAGTTAAACCATACTTTTGATTGCGCAGTTCTGAACACTCTTTCTGTAGAAAATGCAAGTGGACATTCGGAGCGCTAAGAGGGTAATAGTGGAAAAAGGAATATATTCAAATATAAACTACAGAGTAGCATTCTGTGAAACTTCTTTCTGTTCTGTGCATTCAACTAACAGAGTTGAACCTTACTTTTGATTGAGCCGTTCTGAAACACTCTTTCTGTAGAAACTGCAATTGGACATTCTGAGCGCTAAGAGGCCTATATTGGGAAAAAGAATGTCTACAAATAAAAACTACACAGAAGAATTGTGTGAAACTTCTTTCTGTTCTGTTTGTTCAACTAAAAGAGTTGAACCTTAGTTTTGATTGAGCCGTTCTGAAACACTCTTTCTGTAGAAAATGCAAGTGGAGATTCAGAGCGCTAAGAGGGTAATAGTGGAAAAAGGAATGTCTCCAAATATAAACTACACAGAATCATTCTGTGAAACTTCTTTCTGATCTGTGCATTCAGCTAACAGAGTTAAACCATACTTTTGATTGAGCAGATCTGAACACTCTTTCTGTAGAAAATGCAACTGGACATTTGGAGCGCTAAGAGAGTAGTAGTGGAAAAAGGAATATATTCAAATATAAACTACACAGAAGCATTCTGTGAAACTTCTTTCTGATCTGAGCATTCAGCTAACAGAGTTAAACCATACTTTTGATTGAGCAGTTTTGAAACACTCTGTCTGTAGAAAATGCAACTGGACATTCGTAGCGCTAAGTGGGTAATAGTGGAAAAAAGAATATGTTCAAATATAAACTACACAGAAGGATTGTATGAAACTTCTTTCTGTTCTGTGCATTCAACTAACAGAGTTGAACCTTACTTTTGATTGAGCCGTTCTGAAACACTCTTTCTGTAGAAACTGCAATTGGACATTCTGAGCGCTAAGAGGCCTCTATTGGGAAAAATAATATCTTCAGATAAAAAGTACACAGAAGCATTGTGTGAAACTTATTTCTGATATGTTCATTAAGCTAACAGAGTTAAACCATACTTTTGATTGCGCAGTTCTGAACACTCTTTCTGTAGAAAATGCAAGTGGACATTCGGAGCGCTAAGAGGGTAATATTGGAAAAAGGAATATATTCAAATATAAACTACACAGTAGCATTCTGTGAAAATTCTTTCTGTTCTGTGCATTCAACTAACAGAGTTGAAACTTACTTTTGATTGAGCCGTTCTGAAACACTCTTTCTGTAGAAACTGCAATTGGACATGCTAGGCGCTAAGAGGCCTATATTGGGAAAAAGAATATCTTCAAATAAAAACTACACAGATGCATTCTGTGAAACTTATTTCTGATCTGTAAATTCAGTGAACAGAGATAAAACATATTTTTGATTGAGCAGTTATGAAACACTCTTTTTGTAGAAAATGCAAGTGGAGATTCGGAGCGCTAAGAGGGTAATAGTGGAAAAAGGAATGTCTTCAAATATAAACTACACAGAATCATTCGGTGAAACTTCTTTCTGATCTGTGCATTCAGCTAACAGAGTTAAACCATACTTTTGATTGAGCAGATCTGAACACTCTTTCTGTAGAAAATGCAACTGGACATTTTGAGCGCTAAGAGCGTAGTAGTGGAAAAAGGAATATATTCAAATATAAACTACACAGAAGCATTCTGTGAAACTTCTTTCTGATCTGAGCATTCAGCTAACAGAGTTAAACCATACTTTTGATTGAGCAGTTTTGAAACACTCTGTCTGCAGAAAATGCAACTGGACATTCGTAGCGCTAAGTGAGTAATAGTGGAAAAAAGAATATGTTCAAATATAAACTACACAGAAACATTGTATGAAACTTCTTTCTGTTCTGTGCATTCAACTAACAGAGTTGAACCTTACTTTTGATTGAGCCGTTCTGAAACACTCTTTCTGTAGAAACTGCAATTGGACATTCTGAGCGCTAAGAGGCCTATATTGGGAAAAAGAATGTCTACAAATAAAAACTACACAGAAGAATTGTGTGAAACTTCTTTCTGTTCTGTTTGTTCAACTAAAAGAGTTGAACCTTAGTTTTGATTGAGCCGTTCTGAAACACTCTTTCTGTAGAAAATGCAAGTGGAGATTCGGAGCGCTAAGAGGGTAATAGTGGAAAAAGGAATGTCTCCAAATATAAACTACACAGAATCATTCTGTGAAACTTCTTTCTGATCTGTGCATTCAGCTAACAGAGTTAAACCATACTTTTGATTGAGCAGATCTGAACACTCTTTCTGTAGAAAATGCAACTGGACATTTGGAGCGCTAAGAGAGTAGTAGTGGAAAAAGGAATATATTCAAATATAAACTACAAAGAAGCATTCTGTGAAACTTCTTTCTGATCTGAGCATTCAGCTAACAGATTTAAACCATACTTTTGATTGAGCAGTTTTGAAACACTCTGTCTGTAGAAAATGCAACTGGACATTCGTAGCACTAAGTGGGTAATAGTGGAAAAAAGAATATGTTCAAATATAAACTACACAGAAGCATTGTATGAAACTTCTTTCTGTTCTGTGCATTAAACTAACAGAGTTGAACCTTACTTTTGATTGAGCCTTTCTGAAACACTCTTTCTGTAGAAACTGCAATTGGACATTCTGAGCGCTAAGAGGCCTCTATTGGGAAAAATAATATCTTCAAATAAAAACTACACAGAAGCATTGTGTGAAACTTATTTCTGATATGATCATTAAGCTAACAGAGTTAAACCATACTTTTGATTGCGCAGTTCTGAACACTCTTTCTGTAGAAAATGCAAGTGGACATTCGGAGCGCTAAGATGGTAATAGTGGAAAAAGGAATATATTCAAATATAAACTACAGAGTAGCATTCTGTGAAACTTCTTTCTGTTCTGTGCATTCAACTAACAGAGTTGAACCTTACTTTTGATTGAGCCGTTCTGAAACACTCTTTCTGTAGAAACTGCAATTGGACATTCTGAGCGTTAAGAGGCCTATATTGGGAAAAAGAATGTCTACAAATAAAAACTACACAGAAGAATTGTGTGAAACTTCTTTCTGTTCTGTTTGTTCAACTAAAAGAGTTGAACCTTAGTTTTGATTGAGCCGTTCTGAAACACTCTTTCTGTAGAAAATGCAAGTGGAGATTCGGAGCGCTAAGAGGGTAATAGTGGAAAAAGGAATGTCTCCAAATATAAACTACACAGAATCATTCTGTGAAACTTCTTTCTGATCTGTGCATTCAGCTAACAGAGTTAAACCATACTTTTGATTGAGCAGATCTGAACAGTCTTTCTGTAGAAAATGCAACTGGACATTTGGAGCGCTAAGAGAGTAGTAGTGGAAAAAGGAATATATTCAAATATAAACTACACAGAAGCATTCTGTGAAACTTCTTTCTGATCTGAGCATTCAGCAAACAGATTTAAACCATACTTTTGATTGAGCAGTTTTGAAACACTCTGTCTGTAGAAAATGCAACTGGACATTCGTAGCGCTAGGTGGGTAATAGTGGAAAAAAGATTATGTTCAAATATAAACTACACAGAAGGATTGTATGAAACTTCTTTCTGTTCTGTGCATTCAACTAACAGAGTTGAACCTTACTTTTGATTGAGCCGTTCTGAAACACTCTTTCTGTAGAATCTGCAATTGGACATTCTGAGCGCTAAGAGGCCTATATTGGGAAAAATAATATCTTCAAATAAAAACTACACAGAAGCATTGTGTGAAACTTATTTCTGATATGTTCATTAAGCTAACAGAGTTAAACCATACTTTTGATTGCGCAGTTCTGAACACTCTTTCTGTAGAAAATGCAAGTGGACATTCCGAGCGCTAAGAGGGTAATAGTGGAAAAAGGAATATATTCAAATATAAAGTACACAGTAGCATTCTGTGAAAATACTTTCTGTTCTGTGCATTCAACTAACAGAGTTGAACCTTACTTTTGATTGAGCCGTTCTGAAACACTCTTTCTGTAGAAACTGCAATTGGACATGCTAAGCGCTAAGAGGCCTACATTGGGAAAAAGAATATCTTCAAATAAAAACTACACAGATGCATTCTGTGAAACTTATTTCTGATCTGTAAATTCAGTTAACAGAGATAAAACATATTTTTGATTGAGCAGTTATGAAACACTCTTTTTGTAGAAAATGCAAGTGGAGATTCGGAGTGCTAAGAGGGTAACAGTGGAAAAAGGAATGTCTTCAAATATAAACTACACAGAATTATTCGGTGAAACTTCTTTCTGATCTGTGCATTCAGCTAACACAGTTAAACCATACTTTTGATAAAGCAGATCTGAACACTCTTTCTGTAGAAAATGCAACTGGACATTTGGAGCGCTAAGAGGGTAATAGTGGAAAAAGGAATATATTCAAATATAAACTACAGAGTAGCATTCTGTGAAACTTCTTTCTGTTCTGTGCATTCAACTAACAGAGTTGAACCTTACTTTTGATTGAGCCGTTCTGAAACACTCTTTCTGTAGAAACTGCAATTGGACATTCTGAGCGCTAAGAGGCCTATATTGGGAAAAAGAATGTCTACAAATAAAATCTACACAGAAGAATTGTGTGAAACTTCTTTCTGTTCTGTTTGTTCAACTAAAAGTGTTGAACCTTAGTTTTGATTGAGCCGTTCTGAAACACTCTTTCTGTAGAAAATGCAAGTGGAGATTCAGAGCGCTAAGAGGGTAATAGTGGAAAAAGGAATGTCTCCAAATATAAACTACACAGAATCATTCTGTGAAACTTCTTTCTGATCTGGGCATTCAGCTAACAGAGTTAAACCATACTTTTGATTGAGCAGTTTTGAAACACTCTGTCTGTAGAAAATGCAACTGGACATTCGTAGCGCTAAGTGGGTAATAGTGGAAAAAAGAATATGTCCAAATATAAACTACACAGAAGCATTGTATGAAACTTCTTTCTGTTCTGTGCATTCAACTAACAGAGTTGAACCTTACTTTTGATTGAGCCGTTCTGAAACACTCTTTCTGTAGAAACTGCAATTGGACATTCTGAGCGCTAAGAGGCCTATATTGGGAAAAAGAATGTCTACAAATAAAAACTACACAGAAGAATTGTGTGAAATTTCTTTCTGTTTTGTTTGTTCAACTAAAAGAGTTGAACCTTAATTTTGATTGAGCCGTTCTGAAACACTCTTTCTGTAGAAAATGCAAGTGGAGATTCGGAGCGCTAAGAGGGTAATAGTGGAAAAAGGAATGTCTCCAAATATAAACTACACAGAATCATTCTGTGAAACTTCTTTCTGATCTGTGCATTCAGCTAACAGAGTTAAACCATACTTTTGATTGAGCAGATCTGAACACTCTTTCTGTAGAAAATGCAACTGGACATTTGGAGCGCTAAGAGAGTAGTAGTGGAAAAAGGAAAATATTCAAATATAAACTACACAGAAGCATTCTGTGAAACTTCTTTCTGATCTGAGCATTCAGCTAACAGAGTTAAACCATACTTTTGATTGAGCAGTTTTGAAACACTCTGTCTGTAGAAAATGCAACTGGACATTCGTAGCGCTAAGTGGGTAATAGTGGAAAAAAGAATATGTTCAAATATAAACTACACAGAAGCATTGTATGAAACTTCTTTCTGTTCTGTGCATTCAACTAACAGAGTTGAACCTTACTTTTGATTGAGCCGTTCTGAAACACTCTTTCTGTAGAAACTGCAATTGGACATTCTGAGCGCTAAGAGGCCTATATTGGGAAAAAGAATGTCTACAAATAAAAACTACACAGAAGAATTGTGTGAAACTTCTTTCTGTTCTGTTTGTTCAACTAAAAGAGTTGAACCTTAGTTTTGATTGAGCCTTTCTGAAACACTCTTTCTGTAGAAAATGCAAGTGGAGATTCGGAGCGCTAAGAGGTTAATAGTGGAAAAAGGAATGTATCCAAATATAAACTACACAGAATCATTCTGTGAAACTTCTTTCTTATCTGTGCATTCAGCTAACAGAGTTAAACCATACTTTTGATTGAGCAGATCTGAACACTCTTTCTGTAGAAAATGCAACTGTACATTTGGAGCGCTAAGAGAGCAGTAGTGGAAAAAGGAATATATTCAAATATAAACTACACAGAAGCATTCTGTGAAACTTCTTTCTGATCTGAGCATTCAGCTAACAGAGTTAAACCATACTTTTGATTGAGCAGTTTTGAAACACTCTGTCTGTAGAAAATGCAACTGGACATTCGTAGCGCTAATTGGGTAATAGTGGAAAAAAGAATATGTTCAAATATAAACTACACAGAAGCATTGTATGAAACTTCTTTCTGTTCTGTGCATTAAACTAACAGAGTTGAACCTTACTTTTGATTGAGCCTTTCTGAAACACTCTTTCTGTAGAAACTGCAATTGGACATTCTGAGCGCTAAGAGGCCTCTATTGGGAAAAATAATATCTTCAAATAAAACTACACAGAAGCATTGTGTGAAACTTATTTCTGATATGTTCATTAAGCTAACAGAGTTAAACCATACTTTTGATTGCGCAGTTCTGAACACTCTTTCTGTAGAAAATGCAAGTGGACATTCGGAGCGCTAAGAGGGTAATATTGGAAAAAGGAATATATTCAAATATAAACTACAGAGTAGCATTCTGTGAAACTTCTTTCTGTTCTGTGCATTCAACTAACAGAGTTGAACCTTACTTTTGATTGAGCCGTTCTGAAACACTCTTTCTGTAGAAACTGCAATTGGACATTCTGAGCGCTAAGAGGCCTATATTGGGAAAAAGAATGTCTACAAATAAAATCTACACAGAAGAATTGTGTGAAACTTCTTTCTGTTCTGTTTGTTCAACTAAAAGAGTTGAACCTTAGTTTTGATTGAGCCGTTCTGAAACACTCTTTCTGTAGAAAATGCAAGTGGAGATTCAGAGCGCTAAGAGGGTAATAGTGGAAAAAGGAATGTCTCCAAATATAAACTACACAGAATCATTCTGTGAAACTTCTTTCTGATCTGTGCATTCAGCTAACAGAGTTAAACCATACTTTTGATTGAGCAGATCTGAACACTCTTTCTGTAGAAAATGCAACTGGACATTTGGAGCGCTAAGAGAGTAGTAGTGGAAAAAGGAATATATTCAAATATAAACTACACAGAAGCATTCTGTGAAACTTCTTTCTGATCTGAGCATTCAGCTAACAGAGTTAAACCATACTTTTGATTGAGCAGTTTTGAAACTCTCTGTCTGTAGAAAATGCAACTGGACATTCGTAGCGCTAAGTGGGTAATAGTGGAAAAAAGAATATGTTCAAATATAAACTACACAGAAGGATTGTATGAAACTTCTTTCTGTTCTGTGCATTCAACTAACAGAGTTGAACCTTACTTTTGATTGAGCCGTTCTGAAACACTCTTTCTGTAGAAACTGCAATTGGACATTCTGAGCGCTAAGAGGCCTCTATTGGGAAAAATAATATCTTCAGATAAAAACTACACAGAAGCATTGTGTGAAACTTATTTCTGATATGTTCATTAAGCTAACAGAGTTAAACCATACTTTTGATTGCGCAGTTCTGAACACTCTTTCTGTAGAAAATGCAAGTGGACATTCGGAGCGCTAAGTGGGTAATAGTGGAAAAAGGAATATATTCAAATATAAACTACACAGTAGCATTCTGTGAAAATTCTTTCTGTTCTGTGCATTCAACTAACAGAGTTGAACCTTACTTTTGATTGAGCCGTTCTGAAACACTCTTTCTGTAGAAACTGCAATTGGACATGCTAAGCGCTAAGAGGCCTATATTGGGAAAAAGAATATCTTCAAATAAAAACTACACAGATGCATTCTGTGAAACTTATTTCTGATCTGTAAATTCAGTTAACAGAGATAAAACATATTTTTGATTGAGCAGTTATGAAACACTCTTTTTGTAGAAAATGCAAGTGGACATTCGGAGCGCTAAGAGGGTAATAGTGGAAAAAGGAATATATTCAAATATAAACTACACAGTAGCATTCTGTGAAAATTCTTTCTGTTCTGTGCATTCAACTAACAGAGTTGAACCTTACTTTTGATTGAGCCGTTCTGAAACACTCTTTCTGTAGAAACTGCAATTGGACATTCTGAGCGCTAAGAGGCCTATATTGTAAAAAAGAATGTCTACAAATAAAAATTACACAGAAGAATTGTGTGAAACTTCTTTCTGTTCTGTTTGTTCAACTAAAAGTGTTGAACCTTAGTTTTGATTGAACCGTTCTGAAACACTCTTTCTGTAGAAAATGCAAGTGGAGATTCGGAGCGCTAAGAGGGTAACAGTGGAAAAAGGAATGCTTCAAATATAAACTACACAGAATCATTCGGTGAAACTTCTTTCAGATCTGTGCATTCAGCTAACAGAGTTAAACCATACTTTTGATTGAGCAGATCTGAACACTCTTTCTGTAGAAAATGCAACTGGACATTTGGAGCGCTAAGAGCGTAGTAGTGGAAAAAGGAATATATTCAAATATAAACTACACAGAAGCATTCTGTGAAACTTCTTTCTGATCTGGGCATTCAGCTAACAGAGTTAAACCATACTTTTGATTGAGCAGTTTTGAAACACTCTGTCTGTAGAAAATGCAACTGGACATTCGTAGCGCTAAGTGGGTAATAGTGGAAAAAAGAATATGTCCAAATATAAACTACACAGAAGCATTGTATGAAACTTCTTTCTGTTCTGTGCATTCAACTAACAGAGTTGAACCTTACTTTTGATTGAGCCGTTCTGAAACACTCTTTCTGTAGAAACTGCAATTGGACATTCTGAGCGCTAAGAGGCCTATATTGGGAAAAAGAATGTCTACAAATAAAAACTACACAGAAGAATTGTGTGAAACTTCTTTCTGTTCTGTTTGTTCAACTAAAAGAGTTGAACCTTAATTTTGATTGAGCCGTTCTGAAACACTCTTTCTGTAGAAAATGCAAGTGGAGATTCGGAGCGCTAAGAGGGAAATAGTGGAAAAAGGAATGTCTCCAAATATAAACTACACAGAATCATTCTGTGAAACTTCTTTCTGATCTGTGCATTCAGCTAACAGAGTTAAACCATACTTTTGATTGAGCAGATCTGAACACTCTTTCTGTAGAAAATGCAACTGGACATTTGGAGCGCTAAGAGAGTAGTAGTGGAAAAAGTAATATATTCAAATATAAACTACACAGAAGCATTCTGTGAAACTTCTTTCTGATCTGAGCATTCAGCTAACAGAGTTAAACCATACTTTTGATTGAGCAGTTTTGAAACACTCTGTCTGTAGAAAATGCAACTGGACATTCGTAGCGCTAAGTGGGTAATAGTGGAAAAAAGAATATGTTCAAATATAAACTACACAGAAGCATTGTATGAAACTTCTTTCTGTTCTGTGCATTCAACTAACAGAGTTGAACCTTACTTTTGATTGAGCCGTTCTGAAACACTCTTTCTGTAGAAACTGCAATTGGACATTCTGAGCGCTAAGAGGCCTATATTGGGAAAAAGAATGTCTACAAATAAAAACTACACAGAAGAATTGTGTGAAACTTCTTTCTGTTCTGTTTGTTCAACTAAAAGAGTTGAACCTTAGTTTTGATTGGGCCGTTCTGAAACACTCTTTCTGTAGAAAATGCAAGTGGAGATTCGGAGCACTAAGAGGTTAATAGTGGAAAAAGGAATGTATCCAAATATAACCTACACAGAATCATTCTGTGAAACATCTTTCTGATCTGTGCATTCAGCTAACAGAGTTAAACCATACTTTTGATTGAGCAGATCTGAACACTCTTTCTGTAGAAAATGCAACTGTACATTTGGAGCGCTAAGAGAGCAGTAGTGGAAAAAGGAATATATTCAAATATAAACTACACAGAAGCATTCTGTGAAACTTCTTTCTGATCTGAGCATTCAGCTAACAGAGTTAAACCATACTTTTGATTGAGCAGTTTTGAAACACTCTGTCTGTAGAAAATGCAACTGGACATTCGTAGCGCTAATTGGGTAATAGTGGAAAAAAGAATATGTTCAAATATAAACTACACAGAAGCATTGTATGAAACTTCTTTCTGTTCTGTGCATTAAACTAACAGAGTTGAACCTTACTTTTGATTGAGCCTTTCTGAAACACTCTTTCTGTAGAAACTGCAATTGGACATTCTGAGCGCTAAGAGGCCTCTATTGGGAAAAATAATATCTTCAAATAAAAACTACACAGAAGCATTGTGTGAAACTTATTTCTGATATATTCATTAAGCTAACAGAGTTAAACCATACTTTTGATTGCGCAGTTCTGAACACTCTTTCTGTAGAAAATGCAAGTGGACATTCGGAGCGCTAAGAGGGTAATAGTGGAAAAAGGAATATATTCAAATATAAACTACAGAGTAGCATTCTGTGAAACTTCTTTCTGTTCTGTGCATTCAACTAACAGAGTTGAACCTTACTTTTGATTGAGCCGTTCTGAAACACTCTTTCTGTAGAAACTACAATTGGACATTCTGAGCGCTAAGAGGCCTATATTGGGAAAAAGAATGTCTACAAATAAAAACTACACAGAAGAATTGTGTGAAACTTCTTTCTGTTCTGTTTGTTCAACTAAAAGAGTTGAACCTTAGTTTTGATTGAGCCGTTCTGAAACACTCTTTCTGTAGAAAATGCAAGTGGAGATTCAGAGCGCTAAGAGGGTAATAGTGGAAAAAGGAATGTCTCCAAATATAAACTACACAGAATCATTCTGTGAAACTTCTTTCTGATCTGTGCATTCAGCTAACAGAGTTAAACCATACTTTTGATTGAGCAGATCTGAACACTCTTTCTGTAGAAAATGCAACTGGACATTTGGAGCGCTAAGAGAGTAGTAGTGGAAAAAGGAATATATTCAAATATAAATTACACAGAAGCATTCTGTGAAACTTCTTTCTGATCTGAGCATTCAGCTAACAGAGTTAAACCATACTTTTGATTGAGCAGTTTTGAAACACTCTGTCTGTAGAAAATGCAACTGGACATTCGTAGCTCTAAGTGGGTAATAGTGGAAAAAGGAATATGTTCAAATATAAACTACACAGAAGGATTGTATGAAACTTCTTTCTGTTCTGTGCATTCAACTAACAGAGTTGAACCTTACTTTTGATTGAGCCGTTCTGAAACACTCTTTCTGTAGAAACTGCAATTGGACATTCTGAGCGCTAAGAGGCCTCTATTGGGAAAAATAATATCTTCAGATAAAAACTACACAGAAGCATTGTGTGAAACTTATTTCTGATATGTTCATTAAGCTATCAGAGTTAAACCATACTTTTGATTGCGCAGTTCTGAACACTCTTTCTGTAGAAAATGCAAGTGGACATTCGGAGCGCTAAGAGGGTAATATTGGAAAAAGAAATATATTCAAATATAAACTACACAGTAGCATTCTGTGAAAATTCTTTCTGTTCTGTGCATTCAACTAACAGAGTTGAACCTTACTTTTGATTGAGCCGTTCTGAAACACTCTTTCTGTAGAAACTGCAATTGGACATGCTAAAGCGCTAAGAGGCCTATATTGGGAAAAAGAATATCTTCAAATAAAAACTACACAGATGCATTCTGTGAAACTTATTTCTGATCTGTAAATTCAGTTAACAGAGATAAAACATATTTTTGATTGAGCAGTTATGAAACACTCTTTTTGTAGAAAATGCAAGTGGAGATTCGGAGCGCTAAGAGGGTAATAGTGGAAAAAGGAATGTCTTCAAATATAAACTACACAGAATCATTCGGTGAAACTTCTTTCTGATCTGTGCATTCAGCTAACAGTGTTAAACCATACTTTTGATTGAGCAGATCTGAACACTCTTTCTGTAGAAAATGCAACTGGACATTTGGAGCGCTAAGAGCGTAGTAGTGGAAAAAGGAATATATTCAAATATAAACTACACAGAAGCATTCTGTGAAACTTCTTTCTGATCTGAGCATTCAGCTAACAGAGTTAAACCATACTTTTGATTGAGCAGTTTTGAAACACTCTCTCTGTAGAAAATGCAACTGGACATTCGTAGCGCTAAGTGGGTAATAGTGGAAAAAAGAATATGTTCAAATATAAACTACACAGAAACATTGTATGAAACTTCTTTCTGTTCTGTGCATTCAACTAACAGAGTTGAACCTTACTTTTGATTGAGCCGTTCTGAAACACTCTTTCTGTAGAAACTGCAATTGGACATTCTGAGCGCTAAGAGGCCTATATTGGGAAAAAGAATGTCTACAAATAAAAACTACACAGAAGAATTGTGTGAAACTTCTTTCTGTTCTGTTTGTTCAACTAAAAGAGTTGAACCTTAGTTTTGATTGAGCCGTTCTGAAACACTCTTTCTGTAGAAAATGCAAGTGGAGATTCGGAGCGCTAAGAGGGTAATAGTGGAAAAAGGAATGTCTCCAAATATAAACTACACAGAATCATTCTGTGAAACTTCTTTCTGATCTGTGCATTCAGCTAACAGAGTTAAACCATACTTTTGATTGAGCAGATCTGAACACTCTTTCTGTAGAAAATGCAACTGGACATTTGGAGCGCTAAGAGAGTAGTAGTGGAAAAAGGAATATATTCCAATATAAACTACAAAGAAGCATTCTGTGAAACTTCTTTCTGATCTGAGCATTCAGCTAACAGATTTAAACCATACTTTTGATTGAGCAGTTTTGAAACACTCTGTCTGTAGAAAACGCAACTGGACATTCGTAGCGCCAAGTGGGTAATAGTGGAAAAAAGAATATGTTCAAATATAAACTACACAGAAGCATTGTATGAAACTTCTTTCTGTTCTGTGCATTAAACTAACAGAGTTGAACCTTACTTTTGATTGAGCCTTTCTGAAACACTCTTTCTGTAGAAACTGCAATTGGACATTCTGAGCGCTAAGAGGCCTCTATTGGGAAAAATAATATCTTCAAATAAAAACTACACAGAAGCATTGTGTGAAACTTATTTCTGATATGTTCATTAAGCTAACAGAGTTAAACCATACTTTTGATTGCGCAGTTCTGAACACTCTTTCTGTAGAAAATGCAAGTGGACATTCGGAGCGCTAAGAGGGTAATAGTGGAAAAAGGAATATATTCAAATATAAACTACAGAGTAGTATTCTGTGAAACTTCTTTCTGTTCTGTGCATTCAACTAACAGAGTTGAACCTTACTTTTGATTGAGCCGTTCTGAAACACTCTTTCTGTAGAAACTGCAATTGGACATTCTGAGCGCTAAGAGGCCTATATTGGGAAAAAGAATGTCTACAAATAAAAACTACACAGAAGAATTGTGTGAAACTTCTTTCTGTTCTGTTTGTTCAACTAAAAGAGTTGAACCTTAGTTTTGATTGAGCCGTTCTGTAACAGTCTTTCTGTAGAAAATGCAAGTGGAGATTCGGAGCGCTAAGAGGGTAATAGTGGAAAAAGGAATGTCTCCAAATATAAACTACACAGAATCATTCTGTGAAACTTCTTTCTGATCTGTGCATTCAGCTAACAGAGTTAAACCATACTTTTGATTGAGCAGATCTGAACACTCTTTCTGTAGAAAATGCAACTGGACATTTGGAGCGCTAAGAGAGTAGTAGTGGAAAAACGAATATATTCAAATATAAACTACACAGAAGCATTCTGTGAAACTTCTTTCTGATCTGAGCATTCAGCTAACAGAGTTAAACCATACTTTTGATTGAGCAGTTTTGAAACACTCTGTCTGTAGAAAATGCAACTGGACATTCGTAGCGCTAGGTGGGTAATAGTGGAAAAAAGATTATGTTCAAATATAAACTACACAGAAGGATTGTATGAAACTTCTTTCTGTTCTGTGCATTCAACTAACAGAGTTGAACCTTACTTTTGATTGAGCCGTTCTGAAACACTCTTTCTGTAGAATCTGCAATTGGACATTCTGAGCGCTAAGAGGCCTATACTGGGAAAAATAATATCTTCAAATAAAAACTACACAGAAGCATTGTGTGAAACTTATTTCTGATATGTTCATTAAGCTAACAGAGTTAAACCATACTTTTGATTGCGCAGTTCTGAACACTCTTTCTGTAGAAAATGCAAGTGGACATTCCGAGCGCTAAGAGGGTAATAGTGGAAAAAGGAATATATTCAAATATAAACTACACAGTAGCATTCTGTGAAAATACTTTCTGTTCTGTGCATTCAACTAACAGAGTTGAACCTTACTTTTGATTGAGCCGTTCTGAAACACTCTTTCTGTAGAAACTGCAATTGGACATGCTAAGCGCTAAGAGGCCTACATTGGGAAAAAGAATATCTTCAAATAAAAACTACACAGATGCATTCTGTGAAACTTATTTCTGATCTGTAAATTCAGTTAACAGAGATAAAACATATTTTTGATTGAGCAGTTATGAAACACTCTTTTTGTAGAAAATGCAAGTGGAGATTCGGAGCGCTAAGGGGATAATAGTGGAAAAAGGAATGTCTTCAAATATAAACTACACAGAATCATTCGGTGAAACTTCTTTCTGATCTGTGCATTCAGCTAACAGAGTTAAACCGTACTTTTGATTGAGCAGATATGAACACTCTTTCTGTTGAAAATGCAACTGGACATTTGGAGCGCTAAAAGCGTAGTAGTGGAAAAAGGAATATATTCAAATATAAACTACACAGAAGCATTCTGTGAAACTTCTTTCTGATCTGAGCATTCAGCTAACAGAGTTAAACCATACTTTTGATTGAGCAGTTTTGAAACACTCTGTCTGTAGAAAATGCAACTGGACATTCGTAGCGCTAAGTGGGTAATAGTGGAAAAAAGAATATGTTCAAATATAAACTACACAGAAGCATTGTATGAAACTTCTTTCTGTTCTGTGCATTCAACTAACAGAGTTGAACCTTACTTTTGATTGAGCCGTTCTGAAACACTCTTTCTGTAGAAACTGCAATTGGACATTCTGAGCGCTAAGAGGCCTATATTGGGAAAAAGAATGTCTACAAATAAAAACTACACAGAAGAATTGTGTGAAACTTCTTTCTGTTCTGTTTGTTCAACTAAAAGAGTTGAACCTTAGTTTTGATTGAGCCGTTCTGAAACACTCTTTCTGTAGAAAATGCAAGTGGAGATTCGGAGCGCTAAGAGGGTAATAGTGGAAAAAGGAATGTCTCCAAATATAAACTACACAGAATCATTCTGTGAAACTTCTTTCTGATCTGTGCATTCAGCTAACAGAGTTAAACCATACTTTTGATTGAGCAGATCTGAACACTCTTTCTGTAGAAAATGCAACTGGACATTTGGAGCGCTAAGAGAGTAGTAGTGGAAAAAGGAATATATTCCAATATAAACTACAAAGAAGCATTCTGTGAAACTTCTTTCTGATCTGAGCATTCAGCTAACAGATTTAAACCATACTTTTGATTGAGCAGTTTTGAAACACTCTGTCTGTAGAAAACGCAACTGGACATTCGTAGCGCTAAGTGGGTAATAGTGGAAAAAAGAATATGTTCAAATATAAACTACACAGAAGCATTGTATGAAACTTCTTTCTGTTCTGTGCATTCAACTAACAGAGTTGAACCTTACTTTTGATTGAGCCTTTCTGAAACACTCTTTCTGTAGAAACTGCAATTGGACATTCTGAGCGCTAAGAGGCCTCTATTGGGAAAAATAATATCTTCAAATAAAAACTACACAGAAGCATTGTGTGAAACTTATTTCTGATATGTTCATTAAGCTAACAGAGTTAAACCATACTTTTGATTGCGCAGTTCTGAACACTCTTTCTGTAGAAAATGCAAGTGGACATTCGGAGCGCTAAGAGGGTAATAGTGGAAAAAGGAATATATTCAAATATAAACTACAGAGTAGCATTCTGTGAAACTTCTTTCTGTTCTGTGCATTCAACTAACAGAGTTGAACCTTACTTTTGATTGAGCCGTTCTGAAACACTCTTTCTGTAGAAACTGCAATTGGACATTCTGAGCGCTAAGAGGCCTATATTGGGAAAAAGAATGTCTACAAATAAAAACTACACAGAAGAATTGTGTGAAACTTCTTTCTGTTCTGTTTGTTCAACTAAAAGAGTTGAACCTTAGTTTTGATTGAGCTGTTCTGAAACACTCTTTCTGTAGAAAATGCAAGTGGAGATTCGGAGCGCTAAGAGGGTAATAGTGGAAAAAGGAATGTCTCCAAATATAAACTACACAGAATCATTCTGTGAAACTTCTTTCTGATCTGTGCATTCAGCTAACAGAGTTAAACCATACTTTTGATTGAGCAGATCTGAACACTCTTTCTGTAGAAAATGCAACTGGACATTTGGAGCACTAAGAGAGTAGTAGTGGAAAAAATAATATATTCAAATATAAACTACACAGAAGCATTCTGTGAAACTTCTTTCTGATCTGAGCATTCAGCTAACAGAGTTAAACCATACTTTTGATTGAGCAGTTTTGAAACACTCTGTCTGTAGAAAATGCAACTGGACATTCGTAGCGCTAGGTGGGTAATAGTGGAAAAAAGATTATGTTCAAATATAAACTACACAGAAGGATTGTATGAAACTTCTTTCTGTTCTGTGCATTCAACTAACAGAGTTGAACCTTACTTTTGATTGAGCCGTTCTGAAACACTCTTTCTGTAGAATCTGCAATTGGACATTCTGAGCGCTAAGAGGCCTATATTGGGAAAAATAATATCTTCAAATAAAAACTACACAGAAGCATTGTGTGAAACTTATTTCTGATATGTTCATTAAGCTAACAGAGTTAAACCATACTTTTGATTGCGCAGTTCTGAACACTCTTTCTGTAGAAAATGCAAGTGGACATTCCGAGCGCTAAGAGGGTAATAGTGGAAAAAGGAATATATTCAAATATAAAGTACACAGTAGCATTCTGTGAAAATACTTTCTGTTCTGTGCATTCAACTAACAGAGTTGAACCTTACTTTTGATTGAGCCGTTCTGAAACACTCTTTCTGTAGAAACTGCAATTGGACATGCTAAGCGCTAAGAGGCCTACATTGGGAAAAAGAATATCTTCAAATAAAAACTACACAGATGCATTCTGTGAAACTTATTTCTGATCTGTAAATTCAGTTAACAGAGATAAAACATATTTTTGATTGAGCAGTTATGAAACACTCTTTTTGTAGAAAATGCAAGTGGAGATTCGGAGTGCTAAGAGGGTAACAGTGGAAAAAGGAATGTCTTCAAATATAAACTACACAGAATTATTCGGTGAAACTTCTTTCTGATCTGTGCATTCAGCTAACACAGTTAAACCATACTTTTGATAGAGCAGATCTGAACACTCTTTCTGTAGAAAATGCAACTGGACATTTGGAGCGCTAAGAGCGTAGTAGTGGAAAAAGGAATATATTCAAATATAAACTACACAGAAGCATTCTGTGAAACTTCTTTCTGATCTGGGCATTCAGCTAACAGAGTTAAACCATACTTTTGATTGAGCAGTTTTGAAACACTCTGTCTGTAGAAAATGCAACTGGACATTCGTAGCGCTAAGTGGGTAATAGTGGAAAAAAGAATATGTCCAAATATAAACTACACAGAAGCATTGTATGAAACTTCTTTCTGTTCTGTGCATTCAACTAACAGAGTTGAACCTTACTTTTGATTGAGCCGTTCTGAAACACTCTTTCTGTAGAAACTGCAATTGGACATTCTGAGCGCTAAGAGGCCTATATTGGGAAAAAGAATGTCTACAAATAAAAACTACACAGAAGAATTGTGTGAAACTTCTTTCTGTTCTGTTTGTTCAACTAAAAGAGTTGAACCTTAGTTTTGATTGAGCCGTTCTGAAACACTCTTTCTGTAGAAAATGCAAGTGGAGATTCGGAGCGCTAAGAGGGTAATAGTGGAAAAAGGAATGTCTCCAAATATAAACTACACAGAATCATTCTGTGAAACTTCTTTCTGATCTGTGCATTCAGCTAACAGAGTTAAACCATACTTTTGATTGAGCAGATCTGAACACTCTTTCTGTAGAAAATGCAACTGTACATTTGGAGCGCTAAGAGAGCAGTAGTGGAAAAAGGAATATATTCAAATATAAACTACACAGAAGCATTCTGTGACACTTCTTTCTGATCTGAGCATTCAGCTAACAGAGTTAAACGATACTTTTGATTGAGCAGTTTGGAAACACTCTGTCTGTAGAAAATGCAACTGGACATTCGTAGCACTAAGTTGGTAATAGTGGAAAAAAGAATATGTTCAAATATAAACTACACAGAAGCATTGTATGAAACTTCTTTCTGTTCTGTGCATTCAACTAACAGAGTTGAACCTTACTTTTGATTGAGCCTTTCTGAAACACTCTTTCTGTAGAAACTGCAATTGGACATTCTGAGCGCTAAGAGGACTCTATTGGGAAAAATAATATCTTCAAATAAAAACTACACAGAAGCATTGTGTGAAACTTATTTCTGATATGTTCATTAAGCTAACAGAGTTAAACCATACTTTTGATTGCGCAGTTCTGAACACTCTTTCTGTAGAAAATGCAAGTGGACATTCGGAGCGCTAAGAGGGTAATAGTGGAAAAAGGAATATATTCAAATATAAACTACACAGTAGCATTCTGTGAAAATTCTTTCTGTTCTGTGCATTCAACTAACAGAGTTGAACCTTACTTTTGATTGAGCCGTTCTGAAACACTCTTTCTGTAGAAACTGCAATTGGACATTCTGAGCGCTAAGAGGCCTATATTGTAAAAAAGAATGTCTACAAATAAAAACTACACAGAAGAATTGTGTGAAACTTCTTTCTGTTCTGTTTGTTCAACTAAAAGAGTTGAACCTTAGTTTTGATTGAACCGTTCTGAAACACTCTTTCTGTAGAAAATGCAAGTGGAGATTCGGAGCGCTAAGAGGGTAACAGTGGAAATAGGAATGCTTCAAATATAAACTACACAGAATCATTCGGTGAAACTTCTTTCAGATCTGTGCATTCAGCTAACAGAGTTAAACCATACTTTTGATTGAGCAGATCTGAACACTCTTTCTGTAGAAAATGCAACTGGACATTTGGAGCGCTAAGAGCGTAGTAGTGGAAAAAGGAATATATTCAAATATAAACTACACAGAAGCATTCTGTGAAACTTCTTTCTGATCTGGGCATTCAGCTAACAGAGTTAAACCATACTTTTGATTGAGCAGTTTTGAAACACTCTGTCTGTAGAAAATGCAACTGGACATTCGTAGCGCTAAGTGGGTAATAGTGGAAAAAAGAATATGTCCAAATATAAACTACACAGAAGCATTGTATGAAACTTCTTTCTGTTCTGTGCATTCAACTAACAGAGTTGGACCTTACTTTTGATTGAGCCGTTCTGAAACACTCTTTCTGTAGAAACTGCAATTGGACATTCTGAGCGCTAAGAGGCCTATATTGGGAAAAAGAATGTCTACAAATAAAAACTACACAGAAGAATTGTGTGAAACTTCTTTCTGTTCTGTTTGTTCAACTAAAAGAGTTGAACCTTAATTTTGATTGAGCCGTTCTGAAACACTCTTTCTGTAGAAAATGCAAGTGGAGATTCGGAGCGCTAAGAGGGAAATAGTGGAAAAAGGAATGTCTCCAAATATAAACTACACAGAATCATTCTGTGAAACTTCTTTCTGATCTGTGCATTCAGCTAACAGAGTTAAACCATACTTTTGATTGAGCAGATCTGAACACTCTTTCTGTAGAAAATGCAACTGGACATTTGGAGCGCTAAGAGAGTAGTAGTGGAAAAAGGAATATATTCAAATATAAACTACACAGAAGCATTCTGTGAAACTTCTTTCTGATCTGAGCATTCAGCTAACAGAGTTAAACCATACTTTTGATTGAGCAGTTTTGAAACACTCTGTCTGTAGAAAATGCAACTGGACATTCGTAGCGCTAAGTGGGTAATAGTGGAAAAAAGAATATGTTCAAATATAAACTACACAGAAGCATTGTATGAAACTTCTTTCTGTTCTGTGCATTCAACTAACAGAGTTGAACCTTACTTTTGATTGAGCCGTTCTGAAACACTCTTTCTGTAGAAACTGCAATTGGACATTCTGAGCGCTAAGAGGCCTATATTGGGAAAAAGAATGTCTACAAATAAAAACTACACAGAAGAATTGTGTGAAACTTCTTTCTGTTCTGTTTGTTCAACTAAAAGAGTTGAACCTTAGTTTTGATTGAGCCGTTCTGAAACACTCTTTCTGTAGAAAATGCAAGTGGAGATTCGGAGCGCTAAGAGGTTAATAGTGGAAAAAGGAATGTATCCAAATATAAACTACACAGAATCATTCTGTGAAACTTCTTTCTGATCTGTGCATTCAGCTAACAGAGTTAAACCATACTTTTGATTGAGCAGATCTGAACACTCTTTCTGTAGAAAATGCAACTGTACATTTGGAGCGCTAAGAGAGCAGTAGTGGAAAAAGGAATATATTCAAATATAAACTACACAGAAGCATTCTGTGAAACTTCTTTCTGATCTGAGCATTCAGCTAACAGAGTTAAACCATACTTTTGATTGAGCAGTTTTGAAACACTCTGTCTGTAGAAAATGCAACTGGACATTCGTAGCGCTAATTGGGTAATAGTGGAAAAAAGAATATGTTCAAATATAAACTACACAGAAGCATTGTATGAAACTTCTTTCTGTTCTGTGCATTAAACTAACAGAGTTGAACCTTACTTTTGATTGAGCCTTTCTGAAACACTCTTTCTGTAGAAACTGCAATTGGACATTCTGAGCGCTAAGAGGCCTCTATTGGGAAAAATAATATCTTCAAATAAAAACTACACAGAAGCATTGTGTGAAACTTATTTCTGATATGTTCATTAAGCTAACAGAGTTAAACCATACTTTTGATTGCGCAGTTCTGAACACTCTTTCTGTAGAAAATGCAAGTGGACATTCGTCGCGCTAAGAGGGTAATAGTGGAAAAAGGAATATATTCAAATATAAACTACAGAGTAGCATTCTGTGAAACTTCTTTCTGTTCTGTGCATTCAACTAACAGAGTTGAACCTTACTTTTGATTGAGCCGTTCTGAAACACTCTTTCTGTAGAAACTGCAATTGGACATTCTGAGCGCTAAGAGGCCTATATTGGGAAAAAGAATGTCTACAAATAAAAACTACACAGAGGAATTGTGTGAAACTTCTTTCTGTTCTGTTTGTTCAACTAAAAGAGTTGAACCTTAGTTTTGATTGAGCCGTTCTGAAACACTCTTTCTGTAGAAAATGCAAGTGGAGATTCAGAGCGCTAAGAGGGTAATAGTGGAAAAAGGAATGTCTCCAAATATAAACTACACAGAATCATTCTGTGAAACTTCTTTCTGATCTGTGCATTCAGCTAACAGAGTTAAACCATACTTTTGATTGAGCAGATCTGAACACTCTTTCTGTAGAAAATGCAACTGGACATTTGGAGCGCTAAGAGAGTAGTAGTGGAAAAAGGAATATATTCAAATATAAACTACACAGAAGCATTCTGTGAAACTTCTTTCTGATCTGAGCATTCAGCTAACAGAGTTAAACCATACTTTTGATTGAGCAGTTTTGAAACACTCTGTCTGTAGAAAATGCAACTGGACATTCGTAGCGCTAAGTGGGTAATAGTGGAAAAAAGAATATGTTCAAATATAAACTACACAGAAGGATTGTATGAAACTTCTTTCTGTTCTGTGCATTCAACTAACAGAGTTGAACCTTACTTTTGATTGAGCCGTTCTGAAACACTCTTTCTGTAGAAACTGCAATTGGACATTCTGAGCGCTAAGAGGCCTCTATTGGGAAAAATAATATCTTCAGATAAAAACTACACAGAAGCATTGTGTGAAACTTATTTCTGATATGTTCATTAAGCTAACAGAGTTAAACCATACTTTTGATTGCGCAGTTCTGAACACTCTTTCTGTAGAAAATGCAAGTGGACATTCGGAGCGCTAAGAGGGTAATAGTGGAAAAAGGAATATATTCAAATATAAACTACACAGTAGCATTCTGTGAAAATTCTTTCTGTTCTGTGCATTCAACTAACAGAGTTGAACCTTACTTTTGACTGAGCCGTTCTGAAACACTCTTTCTGTAGAAACTGCAATTGGACATGCTAAGCGCTAAGAGGCCTATATTGGGAAAAAGAATATCTTCAAATAAAAACTACACAGATGCATTCTGTGAAACTTATTTCTGATCTGTAAATTCAGTTAACAGAGATAAAACATATTTTTGATTGAGCAGTTATGAAACACTCTTTTTGTAGAAAATGCAAGTGGAGATTCGGAGCGCTAAGAGGGTAATAGTGGAAAAAGGAATGTCTTCAAATATAAACTACACAGAATCATTCGGTGAAACTTCTTTCTGATCTGTGCATTCAGCTAACAGAGTTAAACCATACTTTTGATTGAGCAGATCTGAACACTCTTTCTGTAGAAAATGCAACTGGACATTTGGAGCGCTAAGAGCGTAGTAGTGGAAAAAGGAATATATTCAAATATAAACTACACAGAAGCATTCTGTGAAACTTCTTTCTGATCTGAGCATTCAGCTAACAGAGTTAAACCATACTTTTGATTGAGCAGTTTTGAAACACTCTGTCTGCAGAAAATGCAACTGGACATTCGTAGCGCTAAGTGGGTAATAGTGGAAAAAAGAATATGTTCAAATATAAACTACAGAGTAGCATTCTGTGAAACTTCTTTCTGTTCTGTGCATTCAACTAACAGAGTTGAACCTTACTTTTGATTGAGCCGTTCTGAAACACTCTTTCTGTAGAAACTGCAATTGGACATTCTGAGCGCTAAGAGGCCTATATTGGGAAAAAGAATGTCTACAAATAAAAACTACACAGAAGAATTGTGTGAAACTTCTTTCTGTTCTGTTTGTTCAACTAAAAGAGTTGAACCTTAGTTTTGATTGAGCCGTTCTGAAACACTCTTTCTGTAGAAAATGCAAGTGGAGTTTCGGAGCGCTAAGAGGGTAATAGTGGAAAAAGGAATGTCTCCAAATATAAACTACACAGAATCATTCTGTGAAACTTCTTTCTGATCTGTGCATTCAGCTAACAGAGTTAAACCATACTTTTGATTGAGCAGATCTGAACACTCTTTCTGTAGAAAATGCAACTGGACATTTGGAGCGCTAAGAGAGTAGTAGTGGAAAAAGGAATATATTCAAATATAAACTACACAGAAGCATTCTGTGAAACTTCTTTCTGATCTGAGCATTCAGCTAACAGATTTAAACCATACTTTTGATTGAGCAGTTTTGAAACACTCTGTCTGTAGAAAATGCAACTGGACATTCGTAGCGCTAAGTGGGTAATAGTGGAAAAAAGAATATGTTCAAATATAAACTACACAGAAGCATTGTATGAAACTTCTTTCTGTTCTGTGCATTAAACTAACAGAGTTGAACCTTCCTTTTGATTGAGCCTTTCTGAAACACTCTTTCTGTAGAAACTGCAATTGGACATTCTGAGCGCTAAGAGGCCTCTATTGGGAAAAATAATATCTTCAAATAAAAACTACACAGAAGCATTGTGTGAAACTTATTTCTGATATGTTCATTAAGCTAACAGAGTTAAACCATACTTTTGATTGCGCAGTTCTGAACACTCTTTCTGTAGAAAATGCAAGTGGACATTCGGAGCGCTAAGAGGTTAATAGTGGAAAAAGGAATATATTCAAATATAAACTGCACAGTAGCATTCTGTGAAAATTCTTTCTGTTCTGTGCATTCAACTAACAGAGTTGAACCTTACTTTTGATTGAGCCGTTCTGAAACACTCTTTCTGTAGAAACTGCAATTGGACATGCTAAGCGCTAAGAGGCCTATATTGGGAAAAAGAATATCTTCAAATAAATACTACACAGATGCATTCTGTGAAACTTATTTCTGATCTGTAAATTCAGTTAACAGAGATAAAACATATTTTTGATTGAGCAGTTATGAAACACTCTTTTTGTAGAAAATGCAAGTGGAGATTCGGAGCGCTAAGAGGGTAATAGTGGAAAAAGGAATGTCTTCAAATATAAACTACACAGAATCATTCGGTGAAACTTCTTTCTGATCTGTGCATTCAGCTAACAGTGTTAAACCATACTTTTGATTGAGCAGATCTGAACACTCTTTCTGTAGAAAATGCAACTGGACATTTGGAGCGCTAAGAGCGTAGTAGTGGAAAAAGGAATATATTCAAATATAAACTACACAGAAGCATTCTGTGAAACTTCTTTCTGATCTGAGCATTCAGCTAACAGAGTTAAACCATACTTTTGATTGAGCAGTTTTGAAACACTCTGTCTGTAGAAAATGCAACTGGACATTCGTAGCGCTAAGTGGGTAATAGTGGAAAAAAGAATATGTTCAAATATAAACTACACAGAAACATTGTATGAAACTTCTTTCTGTTCTGTGCATTCAACTAACAGAGTTGAACCTTACTTTTGATTGAGCCGTTCTGAAACACTCTTTCTGTAGAAACTGCAATTGGACATTCTGAGCGCTAAGAGGCCTATATTGGGAAAAAGAATGTCTACAAATAAAAACTACACAGAAGAATTGTGTGAAACTTCTTTCTGTTCTGTTTGTTCAACTAAAAGAGTTGAACCTTAGTTTTGATTGAGCCGTTCTGAAACACTCTTTCTGTAGAAAATGCAAGTGGAGATTCGGAGCGCTAAGAGGGTAATAGTGGAAAAAGGAATGTCTCCAAATATAAACTACACAGAATCATTCTGTGAAACTTCTTTCTGATCTGTGCATTCAGCTAACAGAGTTAAACCATACTTTTGATTGAGCAGATCTGAACACTCTTTCTGTAGAAAATGCAACTGGACATTTGGAGCGCTAAGAGAGTAGTAGTGGAAAAAGGAATATATTCCAATATAAACTACAAAGAAGCATTCTGTGAAACTTCTTTCTGATCTGAGCATTCAGCTAACAGATTTAAACCATACTTTTGATTGAGCAGTTTTGAAACACTCTGTCTGTAGAAAACGCAACTGGACATTCGTAGCGCTAAGTGGGTAATAGTGGAAAAAAGAATATGTTCAAATATAAACTACACAGAAGCATTGTATGAAACTTCTTTCTGTTCTGTGCATTCAACTAACAGAGTTGAACCTTACTTTTGATTGAGCCTTTCTGAAACACTCTTTCTGTAGAAACTGCAATTGGACATTCTGAGCGCTAAGAGGCCTCTATTGGGAAAAATAATATCTTCAAATAAAAACTACACAGAAGCATTGTGTGAAACTTATTTCTGATATGTTCATTAAGCTAACAGAGTTAAACCATACTTTTGATTGCGCAGTTCTGAACACTCTTTCTGTAGAAAATGCAAGTGGACATTCGGAGCGCTAAGAGGGTAATAGTGGAAAAAGGAATATATTCAAATATAAACTACAGAGTAGTATTCTGTGAAACTTCTTTCTGTTCTGTGCATTCAACTAACAGAGTTGAACCTTACTTTTGATTGAGCCGTTCTGAAACACTCTTTCTGTAGAAACTGCAATTGGACATTCTGAGCGCTAAGAGGCCTATATTGGGAAAAAGAATGTCTACAAATAAAAACTACACAGAAGAATTGTGTGAAACTTCTTTCTGTTCTGTTTGTTCAACTAAAAGAGTTGAACCTTAGTTTTGATTGAGCCGTTCTGTAACAGTCTTTCTGTAGAAAATGCAAGTGGAGATTCGGAGCGCTAAGAGGGTAATAGTGGAAAAAGGAATGTCTCCAAATATAAACTACACAGAATCATTCTGTGAAACTTCTTTCTGATCTGTGCATTCAGCTAACAGAGTTAAACCATACTTTTGATTGAGCAGATCTGAACACTCTTTCTGTAGAAAATGCAACTGGACATTTGGAGCGCTAAGAGAGTAGTAGTGGAAAAAGGAATATATTCAAATATAAACTACACAGAAGCATTCTGTGAAACTTCTTTCTGATCTGAGCATTCAGCTAACAGAGTTAAACCATACTTTTGATTGAGCAGTTTTGAAACACTCTGTCTGTAGAAAATGCAACTGGACATTCGTAGCGCTAGGTGGGTAATAGTGGAAAAAAGATTATGTTCAAATATAAACTACACAGAAGGATTGTATGAAACTTCTTTCTGTTCTGTGCATTCAACTAACAGAGTTGAACCTTACTTTTGATTGAGCCGTTCTGAAACACTCTTTCTGTAGAATCTGCAATTGGACATTCTGAGCGCTAAGAGGCCTATACTGGGAAAAATAATATCTTCAAATAAAAACTACACAGAAGCATTGTGTGAAACTTATTTCTGATATGTTCATTAAGCTAACAGAGTTAAACCATACTTTTGATTGCGCAGTTCTGAACACTCTTTCTGTAGAAAATGCAAGTGGACATTCCGAGCGCTAAGAGGGTAATAGTGGAAAAAGGAATATATTCAAATATAAACTACACAGTAGCATTCTGTGAAAATACTTTCTGTTCTGTGCATTCAACTAACAGAGTTGAACCTTACTTTTGATTGAGCCGTTCTGAAACACTCTTTCTGTAGAAACTGCAATTGGACATGCTAAGCGCTAAGAGGCCTACATTGGGAAAAAGAATATCTTCAAATAAAAACTACACAGATGCATTCTGTGAAACTTATTTCTGATCTGTAAATTCAGTTAACAGAGATAAAACATATTTTTGATTGAGCAGTTATGAAACACTCTTTTTGTAGAAAATGCAAGTGGAGATTCGGAGCGCTAAGAGGATTATAGTGGAAAAAGGAATGTCTTCAAATATAAACTACACAGAATCATTCGGTGAAACTTCTTTCTGATCTGTGCATTCAGCTAACAGAGTTAAACCGTACTTTTGATTGAGCAGATATGAACACTCTTTCTGTTGAAAATGCAACTGGACATTTGGAGCGCTAAAAGCGTAGTAGTGGAAAAAGGAATATATTCAAATATAAACTACACAGAAGCATTCTGTGAAACTTCTTTCTGATCTGAGCATTCAGCTAACAGAGTTAAACCATACTTTTGATTGAGCAGTTTTGAAACACTCTGTCTGTAGAAAATGCAACTGGACATTCGTAGCGCTAAGTGGGTAATAGTGGAAAAAAGAGTATGTTCAAATATAAACTACACAGAAGCATTGTATGAAACTTCTTTCTGTTCTGTGCATTCAACTAACAGAGTTGAACCTTACTTTTGATTGAGCCGTTCTGAAACACTCTTTCTGTAGAAACTGCAATTGGACATTCTGAGCGCTAAGAGGCCTATATTGGGAAAAAGAATGTCTACAAATAAAAACTACACAGAAGAATTGTGTGAAACTTCTTTCTGTTCTGTTTGTTCAACTAAAAGAGTTGAACCTTAGTTTTGATTGAGCCGTTCTGAAACACTCTTTCTGTAGAAAATGCAAGTGGAGATTCGGAGCGCTAAGAGGGTAATAGTGGAAAAAGGAATGTCTCCAAATATAAACTACACAGAATCATTCTGTGAAACTTCTTTCTGATCTGTGCATTCAGCTAACAGAGTTAAACCATACTTTTGATTGAGCAGATCTGAACACTCTTTCTGTAGAAAATGCAACTGGACATTTGGAGCGCTAAGAGAGTAGTAGTGGAAAAAGGAATATATTCCAATATAAACTACAAAGAAGCATTCTGTGAAACTTCTTTCTGATCTGAGCATTCAGCTAACAGATTTAAACCATACTTTTGATTGAGCAGTTTTGAAACACTCTGTCTGTAGAAAACGCAACTGGACATTCGTAGCGCTAAGTGGGTAATAGTGGAAAAAAGAATATGTTCAAATATAAACTACACAGAAGCATTGTATGAAACTTCTTTCTGTTCTGTGCATTAAACTAACAGAGTTGAACCTTACTTTTGATTGAGCCTTTCTGAAACACTCTTTCTGTAGAAACTGCAATTGGACATTCTGAGCGCTAAGAGGCCTCTATTGGGAAAAATAATATCTTCAAATAAAAACTACACAGAAGCATTGTGTGAAACTTATTTCTGATATGTTCATTAAGCTAACAGAGTTAAACCATACTTTTGATTGCGCAGTTCTGAACACTCTTTCTGTAGAAAATGCAAGTGGACATTCGGAGCGCTAAGAGGGTAATAGTGGAAAAAGGAATATATTCAAATATAAACTACAGAGTAGCATTCTGTGAAACTTCTTTCTGTTCTGTGCATTCAACTAACAGAGTTGAACCTTACTTTTGATTGAGCCGTTCTGAAACACTCTTTCTGTAGAAACTGCAATTGGACATTCTGAGCGCTAAGAGGCCTATATTGGGAAAAAGAATGTCTACAAATAAAAACTACACAGAAGAATTGTGTGAAACTTCTTTCTGTTCTGTTTGTTCAACTAAAAGAGTTGAACCTTAGTTTTGATTGAGCCGTTCTGTAACAGTCTTTCTGTAGAAAATGCAAGTGGAGATTCGGAGCGCTAAGAGGGTAATAGTGGAAAAAGGAATGTCTCCAAATATAAACTACACAGAATCATTCTGTGAAACTTCTTTCTGATCTGTGCATTCAGCTAACAGAGTTAAACCATACTTTTGATTGAGCAGATCTGAACACTCTTTCTGTAGAAAATGCAACTGGACATTTGGAGCGCTAAGAGAGTAGTAGTGGAAAAAGGAATATATTCAAATATAAACTACACAGAAGCATTCTGTGAAACTTCTTTCTGATCTGAGCATTCAGCTAACAGAGTTAAACCATACTTTTGATTGAGCAGATTTGAAACACTCTGTCTGTAGAAAATGCAACTGGACATTCGTAGCGCTAGGTGGGTAATAGTGGAAAAAAGATTATGTTCAAATATAAACTACACAGAAGGATTGTATGAAACTTCTTTCTGTTCTGTGCATTCAACTAACAGAGTTGAACCTTACTTTTGATTGAGCCGTTCTGAAACACTCTTTCTGTAGAATCTGCAATTGGACATTCTGAGCGCTAAGAGGCCTATACTGGGAAAAATAATATCTTCAAATAAAAACTACACAGAAGCATTGTGTGAAACTTAGTTCTGATATGTTCATTAAGCTAACAGAGTTAAACCATACTTTTGATTGCGCAGTTCTGAACACTCTTTCTGTAGAAAATGCAAGTGGACATTCCGAGCGCTAAGAGGGTAATAGTGGAAAAAGGAATATATTCAAATATAAACTACACAGTAGCATTCTGTGAAAATACTTTCTGTTCTGTGCATTCAACTAACAGAGTTGAACCTTACTTTTGATTGAGCCGTTCTGAAACACTCTTTCTGTAGAAACTGCAATTGGACATGCTAAGCGCTAAGAGGCCTACATTGGGAAAAAGAATATCTTCAAATAAAAACTACACAGATGCATTCTGTGAAACTTATTTCTGATCTGTAAATTCAGTTAACAGAGATAAAACATATTTTTGATTGAGCAGATATGAAACACTCTTTTTGTAGAAAATGCAAGTGGAGATTCGGAGCGCTAAGAGGATAATAGTGGAAAAAGGAATGTCTTCAAATATAAACTACACAGAATCATTCGGTGAAACTTCTTTCTGATCTGTGCATTCAGCTAACAGAGTTAAACCGTACTTTTGATTGAGCAGATATGAACACTCTTTCTGTTGAAAATGCAACTGGACATTTGGAGCGCTAAAAGCGTAGTAGTGGAAAAAGGAATATATTCAAATATAAACTACACAGAAGCATTCTGTGAAACTTCTTTCTGATCTGAGCATTCAGCTAACAGAGTTAAACCATACTTTTGATTGAGCAGTTTTG
This sequence comes from Symphalangus syndactylus, assembly GCF_028878055.3. NCBI lineage: Eukaryota > Metazoa > Chordata > Mammalia > Primates > Hylobatidae > Symphalangus > Symphalangus syndactylus. The sequence continues at coordinate 73,424,373 of NC_072446.2, forward strand.
AAACACTCTGTCTGTAGAAAATGCAACTGGACTTTCGTAGCGCTAAGTGGGTAATAGTGGAAAAAAGAATATGTTCAAATATAAACTACACAGAAGCATTGTATGAAACTTCTTTCTGTTCTGTGCATTCAACTAACAGAGTTGAACCTTACTTTTGATTGAGCCGTTCTGAAACACTCTTTCTGTAGAAACTGCAATTGGACATTCTGAGCGCTAAGGGGCCTATATTGGGAAAAAGAATGTCTACAAATAAAAACTACACAGAAGAATTGTGTGAAACTTCTTTCTGTTCTGTTTGTTCAACTAAAAGTGTTGAACCTTAGTTTTGATTGAGCCGTTCTGTAACAGTCTTTCTGTAGAAAATGCAAGTGGAGATTCGGAGCGCTAAGAGGGTAATAGTGGAAAAAGGAATGTCTCCAAATATAAACTACACAGAATCATTCTGTGAAACTTCTTTCTGATCTGTGCATTCAGCTAACAGAGTTAAACCATACTTTTGATTGAGCAGATCTGAACACTCTTTCTGTAGAAAATGCAACTGGACATTTGGAGCGCTAAGAGAGTAGTAGTGGAAAAAGGAATATATTCAAATATAAACTACACAGAAGCATTCTGTGAAACATCTTTCTGATCTGAGCATTCAGCTAACAGAGTTAAACCATACTTTTGATTGAGCAGTTTTGAAACACTCTGTCTGTAGAAAATGCAACTGGACATTCGTAGCGCTAAGTGGGTAATAGTGGAAAAAAGAATATGTTCAAATATAAACTACACAGAAGCATTGTATGAAACTTCTTTCTGTTCTGTGCATTCAACTAACAGAGTTGAACCTTACTTTTGATTGAGCCTTTCTGAAACACTCTTTCTGTAGAAACTGCAATTGGACATTCTGAGCGCTAAGAGGCCTCTATTGGGAAAAATAATATCTTCAAATAAAAACTACACAGAAGCATTGTGTGAAACTTATTTCTGATATGTTCATTAAGCTAACAGAGTTAAACCATACTTTTGATTGCGCAGTTCTGAACACTCTTTCTGTAGAAAATGCAAGTGGACATTCGGAGCGCTAAGAGGGTAATAGTGGAAAAAGGAATATATTCAAATATAAACTACATAGTAGCATTCTTTGAAAATTCTTTCTGTTCTGTGCATTCAACTAACAGAGTTGAACCTTACTTTTGATTGAGCCGTTCTGAAACACTCTTTCTGTAGAAACTGCAATTGGACATGCTAAGCGCTAAGAGGCCTACATTGGGAAAAAGAATATCTTCAAATAAAAACTACACAGATGCATTCTGTGAAACTTATTTCTGATCTGTAAATTCAGTTAACAGATATAAAACATATTTTTGATTGAGCAGTTATGAAACACTCTTTTTGTAGAAAATGCAAGTGGAGATTCGGAGTGCTAAGAGGGTAACAGTGGAAAAAGGAATGTCTTCAAATATAAACTACACAGAATTATTCGGTGAAACTTCTTTCTGATCTGTGCATTCAGCTAACACAGTTAAACCATACTTTTGATAGAGCATATCTGAACACTCTTTCTGTAGAAAATGCAACTGGACATTTGGAGCGCTAAGAGCGTAGTAGTGGAAAAAGGAATATATTCAAATATAAACTACACAGAAGCATTCTGTGAAACTTCTTTCTGATCTGGGCATTCAGCTAACAGAGTTAAACCATACTTTTGATTGAGCAGTTTTGAAACACTCTGTCTGTAGAAAATGCAACTGGACATTCGTAGCGCTAAGTGGGTAATAGTGGAAAAAAGAATATGTCCAAATATAAACTACACAGAAGCATTGTATGAAACTTCTTTCTGTTCTGTGCATTCAACTAACAGAGTTGAACCTTACTTTTGATTGAGCCGTTCTGAAACACTCTTTCTGTAGAAACTGCAATTGGACATTCTGAGCGCTAAGAGGCCTATATTGGGAAAAAGAATGTCTACAAATAAAAACTACACAGAAGAATTGTGTGAAACTTCTTTCTGTTCTGTTTGTTCAACTAAAAGAGTTGAACCTTTGTTTTGATTGAGCCGTTCTGAAACACTCTTTCTGTAGAAAATGCAAGTGGAGATTCGGAGCGCTAAGCGGGTAATAGTGGAAAAAGGAATGTCTCCAAATATAAACTACACAGAATCATTCTGTGAAACTTCTTTCTGATCTGTGCATTCAGCTAACAGAGTTAAACCATACTTTTGATTGAGCAGATCTGAACACTCTTTCTGTAGAAAATGCAACTGGACATTTGGAGCGCTAAGAGAGCAGTAGTGGAAAAAGGAATATATTCAAATATAAACTACACAGAAGCATTCTGTGAAACTTCTTTCTGATCTGGGCATTCAGCTAACAGAGTTAAACCATACTTTTGATTGAGCAGTTTTGAAACACTCTGTCTGTAGAAAATGCAACTGGACATTCGTAGCGCTAAGTGGGTAATAGTGGAAAAAAGAATATGTCCAAATATAAACTACACAGAAGCATTGTATGAAACTTCTTTCTGTTCTGTGCATTCAACTAACAGAGTTGAACCTTACTTTTGATTGAGCCGTTCTGAAACACTCTTTCTGTAGAAACTGCAATTGGACATTCTGAGCGCTAAGAGGCCTATATTGGGAAAAAGAATGTCTACAAATAAAAACTACACAGAAGAATTGTGTGAAACTTCTTTCTGTTCTGTTTGTTCAACTAAAAGAGTTGAACCTTAGTTTTGATTGAGCCGTTCTGAAACACTCTTTCTGTAGAAAATGCAAGTGGAGATTCGGAGCGCTAAGAGGGTAATAGTGGAAAAAGGAATGTCTCCAAATATAAACTACACAGAATCATTCTGTGAAACTTCTTTCTGATCTGTGCATTCAGCTAACAGAGTTAAACCATACTTTTGATTGAGCAGATCTGAACACTCTTTCTGTAGAAAATGCAACTGGACATTTGGAGCGCTAAAAGCGTAGTAGTGGAAAAAGGAATATATTCAAATATAAACTACACAGAAGCATTCTGTGAAACTTCTTTCTGATCTGAGCATTCAGCTAACAGAGTTAAACCATACTTTTGATTGAGCAGTTTTGAAACACTCTGTCTGTAGAAAATGCAACTGGACATTCGTAGCGCTAAGTAGGTAATAGTGGAAAAAAGAATATGTTCAAATATAAACTACACAGAAGCATTGTATGAAACTTCTTTCTGTTCTGTGCATTCAACTAACAGAGTTGAACCTTACTTTTGATTGAGCCGTTCTGAAACACTCTTTCTGTAGAAACTGCAATTGGACATTCTGAGCGCTAAGAGGCCTATATTGGGAAAAAGAATGTCTAAAAATAAAAACTACACAGAAGAATTGTGTGAAACTTCTTTCTGTTCTGTTTGTTCAACTAAAAGAGTTGAACCTTAGTTTTGATTGAGCCGTTCTGTAACAGTCTTTCTGTAGAAAATGCAAGTGGAGATTCGGAGCGCTAAGAGGGTAATAGTGGAAAAAGGAATGTCTCCAAATATAAACTACACAGAATCATTCTGTGAAACTTCTTTCTGATCTGTGCATTCAGCTAACAGAGTTAAACCATACTTTTGATTGAGCAGATCTGAACACTCTTTCTGTAGAAAATGCAACTGGACATTTGGAGCGCTAAGAGAGTAGTAGTTGAAAAAGGAATATATTCAAATATAAACTACACAGAATCATTCTGTGAAACTTCTTTCTGATCTGAGCATTCAGCTAACAGAGTTAAACCATACTTTTGATTGAGCAGTTTTGAAACACTCTGTCTGTAGAAAATGCAACTGGACATTCGTAGCGCTAAGTGGGTAATAGTGGAAAAAAGAATATGTTCAAATATAAACTACACAGAAGCATTGTATGAAACTTCTTTCTGTTCTGTGCATTCAACTAACAGAGTTGAACCTTACTTTTGATTGAGCCTTTCTGAAACACTCTTTCTGTAGAAACTGCAATTGGACATTCTGAGCGCTAAGAGGCCTCTATTGGGAAAAATAATATCTTCAAATAAAAACTACACAGAAGCATTGTGTGAAACTTATTTCTGATATGTTCATTAAGCTAACAGAGTTAAACCATACTTTTGATTGCGCAGTTCTGAACACTCTTTCTGTAGAAAATGCAAGTGGACTTTCGGAGCGCTAAGAGGGTAATAGTGGAAAAAGGAATATATTCAAATATAAACTACACAGTAGCATTCTGTGAAAATTCTTTCTGTTCTGTGCATTCAACTAACAGAGTTGAACCTTACTTTTGATTGAGCCGTTCTGAAACACTCTTTCTGTAGAAACTGCAATTGGACATGCTAAGCGCTAAGAGGCCTACATTGGGAAAAAGAATATCTTCAAATAAAAACTACACAGATGCATTCTGTGAAACTTATTTCTGATCTGTAAATTCAGTTAACAGATATAAAACATATTTTTGATTGAGTAGTTATGAAACACACTTTTTGTAGAAAATGCAAGTGGAGATTCGGAGCGCTAAGAGGGTAATAGTGGAAAAAGGAATGTCTTCAATTATAAACTACACAGAATCATTCGGTGAAACTTCTTTCTGATCTGTGCATTCAGCTAACAGAGTTAAACCATACTTTTGATTGAGCAGATCTGAACACTCTTTTTGTTGAAAATGCAACTGGACATTTGGAGCGCTAAGAGCGTAGTAGTGGAAAAAGTAATATATTCAAATATAAACTACACAGAAGCATTCTGTGAAACTTCTTTCTGATCTGAGCATTCAGCTAACAGAGTTAAACCATACTTTTGATTGAGCAGTTTTGAAACACTCTGTCTGTAGAAAATGCAACTGGACATTGGTAGCGCTAAGTGGGTAATAGTGGAAAAAAGTATATGTTCAAATATAAACTACACAGAAGCATTGTATGAAACTTCTTTCTGTTCTGTGCATTAAACTAACAGAGTTGAACCTTACTTTTGATTGAGCCGTTCTGAAACACTCTTTCTGTAGAAACTGCAATTGGACATTCTGAGCGCTAAGAGGCCTATATTGGGAAAAAGAATGTCTACAAATAAAAACTACACAGAAGAATTGTGTGAAACTTCTTTCTGTTCTGTTTGTTCAACTAAAAGAGTTGAACCTTAGTTTTGATTGAGCCGTTCTGAAACACTCTTTCTGTAGAAAATGCAAGTGGAGATTCGGAGCGCTAAGAGGGTAATAGTGGAAAAAGGAATGTCTCCAAATATAAACTACACTGAATCATTCTGTGAAACTTCTTTCTGATCTGTGCATTCAGCTAACAGAGTTAAACCATACTTTTGATTGAGCAGATCTGAACACTCTTTCTGTTGAAAATGCAACTGGACATTTGGAGCGCTAAAAGCGTAGTAGTGGAAAAAGGAATATATTCAAATATAAACTACACAGAAGCATTCTGTGAAACTTCTTTCTGATCTGAGCATTCAGCTAACAGAGTTAAACCATACTTTTGATTGAGCAGTTTTGAAACACTCTGTCTGTAGAAAATGCAACTGGACATTCGTAGCGCTAAGTAGGTAATAGTGGAAAAAAGAATATGTTCAAATATAAACTACACAGAAGCATTGTATGAAACTTCTTTCTGTTCTGTGCATTCAACTAACAGAGTTGAACCTTACTTTTGATTGAGCCGTTCTGAAACACTCTTTCTGTAGAAACTGCAATTGGACATTCTGAGCGCTAAGAGGCCTATATTGGGAAAAAGAATGTCTAAAAATAAAAACTACACAGAAGAATTGTGTGAAACTTCTTTCTGTTCTGTTTGTTCAACTAAAAGAGTTGAACCTTAGTTTTGATTGAGCCGTTCTGTAACAGTCTTTCTGTAGAAAATGCAAGTGGAGATTCGGAGCGCTAAGAGGGTAATAGTGGAAAAAGGAATGTCTCCAAATATAAACTACACAGAATCATTCTGTGAAACTTCTTTCTGATCTGTGCATTCAGCTAACAGAGTTAAACCATACTTTTGATTGAGCAGATCTGAACACTCTTTCTGTAGAAAATGCAACTGGACATTTGGAGCGCTAAGAGAGTAGTAGTTGAAAAAGGAATATATTCAAATATAAACTACACAGAAGCATTCTGTGAAACTTCTTTCTGATCTGAGCATTCAGCTAACAGAGTTAAACCATACTTTTGATTGAGCAGTTTTGAAACACTCTGTCTGTAGAAAATGCAACTGGACATTCGTAGCGCTAAGTGGGTAATAGTGGAAAAAAGAATATGTTCAAATATAAACTACACAGAAGCATTGTATGAAACTTCTTTCTGTTCTGTGCATTCAACTAACAGAGTTGAACCTTACTTTTGATTGAGCCTTTCTGAAACACTCTTTCTGTAGAAACTGCAATTGGACATTCTGAGCGCTAAGAGGCCTCTATTGGGAAAAATAATATCTTCAAATAAAAACTACACAGAAGCATTGTGTGAAACTTATTTCTGATATGTTCATTAAGCTAACAGAGTTAAACCATACTTTTGATTGCGCAGTTCTGAACACTCTTTCTGTAGAAAATGCAAGTGAACATTCGGAGCGCTAAGAGGGTAATAGTGGAAAAAGGAATATATTCAAATATAAACTACATAGTAGCATTCTTTGAAAATTCTTTCTGTTCTGTGCATTCAACTAACAGAGTTGAACCTTACTTTTGATTGAGCCGTTCTGAAACACTCTTTCTGTAGAAACTGCAATTGGACATGCTAAGCGCTAAGAGGCCTACATTGGGAAAAAGAATATCTTCAAATAAAAACTACACAGATGCATTCTGTGAAACTTATTTCTGATCTGTAAATTCAGTTAACAGATATAAAACATATTTTTGATTGAGCAGTTATGAAACACTCTTTTTGTAGAAAATGCAAGTGGAGATTCGGAGTGCTAAGAGGGTAACAGTGGAAAAAGGAATGTCTTCAAATATAAACTACACAGAATCATTCGGTGAAACTTCTTTCTGATCTGTGCATTCAGCTAACAGAGTTAAACCATACTTTTGATTGAGCAGATCTGAACACTCTTTCTGTAGAAAATGCAACTGGACATTTGGAGCGCTAAGAGCGTAGTAGTGGAAAAAGGAATATATTCAAATATAAACTACACAGAAGCATTCTGTGAAACTTCTTTCTGATCTGGGCATGCAGCTAACAGAGTTAAACCATACTTTTGATTGAGCAGTTTTGAAACACTCTGTCTGTAGAAAATGCAACTGGACATTCGTAGCGCTAAGTGGGTAATAGTGGAAAAAAGAATATGTCCAAATATAAACTACACAGAAGCATTGTATGAAACTTCTTTCTGTTCTGTGCATTAAACTAACAGAGTTGAACCTTACTTTTGATTGAGCCGTTCTGAAACACTCTTTCTGTAGAAACTGCAATTGGACATTCTGAGCGCTAAGAGGCCTATATTGGGAAAAAGAATGTCTACAAATAAAAATTACACAGAAGAATGGTGTGAAACTTCTTTCTGTTCTGTTTGTTCAACTAAAAGAGTTGAACCTTACTTTTGATTGAGCCGTTCTGAAACACTCTTTCTGTAGAAAATGCAAGTGGAGATTCGGAGCGCTAAGAGGGTAATAGTGGAAAAAGGAATGTCTCCAAATATAAACTACACAGAATCATTCTGTGAAACTTCTTTCTGATCTGTGCATTCACGTAACAGAGTTAAACCATACTTTTGATTGAGCAGATCTGAACACCCTTTCTGTAGAAAATGCAACTGGACATTTGGAGCGCTAAGAGAGTAGTAGTGGAAAAAGGAATATATTCAAATATAAACTACACAGAAGCATTCTGTGAAACTTCTTTCTGATCTGAGCATTCAGCTAACAGAGTTAAACCATACTTTTGATTGAGCAGTTTTGAAACCCTCTGTCTGTAGAAAATTCAACTGGACATTCGTAGCGCTAAGTGGGTAATAGTGGAAAAAAGAATATGTTCAAATATAAACTACACAGAAGCATTGTATGAAACTTCTTTCTGTTCTGTGCATTCAACTAACAGAGTTGAACCTTACTTTTGATTGAGCCGTTCTGAAACACTCTTTCTGTAGAAACTGCAATTGGACATTCTGAGCGCTAAGAGGCCTATATTGGGAAAAAGAATGTCTACAAATAAAAACTACACAGAAGAATTGTGTGAAACTTCTTTCTGTTCTGTTTGTTCAACTAAAAGAGTTGAACCTTAGTTTTGATTGAGCCGTTCTGAAACACTCTTTCTGTAGAAAATGCAAGTGGAGATGCGGAGCGCTAAGAGGGTAATAGTGGAAAAAGGAATGTCTCCAAATATAAACTACACAGAATCATTCTGTGAAACTTCTTTCTGATCTGTGCATTCAGCTAACAGAGTTAAACCATACTTTTGATTGAGCAGATCTGAACACTCTTTCTGTAGAAAATGCAACTGGACATTTGGAGCGCTAAGAGAGCAGTAGTGGAAAAAGGAATATATTCAAATATAAACTACACAGAAGCATTCTGTGAAACTTCTTTCTGATCTGAGCATTCAGCTAACAGAGTTAAACCATACTTTTGATTGAGCAGTTTGGAAACACTCTGTCTGTAGAAAATGCAACTGGACATTCGTAGCACTAAGTGGGTAATAGTGGAAAAAAGAATATGTTCAAATATAAACTACACAGAAGCATTGTATGAAACTTCTTTCTGTTCTGTGCATTCAACTAACAGAGTTGAACCTTACTTTTGATTGAGCCTTTCTGAAACACTCTTTCTGTAGAAACTGCAATTGGACATTCTGAGCGCTAAGAGGCATATATTGGGAAAAAGAATGTCTACAAATAAAAACTACACAGAAGAATTGTGTGAAACTTCTTTCTGTTCTGTTTGTTCAACTAAAAGAGTTGAACCTTAGTTTTGATTGAGCCGTTCTGAAACACTCTTTTTGTAGAAAATGCAAGTGGAGATTCGGAGCGCTAAGAGGGTAATAGTGGAAAAAGGAATGTCTCCAAATATAAACTACACAGAATCATTCTGTGAAACTTCTTTCTGATCTGTGCATTCAGCTAACAGAGTTAAACCATACTTTTGATTGAGCAGATCTGAACACTCTTTCTGAAGAAAATGCAACTGGACATTTGGAGCGCTAAGAGCGTAGTAGTGGAAAAAGGAATATATTCAAATATAAACTACACAGAAGCATTCTGTGAAACTTCTTTCTGATCTGGGCATTCAGCTAACAGAGTTAAGCCATACTTTTGATTGAGCAGTTTTGAAACACTCTGTCTGTAGAAAATGCAACTGGACATTCGTAGCGCTAAGTGGGTAATAGTGGAAAAAAGAATATGTCCAAATATAAACTACACAGAAGCATTGTATGAAACTTCTTTCTGTTCTGTGCATTCAACTAACAGAGTTGAACCTTACTTTTGATTGAGCCGTTCTGAAACACTCTTTCTGTAGAAACTGCAATTGGACATTCTGAGCGCTAAGAGGCCTATATTGGGAAAAAGAATGTCTACAAATAAAAACTACACAGAAGAATTGTGTGAAACTTCTTTCTGTTCTGTTTGTTCAACTAAAAGAGTTGAAACTTTGTTTTGATTGAGCCGTTCTGAAACACTCTTTCTGTAGAAAATGCAAGTGGAGATTCGGAGCGCTAAGCGGGTAATAGTGGAAAAAGGAATGTCTCCAAATATAAACTACACAGAATCATTCTGTGAAACTTCTTTCTGATCTGTGCATTCAGCTAACAGAGTTAAACCATACTTTTGATTGAGCAGATCTGAACACTCTTTCTGTAGAAAATGCAACTGGACATTTGGAGCGCTAAGGGAGCAGTAGTGGAAAAAGGAATATATTCAAATATAAACTACACAGAAGCATTCTGTGAAACTTCTTTCTGATCTGGGCATTCAGCTAACAGAGTTAAACCATACTTTTGATTGAGCAGTTTTGAAACACTCTGTCTGTAGAAAATGCAACTGGACATTCGTAGCGCTAAGTGGGTAATACTGGAAAAAAGAATATGTCCAAATATAAACTACACAGAAGCATTGTATGAAACTTCTTTCTGTTCTGTGCATTCAACTAACAGAGTTGAACCTTACTTTTGATTGAGCCGCTCTGAAACACTCTTTCTGTAGAAACTGCAATTGGACATTCTGAGCGCTAAGAGGCCTATATTGGGAAAAAGAATGTCTACAAATAAAAACTACACAGAAGAATTGTGTGAAACTTCTTTCTGTTCTGTTTGTTCAACTAAAAGAGTTGAACCTTAGTTTTGATTGAGCCGTTCTGAAACACTCTTTCTGTAGAAAATGCAAGTGGAGATTCGGAGCGCTAAGAGGGTAATAGTGGAAAAAGGAATGTCTCCAAATATAAACTACACAGAATCATTCTGTGAAACTTCTTTCTGATCTGTGCATTCAGCTAACAAAGTTAAACCATACTTTTGATTGAGCAGATCTGAACACTCTTTCTGTAGAAAATGCAACTGGACATTTGGAGCGCTAAAAGCGTAGTAGTGGAAAAAGGAATATATTCAAATATAAACTACACAGAAGCATTCTGTGAAACTTCTTTCTGATCTGAGCATTCAGCTAACAGAGTTAAACCATACTTTTGATTGAGCAGTTTTGAAACACTCTGTCTGTAGAAAATGCAACTGGACATTCGTAGCGCTAAGTAGGTAATAGTGGAAAAAAGAATATGTTCAAATATAAACTACACAGAAGCATTGTATGAAACTTCTTTCTGTTCTGTGCATTCAACTAACAGAGTTGAACCTTACTTTTGATTGAGCCGTTCTGAAACACTCTTTCTGTAGAAACTGCAATTGGACATTCTGAGCGCTAAGAGGCCTATATTGGGAAAAAGAATGTCTAAAAATAAAAACTACACAGAAGAATTGTGTGAAACTTCTTTCTGTTCTGTTTGTTCAACTAAAAGAGTTGAACCTTAGTTTTGATTGAGCCGTTCTGTAACAGTCTTTCTGTAGAAAATGCAAGTGGAGATTCGGAGCGCTAAGAGGGTAATAGTGGAAAAAGGAATGTCTCCAAATATAAACTACACAGAATCATTCTGTGAAACTTCTTTCTGATCTGTGCATTCAGCTAACAGAGTTAAACCATACTTTTGATTGAGCAGATCTGAACACTCTTTCTGTAGAAAATGCAACTGGACATTTGGAGCGCTAAGAGAGTAGTAGTTGAAAAAGGAATATATTCAAATATAAACTACACAGAATCATTCTGTGAAACTTCTTTCTGATCTGAGCATTCAGCTAACAGAGTTAAACCATACTTTTGATTGAGCAGTTTTGAAACACTCTGTCTGTAGAAAATGCAACTGGACATTCGTAGCGCTAAGTGGGTAATAGTGGAAAAAAGAATATGTTCAAATATAAACTACACAGAAGCATTGTATGAAACTTCTTTCTGTTCTGTGCATTCAACTAACAGAGTTGAACCTTACTTTTGATTGAGCCTTTCTGAAACACTCTTTCTGTAGAAACTGCAATTGGACATTCTGAGCGCTAAGAGGCCTCTATTGGGAAAAATAATATCTTCAAATAAAAACTACACAGAAGCATTGTGTGAAACTTATTTCTGATATGTTCATTAAGCTAACAGAGTTAAACCATACTTTTGATTGCGCAGTTCTGAACACTCTTTCTGTAGAAAATGCAAGTGGACTTTCGGAGCGCTAAGAGGGTAATAGTGGAAAAAGGAATATATTCAAATATAAACTACACAGTAGCATTCTGTGAAAATTCTTTCTGTTCTGTGCATTCAACTAACAGAGTTGAACCTTACTTTTGATTGAGCCGTTCTGAAACACTCTTTCTGTAGAAACTGCAATTGGACATGCTAAGCGCTAAGAGGCCTACATTGGGAAAAAGAATATCTTCAAATAAAAACTACACAGATGCATTCTGTGAAACTTATTTCTGATCTGTAAATTCAGTTAACAGATATAAAACATATTTTTGATTGAGTAGTTATGAAACACTCTTTTTGTAGAAAATGCAAGTGGAGATTCGGAGCGCTAAGAGGGTAATAGTGGAAAAAGGAATGTCTTCAAATATAAACTACACAGAATCATTCGGTGAAACTTCTTTCTGATCTGTGCATTCAGCTAACAGAGTTAAACCATACTTTTGATTGAGCAGATCTGAACACTCTTTTTGTTGAAAATGCAACTGGACATTTGGAGCGCTAAGAGCGTAGTAGTGGAAAAAGTAATATATTCAAATATAAACTACACAGAAGCATTCTGTGAAACTTCTTTCTGATCTGAGCATTCAGCTAACAGAGTTAAACCATACTTTTGATTGAGCAGTTTTGAAACACTCTGTCTGTAGAAAATGCAACTGGACATTGGTAGCGCTAAGTGGGTAATAGTGGAAAAAAGTATATGTTCAAATATAAACTACACAGAAGCATTGTATGAAACTTCTTTCTGTTCTGTGCATTAAACTAACAGAGTTGAACCTTACTTTTGATTGAGCCGTTCTGAAACACTCTTTCTGTAGAAACTGCAATTGGACATTCTGAGCGCTAAGAGGCCTATATTGGGAAAAAGAATGTCTACAAATAAAAACTACACAGAAGAATTGTGTGAAACTTCTTTCTGTTCTGTTTGTTCAACTAAAAGAGTTGAACCTTAGTTTTGATTGAGCCGTTCTGAAACACTCTTTCTGTAGAAAATGCAAGTGGAGATTCGGAGCGCTAAGAGGGTAATAGTGGAAAAAGGAATGTCTCCAAATATAAACTACACTGAATCATTCTGTGAAACTTCTTTCTGATCTGTGCATTCAGCTAACAGAGTTAAACCATACTTTTGATTGAGCAGATCTGAACACTCTTTCTGTTGAAAATGCAACTGGACATTTGGAGCGCTAAAAGCGTAGTAGTGGAAAAAGGAATATATTCAAATATAAACTACACAGAAGCATTCTGTGAAACTTCTTTCTGATCTGAGCATTCAGCTAACAGAGTTAAACCATACTTTTGATTGAGCAGTTTTGAAACACTCTGTCTGTAGAAAATGCAACTGGACATTCGTAGCGCTAAGTAGGTAATAGTGGAAAAAAGAATATGTTCAAATATAAACTACACAGAAGCATTGTATGAAACTTCTTTCTGTTCTGTGCATTCAACTAACAGAGTTGAACCTTACTTTTGATTGAGCCGTTCTGAAACACTCTTTCTGTAGAAACTGCAATTGGACATTCTGAGCGCTAAGAGGCCTATATTGGGAAAAAGAATGTCTAAAAATAAAAACTACACAGAAGAATTGTGTGAAACTTCTTTCTGTTCTGTTTGTTCAACTAAAAGAGTTGAACCTTAGTTTTGATTGAGCCGTTCTGTAACAGTCTTTCTGTAGAAAATGCAAGTGGAGATTCGGAGCGCTAAGAGGGTAATAGTGGAAAAAGGAATGTCTCCAAATATAAACTACACAGAATCATTCTGTGAAACTTCTTTCTGATCTGTGCATTCAGCTAACAGAGTTAAACCATACTTTTGATTGAGCAGATCTGAACACTCTTTCTGTAGAAAATGCAACTGGACATTTGGAGCGCTAAGAGAGTAGTAGTTGAAAAAGGAATATATTCAAATATAAACTACACAGAATCATTCTGTGAAACTTCTTTCTGATCTGAGCATTCAGTTAACAGAGTTAAACCATACTTTTGATTGAGCAGTTTTGAAACACTCTGTCTGTAGAAAATGCAACTGGACATTCGTAGCGCTAAGTGGGTAATAGTGGAAAAAAGAATATGTTCAAATATAAACTACACAGAAGCATTGTATGAAACTTCTTTCTGTTCTGTGCATTCAACTAACAGAGTTGAACCTTACTTTTGATTGAGCCTTTCTGAAACACTCTTTCTGTAGAAACTGCAATTGGACATTCTGAGCGCTAAGAGGCCTCTATTGGGAAAAATAATATCTTCAAATAAAAACTACACAGAAGCATTGTGTGAAACTTATTTCTGATATGTTCATTAAGCTAACAGAGTTAAACCATACTTTTGATTGCGCAGTTCTGAACACTCTTTCTGTAGAAAATGCAAGTGAACATTCGGAGCGCTAAGAGGGTAATAGTGGAAAAAGGAATATATTCAAATATAAACTACATAGTAGCATTCTTTGAAAATTCTTTCTGTTCTGTGCATTCAACTAACAGAGTTGAACCTTACTTTTGATTGAGCCGTTCTGAAACACTCTTTCTGTAGAAACTGCAATTGGACATGCTAAGCGCTAAGAGGCCTACATTGGGAAAAAGAATATCTTCAAATAAAAACTACACAGATGCATTCTGTGAAACTTATTTCTGATCTGTAAATTCAGTTAACAGATATAAAACATATTTTTGATTGAGCAGTTATGAAACACTCTTTTTGTAGAAAATGCAAGTGGAGATTCGGAGTGCTAAGAGGGTAACAGTGGAAAAAGGAATGTCTTCAAATATAAACTACACAGAATCATTCGGTGAAACTTCTTTCTGATCTGTGCATTCAGCTAACAGAGTTAAACCATACTTTTGATTGAGCAGATCTGAACACTCTTTCTGTAGAAAATGCAACTGGACATTTGGAGCGCTAAGAGCGTAGTAGTGGAAAAAGGAATATATTCAAATATAAACTACACAGAAGCATTCTGTGAAACTTCTTTCTGATCTGGGCATGCAGCTAACAGAGTTAAACCATACTTTTGATTGAGCAGTTTTGAAACACTCTGTCTGTAGAAAATGCAACTGGACATTCGTAGCGCTAAGTGGGTAATAGTGGAAAAAAGAATATGTCCAAATATAAACTACACAGAAGCATTGTATGAAACTTCTTTCTGTTCTGTGCATTAAACTAACAGAGTTGAACCTTACTTTTGATTGAGCCGTTCTGAAACACTCTTTCTGTAGAAACTGCAATTGGACATTCTGAGCGCTAAGAGGCCTATATTGGGAAAAAGAATGTCTACAAATAAAAATTACACAGAAGAATGGTGTGAAACTTCTTTCTGTTCTGTTTGTTCAACTAAAAGAGTTGAACCTTACTTTTGATTGAGCCGTTCTGAAACACTCTTTCTGTAGAAAATGCAAGTGGAGATTCGGAGCGCTAAGAGGGTAATAGTGGAAAAAGGAATGTCTCCAAATATAAACTACACAGAATCATTCTGTGAAACTTCTTTCTGATCTGTGCATTCACCTAACAGAGTTAAACCATACTTTTGATTGAGCAGATCTGAACACCCTTTCTGTAGAAAATGCAACTGGACATTTGGAGCGCTAAGAGAGTAGTAGTGGAAAAAGGAATATATTCAAATATAAACTACACAGAAGCATTCTGTGAAACTTCTTTCTGATCTGAGCATTCAGCTAACAGAGTTAAACCATACTTTTGATTGAGCAGTTTTGAAACCCTCTGTCTGTAGAAAATTCAACTGGACATTCGTAGCGCTAAGTGGGTAATAGTGGAAAAAAGAATATGTTCAAATATAAACTACACAGAAGCATTGTATGAAACTTCTTTCTGTTCTGTGCATTCAACTAACAGAGTTGAACCTTACTTTTGATTGAGCCGTTCTGAAACACTCTTTCTGTAGAAACTGCAATTGGACATTCTGAGCGCTAAGAGGCCTATATTGGGAAAAAGAATGTCTACAAATAAAAACTACACAGAAGAATTGTGTGAAACTTCTTTCTGTTCTGTTTGTTCAACTAAAAGAGTTGAACCTTAGTTTTGATTGAGCCGTTCTGAAACACTCTTTCTGTAGAAAATGCAAGTGGAGATGCGGAGCGCTAAGAGGGTAATAGTGGAAAAAGGAATGTCTCCAAATATAAACTACACAGAATCATTCTGTGAAACTTCTTTCTGATCTGTGCATTCAGCTAACAGAGTTAAACCATACTTTTGATTGAGCAGATCTGAACACTCTTTCTGTAGAAAATGCAACTGGACATTTGGAGCGCTAAGAGAGCAGTAGTGGAAAAAGGAATATATTCAAATATAAACTACACAGAAGCATTCTGTGAAACTTCTTTCTGATCTGAGCATTCAGCTAACAGAGTTAAACCATACTTTTGATTGAGCAGTTTGGAAACACTCTGTCTGTAGAAAATGCAACTGGACATTCGTAGCACTAAGTGGGTAATAGTGGAAAAAAGAATATGTTCAAATATAAACTACACAGAAGCATTGTATGAAACTTCTTTCTGTTCTGTGCATTCAACTAACAGAGTTGAACCTTACTTTTGATTGAGCCTTTCTGAAACACTCTTTCTGTAGAAACTGCAATTGGACATTCTGAGCGCTAAGAGGCATATATTGGGAAAAAGAATGTCTACAAATAAAAACTACACAGAAGAATTGTGTGAAACTTCTTTCTGTTCTGTTTGTTCAACTAAAAGAGTTGAACCTTAGTTTTGATTGAGCCGTTCTGAAACACTCTTTTTGTAGAAAATGCAAGTGGAGATTCGGAGCGCTAAGAGGGTAATAGTGGAAAAAGGAATGTCTTCAAATATAAACTACACAGAATCATTCGGTGAAACTTCTTTCTGATCTGTGCATTCAGCTAACAGAGTTAAACCATACTTTTGATTGAGCAGATCTGAACACTCTTTCTGTTGAAAATGCAACTGGACATTTGGAGCGCTAAGAGCGTAGTAGTGGAAAAAGGAATATATTCAAATATAAACTACACAGAAGCATTCTGTGAAACTTCTTTCTGATCTGAGCATTCAGCTAACAGAGTTAAACCATACTTTTGATTGAGCAGTTTTGAAACACTCTGTCTGTAGAAAATGCAACTGGACATTCGTAGCGCTAAGTAGGTAATAGTGGAAAAAAGAATATGTTCAAATATAAACTACACAGAAGCATTGTATGAAACTTCTTTCTGTTCTGTGCATTCAACTAACAGAGTTGAACCTTACTTTTGATTGAGCCGTTCTGAAACACTCTTTCTGTAGAAACTGCAATTGGACATTCTGAGCGCTAAGAGGCCTATATTGGGAAAAAGAATGTCTAAAAATAAAAACTACACAGAAGAATTGTGTGAAACTTCTTTCTGTTCTGTTTGTTCAACTAAAAGAGTTGAACCTTAGTTTTGATTGAGCCGTTCTGTAACAGTCTTTCTGTAGAAAATGCAAGTGGAGATTCGGAGCGCTAAGAGGGTAATAGTGGAAAAAGGAATGTCTCCAAATATAAACTACACAGAATCATTCTGTGAAACTTCTTTCTGATCTGTGCATTCAGCTAACAGAGTTAAACCATACTTTTGATTGAGCAGATCTGAACACTCTTTCTGTAGAAAATGCAACTGGACATTTGGAGCGCTAAGAGAGTAGTAGTTGAAAAAGGAATATATTCAAATATAAACTACACAGAATCATTCTGTGAAACTTCTTTCTGATCTGAGCATTCAGCTAACAGAGTTAAACCATACTTTTGATTGAGCAGTTTTGAAACACTCTGTCTGTAGAAAATGCAACTGGACATTCGTAGCGCTAAGTGGGTAATAGTGGAAAAAAGAATATGTTCAAATATAAACTACACAGAAGCATTGTATGAAACTTCTTTCTGTTCTGTGCATTCAACTAACAGAGTTGAACCTTACTTTTGATTGAGCCTTTCTGAAACACTCTTTCTGTAGAAACTGCAATTGGACATTCTGAGCGCTAAGAGGCCTCTATTGGGAAAAATAATATCTTCAAATAAAAACTACACAGAAGCATTGTGTGAAACTTATTTCTGATATGTTCATTAAGCTAACAGAGTTAAACCATACTTTTGATTGCGCAGTTCTGAACACTCTTTCTGTAGAAAATGCAAGTGGACTTTCGGAGCGCTAAGAGGGTAATAGTGGAAAAAGGAATATATTCAAATATAAACTACACAGTAGCATTCTGTGAAAATTCTTTCTGTTCTGTGCATTCAACTAACAGAGTTGAACCTTACTTTTGATTGAGCCGTTCTGAAACACTCTTTCTGTAGAAACTGCAATTGGACATGCTAAGCGCTAAGAGGCCTACATTGGGAAAAAGAATATCTTCAAATAAAAACTACACAGATGCATTCTGTGAAACTTATTTCTGATCTGTAAATTCAGTTAACAGATATAAAACATATTTTTGATTGAGTAGTTATGAAACACTCTTTTTGTAGAAAATGCAAGTGGAGATTCGGAGCGCTAAGAGGGTAATAGTGGAAAAAGGAATGTCTTCAAATATAAACTACACAGAATCATTCGGTGAAACTTCTTTCTGATCTGTGCATTCAGCTAACAGAGTTAAACCATACTTTTGATTGAGCAGATCTGAACACTCTTTCTGTTGAAAATGCAACTGGACATTTGGAGCGCTAAGAGCGTAGTAGTGGAAAAAGTAATATATTCAAATATAAACTACACAGAAGCATTCTGTGAAACTTCTTTCTGATCTGAGCATTCAGCTAACAGAGTTAAACCATACTTATGATTGAGCAGTTTTGAAACACTCTGTCTGTAGAAAATGCAACTGGACATTGGTAGCGCTAAGTGGGTAATAGTGGAAAAAAGTATATGTTCAAATATAAACTACACAGAAGCATTGTATGAAACTTCTTTCTGTTCTGTGCATTAAACTAACAGAGTTGAACCTTACTTTTGATTGAGCCGTTCTGAAACACTCTTTCTGTAGAAACTGCAATTGGACATTCTGAGCGCTAAGAGGCCTATATTGGGAAAAAGAATGTCTACAAATAAAAACTACACAGAAGAATTGTGTGAAACTTCTTTCTGTTCTGTTTGTTCAACTAAAAGAGTTGAACCTTAGTTTTGATTGAGCCGTTCTGAAACACTCTTTCTGTAGAAAATGCAAGTGGAGATTCGGAGCGCTAAGAGGGTAATAGTGGAAAAAGGAATGTCTCCAAATATAAACTACACTGAATCATTCTGTGAAACTTCTTTCTGATCTGTGCATTCAGCTAACAGAGTTAAACCATACTTTTGATTGAGCAGATCTGAACACTCTTTCTGTTGAAAATGCAACTGGACATTTGGAGCGCTAAAAGCGTAGTAGTGGAAAAAGGAATATATTCAAATATAAACTACACAGAAGCATTCTGTGAAACTTCTTTCTGATCTGAGCATTCAGCTAACAGAGTTAAACCATACTTTTGATTGAGCAGTTTTGAAACACTCTGTCTGTAGAAAATGCAACTGGACATTCGTAGCGCTAAGTAGGTAATAGTGGAAAAAAGAATATGTTCAAATATAAACTACACAGAAGCATTGTATGAAACTTCTTTCTGTTCTGTGCATTCAACTAACAGAGTTGAACCTTACTTTTGATTGAGCCGTTCTGAAACACTCTTTCTGTAGAAACTGCAATTGGACATTCTGAGCGCTAAGAGGCCTATATTGGGAAAAAGAATGTCTAAAAATAAAAACTACACAGAAGAATTGTGTGAAACTTCTTTCTGTTCTGTTTGTTCAACTAAAAGAGTTGAACCTTAGTTTTGATTGAGCCGTTCTGTAACAGTCTTTCTGTAGAAAATGCAAGTGGAGATTCGGAGCGCTAAGAGGGTAATAGTGGAAAAAGGAATGTCTCCAAATATAAACTACACAGAATCATTCTGTGAAACTTCTTTCTGATCTGTGCATTCAGCTAACAGAGTTAAACCATACTTTTGATTGAGCAGATCTGAACACTCTTTCTGTAGAAAATGCAACTGGACATTTGGAGCGCTAAGAGAGTAGTAGTTGAAAAAGGAATATATTCAAATATAAACTACACAGAATCATTCTGTGAAACTTCTTTCTGATCTGAGCATTCAGCTAACAGAGTTAAACCATACTTTTGATTGAGCAGTTTTGAAACACTCTGTCTGTAGAAAATGCTACTGGACATTCGTAGCGCTAAGTGGGTAATAGTGGAAAAAAGAATATGTTCAAATATAAACTACACAGAAGCATTGTATGAAACTTCTTTCTGTTCTGTGCATTCAACTAACAGAGTTGAACCTTACTTTTGATTGAGCCTTTCTGAAACACTCTTTCTGTAGAAACTGCAATTGGACATTCTGAGCGCTAAGAGGCCTCTATTGGGAAAAATAATATCTTCAAATAAAAACTACACAGAAGCATTGTGTGAAACTTATTTCTGATATGTTCATTAAGCTAACAGAGTTAAACCATACTTTTGATTGCGCAGTTCTGAACACTCTTTCTGTAGAAAATGCAAGTGAACATTCGGAGCGCTAAGAGGGTAATAGTGGAAAAAGGAATATATTCAAATATAAACTACATAGTAGCATTCTTTGAAAATTCTTTCTGTTCTGTGCATTCAACTAACAGAGTTGAACCTTACTTTTGATTGAGCCGTTCTGAAACACTCTTTCTGTAGAAACTGCAATTGGACATGCTAAGCGCTAAGAGGCCTACATTGGGAAAAAGAATATCTTCAAATAAAAACTACACAGATGCATTCTGTGAAACTTATTTCTGATCTGTAAATTCAGTTAACAGATATAAAACATATTTTTGATTGAGCAGTTATGAAACACTCTTTTTGTAGAAAATGCAAGTGGAGATTCGGAGTGCTAAGAGGGTAACAGTGGAAAAAGGAATGTCTTCAAATATAAACTACACAGAATCATTCGGTGAAACTTCTTTCTGATCTGTGCATTCAGCTAACAGAGTTAAACCATACTTTTGATTGAGCAGATCTGAACACTCTTTCTGTAGAAAATGCAACTGGACATTTGGAGCGCTAAGAGCGTAGTAGTGGAAAAAGGAATATATTCAAATATAAACTACACAGAAGCATTCTGTGAAACTTCTTTCTGATCTGGGCATGCAGCTAACAGAGTTAAACCATACTTTTGATTGAGCAGTTTTGAAACACTCTGTCTGTAGAAAATGCAACTGGACATTCGTAGCGCTAAGTGGGTAATAGTGGAAAAAAGAATATGTCCAAATATAAACTACACAGAAGCATTGTATGAAACTTCTTTCTGTTCTGTGCATTAAACTAACAGAGTTGAACCTTACTTTTGATTGAGCCGTTCTGAAACACTCTTTCTGTAGAAACTGCAATTGGACATTCTGAGCGCTAAGAGGCCTATATTGGGAAAAAGAATGTCTACAAATAAAAATTACACAGAAGAATTGTGTGAAACTTCTTTCTGTTCTGTTTGTTCAACTAAAAGAGTTGAACCTTACTTTTGATTGAGCCGTTCTGAAACACTCTTTCTGTAGAAAATGCAAGTGGAGATTCTGAGCGCTAAGAGGGTAATAGTGGAAAAAGGAATGTCTCCAAATATAAACTACACAGAATCATTCTGTGAAACTTCTTTCTGATCTGTGCATTCACCTAACAGAGTTAAACCATACTTTTGATTGAGCAGATCTGAACACCCTTTCTGTAGAAAATGCAACTGGACATTTGGAGCGCTAAGAGAGTAGTAGTGGAAAAAGGAATATATTCAAATATAAACTACACAGAAGCATTCTGTGAAACTTCTTTCTGATCTGAGCATTCAGCTAACAGAGTTAAACCATACTTTTGATTGAGCAGTTTTGAAACACTCTGTCTGTAGAAAATTCAACTGGACATTCGTAGCGCTAAGTGGGTAATAGTGGAAAAAAGAATATGTTCAAATATAAACTACACAGAAGCATTGTATGAAACTTCTTTCTGTTCTGTGCATTCAACTAACAGAGTTGAACCTTACTTTTGATTGAGCCGTTCTGAAACACTCTTTCTGTAGAAACTGCAATTGGACATTCTGAGCGCTAAGAGGCCTATATTGGGAAAAAGAATGTCTACAAATAAAAACTACACAGAAGAATTGTGTGAAACTTCTTTCTGTTCTGTTTGTTCAACTAAAAGAGTTGAACCTTAGTTTTGATTGAGCCGTTCTGAAACACTCTTTCTGTAGAAAATGCAAGTGGAGATGCGGAGCGCTAAGAGGGTAATAGTGGAAAAAGGAATGTCTCCAAATATAAACTACACAGAATCATTCTGTGAAACTTCTTTCTGATCTGTGCATTCAGCTAACAGTGTTAAACCATACTTTTGATTGAGCAGATCTGAACACTCTTTCTGTAGAAAATGCAACTGGACATTTGGAGCGCTAAGAGAGCAGTAGTGGAAAAAGGAATATATTCAAATATAAACTACACAGAAGCATTCTGTGAAACTTCTTTCTGATCTGAGCATTCAGCTAACAGAGTTAAACCATACTTTTGATTGAGCAGTTTGGAAACACTCTGTCTGTAGAAAATGCAACTGGACATTCGTAGCACTAAGTGGGTAATAGTGGAAAAAAGAATATGTTCAAATATAAACTACACAGAAGCATTGTATGAAACTTCTTTCTGTTCTGTGCATTCAACTAACAGAGTTGAACCTTACTTTTGATTGAGCCTTTCTGAAACACTCTTTCTGTAGAAACTGCAATTGGACATTCTGAGCGCTAAGAGGCATATATTGGGAAAAAGAATGTCTACAAATAAAAACTACACAGAAGAATTGTGTGAAACTTCTTTCTGTTCTGTTTGTTCAACTAAAAGAGTTGAACCTTAGTTTTGATTGAGCCGTTCTGAAACACTCTTTTTGTAGAAAATGCAAGTGGAGATTCGGAGCGCTAAGAGGGTAATAGTGGAAAAAGGAATGTCTTCAAATATAAACTACACAGAATCATTCGGTGAAACTTCTTTCTGATCTGTGCATTCAGCTAACAGAGTTAAACCATACTTTTGATTGAGCAGATCTGAACACTCTTTCTGTTGAAAATGCAACTGGACATTTGGAGCGCTAAGAGCGTAGTAGTGGAAAAAGGAATATATTCAAATATAAACTACACAGAAGCATTCTATGAAACTTCTTTCTGATCTGAGCATTCAGCTAACAGAGTTAAACCATACTTTTGATTGAGCAGTTTTGAAACACTCTGTCTGTAGAAAATGCAACTGGACATTCGTAGCGCTAAGTGGGTAATAGTGGAAAAAAGTATATGTTCAATATAAACTACACAGAAGCATTGTATGAAACTTCTTTCTGTTCTGTGCATTCAACTAACAGAGTTGAACCTTACTTTTGATTGAGCCGTTCTGAAACACTCTTTCTGTAGAAACTGCAATTGGACATTCTGAGCGCTAAGAGGCCTATATTGGGAAAAAGAATGTCTACAAATAAAAACTACACAGAAGAATTGTGTGAAACTTCTTTCTGCTCTGTTTGTTCAACTAAAAAAGTTGAACCTTAGTTTTGATTGAGCCGTTCTGAAACACTCTTTCTGTAGAAAATGCAAGTGGAGATTCGGAGCGCTAAGAGGGTAATAGTGGAAAAAGGAATGTCTCCAAATATAAACTACACAGAATCATTCTGTGAAACTTCTTTCTGATCTGTGCATTCAGCTAACAGAGTTAAACCATACTTTTGATTGAGCAGATCTGAACACTCTTTCTGTAGAAAATGCAACTGGACATTTGGAGCGCTAAGAGAGTAGTAGTGGAAAAAGGAATATATTCAAATATAAACTACACAGAAGCATTCTGTGAAACTTCTTTCTGATCTGAGCATTCAGCTAACAGAGTTAAACCATACTTTTGATTGAGCAGTTTTGAAACACTCTGTCTGTAGAAAATGCAACTGGACATTCGTAGCGCTAAGTGGGTAATAGTGGAAAAAGGAATATGTTCAAATATAAACTACACAGAAGCATTGTATGAAACTTCTTTCTGTTCTGTGCATTCAACTAACAGAGTTGAACCTTACTTTTGATTGAGCCGTTCTGAAACACTCTTTCTGTAGAAACTGCAATTGGACATTCTGAGCGCTAAGAGGCCTATATTGGGAAAAAGAATGTCTAAAAATAAAAACTACACAGAAGAATTGTGTGAAACTTCTTTCTGTTCTGTTTGTTCAACTAAAAGAGTTGAACCTTAGTTTTGATTGAGCCGTTCTGTAACAGTCTTTCTGTAGAAAATGCAAGTGGAGATTCGGAGCGCTAAGAGGGTAATAGTGGAAAAAGGAATGTCTCCAAATATAAACTACACAGAATCATTCTGTGAAACTTCTTTCTGATCTGTGCATTCAGCTAACAGAGTTAAACCATACTTTTGATTGAGCAGATCTGAACACTCTTTCTGTAGAAAATGCAACTGGACATTTGGAGCGCTAAGAGAGTAGTAGTTGAAAAAGGAACATATTCAAATATAAACTACACAGAATCATTCTGTGAAACTTCTTTCTGATCTGAGCATTCAGCTAACAGAGTTAAAACATACTTTTGATTGAGCAGTTTTGAAACACTCTGTCTGTAGAAAATGCAACTGGACATTCGTAGCGCTAAGTGGGTAATAGTGGAAAAAAGAATATGTTCAAATATAAACTACACAGAAGCATTGTATGAAACTTCTTTCTGTTCTGTGCATTCAACTAACAGAGTTGAACCTTACTTTTGATTGAGCCTTTCTGAAACACTCTTTCTGTAGAAACTGCAATTGGACATTCTGAGCGCTAAGAGGCCTCTATTGGGAAAAATAATATCTTCAAATAAAAACTACACAGAAGCATTGTGTGAAACTTATTTCTGATATGTTCATTAAGCTAACAGAGTTAAACCATACTTTTGATTGCGCAGTTCTGAACACTCTTTCTGTAGAAAATGCAAGTGAACATTCGGAGCGCTAAGAGGGTAATAGTGGAAAAAGGAATATATTCAAATATAAACTACATAGTAGCATTCTTTGAAAATTCTTTCTGTTCTGTGCATTCAACTAACAGAGTTGAACCTTACTTTTGATTGAGCCGTTCTGAAACACTCTTTCTGTAGAAACTGCAATTGGACATGCTAAGCGCTAAGAGGCCTACATTGGGAAAAAGAATATCTTCAAATAAAAACTACACAGATGCATTCTGTGAAACTTATTTCTGATCTGTAAATTCAGTTAACAGATATAAAACATATTTTTGATTGAGCAGTTATGAAACACTCTTTTTGTAGAAAATGCAAGTGGAGATTCGGAGTGCTAAGAGGGTAACAGTGGAAAAAGGAATGTCTTCAAATATAAACTACACAGAATCATTCGGTGAAACTTCTTTCTGATCTGTGCATTCAGCTAACAGAGTTAAACCATACTTTTGATTGAGCAGATCTGAACACTCTTTCTGTAGAAAATGCAACTGGACATTTGGAGCGCTAAGAGCGTAGTAGTGGAAAAAGGAATATATTCAAATATAAACTACACAGAAGCATTCTGTGAAACTTCTTTCTGATCTGGGCATTCAGCTAACAGAGTTAAACCATACTTTTGATTGAGCAGTTTTGAAACACTCTGTCTGTAGAAAATGCAACTGGACATTCGTAGCGCTAACTGGGTAATAGTGGAAAAAAGAATATGTCCAAATATAAACTACACAGAAGCATTGTATGAAACTTCTTTCTGTTCTGTGCATTAAACTAACAGAGTTGAACCTTACTTTTGATTGAGCCGTTCTGAAACACTCTTTCTGTAGAAACTGCAATTGGACATTCTGAGCGCTAAGAGGCCTATATTGGGAAAAAGAATGTCTACAAATAAAAATTACACAGAAGAATTGTGTGAAACTTCTTTCTGTTCTGTTTGTTCAACTAAAAGAGTTGAACCTTACTTTTGATTGAGCCGTTCTGAAACACTCTTTCTGTAGAAAATGCAAGTGGAGATTCGGAGCGCTAAGAGGGTAATAGTGGAAAAAGGAATGTCTCGAAATATAAACTACACAGAATCATTCTGTGAAACTTCTTTCTGATCTGTGCATTCACCTAACAGAGTTAAACCATACTTTTGATTGAGCAGATCTGAACACCCTTTCTGTAGAAAATGCAACTGGACATTTGGAGCGCTAAGAGAGTAGTAGTGGAAAAAGGAATATATTCAAATATAAACTACACAGAAGCATTCTGTGAAACTTCTTTCTGATCTGAGCATTCAGCTAACAGAGTTAAACCATACTTTTGATTGAGCAGTTTTGAAACACTCTGTCTGTAGAAAATTCAACTGGACATTCGTAGCGCTAAGTGGGTAATAGTGGAAAAAAGAATATGTTCAAATATAAACTACACAGAAGCATTGTATGAAACTTCTTTCTGTTCTGTGCATTCAACTAACAGAGTTGAACCTTACTTTTGATTGAGCCGTTCTGAAACACTCTTTCTGTAGAAACTGCAATTGGACATTCTGAGCGCTAAGAGGCCTATATTGGGAAAAAGAATGTCTACAAATAAAAACTACACAGAAGAATTGTGTGAAACTTCTTTCTGTTCTGTTTGTTCAACTAAAAGAGTTGAACCTTAGTTTTGATTGAGCCGTTCTGAAACACTCTTTCTGTAGAAAGTGCAAGTGGAGATTCGGAGCGCTAAGAGGGTAATAGTGGAAAAAGGAATGTCTCCAAATATAAACTACACAGAATCATTCTGTGAAACTTCTTTCTGATCTGTGCATTCAGCTAACAGAGTTAAACCATACTTTTGATTGAGCAGATCTGAACACTCTTTCTGTAGAAAATGCAACTGCACATTTGGAGCGCTAAGAGAGTAGTAGTGGTAAAAGGAATATATTCAAATATAAACTACACAGAAGCATTCTGTGAAACTTCTTTCTGATCTGAGCATTCAGCTAACAGAGTTAAACCATACTTTTGATTGAGCAGTTTGGAAACACTCTGTCTGTAGAAAATGCAACTGGACATTCGTAGCACTAAGTGGGTAATAGTGGAAAAAAGAATATGTTCAAATATAAACTACACAGAAGCATTGTATGAAACTTCTTTCTGTTCTGTGCATTCAACTAACAGAGTTGAACCTTACTTTTGATTGAGCCTTTCTGAAACACTCTTTCTGTAGAAACTGCAATTGGACATTCTGAGCGCTAAGAGGCCTATATTGGGAAAAAGAATGTCTACAAATAAAAACTACACAGAAGAATTGTGTGAAACTTCTTTCTGTTCTGTTTGTTCAACTAAAAGGGTTGAACCTTAGTTTTGATTGAGCCGTTCTGAAACACTCTTTTTGTAGAAAATGCAAGTGGAGATTCGGAGCGCTAAGAGGGTAATAGTGGAAAAAGGAATGTCTTCAAATATAAACTACACAGAATCATTCGGTGAAACTTCTTTCTGATCTGTGCATTCAGCTAACAGAGTTAAACCATACTTTTGATTGAGCAGATCTGAACACTCTTTCTGTTGAAAATGCAACTGGACATTTGGAGCGCTAAGAGCGTAGTAGTGGAAAAAGGAATATATTCAAATATAAACTACACAGAAGCATTCTGTGAAACTTCTTTCTGATCTGAGCATTCAGCTAACAGAGTTAAACCATACTTTTGATTGAGCAGTTTTGAAACACTCTGTCTGTAGAAAATGCAACTGGACATTCGTAGCGCTAAGTGGGTAATAGTGGAAAAAAGTATATGTTCAAATATAAACTACACAGAAGCATTGTATGAAACTTCTTTCTGTTCTGTGCATTCAACTAACAGAGTTGAACCTTACTTTTGATTGAGCCGTTCTGAAACACTCTTTCTGTAGAAACTGCAATTGGACATTCTGAGCGCTAAGAGGCCTATATTGGGAAAAAGAATGTCTACAAATAAAAACTACACAGAAGAATTGTGTGAAACTTCTTTCTGTTCTGTTTGTTCAACTAAAAAAGTTGAAACTTAGTTTTGATTGAGCCGTTCTGAAACACTCTTTCTGTAGAAAATGCAAGTGGAGATTCGGAGCGCTAAGAGGGTAATAGTGGAAAAAGGAATGTCTCCAAATATAAACTACACAGAATCATTCTGTGAAACTTCTTTCTGATCTGTGCATTCAGCTAACAGAGTTAAACCATACTTTTGATTGAGCAGATCTGAACACTCTTTCTGTAGAAAATGCAACTGGACATTTGGAGCGCTAAGAGAGTAGTAGTGGAAAAAGGAATATATTCAAATAT
Organism: Symphalangus syndactylus; assembly: GCF_028878055.3. Lineage (NCBI taxonomy): Eukaryota > Metazoa > Chordata > Mammalia > Primates > Hylobatidae > Symphalangus > Symphalangus syndactylus. The sequence goes on from NC_072446.2 coordinate 73,452,282, forward strand.
AAACTACACAGAAGCATTCTGTGAAGCTTCTTTCTGATCTGAGCATTCAGCTAACAGAGTTAAACCATACTTTTGATTGAGCAGTTTTGAAACACTCTGTCTGTAGAAAATGCAACTGGACATTCGTAGCGCTAAGTGGGTAATAGTGGAAAAAAGAATATGTTCAAATATAAACTACACAGAAGCATTGTATGAAACTTCTTTCTGTTCTGTGCATTCAACTAACAGAGTTGAACCTTACTTTTGATTGAACCGTTCTGAAACACTCTTTCTGTAGAAACTGCAATTGGACATTCTGAGCGCTAAGAGGCCTATATTGGGAAAAAGAATGTCTACAAATAAAAACTACACAGAAGAATTGTGTGAAACTTCTTTCTGTTCTGTTTGTTCAACTAAAAGAGTTGAACCTTAATTTTGATTGAGCCGTTCTGAAACACTCTTTCTGTAGAAAATGCAAGTGGAGATTCGGAGCGATAAGAGGGTAATAGTGGAAAAAGGAATGTCTCCAAATATAAACTACACAGAATCATTCTGTGAAACTTCTTTCTGATCTGTGCATTCAGCTAACAGAGTTAAACCATACTTTTGATTGAGCAGATCTGAACACTCTTTCTGTTGAAAATGCAACTGGACATTTGGAGCGCTAAAAGCGTAGTAGTGGAAAAAGGAATATATTCAAATATAAACTACACAGAAGCATTCTGTGAAACTTCTTTCTGATCTGAGCATTCAGCTAACAGAGTTAAACCATACTTTTGATTGAGCAGTTTTGAAACACTCTGTCTGTAGGAAATGCAACTGGACATTCGTAGCGCTAAGTAGGTAATAGTGGAAAAAAGAATATGTTCAAATATAAACTACACAGAAGCATTGTATGAAACTTCTTTCTGTTCTGTGCATTCAACTAACAGAGTTGAACCTTACTTTTGATTGAGCCGTTCTGAAACACTCTTTCTGTAGAAACTGCAATTGGACATTCTGAGCGCTAAGAGGCCTATATTGGGAAAAAGAATGTCTAAAAATAAAAACTACACAGAAGAATTGTGTGAAACTTCTTTCTGTTCTGTTTGTTCAACTAAAAGAGTTGAACCTTAGTTTTGATTGAGCCGTTCTGTAACAGTCTTTCTGTAGAAAATGCAAGTGGAGATTCGGAGCGCTAAGAGGGTAATAGTGGAAAAAGGAATGTCTCCAAATATAAACTACACAGAATCATTCTGTGAAACTTCTTTCTGATCTGTGCATTCAGCTAACAGAGTTAAACCATACTTTTGATTGAGCAGATCTGAACACTCTTTCTGTAGAAAATGCAACTGGACATTTGGAGCGCTAAGAGAGTAGTAGTTGAAAAAGGAATATATTCAAATATAAACTACACAGAATCATTCTGTGAAACTTCTTTCTGATCTGAGCATTCAGCTAACAGAGTTAAAATATACTTTTGATTGAGCAGTTTTGAAACACTCTGTCTGTAGAAAATGCAACTGGACATTCGTAGCGCTAAGTGGGTAATAGTGGAAAAAAGAATATGTTCAAATATAAACTACACAGAAGCATTGTATGAAACTTCTTTCTGTTCTGTGCATTCAACTAACAGAGTTGAACCTTACTTTTGATTGAGCCTTTCTGAAACACTCTTTCTGTAGAAACTGCAATTGGACATTCTGAGCGCTAAGAGGCCTCTATTGGGAAAAATAATATCTTCAAATAAAAACTACACAGAAGCATTGTGTGAAACTTATTTCTGATATGTTCATTAAGCTAACAGAGTTAAACCATACTTTTGATTGCGCAGTTCTGAACACTCTTTCTGTAGAAAATGCAAGTGAACATTCGGAGCGCTAAGAGGGTAATAGTGGAAAAAGGAATATATTCAAATATAAACTACATAGTAGCATTCTTTGAAAATTCTTTCTGTTCTGTGCATTCAACTAACAGAGTTGAACCTTACTTTTGATTGAGCCGTTCTGAAACACTCTTTCTGTAGAAACTGCAATTGGACATGCTAAGCGCTAAGAGGCCTACATTGGGAAAAAGAATATCTTCAAATAAAAACTACACAGATGCATTCTGTGAAACTTATTTCTGATCTGTAAATTCAGTTAACAGATATAAAACATATTTTTGATTGAGCAGTTATGAAACACTCTTTTTGTAGAAAATGCAAGTGGAGATTCGGAGTGCTAAGTGGGTAACAGTGGAAAAAGGAATGTCTTCAAATATAAACTACACAGAATCATTCGGTGAAACTTCTTTCTGATCTGTGCATTCAGCTAACAGAGTTAAACCATACTTTTGATTGAGCAGATCTGAACACTCTTTCTGTAGAAAATGCAACTGGACATTTGGAGCGCTAAGAGCGTAGTAGTGGAAAAAGGAATATATTCAAATATAAACTACACAGAAGCATTCTGTGAAACTTCTTTCTGATCTGGGCATTCAGCTAACAGAGTTAAACCATACTTTTGATTGAGCAGTTTTGAAACACTCTGTCTGTAGAAAATGCAACTGGACATTCGTAGCGCTAAGTGGGTAATAGTGGAAAAAAGAATATGTCCAAATATAAACTACACAGAAGCATTGTATGAAACTTCTTTCTGTTCTGTGCATTAAACTAACAGAGTTGAACCTTACTTTTGATTGAGCCGTTCTGAAACACTCTTTCTGTAGAAACTGCAATTGGACATTCTGAGCGCTAAGAGGCCTATATTGGGAAAAAGAATGTCTACAAATAAAAATTACACAGAAGAATTGTGTGAAACTTCTTTCTGTTCTGTTTGTTCAACTAAAAGAGTTGAACCTTACTTTTGATTGAGCCGTTCTGAAACACTCTTTCTGTAGAAAATGCAAGTGGAGATTCGGAGCGCTAAGAGGGTAATAGTGGAAAAAGGAATGTCTCGAAATATAAACTACACAGAATCATTCTGTGAAACTTCTTTCTGATCTGTGCATTCACCTAACAGAGTTAAACCATACTTTTGATTGAGCAGATCTGAACACCCTTTCTGTAGAAAATGCAACTGGACATTTGGAGCGCTAAGAGAGTAGTAGTGGAAAAAGGAATATATTCAAATATAAACTACACAGAAGCATTCTGTGAAACTTCTTTCTGATCTGAGCATTCAGCTAACAGAGTTAAACCATACTTTTGATTGAGCAGTTTTGAAACACTCTGTCTGTAGAAAATTCAACTGGACATTCGTAGCGCTAAGTGGGTAATAGTGGAAAAAAGAATATGTTCAAATATAAACTACACAGAAGCATTGTATGAAACTTCTTTCTGTTCTGTGCATTCAACTAACAGAGTTGAACCTTACTTTTGATTGAGCCGTTCTGAAACACTCTTTCTGTAGAAACTGCAATTGGACATTCTGAGCGCTAAGAGGCCTATATTGGGAAAAAGAATGTCTAAAAATAAAAACTACACAGAAGAATTGTGTGAAACTTCTTTCTGTTCTGTTTGTTCAACTAAAAGAGTTGAACCTTAGTTTTGATTGAGCCGTTCTGTAACAGTCTTTCTGTAGAAAATGCAAGTGGAGATTCGGAGCGCTAAGAGGGTAATAGTGGAAAAAGGAATGTCTCCAAATATAAACTACACAGAATCATTCTGTGAAACTTCTTTCTGATCTGTGCATTCAGCTAACAGAGTTAAACCATACTTTTGATTGAGCAGATCTGAACACTCTTTCTGTAGAAAATGCAACTGGACATTTGGAGCGCTAAGAGAGTAGTAGTTGAAAAAGGAATATATTCAAATATAAACTACACAGAATCATTCTGTGAAACTTCTTTCTGATCTGAGCATTCAGCTAACAGAGTTAAAACATACTTTTGATTGAGCAGTTTTGAAACACTCTGTCTGTAGAAAATGCAACTGGACATTCGTAGCGCTAAGTGGGTAATAGTGGAAAAAAGAATATGTTCAAATATAAACTACACAGAAGCATTGTATGAAACTTCTTTCTGTTCTGTGCATTCAACTAACAGAGTTGAACCTTACTTTTGATTGAGCCTTTCTGAAACACTCTTTCTGTAGAAACTGCAATTGGACATTCTGAGCGCTAAGAGGCCTCTATTGGGAAAAATAATATCTTCAAATAAAAACTACACAGAAGCATTGTGTGAAACTTATTTCTGATATGTTCATTAAGCTAACAGAGTTAAACCATACTTTTGATTGCGCAGTTCTGAACACTCTTTCTGTAGAAAATGCAAGTGAACATTCGGAGCGCTAAGAGGGTAATAGTGGAAAAAGGAATATATTCAAATATAAACTACATAGTAGCATTCTTTGAAAATTCTTTCTGTTCTGTGCATTCAACTAACATAGTTGAACCTTACTTTTGATTGAGCCGTTCTGAAACACTCTTTCTGTAGAAACTGCAATTGGACATGCTAAGCGCTAAGAGGCCTACATTGGGAAAAAGAATATCTTCAAATAAAAACTACACAGATGCATTCTGTGAAACTTATTTCTGATCTGTAAATTCAGTTAACAGATATAAAACATATTTTTGATTGAGCAGTTATGAAACACTCTTTTTGTAGAAAATGCAAGTGGAGATTCGGAGTGCTAAGAGGGTAACAGTGGAAAAAGGAATGTCTTCAAATATAAACTACACAGAATCATTCGGTGAAACTTCTTTCTGATCTGTGCATTCAGCTAACAGAGTTAAACCATACTTTTGATTGAGCAGATCTGAACACTCTTTCTGTAGAAAATGCAACTGGACATTTGGAGCGCTAAGAGCGTAGTAGTGGAAAAAGGAATATATTCAAATATAAACTACACAGAAGCATTCTGTGAAACTTCTTTCTGATCTGGGCATTCAGCTAACAGAGTTAAACCATACTTTTGATTGAGCAGTTTTGAAACACTCTGTCTGTAGAAAATGCAACTGGACATTCGTAGCGCTAAGTGGGTAATAGTGGAAAAAAGAATATGTCCAAATATAAACTACACAGAAGCATTGTATGAAACTTCTTTCTGTTCTGTGCATTAAACTAACAGAGTTGAACCTTACTTTTGATTGAGCCGTTCTGAAACACTCTTTCTGTAGAAACTGCAATTGGACATTCTGAGCGCTAAGAGGCCTATATTGGGAAAAAGAATGTCTACAAATAAAAATTACACAGAAGAATTGTGTGAAACTTCTTTCTGTTCTGTTTGTTCAACTAAAAGAGTTGAACCTTACTTTTGATTGAGCCGTTCTGAAACACTCTTTCTGTAGAAAATGCAAGTGGAGATTCGGAGCGCTAAGAGGGTAATAGTGGAAAAAGGAATGTCTCGAAATATAAACTACACAGAATCATTCTGTGAAACTTCTTTCTGATCTGTGCATTCACCTAACAGAGTTAAACCATACTTTTGATTGAGCAGATCTGAACACCCTTTCTGTAGAAAATGCAACTGGACATTTGGAGCGCTAAGAGAGTAGTAGTGGAAAAAGGAATATATTCAAATATAAACTACACAGAAGCATTCTGTGAAACTTCTTTCTGATCTGAGCATTCAGCTAACAGAGTTAAACCATACTTTTGATTGAGCAGTTTTGAAACACTCTGTCTGTAGAAAATTCAACTGGACATTCGTAGCGCTAAGTGGGTAATAGTGGAAAAAAGAATATGTTCAAATATAAACTACACAGAAGCATTGTATGAAACTTCTTTCTGTTCTGTGCATTCAACTAACAGAGTTGAACCTTACTTTTGATTGAGCCGTTCTGAAACACTCTTTCTGTAGAAACTGCAATTGGACATTCTGAGCGCTAAGAGGCCTATATTGGGAAAAAGAATGTCTACAAATAAAAACTACACAGAAGAATTGTGTGAAACTTCTTTCTGTTCTGTTTGTTCAACTAAAAGAGTTGAACCTTAGTTTTGATTGAGCCGTTCTGAAACACTCTTTCTGTAGAAAGTGCAAGTGGAGATTCGGAGCGCTAAGAGGGTAATAGTGGAAAAAGGAATGTCTCCAAATATAAACTACACAGAATCATTCTGTGAAACTTCTTTCTGATCTGTGCATTCAGCTAACAGAGTTAAACCATACTTTTGATTGAGCAGATCTGAACACTCTTTCTGTTGAAAATGCAACTGGACATTTGGAGCGCTAAGAGAGTAGTAGTGGAAAAAGGAATATATTCAAATATAAACTACACAGAAGCATTCTGTGAAACTTCTTTCTGATCTGAGCATTCAGCTAACAGAGTTAAACCATACTTTTGATTGAGCAGTTTGGAAACACTCTGTCTGAAGAAAATGCAACTGGACATTCGTAGCACTAAGTGGGTAATAGTGGAAAAAAGAATATGTTCAAATATAAACTACACAGAAGCATTGTATGAAACTTCTTTCTGTTCTGTGCATTCAACTAACAGAGTTGAACCTTACTTTTGATTGAGCCTTTCTGAAACACTCTTTCTGTAGAAACTGCAATTGGACATTCTGAGCGCTAAGAGGCCTATATTGGGAAAAAGAATGTCTACAAATAAAAACTACACAGAAGAATTGTGTGAAACTTCTTTCTGTTCTGTTTGTTCAACTAAAAGAGTTGAACCTTAGTTTTGATTGAGCCGTTCTGAAACACTCTTTTTGTAGAAAATGCAAGTGGAGATTCGGAGCGCTAAGAGGGTAATAGTGGAAAAAGGAATGTCTTCAAATATAAACTACACAGAATCATTCGGTGAAACTTCTTTCTGATCTGTGCATTCAGCTAACAGAGTTAAACCATACTTTTGATTGAGCAGATCTGAACACTCTTTCTGTTGAAAATGCAACTGGACATTTGGAGCGCTAAGAGCGTAGTAGTGGAAAAAGGAATATATTCAAATATAAACTACACAGAAGCATTCTGTGAAACTTCTTTCTGATCTGAGCATTCAGCTAACAGAGTTAAACCATACTTTTGATTGAGCAGTTTTGAAACACTCTGTCTGTAGAAAATGCAACTGGACATTCGTAGCGCTAAGTGGGTAATAGTGGAAAAAAGTATATGTTCAAATATAAACTACACAGAAGCATTGTATGAAACTTCTTTCTGTTCTGTGCATTCAACTAACAGAGTTGAACCTTACTTTTGATTGAGCCGTTCTGAAACACTCTTTCTGTAGAAACTGCAATTGGACATTCTGAGCGCTAAGAGGCCTATATTGGGAAAAAGAATGTCTACAAATAAAAACTACACAGAAGAATTGTGTGAAACTTCTTTCTGTTCTGTTTGTTCAACTAAAAAAGTTGAACCTTAGTTTTGATTGAGCCGTTCTGAAACACTCTTTCTGTAGAAAATGCAAGTGGAGATTCGGAGCGCTAAGAGGGTAATAGTGGAAAAAGGAATGTCTCCAAATATAAACTACACAGAATCATTCTGTGAAACTTCTTTCTGATCTGTGCATTCAGCTAACAGAGTTAAACCATACTTTTGATTGAGCAGATCTGAACACTCTTTCTGTAGAAAATGCAACTGGACATTTGGAGCGCTAAGAGAGTAGTAGTGGAAAAAGGAATATATTCAAATATAAACTACACAGAAGCATTCTGTGAAGCTTCTTTCTGATCTGAGCATTCAGCTAACAGAGTTAAACCATACTTTTGATTGAGCAGTTTTGAAACACTCTGTCTGTAGAAAATGCAACTGGACATTCGTAGCGCTAAGTGGGTAATAGTGGAAAAAAGAATATGTTCAAATATAAACTACACAGAAGCATTGTATGAAACTTCTTTCTGTTCTGTGCATTCAACTAACAGAGTTGAACCTTACTTTTGATTGAACCGTTCTGAAACACTCTTTCTGTAGAAACTGCAATTGGACATTCTGAGCGCTAAGAGGCCTATATTGGGAAAAAGAATGTCTACAAATAAAAACTACACAGAAGAATTGTGTGAAACTTCTTTCTGTTCTGTTTGTTCAACTAAAAGAGTTGAACCTTAGTTTTGATTGAGCCGTTCTGAAACACTCTTTCTGTAGAAAATGCAAGTGGAGATTCGGAGCGCTAAGAGGGTAATAGTGGAAAAAGGAATGTCTCCAAATATAAACTACACTGAATCATTCTGTGAAACTTCTTTCTGATCTGTGCATTCAGCTAACAGAGTTAAACCATACTTTTGATTGAGCAGATCTGAACACTCTTTCTGTTGAAAATGCAACTGGACATTTGGAGCGCTAAAAGCGTAGTAGTGGAAAAAGGAATATATTCAAATATAAACTACACAGAAGCATTCTGTGAAACTTCTTTCTGATCTGAGCATTCAGCTAACAGAGTTAAACCATACTTTTGATTGAGCAGTTTTGAAACACTCTGTCTGTAGAAAATGCAACTGGACATTCGTAGCGCTAAGTAGGTAATAGTGGAAAAAAGAATATGTTCAAATATAAACTACACAGAAGCATTGTATGAAACTTCTTTCTGTTCTGTGCATTCAACTAACAGAGTTGAACCTTACTTTTGATTGAGCCGTTCTGAAACACTCTTTCTGTAGAAACTGCAATTGGACATTCTGAGCGCTAAGAGGCCTATATTGGGAAAAAGAATGTCTAAAAATAAAAACTACACAGAAGAATTGTGTGAAACTTCTTTCTGTTCTGTTTGTTCAACTAAAAGAGTTGAACCTTAGTTTTGATTGAGCCGTTCTGTAACAGTCTTTCTGTAGAAAATGCAAGTGGAGATTCGGAGCGCTAAGAGGGTAATAGTGGAAAAAGGAATGTCTCGAAATATAAACTACACAGAATCATTCTGTGAAACTTCTTTCTGATCTGTGCATTCACCTAACAGAGTTAAACCATACTTTTGATTGAGCAGATCTGAACACCCTTTCTGTAGAAAATGCAACTGGACATTTGGAGCGCTAAGAGAGTAGTAGTGGAAAAAGGAATATATTCAAATATAAACTACACAGAAGCATTCTGTGAAACTTCTTTCTGATCTGAGCATTCAGCTAACAGAGTTAAAACATACTTTTGATTGAGCAGTTTTGAAACACTCTGTCTGTAGAAAATGCAACTGGACATTCGTAGCGCTAAGTGGGTAATAGTGGAAAAAAGAATATGTTCAAATATAAACTACACAGAAGCATTGTATGAAACTTCTTTCTGTTCTGTGCATTCAACTAACAGAGTTGAACCTTACTTTTGATTGAGCCTTTCTGAAACACTCTTTCTGTAGAAACTGCAATTGGACATTCTGAGCGCTAAGAGGCCTCTATTGGGAAAAATAATATCTTCAAATAAAAACTACACAGAAGCATTGTGTGAAACTTATTTCTGATATGTTCATTAAGCTAACAGAGTTAAACCATACTTTTGATTGCGCAGTTCTGAACACTCTTTCTGTAGAAAATGCAAGTGAACATTCGGAGCGCTAAGAGGGTAATAGTGGAAAAAGGAATATATTCAAATATAAACTACATAGTAGCATTCTTTGAAAATTCTTTCTGTTCTGTGCATTCAACTAACAGAGTTGAACCTTACTTTTGATTGAGCCGTTCTGAAACACTCTTTCTGTAGAAACTGCAATTGGACATGCTAAGCGCTAAGAGGCCTACATTGGGAAAAAGAATATCTTCAAATAAAAACTACACAGATGCATTCTGTGAAACTTATTTCTGATCTGTAAATTCAGTTAACAGATATAAAACATATTTTTGATTGAGCAGTTATGAAACACTCTTTTTGTAGAAAATGCAAGTGGAGATTCGGAGTGCTAAGAGGGTAACAGTGGAAAAAGGAATGTCTTCAAATATAAACTACACAGAATCATTCGGTGAAACTTCTTTCTGATCTGTGCATTCAGCTAACAGAGTTAAACCATACTTTTGATTGAGCAGATCTGAACACTCTTTCTGTAGAAAATGCAACTGGACATTTGGAGCGCTAAGAGCGTAGTAGTGGAAAAAGGAATATATTCAAATATAAACTACACAGAAGCATTCTGTGAAACTTCTTTCTGATCTGGGCATTCAGCTAACAGAGTTAAACCATACTTTTGATTGAGCAGTTTTGAAACACTCTGTCTGTAGAAAATGCAACTGGACATTCGTAGCGCTAAGTGGGTAATAGTGGAAAAAAGAATATGTCCAAATATAAACTACACAGAAGCATTGTATGAAACTTCTTTCTGTTCTGTGCATTAAACTAACAGAGTTGAACCTTACTTTTGATTGAGCCGTTCTGAAACACTCTTTCTGTAGAAACTGCAATTGGACATTCTGAGCGCTAAGAGGCCTATATTGGGAAAAAGAATGTCTACAAATAAAAATTACACAGAAGAATTGTGTGAAACTTCTTTCTGTTCTGTTTGTTCAACTAAAAGAGTTGAACCTTACTTTTGATTGAGCCGTTCTGAAACACTCTTTCTGTAGAAAATGCAAGTGGAGATTCGGAGCGCTAAGAGGGTAATAGTGGAAAAAGGAATGTCTCGAAATATAAACTACACAGAATCATTCTGTGAAACTTCTTTCTGATCTGTGCATTCACCTAACAGAGTTAAACCATACTTTTGATTGAGCAGATCTGAACACCCTTTCTGTAGAAAATGCAACTGGACATTTGGAGCGCTAAGAGAGTAGTAGTGGAAAAAGGAATATATTCAAATATAAACTACACAGAAGCATTCTGTGAAACTTCTTTCTGATCTGAGCATTCAGCTAACAGAGTTAAACCATACTTTTGATTGAGCAGTTTTGAAACACTCTGTCTGTAGAAAATTCAACTGGACATTCGTAGCGCTAAGTGGGTAATAGTGGAAAAAAGAATATGTTCAAATATAAACTACACAGAAGCATTGTATGAAACTTCTTTCTGTTCTGTGCATTCAACTAACAGAGTTGAACCTTACTTTTGATTGAGCCGTTCTGAAACACTCTTTCTGTAGAAACTGCAATTGGACATTCTGAGCGCTAAGAGGCCTATATTGGGAAAAAGAATGTCTACAAATAAAAACTACACAGAAGAATTGTGTGAAACTTCTTTCTGTTCTGTTTGTTCAACTAAAAGAGTTGAACCTTAGTTTTGATTGAGCCGTTCTGAAACACTCTTTCTGTAGAAAATGCAAGTGGAGATTCGGAGCGCTAAGAGGGTAATAGTGGAAAAAGGAATGTCTCCAAATATAAACTACACAGAATCATTCTGTGAAACTTCTTTCTGATCTGTGCATTCAGCTAACAGAGTTAAACCATACTTTTGATTGAGCAGATCTGAACACTCTTTCTGTAGAAAATGCAACTGGACATTTGGAGCGCTAAGAGAGTAGTAGTGGAAAAAGGAATATATTCAAATATAAACTACACAGAAGCATTCTGTGAAACTTCTTTCTGATCTGAGCATTCAGCTAACAGAGTTAAACCATACTTTTGATTGAGCAGTTTTGAAACACTGTGTCTGTAGAAAATGCAACTGGACATTCGTAGCACTAAGTGGGTAATAGTGGAAAAAAGAATATGTTCAAATATAAACTACACAGAAGCATTGTATGAAACTGCTTTCTGTTCTGTGCATTCAACTAACAGAGTTGAACCTTACTTTTGGTTGAGCCTTTCTGAAACACTCTTTCTGTAGAAACTGCAATTGGACATTCTGAGCGCTAAGAGGCCTATATTGGGAAAAAGAATGTCTACAAATAAAAACTACACAGAAGAATTGTGTGAAACTTCTTTCTGTTCTGTTTGTTCAACTAAAAGAGTTGAACCTTAGTTTTGATTGAGCCGTTCTGAAACACTCTTTTTGTAGAAAATGCAAGTGGAGATTCGGAGCGCTAAGAGGGTAATAGTGGAAAAAGGAATGTCTTCAAATATAAACTACACAGAATCATTCGGTGAAACTTCTTTCTGATCTGTGCATTCAGCTAACAGAGTTAAACCATACTTTTGATTGAGCAGATCTGAACACTCTTTCTGTTGAAAATGCAACTGGACATTTGGAGCGCTAAGAGTGTAGTAGTGGAAAAAGGAATATATTCAAATATAAACTACACAGAAGCATTCTGTGAAACTTCTGTCTGATCTGAGCATTCAGCTAACAGAGTTAAACCATACTTTTGATTGAGCAGTTTTGAAACACTCTGTCTGTAGAAAATGCAACTGGACATTCGTAGCGCTAAGTGGGTAATAGTGGAAAAAAGTATATGTTCAAATATAAACTACACAGAAGCATTGTATGAAACTTCTTTCTGTTCTGTGCATTCAACTAACAGAGTTGAACCTTACTTTTGATTGAGCCGTTCTGAAACACTCTTTCTGTAGAAACTGCAATTGGACATTCTGAGCGCTAAGAGGCCTATATTGGGAAAAAGAATGTCTACAAATAAAAACTACACAGAAGAATTGTGTGAAACTTCTTTCGGTTCTGTTTGTTCAACTAAAAGAGTTGAACCTTAGTTTTGATTGAGCCGTTCTGAAACACTCTTTCTGTAGAAAATGCAAGTGGAGATTCGGAGCGCTAAGAGGGTAATAGTGGAAAAAGGAATGTCTCCAAATATAAACTACACAGAATCATTCTGTGAAACTTCTTTCTGATCTGTGCATTCAGCTAACAGAGTTAAACCATACTTTTGATTGAGCAGATCTGAACACTCTTTCTGTAGAAAATGCAACTGGACATTTGGAGCGCTAAGAGAGCAGTAGTGGAAAAAGGAATATATTCAAATATAAACTACACAGAAGCATTCTGTGAAACTTCTTTCTGATCTGAGCATTCAGCTAACAGAGTTAAACCATACTTTTGATTGAGCAGTTTTGAAACACTCTGTCTGTAGAAAATGCAACTGGACATTCGTAGCGCTAAGTGGGTAATAGTGGAAAAAGGAATATGTTCAAATATAAACTACACAGAAGCATTGTATGAAACTTCTTTCTGTTCTGTGCATTCAACTAACAGAGTTGAACCTTAGTTTTGATTGAGCCTTTCTGAAACACTCTTTCTGTAGAAACTGCAATTGGACATTCTGAGCGCTAAGAGGCCTCTATTGGGAAAATTAATATCTTCAAATAAAAACTACACAGAAGCATTGTGTGAAACTTATTTCTGATATGTTCATTAAGCTAACAGAGTTAAACCTTACTTTGGATTGCGCAGTTCTGAACACTCTTTCTGTAGAAAATGCAAGTGGACATTCGGAGCGCTAATAGGGTAATAGTGGAAAAAGGAATATATTCAAATATAAACTACACAGTAGCATTGTGTGAAAATTCTTTCTGTTCTGCGCATTCAACTAACAGAGTTGAACCTTACTTTTGATTGAGCCGTTCTGAAACACTCTTTCTGTAGAAACTGCAATTGGACATGCTAAGCGCTAAGAGGCCTACATTGGGAAAAAGAATATCTTCAAATAAAAACTACACAGATGCATTCTGTGAAACTTATTTCTGATCTGTAAATTCAGTTAACAGAGATAAATCATATTTTTGATTGAGCAGTTATGAAACTCTCTTTTTGTAGAAAATGCAAGTGGAGATTCGGAGCGCTAAGAGGTTAATAGTGGAAAAAGTAATATCTTCAAATATAAACTACACAGAATCATTCGGTGAAACTTCTTTCTGATCTGTGCATTCAGCTAACAGAGTTAAACCATACTTTTGATTGAGCAGATCTGAACACTCTTTCTGTTGAAAATGCAACTGGACATTTGGAGCGCTAAGAGCGTAGTAGTGGAAAAAGGAATATATTCAAATATAAACTACACAGAAGCATTCTGTGAAACTTCTTTCTGATCTGAGCATTCAGCTAACAGATTTAAACCATACTTTTGATTGGGCAGTTTTGAAACACTCTGTCTGTAGAAAATGCAACTGGACATTCGTAGCGCTAAGTGGGTAATAGTGGAAAAAAGAATATGTTCAAATATAAACTACACAGAAGCATTGTATGAAACTTCTTTCTGTTCTGTGCATTAAACTAACAGAGTTGAACCTTACTTTTGATTGAGCCTTTCTGAAACACTCTTTCTGTAGAAACTGCAATTGGACATTCTGAGCGCTAAGAGGCCTATATTGGGAAAAAGAATGTCTACAAATAAAAACTACACAGAAGAATTGTGTGAAACTTCTTTCTGTTCTGTTTGTTCAACTAAAAGAGTTGAACCTTAATTTTGATTGAGCCGTTCTGAAACACTCTTTCTGTAGAAAATGCAAGTGGAGATTCGGAGCGATAAGAGGGTAATAGTGGAAAAAGGAATGTCTCCAAATATAAACTACACAGAATCATTCTGTGAAACTTCTTTCTGATCTGTGCATTCAGCTAACAGAGTTAAACCATACTTTTGATTGAGCAGATCTGAACACTCTTTCTGTAGAAAATGCAACTGGACATTTGGAGCGCTAAGAGAGTAGTAGTGGAAAAAGGAATATATTCAAATATAAACTACACAGAAGCATTCTGTGAAACTTCTTTCTGATCTGAGCATTCAGCTAACAGAGTTAAACCATACTTTTGATTGAGCAGTTTTGAAACACTCTGTCTGTAGAAAATGCAACTGGACATTCGTAGCGCTAAGTGGGTAATAGTGGAAAAAAGAATATGTTCAAATATAAACTACACAGAAGCATTGTATGAAACTTCTTTCTGTTCTGTGCATTCAACTAACAGAGTTGAACCTTACTTTTGATTGAGCCGTTCTGAAACACTCTTTCTGTAGAAACTGCAATTGGACATTCTGAGCGCTAAGAGGCCTATATTGGGAAAAAGAATGTCTACAAATAAAAACTACACAGAAGAATTGTGTGAAACTTCTTTCGGTTCTGTTTGTTCAACTAAAAGAGTTGAACCTTAGTTTTGATTGAGCCGTTCTGAAACACTCTTTCTGTAGAAAATGCAAGTGGAGATTCGGAGCGCTAAGAGGGTAATAGTGGAAAAAGGAATGTCTCCAAATATAAACTACACAGAATCATTCTGTGAAACTTCTTTCTGATCTGTGCATTCAGCTAACAGACTTAAACCATACTTTTGATTGAGCAGATCTGAACACTCTTTCTGTAGAAAATGCAACTGGACATTTGGAGCGCTAAGAGAGCAGTAGTGGAAAAAGGAATATATTCAAATATAAACTACACAGAAGCATTCTGTGAAACTTCTTTCTGATCTGAGCATTCAGCTAACAGAATTAAACCATACTTTTGATTGAGCAGTTTTGAAACACTCTGTCTGTAGAAAATGCAACTGGACATTCGTAGCGCTAAGTGGGTAATAGTGGAAAAAAGAATATGTTCAAATATAAACTACACAGAAGCATTGTATGAAACTTCTTTCTGTTCTGTGCATTCAACTAACAGAGTTGAACCTTACTTTTGATTGAGCCTTTCTGAAACACTCTTTCTGTAGAAACTGCAATTGGACATTCTGAGCGCTAAGAGGACTCTATTGGGAAAAATAATATCTTCAAATAAAAACTACACAGAAGCATTGTGTGAAACTTATTTCTGATATGTTCATTAAGCTAACAGAGTTAAACCTTACTTTGGATTGCGCAGTTCTGAACACTCTTTCTGTAGAAAATGCAAGTGGACATTCGGAGCGCTAATAGGTTAATAGTGGAAAAAGGAATATATTCAAATATAAACTACACAGTAGCATTGTGTGAAAATTCTTTCTGTTCTGCGCATTCAACTAACAGAGTTGAACCTTACTTTTGATTGAGCCGTTCTGAAACACTCTTTCTGTAGAAACTGCAATTGGACATGCTAAGCGCTAAGAGGCCTACATTGGGAAAAAGAATATCTTCAAATAAAAACTACACAGATGCATTCTGTGAAACTTATTTCTGATCTGTAAATTCAGTTAACAGAGATAAATCATATTTTTGATTGAGCAGTTATGAAACTCTCTTTTTGTAGAAAATGCAAGTGGAGATTCGGAGCGCTAAGAGGTTAATAGTGGAAAAAGTAATATCTTCAAATATAAACTACACAGAATCATTCGGTGAAACTTCTTTCTGATCTGTGCATTCAGCTAACAGAGTTAAACCATACTTTTGATTGAGCAGATCTGAACACTCTTTCTGTTGAAAATGCAACTGGACATTTGGAGCGCTAAGAGCGTAGTAGTGGAAAAAGGAATATATTCAAATATAAACTACACAGAAGCATTCTGTGAAACTTCTTTCTGATCTGAGCATTCAGCTAACAGATTTAAACCATACTTTTGATTGAGCAGTTTTGAAACACTCTGTCTGTAGAAAATGCAACTGGACATTCGTAGCGCTAAGTGGGTAATAGTGGAAAAAAGAATATGTTCAAATATAAACTACACAGAAGCATTGTATGAAACTTCTTTCTGTTCTGTGCATTAAACTAACAGAGTTGAACCTTACTTTTGATTGAGCCTTTCTGTAACACTCTTTCTGTAGAAACTGCAATTGGACATTCTGAGCGCTAAGAGGCCTATATTGGGAAAAAGAATGTCTACAAATAAAAACTACACAGAAGAATTGTGTGAAACTTCTTTCGGTTCTGTTTGTTCAACTAAAAGAGTTGAACCTTAGTTTTGATTGAGCCGTTCTGAAACACTCTTTCTGTAGAAAATGCAAGTGGAGATTCGGAGCGCTAAGAGGGTAATAGTGGAAAAAGGAATGTCTCCAAATATAAACTACACAGAATCATTCTGTGAAACTTCTTTCTGATCTGTGCATTCAGCTAACAGACTTAAACCATACTTTTGATTGAGCAGATCTGAACACTCTTTCTGTAGAAAATGCAACTGGACATTTGGAGCGCTAAGAGAGCAGTAGTGGAAAAAGGAATATATTCAAATATAAACTACACAGAAGCATTCTGTGAAACTTCTTTCTGATCTGAGCATTCAGCTAACAGAGTTAAACCATACTTTTGATTGAGCAGTTTTGAAACACTCTGTCTGTAGAAAATGCAACTGGACATTCGTAGCGCTAAGTGGGTAATAGTGGAAAAAAGAATATGTTCAAATATAAACTACACAGAAGCATTGTATGAAACTTCTTTCTGTTCTGTGCATTCAACTAACAGAGTTGAACCTTACTTTTGATTGAGCCTTTCTGAAACACTCTTTCTGTAGAAACTGCAATTGGACATTCTGAGCGCTAAGAGGACTCTATTGGGAAAAATAATATCTTCAAATAAAAACTACACAGAAGCATTGTGTGAAACTTATTTCTGATATGTTCATTAAGCTAACAGAGTTAAACCATACTTTTGATTGCGCAGTTCTGAACACTCTTTCTGTAGAAAATGCAAGTGGAGATTCGGAGCGCTAAGAGGGTAATAGTGGAAAAAGGAAAATATTCAAATATAAACTACACAGTAGCATTCTGTGAAAATTCTTTCTGTTCTGTGCATTCAACTAACAGAGTTGAACCTTACTTTTGATTGAGCCGTTCTGAAACACTCTTTCTGTAGAAACTGCAATTGGACATTCTGAGCGCTAAGAGGCCTATATTGTAAAAAAGAATGTCTACAAATAAAAACTACACAGAAGAATTGTGTGAAACTTCTTTCTGTTCTGTTTGTTCAACTAAAAGAGTTGAACCTTAGTTTTGATTGAGCCGTTCTGAAACACTCTTTCTGTAGAAAATGCAAGTGGAGATTCGGAGCGCTAAGAGGGTAATAGTGGAAAAAGGAATGTCTCCAAATATAAACTACACAGAATCATTCTGTGAAACTTCTTTCTGATCTGTGCATTCAGCTAACAGAGTTAAACCATACTTTTGATTGAGCAGATCTGAACACTCTTTCTGTAGAAAATGCAACTGGACATTTGGAGCGCTAAGAGAGTAGTAGTGGAAAAAGGAATATATTCAAATATAAACTACACAGAAGCATTCTGTGAAACTTCTTTCTGATCTGAGCATTCAGCTAACAGAGTTAAACCATACTTTTGATTGAGCAGTTTTGAAACACTCTGTCTGTAGAAAATGCAACTGGACATTCGTAGCGCTAAGTGGGTAATAGTGGAAAAAAGAATATGTTCAAATATAAACTACACAGAAGCATTGTATGAAACTTCTTTCTGTTCTGTGCATTAAACTAACAGAGTTGAACCTTACTTTTGATTGAGCCTTTCTGAAACACTCTTTCTGTAGAAACTGCAATTGGACATTCTGAGCGCTAAGAGGCCTCTATTGGGAAAAATAATATCTTCAAATAAAAACTACACAGAAGCATTGTGTGAAACTTATTTCTGATATGTTCATTTAGCTAACAGAGTTAAACCATACTTTTGATTGCGCAGTTCTGAACACTCTTTCTGTAGAAAATGCAAGTGGAGATTCGGAGCGCTAAGAGGGTAATAGTGGAAAAAGGAATATATTCAAATATAAACTACACAGTAGCATTCTGTGAAAATTCTTTCTGTTCTGTGCATTCAACTAACAGAGTTGAACCTTACTTTTGATTGAGCCGTTCTGAAACACTCTTTCTGTAGAAACTGCAATTGGACATGCTAAGCGCTAAGAGGCCTACATTGGGAAAAAGAGTATCTTCAAATAAAAACTACACAGATGCATTCTGTGAAACTTATTTCTGATCTGTAAATTCAGTTAACAGATATAAAACATATTTTTGATTGAGCAGTTATGAAACACTCTTTTTGTAGAAAATGCAAGTGGAGATTCGGAGCGCTAAGAGGGTAATAGTGGAAAAAGGAATGTCTTCAAATATAAACTACACAGAATCATTCGGTGAAACTTCTTTCTGATCTGTGCATTCAGCTAACAGAGTTAAACCATACTTTTGATTGAGCAGATCTGAACACTCTTTCTGTTGAAAATGCAACTGGACATTTGGAGCGCTAAGAGCGTAGTAGTGGAAAAGGAATATATTCAAATATAAACTACACAGAAGCATTCTGTGAAACTTCTTTCTGATCTGAGCATTCAGCTAACAGAGTTAAACCATACTTTTGATTGAGCAGTTTTGAAACACTCTGTCTGTAGAAAATGCAACTGGACATTCGTAGCGCTAAGTGGGTAATAGTGGAAAAAAGAATATGTTCAAATATAAACTACACAGAAGCATTGTATGAAACTTCTTTCTGTTCTGTGCATTCAACTAACAGAGTTGAACCTTACTTTTGATTGAGCCGTTCTGAAACACTCTTTCTGTAGAAACTGCAATTGGACATTCTGAGCGCTAAGAGGACTCTATTGGGAAAAAAAATATCTTCAAATAAAAACTACACAGAAGCATTGTGTGAAACTTATTTCTGATATGTTCATTAAGCTAACAGAGTTAAACCATACTTTTGATTGTGCAGTTCTGAACACTCTTTCTGTAGAAAATGCAAGTGGAGATTCGGAGCGCTAAGAGGGTAATAGTGGAAAAAGGAATATATTCAAATATAAACTACACAGTAGCATTCTGTGAAAATTCTTTCTGTTCTGTGCATTCAACTAACAGAGTTGAACCTTACTTTTGATTGAGCCGTTCTGAAACACTCTTTCTGTAGAAACTGCAATTGGACATTCTGAGCGCTAAGAGGCCTATATTGTAAAAAAGAATGTCTACAAATAAAAACTACACAGAAGAATTGTGTGAAACTTCTTTCTGTTCTGTTTGTTCAACTAAAAGAGTTGAACCTTAGTTTTGATTGAGCCGTTCTGAAACACTCTTTCTGTAGAAAATGCAAGTGGAGATTCGGAGCGCTAAGAGGGTAATAGTGGAAAAAGGAATGTCTCCAAATATAAACTACACAGAATCATTCTGTGAAACTTCTTTCTGATCTGTGCATTCAGCTAACAGAGTTAAACCATACATTTGATTGAGCAGATCTGAACACTCTTTCTGTAGAAAATGCAACTGGACATTTGGAGCGCTAAGAGAGTAGTAGTGGAAAAAGGAATATATTCAAATATAAACTACACAGAAGCATTCTGTGAAACTTCTTTCTGATCTGAGCATTCAGCTAACAGAGTTAAACCATACTTTTGATTGAGCAGTTTTGAAACACTCTGTCTGTAGAAAATGCAACTGGACATTCGTAGCGCTAAGTGGGTAATAGTGGAAAAAAGAATATGTTCAAATATAAACTACACAGAAGCATTGTATGAAACTTCTTTCTGTTCTGTGCATTAAACTAACAGAGTTGAACCTTACTTTTGATTGAGCCTTTCTGAAACACTCTTTCTGTAGAAACTGCAATTGGACATTCTGAGCGCTAAGAGGCCTCTATTGGGAAAAATAATATCTTCAAATAAAAACTACACAGAAGCATTGTGTGAAACTTATTTCTGATATGTTCATTTAGCTAACAGAGTTAAACCATACTTTTGATTGCGCAGTTCTGAACACTCTTTCTGTAGAAAATGCAAGTGGACATTCGGAGCGCTAAGAGGGTAATAGTGGAAAAAGGAATATATTCAAATATAAACTACACAGTAGCATTCTGTGAAAATTCTTTCTGTTCTGTGCATTCAACTAACAGAGTTGAACCTTACTTTTGATTGAGCCGTTCTGAAACACTCTTTCTGTAGAAACTGCAATTGGACATGCTAAGCGCTAAGAGGCCTACATTGGGAAAAAGAATATCTTCAAATAAAAACTACACAGATGCATTCTGTGAAACTTATTTCTGATCTGTAAATTCAGTTAACAGATATAAAACATATTTTTGATTGAGCAGTTATGAAACACTCTTTTTGTAGAAAATGCAAGTGGAGATTCGGAGCGCTAAGAGGGTAATAGTGGAAAAAGGAATGTCTTCAAATATAAACTACACAGAATCATTCGGTGAAACTTCTTTCTGATCTGTGCATTCAGCTAACAGAGTTAAACCATACTTTTGATTGAGCAGATCTGAACACTCTTTCTGTTGAAAATGCAACTGGACATTTGGAGCGCTAAGAGCGTAGTAGTGGAAAAAGGAATATATTCAAATATAAACTACACAGAAGCATTCTGTGAAACTTCTTTCTGATCTGAGCATTCAGCTAACAGAGTTAAACCATACTTTTGATTGAGCAGTTTTGAAACACTCTGTCTGTAGAAAATGCAACTGGACATTCGTAGCGCTAAGTGGGTAATAGTGGAAAAAAGAATATGTTCAAATATAAACTACACAGAAACATTGTATGAAACTTCTTTCTGTTCTGTGCATTCAACTAACAGAGTTGAACCTTACTTTTGATTGAGCCGTTCTGAAACACTCTTTCTGTAGAAACTGCAATTGGACATTCTGAGCGCTAAGAGGCCTATATTGTAAAAAAGAATGTCTACAAATAAAAACTACACAGAAGAATTGTGTGAAACTTCTTTCTGTTCTGTTTGTTCAACTAAAAGAGTTGAACCTTAGTTTTGATTGAGCCGTTCTGAAACACTCTTTCTGTAGAAAATGCAAGTGGAGATTCGGAGCGCTAAGAGGGTAATAGTGGAAAAAGGAATGTCTCCAAATATAAACTACACAGAATCATTCTGTGAAACTTCTTTCTGATCTGTGCATTCAGCTAACAGAGTTAAACCATACTTTTGATTGAGCAGATCTGAACACTCTTTCTGTAGAAAATGCAACTGGACATTTGGAGCGCTAAGAGAGTAGTAGTGGAAAAAGGAATATATTCAAATATAAACTAAACAGAAGCATTCTGTGAAACTTCTTTCTGATCTGAGCATTCAGCTAACAGAGTTAAACCATACTTTTGATTGAGCAGTTTTGAAACACTCTGTCTGTAGAAAATGCAACTGGACATTCGTAGCGCTAAGTGGGTAATAGTGGAAAAAAGAATATGTTCAAATATAAACTACACAGAAGCATTGTATGAAACTTCTTTCTGTTCTGTGCATTAAACTAACAGAGTTGAACCTTACTTTTGATTGAGCCTTTCTGAAACACTCTTTCTGTAGAAACTGCAATTGGACATTCTGAGCGCTAAGAGGCCTCTATTGGGAAAAATAATATCTTCAAATGAAAACTACACAGAAGCATTGTGTGAAACTTATTTCTGATATGTTCATTTAGCTAACAGAGTTAAACCATACTTTTGATTGCGCAGTTCTGAACACTCTTTCTGTAGAAAATGCAAGTGGACATTCGGAGCGCTAAGAGGGTAATAGTGGAAAAAGGAATATATTCAAATATAAACTACACAGTAGCATTCTGTGAAAATTCTTTCTGTTCTGTGCATTCAACTAACAGAGTTGAACCTTACTTTTGATTGAGCCGTTCTGAAACACTCTTTCTGTAGAAACTGCAATTGGACATGCTAAGCGCTAAGAGGCCTACATTGGGAAAAAGAGTATCTTCAAATAAAAACTACACAGATGCATTCTGTGAAACTTATTTCTGATCTGTAAATTCAGTTAACAGATATAAAACATATTTTTGATTGAGCAGTTATGAAACACTCTTTTTGTAGAAAATGCAAGTGGAGATTCGGAGCGCTAAGAGGGTAATAGTGGAAAAAGGAATGTCTTCAAATATAAACTACACAGAATCATTCGGTGAAACTTCTTTCTGATCTGTGCATTCAGCTAACAGAGTTAAACCATACTTTTGATTGAGCACATCTGAACACTCTTTCTGTTGAAAATGCAACTGGACATTTGGAGCGCTAAGAGCGTAGTAGTGGAAAAAGGAATATATTCAAATATAAACTACACAGAAGCATTCTGTGAAACTTCTTTCTGATCTGAGCATTCAGCTAACAGAGTTAAACCATACTTTTGATTGAGCAGTTTTGAAACACTCTGTCTGTAGAAAATGCAACTGGACATTCGTAGCGCTAAGTGGGTAATAGTGGAAAAAAGAATATGTTCAAATATAAACTACACAGAAGCATTGTATGAAACTTCTTTCTGTTCTGTGCATTCAACTAACAGAGTTGAACCTTACTTTTGATTGAGCCGTTCTGAAACACTCTTTCTGTAGAAACTGCAATTGGACATTCTGAGCGCTAAGAGGACTCTATTGGGAAAAATAATATCTTCAAATAAAAACTACACAGAAGCATTGTGTGAAACTTATTTCTGATATGTTCATTAAGCTAACAGAGTTAAACCATACTTTTGATTGTGCAGTTCTGAACACTCTTTCTGTAGAAAATGCAAGTGGAGATTCGGAGCGCTAAGAGGGTAATAGTGGAAAAAGGAATATATTCAAATATAAACTACACAGTAGCATTCTGTGAAAATTCTTTCTGTTCTGTGCATTCAACTAACAGAGTTGAACCTTACTTTTGATTGAGCCGTTCTGAAACACTCTTTCTGTAGAAACTGCAATTGGACATTCTGAGCGCTAAGAGGCCTATATTGGGAAAAAGAATGTCTACAAATAAAAACTACACAGAAGAATTGTGTGAAACTTCTTTCTGTTCTGTTTGTTCAACTAAAAGAGTTGAACCTTAGTTTTGATTGAGCCGTTCTGAAACACTCTTTCTGTAGAAAATGCAAGTGGAGATTCGGAGCGCTAAGAGGGTAATAGTGGAAAAAGGAATGTCTCCAAATATAAACTACACAGAATCATTCTGTGAAACTTCTTTCTGATCTGTGCATTCAGCTAACAGAGTTAAACCATACATTTGATTGAGCAGATCTGAACACTCTTTCTGTAGAAAATGCAACTGGACATTTGGAGCGCTAAGAGAGTAGTAGTGGAAAAAGGAATATATTCAAATATAAACTACACAGAAGCATTCTGTGAAACTTCTTTCTGATCTGAGCATTCAGCTAACAGAGTTAAACCATACTTTTGATTGAGCAGTTTTGAAACACTCTGTCTGTAGAAAATGCAACTGGACATTCGTAGCGCTAAGTGGGTAATAGTGGAAAAAAGAATATGTTCAAATATAAACTACACAGAAGCATTGTATGAAACTTCTTTCTGTTCTGTGCATTAAACTAACAGAGTTGAACCTTACTTTTGATTGAGCCTTTCTGAAACACTCTTTCTGTAGAAACTGCAATTGGACATTCTGAGCGCTAAGAGGCCTCTATTGGGAAAAATAATATCTTCAAATAAAAACTACACAGAAGCATTGTGTGAAACTTATTTCTGATATGTTCATTTAGCTAACAGAGTTAAACCATACTTTTGATTGCGCAGTTCTGAACACTCTTTCTGTAGAAAATGCAAGTGGACATTCGGAGCGCTAAGAGGGTAATAGTGGAAAAAGGAATATATTCAAATATAAACTACACAGTAGCATTCTGTGAAAATTCTTTCTGTTCTGTGCATTCAACTAACAGAGTTGAACCTTACTTTTGATTGAGCCGTTCCTAAACACTCTTTCTGTAGAAACTGCAATTGGACATGCTAAGCGCTAAGAGGCCTACATTGGGAAAAAGAATATCTTCAAATAAAAACTACACAGATGCATTCTGTGAAACTTATTTCTGATCTGTAAATTCAGTTAACAGATATAAAACATATTTTTGATTGAGCAGTTATGAAACACTCTTTTTGTAGAAAATGCAAGTGGAGATTCGGAGCGCTAAGAGGGTAATAGTGGAAAAAGGAATGTCTTCAAATATAAACTACACAGAATCATTCGGTGAAACTTCTTTCTGATCTGTGCATTCAGCTAACAGAGTTAAACCATACTTTTGATTGAGCAGATCTGAACACTCTTTCTGTTGAAAATGCAACTGGACATTTGGAGCGCTAAGAGCGTAGTAGTGGAAAAAGGAATATATTCAAATATAAACTACACAGAAGCATTCTGTGAAACTTCTTTCTGATCTGAGCATTCAGCTAACAGAGTTAAACCATACTTTTGATTGAGCAGTTTTGAAACACTCTGTCTGTAGAAAATGCAACTGGACATTCGTAGCGCTAAGTGGGTAATAGTGGAAAAAAGAATATGTTCAAATATAAACTACACAGAAACATTGTATGAAACTTCTTTCTGTTCTGTGCATTCAACTAACAGAGTTGAACCTTACTTTTGATTGAGCCGTTCTGAAACACTCTTTCTGTAGAAACTGCAATTGGACATTCTGAGCGCTAAGAGGCCTATATTGGGAAAAAGAATGTCTACAAATAAAAACTACACAGAAGAATTGTGTGAAACTTCTTTCTGTTCTGTTTGTTCAACTAAAAGAGTTGAACCTTAGTTTTGATTGAGCCGTTCTGAAACACTCTTTCTGTAGAAAATGCAAGTGGAGATTCGGAGCGCTAAGAGGGTAATAGTGGAAAAAGGAATGTCTCCAAATATAAACTACACAGAATCATTCGGTGAAACTTCTTTCTGATCTGTGCATTCAGCTAACACAGTTAAACCATACTTTTGATTGAGCAGATCTGAACACTCTTTCTGTAGAAAATGCAACTGGACATTTGGAGCGCTAAGTGAGTAGTAGTGGAAAAAGGAATATATTCAAATATAAACTACACAGAAGCATTCTGTGAAACTTCTTTCTGATCTGAGCATTCAGCTAACAGAGTTAAACCATACTTTTGATTGAGCAGTTTTGAAACACTCTGTCTGTAGAAAATGCAACTGGACATTCTTAGCGCTAAGTGGGTAATAGTGGAAAAAAGAATATGTTCAAATATAAACTACACAGAAGCATTGTATGAAACCTCTTTCTGTTCTGTGCATTAAACTAACAGAGTTGAACCTTACTTTTGATTGAGCCTTTCTGAAACACTCTTTCTGTAGAAACTGCAATTGGACATTCTGAGCGCTAAGAGGCCTCTATTGCGAAAAATAATATCTTCAAATAAAAACTACACAGAAGCATTGTGTGAAACTTATTTCTGATATGTTCATTTAGCTAACAGAGTTAAACCATACTTTGATTTGCGCAGTTCTGAACACTCTTTCTGTAGAAAATGCAAGTGGACATTCGGAGCGCTAAGAGGGTAATAGTGGAAAAAGGAATATATTCAAATATAAACTACACAGTAGCATTCTGTGAAAATTCTTTCTGTTCTGTGCATTCAACTAACAGAGTTGAACCTTACTTTTGATTGAGCCGTTCTGAAACACACTTTCTGTAGAAACTGCAATTGGACATGCTAAGCGCTAAGAGGCCTACATTGGGAAAAAGAATATCTTCAAATAAAAACTACACAGATGCATTCTGTGAAACTTATTTCTGATCTGTAAATTCAGTTAACAGATATAAAACATATTTTTGATTGAGCAGTTATGAAACACTCTTTTTGTAGAAAATGCAAGTGGAGATTCGGAGCGCTAAGAGGGTAATAGTGGAAAAAGGAATGTCTTCAAATATAAACTACACAGAATCATTCGGTGAAACTTCTTTCTGATCTGTGCATTCAGCTAACAGAGTTAAACCATACTTTTGATTGAGCAGATCTGAACACTCTTTCTGTTGAAAATGCAACTGGACATTTGGAGCGCTAAGAGCGTAGTAGTGGAAAAAGGAATATATTCAAATATAAACTACACAGAAGCATTCTGTGAAACTTCTTTCTGATCTGAGCATTCAGCTAACAGAGTTAAACCATACTTTTGATTGAGCAGTTTTGAAACACTCTGTCTGTAGAAAATGCAACTGGACATTCGTAGCGCTAAGTGGGTAATAGTGGAAAAAAGAATATGTTCAAATATAAACTACACAGAAGCATTGTATGAAACTTCTTTCTGTTCTGTGCATTCAACTAACAGAGTTGAACCTTACTTTTGATTGAGCCGTTCTGAAACACTCTTTCTGTAGAAACTGCAATTGGACATTCTGAGGGCTAAGAGGCCTATATTGGGAAAAAGAATGTCTACAAATAAAAACTACACAGAAGAATTGTGTGAAACTTCTTTCTGTTCTGTTTGTTCAAATAAAAGAGTTGAACCTTAGTTTTGATTGAGCCGTTCTGAAACACTCTTTCTGTAGAAAATGCAAGTGGAGATTCGGAGCGCTAAGAGGGTAATAGTGGAAAAAGGAATGTCTCCAAATATAAACTACACAGAATCATTCTGTGAAACTTCTTTCTGATCTGTGCATTCAGCTAACAGAGTTAAACCATACTTTTGATTGAGCAGATCTGAACACTCTTTCTGTAGAAAATGCAACTGGACATTTGGAGCGCTAAGAGAGTAGTAGTGGAAAAAGGAATATATTCAAATATAAACTACACAGAAGCATTCTGTGAAACTTCTTTCTGATCTGAGCATTCAGCTAACAGAGTTAAACCATACTTTTGATTGAGCAGTTTTGAAACACTCTGTCTGTAGAAAATGCAACTGGACATTCTTAGCGCTAAGTGGGTAATAGTGGAAAAAAGAATATGTTCAAATATAAACTACACAGAAGCATTGTATGAAACTTCTTTCTGTTCTGTGCATTAAACTAACAGAGTTGAACCTTACTTTTGATTGAGCCTTTCTGAAACACTCTTTCTGTAGAAACTGCAATTGGACATTCTGAGCGCTAAGAGGCCTCTATTGGGAAAAATAATATCTTCAAATAAAAACTACACAGAAGCATTGTGTGAAACTTATTTCTGATATGTTCATTTAGCTAACAGAGTTAAACCATACTTTTGATTTGCGCAGTTCTGAACACTCTTTCTGTAGAAAATGCAAGTGGACATTCGGAGCGCTAAGAGGGTAATAGTGGAAAAAGGAATATATTCAAATATAAACTACACAGTAGCATTCTGTGAAAATTCTTTCTGTTCTGTGCATTCAACTAACAGAGTTGAACCTTACTTTTGATTGAGCCGTTCTGAAACACTCTTTCTGTAGAAACTGCAATTGGACATGCTAAGCGCTAAGAGGCCTACATTGGGAAAAAGAATATCTTCAAATAAAAACTACACAGATGCACTCTGTGAAACTTATTTCTGATCTGTAAATTCAGTTAACAGAGATAAATCATATTTTTGATTGAGCAGTTATGAAACTCTCTTTTTGTAGAAAATGCAAGTGGAGATTCGGAGCGCTAAGAGGTTAATAGTGGAAAAAGGAATATCTTCAAATATAAACTACACAGAATCATTCGGTGAAACTTCTTTCTGAGCTGTGCATTCAGCTAACAGAGTTAAACCATACTTTTGATTGAGCAGATCTGAACACTCTTTCTGTTGAAAATGCAACTGGACATTTGGAGCGCTAAGAGCGTAGTAGTGGAAAAAGGAATATATTCAAATATAAACTACACAGAAGCATTCTGTGAAACTTCTTTCTGATCTGAGCATTCAGCTAACAGAGTTAAACCATACTTTTGATTGAGCAGTTTTGAAACACTCTGTCTGTAGAAAATGCAACTGGACATTCGTAGCGCTAAGTGGGTAATAGTGGAAAAAAGAATATGTTCAAATATAAACTACACAGAAGCATTGTATGAAACTTCTTTCTGTTCTGTGCATTCAACTAACAGAGTTGAACCTTACTTTTGATTGAGCCGTTCTGAAACACTCTTTCTGTAGAAACTGCAATTGGACATTCTGAGCGCTAAGAGGCCTATATTGGGAGAAAGAATGTCTACAAATAAAAACTACACAGAAGCATTGTGTGAAACTTCTTTCTGTTCTGTTTGTTCAACTAAAAAGTTGAACCTTAGTTTTGATTGAGCCGTTCTGTAACAGTCTTTCTGTAGAAAATGCAAGCGGAGATTCGGAGCGCTAAGAGGGTAATAGTGGAAAAAGGAATGTCTCCAAATATAAACTACAAAGAATCATTCTGTGAAACTTCTTTCTGATCTGTGCATTCAGCTAACAGAGTTAAACCATACTTTTGATTGAGCAGATCTGAACACTCTTTCTGTAGAAAATGCAACTGGACATTTGGAGCGCTAAGAGAGTAGTAGTTGAAAAAGGAATATATTCAAATATAAACTACACAGAAGCATTCTGTGAAACTTCTTTCTGATCTGAGCATTCCGCTTACAGAGTTAAACCATACTTTTGATTGAGCAGTTTTGAAACACTCTGTCTGTAGAAAATGCAACTGGACATTCGTAGCGCTAAGTGGGTAATAGTGGAAAAAAGAATATGTTCAAATATAAACTACACAGAAGCATTGTATGAAACTTCTTTCTGTTCTGTGCATTCAACTAACAGAGTTGAACCTTACTTTTGATTGAGCCTTTCTGAAAGACTCTTTCTGTAGAAACTGCAATTGGACATTCTGAGCGCTAAGAGGCCTCTATTGGGAAAAATAATATCTTCAAATAAAAACTACACAGAAGCATTGTGTGAAACTTATTTCTGATATGTTCATTAAGCTAACAGAGTTAAACCATACTTTTGATTGCGCAGTTCTGAACACTCTTTCTGTAGAAAATGCAAGTGGACATTCGGAGCGCTAAGAGGGTAATAGTGGAAAAAGGAATATATTCAAATATAAACTACACAGTAGCATTCTTTGAAAATTCTTTCTGTTCTGTGCATTCAACTAACAGAGTTGAACCTTACTTTTGATTGAGCCGTTCTGAAACACTCTTTCTGTAGAAACTGCAATTGGACATGCTAAGCGCTAAGAGGCCTACATTGGGAAAAAGAATATCTTCAAATAAAAACTACACAGATGCATTCTGTGAAACTTATTTCTGATCTGTAAATTCAGTTAACAGATATAAAACATATTTTTGATTGAGCAGTTATGAAACACTCTTTTTGTAGAAAATGCAAGTGGAGATTCGGAGCGCTAAGAGGGTAATAGTGGAAAAAGGAATGTCTTCAAATATAAACTACACAGAATCATTCGGTGAAACTTCTTTCTGATCTGTGCATTCAGCTAACAGAGTTAAACCATACTTTTGATTGAGCAGATCTGAACACTCTTTCTGTTGAAAATGCAACTGGACATTTGGAGCGCTAAGAGCGTAGTAGTGGAAAAAGGAATATATTCAAATATAAACTACACAGAAGCATTCTGTGAAACTTCTTTCTGATCTGAGCATTCAGCTAACAGAGTTAAACCATACTTTTGATTGAGCAGTTTTGAAACACTCTGTCTGTAGAAAATGCAACTGGACATTCGTAGCGCTAAGTGGGTAATAGTGGAAAAAAGAATATGTTCAAATATAAACTACACAGAAGCATTGTATGAAACTTCTTTCTGTTCTGTGCATTCAACTAACAGAGTTGAACCTTACTTTTGATTGAGCCGTTCTGAAACACTCTTTCTGTAGAAACTGCAATTGGACATTCTGAGCGCTAAGAGGCCTATATTGGGAAAAAGAATGTCTACAAATAAAAACTACACAGAAGAATTGTGTGAAACTTCTTTCTGTTCTGTTTGTTCAACTAAAAGAGTTGAACCTTAGTTTTGATTGAGCCGTTCTGAAACACTCTTTCTGTAGAAAATGCAAGTGGAGATTCGGAGCGCTAACAGGGTAATAGTGGAAAAAGGAATGTCTCCAAATATAAACTACACAGAAGCATTCTGTGAAACTTCTTTCTGATCTGAGCATTCAGCTAACAGAGTTAAACCATACTTTTGATTGAGCAGTTTTGAAACACTCTGTCTGTAGAAAATGCAACTGGACATTCGTAGCGCTAAGTGGGTAATAGTGGAAAAAAGAATATGTTCAAATATAAACTACACAGAAGCATTGTATGAAACTTCTTTCTGTTCTGTGCATTCAACTAACAGAGTTGAACCTTACTTTTGATTGAGCCGTTCTGAAACACTCTTTCTGTAGAAACTGCAATTGGACATTCTGAGCGCTAAGAGGCCTATATTGGGAGAAAGAATGTCTACAAATAAAAACTACACAGAAGCATTGTGTGAAACTTCTTTCTGTTCTGTTTGTTCAACTAAAAAGTTGAACCTTAGTTTTGATTGAGCCGTTCTGTAACAGTCTTTCTGTAGAAAATGCAAGTGGAGATTCGGAGCGCTAAGAGGGTAATAGTGGAAAAAGGAATGTCTCCAAATATAAACTACAAAGAATCATTCTGTGAAACTTCTTTCTGATCTGTGCATTCAGCTAACAGAGTTAAACCATACTTTTGATTGAGCAGATCTGAACACTCTTTCTGTAGAAAATGCAACTGGACATTTGGAGCGCTAAGAGAGTAGTAGTTGAAAAAGGAATATATTCAAATATAAACTACACAGAAGCATTCTGTGAAACTTCTTTCTGATCTGAGCATTCCGCTTACAGAGTTAAACCATACTTTTGATTGAGCAGTTTTGAAACACTCTGTCTGTAGAAAATGCAACTGGACATTCGTAGCGCTAAGTGGGTAATAGTGGAAAAAAGAATATGTTCAAATATAAACTACACAGAAGCATTGTATGAAACTTCTTTCTGTTCTGTGCATTCAACTAACAGAGTTGAACCTTACTTTTGATTGAGCCTTTCTGAAACACTCTTTCTGTAGAAACTGCAATTGGACATTCTGAGCGCTAAGAGGCCTCTATTGGGAAAAATAATATCTTCAAATAAAAACTACACAGAAGCATTGTGTGAAACTTATTTCTGATATGTTCATTAAGCTAACAGAGTTAAACCATACTTTTGATTGCGCAGTTCTGAACACTCTTTCTGTAGAAAATGCAAGTGGACATTCGGAGCGCTAAGAGGGTAATAGTGGAAAAAGGAATATATTCAAATATAAACTACACAGTAGCATTCTTTGAAAATTCTTTCTGTTCTGTGCATTCAACTAACAGAGTTGAACCTTACTTTTGATTGAGCCGTTCTGAAACACTCTTTCTGTAGAAACTGCAATTGGACATGCTAAGCGCTAAGAGGCCTACATTGGGAAAAAGAATATCTTCAAATAAAAACTACACAGATGCATTCTGTGAAACTTATTTCTGATCTGTAAATTCAGTTAACAGATATAAAACATATTTTTGATTGAGCAGTTATGAAACACTCTTTTTGTAGAAAATGCAAGTGGAGATTCGGAGCGCTAAGAGGGTAATAGTGGAAAAAGGAATGTCTTCAAATATAAACTACACAGAATCATTCGGTGAAACTTCTTTCTGATCTGTGCATTCAGCTAACAGAGTTAAACCATACTTTTGATTGAGCAGATCTGAACACTCTTTCTGTTGAAAATGCAACTGGACATTTGGAGCGCTAAGAGCGTAGTAGTGGAAAAAGGAATATATTCAAATATAAACTACACAGAAGCATTCTGTGAAACTTCTTTCTGATCTGAGCATTCAGCTAACAGAGTTAAACCATACTTTTGATTGAGCAGTTTTGAAACACTCTGTCTGTAGAAAATGCAACTGGACATTCGTAGCGCTAAGTGGGTAATAGTGGAAAAAAGAATATGTTCAAATATAAACTACACAGAAGCATTGTATGAAACTTCTTTCTGTTCTGTGCATTCAACTAACAGAGTTGAACCTTACTTTTGATTGAGCCGTTCTGAAACACTCTTTCTGTAGAAACTGCAATTGGACATTCTGAGCGCTAAGAGGCCTATATTGGGAAAAAGAATGTCTACAAATAAAAACTACACAGAAGAATTGTGTGAAACTTCTTTCTGTTCTGTTTGTTCAACTAAAAGAGTTGAAC
This sequence comes from Symphalangus syndactylus, assembly GCF_028878055.3. NCBI lineage: Eukaryota > Metazoa > Chordata > Mammalia > Primates > Hylobatidae > Symphalangus > Symphalangus syndactylus. Next base: position 73,484,610 of record NC_072446.2, read on the forward strand.
CTTAGTTTTGATTGAGCCGTTCTGAAACACTCTTTCTGTAGAAAATGCAAGTGGAGATTCGGAGCGCTAACAGGGTAATAGTGGAAAAAGGAATGTCTCCAAATATAAACTACACAGAATCATTCTGTGAAACTTCTTTCTGATCTGTGCATTCAGCTAACAGAGTTAAACCATACTTTTGATTGAGCAGATCTGAACACTCTTTCTGTAGAAAATGCAACTGGACATTTGGAGCGCTAAGAGAGTAGTAGTTGAAAAAGGAATATATTCAAATATAAACTACACAGAAGCATTCTGTGAAACTTCTTTCTGATCTGAGCATTCCGCTTACAGAGTTAAACCATACTTTTGATTGAGCAGTTTTGAAACACTCTGTCTGTAGAAAATGCAAGTGGACATTCGTAGCGCTAAGTGGGTAATAGTGGAAAAAAGAATATGTTCAAATATAAACTACACAGAAGCATTGTATGAAACTCCTTTCTGTTCTGTGCATTCAACTAACAGAGTTGAACCTTACTTTTTATTGAGCCTTTCTGAAACACTCTTTCTGTAGAAACTGCAATTGGACATTCTGAGCGCTAAGAGGCCTCTATTGGGAAAAATAATATCTTCAAATAAAAACTACACAGAAGCATTGTGTGAAACTTATTTCTGATATGTTCATTAAGCTAACAGAGTTAAACCATACTTTTGATTGCGCAGTTCTGAACACTCTTTCTGTAGAAAATGCAAGTGGACATTCGGAGCGCTAAGAGGGTAATAGTGGAAAAAGGAATATATTCAAATATAAACTACACAGTAGCATTCTTTGAAAATTCTTTCTGTTCTGTGCATTCAACTAACAGAGTTGAACCTTACTTTTGATTGAGCCGTTCTGAAACACTCTTTCTGTAGAAACTGCAATTGGACATGCTAAGCGCTAAGAGGCCTACATTGGGAAAAAGAATATCTTCAAATAAAAACTACACAGATGCATTCTGTGAAACTTATTTCTGATCTGTAAATTCAGTTAACAGATATAAAACATATTTTTGATTGAGCAGTTATGAAACACTCTTTTTGTAGAAAATGCAAGTGGAGATTCGGAGCGCTAAGAGGGTAACAGTGGAAAAAGGAATGTCTTCAAATATAAACTACACAGAATCATTCTGTGAAACTTGTTTCTGATCTGTGCATTCAGCTAACAGAGTTAAACCATACTTTTGATTGAGCAGATCTGAACACTCTTTCTGTAGAAAATGCAACTGGACATTTGGAGCGCTAAGAGCGTAGTAGTGGAAAAAGGAATATATTCAAATATAAACTACACAGAAGCATTCTGTGAAACTTCTTTCTGATCTGGGCATTCAGCTAACAGAGTTAAACCATACTTTTGATTGAGCAGTTTTGAAACACTCTGTCTGTAGAAAATGCAACTGGACATTCGTAGCGCTAAGTGGGTAATAGTGGAAAAAAGAATATGTCCAAATACAAACTACACAGAAGCATTGTATGAAACTTCTTTCTGTTCTGTGCATTCAACTAACAGAGTTGAACCTTACTTTTGATTGAGCCGTTCTGAAACACTCTTTCTGTAGAAACTGCAATTGGACATTCTGAGCGCTAAGAGGTCTATATTGGGAAAAAGAATGTCTACAAATAAAAACTACACAGAAGAATTGTGTGAAACTTCTTTCTGTTCTGTTTGTTCAACTAAAAGAGTTGAACCTTAATTTTGATTGAGCCGTTCTGAAACACTCTTTCTGTAGAAAATGCAAGTGGAGATTCGGAGCGCTAAGAGGGTAATAGTGGAAAAAGGAATGTCTCCAAATATAAACTACACAGAATCATTCTGTGAAACTTCTTTCTGATCTGTGCATTCAGCTAACAGAGTTAAACCATACTTTTGATTGAGCAGATCTGAACACTCTTTCTGTAGAAAATGCAACTGGACATTTGGAGCGCTAAGAGAGTAGTAGTGGAAAAAGGAATATATTCAAATATAAACTACACAGAAGCATTCTGTGAAACTTCTTTCTGATCTGAGCATTCAGCTAACAGAGTTAAACCATACTTTTGATTGAGCAGTTTTGAAACACTCTGTCTGTAGAAAATGCAACTGGACATTCGTAGCGCTAAGTGGGTAATAGTGGAAAAAAGAATATGTTCAAATATAAACTACACAGAAGCATTGTATGAAACTTCTTTCTGTTCTGTGCATTCAACTAACAGAGTTGAACCTTACTTTTGATTGAGCCGTTCTGAAACACTCTTTCTGTAGAAACTGCAATTGGACATTCTGAGCGCTAAGAGGTCTATATTGGGAAAAAGAATGTCTACAAATAAAAACTACACAGAAGAATGGTGTGAAACTTCTTTCTGTTCTGTTTGTTCAACTAAAAGAGTTGAACCTTAGTTTTGATTGAGCCGTTCTGAAACACTCTTTCTGTAGAAAATGCAAGTGGAGATTCGGAGCGCTAAGAGGGTAATAGTGGAAAAAGGAATGTCTCCAAATATAAACTACACAGAATCATTCTGTGAAACTTCTTTCTGATCTGTGCATTCAGCTAACAGAGTTAAACCATACTTTTGATTGAGCAGATGTGAACACTCTTTCTTTAGAAAATGCAACTGGACATTTGGAGCGCTAAGAGAGCAGTAGTGGAAAAAGGAATATATTCAAATATAAACTACACAGAAGCATTCTGTGAAACTTCTTTCTGATCTGAGCATTCAGCTAACAGAGTTAAACCATACTTTTGATTGAGCAGTTTTGAAACACTCTGTCTGTAGAAAATGCAACTGGACATTCGTAGCGCTAAGTGGGAAATAGTGGAAAAAAAATATGTTCAAATATAAACTACACAGAAGCATTGTATGAAACTTCTTTCTGTTCTGTGCATTCAACTAACAGAGTTGAACCTTACTTTTGATTGAGCCTTTCTGAAACACTCTTTCTGTAGAAACTGCAATTGGACATTCTGAGCGCTAAGAGGCCTCTATTGGGAAAAATAATATCTTCAAATAAAAACTACACAGAAGCATTGTGTGAAACTTATTTCTGATATGTTCATTAAGCTAACAGAGTTAAACCATACTTTGGATTGCGCAGTTCTGAACACTCTTTCTGTAGAAAATGCAAGTGGTCATTCGGAGCGCTAAGAGGGTAATAGTGGAAAAAGGAATATATTCAAATATAAACTACACAGTAGCATTCTGTGAAAATTCTTTCTGTTCTGTGCATTCAACTAACAGAGTTGTACCTTACTTTTGATTGAGCCGTTCTGAAACACTCTTTCTGTAGAAACTGCAATTGGACATGCTAAGCGCTAAGAGGCCTACATTGGGAAAAAGAATATCTTCATATAAAAACTACACAGATGCACTCTGTGAAACTTATTTCTGATCTGTAAATTCAGTTAACAGAGATAAATCATATTTTTGATTGAGCAGTTATGAAACTCTCTTTTTGTAGAAAATGCAAGTGGAGATTCGGAGCGCAAAGAGGTTAATAGTGGAAAAAGGAATGTCTTCAAATATAAACTACACAGAATCATTCTGTGAAACTTCTTTCTGATCTGTGCATTCAGCTAACAGAGTTAAACCATACTTTTGATTGAGCAGATCTGAACACTCTTTCTGTAGAAAATGCAACTGGACATTTGGAGCGCTAAGAGAGTAGTAGTGGAAAAAGGAATATATTCAAATATAAACTACACAGAAACATTCTGTGAAACTTCTTTCTGATCTGAGCATTCAGCTAACAGAGTTAAACCATACTTTTGATTGAGCAGTTTTGAAACACTCTGTCTGTAGAAAATGCAACTGGACATTCGTAGCGCTAAGTGGGTAATAGTGGAAAAAAGAATATGTTCAAATATAAACTACACAGAAGCATTGTATGAAACTTCTTTCTTTTCTGTGCATTCAACTAACAGAGTTGAACCTTACTATTGATTGAGCCGTTCTGAAACACTCTTTCTGTAGAAACTGCAATTGGTCATTCTGAGCGCTAAGAGGCCTCTATTGGGAAAAATAATATCTTCAAATAAATACTACACAGAAGCATTGTGTGAAACTTATTTCTGATATGTTCATTAAGCTAACAGAGTTAAACCATACTTTTGATTGCGCAGTTCTGAACACTCTTTCTGTAGAAAATGCAAGTGGACATTCGGAGCGCTAAGAGGGTAATAGTGGAAAAAGGAATATATTCAAATATAAACTACACAGTAGCATTCTGTGAAAATTATTTCTGTTCTGTGCATTCAACTAACAGAGTTGAACCTTACTTTTGATTGAGCCGTTCTGAAACACTCTTTCTGTAGAAACTGCAAGTGGACATGCTAAGCGCTAAGAGGCCTACATTGGGAAAAAGAATATCTTCAAATAAAAACTACACAGATGCATTCTGTGAAACTTATTTCTGATCTGTAAATTCAGTTAACAGAGATAAAACATATTTTTGATTGAGCAGTTATGAAACACTCTTTTTGTAGAAAATGCAAGTGGAGATTCGGAGCGCTAAGAGGGTAATAGTGGAAAAAGGAATGTCTTCAAATATAAACTACACAGAATCATTCGGTGAAACTTCTTTCTGATCTGTGCATTCAGCTAACAGAGCTAAACCATACTTTTGATTGAGCAGATCTGAACACTCTTTCTGTAGAAAATGCAACTGGACATTTGGAGCGCTAAGAGCGTAGTAGTGGAAAAAGGAATATATTCAAATATAAACTACACAGAAGCATTCTGTGAAACTTCTTTCTGATCTGAGCATTCAGCTAACAGAGTTAAACCATACTTTTGATTGAGCAGTTTTGAAACACTCTGTCTGTAGAAAATGCAACTGGACATTCGTAGCGCTAAGTGGGTAATAGTGGAAAAAAGAATATGTTCAAATATAAACTACACAGAAGCATTGTATGAAACTTCTTTCTGTTCTGTGCATTCAACTAACAGAGTTGAACCTTACTTTTGATTGAGCCGTTCTGAAACACTCTTTCTGTAGAAACTGCAATTGGACATTCTGAGCGCTAAGAGGCCTATATTGGGAAAAAGAATGTCTACAAATAAAAACTACACAGAAGAATTGTGTGAAACTTCTTTCTGTTCTGTTTGTTCAACTAAAAGAGTTGAACCTTAGTTTTGATTGAGCCGTTCTGAAACACTCTTTCTGTAGAAAATGCAAGTGGAGATTCGGAGCGCTAACAGGGTAATAGTGGAAAAAGGAATGTCTCCAAATATAAACTACACAGAAGCATTCTCTGAAACTTCTTTCTGATCTGAGCATTCAGCTAACAGAGTTAAACCATACTTTTGATTGAGCAGTTTTGAAACACTCTGTCTGTAGAAAATGCAACTGGACATTCGTAGCGCTAAGTGGGTAATAGTGGAAAAAAGAATATGTTCAAATATAAACTACACAGAAGCATTGTATGAAACTTCTTTCTGTTCTGTGCATTCAACTAACAGAGTTGAACCTTACTTTTGATTGAGCCGTTCTGAAACACTCTTTCTGTAGAAACTGCAATTGGACATTCTGAGCGCTAAGAGGCCTATATTGGGAGAAAGAATGTCTACAAATAAAAACTACACAGAAGCATTGTGTGAAACTTCTTTCTGTTCTGTTTGTTCAACTAAAAAGTTGAACCTTAGTTTTGATTGAGCCGTTCTGTAACAGTCTTTCTGTAGAAAATGCAAGTGGAGATTCGGAGCGCTAAGAGGGTAATAGTGGAAAAAGGAATGTCTCCAAATATAAACTACAAAGAATCATTCTGTGAAACTTCTTTCTGATCTGTGCATTCAGCTAACAGAGTTAAACCATACTTTTGATTGAGCAGATCTGAACACTCTTTCTGTAGAAAATGCAACTGGACATTTGGAGCGCTAAGAGAGTAGTAGTTGAAAAAGGAATATATTCAAATATAAACTACACAGAAGCATTCTGTGAAACTTCTTTCTGATCTGAGCATTCCGCTTACAGAGTTAAACCATACTTTTGATTGAGCAGTTTTGAAACACTCTGTCTGTAGAAAATGCAACTGGACATTCGTAGCGCTAAGTGGGTAATAGTGGAAAAAAGAATATGTTCAAATATAAACTACACAGAAGCATTGTATGAAACTTCTTTCTGTTCTGTGCATTCAACTAACAGAGTTGAACCTTACTTTTGATTGAGCCTTTCTGAAACACTCTTTCTGTAGAAACTGCAATTGGACATTCTGAGCGCTAAGAGGCCTCTATTGGGAAAAATAATATCTTCAAATAAAAACTACACAGAAGCATTGTGTGAAACTTATTTCTGATATGTTCATTAAGCTAACAGAGTTAAACCATACTTTTGATTGCGCAGTTCTGAACACTCTTTCTGTAGAAAATGCAAGTGGACATTCGGAGCGCTAAGAGGGTAATAGTGGAAAAAGGAATATATTCAAATATAAACTACACAGTAGCATTCTTTGAAAATTCTTTCTGTTCTGTGCATTCAACTAACAGAGTTGAACCTTACTTTTGATTGAGCCGTTCTGAAACACTCTTTCTGTAGAAACTGCAATTGGACATGCTAAGCGCTAAGAGGCCTACATTGGGAAAAAGAATATCTTCAAATAAAAACTACACAGATGCATTCTGTGAAACTTATTTCTGATCTGTAAATTCAGTTAACAGATATAAAACATATTTTTGATTGAGCAGTTATGAAACACTCTTTTTGTAGAAAATGCAAGTGGAGATTCGGAGCGCTAAGAGGGTAATAGTGGAAAAAGGAATGTCTTCAAATATAAACTACACAGAATCATTCGGTGAAACTTCTTTCTGATCTGTGCATTCAGCTAACAGAGTTAAACCATACTTTTGATTGAGCAGATCTGAACACTCTTTCTGTTGAAAATGCAACTGGACATTTGGAGCGCTAAGAGCGTAGTAGTGGAAAAAGGAATATATTCAAATATAAACTACACAGAAGCATTCTGTGAAACTTCTTTCTGATCTCAGCATTCAGCTAACAGAGTTAAACCATACTTTTGATTGAGCAGTTTTGAAACACTCTGTCTGTAGAAAATGCAACTGGACATTCGTAGCGCTAAGTGGGTAATAGTGGAAAAGAGAATATGTTCAAATATAAACTACACAGAAGCATTGTATGAAACTTCTTTCTGTTCTGTGCATTCAACTAACAGAGTTGAACCTTACTTTTGATTGAGCCGTTCTGAAACACTCTTTCTGTAGAAACTGCAATTGGACATTCTGAGCGCAAAGAGGCCTATATTGGGAAAAAGAATGTCTACAAATAAAAACTACACAGATGAATTGTGTGAAACATCTTTCTGTTCTGTTTGTTCAACTAAAAGAGTTGAACCTTAGTTTTGATTGAGCCGTTCTGAAACACTCTTTCTGTAGAAAATGCAAGTGGACATTCGGAGCGCTAAGAGGGTAATAGTGGAAAAAGGAATGTCTCCAAATATAAACTACACAGAATCATTCTGTGAAACTTCTTTCTGATCTGTGCATTCAGCTAACAGAGTTAAACCATACTTTTGATTGAGCAGATCTGAACACTCTTTCTGTAGAAAATGCAACTGGACATTTGGAGTGCTAAGAGAGTAGTAGTGGAAAAAGGAATATATTCAAATATAAACTACACAGAAGCATTCTGTGAAACTTCTTTCTGATCTGAGCATTCAGCTAACAGAGTTAAACCATACTTTTGATTGAGCAGTTTTGAAACACTCTGTCTGTAGAAAATGCAACTGGACATTCGTAGCGCTAAGTGGGTAATAGTGGAAAAAAGAATATGTTCAAATATAAACTACACAGAAGCATTGTATGAAACTTCTTTCTGTTCTGTGCATTCAACTAACAGAGTTGAACCTTACTTTTGATTGAGTCTTTCTGAAACACTCTTTCTGTAGAAACTGCAATTGCACATTCTGAGCGCTAAGAGGCCTATATTGGGAAAAATAATATCTTCAAATAAAAACTACACAGAAGCATTGTGTGAAACTTATTTCTGATATGTTCATTAAGCTAACAGAGTTAAACCATACTTTTGATTGCGCAGTTCTGAACACTCTTTCTGTAGAAAATGCAAGTGGACATTCGGAGCGCTAAGAGGGTAATAGTGGAAAAAGGAATATATTCAAATATAAACTACACAGTAGCATTCTGTGAAAATTCTTTCTGTTCTGTGCATTCAACTAACAGAGTTGAACCTTACTTTTGATTGAGCCGTTCTGAAACACTCTTTCTGTAGAAACTGCAATTGGACATGCTAAGCGCTAAGAGGCCTACATTGGGAAAAAGAATATCTTCAAATAAAAACTACACAGATGCATTCTGTGAAACTTATTTCTGATCTGTAAATTCAGTTAACAGAGATAAAACATATTTTTGATTGAGCAGTTATGAAACACTCTTTTTGTAGAAAATGCAAGTGGAGATTCGGAGCGCTAAGAGGGTAATAGTGGAAAAAGGAATGTCTTCAAATATAAACTACACAGAATCATTCGGTGAAACTTCTTTCTGATCTGTGCATTCAGCTAACAGAGCTAAACCATACTTTTGATTGAGCAGATCTGAACACTCTTTCTGTAGAAAATGCAACTGGACATTTGGAGCGCTAAGAGCGTAGTAGTGGAAAAAGGAATATATTCAAATATAAACTACACAGAAGCATTCTGTGAAACTTCTTTCTGATCTGAGCATTCAGCTAACAGAGTTAAACCATACTTTTGATTGAGCAGTTTTGAAACACTCTGTCTGTAGAAAATGCAACTGGACATTCGTAGCGCTAAGTGTGTAATACTGGAAAAAAGAATATGTTCAAATATAAACTAAACAGAAGCATTGTATGAAACTTCTTTCTGTTCTGTGCATTCAACTAACAGAGTTGAACCTTACTTTTGATTGAGCCGTTCTGAAACACTCTTTCTGTAGAAACTGCAATTGGACATTCTGAGCGCTAAGAGGCCTATATTGGGAAAAAGAATGTCTACAAATAAAAACTACACAGAAGAATTGTGTGAAACTTCTTTCTGTTCTGTTTGTTCAACTAAAAGAGTTGAACCTTAGTTTTGATTGAGCCGTTCTGAAACACTCTTTCTGTAGAAAATGCAAGTGGAGATTCGGAGCGCTAACAGGGTAATAGTGGAAAAAGGAATGTCTCCAAATATAAACTACACAGAATCATTCTGTGAAACTTCTTTCTGATTTGTGCATTCAGCTAACAGAGTTAAACCATACTTTTGATTGAGCAGATCTGAACACTCTTTCTGTAGAAAATGCAACTGGACATTTGGAGCGCTAAGAGAGTAGTAGTGGAAAAAGGAATATATTCAAATATAAACTACACAGAAGCATTCTGTGAAACTTCTTTCTGATCTGAGCATTCAGCTAACAGAGTTAAACCATACTTTTGATTGAGCAGTTTTGAAACACTCTGTCTGTAGAAAATGCAACTGGACATTCGTAGCGCTAAGTGGGTAATAGTGGAAAAAAGAATATGTTCAAATATAAACTACACAGAAGCATTGTATGAAACTTCTTTCTGTTCTGTGCATTCAACTAACAGAGTTGAACCTTACTTTTGATTGAGCCGTTCTGAAACACTCTTTCTGTAGAAACTGCAATTGGACATTCTGAGCGCTAAGAGGCCTCTATTGGGAAAAATAATATCTTCAAATAAAAACTACACAGAAGCATTGTGTGAAACTTATTTCTGATATGTTCATTAAGCTAACAGAGTTAAACCATACTTTTGATTGCGCAGTTCTGAACACTCTTTCTGTAGAAAATGCAAGTGGACATTCGGAGCGCTAAGAGGGTAATGGTGGAAAAAGGAATATATTCAAATATAAACTACACAGTAGCATTCTGTGAAAATTCTTTCTGTTCTGTGCATTCAACTAACAGAGTTGAACCTTACTTTTGATTGAGCCGTTCTGAAACACTCTTTCTGTAGAAACTGCAATTGGACATGCTAAGCGCTAAGAGGCCTACATTGGGAAAAAGAATATCTTCAAATAAAAACTACACAGATGCATTCTGTGAAACTTATTTCTGATCTGTAAATTCAGTTAACAGATATAAAACATATTTTTGATTGAGCAGTTATGAAACACTCTTTTTGTAGAAAATGCAAGTGGAGATTCGGAGCGCTAAGAGGGTAACAGTGGAAAAAGGAATGTCTTCAAATATAAACTACACAGAATCATTCGGTGAAACTTCTTTCTGATCTGTGCATTCAGCTAACAGAGTTAAACCATACTTTGATTGAGCAGATCTGAACACTCTTTCTGTAGAAAATTCAACTGGACATTTGGAGCGCTAAGAGCGTAGTAGTGGAAAAAGGAATATATTCAAATATAAACTACACAGAAGCATTCTGTGAAACTTCTTTCTGATCTGAGCATTCAGCTAACAGAGTTAAACCATACTTTTGATTGAGCAGTTTTGAAACACTCTGTCTGTAGAAAATGCAACTGGACATTCGTAGCGCTAAGTGGGTAATAGTGGAAAGAAGAATATGTCCAAATATAAACTACACAGAAGCATTGTATGAAACTTCTTTCTGTTCTGTGCATTCAACTAACAGAGTTGAACCTTACTTTTGATTGAGCCGTTCTGAAACACTCTTTCTGTAGAAACTGCAATTGGACATTCTGAGCGCTAAGAGGTCTATATTGGGAAAAAGAATGTCTACAAATAAAAACTACACAGAAGAATTGTGTGAAACTTCTTTCTGTTCTGTTTGTTCAACTAAAAGAGTTGAACCTTAGTTTTGATTGAGCCGTTCTGAAACACTCTTTATGTAGAAAATGCAAGTGGAGATTCGGAGCGCTAAGAGGGTAATAGTGGAAAAAGGAATGTCTCCAAATATAAACTACACAGAATCATTCTGTGAAACTTCTTTCTGATCTGTGCATTCAGCTAACAGAGTTAAACCATACTTTTGATTGAGCAGATCTGAACACTCTTTCTGTAGAAAATGCAACTGGACATTTGGAGCGCTAAGAGAGTAGTTGTGGAAAAAGGAATATATTCAAATATAAACTACACAGAAACATTCTGTGAAACTTCTTTCTGATCTGAGCATTCAGCTAACAGAGTTAAACCATACTTTTGATTGAGCAGTTTTGAAACACTCTGTCTGTAGAAAATGCAACTGGACATTCGTAGCGCTAAGTGGGTAATAGTGGAAAAAAGAATATGTTCAAATATAAACTACACAGAAGCATTGTATGAAACTTCTTTCTTTTCTGTGCATTCAACTAACAGAGTTGAACCTTACTTTTGATTGAGCCGTTCTGAAACACTCTTTCTGTAGAAACTGCAATTGGTCATTCTGAGCGCTAAGAGGCCTCTATTGGGAAAAATAATATCTTCAAATAAAAACTACACAGAAGCATTGTGTGAAACTTATTTCTGATATGTTCATTAAGCTAACAGAGTTAAACCATACTTTTGATTGCGCAGTTCTGAACACTCTTTCTGTAGAAAATGCAAGTGGACATTCGGAGCGCTAAGAGGGTAATAGTGGAAAAAGGAATATATTCAAATATAAACAACACATTAGCATTCTGTGAAAATTCTTTCTGTTCTGTGCATTCAACTAACGGAGTTGAACCTTACTTTTGATTGAGCCGTTCTGAAACACTCTTTCTGTAGAAACTGCAATTGGACATGCTAAGCGCTAAGAGGCCTACATTGGGAAAAAGAATATCTTCAAATAAAAACTACACAGATGCATTCTGTGAAACTTATTTCTGATCTGTAAATTCAGTTAACAGAAATAAAACATATTTTTGATTGAGCAGTTATGAAACACTCTTTTTGTAGAAAATGCAAGTGGAGATTCGGAGCGCTAAGAGGATAATAGTGGAAAAAGGAATGTCTTCAAATATAAACTACACAGAATCATTCGGTGAAACTTCTTTCTGATCTGTGCATTCAGCTAACAGAGCTAAACCATACTTTTGATTGAGCAGATCTGAACACTCTTTCTGTAGAAAATGCAACTGGACATTTGGAGCGCTAAGAGCGTAGTAGTGGAAAAAGGAATATATTCAAATATAAACTACACAGAAGCATTCTGTGAAACTTCTTTCTGATCTGAGCATTCAGCTAACAGAGTTAAACCATACTTTTGATTGAGCAGTTTTGAAACACTCTGTCTGTAGAAAATGCAACTGGACATTCGTAGCGCTAAGTGGGTAATAGTGGAAAAAAGAATATGTTCAAATATAAACTACACAGAAGCATTGTATGAAACTTCTTTCTGTTCTGTGCATTCAACTAACAGAGTTGAACCTTACTTTTGATTGAGCCGTTCTGAAACACTCTTTCTGTAGAAACTGCAATTGGACATTCTGAGCGCTAAGAGGCCTATATTGGGAAAAAGAATGTCTACAAATAAAAACTACACAGAAGAATTGTGTGAAACTTCTTTCTGTTCTGTTTGTTCAACTAAAAGAGTTGAACCTTAGTTTTGATTGAGCCGTTCTGAAACACTCTTTCTGTAGAAAATGCAAGTGGAGATTCGGAGCGCTAACAGGGTAATAGTGGAAAAAGGAATGTCTCCAAATATAAACTACACAGAATCATTCTGTGAAACTTCTTTCTGATTTGTGCATTCAGCTAACAGAGTTAAACCATACTTTTGATTGAGCAGATCTGAACACTCTTTCTGTAGAAAATGCAACTGGACATTTGGAGCGCTAAGAGAGTAGTAGTGGAAAAAGGAATATATTCAAATATAAACTACACAGAAGCATTCTGTGAAACTTCTTTCTGATCTGAGCATTCAGCTAACAGAGTTAAACCATACTTTTGATTGAGCAGTTTTGAAACACTCTGTCTGTAGAAAATGCAACTGGACATTCGTAGCGCTAAGTGGGTAATAGTGGAAAAAAGAATATGTTCAAATATAAACTACACAGAAGCATTGTATGAAACTTCTTTCTGTTCTGTGCATTCAACTAACAGAGTTGAACCTTACTTTTGATTGAGCCGTTCTGAAACACTCTTTCTGTAGAAACTGCAATTGGACATTCTGAGCGCTAAGAGGCCTCTATTGGGAAAAATAATATCTTCAAATAAAAACTACACAGAAGCATTGTGTGAAACTTATTTCTGATATGTTCATTAAGCTAACAGAGTTAAACCATACTTTTGATTGCGCAGTTCTGAACACTCTTTCTGTAGAAAATGCAAGTGGACATTCGGAGCGCTAAGAGGGTAATGGTGGAAAAAGGAATATATTCAAATATAAACTACACAGTAGCATTCTGTGAAAATTCTTTCTGTTCTGTGCATTCAACTAACAGAGTTGAACCTTACTTTTGATTGAGCCGTTCTGAAACACTCTTTCTGTAGAAACTGCAATTGGACATGCTAAGCGCTAAGAGGCCTACATTGGGAAAAAGAATATCTTCAAATAAAAACTACACAGATGCATTCTGTGAAACTTATTTCTGATCTGTAAATTCAGTTAACAGATATAAAACATATTTTTGATTGAGCAGTTATGAAACACTCTTTTTGTAGAAAATGCAAGTGGAGATTCGGAGCGCTAAGAGGGTAACAGTGGAAAAAGGAATGTCTTCAAATATAAACTACACAGAATCATTCGGTGAAACTTCTTTCTGATCTGTGCATTCAGCTAACAGAGTTAAACCATACTTTGATTGAGCAGATCTGAACACTCTTTCTGTAGAAAATTCAACTGGACATTTGGAGCGCTAAGAGCGTAGTAGTGGAAAAAGGAATATATTCAAATATAAACTACACAGAAGCATTCTGTGAAACTTCTTTCTGATCTGAGCATTCAGCTAACAGAGTTAAACCATACTTTTGATTGAGCAGTTTTGAAACACTCTGTCTGTAGAAAATGCAACTGGACATTCGTAGCGCTAAGTGGGTAATAGTGGAAAGAAGAATATGTCCAAATATAAACTACACAGAAGCATTGTATGAAACTTCTTTCTGTTCTGTGCATTCAACTAACAGAGTTGAACCTTACTTTTGATTGAGCCGTTCTGAAACACTCTTTCTGTAGAAACTGCAATTGGACATTCTGAGCGCTAAGAGGTCTATATTGGGAAAAAGAATGTCTACAAATAAAAACTACACAGAAGAATTGTGTGAAACTTCTTTCTGTTCTGTTTGTTCAACTAAAAGAGTTGAACCTTAGTTTTGATTGAGCCGTTCTGAAACACTCTTTATGTAGAAAATGCAAGTGGAGATTCGGAGCGCTAAGAGGGTAATAGTGGAAAAAGGAATGTCTCCAAATATAAACTACACAGAATCATTCTGTGAAACTTCTTTCTGATCTGTGCATTCAGCTAACAGAGTTAAACCATACTTTTGATTGAGCAGATCTGAACACTCTTTCTGTAGAAAATGCAACTGGACATTTGGAGCGCTAAGAGAGTAGTTGTGGAAAAAGGAATATATTCAAATATAAACTACACAGAAACATTCTGTGAAACTTCTTTCTGATCTGAGCATTCAGCTAACAGAGTTAAACCATACTTTTGATTGAGCAGTTTTGAAACACTCTGTCTGTAGAAAATGCAACTGGACATTCGTAGCGCTAAGTGGGTAATAGTGGAAAAAAGAATATGTTCAAATATAAACTACACAGAAGCATTGTATGAAACTTCTTTCTTTTCTGTGCATTCAACTAACAGAGTTGAACCTTACTTTTGATTGAGCCGTTCTGAAACACTCTTTCTGTAGAAACTGCAATTGGTCATTCTGAGCGCTAAGAGGCCTCTATTGGGAAAAATAATATCTTCAAATAAAAACTACACAGAAGCATTGTGTGAAACTTATTTCTGATATGTTCATTAAGCTAACAGAGTTAAACCATACTTTTGATTGCGCAGTTCTGAACACTCTTTCTGTAGAAAATGCAAGTGGACATTCGGAGCGCTAAGAGGGTAATAGTGGAAAAAGGAATATATTCAAATATAAACAACACATTAGCATTCTGTGAAAATTCTTTCTGTTCTGTGCATTCAACTAACGGAGTTGAACCTTACTTTTGATTGAGCCGTTCTGAAACACTCTTTCTGTAGAAACTGCAATTGGACATGCTAAGCGCTAAGAGGCCTACATTGGGAAAAAGAATATCTTCAAATAAAAACTACACAGATGCATTCTGTGAAACTTATTTCTGATCTGTAAATTCAGTTAACAGAAATAAAACATATTTTTGATTGAGCAGTTATGAAACACTCTTTTTGTAGAAAATGCAAGTGGAGATTCGGAGCGCTAAGAGGATAATAGTGGAAAAAGGAATGTCTTCAAATATAAACTACACAGAATCATTCGGTGAAACTTCTTTCTGATCTGTGCATTCAGCTAACAGAGCTAAACCATACTTTTGATTGAGCAGATCTGAACACTCTTTCTGTAGAAAATGCAACTGGACATTTGGAGCGCTAAGAGCGTAGTAGTGGAAAAAGGAATATATTCAAATATAAACTACACAGAAGCATTCTGTGAAACTTCTTTCTGATCTGAGCATTCAGCTAACAGAGTTAAACCATACTTTTGATTGAGCAGTTTTGAAACACTCTGTCTGTAGAAAATGCAACTGGACATTCGTAGCGCTAAGTGGGTAATAGTGGAAAAAAGAATATGTTCAAATATAAACTACACAGAAGCATTGTATGAAACTTCTTTCTGTTCTGTGCATTCAACTAACAGAGTTGAACCTTACTTTTGATTGAGCCGTTCTGAAACACTCTTTCTGTAGAAACTGCAATTGGACATTCTGAGCGCTAAGAGGCCTATATTGGGAAAAAGAATGTCTACAAATAAAAACTACACAGAAGAATTGTGTGAAACTTCTTTCTGTTCTGTTTGTTCAACTAAAAGAGTTGAACCTTAGTTTTGATTGAGCCGTTCTGAAACACTCTTTCTGTAGAAAATGCAAGTGGAGATTCGGAGCGCTAACAGGGTAATAGTGGAAAAAGGAATGTCTCCAAATATAAACTACACAGAATCATTCTGTGAAACTTCTTTCTGATCTGTGCATTCAGCTAACAGAGTTAAACCATACTTTTGATTGAGCAGATCTGAACACTCTTTCTGTAGAAAATGCAACTGGACATTTGGAGCGCTAAGAGAGTAGTAGTGGAAAAAGGAATATATTCAAATATAAACTACACAGAAGCATTCTGTGAAACTTCTTTCTGATCTGAGCATTCAGCTAACAGAGTTAAACCATACTTTTGATTGAGCAGTTTTGAAACACTCTGTCTGTAGAAAATGCAACTGGACATTCGTAGCGCTAAGTGGGTAATAGTGGAAAAAAGAATATGTTCAAATATAAACTACACAGAAGCATTGTATGAAACTTCTTTCTGTTCTGTGCATTCAACTAACAGAGTTGAACCTTACTTTTGATTGAGCCTTTCTGAAACACTCTTTCTGTAGAAACTGCAATTGGACATTCTGAGCGCTAAGAGGCCTCTATTGGGAAAAATAATATCTTCAAATAAAAACTACACAGAAGCATTGTGTGAAACTTATTTCTGATATGTTCATTAAGCTAACAGAGTTAAACCATACTTTTGATTGCGCAGTTCTGAACACTCTTTCTGTAGAAAATGCAAGTGGACATACGGAGCGCTAAGAGGGTAATGGTGGAAAAAGGAATATATTCTAATATAAACTACACAGTAGCATTCTGTGAAAATTCTTTCTGTTCTGTGCATTCAACTAACAGAGTTGAACCTTACTTTTGATTGAGCCGTTCTGAAACACTCTTTCTGTAGAAACTGCAATTGGACATGCTAAGCGCTAAGAGGCCTACATTGGGAAAAAGAATATCTTCAAATAAAAACTACACAGATGCATTCTGTGAAACTTATTTCTGATCTGTAAATTCAGTTAACAGAGATAAAACATATTTTTGATTGAGCAGTTTTGAAACACTCTTTTT
This sequence comes from Symphalangus syndactylus, assembly GCF_028878055.3. Classification (NCBI taxonomy): domain Eukaryota; kingdom Metazoa; phylum Chordata; class Mammalia; order Primates; family Hylobatidae; genus Symphalangus; species Symphalangus syndactylus. The sequence continues at coordinate 73,501,543 of NC_072446.2, forward strand.
GTAGAAAATGCAAGTGGAGATTCGGAGCGCTAAGAGGGTAATAGTGGAAAAAGGAATGTCTTCAAATATAAACTACACAGAATCATTCGGTGAAACTTCTTTCTGATCTGTGCATTCAGCTAACAGAGTTAAACCATAATTTGATTGAGCAGATCTGAACACTCTTTCTGTTGAAAATGCAAATGGACATTTGGAGCGCTAAGAGCGTAGTAGTGGAAAAAGGAATATATTCAAATATAAACTACACAGAAGCATTCTGTGAAACTTCTTTCTGATCTGAGCATTCAGCTAACAGAGTTAAACCATACTTTTGATTGAGCAGTTGTGAAACACTCTGTCTGTAGAAAATGCAACTGGACATTCGTAGCGCTAAGTGGGTAATAGTGGAAAAAAGAATATGTTCAAATATAAACTACACAGAAGCATTGTATGAAACTTCTTTCTGTTCTGTGCATTCAACTAACAGAGTTGAACCTTACTTTTGATTGAGCCTTTCTGAAACACTCTTTCTGTAGAAACTGCAATAGGACATTCTGAGCACTAAGAAGCCTCTATTGGGAAAAATAATATCTTCAAATAAAAACTACACAGAAGCATTGTGTGAAACTTATTTCTGATATGTTCATTAAGCTAACAGAGTTAAACCATACTTTTGATTGCGCAGTTCTGAACACTCTTTCTGTAGAAAATGCAAGTGGACATTCGGAGCGCTAAGAGGGTAATAGTGGAAAAAGGAATATATTCAAATATAAACTACACAGTAGCATTCTGTGAAAATTCTTTCTGTTCTGTGCATTCAACTAACAGAGTTGAACCTTACTTTTGATTGAGCCGTTCTGAAACACTCTTTCTGTAGAAACTGCAATTGGACATGCGAAGCGCTAAGAGGCCTACATTGGCAAAAAGAATATCTTCAAATAAAAACTACACAGATGCATTCTGTGAAAATTATTTCTGATCTGTAAATTCAGTTAACAGAGATAAAACATATTTTTGATTGAGCAGTTATGAAACACTCTTTTTGTAGAAAATGCAAGTGGAGATTCGGAGCGCTAAGAGGGTAATAGTGGAAAAAGGAATGTCTTCAAATATAAACTACACAGAATCATTCGGTGAAACTTCTTTCTGATCTGTGCATTCAGCTAACAGAGTTAAACCATACTTTTGATTGAGCAGATCTGAACACTCTTTCTCTATAAAATGCAACTGGACATTTGGAGCGCTAAGAGCGTAGTAGTGGAAAAAGGAATATATTCAAATATAAACTACACAGAAGCATTCTGTGAAACTTCTTTCTGATCTGAGCATTCAGCTAACAGAGTTAAACCATACTTTTGATTGAGCAGTTTTGAAACACTCTGTCTGTAGAAAATGCAACTGGACATTGGTAGCGCTAAGTGGGTAATAGTGGAAAAAAGTATATGTTCAAATATAAACTACACAGAAGCATTGTATGAAACTTCTTTCTGTTCTGTGCATTCAACTAACAGAGTTGAACCTTACTTTTGATTGAGCCGTTCTGAAACACTCTTTCTGTAGGAACTGCAATTGGACATTCTGAGCGCTAAGAGGCCTATATTGGGAAAAAGAATGTCTACAAATAAAAACTACACAGAAGAATTGTGTGAAACTTCTTTCTGTTCTGTTTGTTCAACTAAAAGAGTTGAACCTTAGTTTTGATTGAGCCGTTCTGAAACACTCTTTCTGTAGAAAATGCAAGTGGAGATTCGGAGCGCTAAGAGGGTAATAGTGGAAAAAGGAATGTCTCCAAATATAAACTACACAGAATCATTCGGTGAAACTTCTTTCTGATCTGTGCATTCAGCTAACAGAGTTAAACCATACTTTTGATTGAGCAGATCTGAACACTCTTTCTGTTGAAAATGCAACTCTACATTTGGAGCGCTAAGAGCGTAGTAGTGGAAAAAGGAATATATTCAAATATAAACTACACAGAAGCATTCTGTGAAACTTCTTTCTGATAGGAGCATTCAGCTAACAGAGTTAAACCATACTTTTGATTGAGCAGTTTTGAAACACTCTGTCTGTAGAAAATGCAACTGGACATTCGTAGCGCTAAGTGGGTAATAGTGGAAAAAAGAATATGTTCAAATATAAACTACACAGAGGCATTGTATGAAACTTCTTTCTGTTCTGTGCATTCAACTAACAGAGTTGAACCTTACTTTTGATTGAGCCGTTCTGAAACACTCTTTCTGTAGAAACTGCAATTGGACATTCTGAGCGCTAAGAGGCCTATATTGTAAAAAATAATGTCTACAAATAAAAACTACACAGAAGAATTGTGTGAAACTTCTTTCTGTTCTGTTTGTTCAACTAAAAGAGTTGAACCTTAGTTTTGATTGAGCCGTTCTGAAACACTCTTTCTGTAGAAAATGCAAGTGGAGATTCGGAGCGCTAAGAGGGTAATAGTGGAAAAAGGAATGTCTCCAAATATAAACTACACAGAATCATTCTATGAAACTTCTTTCTGATCTGTGCATTCAGCTAACAGAGTTAAACCATACTTTTGATTGAGCAGATCTGAACACTCTTTCTGTAGAAAATGCAACTGGACATTTGGAGCGCTAAGAGAGTAGTAGTGGAAAAAGGAATATATTCAAATATAAACTACACAGAAGCATTCTGTGAAACTTCTTTCTGATCTGAGCATTCAGCTAACAGAGTTAAACCATACTTTTGATTGAGCAGTTTTGAAACACTCTGTCTGTAGAAAATGCAACTGGACATTCGTAGCGCTAAGTGGGTAATAGTGGAAAAAAGAATATGTTCAAATATAAACTACACAGAAGCATTGTATGAAACTTCTTTCTTTTCTGTGCATTCAACTAACAGAGTTGAACCTTCCTTTTGATTGAGCCGTTCTGAAACACTCTTTCTGTAGAAACTGCAATTGGACATTCTGAGCGCTAAGAGGCCTCTATTGGGAAAAATAATATCTTCAAATAAAAACTACACAGAAGCATTGTGTGAAACTTATTTCTGATATGTTCATTAAGCTAACAGAGTTAAACCATACTTTTGATTGCGCAGTTCTGAACACTCTTTCTGTAGAAAATGCAAGTGGACATTCGGAGCGCTAAGAGGGTAATAGTGGAAAAAGGAATATATTCAAATATAAACTACACAGTAGCATTCTGTGAAAATTCTTTCTGTTCTGTGCATTCAACTAACAGAGTTGAACCTTACTTTTGATTGAGCCGTTCTGAAACACTCTTTCTGTAGGAACTGCAATTGGACATGCTAAGCGCTAAGAGGCCTACATTGGGAAAAAGAATATCTTCAAATAAAAACTACACAGATGCATTCTGTGAAACTTATTTCTGATCTGTAAATTCAGTTAACAGAGATAAAACATATTTTTGATTGAGCAGTTATGAAACACTCTTTTTGTAGAAAATGCAAGTGGAGATTCAGAGCGCTAAGAGGGTAATAGTGGAAAAAGGAATGTCTTCAAATATAAAGTACACAGAATCATTCGGTGAAACTTCTTTCTGATCTGTGCATTCAGCTAACAGAGCTAAACCATACTTTTGATTGAGCAGATCTGAACACTCTTTCTGTAGAAAATGCAACTGGACATTTGGAGCGCTAAGAGCGTAGTAGTGGAAAAAGGAATATATTCAAATATAAACTACACAGAAGCATTCTGTGAAACTTCTTTCTGATCTGAGCATTCAGCTAACAGAGTTAAACCATACTTTTGATTGAGCAGTTTTGAAACACTCTGTCTGTAGAAAATGCAACTGGACATTCGTAGCGCTAAGTGGGTAATAGTGGAAAAAAGAATATGTTCAAATATAAACTACACAGAAGCATTGTATGAAACTTCTTTCTGTTCTGTGCATTCAACTAACAGAGTTGAACCTTACTTTTGATTGAGCCTTTCTGAAACTTTCTGTAGAAACTGCAATAGGACATTCTGAGCACTAAGAAGCCTCTATTGGGAAAAATAATATCTTCAAATAAAAACTACACAGAAGCATTGTGTGAAACTTATTTCTGATATGTTCATTAAGCTAACAGAGTTAAACCATACTTTTGATTGCGCAGTTCTGAACACTCTTTCTGTAGAAAATGCAAGTGGACATTCGGAGCGCTAAGAGGGTAATAGTGGAAAAAGGAATATATTCAAATATAAACTACACAGTAGCATTCTGTGAAAATTCTTTCTGTTCTGTGCATTCAACTAACAGAGTTGAACCTTACTTTTGATTGAGCCGTTCTGAAACACTCTTTCTGTAGAAACTGCAATTGGACATGCGAAGCGCTAAGAGGCCTACATTGGCAAAAAGAATATCTTCAAATAAAAACTACACAGATGCATTCTGTGAAAATTATTTCTGATCTGTAAATTCAGTTAACAGAGATAAAACATATTTTTGATTGAGCAGTTATGAAACACTCTTTTTGTAGAAAATGCAAGTGGAGATTCGGAGCGCTAAGAGGGTAATAGTGGAAAAAGGAATGTCTTCAAATATAAACTACACAGAATCATTCGGTGAAACTTCTTTCTGATCTGTGCATTCAGCTAACAGAGTTAAACCATACTTTTGATTGAGCAGATCTGAACACTCTTTCTCTATAAAATGCAACTGGACATTTGGAGCGCTAAGAGCGTAGTAGTGGAAAAAGGAATATATTCAAATATAAACTACACAGAAGCATTCTGTGAAACTTCTTTCTGATCTGAGCATTCAGCTAACAGAGTTAAACCATACTTTTGATTGAGCAGTTTTGAAACACTCTGTCTGTAGAAAATGCAACTGGACATTGGTAGCGCTAAGTGGGTAATAGTGGAAAAAAGTATATGTTCAAATATAAACTACACAGAAGCATTGTATGAAACTTCTTTCTGTTCTGTGCATTCAACTAACAGAGTTGAACCTTACTTTTGATTGAGCCGTTCTGAAACACTCTTTCTGTAGGAACTGCAATTGGACATTCTGAGCGCTAAGAGGCCTATATTGGGAAAAAGAATGTCTACAAATAAAAACTACACAGAAGAATTGTGTGAAACTTCTTTCTGTTCTGTTTGTTCAACTAAAAGAGTTGAACCTTAGTTTTGATTGAGCCGTTCTGAAACACTCTTTCTGTAGAAAATGCAAGTGGAGATTCGGAGCGCTAAGAGGGTAATAGTGGAAAAAGGAATGTCTCCAAATATAAACTACACAGAATCATTCGGTGAAACTTCTTTCTGATCTGTGCATTCAGCTAACAGAGTTAAACCATACTTTTGATTGAGCAGATCTGAACACTCTTTCTGTTGAAAATGCAACTGGACATTTGGAGCGCTAAGAGCGTAGTAGTGGAAAAAGCAATATATTCAAATATAAACTACACAGAAGCATTCTGTGAAACTTCTTTCTGATAGGAGCATTCAGCTAACAGAGTTAAACCATACTTTTGATTGAGCAGTTTTGAAACACTCTGTCTGTAGAAAATGCAACTGGACATTCGTAGCGCTAAGTGGGTAATAGTGGAAAAAAGAATATGTTCAAATATAAACTACACAGAGGCATTGTATGAAACTTCTTTCTGTTCTGTGCATTCAACTAACAGAGTTGAACCTTGCTTTTGATTGAGCCGTTCTGAAACACTCTTTCTGTAGAAACTGCAATTGGACATTCTGAGCGCTAAGAGGCCTATATTGTAAAAAATAATGTCTACAAATAAAAACTACACAGAAGAATTGTGTGAAACTTCTTTCTGTTCTGTTTGTTCAACTAAAAGAGTTGAACCTTAGTTTTGATTGAGCCGTTCTGAAACACTCTTTCTGTAGAAAATGCAAGTGGAGATTCGGAGCGCTAAGAGGGTAATAGTGGAAAAAGGAATGTCTCCAAATATAAACTACACAGAATCATTCGGTGAAACTTCTTTCTGATCTGTGCATTCAGCTAACAGAGTTAAACCATACTTTTGATTGAGCAGATCTGAACACTCTTTCTGTTGAAAATGCAACTGGACATTTGGAGCGCTAAGAGCGTAGTAGTGGAAAAAGGAATATATTCAAATATAAACTACACAGAAGCATTCTGTGAAACTTCTTTCTGATAGGAGCATTCAGCTAACAGAGTTAAACCATACTTTTGATTGAGCAGTTTTGAAACACTCTGTCTGTAGAAAATGCAACTGGACATTCGTAGCGCTAAGTGGGTAATAGTGGAAAAAAGAATATGTTCAAATATAAACTACACAGAGGCATTGTATGAAACTTCTTTCTGTTCTGTGCATTCAACTAACAGAGTTGAACCTTACTTTTGATTGAGCCGTTCTGAAACACTCTTTCTGTAGAAACTGCAATTGGACATTCTGAGCGCTAAGAGGCCTATATTGTAAAAAATAATGTCTACAAATAAAAACTACACAGAAGAATTGTGTGAAACTTCTTTCTGTTCTGTTTGTTCAACTAAAAGAGTTGAACCTTAGTTTTGATTGAGCCGTTCTGAAACACTCTTTCTGTAGAAAATGCAAGTGGAGATTCGGAGCGCTAAGAGGGTAATAGTGGAAAAAGGAATGTCTCCAAATATAAACTACACAGAATCATTCTATGAAACTTCTTTCTGATCTGTGCATTCAGCTAACAGAGTTAAACCATACTTTTGATTGAGCAGATCTGAACACTCTTTCTGTAGAAAATGCAACTGGACATTTGGAGCGCTAAGAGAGTAGTAGTGGAAAAAGGAATATATTCAAATATAAACTACACAGAAGCATTCTGTGAAACTTCTTTCTGATCTGAGCATTCAGCTAACAGAGTTAAACCATACTTTTGATTGAGCAGTTTTGAAACACTCTGTCTGTAGAAAATGCAACTGGACATTCGTAGCGCTAAGTGGGTAATAGTGGAAAAAAGAATATGTTCAAATATAAACTACACAGAAGAATTGTATGAAACTTCTTTCTTTTCTGTGCATTCAACTAACAGAGTTGAACCTTCCTTTTGATTGAGCCGTTCTGAAACACTCTTTCTGTAGAAACTGCAATTGGACATTCTGAGCGCTAAGAGGCCTCTATTGGGAAAAATAATATCTTCAAATAAAAACTACACAGAAGCATTGTGTGAAACTTATTTCTGATATGTTCATTAAGCTAACAGAGTTAAACCATACTTTTGATTGCGCAGTTCTGAACACTCTTTCTGTAGAAAATGCAAGTGGACATTCGGAGCGCTAAGAGGGTAATAGTGGAAAAAGGAATATATTCAAATATAAACTACACAGTAGCATTCTGTGAAAATTCTTTCTGTTCTGTGCATTCAACTAACAGAGTTGAACCTTACTTTTGATTGAGCCGTTCTGAAACACTCTTTCTGTAGGAACTGCAATTGGACATGCTAAGCGCTAAGAGGCCTACATTGGGAAAAAGAATATCTTCAAATAAAAACTACACAGATGCATTCTGTGAAACTTATTTCTGATCTGTAAATTCAGTTAACAGAGATAAAACATATTTTTGATTGAGCAGTTATGAAACACTCTTTTTGTAGAAAATGCAAGTGGAGATTCAGAGCGCTAAGAGGGTAATAGTGGAAAAAGGAATGTCTTCAAATATAAAGTACACAGAATCATTCGGTGAAACTTCTTTCTGATCTGTGCATTCAGCTAACAGAGCTAAACCATACTTTTGATTGAGCAGATCTGAACACTCTTTCTGTAGAAAATGCAACTGGACATTTGGAGCGCTAAGAGCGTAGTAGTGGAAAAAGGAATATATTCAAATATAAACTACACAGAAGCATTCTGTGAAACTTCTTTCTGATCTGAGCATTCAGCTAACAGAGTTAAACCATACTTTTGATTGAGCAGTTTTGAAACACTCTGTCTGTAGAAAATGCAACTGGACATTCGTAGCGCTAAGTGGGTAATAGTGGAAAAAAGAATATGTTCAAATATAAACTACACAGAAGCATTGTATGAAACTTCTTTCTGTTCTGTGCATTCAACTAACAGAGTTGAACCTTACTTTTGATTGAGCCTTTCTGAAACACTCTTTCTGTAGAAACTGCAATAGGACATTCTGAGCACTAAGAAGCCTCTATTGGGAAAAATAATATCTTCAAATAAAAACTACACAGAAGCATTGTGTGAAACTTATTTCTGATATGTTCATTAAGCTAACAGAGTTAAACCATACTTTTGATTGCGCAGTTCTGAACACTCTTTCTGTAGAAAATGCAAGTGGACATTCGGAGCGCTAAGAGGGTAATAGTGGAAAAAGGAATATATTCAAATATAAACTACACAGTAGCATTCTGTGAAAATTCTTTCTTTTCTGTGCATTCAACTAACAGAGTTGAACCTTACTTTTGATTGAGCCGTTCTGAAACACTCTTTCTGTAGAAACTGCAATTGGACATGCGAAGCGCTAAGAGGCCTACATTGGCAAAAAGAATATCTTCAAATAAAAACTACACAGATGCATTCTGTGAAAATTATTTCTGATCTGTAAATTCAGTTAACAGAGATAAAACATATTTTTGATTGAGCAGTTATGAAACACTCTTTTTGTAGAAAATGCAAGTGGAGATTCGGAGCGCTAAGAGGGTAATAGTGGAAAAAGGAATGTCTTCAAATATAAACTACACAGAATCATTCGGTGAAACTTCTTTCTGATCTGTGCATTCAGCTAACAGAGTTAAACCATACTTTTGATTGAGCAGATCTGAACACTCTTTCTCTATAAAATGCAACTGGACATTTGGAGCGCTAAGAGCGTAGTAGTGGAAAAAGGAATATATTCAAATATAAACTACACAGAAGCATTCTGTGAAACTTCTTTCTGATCTGAGCATTCAGCTAACAGAGTTAAACCATACTTTTGATTGAGCAGTTTTGAAACACTCTGTCTGTAGAAAATGCAACTGGACATTGGTAGCGCTAAGTGGGTAATAGTGGAAAAAAGTATATGTTCAAATATAAACTACACAGAAGCATTGTATGAAACTTCTTTCTGTTCTGTGCATTCAACTAACAGAGTTGAACCTTACTTTTGATTGAGCCGTTCTGAAACACTCTTTCTGTAGGAACTGCAATTGGACATTCTGAGCGCTAAGAGGCCTATATTGGGAAAAAGAATGTCTACAAATAAAAACTACACAGAAGAATTGTGTGAAACTTCTTTCTGTTCTGTTTGTTCAACTAAAAGAGTTGAACCTTAGTTTTGATTGAGCCGTTCTGAAACACTCTTTCTGTAGAAAATGCAAGTGGAGATTCGGAGCGCTAAGAGGGTAATAGTGGAAAAAGGAATGTCTCCAAATATAAACTACACAGAATCATTCGGTGAAACTTCTTTCTGATCTGTGCATTCAGCTAACAGAGTTAAACCATACTTTTGATTGAGCAGATCTGAACACTCTTTCTGTTGAAAATGCAACTGGACATTTGGAGCGCTAAGAGCGTAGTAGTGGAAAAAGCAATATATTCAAATATAAACTACACAGAAGCATTCTGTGAAACTTCTTTCTGATAGGAGCATTCAGCTAACAGAGTTAAACCATACTTTTGATTGAGCAGTTTTGAAACACTCTGTCTGTAGAAAATGCAACTGGACATTCGTAGCGCTAAGTGGGTAATAGTGGAAAAAAGAATATGTTCAAATATAAACTACACAGAGGCATTGTATGAAACTTCTTTCTGTTCTGTGCATTCAACTAACAGAGTTGAACCTTACTTTTGATTGAGCCGTTCTGAAACACTCTTTCTGTAGAAACTGCAATTGGACATTCTGAGCGCTAAGAGGCCTATATTGTAAAAAATAATGTCTACAAATAAAAACTACACAGAAGAATTGTGTGAAACTTCTTTCTGTTCTGTTTGTTCAACTAAAAGAGTTGAACCTTAGTTTTGATTGAGCCGTTCTGAAACACTCTTTCTGTAGAAAATGCAAGTGGAGATTCGGAGCGCTAAGAGGGTAATAGTGGAAAAAGGAATGTCTCCAAATATAAACTACACAGAATCATTCTATGAAACTTCTTTCTGATCTGTGCATTCAGCTAACAGAGTTAAACCATACTTTTGATTGAGCAGATCTGAACACTCTTTCTGTAGAAAATGCAACTGGACATTTGGAGCGCTAAGAGAGTAGTAGTGGAAAAAGGAATATATTCAAATATAAACTACACAGAAGCATTCTGTGAAACTTCTTTCTGATCTGAGCATTCAGCTAACAGAGTTAAACCATACTTTTGATTGAGCAGTTTTGAAACACTCTGTCTGTAGAAAATGCAACTGGACATTCGTAGCGCTAAGTGGGTAATAGTGGAAAAAAGAATATGTTCAAATATAAACTACACAGAAGCATTGTATGAAACTTCTTTCTTTTCTGTGCATTCAACTAACAGAGTTGAACCTTCCTTTTGATTGAGCCGTTCTGAAACACTCTTTCTGTAGAAACTGCAATTGGACATTCTGAGCGCTAAGAGGCCTCTATTGGGAAAAATAATATCTTCAAATAAAAACTACACAGAAGCATTGTGTGAAACTTATTTCTGATATGTTCATTAAGCTAACAGAGTTAAACCATACTTTTGATTGCGCAGTTCTGAACACTCTTTCTGTAGAAAATGCAAGTGGACATTCGGAGCGCTAAGAGGGTAATAGTGGAAAAAGGAATATATTCAAATATAAACTACACAGTAGCATTCTGTGAAAATTCTTTCTGTTCTGTGCATTCAACTAACAGAGTTGAACCTTACTTTTGATTGAGCCGTTCTGAAACACTCTTTCTGTAGGAACTGCAATTGGACATGCTAAGCGCTAAGAGGCCTACATTGGGAAAAAGAATATCTTCAAATAAAAACTACACAGATGCATTCTGTGAAACTTATTTCTGATCGGTAAATTCAGTTAACAGAGATAAAACATATTTTTGATTGAGCAGTTATGAAACACTCTTTTTGTAGAAAATGCAAGTGGAGATTCAGAGCGCTAAGAGGGTAATATTGGAAAAAGGAATGTCTTCAAATATAAAGTACACAGAATCATTCGGTGAAACTTCTTTCTGATCTGTGCATTCAGCTAACAGAGCTAAACCATACTTTTGATTGAGCAGATCTGAACACTCTTTCTGTAGAAAATGCAACTGGACATTTGGAGCGCTAAGAGCGTAGTAGTGGAAAAAGGAATATATTCAAATATAAACTACACAGAAGCATTCTGTGAAACTTCTTTCTGATCTGAGCATTCAGCTAACAGAGTTAAACCATACTTTTGATTGAGCAGTTTTGAAACACTCTGTCTGTAGAAAATGCAACTGGACATTCGTAGCGCTAAGTGGGTAATAGTGGAAAAAAGAATATGTTCAAATATAAACTACACAGAAGCATTGTATGAAACTTCTTTCTGTTCTGTGCATTCAACTAACAGAGTTGAACCTTACTTTTGATTGACCCGTTCTGAAACACTCTTTCTGTAGAAACTGCAATTGGACATTCTGAGCGCTAAGAGGACTATATTGGGAAAAAGAATGTCTACAAATAAAAACTACACAGAAGAATTGTGTGAAACTTCTTTCTGTTCTGTTTGTTCAACTAAAAGAGTTGAACCTTAGTTTTGATTGAGCCGTTCTGAAACACTCTTTCTGTAGAAAATGCAAGTGGAGATTCGGAGCGCTAACAGGGTAATAGTGGAAAAAGGAATGTCTCCAAATATAAACTACACAGAATCATTCTGTGAAACTTCTTTCTGATCTGTGCATTCAGCTAACAGAGTTAAACCATACTTTTGATTGAGCAGATCTGAACACTCTTTCTGTAGAAAATGCAACTGGACGTTTGGAGCGCTAAGAGAGTAGTAGTGGAAAAAGGAATATATTCAAATATAAACTACACAGAAGCATTCTGTGAAACTTCTTTCTGATCTGAGCATTCAGCTAACAGATTTAAACCATACTTTTGATTGAGCAGTTTTGAAACACTCTGTCTGTAGGAAATGCAACTGGACATTCGTAGCGCTAAGTGGGTAATAGTGGAAAAAAGAATATATTCAAATATAAACTACACAGAAGCATTGTATGAAACTTCTTTCTGTTCTGTGCATTAAACTAACAGAGTTGAACCTTACTTTTGATTGAGCCTTTCTGAAACACTCTTTCTGTAGAAACTGCAATTGGACATTCTGAGCGCTAAGAGGCCTCTATTGGGAAAAATAATACCTTCAAATAAAAACTACACAGAAGCATTGTGTGAAACTTATTTCTGATATGTTCATTAAGCTAACAGAGTTAAACCATACTTTTGATTGCGCAGTTCTGAACACTCTTTCTGTAGAAAATGCAAGTGGACATTCGGAGCGCTAAGAGGGTAATAGTGGAAAAAGGAATATATTCAAATATAAACTACAGAGTAGCATTCTGTGAAAATTCTTTCTGTTCTGTGCAGTCAACTAACAGAGTTGAACCTTACTTTTGATTGAGCCGTTCTGAAAAACTCTTTCTGTAGAAACTGCAATTGGACATGCTAAGCGCTAAGAGGCCTACATTGGGAAAAAGAATATCTTCAAATAAAAAATACACAGATGCATTCTGTGAAACTTATTTCTGATCTGTAAATTCAGTTAACAGAGATAAAACATATTTTTGATTGAGGAGATATGAAACACTCTTTTTGTAGAAAATGCAAGTGGAGATTCGGAGCGCTAAGAGGGTAATAGTGGAAAAAGGAATGTCTTCAAATATAAACTACACAGAATCATTCGGTGAAACTTCTTTCTGATCTGTGCATTCAGCTAACAGAGTTAAACCATACTTTTGATTGAGCAGATCTGAACACTCTTTCTGTTGAAAATGCAACTGGATATTTGGAGCGCTAAGAGCGTAGTAGTGGAAAAAGGAATATATTCAAATATAAACTACACAGAAGCATTCTGTGAAACTTCTTTCTGATCTGAGCATTCAGCTAACAGAGTTAAACCATACTTTTGATTGAGCAGTTTTGAAACACTCTGTCTGTAGAAAATGCAACTGGACATTCGTAGCGCTAAGTGGGTAATAGTGGAAAAAAGAATATGTTCAAATATAAACTACACAGAAGCATTGTATGAAACTTCTTTCTTTTCTGTGCATTCAACTAACGGAGTTGAACCTTCCTTTTGATTGAGCCGTTCTGAAACACTCTTTCTGTAGAAACTGCAATTGGACATTCTGAGCGCTAAGAGGCCTCTATTGGGAAAAATAATATCTTCAAATAAAAACTACACAGAAGCATTGTGTGAAACTTATTTCTGATATGTTCATTAAGCTAACAGAGTTAAACCATACTTTTGATTGCGCAGTTCTGAACACTCTTTCTGTAGAAAATGCAAGTGGACATTCGGAGCGCTAAGAGGGTAATAGTGGAAAAAGGAATATATTCAAATATAAACTACAGAGTAGCATTCTGTGAAAATTCTTTCTGTTCTGTGCATTCACCTAACAGAGTTGAACCTTACTTTTGATTGAGCCGTTCTGAAACACTCTTTCTGTAGAAACTGCAATTGGACATGCTAAGCGCTAAGAGGCCTACATTGGGAAAAAGAATATCTTCAAATAAAAAATACACAGATGCATTCTGTGAAACTTATTTCTGATCTGTAAATTCAGTTAACAGAGATAAAACATATTTTTGATTGAGGAGTTATGAAACACTCTTTTTGTAGAAAATGCAAGTGGAGATTCGGAGCGCTAAGAGGGTAATAGTGGAAAAAGGAATGTCTTCAAATATAAACTACACAGAATCATTCAGTGAAACTTCTTTCTGATCTGTGCATTCAGCTAACAGAGTTAAACCATACTTTTGATTGAGCAGATCTGAACACTCTTTCTGTTGAAAATCCAACTGGACATTTGGAGCGCTAAGAGCGTAGTAGTGGAAAAAGGAATATATTCAAATATAAACTACACAGAAGCATTCTGTGAAACTTCTTTCTGATCTGAGCATTCAGCTAACAGAGTTAAACCATACTTTTGATTGAGCAGTTTTGAAACACTCTGTCTGTAGAAAATGCAACTGGACATTCGTAGCGCTAAGTGGGTAATAGTGGAAAAAAGAATATGTTCAAATATGAACTACACAGAAGCATTGTATGAAACTTCTTTCTGTTCTGTGTATTCAACTAACAGAGTTGAACCTTACATTTGATTGAGCCGTTCTGAAACACTCTTTCTGTAGAAACTGCAATTGGACATTCTGAGCGCTAAGAGGCCTATATTGGGAAAAAGAATGTCTACAAATAAAAACTACACAGAAGAATTGTGTGAAACTTCTTTCTGTTCTGTTTGTTCAACTAAAAGAGTTGAACCTTAGTTTTGATTGAGCCGTTCTGAAACACTCTTTCTGTAGAAAATGCAAGTGGACATTCGGAGCGCTAAGAGGGTAATAGTGGAAAAAGGAATGTCTCCAAATATAAACTACACAGAATCATTCTGTGAAACTTCTTTCTGATCTGTGCATTCAGCTAACAGAGTTAAACCATACTTTTGATTGAGCAGATCTGAACACTCTTTCTGTAGAAAATGCAACTGGACATTTGGAGCGCTAAGAGAGTAGTAGTGGAAAAAGGAATATATTCAAATATAAACTACACAGAAGCATTCTGTGAAACTTCTTTCTGATCTGAGCATTCAGCTAACAGATTTAAACCATACTTTTGATTGAGCAGTTTTGAAACACTCTGTCTGTAGAAAATGCAACTGGACATTCGTAGCGCTAAGTGGGTAATAGTGGAAAAAAGAATATGTTCAAATATAAACTACACAGAAGCATTGTATGAAACTTCTTTCTGTTCTGTGCATTAACCTAACAGAGTTGAACCTTACTTTTGATTGAGGCTTTCTGAAACACTCTTTCTGTAGAAACTGCAATTGGACATTCTGAGCGCTAAGAGGCCTCTATTGGGAAAAATAATATCTTCAAATAAAAACTACACAGAAGCATTGTGTGAAACTTATTTCTGATATGTTCATTAAGCTAACAGAGTTAAACCATACTTTTGATTGCGCAGTTCTGAACACTCTTTCTGTAGAAAATGCAAGTGGACATTCGGAGCGCTAAGAGGGTAATAGTGGAAAAAGGAATATATTCAAATATAAACTACACAGTAGCATTCTGTGAAAATTCTTTCTGTTCTGTGCATTCAACTAACAGAGTTGAACCTTACTTTTGATTGAGCCGTTCTGAAACACTCTTTCTGTAGAAACTGCAATTGGACATGCTAAGCGCTAAGAGGCCTACATTGGGAAAAAGAATATCTTCAAATAAAAAATACACAGATGCATTCTGTGAAACTTATTTCTGATCTGTAAATTCAGTTAACAGATATAAAACATATTTTTGATTGAGCAGTTATGAAACACTCTTTTTGTAGAAAATGCAAGTGGAGATCCGGAGCGCTAAGTGGGTAACAGTGGAAAAAGGAATGTCTTCATATATAAACTACACAGAATCATTCGGTGAAACTTCTTTCTGATCTGTGCATTCAGCTAACAGAGTTAAACCATACTTTTGATTGAGCAGATCTGAACACTCTTTCTGTAGAAAATGCAACTGGACATTTGGAGCGCTAAGAGCGTAGTAGTGGAAAAAGGAATATATTCAAATATAAACTACACAGAAGCATTCTGTGAAACTTCTTTCTGATCTGAGCATTCAGCTAACAGAGTTAAACCATACTTTTGATTGAGCAGTTTTGAAACACTCTGTCTGTAGAAAATGCAACTGGACATTCGTAGCGCTAAGTGGGTAATAGTGGAAAAAAGAATATGTCCAAATATAAACTACACAGAAGCATTGTATGAAACTTCTTTCTGTTCTGTGCATTCAACTAACAGAGTTGAACCTTACTTTTGATTGAGCCGTTCTGAAAAACTCTTTCTGTAGAAACTGCAATTGGACATTCTGAGCGCTAAGAGGTCTATATTGGGAAAAAGAATGTCTACAAATAGAAACTACACAGAAGAATTGTGTGAAACTTCTTTCTGTTCTGTTTGTTCAACTAAAAGAGTTGAACCTTAGTTTTGATTGAGCCGTTCTGAAACACTCTTTATGTAGAAAATGCAAGTGGAGATTCGGAGCGCTAAGAGGGTAATAGTGGAAAAAGGAATGTCTCCAAATATAAACTACACAGAATCATTCTATGAAACTTCTTTCTGATCTGTGCATTCAGCTAACAGAGTTAAACCATACTTTTGATTGAGCAGATCTGAACACTTTTTCTGTAGAAAATGCAACTGGACATTTGGAGCGCTAAGAGAGTAGTAGTGGAAAAAGGAATATATTCAAATATAAACTACACAGAAGCATTCTGTGAAACTTCTTTCTGATCTCAGCATTCAGCTAACAGAGTTAAACCATACTTTTGATTGAGCAGTTTTGAAACACTCTGTCTGTAGAAAATGCAACTGGACATTCGTAGCGCTAAGTGGGTAATAGTGGAAAAAAGAATATGTTCAAATATAAACTACACAGAAGCATTGTATGAAACTTCTTTCTTTTCTGTGCATTCAACTAACAGAGTTGAACCTTACTTTTGATTGAGCCGTTCTGAAACACTCTTTTTGTAGAAACTGCAATTGGACATTCTGAGCGCTAAGAGGCCTCTATTGGGAAATATAATATCTTCAAATAAAAATTACACAGAAGCATTGTGTGAAACTTATTTCTGATATGTTCATTAAGCTAACAGAGTTAAACCATACTTTTGATTGCGCAGTTCTGAACACTCTTTCTGTAGAAAATGCAAGTGGACATTCGGAGCGCTAAGAGGGTAATAGTGGAAAAAGGAATATATTCAAATATAAACTACACAGTAGCATTCTGTGAAACTTCTTTCTGTTCTGTGCATTCAACTAACAGAGTTGTACCTTACTTTTGATTGAGCCGTTCTGAAACACTCTTTTTGTAGAAACTGCAATTGGACATTCTGAGCGCTAAGAGGCCTATATTGGGAAAAAGAATGTCTACAAATAAAAACTACACAGAAGAATTGTGTGAAACTTCTTTCTGTTCTGTTTGTTCAACTAAAAGAGTTGAACCTTAGTTTTGATTGAGCCGTTCTGAAACAATCTTTCTGTAGAAAATGCAAGTGGACATTCGGAGCGCTAAGAGGGTAATAGTGGAAAAAGGAATGTCTCCAAATATAAACTACACAGAATCATTCTGTGAAACTTCTTTCTGATCTGTGCATTCAGCTAACAGAGTTAAACCATACTTTTGATTGAGCAGATCTGAACACTCTTTCTGTAGAAAATGCAACTGGACATTTGGAGCGCTAAGAGAGTAGTAGTGGAAAAAGGAATATATTCAAATATAAACTACACAGAAGCATTCTGTGAAACTTCTTTCTGATCTGAGCATTCAGCTAACAGATTTAAACCATACTTTTGATTGAGCAGTTTTGAAACACTCTGTCTGTAGAAAATGCAACTGGACATTCGTAGCGCTAAGTGGGTAATAGTGGAAAAAAGAATATGTTCAAATATAAACTACACAGAAGCATTGTATGAAACTTCTTTCTGTTCTGTGCATTAACCTAACAGAGTTGAACCTTACTTTTGATTGAGGCTTTCTGAAACACTCTTTCTGTAGAAACTGCAATTGGACATTCTGAGCGCTAAGAGGCCTCTATTGGGAAAAATAATATCTTCAAATAAAAACTACACAGAAGCATTGTGTGAAACTTATTTCTGATATGTTCATTAAGCTAACAGAGTTAAACCATACTTTTGATTGCGCAGTTCTGAACACTCTTTCTGTAGAAAATGCAAGTGGACATTCGGAGCGCTAAGAGGGTAATAGTGGAAAAAGGAATATATTCAAATATAAACTACACAGTAGCATTCTGTGAAAATTCTTTCTGTTCTGTGCATTCAACTAACAGAGTTGAACCTTACTTTTGATTGAGCCGTTCTGAAACACTCTTTCTGTAGAAACTGCAATTGGACATGCTAAGCGCTAAGAGGCCTACATTGGGAAAAAGAATATCTTCAAATAAAAAATACACAGATGCATTCTGTGAAACTTATTTCTGATCTGTAAATTCAGTTAACAGATATAAAACATATTTTTGATTGAGCAGTTATGAAACACTCTTTTTGTAGAAAATGCAAGTGGAGATCCGGAGCGCTAAGTGGGTAACAGTGGAAAAAGGAATGTCTTCATATATAAACTACACAGAATCATTCGGTGAAACTTCTTTCTGATCTGTGCATTCAGCTAACAGAGTTAAACCATACTTTTGATTGAGCAGATCTGAACACTCTTTCTGTAGAAAATGCAACTGGACATTTGGAGCGCTAAGAGCGTAGTAGTGGAAAAAGGAATATATTCAAATATAAACTACACAGAAGCATTCTGTGAAACTTCTTTCTGATCTGAGCATTCAGCTAACAGAGTTAAACCATACTTTTGATTGAGCAGTTTTGAAACACTCTGTCTGTAGAAAATGCAACTGGACATTCGTAGCGCTAAGTGGGTAATAGTGGAAAAAAGAATATGTCCAAATATAAACTACACAGAAGCATTGTATGAAACTTCTTTCTGTTCTGTGCATTCAACTAACAGAGTTGAACCTTACTTTTGATTGAGCCGTTCTGAAAAACTCTTTCTGTAGAAACTGCAATTGGACATTCTGAGCGCTAAGAGGTCTATATTGGGAAAAAGAATGTCTACAAATAAAAACTACACAGAAGAATTGTGTGAAACTTCTTTCTGTTCTGTTTGTTCAACTAAAAGAGTTGAACCTTAGTTTTGATTGAGCCGTTCTGAAACACTCTTTATGTAGAAAATGCAAGTGGAGATTCGGAGCGCTAAGAGGGTAATAGTGGAAAAAGGAATGTCTCCAAATATAAACTACACAGAATCATTCTATGAAACTTCTTTCTGATCTGTGCATTCAGCTAACAGAGTTAAACCATACTTTTGATTGAGCAGATCTGAACACTTTTTCTGTAGAAAATGCAACTGGACATTTGGAGCGCTAAGAGAGTAGTAGTGGAAAAAGGAATATATTCAAATATAAACTACACAGAAGCATTCTGTGAAACTTCTTTCTGATCTCAGCATTCAGCTAACAGAGTTAAACCATACTTTTGATTGAGCAGTTTTGAAACACTCTGTCTGTAGAAAATGCAACTGGACATTCGTAGCGCTAAGTGGGTAATAGTGGAAAAAAGAATATGTTCAAATATAAACTACACAGAAGCATTGTATGAAACTTCTTTCTTTTCTGTGCATTCAACTAACAGAGTTGAACCTTACTTTTGATTGAGCCGTTCTGAAACACTCTTTTTGTAGAAACTGCAATTGGACATTCTGAGCGCTAAGAGGCCTCTATTGGGAAATATAATATCTTCAAATAAAAATTACACAGAAGCATTGTGTGAAACTTATTTCTGATATGTTCATTAAGCTAACAGAGTTAAACCATACTTTTGATTGCGCAGTTCTGAACACTCTTTCTGTAGAAAATGCAAGTGGACATTCGGAGCGCTAAGAGGGTAATAGTGGAAAAAGGAATATATTCAAATATAAACTACACAGTAGCATTCTGTGAAACTTCTTTCTGTTCTGTGCATTCAACTAACAGAGTTGTACCTTACTTTTGATTGAGCCGTTCTGAAACACTCTTTTTGTAGAAACTGCAATTGGACATTCTGAGCGCTAAGAGGCCTATATTGGGAAAAAGAATGTCTACAAATAAAAACTACACAGAAGAATTGTGTGAAACTTCTTTCTGTTCTGTTTGTTCAACTAAAAGAGTTGAACCTTAGTTTTGATTGAGCCGTTCTGAAACAATCTTTCTGTAGAAAATGCAAGTGGAGATTCGGAGCGCTAACAGTGTAATACTGGAAAAAGGAATGTCTCCAAATATAAACTACACAGAATCATTCTGTGAAACTTCTTTCTGATCTGTGCATTCAGCTAACAGAGTGAAACCATACTTTTGATTGAGCAGATCTGAACACTCTTTATGTAGAAAATGCAACTGGACATTTGGAGCGCTAAGAGAGTAGTAGTGGAAAAAGGAATATATTCAAATATAAACTACACAGAAGCATTCTGTGAAACTTCTTTCTGATCTGAGCATTCAGCTAACAGAGTTAAACCATACTTTTGATTGAGCCGTTTTGAAACACTCTGTCTGTAGAAAATGCAACTGGACATTCGTAGCGCTAAGTGGGTAATAGTGGAAAAAAGAATATGTTCAAATATAAACTACACAGAAGCATTGTATGAAACTTCTTTCTGTTCTGTGCATTCAACTAACAGAGTTGAACCTTACTTTTGATTGAGCCGTTCTGAAACACTCTTTCTGTAGAAACTGCAATTGGACATTCTGAGCGCTAAGAGGCATCTATTGGGAAAAATAATATCTTCAAATAAAAACTACACAGAAGCACTGTGTGAAACTTATTTCTGATATGTTCATTAAGCTAACAGAGTTAAACCATACTTTTGATTGCGCAGTTCTGAACACTCTTTCTGTAGAAAATGCAAGTGGACATTCAGAGCGCTAAGAGGGTAATAGTGGAAAAAGGAATATATTCAAATATAAAGTACACAGTAGCATTCTGTGAAAATTCTTTCTGTTCTGTGCATTCAACTAACAGAGTTGAACCTTATTTTGATTGAGCCGTTCTGAAACACTCTTTCTGTAGAAACTGCAATTGGACATGCTAAGCGCTAAGAGGCCTACATTGGGAAAAAGAATATCTTCAAATAAAAACTACACAGATGCATTCTGTGAAACTTATTTCTGATCTGTAAATTCAGTTAACAGATATAAAACATATTTTTGATTGAGCAGTTATGAAACACTCTTTTTGTAGAAAATGCAAGTGGAGATTCGGAGCGCTAAGAGGGTAACAGTGGAAAAAGGAATGTCTTCATATATAAACTACACAGAATCATTCGGTGAAACTTCTTTCTGATCTGTGCATTCAGCTAACAGAGTTAAACCATACTTTTGATTGAGCAGATCTGAACACTCTTTCTGTAGAAAATGCAACTGGACATTTGGAGCGCTAAGAGCGTAGTTGTGGAAAAAGGAATATATTCAAATATAAACTACACAGAAGCATTCTGTGAAACTTCTTTCTGATCTGAGCATTCAGCTAACAGAGTTAAACCATACTTTTGATTGAGCAGTTTGGAAACACTCTGTCTGTAGAAAATGCAACTGGACATTCGTAGCGCTAAGTGGGTAATAGTGGAAAAAAGAATATGTCCAAATATAAACTACACAGAAGCATTGTATGAAACTTCTTTCTGTTCTGTGCATTCAACTAACAGAGTTGAACCTTACTTTTGATTGAGCCGTTCTGAAAAACTCTTTCTGTAGAAACTGCAATTGGACATTCTGAGCGCTAAGAGGTCTATATTGGGAAAAAGAATGTCTACAAATAAAAACTACACGGAAGAATTGTGTGAAACTTCTTTCTGTTCTGTTTGTTCAACTAAAAGAGTTGAACCTTAGTTTTGATTGAGCCGTTCTGAAACACTCTTTATGTAGAAAATGCAAGTGGAGATTCGGAGCGCTAAGAGGGTAATAGTGGAAAAAGGAATGTCTCCAAATATAAACTACACAGAATCATTCTATGAAACTTCTTTCTGATCTGTGCATTCAGCTAACAGAGTTAAACCATACTTTTGATTGAGCAGATCTGAACACTTTTTCTGTAGAAAATGCAACTGGACATTTGGAGCGCTAAGAGAGTAGTAGTGGAAAAAGGAATATATTCAAATATAAACTACACAGAAGCATTCTGTGAAACTTCTTTCTGATCTCAGCATTCAGCTAACAGAGTTAAACCATACTTTTGATTGAGCAGTTTTGAAACACTCTGTCTGTAGAAAATGCAACTGGACATTCGTAGCGCTAAGTGGGTAATAGTGGAAAAAAGAATATGTTCAAATATAAACTACACAGAAGCATTGTATGGAACTTCTTTCTTTTCTGTGCATTCAACTAACAGAGTTGAACCTTACTTTTGATTGAGCCGTTCTGAAACACTCTTTTTGTAGAAACTGCAATTGGACATTCTGAGCGCTAAGAGGCCTCTATTGGGAAATATAATATCTTCAAATAAAAACTACACAGAAGCATTGTGTGAAACTTATTTCTGATATGTTCATTAAGCTAACAGAGTTAAACCATACTTTTGATTGCGCAGTTCTGAACACTCTTTCTGTAGAAAATGCAAGTGGACATTCGGAGCGCTAAGAGGGTAATAGTGGAAAAAGGAATATATTCAAATATAAACTACACAGAAGCATTCTGTGAAAATACTTTCTGTTCTGTGCATTCAACTAACAGAGTTGAACCTTACTTTGGATTGAGCCGTTCTGAAACACTCTTTCTGTAGAAACTGCAATTGGACATGGTAAGCGCTAAGAGGCCTACATTTGGAAAAAGAATATCTTCAAATAAAAACTACACAGATGCATTCTGTGAAACTTATTTCTGATCTGTAAATTCAGTTAACAGAGATAAAACATATTTTTGATTGAGCAGTTATGAAACACTCTTTTTGTAGAAAATGCAAGTGGAGATTCGGAGCGCTAAGAGGGTAATAGTGGAAAAAGGAATGTCTTCAAATATAAACTACACAGAATCATTCGGTGAAACTTCTTTCTGATCTGTGCATTCAGCTAACAGAGCTAAACCATACTTTTGATTGAGCAGATCTGAACACTCTTTCTGTAGAAAATGCAACTGGACATTTGGAGCGCTAAGAGCGTAGTAGTGGAAAAAGTAATATATTCAAATATAAACTACACAGAAGCATTCTGTGAAACTTCTTTCTGATCTCAGCATTCAGCTAACAGAGTTAAACCATACATTTGATTGAGCAGATTTGTAACACTCTGTCTGTAGAAAATGCAACTGGACATTCGTAGCGCTAAGTGGGTAATAGTGGAAAAAAGAATATGTTCAAATAGAAACTACACAGAAGCATTGTATGAAACTTCTTTCTGTTCTGTGCATTCAACTAACAGAGTTGTACCTTACTTTTGATTGAGCCGTTCTGAAACACTCTTTCTGTAGAAACTGCAATTGGACATTCTGAGTGCTAAGAGGCCTATATTGGGAAAAAGAATGTCTACAAATAAAAACTACACAGAAGAATTGTGTGAAACTTCTTTCTGTTCTGTTTGTTCAACTAAAAGAGTTGAACCTTAGTTTTGATTGAGCCGTTCTGAAACACTCTTTCTGTAGAAAATGCAAGTGGAGATTCGGAGCGCTAACAGTGTAATAGTGGAAAAAGGAATGTCTCCAAATATAAACTACACAGAATCATTCTGTGAAACTTCTTTCTGATCTGTGCATTCAGCTAACAGAGTGAAACCATACTTTTGATTGAGCAGATCTGAACACTCTTTCTGTAGAAAATGCAACTGGACATTTGGAGCGCTAAGAGAGTAGTAGTGGAAAAAGGAATATATTCAAATATAAACTACACAGAAGCATTCTGTGAAACTTCTTTCTGATCTGAGCATTCAGCTAACAGAGTTAAACCATACTTTTGATTGAGCCGTTTTGAAACACTCTGTCTGTAGAAAATGCAACTGGACATTCGTAGCGCTAAGTGGGTAATAGTGGAAAAAAGAATATGTTCAAATATAAACTACACAGAAGCATTGTATGAAACTTCTTTCTGTTCTGTGCATTCAACTAACAGAGTTGAACCTTACTTTTGATTGAGCCGTTCTGAAACACTCTTTCTGTAGAAACTGCAATTGGACATTCTGAGCGCTAAGAGGCATCTATTGGGAAAAATAATATCTTCAAATAAAAACTACACAGAAGCATTGTGTGAAACTTATTTCTGATATGTTCATTAAGCTAACAGAGTTAAACCATACTTTTGATTGCGCAGTTCTGAACACTCTTTCTGTAGAAAATGCAAGTGGACATTCGGAGCGCTAAGAGGGTAATAGTGGAAAAAGGAATATATTCAAATATAAACTACACAGTAGCATTCTGTGAAAATTCTTTCTGTTCTGTGCATTCAACTAACAGAGTTGAACCTTACTTTTGATTGAGCCGTTCTGAAACACTCTTTCTGTAGAAACTGCAATTGGACATGCTAAGCGCTAAGAGGCCTACATTGGGAAAAAGAATATCTTCAAATAAAAACTACACAGATGCATTCTGTGAAACTTATTTCTGATCTGTAAATTCAGTTAACAGATATAAAACATATTTTTGATTGAGCAGTTATGAAACACTCTTTTTGTAGAAAATGCAAGTGGAGATTCGGAGCGCTAAGAGGGTAACAGTGGAAAAAGGAATGTCTTCAAATATAAACTACACAGAATCATTCTGTGAAACTTGTTTCTGATCTGTGCATTCAGCTAACAGAGTTAAACCATACTTTTGATTGAGCAGATCTGAACACTCTTTCTGTAGAAAATGCAACTGGACATTTGGAGCGCTAAGAGCGTAGTAGTGGAAAAAGGAATATATTCAAATATAAACTACACAGAAGCATTCTGTGAAACTTCTTTCTGATCTGGGCATTCAGCTAACAGAGTTAAACCATACTTTTGATTGAGCAGTTTTGAAACACTCTGTCTGTAGAAAATGCAACTGGACATTCGTAGCGCTAAGTGGGTAATAGTGGAAAAAAGAATATGTCCAAATATAAACTACACAGAAGCATTGTATGAAACTTCTTTCTGTTCTGTGCATTCAACTAACAGAGTTGAACCTTACTTTTGATTGAGCCGTTCTGAAAAACTCTTTCTGTAGAAACTGCAATTGGACATTCTGAGCGCTAAGAGGTCTATATTGGGAAAAAGAATGTCTACAAATAAAAACTACACAGAAGAATTGTGTGAAACTTCTTTCTGTTCAGTTTGTTCAACTAAAAGAGTTGAACCTTAGTTTTGATTGAGCCGTTCTGAAACACTCTTTATGTAGAAAATGCAAGTGGATATTCGGAGCGCTAAGAGGGTAATAGTGGAAAAAGGAATGTCTCCAAATATAAACTACACAGAATCATTCTATGAAACTTCTTTCTGATCTGTGCATTCAGCTAACAGAGTTAAACCATACTTTTGATTGAGCAGATCTGAACACTTTTTCTGTAGAAAATGCAACTGGACATTTGGAGCGCTAAGAGAGTAGTAGTGGAAAAAGGAATATATTCAAATATAAACTACACAGAAGCATTCTGTGAAACTTCTTTCTGATCTCAGCATTCAGCTAACAGAGTTAAACCATACTTTTGATTGAGCAGTTTTGAAACACTCTGTCTGTAGAAAATGCAACTGGACATTCGTAGCGCTAAGTGGGTAATAGTGGAAAAAAGAATATGTTCAAATATAAACTACACAGAAGCATTGTATGAAACTTCTTTCTTTTCTGTGCATTCAACTAACAGAGTTGAACCTTACTTTTGATTGAGCCGTTCTGAAACACTCTTTCTGTAGAAACTGCAATTGGACATTCTGAGCGCTAAGAGGCCTCTATTGGGAAATATAATATCTTCAAATAAAAACTACACAGAAGCATTGTGTGAAACTTATTTCTGATATGTTCATTAAGCTAACAGAGTTAAACCATACTTTTGATTGCGCAGTTCTGAACACTCTTTCTGTAGAAAATGCAAGTGGACATTCGGAGCGCTAAGAGGGTAATAGTGGAAAAAGGAATATATTCAAATATAAACTACACAGTAGCATTCTGTGAAAATTCTTTCTGTTCTGTGCATTCAACTAACAGAGTTGAACCTTACTTTTGATTGAGCCGTTCTGAAACACTCTTTCTGTAGAAACTGCAATTGGACATGCTAAGCGCTAAGAGGCCTACATTGGGAAAAAAATATCTTCAAATAAAAACTACACAGATGCATTCTGTGAAACTTATTTCTGATCTGTAAATTCAGTTAACAGAGATAAAACATATTTTTTATTGAGCAGTTATGAAACACTCTTTTTGTAGAAAATGCAAGTGGAGATTCGGAGCGCTAAGAGGGTAATAGTGGAAAAAGGAATGTCTTCAAATATAAACTACACAGAATCATTCGGTGAAACTTCTTTCTGATCTGTGCATTCAGCTAACAGAGTTAAACCATACTTTTGATTGAGCAGATCTGAACACTCTTTCTGTTGAAAATGCAACTGGACATTTGGAGCGCTAAGAGCGTAGTAGTGGAAAAAGGAATATATTCAAATATAAACTACACAGAAGCATTCTGTGAAACTTCTTTCTGATCTGAGCATTCAGCTAACAGAGTTAAACCATACTTTTGATTGAGCAGTTTTGAAACACTCTGTCTGTAGAAAATGCAACTGGACATTCGTAGCGCTAAGTGGGTAATAGTGGAAAAGAGAATATGTTCAAATATAAACTACACAGAAGCATTGTATGAAACTTCTTTCTGTTCTGTGCATTCAACTAACAGAGTTGAACCTTACTTTTGATTGAGCCGTTCTGAAACACTCTTTCTGTAGAAACTGCAATTGGACATTCTGAGCGCTAAGAGGCCTATATTGGGAAAAAGAATGTCTACAAATAAAAACTACACAGAAGAATTGTGTGAAACTTCTTTCTGTTCTGTTTGTTCAACTAAAAGAGTTGAACCTTAGTTTTGATTGAGCCTTTCTGAAACACACTTTCTGTAGAAAACGCAAGTGGAGATTCGGAGCGCTAAGAGGGTAATAGTGGAAAAAGGAATGTCTCCAAATATAAAC
This sequence comes from Symphalangus syndactylus, assembly GCF_028878055.3. Taxonomy (NCBI): domain Eukaryota; kingdom Metazoa; phylum Chordata; class Mammalia; order Primates; family Hylobatidae; genus Symphalangus; species Symphalangus syndactylus. The sequence goes on from NC_072446.2 coordinate 73,528,238, forward strand.
TACACAGAATCATTCTGTGAAACTTCTGTCTGATCTGTGCATTCAGCTAACAGAGTTAAACCATACTTTTGATTGAGCAGATCTGAACACTCTTTCTGTAGAAAATGCAACTGGACATTTGGAGCGCTAAGAGAGTAGTAGTGGAAAAAGGAATATAATCAAATATAAACAACACAGAAGCATTCTGTGAAACTTCTTTCTGATCTGAGCATTCAGCTAACAGAGTTAAACCATACTTATGATTGAGCAGTTTTGAAACACTCTGTCTGTAGAAAATGCAACTGGACATTCGTAGCGCTAAGTGGGTAATAGTGGAAAAAAGAATATGTTCAAATATAAACTACACAGAAGAATTGTATGAAACTTCTTTCTGTTCTGTGCATTCAACTAACAGAGTTGAACCTTACTTTTGATTGAGCCTTTCTGAAACACTCTTTCTGTAGAAACTGCAATTGGACATTCTGAGCGCTAAGAGGCCTATATTGCGAAAAATAATATCTTCAAAAAAAACTACACAGAAGCATTGTGTGAAACTTATTTCTGATATGTTCATTAAGCTAACAGAGTTAAACCATACTTTTGATTGCGCAGTTCTGAACACTCTTTCTGTAGAAAATGCAAGTGGACATTCGGAGCGCTAAGAGGGTAATAGTGGAAAAAGAATATATTCAAATATAAACTACACAGTAGCATTCTGTGAAAATTCTTTCTGTTCTGTGCATTCAACTAACAGAGTTGAACCTTACTTTTGATTGAGCCGTTCTGAAACACTCTTTCTGTAGAAACTGCAATTGGACATGCTAAGCGCTAAGAGGCCTACATTGGGAAAAAAATATCTTCAAATAAAAACTACACAGATGCATTCTGTGAAACTTATTTCTGATCTGTAAATTCAGTTAACAGATATAAAACATATTTTTGATTGAGCAGTTATGAAACACTCTTTTTGTAGAAAATGCAAGTGGAGATTCGGAGCGCTAAGAGGGTAACAGTGGAAAAAGTAATGTCTTCAAATATAAACTACACAGAATCATTCGGTGAAACTTCTTTCTGATCTGTGCATTCAGCTAACAGAGTTAAACCATACTTTTGATTGAGCAGATCTGAACACTCTTTCTGTAGAAAATGCAACTGGACATTTGGAGCGCTAAGAGCGTAGTAGTGGAAAAAGGAATATATTCAAATATAAACTACACAGAAGCATTCTGTGAAACCTCTTTCTGATCTGAGCATTCAGCTAACAGAGTTAAACCATACTTTTGATTGAGCAGTTTTGAAACACTCTGTCTGTAGAAAATGCAACTGGACATTCGTAGCGCTAAGTGGGTAATAGTGGAAAAAAGTATATGTCCAAATATAAACTACACAGAAGCATTGTATGAAACTTCTTTCTGTTCTGTGCATTCAAATAACAGAGTTGAACCTTACTTTTGGTTGAGCCGTTCTGAAACACTCTTTCTGTAGAAACTGCAATTGGACATTCTGAGCGCTAAGAGGTCTATATTGGGAAAAAGAATGTCTACAAATAAAAACTACACAGAAGAATTGTGTGAAACTTCTTTCTGTTCTGTTTGTTCAACTAAAAGAATTGAACCTTACTTTTGATTGAGCCGTTCTGAAACACTCTTTATGTAGAAAATGCAAGTGGAGATTCGGAGCGCTAAGAGGGTAATAGTGGAAAAAGGAATGTCTCCAAATATAAACTACACAGAATCATTCTGTGAAACTTCTTTCTGATCTGTGCATTCAGCTAACAGAGTTAAACCATACTTTTGATTGAGCAGATCTGAACACTCTTTCTGTAGAAAATGCAACTGGACATTTGGAGCGCTAAGAGAGTAGTAGTGGAAAAAGGAATATATTCAAATATAAACTACACAGAAGCATTCTGTGAAACTTCTTTCTGATCTGAGCATTCAGCTAACAGAGTTAAACCATACTTTTGATTGAGCAGTTTTGAAACACTCTGTCTGTAGAAAATGTAACTGGACATTCGTAGCGCTAAGTGGGTAATAGTGGAAAAAAGAATATGTTCAAATAAAAACTACACAGAAGCATTGTATGAAACTACTTTCTTTTCTGTGCATTCAACTAACAGAGTTGAACCTTACTTTTGATTGAGCCGTTCTGAAACACTCTTTCTGTAGAAACTGCAATTGGACATTCTGAGCGCTAAGAGGCCTCTATTGGGAAAAATAATATCTTCAAATAAAAACTACACAGAAGCATTGTGTGAAACTTATTTCTGATATGTTCATTAAGCTAACAGAGTTAAACCATACTTTTGATTGCGCAGTTCGGAACACTCTTTCTGTAGAAAATGCAAGTGGACATTCGGAGCGCTAAGAGGGTAATAGTGGAAAAAGGAATGTCTCCAAATATAAACACAGAATCATTCTGTGAAACTTCTTTCTGATCTGTACATTCAGCTAACAGAGTTAAACCATACTTTTGATTGAGCAGATCTGAACACTCTTTCTGTAGAAAATGCAACTGGACATTTGGAGCGCTAAGAGAGTAGTAGTGGAAAAAGGAATATATTCAAATATAAACTACACAGAAGCATTGTGTGAAACTTCTTTCTGATCTGAGCATTCAGCTAACAGACTTAAACCATACTTTTGATTGAGCAGTTTTGAAACACTCTGTCTGTAGAAAATGCAACTGGACATTCGTAGCGCTAAGAGGGTAATAGTGGAAAAAAGAATATGTTCAAATATAAACTACACAGAAGCATTGTATGAAACATCTTTCTGTTCTGTGCATTCAACTAACAGAGTTGAACCTTACTTTTGATTGAGCCGTTCTGAAACACTCTTTCTGTAGAAAATGCATTTGGACATTCTGAGCGCTAAGAGGCCTCTATTGGGAAAAATAATATCTTCAAATAAAAACTACACAGAAGCATTGTGTGAAACTTATTTCTGATATGTTCATTAAGCTAACAGAGTTAAACCATATTTTGATTGCGCAGTTCTGAACACTCTTTCTGTAGAAAATGCAAGTGGACATTCGGAGCGCTAAGAGGGTAATGGTGGAAAAAGGAATATATTCAAATATAAAATACACAGTAGCATTCTGTGAAAATACTTTCTTTTCTGTGCATTCAACTAACAGAGTTGAACCTTACTTTTGATTGAGCCGTTCTGAAACACTCTTTCTGTAGAAACTGCAATTGGACATGCTAAGCGCTAAGAGGCCTACATTGGGAAAAAGAATATCTTCAAATAAAAACTACACAGATGCATTCTGTGAAACTTATTTCTGATCTGTAAATTCAGTTAACAGAGATAAAACATATTTTTGATTGAGCAGTTATGAAACACTCTTTTTGTAGAAAATGCAAGTGGAGATTCGGAGCGCTAAGTGGGTAATAGTGGAAAAAGGAATGTCTTCAAATATAAACTACACAGAATCATTCGGTGAAACTTATTTCTGATCTGTGCATTCAGCTAACAGAGTTAAACCTTACTTTTGATTGAGCAGATCTGAACACTCTTTCTGTTGAAAATGCAACTGGACATTTGGAGCGCTAAGAGCGTAGTAGTGGAAAAAGGAATATATTCAAATATAAACTACACAGAAGCATTCTGTGAAACTTCTTTCTGATCTGAGCATTCAGCTAACAGAGTTAAACCATACTTTTGATTGAGCAGTTTTGAAACACTCTGTCTGTAGAAAATGCAACTGGACATTCGTAGCGCTAAGTGAGTAATAGTGGAAAAAAGAATATGTTCAAATATAAACTACACAGAAGCATTGTATGAAACATCTTTCTGTTCTGTGCATTCAACTAACAGAGTTGAACCTTACTTTTGATTGAGCCTTTCTGAAACACTCTTTCTGTAGAAACTGCAATTGGACATTCTGAGCGCTAAGAGGCCTATATTGGGAAAAATAATATCTTCAAATAAAAACTACACAGAAGCATTGTGTGAAACTTATTTCAGATATGTTCATTAAGCTAACAGAGTTAAACCATACTTTTGATTGCGCAGTTCTGAACACTCTTTCTGTAGAAAATGCAAGTGGACATTCGGAGCGCTAAGAGGGTAATAGTGGAAAAAGGAATATATTCAAATATAAACTACACAGTAGCATTCTGTGAAAATTCTTTCTGTTCTGTGCATTCAACTAACAGAGTTGAACCTTACTTTTGATTGAGCCGTTCTGAAACACTCTTTCTGTAGAAACTGCAATTGGACATGCTAAGCGCTAAGAGGCCTACATTGGGAAAAAGAATATCTTCAAATAAAAACTACACAGATGCATTCTGTGAAACTTATTTCTGATCTGTAAATTCAGTTAACAGAGATAAAACATATTTTTGATTGAGCAGTTATGAAACACTCTTTTTGTAGAAAATGCAAGTGGAGATTCGGAGCGCTAAGAGGGTAACAGTGGAAAAAGTAATGTCTTCAAATATAAACTACACAGAATCATTCGGTGAAACTTCTTTCTGATCTGTGCATTCAGCTAACAGAGTTAAACCATACTTTTGATTGAGCAGATCTGAACACTCTTTCTGTAGAAAATGCAACTGGACATTTGGAGCGCTAAGAGCGTAGTAGTGGAAAAAGGAATATATTCAAATATAAACTACACAGAAGCATTCTGTGAAACCTCTTTCTGATCTGAGCATTCAGCTAACAGAGTTAAACCATACTTTTGATTGAGCAGTTTTGAAACACTCTGTCTGTAGAAAATGCAACTGGACATTCGTAGCGCTAAGTGGGTAATAGTGGAAAAAAGTATATGTCCAAATATAAACTACACAGAAGCATTGTATGAAACTTCTTTCTGTTCTGTGCATTCAAATAACAGAGTTGAACCTTACTTTTGGTTGAGCCGTTCTGAAACACTCTTTCTGTAGAAACTGCAATTGGACATTCTGAGCGCTAAGAGGTCTATATTGGGAAAAAGAATGTCTACAAATAAAAACTACACAGAAGAATTGTGTGAAACTTCTTTCTGTTCTGTTTGTTCAACTAAAATGGTTGAACCTTACTTTTGATTGAGCCGTTCTGAAACACTCTTTATGTAGAAAATGCAAGTGGAGATTCGGAGCGCTAAGAGGGTAATAGTGGAAAAAGGAATGTCTCCAAATATAAACTACACAGAATCATTCTGTGAAAGTTCTTTCTGATCTGTGCATTCAGCTAACAGAGTTAAACCATACTTTTGATTGAGCAGATCTGAACACTCTTTCTGTAGAAAATGCAACTGGACATTTGGAGCGCTAAGAGAGTAGTAGTGGAAAAAGGAATATATTCAAATATAAACTACACAGAAGCATTCTGTGAAACTTCTTTCTGATCTGAGCATTCAGCTAACAGAGTTAAACCATACTTTTGATTGAGCAGTTTTGAAACACTCTGTCTGTAGAAAATGCAACTGGACATTCGTAGCGCTAAGTGGGTAATAGTGGAAAAAAGAATATGTTCAAATATAAACTACACAGAAGCATTGTATGAAACTTCTTTCTTTTCTGTGCATTCAACTAACAGAGTTGAACCTTACTTTTGATTGAGCCGTTCTGAAACACTCTTTCTGTAGAAACTGCAATTGGACATTCTGAGCGCTAAGAGGCCTCTATTGGGAAAAATAATATCTTCAAATAAAAACTACACAGAAGCATTGTGTGAAACTTATTTCTGATATGTTCATTAAGCTAACAGAGTTAAACCATACTTTTGATTGCGCAGTTCGGAACACTCTTTCTGTAGAAAATGCAAGTGGACATTCGGAGCGCAAAGAGGGTAATAGTGGAAAAAGGAATGTCTCCAAATATAAACTACACAGAATCATTCTGTGAAACTTCTTTCTGATCTGTACATTCAGCTAACAGAGTTAAACCATACTTTTGATTGAGCAGATCTGAACACTCTTTCTGTAGAAAATGCAACTGGACATTTGGAGTGCTAAGAGAGTAGTAGTGGAAAAAGGAATATATTCAAATATAAACTACACAGAAGCATTGTGTGAAACTTCTTTCTGATCTGAGCATTCAGCTAACAGACTTAAACCATACTTTTGATTGAGCAGTTTTGAAACACTCTGTCTGTAGAAAATGCAACTGGACATTCGTAGCGCTAAGAGGGTAATAGTGGAAAAAAGAATATGGTCAAATATAAACTACACAGAAGCATTGTTTGAAACATCTTTCTGTTCTGTGCATTCAACTAACAGAGTTGAACCTTACTTTTGATTGAGCCGTTCTGAAACACTCTTTCTGTAGAAACTGCATTTGGACATTCTGAGCGCTAAGAGGCCTCTATTGGGAAAAATAATATCTTCAAATAAAAACTACACAGAAGCATTGTGTGAAACTTATTTCTGATATGTTCATTAAGCTAACAGAGTTAAACCATATTTTGATTGCGCAGTTCTGAACACTCTTTCTGTAGAAAATGCAAGTGGACATTCGGAGCGCTAAGAGGGTAATGGTGGAAAAAGGAATATATTCAAATATAAACTACACAGTAGCATTCTGTGAAAATTCTTTCTGTTCTGTGCATTCAACTAACAGAGTTGAACCTTACTTTTGATTGAGCCGTTCTGAAACACTCTTTCTGTAGAAACTGCAATTGGACATGCTAAGCGCTAAGAGGCCTACATTGGGAAAAAGAATATCTTCAAATAAAAACTACACAGATGCATTCTGTGAAACTTATTTCTGATCTGTAAATTCAGTTAACAGAGATAAAACATATTTTTGATTGAGCAGTTATGAAACACTCTTTTTGTAGAAAATGCAAGTGGAGATTCGGAGCGCTAAGAGGGTAATAGTGGAAAAAGGAATGTCTTCAAATATAAACTACACAGAATCATTCGGTGAAACTTCTTTCTGATCTGTGCATTCAGCTAACAGAGTTAAACCTTACTTTTGATTGAGCAGATCTGAACACTCTTTCTGTTGAAAATGCAACTGGACATTTGGAGCGCTAAGAGCGTAGTAGTGGAAAAAGGAATATATTCAAATATAAACTACACAGAAGCATTCTGTGAAACTTCTTTCTGATCTGAGCATTCAGCTAACAGAGTTAAACCATACTTTTGATTGAACAGTTTTGAAACACTCTGTCTGTAGAAAATGCAACTGGACATTCGTAGCGCTAAGTGGGTAATAGTGGAAAAAAGAATATGTTCAAATATAAACTACACAGAATCATTGTATGAAACTTCTTTCTGTTCTGTGCATTCAACTAACAGAGTTGAACCTTACATTTGATTGAGCCTTTCTGAAACACTCTTTCTGTAGAAACTGCAATTGGACATTCTGAGCGCTAAGAGGCCTATATTGGGAAAAATAATATCTTCAAATAAAAACTACACAGAAGCATTGTGTGAAACTTATTTCTGATATGTTCATTAAGCTAAAAGAGTTAAACCATACTTTTGATTGCGCAGTTCTGAACACTCTTTCTGTAGAAAATGCAAGTGGACATTCGGAGCGCTAAGAGGGTAATAGTGGAAAAAGGAATATATTCAAATATAAACTACACAGTAGCATTCTGTGAAAATTCTTTCTGTTCTGTGCATTCAACTAACAGAGTTGAACCTTACTTTTGATTGAGCCGTTCTGAAACACTCTTTCTGTAGAAACTGCACTTGGACATGCTAAACGCTAAGAGGCCTACATTGGGAAAAAGAATATCTTCAAATAAAAACTACACAGATGCATTCTGTGAAACTTATTTCTGATCTGTAAATTCAGTTAACAGAGATAAAACATATTTTTGATTGAGCAGTTATGAAACACTCTTTTTGTAGAAAATGCAAGTGGAGATTCGGAGCGCTAAGAGGGTAATAGTGGAAAAAGGAATGTCTTCAAATATAAACTACACAGAATCATTCGGTGAAACTTCTTTCTGATCTGTGCATTCAGCTAACAGAGTTAAACCATACTTTTGATTGAGCAGATCTGAACACTCTTTCTGTTGAAAATGCAACTGGACATTTGGAGCGCTAAGAGCGTAATAGTGGAAAAAGGAATATATTCAAATATAAACTACACAGAAGCATTCTGTGAAACTTCTTTCTGATCTGAGCATTCAGCTAACAGAGTTAAACCATACTTTTGATTGAGCAGTTTTGAAACACTCTGTCTGTAGAAAATGCAACTGGACATTCGTAGCGCTAAGTGGGTAATAGTGAAAAAGAGAATATGTTCAAATATAAACTACACAGGAGCATTGTATGAAACTTCTTTCTGTTCTGTGCATTCAACTAACAGAGTTGAACCTTACTTTTGATTGAGCCGTTCTGAAACACTCTTTCTGTAGAAACTGCAATTGGACATTCTGAGCGCTAAGAGGCCTATATTGGGAAAAAGAATGTCTACAAATAAAAACTACACAGAAGAATTGTGTGAAACTTCTTTCTGTTCTGTTTGTTCAACTAAAAGAGTTGAACCTTAGTTTTGATTGAGCCGTTCTGAAACACTCTTTCTGTAGAAAATGCAAGTGGAGATTCGGAGCGCTAAGAGGATAATAGTGGAAAAAGGAATGTCTCCAAATATAAACTACACAGAATCATTCTGTGAAACTTCTTTTTGATCTGTGCATTCAGCTAACACAGTTAAACCATACTTTTGATTGAGCAGATCTGAACACACTTTCTGTAGAAAATGCAACTGGACATTTGGAGCGCTAAGAGAGTAGTAGTGGAAAAAGGAATATATTCAAATATAAACTACACAGAAGCATTCTGTGAAACTTCTTTCTGATCTGAGCATTCAGCTAACAGAGTTAAACCATACTTATGATTGAGCAGTTTTGAAACACTCTGTCTGTAGAAAATGCAACTGGACATTCGTAGCGCTAAGTGGGTAATAGTGGAAAAAAGAATATGTTCAAATATAAACTACACAGAAGCATTGTATGAAACATCTTTCTGTTCTGTGCATTCAACTAACAGAGTTGAAACTTACTTTTGATTGAGCCTTTCTGAAACACTCTTTCTGTAGAAACTGCAATTGGACATTCTGAGCGCTAAGAGGCCTCTATTGGGAAAAATAATATCTTCAAATAAAAACTACACAGAAGCATTGTGTGAAACTTATTTCTGATATGTTCATTAAGCTAACAGAGTTAAACCATACTTTTGATTGCGCAGTTCTGAACACTCTTTCTGCAGAAAATGCAAGTGGACATTCGGAGCGCTAAGAGGGTAATAGTGGAAAAAGGAATATATTCAAATATAAACTACACAGTAGCATTCTGTGAAAATTCTTTCTGTTCTGTGCATTCAACTAACAGAGTTGAACCTTACTTTTGATTGAGCCGTTCTGAAACACTCTTTCTGTAGAAACTGATATTGAACATGCTAAGCGCTAAGAGGCCTACATTGGGAAAAAGAATATCTTCAAATAAAAACTACACAGATGCATTCTGTGAAACTTATTTCTGATCTGTAAATTCAGTTAACAGAGATAAAACATATTTTTGATTGAGCAGTTATGAAACACTCTTTTTGTAGAAAATGCAAGTGGAGATTCGGAGCGCTAAGAGGGTAATAGTGGAAAAAGGAATGTCTTAAAATATAAACTACACAGAATCATTCGGTGAAACTTCTTTCTGATCTGTGCATTCAGCTAACAGAGTTAAACCATACTTTTGATTGAGCAGATCTGAACACACATTCTGTTGAAAATGCAACTGGACATTTGGAGCGCTAAGAGCGTAGTAGTGGAAAAAGGAATATATTCAAATATAAACTACACAGAAGCATTCTGTGAAACTTCTTTCTGATCTGAGCATTCAGCTAACAGAGTTAAACCATACTTTTGATTGAGCAGTTTTGAAACACTCTGTCTGTAGAAAATGCAACTGGACATTCGTAGCGCTAAGTGGGTAATAGTGGAAAAAAGAATATGTTCAAATATAAACTACACAGAAGCATTGTATGAAACTTCTTTCTGTTCTGTGCATTCAACTAACAGAGTTGAACCTTACATTTGATTGAGCCTTTCTGAAACACTCTTTCTGTAGAAACTGCAATTGGACATTCTGAGCGCTAAGAGGCCTATATTGGGAAAAATAATATCTTCAAATAGAAACTACACAGAAGCATTGTGTGAAACTTATTTCTGATATGTTCATTAAGCTAAAAGAGTTAAACCATACTTTTGATTGCGCAGTTCTGAACACTCTTTCTGTAGAAAATGCAAGTGGACATTCGGAGCGCTAAGAGGGTAATAGTGGAAAAAGGAAAATATTCAAATATAAACTACACAGTAGCATTCTGTGAAAATTCTTTCTGTTCTGTGCATTCAACTAACAGAGTTGAACCTTACTTTTGATTGAGCCGTTCTGAAACACTCTTTCTGTAGAAACTGCAATTGGACATGCTAAGCGCTAAGAGGCCTACATTGGGAAAAAGAATATCTTCAAATAAAAACTACACAGATGCATTCTGTGAAACTTATTTCTGATCTGTAAATTCAGTTAACAGAGATAAAACATATTTTTGATTGAGCAGTTATGAAACACTCTTTTTGTAGAAAATGCAAGTGGAGATTCGGAGCGCTAAGAGGGTAATAGTGGAAAAAGGAATGTCTTCAAATATAAACTACACAGAATCATTCGGTGAAACTTCTTTCTGATCTGTGCATTCAGCTAACAGAGTTAAACCTTACTTTTGATTGAGCAGATCTGAACACTCTTTCTGTTGAAAATGCAACTGGACATTTGGAGCGCTAAGAGCGTAGTAGTGGAAAAAGGAATATATTCAAATATAAACTACACAGAAGCATTCTGTGAAACTTCTTTCTGATCTGAGCATTCAGCTAACAGAGTTAAACCATACTTTTGATTGAACAGTTTTGAAACACTCTGTCTGTAGAAAATGCAACTGGACATTCGTAGCGCTAAGTGGGTAATAGTGGAAAAAAGAATATGTTCAAATATAAACTACACAGAATCATTGTATGAAACTTCTTTCTGTTCTGTGCATTCAACTAACAGAGTTGAACCTTACATTTGATTGAGCCTTTCTGAAACACTCTTTCTGTAGAAACTGCAATTGGACATTCTGAGCGCTAAGAGGCCTATATTGGGAAAAATAATATCTTCAAATAAAAACTACACAGAAGCATTGTGTGAAACTTATTTCTGATATGTTCATTAAGCTAAAAGAGTTAAACCATACTTTTGATTGCGCAGTTCTGAACACTCTTTCTGTAGAAAATGCAAGTGGACATTCGGAGCGCTAAGAGGGTAATAGTGGAAAAAGGAATATATTCAAATATAAACTACACAGTAGCATTCTGTGAAAATTCTTTCTGTTCTGTGCATTCAACTAACAGAGTTGAACCTTACTTTTGATTGAGCCGTTCTGAAACACTCTTTCTGTAGAAACTGCACTTGGACATGCTAAGCGCTAAGAGGCCTACATTGGGAAAAAGAATATCTTCAAATAAAAACTACACAGATGCATTCTGTGAAACTTATTTCTGATCTGTAAATTCAGTTAACAGAGATAAAACATATTTTTGATTGAGCAGTTATGAAACACTCTTTTTGTAGAAAATGCAAGTGGAGATTCGGAGCGCTAAGAGGGTAATAGTGGAAAAAGGAATGTCTTCAAATATAAACTACACAGAATCATTCGGTGAAACTTCTTTCTGATCTGTGCATTCAGCTAACAGAGTTAAACCATACTTTTGATTGAGCAGATCTGAACACTCTTTCTGTTGAAAATGCAACTGGACATTTGGAGCGCTAAGAGCGTAATAGTGGAAAAAGGAATATATTCAAATATAAACTACACAGAAGCATTCTGTGAAACTTCTTTCTGATCTGAGCATTCAGCTAACAGAGTTAAACCATACTTTTGATTGAGCAGTTTTGAAACACTCTGTCTGTAGAAAATGCAACTGGACATTCGTAGCGCTAAGTGGGTAATAGTGAAAAAGAGAATATGTTCAAATATAAACTACACAGGAGCATTGTATGAAACTTCTTTCTGTTCTGTGCATTCAACTAACAGAGTTGAACCTTACTTTTGATTGAGCCGTTCTGAAACACTCTTTCTGTAGAAACTGCAATTGGACATGCTAAGCGCTAAGAGGCCTACATTGGGAAAAAGAATATCTTCAAATAAAAACTACACAGATGCATTCTGTGAAACTTATTTCTGATCTGTAAATTCAGTTAACAGAGATAAAACATATTTTTGATTGAGCAGTTATGAAACACTCTTTTTGTAGAAAATGCAAGTGGAGATTCGGAGCGCTAAGAGGGTAATAGTGGAAAAAGGAATGTCTTAAAATATAAACTACACAGAATCATTCGGTGAAACTTCTTTCTGATCTGTGCATTCAGCTAACAGAGTTAAACCATACTTTTGATTGAGCAGATCTGAACACACATTCTGTTGAAAATGCAACTGGACATTTGGAGCGCTAAGAGCGTAGTAGTGGAAAAAGGAATATATTCAAATATAAACTACACAGAAGCATTCTGTGAAACTTCTTTCTGATCTGAGCATTCAGCTAACAGAGTTAAACCATACTTTTGATTGAGCAGTTTTGAAACACTCTGTCTGTAGAAAATGCAACTGGACATTCGTAGCGCTAAGTGGGTAATAGTGGAAAAAAGAATATGTTCAAATATAAACTACACAGAAGCATTGTATGAAACTTCTTTCTGTTCTGTGCATTCAACTAACAGAGTTGAACCTTACATTTGATTGAGCCTTTCTGAAACACTCTTTCTGTAGAAACTGCAATTGGACATTCTGAGCGCTAAGAGGCCTATATTGGGAAAAATAATATCTTCAAATAGAAACTACACAGAAGCATTGTGTGAAACTTATTTCTGATATGTTCATTAAGCTAAAAGAGTTAAACCATACTTTTGATTGCGCAGTTCTGAACACTCTTTCTGTAGAAAATGCAAGTGGACATTCGGAGCGCTAAGAGGGTAATAGTGGAAAAAGGAAAATATTCAAATATAAACTACACAGTAGCATTCTGTGAAAATTCTTTCTGTTCTGTGCATTCAACTAACAGAGTTGAACCTTACTTTTGATTGAGCCGTTCTGAAACACTCTTTCTGTAGAAACTGCAATTGGACATGCTAAGCGCTAAGAGGCCTACATTGGGAAAAAGAATATCTTCAAATAAAAACTACACAGATGCATTCTGTGAAACTTATTTCTGATCTGTAAATTCAGTTAACAGAGATAAAACATATTTTTGATTGAGCAGTTATGAAACACTCTTTTTGTAGAAAATGCAAGTGGAGATTCGGAGCGCTAAGAGGGTAATAGTGGAAAAAGGAATGTCTTCAAATATAAACTACACAGAATCATTCGGTGAAACTTCTTTCTGATCTGTGCATTCAGCTAACAGAGTTAAACCTTACTTTTGATTGAGCAGATCTGAACACTCTTTCTGTTGAAAATGCAACTGGACATTTGGAGCGCTAAGAGCGTAGTAGTGGAAAAAGGAATATATTCAAATATAAACTACACAGAAGCATTCTGTGAAACTACTTTCTGATCTGAGCATTCAGCTAACAGAGTTAAACCATACTTTTGATTGAACAGTTTTGAAACACTCTGTCTGTAGAAAATGCAACTGGACATTCGTAGCGCTAAGTGGGTAATAGTGGAAAAAAGAATATGTTCAAATATAAACTACACAGAATCATTGTATGAAACTTCTTTCTGTTCTGTGCATTCAACTAACAGAGTTGAACCTTACATTTGATTGAGCCTTTCTGAAACACTCTTTCTGTAGAAACTGCAATTGGACATTCTGAGCGCTAAGAGGCCTATATTGGGAAAAATAATATCTTCAAATAAAAACTACACAGAAGCATTGTGTGAAACTTATTTCTGATATGTTCATTAAGCTAAAAGAGTTAAACCATACTTTTGATTGCGCAGTTCTGAACACTCTTTCTGTAGAAAATGCAAGTGGACATTCGGAGCGCTAAGAGGGTAATAGTGGAAAAAGGAATATATTCAAATATAAACTACACAGTAGCATTCTGTGAAAATTCTTTCTGTTCTGTGCATTCAACTAACAGAGTTGAACCTTACTTTTGATTGAGCCGTTCTGAAACACTCTTTCTGTAGAAACTGCACTTGGACATGCTAAGCGCTAAGAGGCCTACATTGGGAAAAAGAATATCTTCAAATAAAAACTACACAGATGCATTCTGTGAAACTTATTTCTGATCTGTAAATTCAGTTAACAGAGATAAAACATATTTTTGATTGAGCAGTTATGAAACACTCTTTTTGTAGAAAATGCAAGTGGAGATTCGGAGCGCTAAGAGGGTAATAGTGGAAAAAGGAATGTCTTCAAATATAAACTACACAGAATCATTCGGTGAAACTTCTTTCTGATCTGTGCATTCAGCTAACAGAGTTAAACCATACTTTTGATTGAGCAGATCTGAACACTCTTTCTGTTGAAAATGCAACTGGACATTTGGAGCGCTAAGAGCGTAATAGTGGAAAAAGGAATATATTCAAATATAAACTACACAGAAGCATTCTGTGAAACTTCTTTCTGATCTGAGCATTCAGCTAACAGAGTTAAACCATACTTTTGATTGAGCAGTTTTGAAACACTCTGTCTGTAGAAAATGCAACTGGACATTCGTAGCGCTAAGTGGGTAATAGTGAAAAAGAGAATATGTTCAAATATAAACTACACAGGAGCATTGTATGAAACTTCTTTCTGTTCTGTGCATTCAACTAACAGAGTTGAACCTTACTTTTGATTGAGCCGTTCTGAAACACTCTTTCTGTAGAAACTGCAATTGGACATGCTAAGCGCTAAGAGGCCTACATTGGGAAAAAGAATATCTTCAAATAAAAACTACACAGATGCATTCTGTGAAACTTATTTCTGATCTGTAAATTCAGTTAACAGAGATAAAACATATTTTTGATTGAGCAGTTATGAAACACTCTTTTTGTAGAAAATGCAAGTGGAGATTCGGAGCGCTAAGAGGGTAATAGTGGAAAAAGGAATGTCTTAAAATATAAACTACACAGAATCATTCGGTGAAACTTCTTTCTGATCTGTGCATTCAGCTAACAGAGTTAAACCATACTTTTGATTGAGCAGATCTGAACACACATTCTGTTGAAAATGCAACTGGACATTTGGAGCGCTAAGAGCGTAGTAGTGGAAAAAGGAATATATTCAAATATAAACTACACAGAAGCATTCTGTGAAACTTCTTTCTGATCTGAGCATTCAGCTAACAGAGTTAAACCATACTTTTGATTGAGCAGTTTTGAAACACTCTGTCTGTAGAAAATGCAACTGGACATTCGTAGCGCTAAGTGGGTAATAGTGGAAAAAAGAATATGTTCAAATATAAACTACACAGAAGCATTGTATGAAACTTCTTTCTGTTCTGTGCATTCAACTAACAGAGTTGAACCTTACATTTGATTGAGCCTTTCTGAAACACTCTTTCTGTAGAAACTGCAATTGGACATTCTGAGCGCTAAGAGGCCTATATTGGGAAAAATAATATCTTCAAATAGAAACTACACAGAAGCATTGTGTGAAACTTATTTCTGATATGTTCATTAAGCTAAAAGAGTTAAACCATACTTTTGATTGCGCAGTTCTGAACACTCTTTCTGTAGAAAATGCAAGTGGACATTCGGAGCGCTAAGAGGGTAATAGTGGAAAAAGGAAAATATTCAAATATAAACTACACAGTAGCATTCTGTGAAAATTCTTTCTGTTCTGTGCATTCAACTAACAGAGTTGAACCTTACTTTTGATTGAGCCGTTCTGAAACACTCTTTCTGTAGAAACTGCAATTGGACATGCTAAGCGCTAAGAGGCCTACATTGGGAAAAAGAATATCTTCAAATAAAAACTACACAGATGCATTCTGTGAAACTTATTTCTGATCTGTAAATTCAGTTAACAGAGATAAAACATATTTTTGATTGAGCAGTTATGAAACACTCTTTTTGTAGAAAATGCAAGTGGAGATTCGGAGCGCTAAGAGGGTAATAGTGGAAAAAGGAATGTCTTCAAATATAAACTACACAGAATCATTCGGTGAAACTTCTTTCTGATCTGTGCATTCAGCTAACAGAGTTAAACCTTACTTTTGATTGAGCAGATCTGAACACTCTTTCTGTTGAAAATGCAACTGGACATTTGGAGCGCTAAGAGCGTAGTAGTGGAAAAAGGAATATATTCAAATATAAACTACACAGAAGCATTCTGTGAAACTTCTTTCTGATCTGAGCATTCAGCTAACAGAGTTAAACCATACTTTTGATTGAACAGTTTTGAAACACTCTGTCTGTAGAAAATGCAACTGGACATTCGTAGCGCTAAGTGGGTAATAGTGAAAAAGAGAATATGTTCAAATATAAACTACACAGGAGCATTGTATGAAACTTCTTTCTGTTCTGTGCATTCAACTAACAGAGTTGAACCTTACTTTTGATTGAGCCGTTCTGAAACACTCTTTCTGTAGAAACTGCAATTGGACATGCTAAGCGCTAAGAGGCCTACATTGGGAAAAAGAATATCTTCAAATAAAAACTACACAGATGCATTCTGTGAAACTTATTTCTGATCTGTAAATTCAGTTAACAGAGATAAAACATATTTTTGATTGAGCAGTTATGAAACACTCTTTTTGTAGAAAATGCAAGTGGAGATTCGGAGCGCTAAGAGGGTAATAGTGGAAAAAGGAATGTCTTAAAATATAAACTACACAGAATCATTCGGTGAAACTTCTTTCTGATCTGTGCATTCAGCTAACAGAGTTAAACCATACTTTTGATTGAGCAGATCTGAACACACATTCTGTTGAAAATGCAACTGGACATTTGGAGCGCTAAGAGCGTAGTAGTGGAAAAAGGAATATATTCAAATATAAACTACACAGAAGCATTCTGTGAAACTTCTTTCTGATCTGAGCATTCAGCTAACAGAGTTAAACCATACTTTTGATTGAGCAGTTTTGAAACACTCTGTCTGTAGAAAATGCAACTGGACATTCGTAGCGCTAAGTGGGTAATAGTGGAAAAAAGAATATGTTCAAATATAAACTACACAGAAGCATTGTATGAAACTTCTTTCTGTTCTGTGCATTCAACTAACAGAGTTGAACCTTACATTTGATTGAGCCTTTCTGAAACACTCTTTCTGTAGAAACTGCAATTGGACATTCTGAGCGCTAAGAGGCCTATATTGGGAAAAATAATATCTTCAAATAGAAACTACACAGAAGCATTGTGTGAAACTTATTTCTGATATGTTCATTAAGCTAAAAGAGTTAAACCATACTTTTGATTGCGCAGTTCTGAACACTCTTTCTGTAGAAAATGCAAGTGGACATTCGGAGCGCTAAGAGGGTAATAGTGGAAAAAGGAAAATATTCAAATATAAACTACACAGTAGCATTCTGTGAAAATTCTTTCTGTTCTGTGCATTCAACTAACAGAGTTGAACCTTACTTTTGATTGAGCCGTTCTGAAACACTCTTTCTGTAGAAACTGCAATTGGACATGCTAAGCGCTAAGAGGCCTACATTGGGAAAAAGAATATCTTCAAATAAAAACTACACAGATGCATTCTGTGAAACTTATTTCTGATCTGTAAATTCAGTTAACAGAGATAAAACATATTTTTGATTGAGCAGTTATGAAACACTCTTTTTGTAGAAAATGCAAGTGGAGATTCGGAGCGCTAAGAGGGTAATAGTGGAAAAAGGAATGTCTTCAAATATAAACTACACAGAATCATTCGGTGAAACTTCTTTCTGATCTGTGCATTCAGCTAACAGAGTTAAACCTTACTTTTGATTGAGCAGATCTGAACACTCTTTCTGTTGAAAATGCAACTGGACATTTGGAGCGCTAAGAGCGTAGTAGTGGAAAAAGGAATATATTCAAATATAAACTACACAGAAGCATTCTGTGAAACTTCTTTCTGATCTGAGCATTCAGCTAACAGAGTTAAACCATACTTTTGATTGAACAGTTTTGAAACACTCTGTCTGTAGAAAATGCAACTGGACATTCGTAGCGCTAAGTGGGTAATAGTGGAAAAAAGAATATGTTCAAATATAAACTACACAGAATCATTGTATGAAACTTCTTTCTGTTCTGTGCATTCAACTAACAGAGTTGAACCTTACATTTGATTGAGCCTTTCTGAAACACTCTTTCTGTAGAAACTGCAATTGGACATTCTGAGCGCTAAGAGGCCTATATTGGGAAAAATAATATCTTCAAATAAAAACTACACAGAAGCATTGTGTGAAACTTATTTCTGATATGTTCATTAAGCTAAAAGAGTTAAACCATACTTTTGATTGCGCAGTTCTGAACACTCTTTCTGTAGAAAATGCAAGTGGACATTCGGAGCGCTAAGAGGGTAATAGTGGAAAAAGGAATATATTCAAATATAAACTACACAGTAGCATTCTGTGAAAATTCTTTCTGTTCTGTGCATTCAACTAACAGAGTTGAACCTTACTTTTGATTGAGCCGTTCTGAAACACTCTTTCTGTAGAAACTGCACTTGGACATGCTAAGCGCTAAGAGGCCTACATTGGGAAAAAGAATATCTTCAAATAAAAACTACACAGATGCATTCTGTGAAACTTATTTCTGATCTGTAAATTCAGTTAACAGAGATAAAACATATTTTTGATTGAGCAGTTATGAAACACTCTTTTTGTAGAAAATGCAAGTGGAGATTCGGAGCGCTAAGAGGGTAATAGTGGAAAAAGGAATGTCTTCAAATATAAACTACACAGAATCATTCGGTGAAACTTCTTTCTGATCTGTGCATTCAGCTAACAGAGTTAAACCATACTTTTGATTGAGCAGATCTGAACACTCTTTCTGTTGAAAATGCAACTGGACATTTGGAGCGCTAAGAGCGTAATAGTGGAAAAAGGAATATATTCAAATATAAACTACACAGAAGCATTCTGTGAAACTTCTTTCTGATCTGAGCATTCAGCTAACAGAGTTAAACCATACTTTTGATTGAGCAGTTTTGAAACACTCTGTCTGTAGAAAATGCAACTGGACATTCGTAGCGCTAAGTGGGTAATAGTGAAAAAGAGAATATGTTCAAATATAAACTACACAGGAGCATTGTATGAAACTTCTTTCTGTTCTGTGCATTCAACTAACAGAGTTGAACCTTACTTTTGATTGAGCCGTTCTGAAACACTCTTTCTGTAGAAACTGCAATTGGACATGCTAAGCGCTAAGAGGCCTACATTGGGAAAAAGAATATCTTCAAATAAAAACTACACAGATGCATTCTGTGAAACTTATTTCTGATCTGTAAATTCAGTTAACAGAAATAAAACATATTTTTGATTGAGCAGTTATGAAACACTCTTTTTGTAGAAAATGCAAGTGGAGATTCGGAGCGCTAAGAGGGTAATAGTGGAAAAAGGAATGTCTTAAAATATAAACTACACAGAATCATTCGGTGAAACTTCTTTCTGATCTGTGCATTCAGCTAACAGAGTTAAACCATACTTTTGATTGAGCAGATCTGAACACACATTCTGTTGAAAATGCAACTGGACATTTGGAGCGCTAAGAGCGTAGTAGTGGAAAAAGGAATATATTCAAATATAAACTACACAGAAGCATTCTGTGAAACTTCTTTCTGATCTGAGCATTCAGCTAACAGAGTTAAACCATACTTTTGATTGAGCAGTTTTGAAACACTCTGTCTGTAGAAAATGCAACTGGACATTCGTAGCGCTAAGTGGGTAATAGTGGAAAAAAGAATATGTTCAAATATAAACTACACAGAAGCATTGTATGAAACTTCTTTCTGTTCTGTGCATTCAACTAACAGAGTTGAACCTTACATTTGATTGAGCCTTTCTGAAACACTCTTTCTGTAGAAACTGCAATTGGACATTCTGAGCGCTAAGAGGCCTATATTGGGAAAAATAATATCTTCAAATAGAAACTACACAGAAGCATTGTGTGAAACTTATTTCTGATATGTTCATTAAGCTAAAAGAGTTAAACCATACTTTTGATTGCGCAGTTCTGAACACTCTTTCTGTAGAAAATGCAAGTGGACATTCGGAGCGCTAAGAGGGTAATAGTGGAAAAAGGAAAATATTCAAATATAAACTACACAGTAGCATTCTGTGAAAATTCTTTCTGTTCTGTGCATTCAACTAACAGAGTTGAACCTTACTTTTGATTGAGCCGTTCTGAAACACTCTTTCTGTAGAAACTGCAATTGGACATGCTAAGCGCTAAGAGGCCTACATTGGGAAAAAGAATATCTTCAAATAAAAACTACACAGATGCATTCTGTGAAACTTATTTCTGATCTGTAAATTCAGTTAACAGAGATAAAACATATTTTTGATTGAGCAGTTATGAAACACTCTTTTTGTAGAAAATGCAAGTGGAGATTCGGAGCGCTAAGAGGGTAATAGTGGAAAAAGGAATGTCTTCAAATATAAACTACACAGAATCATTCGGTGAAACTTCTTTCTGATCTGTGCATTCAGCTAACAGAGTTAAACCTTACTTTTGATTGAGCAGATCTGAACACTCTTTCTGTTGAAAATGCAACTGGACATTTGGAGCGCTAAGAGCGTAGTAGTGGAAAAAGTAATATATTCAAATATAAACTACACAGAAGCATTCTGTGAAACTTCTTTCTGATCTGAGCATTCAGCTAACAGAGTTAAACCATACTTTTGATTGAACAGTTTTGAAACACTCTGTCTGTAGAAAATGCAACTGGACATTCGTAGCGCTAAGTGGGTAATAGTGGAAAAAAGAATATGTTCAAATATAAACTACACAGAATCATTGTATGAAACTTCTTTCTGTTCTGTGCATTCAACTAACAGAGTTGAACCTTACATTTGATTGAGCCTTTCTGAAACACTCTTTCTGTAGAAACTGCAATTGGACATTCTGAGCGCTAAGAGGCCTATATTGGGAAAAATAATATCTTCAAATAAAAACTACACAGAAGCATTGTGTGAAACTTATTTCTGATATGTTCATTAAGCTAAAAGAGTTAAACCATACTTTTGATTGCGCAGTTCTGAACACTCTTTCTGTAGAAAATGCAAGTGGACATTCGGAGCGCTAAGAGGGTAATAGTGGAAAAAGGAATATATTCAAATATAAACTACACAGTAGCATTCTGTGAAAATTCTTTCTGTTCTGTGCATTCAACTAACAGAGTTGAACCTTACTTTTGATTGAGCCGTTCTGAAACACTCTTTCTGTAGAAACTGCACTTGGACATGCTAAGCGCTAAGAGGCCTACATTGGGAAAAAGAATATCTTCAAATAAAAACTACACAGATGCATTCTGTGAAACTTATTTCTGATCTGTAAATTCAGTTAACAGAGATAAAACATATTTTTGATTGAGCAGTTATGAAACACTCTTTTTGTAGAAAATGCAAGTGGAGATTCGGAGCGCTAAGAGGGTAATAGTGGAAAAAGGAATGTCTTCAAATATAAACTACACAGAATCATTCGGTGAAACTTCTTTCTGATCTGTGCATTCAGCTAACAGAGTTAAACCATACTTTTGATTGAGCAGATCTGAACACTCTTTCTGTTGAAAATGCAACTGGACATTTGGAGCGCTAAGAGCGTAATAGTGGAAAAAGGAATATATTCAAATATAAACTACACAGAAGCATTCTGTGAAACTTCTTTCTGATCTGAGCATTCAGCTAACAGAGTTAAACCATACTTTTGATTGAGCAGTTTTGAAACACTCTGTCTGTAGAAAATGCAACTGGACATTCGTAGCGCTAAGTGGGTAATAGTGAAAAAGAGAATATGTTCAAATATAAACTACACAGGAGCATTGTATGAAACTTCTTTCTGTTCTGTGCATTCAACTAACAGAGTTGAACCTTACTTTTGATTGAGCCGTTCTGAAACACTCTTTCTGTAGAAACTGCAATTGGACATGCTAAGCGCTAAGAGGCCTACATTGGGAAAAAGAATATCTTCAAATAAAAACTACACAGATGCATTCTGTGAAACTTATTTCTGATCTGTAAATTCAGTTAACAGAGATAAAACATATTTTTGATTGAGCAGTTATGAAACACTCTTTTTGTAGAAAATGCAAGTGGAGATTCGGAGCGCTAAGAGGGTAATAGTGGAAAAAGGAATGTCTTAAAATATAAACTACACAGAATCATTCGGTGAAACTTCTTTCTGATCTGTGCATTCAGCTAACAGAGTTAAACCATACTTTTGATTGAGCAGATCTGAACACACATTCTGTTGAAAATGCAACTGGACATTTGGAGCGCTAAGAGCGTAGTAGTGGAAAAAGGAATATATTCAAATATAAACTACACAGAAGCATTCTGTGAAACTTCTTTCTGATCTGAGCATTCAGCTAACAGAGTTAAACCATACTTTTGATTGAGCAGTTTTGAAACACTCTGTCTGTAGAAAATGCAACTGGACATTCGTAGCGCTAAGTGGGTAATAGTGGAAAAAAGAATATGTTCAAATATAAACTACACAGAAGCATTGTATGAAACTTCTTTCTGTTCTGTGCATTCAACTAACAGAGTTGAACCTTACATTTGATTGAGCCTTTCTGAAACACTCTTTCTGTAGAAACTGCAATTGGACATTCTGAGCGCTAAGAGGCCTATATTGGGAAAAATAATATCTTCAAATAGAAACTACACAGAAGCATTGTGTGAAACTTATTTCTGATATGTTCATTAAGCTAAAAGAGTTAAACCATACTTTTGATTGCGCAGTTCTGAACACTCTTTCTGTAGAAAATGCAAGTGGACATTCGGAGCGCTAAGAGGGTAATAGTGGAAAAAGGAAAATATTCAAATATAAACTACACAGTAGCATTCTGTGAAAATTCTTTCTGTTCTGTGCATTCAACTAACAGAGTTGAACCTTACTTTTGATTGAGCCGTTCTGAAACACTCTTTCTGTAGAAACTGCAATTGGACATGCTAAGCGCTAAGAGGCCTACATTGGGAAAAAGAATATCTTCAAATAAAAACTACACAGATGCATTCTGTGAAACTTATTTCTGATCTGTAAATTCAGTTAACAGAGATAAAACATATTTTTGATTGAGCAGTTATGAAACACTCTTTTTGTAGAAAATGCAAGTGGAGATTCGGAGCGCTAAGAGGGTAATAGTGGAAAAAGGAATGTCTTCAAATATAAACTACACAGAATCATTCGGTGAAACTTCTTTCTGATCTGTGCATTCAGCTAACAGAGTTAAACCTTACTTTTGATTGAGCAGATCTGAACACTCTTTCTGTTGAAAATGCAACTGGACATTTGGAGCGCTAAGAGCGTAGTAGTGGAAAAAGGAATATATTCAAATATAAACTACACAGAAGCATTCTGTGAAACTTCTTTCTGATCTGAGCATTCAGCTAACAGAGTTAAACCATACTTTTGATTGAACAGTTTTGAAACACTCTGTCTGTAGAAAATGCAACTGGACATTCGTAGCGCTAAGTGGGTAATAGTGGAAAAAAGAATATGTTCAAATATAAACTACACAGAATCATTGTATGAAACTTCTTTCTGTTCTGTGCATTCAACTAACAGAGTTGAACCTTACATTTGATTGAGCCTTTCTGAAACACTCTTTCTGTAGAAACTGCAATTGGACATTCTGAGCGCTAAGAGGCCTATATTGGGAAAAATAATATCTTCAAATAAAAACTACACAGAAGCATTGTGTGAAACTTATTTCTGATATGTTCATTAAGCTAAAAGAGTTAAACCATACTTTTGATTGCGCAGTTCTGAACACTCTTTCTGTAGAAAATGCAAGTGGACATTCGGAGCGCTAAGAGGGTAATAGTGGAAAAAGGAATATATTCAAATATAAACTACACAGTAGCATTCTGTGAAAATTCTTTCTGTTCTGAGCATTCAACTAACAGAGTTGAACCTTACTTTTGATTGAGCCGTTCTGAAACACTCTTTCTGTAGAAACTGCACTTGGACATGCTAAGCGCTAAGAGGCCTACATTGGGAAAAAGAATATCTTCAAATAAAAACTACACAGATGCATTCTGTGAAACTTATTTCTGATCTGTAAATTCAGTTAACAGAGATAAAACATATTTTTGATTGAGCAGTTATGAAACACTCTTTTTGTAGAAAATGCAAGTGGAGATTCGGAGCGCTAAGAGGGTAATAGTGGAAAAAGGAATGTCTTCAAATATAAACTACACAGAATCATTCGGTGAAACTTCTTTCTGATCTGTGCATTCAGCTAACAGAGTTAAACCATACTTTTGATTGAGCAGATCTGAACACTCTTTCTGTTGAAAATGCAACTGGACATTTGGAGCGCTAAGAGCGTAATAGTGGAAAAAGGAATATATTCAAATATAAACTACACAGAAGCATTCTGTGAAACTTCTTTCTGATCTGAGCATTCAGCTAACAGAGTTAAACCATACTTTTGATTGAGCAGTTTTGAAACACTCTGTCTGTAGAAAATGCAACTGGACATTCGTAGCGCTAAGTGGGTAATAGTGAAAAAGAGAATATGTTCAAATATAAACTACACAGGAGCATTGTATGAAACTTCTTTCTGTTCTGTGCATTCAACTAACAGAGTTGAACCTTACTTTTGATTGAGCCGTTCTGAAACACTCTTTCTGTAGAAACTGCAATTGGACATGCTAAGCGCTAAGAGGCCTACATTGGGAAAAAGAATATCTTCAAATAAAAACTACACAGATGCATTCTGTGAAACTTATTTCTGATCTGTAAATTCAGTTAACAGAGATAAAACATATTTTTGATTGAGCAGTTATGATACACTCTTTTTGTAGAAAATGCAAGTGGAGATTCGGAGCGCTAAGAGGGTAATAGTGGAAAAAGGAATGTCTTAAAATATAAACTACACAGAATCATTCGGTGAAACTTCTTTCTGATCTGTGCATTCAGCTAACAGAGTTAAACCATACTTTTGATTGAGCAGATCTGAACACACATTCTGTTGAAAATGCAACTGGACATTTGGAGCGCTAAGAGCGTAGTAGTGGAAAAAGGAATATATTCAAATATAAACTACACAGAAGCATTCTGTGAAACTTCTTTCTGATCTGAGCATTCAGCTAACAGAGTTAAACCATACTTTTGATTGAGCAGTTTTGAAACACTCTGTCTGTAGAAAATGCAACTGGACATTCGTAGCGCTAAGTGGGTAATAGTGGAAAAAAGAATATGTTCAAATATAAACTACACAGAAGCATTGTATGAAACTTCTTTCTGTTCTGTGCATTCAACTAACAGAGTTGAACCTTACATTTGATTGAGCCTTTCTGAAACACTCTTTCTGTAGAAACTGCAATTGGACATTCTGAGCGCTAAGAGGCCTATATTGGGAAAAATAATATCTTCAAATAGAAACTACACAGAAGCATTGTGTGAAACTTATTTCTGATATGTTCATTAAGCTAAAAGAGTTAAACCATACTTTTGATTGCGCAGTTCTGAACACTCTTTCTGTAGAAAATGCAAGTGGACATTCGGAGCGCTAAGAGGGTAATAGTGGAAAAAGGAAAATATTCAAATATAAACTACACAGTAGCATTCTGTGAAAATTCTTTCTGTTCTGTGCATTCAACTAACAGAGTTGAACCTTACTTTTGATTGAGCCGTTCTGAAACACTCTTTCTGTAGAAACTGCAATTGGACATGCTAAGCGCTAAGAGGCCTACATTGGGAAAAAGAATATCTTCAAATAAAAACTACACAGATGCATTCTGTGAAACTTATTTCTGATCTGTAAATTCAGTTAACAGAGATAAAACATATTTTTGATTGAGCAGTTATGAAACACTCTTTTTGTAGAAAATGCAAGTGGAGATTCGGAGCGCTAAGAGGGTAATAGTGGAAAAAGGAATGTCTTCAAATATAAACTACACAGAATCATTCGGTGAAACTTCTTTCTGATCTGTGCATTCAGCTAACAGAGTTAAACCTTACTTTTGATTGAGCAGATCTGAACACTCTTTCTGTTGAAAATGCAACTGGACATTTGGAGCGCTAAGAGCGTAGTAGTGGAAAAAGGAATATATTCAAATATAAACTACACAGAAGCATTCTGTGAAACTTCTTTCTGATCTGAGCATTCAGCTAACAGAGTTAAACCATACTTTTGATTGAACAGTTTTGAAACACTCTGTCTGTAGAAAATGCAACTGGACATTCGTAGCGCTAAGTGGGTAATAGTGGAAAAAAGAATATGTTCAAATATAAACTACACAGAATCATTGTATGAAACTTCTTTCTGTTCTGTGCATTCAACTAACAGAGTTGAACCTTACATTTGATTGAGCCTTTCTGAAACACTCTTTCTGTAGAAACTGCAATTGGACATTCTGAGCGGTAAGAGGCCTATATTGGGAAAAATAATATCTTCAAATAAAAACTACACAGAAGCATTGTGTGAAACTTATTTCTGATATGTTCATTAAGCTAAAAGAGTTAAACCATACTTTTGATTGCGCAGTTCTGAACACTCTTTCTGTAGAAAATGCAAGTGGACATTCGGAGCGCTAAGAGGGTAATAGTGGAAAAAGGAATATATTCAAATATAAACTACACAGTAGCATTCTGTGAAAATTCTTTCTGTTCTGTGCATTCAACTAACAGAGTTGAACCTTACTTTTGATTGAGCCGTTCTGAAACACTCTTTCTGTAGAAACTGCACTTGGACATGCTAAGCGCTAAGAGGCCTACATTGGGAAAAAGAATATCTTCAAATAAAAACTACACAGATGCATTCTGTGAAACTTATTTCTGATCTGTAAATTCAGTTAACAGAGATAAAACATATTTTTGATTGAGCAGTTATGAAACACTCTTTTTGTAGAAAATGCAAGTGGAGATTCGGAGCGCTAAGAGGGTAATAGTGGAAAAAGGAATGTCTTCAAATATAAACTACACAGAATCATTCGGTGAAACTTCTTTCTGATCTGTGCATTCAGCTAACAGAGTTAAACCATACTTTTGATTGAGCAGATCTGAACACTCTTTCTGTTGAAAATGCAACTGGACATTTGGAGCGCTAAGAGCGTAATAGTGGAAAAAGGAATATATTCAAATATAAACTACACAGAAGCATTCTGTGAAACTTCTTTCTGATCTGAGCATTCAGCTAACAGAGTTAAACCATACTTTTGATTGAGCAGTTTTGAAACACTCTGTCTGTAGAAAATGCAACTGGACATTCGTAGCGCTAAGTGGGTAATAGTGAAAAAGAGAATATGTTCAAATATAAACTACACAGGAGCATTGTATGAAACTTCTTTCTGTTCTGTGCATTCAACTAACAGAGTTGAACCTTACTTTTGATTGAGCCGTTCTGAAACACTCTTTCTGTAGAAACTGCAATTGGACATGCTAAGCGCTAAGAGGCCTACATTGGGAAAAAGAATATCTTCAAATAAAAACTACACAGATGCATTCTGTGAAACTTATTTCTGATCTGTAAATTCAGTTAACAGAGATAAAACATATTTTTGATTGAGCAGTTATGAAACACTCTTTTTGTAGAAAATGCAAGTGGAGATTCGGAGCGCTAAGAGGGTAATAGTGGAAAAAGGAATGTCTTAAAATATAAACTACACAGAATCATTCGGTGAAACTTCTTTCTGATCTGTGCATTCAGCTAACAGAGTTAAACCATACTTTTGATTGAGCAGATCTGAACACACATTCTGTTGAAAATGCAACTGGACATTTGGAGCGCTAAGAGCGTAGTAGTGGAAAAAGGAATATATTCAAATATAAACTACACAGAAGCATTCTGTGAAACTTCTTTCTGATCTGAGCATTCAGCTAACAGAGTTAAACCATACTTTTGATTGAGCAGTTTTGAAACACTCTGTCTGTAGAAAATGCAACTGGACATTCGTAGCGCTAAGTGGGTAATAGTGGAAAAAAGAATATGTTCAAATATAAACTACACAGAAGCATTGTATGAAACTTCTTTCTGTTCTGTGCATTCAACTAACAGAGTTGAACCTTACATTTGATTGAGCCTTTCTGAAACACTCTTTCTGTAGAAACTGCAATTGGACATTCTGAGCGCTAAGAGGCCTATATTGGGAAAAATAATATCTTCAAATAGAAACTACACAGAAGCATTGTGTGAAACTTATTTCTGATATGTTCATTAAGCTAAAAGAGTTAAACCATACTTTTGATTGCGCAGTTCTGAACACTCTTTCTGTAGAAAATGCAAGTGGACATTCGGAGCGCTAAGAGGGTAATAGTGGAAAAAGGAAAATATTCAAATATAAACTACACAGTAGCATTCTGTGAAAATTCTTTCTGTTCTGTGCATTCAACTAACAGAGTTGAACCTTACTTTTGATTGAGCCGTTCTGAAACACTCTTTCTGTAGAAACTGCAATTGGACATGCTAAGCGCTAAGAGGCCTACATTGGGAAAAAGAATATCTTCAAATAAAAACTACACAGATGCATTCTGTGAAACTTATTTCTGATCTGTAAATTCAGTTAACAGAGATAAAACATATTTTTGATTGAGCAGTTATGAAACACTCTTTTTGTAGAAAATGCAAGTGGAGATTCGGAGCGCTAAGAGGGTAATAGTGGAAAAAGGAATGTCTTCAAATATAAACTACACAGAATCATTCGGTGAAACTTCTTTCTGATCTGTGCATTCAGCTAACAGAGTTAAACCTTACTTTTGATTGAGCAGATCTGAACACTCTTTCTGTTGAAAATGCAACTGGACATTTGGAGCGCTAAGAGCGTAGTAGTGGAAAAAGGAATATATTCAAATATAAACTACACAGAAGCATTCTGTGAAACTTCTTTCTGATCTGAGCATTCAGCTAACAGAGTTAAACCATACTTTTGATTGAACAGTTTTGAAACACTCTGTCTGTAGAAAATGCAACTGGACATTCGTAGCGCTAAGTGGGTAATAGTGGAAAAAAGAATATGTTCAAATATAAACTACACAGAATCATTGTATGAAACTTCTTTCTGTTCTGTGCATTCAACTAACAGAGTTGAACCTTACATTTGATTGAGCCTTTCTGAAACACTCTTTCTGTAGAAACTGCAATTGGACATTCTGAGCGCTAAGAGGCCTATATTGGGAAAAATAATATCTTCAAATAAAAACTACACAGAAGCATTGTGTGAAACTTATTTCTGATATGTTCATTAAGCTAAAAGAGTTAAACCATACTTTTGATTGCGCAGTTCTGAACACTCTTTCTGTAGAAAATGCAAGTGGACATTCGGAGCGCTAAGAGGGTAATAGTGGAAAAAGGAATATATTCAAATATAAACTACACAGTAGCATTCTGTGAAAATTCTTTCTGTTCTGTGCATTCAACTAACAGAGTTGAACCTTACTTTTGATTGAGCCGTTCTGAAACACTCTTTCTGTAGAAACTGCACTTGGACATGCTAAGCGCTAAGAGGCCTACATTGGGAAAAAGAATATCTTCAAATAAAAACTACACAGATGCATTCTGTGAAACTTATTTCTGATCTGTAAATTCAGTTAACAGAGATAAAACATATTTTTGATTGAGCAGTTATGAAACACTCTTTTTGTAGAAAATGCAAGTGGAGATTCGGAGCGCTAAGAGGGTAATAGTGGAAAAAGGAATGTCTTCAAATATAAACTACACAGAATCATTCGGTGAAACTTCTTTCTGATCTGTGCATTCAGCTAACAGTGTTAAACCATACTTTTGATTGAGCAGATCTGAACACTCTTTCTGTTGAAAATGCAACTGGACATTTGGAGCGCTAAGAGCGTAATAGTGGAAAAAGGAATATATTCAAATATAAACTACACAGAAGCATTCTGTGAAACTTCTTTCTGATCTGAGCATTCAGCTAACAGAGTTAAACCATACTTTTGATTGAGCAGTTTTGAAACACTCTGTCTGTAGAAAATGCAACTGGACATTCGTAGCGCTAAGTGGGTAATAGTGAAAAAGAGAATATGTTCAAATATAAACTACACAGGAGCATTGTATGAAACTTCTTTCTCTTCTGTGCATTCAACTAACAGAGTTGAACCTTACTTTTGATTGAGCCGTTCTGAAACACTCTTTCTGTAGAAACTGCAATTGGACATGCTAAGCGCTAAGAGGCCTACATTGGGAAAAAGAATATCTTCAAATAAAAACTACACAGATGCATTCTGTGAAACTTATTTCTGATCTGTAAATTCAGTTAACAGAGATAAAACATATTTTTGATTGAGCAGTTATGAAACACTCTTTTTGTAGAAAATGCAAGTGGAGATTCGGAGCGCTAAGAGGGTAATAGTGGAAAAAGGAATGTCTTAAAATATAAACTACACAGAATCATTCGGTGAAACTTCTTTCTGATCTGTGCATTCAGCTAACAGAGTTAAACCATACTTTTGATTGAGCAGATCTGAACACACATTCTGTTGAAAATGCAACTGGACATTTGGAGCGCTAAGAGCGTAGTAGTGGAAAAAGGAATATATTCAAATATAAACTACACAGAAGCATTCTGTGAAACTTCTTTCTGATCTGAGCATTCAGCTAACAGAGTTAAACCATACTTTTGATTGAGCAGTTTTGAAACACTCTGTCTGTAGAAAATGCAACTGGACATTCGTAGCGCTAAGTGGGTAATAGTGGAAAAAAGAATATGTTCAAATATAAACTACACAGAAGCATTGTATGAAACTTCTTTCTGTTCTGTGCATTCAACTAACAGAGTTGAACCTTACATTTGATTGAGCCTTTCTGAAACACTCTTTCTGTAGAAACTGCAATTGGACATTCTGAGCGCTAAGAGGCCTATATTGGGAAAAATAATATCTTCAAATAGAAACTACACAGAAGCATTGTGTGAAACTTATTTCTGATATGTTCATTAAGCTAAAAGAGTTAAACCATACTTTTGATTGCGCAGTTCTGAACACTCTTTCTGTAGAAAATGCAAGTGGACATTCGGAGCGCTAAGAGGGTAATAGTGGAAAAAGGAAAATATTCAAATATAAACTACACAGTAGCATTCTGTGAAAATTCTTTCTGTTCTGTGCATTCAACTAACAGAGTTGAACCTTACTTTTGATTGAGCCGTTCTGAAACACTCTTTCTGTAGAAACTGCAATTGGACATGCTAAGCGCTAAGAGGCCTACATTGGGAAAAAGAATATCTTCAAATAAAAACTACACAGATGCATTCTGTGAAACTTATTTCTGATCTGTAAATTCAGTTAACAGAGATAAAACATATTTTTGATTGAGCAGTTATGAAACACTCTTTTTGTAGAAAATGCAAGTGGAGATTCGGAGCGCTAAGAGGGTAATAGTGGAAAAAGGAATGTCTTCAAATATAAACTACACAGAATCATTCGGTGAAACTTCTTTCTGATCTGTGCATTCAGCTAACAGAGTTAAACCTTACTTTTGATTGAGCAGATCTGAACACTCTTTCTGTTGAAAATGCAACTGGACATTTGGAGCGCTAAGAGCGTAGTAGTGGAAAAAGGAATATATTCAAATATAAACTACACAGAAGCATTCTGTGAAACTTCTTTCTGATCTGAGCATTCAGCTAACAGAGTTAAACCATACTTTTGATTGAACAGTTTTGAAACACTCTGTCTGTAGAAAATGCAACTGGACATTCGTAGCGCTAAGTGGGTAATAGTGAAAAAGAGAATATGTTCAAATACAAACTACACAGGAGCATTGTATGAAACTTCTTTCTGTTCTGTGCATTCAACTAACAGAGTTGAACCTTACTTTTGATTGAGCCGTTCTGAAACACTCTTTCTGTAGAAACTGCAATTGGACATGCTAAGCGCTAAGAGGCCTACATTGGGAAAAAGAATATCTTCAAATAAAAACTACACAGATGCATTCTGTGAAACTTATTTCTGATCTGTAAATTCAGTTAACAGAGATAAAACATATTTTTGATTGAGCAGTTATGAAACACTCTTTTTGTAGAAAATGCAAGTGGAGATTCGGAGCGCTAAGAGGGTAATAGTGGAAAAAGGAATGTCTTAAAATATAAACTACACAGAATCATTCGGTGAAACTTCTTTCTGATCTGTGCATTCAGCTAACAGAGTTAAACCATACTTTTGATTGAGCAGATCTGAACACACATTCTGTTGAAAATGCAACTGGACATTTGGAGCGCTAAGAGCGTAGTAGTGGAAAAAGGAATATATTCAAATATAAACTACACAGAAACATTCTGTGAAACTTCTTTCTGATCTGAGCATTCAGCTAACAGAGTTAAACCATACTTTTGATTGAGCAGTTTTGAAACACTCTGTCTGTAGAAAATGCAACTGGACATTCGTAGCGCTAAGTGGGTAATAGTGGAAAAAAGAATATGTTCAAATATAAACTACACAGAAGCATTGTATGAAACTTCTTTCTGTTCTGTGCATTCAACTAACAGAGTTGAACCTTACATTTGATTGAGCCTTTCTGAAACACTCTTTCTGTAGAAACTGCAATTGGACATTCTGAGCGCTAAGAGGCCTATATTGGGAAAAATAATATCTTCAAATAGAAACTACACAGAAGCATTGTGTGAAACTTATTTCTGATATGTTCATTAAGCTAAAAGAGTTAAACCATACTTTTGATTGCGCAGTTCTGAACACTCTTTCTGTAGAAAATGCAAGTGGACATTCGGAGCGCTAAGAGGGTAATAGTGGAAAAAGGAAAATATTCAAATATAAACTACACAGTAGCATTCTGTGAAAATTCTTTCTGTTCTGTGCATTCAACTAACAGAGTTGAACCTTACTTTTGATTGAGCCGTTCTGAAACACTCTTTCTGTAGAAACTGCAATTGGACATGCTAAGCGCTAAGAGGCCTACATTGGGAAAAAGAATATCTTCAAATAAAAACTACACAGATGCATTCTGTGAAACTTATTTCTGATCTGTAAATTCAGTTAACAGAGATAAAACATATTTTTGATTGAGCAGTTATGAAACACTCTTTTTGTAGAAAATGCAAGTGGAGATTCGGAGCGCTAAGAGGGTAATAGTGGAAAAAGGAATGTCTTCAAATATAAACTACACAGAATCATTCGGTGAAACTTCTTTCTGATCTGTGCATTCAGCTAACAGAGTTAAACCTTACTTTTGATTGAGCAGATCTGAACACTCTTTCTGTTGAAAATGCAACTGGACATTTGGAGCGCTAAGAGCGTAGTAGTGGAAAAAGGAATATATTCAAATATAAACTACACAGAAGCATTCTGTGAAACTTCTTTCTGATCTGAGCATTCAGCTAACAGAGTTAAACCATACTTTTGATTGAACAGTTTTGAAACACTCTGTCTGTAGAAAATGCAACTGGACATTCGTAGCGCTAAGTGGGTAATAGTGGAAAAAAGAATATGTTCAAATATAAACTACACAGAATCATTGTATGAAACTTCTTTCTGTTCTGTGCATTCAACTAACAGAGTTGAACCTTACATTTGATTGAGCCTTTCTGAAACACTCTTTCTGTAGAAACTGCAATTGGACATTCTGAGCGCTAAGAGGCCTATATTGGGAAAAATAATATCTTCAAATAAAAACTACACAGAAGCATTGTGTGAAACTTATTTCTGATATGTTCATTAAGCTAAAAGAGTTAAACCATACTTTTGATTGCGCAGTTCTGAACACTCTTTCTGTAGAAAATGCAAGTGGACATTCGGAGCGCTAAGAGGGTAATAGTGGAAAAAGGAATATATTCAAATATAAACTACACAGTAGCATTCTGTGAAAATTCTTTCTGTTCTGTGCATTCAACTAACAGAGTTGAACCTTACTTTTGATTGAGCCGTTCTGAAACACTCTTTCTGTAGAAACTGCACTTGGACATGCTAAGCGCTAAGAGGCCTACATTGGGAAAAAGAATATCTTCAAATAAAAACTACACAGATGCATTCTGTGAAACTTATTTCTGATCTGTAAATTCAGTTAACAGAGATAAAACATATTTTTGATTGAGCAGTTATGAAACACTCTTTTTGTAGAAAATGCAAGTGGAGATTCGGAGCGCTAAGAGGGTAATAGTGGAAAAAGGAATGTCTTCAAATATAAACTACACAGAATCATTCGGTGAAACTTCTTTCTGATCTGTGCATTCAGCTAACAGAGTTAAACCATACTTTTGATTGAGCAGATCTGAACACTCTTTCTGTTGAAAATGCAACTGGACATTTGGAGCGCTAAGAGCGTAATAGTGGAAAAAGGAATATATTCAAATATAAACTACACAGAAGCATTCTGTGAAACTTCTTTCTGATCTGAGCATTCAGCTAACAGAGTTAAACCATACTTTTGATTGAGCAGTTTTGAAACACTCTGTCTGTAGAAAATGCAACTGGACATTCGTAGCGCTAAGTGGGTAATAGTGAAAAAGAGAATATGTTCAAATATAAACTACACAGGAGCATTGTATGAAACTTCTTTCTGTTCTGTGCATTCAACTAACAGAGTTGAACCTTACTTTTGATTGAGCCGTTCTGAAACACTCTTTCTGTAGAAACTGCAATTGGACATGCTAAGCGCTAAGAGGCCTACATTGGGAAAAAGAATATCTTCAAATAAAAACTACACAGATGCATTCTGTGAAACTTATTTCTGATCTGTAAATTCAGTTAACAGAAATAAAACATATTTTTGATTGAGCAGTTATGAAACACTCTTTTTGTAGAAAATGCAAGTGGAGATTCGGAGCGCTAAGAGGGTAATAGTGGAAAAAGGAATGTCTTAAAATATAAACTACACAGAATCATTCGGTGAAACTTCTTTCTGATCTGTGCATTCAGCTAACAGAGTTAAACCATACTTTTGATTGAGCAGATCTGAACACACATTCTGTTGAAAATGCAACTGGACATTTGGAGCGCTAAGAGCGTAGTAGTGGAAAAAGGAATATATTCAAATATAAACTACACAGAAGCATTCTGTGAAACTTCTTTCTGATCTGAGCATTCAGCTAACAGAGTTAAACCATACTTTTGATTGAGCAGTTTTGAAACACTCTGTCTGTAGAAAATGCAACTGGACATTCGTAGCGCTAAGTGGGTAATAGTGGAAAAAAGAATATGTTCAAATATAAACTACACAGAAGCATTGTATGAAACTTCTTTCTGTTCTGTGCATTCAACTAACAGAGTTGAACCTTACATTTGATTGAGCCTTTCTGAAACACTCTTTCTGTAGAAACTGCAATTGGACATTCTGAGCGCTAAGAGGCCTATATTGGGAAAAATAATATCTTCAAATAGAAACTACACAGAAGCATTGTGTGAAACTTATTTCTGATATGTTCATTAAGCTAAAAGAGTTAAACCATACTTTTGATTGCGCAGTTCTGAACACTCTTTCTGTAGAAAATGCAAGTGGACATTCGGAGCGCTAAGAGGGTAATAGTGGAAAAAGGAAAATATTCAAATATAAACTACACAGTAGCATTCTGTGAAAATTCTTTCTGTTCTGTGCATTCAACTAACAGAGTTGAACCTTACTTTTGATTGAGCCGTTCTGAAACACTCTTTCTGTAGAAACTGCAATTGGACATGCTAAGCGCTAAGAGGCCTACATTGGGAAAAAGAATATCTTCAAATAAAAACTACACAGATGCATTCTGTGAAACTTATTTCTGATCTGTAAATTCAGTTAACAGAGATAAAACATATTTTTGATTGAGCAGTTATGAAACACTCTTTTTGTAGAAAATGCAAGTGGAGATTCGGAGCGCTAAGAGGGTAATAGTGGAAAAAGGAATGTCTTCAAATATAAACTACACAGAATCATTCGGTGAAACTTCTTTCTGATCTGTGCATTCAGCTAACAGAGTTAAACCTTACTTTTGATTGAGCAGATCTGAACACTCTTTCTGTTGAAAATGCAACTGGACATTTGGAGCGCTAAGAGCGTAGTAGTGGAAAAAGGAATATATTCAAATATAAACTACACAGAAGCATTCTGTGAAACTTCTTTCTGATCTGAGCATTCAGCTAACAGAGTTAAACCATACTTTTGATTGAACAGTTTTGAAACACTCTGTCTGTAGAAAATGCAACTGGACATTCGTAGCGCTAAGTGGGTAATAGTGGAAAAAAGAATATGTTCAAATATAAACTACACAGAATCATTGTATGAAACTTCTTTCTGTTCTGTGCATTCAACTAACAGAGTTGAACCTTACATTTGATTGAGCCTTTCTGAAACACTCTTTCTGTAGAAACTGCAATTGGACATTCTGAGCGCTAAGAGGCCTATATTGGGAAAAATAATATCTTCAAATAAAAACTACACAGAAGCATTGTGTGAAACTTATTTCTGATATGTTCATTAAGCTAAAAGAGTTAAACCATACTTTTGATTGCGCAGTTCTGAACACTCTTTCTGTAGAAAATGCAAGTGGACATTCGGAGCGCTAAGAGGGTAATAGTGGAAAAAGGAATATATTCAAATATAAACTACACAGTAGCATTCTGTGAAAATTCTTTCTGTTCTGTGCATTCAACTAACAGAGTTGAACCTTACTTTTGATTGAGCCGTTCTGAAACACTCTTTCTGTAGAAACTGCACTTGGACATGCTAAGCGCTAAGAGGCCTACATTGGGAAAAAGAATATCTTCAAATAAAAACTACACAGATGCATTCTGTGAAACTTATTTCTGATCTGTAAATTCAGTTAACAGAGATAAAACATATTTTTGATTGAGCAGTTATGAAACACTCTTTTTGTAGAAAATGCAAGTGGAGATTCGGAGCGCTAAGAGGGTAATAGTGGAAAAAGGAATGTCTTAAAATATAAACTACACAGAATCATTCGGTGAAACTTCTTTCTGATCTGTGCATTCAGCTAACAGAGTTAAACCATACTTTTGATTGAGCAGATCTGAACACACATTCTGTTGAAAATGCAACTGGACATTTGGAGCGCTAAGAGCGTAGTAGTGGAAAAAGGAATATATTCAAATATAAACTACACAGAAGCATTCTGTGAAACTTCTTTCTGATCTGAGCATTCAGCTAACAGAGTTAAACCATACTTTTGATTGAGCAGTTTTGAAACACTCTGTCTGTAGAAAATGCAACTGGACATTCGTAGCGCTAAGTGGGTAATAGTGGAAAAAAGAATATGTTCAAATATAAACTACACAGAAGCATTGTATGAAACTTCTTTCTGTTCTGTGCATTCAACTAACAGAGTTGAACCTTACATTTGATTGAGCCTTTCTGAAACACTCTTTCTGTAGAAACTGCAATTGGACATTCTGAGCGCTAAGAGGCCTATATTGGGAAAAATAATATCTTCAAATAGAAACTACACAGAAGCATTGTGTGAAACTTATTTCTGATATGTTCATTAAGCTAAAAGAGTTAAACCATACTTTTGATTGCGCAGTTCTGAACACTCTTTCTGTAGAAAATGCAAGTGGACATTCGGAGCGCTAAGAGGGTAATAGTGGAAAAAGGAAAATATTCAAATATAAACTACACAGTAGCATTCTGTGAAAATTCTTTCTGTTCTGTGCATTCAACTAACAGAGTTGAACCTTACTTTTGATTGAGCCGTTCTGAAACACTCTTTCTGTAGAAACTGCAATTGGACATGCTAAGCGCTAAGAGGCCTACATTGGGAAAAAGAATATCTTCAAATAAAA
The DNA here is from genome assembly GCF_028878055.3 of Symphalangus syndactylus. Classification (NCBI taxonomy): domain Eukaryota; kingdom Metazoa; phylum Chordata; class Mammalia; order Primates; family Hylobatidae; genus Symphalangus; species Symphalangus syndactylus. The sequence goes on from NC_072446.2 coordinate 73,565,948, forward strand.
ACTACACAGATGCATTCTGTGAAACTTATTTCTGATCTGTAAATTCAGTTAACAGAGATAAAACATATTTTTGATTGAGCAGTTATGAAACACTCTTTTTGTAGAAAATGCAAGTGGAGATTCGGAGCGCTAAGAGGGTAATAGTGGAAAAAGGAATGTCTTCAAATATAAACTACACAGAATCATTCGGTGAAACTTCTTTCTGATCTGTGCATTCAGCTAACAGAGTTAAACCTTACTTTTGATTGAGCAGATCTGAACACTCTTTCTGTTGAAAATGCAACTGGACATTTGGAGCGCTAAGAGCGTAGTAGTGGAAAAAGGAATATATTCAAATATAAACTACACAGAAGCATTCTGTGAAACTTCTTTCTGATCTGAGCATTCAGCTAACAGAGTTAAACCATACTTTTGATTGAACAGTTTTGAAACACTCTGTCTGTAGAAAATGCAACTGGACATTCGTAGCGCTAAGTGGGTAATAGTGGAAAAAAGAATATGTTCAAATATAAACTACACAGAATCATTGTATGAAACTTCTTTCTGTTCTGTGCATTCAACTAACAGAGTTGAACCTTACATTTGATTGAGCCTTTCTGAAACACTCTTTCTGTAGAAACTGCAATTGGACATTCTGAGCGCTAAGAGGCCTATATTGGGAAAAATAATATCTTCAAATAAAAACTACACAGAAGCATTGTGTGAAACTTATTTCTGATATGTTCATTAAGCTAAAAGAGTTAAACCATACTTTTGATTGCGCAGTTCTGAACACTCTTTCTGTAGAAAATGCAAGTGGACATTCGGAGCGCTAAGAGGGTAATAGTGGAAAAAGGAATATATTCAAATATAAACTACACAGTAGCATTCTGTGAAAATTCTTTCTGTTCTGAGCATTCAACTAACAGAGTTGAACCTTACTTTTGATTGAGCCGTTCTGAAACACTCTTTCTGTAGAAACTGCACTTGGACATGCTAAGCGCTAAGAGGCCTACATTGGGAAAAAGAATATCTTCAAATAAAAACTACACAGATGCATTCTGTGAAACTTATTTCTGATCTGTAAATTCAGTTAACAGAGATAAAACATATTTTTGATTGAGCAGTTATGAAACACTCTTTTTGTAGAAAATGCAAGTGGAGATTCGGAGCGCTAAGAGGGTAATAGTGGAAAAAGGAATGTCTTCAAATATAAACTACACAGAATCATTCGGTGAAACTTCTTTCTGATCTGTGCATTCAGCTAACAGAGTTAAACCATACTTTTGATTGAGCAGATCTGAACACTCTTTCTGTTGAAAATGCAACTGGACATTTGGAGCGCTAAGAGCGTAATAGTGGAAAAAGGAATATATTCAAATATAAACTACACAGAAGCATTCTGTGAAACTTCTTTCTGATCTGAGCATTCAGCTAACAGAGTTAAACCATACTTTTGATTGAGCAGTTTTGAAACACTCTGTCTGTAGAAAATGCAACTGGACATTCGTAGCGCTAAGTGGGTAATAGTGAAAAAGAGAATATGTTCAAATATAAACTACACAGGAGCATTGTATGAAACTTCTTTCTGTTCTGTGCATTCAACTAACAGAGTTGAACCTTACTTTTGATTGAGCCGTTCTGAAACACTCTTTCTGTAGAAACTGCAATTGGACATGCTAAGCGCTAAGAGGCCTACATTGGGAAAAAGAATATCTTCAAATAAAAACTACACAGATGCATTCTGTGAAACTTATTTCTGATCTGTAAATTCAGTTAACAGAGATAAAACATATTTTTGATTGAGCAGTTATGAAACACTCTTTTTGTAGAAAATGCAAGTGGAGATTCGGAGCGCTAAGAGGGTAATAGTGGAAAAAGGAATGTCTTAAAATATAAACTACACAGAATCATTCGGTGAAACTTCTTTCTGATCTGTGCATTCAGCTAACAGAGTTAAACCATACTTTTGATTGAGCAGATCTGAACACACATTCTGTTGAAAATGCAACTGGACATTTGGAGCGCTAAGAGCGTAGTAGTGGAAAAAGGAATATATTCAAATATAAACTACACAGAAGCATTCTGTGAAACTTCTTTCTGATCTGAGCATTCAGCTAACAGAGTTAAACCATACTTTTGATTGAGCAGTTTTGAAACACTCTGTCTGTAGAAAATGCAACTGGACATTCGTAGCGCTAAGTGGGTAATAGTGGAAAAAAGAATATGTTCAAATATAAACTACACAGAAGCATTGTATGAAACTTCTTTCTGTTCTGTGCATTCAACTAACAGAGTTGAACCTTACATTTGATTGAGCCTTTCTGAAACACTCTTTCTGTAGAAACTGCAATTGGACATTCTGAGCGCTAAGAGGCCTATATTGGGAAAAATAATATCTTCAAATAGAAACTACACAGAAGCATTGTGTGAAACTTATTTCTGATATGTTCATTAAGCTAAAAGAGTTAAACCATACTTTTGATTGCGCAGTTCTGAACACTCTTTCTGTAGAAAATGCAAGTGGACATTCGGAGCGCTAAGAGGGTAATAGTGGAAAAAGGAAAATATTCAAATATAAACTACACAGTAGCATTCTGTGAAAATTCTTTCTGTTCTGTGCATTCAACTAACAGAGTTGAACCTTACTTTTGATTGAGCCGTTCTGAAACACTCTTTCTGTAGAAACTGCAATTGGACATGCTAAGCGCTAAGAGGCCTACATTGGGAAAAAGAATATCTTCAAATAAAAACTACACAGATGCATTCTGTGAAACTTATTTCTGATCTGTAAATTCAGTTAACAGAGATAAAACATATTTTTGATTGAGCAGTTATGAAACACTCTTTTTGTAGAAAATGCAAGTGGAGATTCGGAGCGCTAAGAGGGTAATAGTGGAAAAAGGAATGTCTTCAAATATAAACTACACAGAATCATTCGGTGAAACTTCTTTCTGATCTGTGCATTCAGCTAACAGAGTTAAACCTTACTTTTGATTGAGCAGATCTGAACACTCTTTCTGTTGAAAATGCAACTGGACATTTGGAGCGCTAAGAGCGTAGTAGTGGAAAAAGGAATATATTCAAATATAAACTACACAGAAGCATTCTGTGAAACTTCTTTCTGATCTGAGCATTCAGCTAACAGAGTTAAACCATACTTTTGATTGAACAGTTTTGAAACACTCTGTCTGTAGAAAATGCAACTGGACATTCGTAGCGCTAAGTGGGTAATAGTGGAAAAAAGAATATGTTCAAATATAAACTACACAGAATCATTGTATGAAATTTCTTTCTGTTCTGTGCATTCAACTAACAGAGTTGAACCTTACATTTGATTGAGCCTTTCTGAAACACTCTTTCTGTAGAAACTGCAATTGGACATTCTGAGCGCTAAGAGGCCTATATTGGGAAAAATAATATCTTCAAATAAAAACTACACAGAAGCATTGTGTGAAACTTATTTCTGATATGTTCATTAAGCTAAAAGAGTTAAACCATACTTTTGATTGCGCAGTTCTGAACACTCTTTCTGTAGAAAATGCAAGTGGACATTCGGAGCGCTAAGAGGGTAATAGTGGAAAAAGGAATATATTCAAATATAAACTACACAGTAGCATTCTGTGAAAATTCTTTCTGTTCTGTGCATTCAACTAACAGAGTTGAACCTTACTTTTGATTGAGCCGTTCTGAAACACTCTTTCTGTAGAAACTGCACTTGGACATGCTAAGCGCTAAGAGGCCTACATTGGGAAAAAGAATATCTTCAAATAAAAACTACACAGATGCATTCTGTGAAACTTATTTCTGATCTGTAAATTCAGTTAACAGAGATAAAACATATTTTTGATTGAGCAGTTATGAAACACTCTTTTTGTAGAAAATGCAACTGGAGATTCGGAGCGCTAAGAGGGTAATAGTGGAAAAAGGAATGTCTTCAAATATAAACTACACAGAATCATTCGGTGAAACTTCTTTCTGATCTGTGCATTCAGCTAACAGAGTTAAACCATACTTTTGATTGAGCAGATCTGAACACTCTTTCTGTTGAAAATGCAACTGGACATTTGGAGCGCTAAGAGCGTAATAGTGGAAAAAGGAATATATTCAAATATAAACTACACAGAAGCATTCTGTGAAACTTCTTTCTGATCTGAGCATTCAGCTAACAGAGTTAAACCATACTTTTGATTGAGCAGTTTTGAAACACTCTGTCTGTAGAAAATGCAACTGGACATTCGTAGCGCTAAGTGGGTAATAGTGAAAAAGAGAATATGTTCAAATATAAACTACACAGGAGCATTGTATGAAACTTCTTTCTGTTCTGTGCATTCAACTAACAGAGTTGAACCTTACTTTTGATTGAGCCGTTCTGAAACACTCTTTCTGTAGAAACTGCAATTGGACATGCTAAGCGCTAAGAGGCCTACATTGGGAAAAAGAATATCTTCAAATAAAAACTACACAGATGCATTCTGTGAAACTTATTTCTGATCTGTAAATTCAGTTAACAGAGATAAAACATATTTTTGATTGAGCAGTTATGAAACACTCTTTTTGTAGAAAATGCAAGTGGAGATTCGGAGCGCTAAGTGGGTAATAGTGGAAAAAGGAATGTCTTAAAATATAAACTACACAGAATCATTCGGTGAAACTTCTTTCTGATCTGTGCATTCAGCTAACAGAGTTAAACCATACTTTTGATTGAGCAGATCTGAACACACATTCTGTTGAAAATGCAACTGGACATTTGGAGCGCTAAGAGCGTAGTAGTGGAAAAAGGAATATATTCAAATATAAACTACACAGAAGCATTCTGTGAAACTTCTTTCTGATCTGAGCATTCAGCTAACAGAGTTAAACCATACTTTTGATTGAGCAGTTTTGAAACACTCTGTCTGTAGAAAATGCAACTGGACATTCGTAGCGCTAAGTGGGTAATAGTGGAAAAAAGAATATGTTCAAATATAAACTACACAGAAGCATTGTATGAAACTTCTTTCTGTTCTGTGCATTCAACTAACAGAGTTGAACCTTACATTTGATTGAGCCTTTCTGAAACACTCTTTCTGTAGAAACTGCAATTGGACATTCTGAGCGCTAAGAGGCCTATATTGGGAAAAATAATATCTTCAAATAGAAACTACACAGAAGCATTGTGTGAAACTTATTTCTGATATGTTCATTAAGCTAAAAGAGTTAAACCATACTTTTGATTGCGCAGTTCTGAACACTCTTTCTGTAGAAAATGCAAGTGGACATTCGGAGCGCTAAGAGGGTAATAGTGGAAAAAGGAAAATATTCAAATATAAACTACACAGTAGCATTCTGTGAAAATTCTTTCTGTTCTGTGCATTCAACTAACAGAGTTGAACCTTACTTTTGATTGAGCCGTTCTGAAACACTCTTTCTGTAGAAACTGCAATTGGACATGCTAAGCGCTAAGAGGCCTACATTGGGAAAAAGAATATCTTCAAATAAAAACTACACAGATGCATTCTGTGAAACTTATTTCTGATCTGTAAATTCAGTTAACAGAGATAAAACATATTTTTGATTGAGCAGTTATGAAACACTCTTTTTGTAGAAAATGCAAGTGGAGATTCGGAGCGCTAAGAGGGTAATAGTGGAAAAAGGAATGTCTTCAAATATAAACTACACAGAATCATTCGGTGAAACTTCTTTCTGATCTGTGCATTCAGCTAACAGAGTTAAACCATACTTTTGATTGAGCAGATCTGAACACTCTTTCTGTTGAAAATGCAACTGGACATTTGGAGCGCTAAGAGCGTAATAGTGGAAAAAGGAATATATTCAAATATAAACTACACAGAAGCATTCTGTGAAACTTCTTTCTGATCTGAGCATTCAGCTAACAGAGTTAAACCATACTTTTGATTGAGCAGTTTTGAAACACTCTGTCTGTAGAAAATGCAACTGGACATTCGTAGCGCTAAGTGGGTAATAGTGAAAAAGAGAATATGTTCAAATATAAACTACACAGGAGCATTGTATGAAACTTCTTTCTGTTCTGTGCATTCAACTAACAGAGTTGAACCTTACTTTTGATTGAGCCGTTCTGAAACACTCTTTCTGTAGAAACTGCAATTGGACAGGCTAAGCGCTAAGAGGCCTACATTGGGAAAAAGAATATCTTCAAATAAAAACTACACAGATGCATTCTGTGAAACTTATTTCTGATCTGTAAATTCAGTTAACAGAGATAAAACATATTTTTGATTGAGCAGTTATGAAACACTCTTTTTGTAGAAAATGCAAGTGGAGATTCGGAGCGCTAAGAGGGTAATAGTGGAAAAAGGAATGTCTTAAAATATAAACTACACAGAATCATTCGGTGAAACTTCTTTCTGATCTGTGCATTCAGCTAACAGAGTTAAACCATACTTTTGATTGAGCAGATCTGAACACACATTCTGTTGAAAATGCAACTGGACATTTGGAGCGCTAAGAGCGTAGTAGTGGAAAAAGGAATATATTCAAATATAAACTACACAGAAGCATTCTGTGAAACTTCTTTCTGATCTGAGCATTCAGCTAACAGAGTTAAACCATACTTTTGATTGAGCAGTTTTGAAACACTCTGTCTGTAGAAAATGCAACTGGACATTCGTAGCGCTAAGTGGGTAATAGTGGAAAAAAGAATATGTTCAAATATAAACTACACAGAAGCATTGTATGAAACTTCTTTCTGTTCTGTGCATTCAACTAACAGAGTTGAACCTTACATTTGATTGAGCCTTTCTGAAACACTCTTTCTGTAGAAACTGCAATTGGACATTCTGAGCGCTAAGAGGCCTATATTGGGAAAAATAATATCTTCAAATAGAAACTACACAGAAGCATTGTGTGAAACTTATTTCTGATATGTTCATTAAGCTAAAAGAGTTAAACCATACTTTTGATTGCGCAGTTCTGAACACTCTTTCTGTAGAAAATGCAAGTGGACATTCGGAGCGCTAAGAGGGTAATAGTGGAAAAAGGAAAATATTCAAATATAAACTACACAGTAGCATTCTGTGAAAATTCTTTCTGTTCTGTGCATTCAACTAACAGAGTTGAACCTTACTTTTGATTGAGCCGTTCTGAAACACTCTTTCTGTAGAAACTGCAATTGGACATGCTAAGCGCTAAGAGGCCTACATTGGGAAAAAGAATATCTTCAAATAAAAACTACACAGATGCATTCTGTGAAACTTATTTCTGATCTGTAAATTCAGTTAACAGAGATAAAACATATTTTTGATTGAGCAGTTATGAAACACTCTTTTTGTAGAAAATGCAAGTGGAGATTCGGAGCGCTAAGAGGGTAATAGTGGAAAAAGGAATGTCTTCAAATATAAACTACACAGAATCATTCGGTGAAACTTCTTTCTGATCTGTGCATTCAGCTAACAGAGTTAAACCTTACTTTTGATTGAGCAGATCTGAACACTCTTTCTGTTGAAAATGCAACTGGACATTTGGAGCGCTAAGAGCGTAGTAGTGGAAAAAGGAATATATTCAAATATAAACTACACAGAAGCATTCTGTGAAACTTCTTTCTGATCTGAGCATTCAGCTAACAGAGTTAAACCATACTTTTGATTGAACAGTTTTGAAACACTCTGTCTGTAGAAAATGCAACTGGACATTCGTAGCGCTAAGTGGGTAATAGTGGAAAAAAGAATATGTTCAAATATAAACTACACAGAATCATTGTATGAAACTTCTTTCTGTTCTGTGCATTCAACTAACAGAGTTGAACCTTACATTTGATTGAGCCTTTCTGAAACACTCTTTCTGTAGAAACTGCAATTGGACATTCTGAGCGCTAAGAGGCCTATATTGGGAAAAATAATATCTTCAAATAAAAACTACACAGAAGCATTGTGTGAAACTTATTTCTGATATGTTCATTAAGCTAAAAGAGTTAAACCATACTTTTGATTGCGCAGTTCTGAACACTCTTTCTGTAGAAAATGCAAGTGGACATTCGGAGCGCTAAGAGGGTAATAGTGGAAAAAGGAATATATTCAAATATAAACTACACAGTAGCATTCTGTGAAAATTCTTTCTGTTCTGTGCATTCAACTAACAGAGTTGAACCTTACTTTTGATTGAGCCGTTCTGAAACACTCTTTCTGTAGAAACTGCACTTGGACATGCTAAGCGCTAAGAGGCCTACATTGGGAAAAAGAATATCTTCAAATAAAAACTACACAGATGCATTCTGTGAAACTTATTTCTGATCTGTAAATTCAGTTAACAGAGATAAAACATATTTTTGATTGAGCAGTTATGAAACACTCTTTTTGTAGAAAATGCAAGTGGAGATTCGGAGCGCTAAGAGGGTAATAGTGGAAAAAGGAATGTCTTCAAATATAAACTACACAGAATCATTCGGTGAAACTTCTTTCTGATCTGTGCATTCAGCTAACAGAGTTAAACCATACTTTTGATTGAGCAGATCTGAACACTCTTTCTGTTGAAAATGCAACTGGACATTTGGAGCGCTAAGAGCGTAATAGTGGAAAAAGGAATATATTCAAATATAAACTACACAGAAGCATTCTGTGAAACTTCTTTCTGATCTGAGCATTCAGCTAACAGAGTTAAACCATACTTTTGATTGAGCAGTTTTGAAACACTCTGTCTGTAGAAAATGCAACTGGACATTCGTAGCGCTAAGTGGGTAATAGTGAAAAAGAGAATATGTTCAAATATAAACTACACAGGAGCATTGTATGAAACTTCTTTCTGTTCTGTGCATTCAACTAACAGAGTTGAACCTTACTTTTGATTGAGCCGTTCTGAAACACTCTTTCTGTAGAAACTGCAATTGGACATTCTGAGCGCTAAGAGGCCTCTATTGGGAAAAATAATATCTTCAAATAAAAACTACACAGAAGCATTGTGTGAAACTTATTTCTGATATGTTCATTAAGCTAACAGATTTAAATCATACTTTTGATTGCGCAGTTCTGAACACTCTTTCTGTAGAAAATGCAAGTGGACATTCGGAGCGCTAAGAGGGTAATAGTGGAAAAAGGAATATATTCAAATATAAACTACACAGTAGCATTCTGTGAAAATTCTTTCTGTTCTGTGCATTCAACTAACAGAGTTGAACCTTACTTTTGATTGAGCCGTTCTGAAACACTCTTTCTGTAGAAACTGCAATTGGACATGCTAAGCGCTAAGAGGCCTACATTGGGAAAAAGAATATCTTCAAATAAAAACTACACAGATGCATTCTGTGAAACTTATTTCTGATCTGTAAATTCAGTTAACAGAGATAAAACATATTTTTGATTGAGCAGTTATGAAACACTCTTTTTGTAGAAAATGCAAGTGGAGATTCGGAGCGCTAAGAGGGTAATAGTGGAAAAAGGAATGTCTTAAAATATAAACTACACAGAATCATTCGGTGAAACTTCTTTCTGATCTGTGCATTCAGCTAACAGAGTTAAACCATACTTTTGATTGAGCAGATCTGAACACACATTCTGTTGAAAATGCAACTGGACATTTGGAGCGCTAAGAGCGTAGTAGTGGAAAAAGGAATATATTCAAATATAAACTACACAGAAGCATTCTGTGAAACTTCTTTCTGATCTGAGCATTCAGCTAACAGAGTTAAACCATACTTTTGATTGAGCAGTTTTGAAACACTCTGTCTGTAGAAAATGCAACTGGACATTCGTAGCGCTAAGTGGGTAATAGTGGAAAAAAGAATATGTTCAAATATAAACTACACAGAAGCATTGTATGAAACTTCTTTCTGTTCTGTGCATTCAACTAACAGAGTTGAACCTTACATTTGATTGAGCCTTTCTGAAACACTCTTTCTGTAGAAACTGCAATTGGACATTCTGAGCGCTAAGAGGCCTATATTGGGAAAAATAATATCTTCAAATAGAAACTACACAGAAGCATTGTGTGAAACTTATTTCTGATATGTTCATTAAGCTAAAAGAGTTAAACCATACTTTTGATTGCGCAGTTCTGAACACTCTTTCTGTAGAAAATGCAAGTGGACATTCGGAGCGCTAAGAGGGTAATAGTGGAAAAAGGAAAATATTCAAATATAAACTACACAGTAGCATTCTGTGAAAATTCTTTCTGTTCTGTGCATTCAACTAACAGAGTTGAACCTTACTTTTGATTGAGCCGTTCTGAAACACTCTTTCTGTAGAAACTGCAATTGGACATGCTAAGCGCTAAGAGGCCTACATTGGGAAAAAGAATATCTTCAAATAAAAACTACACAGATGCATTCTGTGAAACTTATTTCTGATCTGTAAATTCAGTTAACAGAGATAAAACATATTTTTGATTGAGCAGTTATGAAACACTCTTTTTGTAGAAAATGCAAGTGGAGATTCGGAGCGCTAAGAGGGTAATAGTGGAAAAAGGAATGTCTTCAAATATAAACTACACAGAATCATTCGGTGAAACTTCTTTCTGATCTGTGCATTCAGCTAACAGAGTTAAACCTTACTTTTGATTGAGCAGATCTGAACACTCTTTCTGTTGAAAATGCAACTGGACATTTGGAGCGCTAAGAGCGTAGTAGTGGAAAAAGGAATATATTCAAATATAAACTACACAGAAGCATTCTGTGAAACTTCTTTCTGATCTGAGCATTCAGCTAACAGAGTTAAACCATACTTTTGATTGAACAGTTTTGAAACACTCTGTCTGTAGAAAATGCAACTGGACATTCGTAGCGCTAAGTGGGTAATAGTGGAAAAAAGAATATGTTCAAATATAAACTACACAGAATCATTGTATTAAACTTCTTTCTGTTCTGTGCATTCAACTAACAGAGTTGAACCTTACATTTGATTGAGCCTTTCTGAAACACTCTTTCTGTAGAAACTGCAATTGGACATTCTGAGCGCTAAGAGGCCTATATTGGGAAAAATAATATCTTCAAATAAAAACTACACAGAAGCATTGTGTGAAACTTATTTCTGATATGTTCATTAAGCTAAAAGAGTTAAACCATACTTTTGATTGCGCAGTTCTGAACACTCTTTCTGTAGAAAATGCAAGTGGACATTCGGAGCGCTAAGAGGGTAATAGTGGAAAAAGGAATATATTCAAATATAAACTACACAGTAGCATTCTGTGAAAATTCTTTCTGTTCTGTGCATTCAACTAACAGAGTTGAACCTTACTTTTGATTGAGCCGTTCTGAAACACTCTTTCTGTAGAAACTGCACTTGGACATGCTAAGCGCTAAGAGGCCTACATTGGGAAAAAGAATATCTTCAAATAAAAACTACACAGATGCATTCTGTGAAACTTATTTCTGATCTGTAAATTCAGTTAACAGAGATAAAACATATTTTTGATTGAGCAGTTATGAAACACTCTTTTTGTAGAAAATGCAAGTGGAGATTCGGAGCGCTAAGAGGGTAATAGTGGAAAAAGGAATGTCTTCAAATATAAACTACACAGAATCATTCGGTGAAACTTCTTTCTGATCTGTGCATTCAGCTAACAGAGTTAAACCATACTTTTGATTGAGCAGATCTGAACACTCTTTCTGTTGAAAATGCAACTGGACATTTGGAGCGCTAAGAGCGTAATAGTGGAAAAAGGAATATATTCAAATATAAACTACACAGAAGCATTCTGTGAAACTTCTTTCTGATCTGAGCATTCAGCTAACAGAGTTAAACCATACTTTTGATTGAGCAGTTTTGAAACACTCTGTCTGTAGAAAATGCAACTGGACATTCGTAGCGCTAAGTGGGTAATAGTGAAAAAGAGAATATGTTCAAATATAAACTACACAGGAGCATTGTATGAAACTTCTTTCTGTTCTGTGCATTCAACTAACAGAGTTGAACCTTACTTTTGATTGAGCCGTTCTGAAACACTCTTTCTGTAGAAACTGCAATTGGACATGCTAAGCGCTAAGAGGCCTACATTGGGAAAAAGAATATCTTCAAATAAAAACTACACAGATGCATTCTGTGAAACTTATTTCTGATCTGTAAATTCAGTTAACAGAGATAAAACATATTTTTGATTGAGCAGTTATGAAACACTCTTTTTGTAGAAAATGCAAGTGGAGATTCGGAGCGCTAAGAGGGTAATAGTGGAAAAAGGAATGTCTTAAAATATAAACTACACAGAATCATTCGGTGAAACTTCTTTCTGATCTGTGCATTCAGCTAACAGAGTTAAACCATACTTTTGATTGAGCAGATCTGAACACACATTCTGTTGAAAATGCAACTGGACATTTGGAGCGCTAAGAGCGTAGTAGTGGAAAAAGGAATATATTCAAATATAAACTACACAGAAGCATTCTGTGAAACTTCTTTCTGATCTGAGCATTCAGCTAACAGAGTTAAACCATACTTTTGATTGAGCAGTTTTGAAACACTCTGTCTGTAGAAAATGCAACTGGACATTCGTAGCGCTAAGTGGGTAATAGTGGAAAAAAGAATATGTTCAAATATAAACTACACAGAAGCATTGTATGAAACTTCTTTCTGTTCTGTGCATTCAACTAACAGAGTTGAACCTTACATTTGATTGAGCCTTTCTGAAACACTCTTTCTGTAGAAACTGCAATTGGACATTCTGAGCGCTAAGAGGCCTATATTGGGAAAAATAATATCTTCAAATAGAAACTACACAGAAGCATTGTGTGAAACTTATTTCTGATATGTTCATTAAGCTAAAAGAGTTAAACCATACTTTTGATTGCGCAGTTCTGAACACTCTTTCTGTAGAAAATGCAAGTGGACATTCGGAGCGCTAAGAGGGTAATAGTGGAAAAAGGAAAATATTCAAATATAAACTACACAGTAGCATTCTGTGAAAATACTTTCTGTTCTGTGCATTCAACTAACAGAGTTGAACCTTACTTTTGATTGAGCCGTTCTGAAACACTCTTTCTGTAGAAACTGCAATTGGACATGCTAAGCGCTAAGAGGCCTACATTGGGAAAAAGAATATCTTCAAATAAAAACTACACAGATGCATTCTGTGAAACTTATTTCTGATCTGTAAATTCAGTTAACAGAGATAAAACATATTTTTGATTGAGCAGTTATGAAACACTCTTTTTGTAGAAAATGCAAGTGGAGATTCGGAGCGCTAAGAGGGTAATAGTGGAAAAAGGAATGTCTTCAAATATAAACTACACAGAATCATTCGGTGAAACTTCTTTCTGATCTGTGCATTCAGCTAACAGAGTTAAACCTTACTTTTGATTGAGCAGATCTGAACACTCTTTCTGTTGAAAATGCAACTGGACATTTGGAGCGCTAAGAGCGTAGTAGTGGAAAAAGGAATATATTCAAATATAAACTACACAGAAGCATTCTGTGAAACTTCTTTCTGATCTGAGCATTCAGCTAACAGAGTTAAACCATACTTTTGATTGAACAGTTTTGAAACACTCTGTCTGTAGAAAATGCAACTGGACATTCGTAGCGCTAAGTGGGTAATAGTGGAAAAAAGAATATGTTCAAATATAAACTACACAGAATCATTGTATGAAACTTCTTTCTGTTCTGTGCATTCAACTAACAGAGTTGAACCTTACATTTGATTGAGCCTTTCTGAAACACTCTTTCTGTAGAAACTGCAATTGGACATTCTGAGCGCTAAGAGGCCTATATTGGGAAAAATAATATCTTCAAATAAAAACTACACAGAAGCATTGTGTGAAACTTATTTCTGATATGTTCATTAAGCTAAAAGAGTTAAACCATACTTTTGATTGCGCAGTTCTGAACACTCTTTCTGTAGAAAATGCAAGTGGACATTCGGAGCGCTAAGAGGGTAATAGTGGAAAAAGGAATATATTCAAATATAAACTACACAGTAGCATTCTGTGAAAATTCTTTCTGTTCTGAGCATTCAACTAACAGAGTTGAACCTTACTTTTGATTGAGCCGTTCTGAAACACTCTTTCTGTAGAAACTGCACTTGGACATGCTAAGCGCTAAGAGGCCTACATTGGGAAAAAGAATATCTTCAAATAAAAACTACACAGATGCATTCTGTGAAACTTATTTCTGATCTGTAAATTCAGTTAACAGAGATAAAACATATTTTTGATTGAGCAGTTATGAAACACTCTTTTTGTAGAAAATGCAAGTGGAGATTCGGAGCGCTAAGAGGGTAATAGTGGAAAAAGGAATGTCTTCAAATATAAACTACACAGAATCATTCGGTGAAACTTCTTTCTGATCTGTGCATTCAGCTAACAGAGTTAAACCATACTTTTGATTGAGCAGATCTGAACACTCTTTCTGTTGAAAATGCAACTGGACATTTGGAGCGCTAAGAGCGTAATAGTGGAAAAAGGAATATATTCAAATATAAACTACACAGAAGCATTCTGTGAAACTTCTTTCTGATCTGAGCATTCAGCTAACAGAGTTAAACCATACTTTTGATTGAGCAGTTTTGAAACACTCTGTCTGTAGAAAATGCAACTGGACATTCGTAGCGCTAAGTGGGTAATAGTGAAAAAGAGAATATGTTCAAATATAAACTACACAGGAGCATTGTATGAAACTTCTTTCTGTTCTGTGCATTCAACTAACAGAGTTGAACCTTACTTTTGATTGAGCCGTTCTGAAACACTCTTTCTGTAGAAACTGCAATTGGACATGCTAAGCGCTAAGAGGCCTACATTGGGAAAAAGAATATCTTCAAATAAAAACTACACAGATGCATTCTGTGAAACTTATTTCTGATCTGTAAATTCAGTTAACAGAGATAAAACATATTTTTGATTGAGCAGTTATGAAACACTCTTTTTGTAGAAAACGCAAGTGGAGATTCGGAGCGCTAAGAGGGTAATAGTGGAAAAAGGAATGTCTTAAAATATAAACTACACAGAATCATTCGGTGAAACTTCTTTCTGATCTGTGCATTCAGCTAACAGAGTTAAACCATACTTTTGATTGAGCAGATCTGAACACACATTCTGTTGAAAATGCAACTGGACATTTGGAGCGCTAAGAGCGTAGTAGTGGAAAAAGGAATATATTCAAATATAAACTACACAGAAGCATTCTGTGAAACTTCTTTCTGATCTGAGCATTCAGCTAACAGAGTTAAACCATACTTTTGATTGAGCAGTTTTGAAACACTCTGTCTGTAGAAAATGCAACTGGACATTCGTAGCGCTAAGTGGGTAATAGTGGAAAAAAGAATATGTTCAAATATAAACTACACAGAAGCATTGTATGAAACTTCTTTCTGTTCTGTGCATTCAACTAACAGAGTTGAACCTTACATTTGATTGAGCCTTTCTGAAACACTCTTTCTGTAGAAACTGCAATTGGACATTCTGAGCGCTAAGAGGCCTATATTGGGAAAAATAATATCTTCAAATAGAAACTACACAGAAGCATTGTGTGAAACTTATTTCTGATATGTTCATTAAGCTAAAAGAGTTAAACCATACTTTTGATTGCGCAGTTCTGAACACTCTTTCTGTAGAAAATGCAAGTGGACATTCGGAGCGCTAAGAGGGTAATAGTGGAAAAAGGAAAATATTCAAATATAAACTACACAGTAGCATTCTGTGAAAATTCTTTCTGTTCTGTGCATTCAACTAACAGAGTTGAACCTTACTTTTGATTGAGCCGTTCTGAAACACTCTTTCTGTAGAAACTGCAATTGGACATGCTAAGCGCTAAGAGGCCTACATTGGGAAAAAGAATATCTTCAAATAAAAACTACACAGATGCATTCTGTGAAACTTATTTCTGATCTGTAAATTCAGTTAACAGAGATAAAACATATTTTTGATTGAGCAGTTATGAAACACTCTTTTTGTAGAAAATGCAAGTGGAGATTCGGAGCGCTAAGAGGGTAATAGTGGAAAAAGGAATGTCTTCAAATATAAACTACACAGAATCATTCGGTGAAACTTCTTTCTGATCTGTGCATTCAGCTAACAGAGTTAAACCTTACTTTTGATTGAGCAGATCTGAACACTCTTTCTGTTGAAAATGCAACTGGACATTTGGAGCGCTAAGAGCGTAGTAGTGGAAAAAGGAATATATTCAAATATAAACTACACAGAAGCATTCTGTGAAACTTCTTTCTGATCTGAGCATTCAGCTAACAGAGTTAAACCATACTTTTGATTGAACAGTTTTGAAACACTCTGTCTGTAGAAAATGCAACTGGACATTCGTAGCGCTAAGTGGGTAATAGTGGAAAAAAGAATATGTTCAAATATAAACTACACAGAATCATTGTATGAAACTTCTTTCTGTTCTGTGCATTCAACTAACAGAGTTGAACCTTACATTTGATTGAGCCTTTCTGAAACACTCTTTCTGTAGAAACTGCAATTGGACATTCTGAGCGCTAAGAGGCCTATATTGGGAAAAATAATATCTTCAAATAAAAACTACACAGAAGCATTGTGTGAAACTTATTTCTGATATGTTCATTAAGCTAAAAGAGTTAAACCATACTTTTGATTGCGCAGTTCTGAACACTCTTTCTGTAGAAAATGCAAGTGGACATTCGGAGCGCTAAGAGGGTAATAGTGGAAAAAGGAATATATTCAAATATAAACTACACAGTAGCATTCTGTGAAAATTCTTTCTGTTCTGTGCATTCAACTAACAGAGTTGAACCTTACTTTTGATTGAGCCGTTCTGAAACACTCTTTCTGTAGAAACTGCACTTGGACATGCTAAGCGCTAAGAGGCCTACATTGGGAAAAAGAATATCTTCAAATAAAAACTACACAGATGCATTCTGTGAAACTTATTTCTGATCTGTAAATTCAGTTAACAGAGATAAAACATATTTTTGATTGAGCAGTTATGAAACACTCTTTTTGTAGAAAATGCAAGTGGAGATTCGGAGCGCTAAGAGGGTAATAGTGGAAAAAGGAATGTCTTCAAATATAAACAACACAGAATCATTCGGTGAAACTTCTTTCTGATCTGTGCATTCAGCTAACAGAGTTAAACCATACTTTTGATTGAGCAGATCTGAACATTCTTTCTGTAGAAAATGCAACTGGACATTTGGAGCGCTAAGAGAGTAGTAGTGGAAAAAGGAATATATTCAAATATAAACTACACAGAAGCATTCTGTGAAACTTCTTTCTGATCTGAGCATTCAGCTAACAGAGTTAAACCATACTTTTGATTGAGCAGTTTTGAAACCCTCTGTCTGTAGAATATGCAACTGGACATTCGTAGCGCTAAGTGGGTAATAGTGGAAAAAAGAATATGTTCAAATATAAACTACACAGAAGCATTGTATGAAACTTCTTTCTGTTCTGTGCATTCAACTAACAGAGTTGAACCTTACTTTTGATTGAGCCGTTCTGAAATACTCTTTCTGTAGAAACTGCAATTGGACATTCTGAACGATAGGAGGCCTATATTGGGAAAAAGAATGTCTACAAATAAAAACTACACAGAAGAATTGTGTGAAACATCTTTCTGTTCTGTTTGTTCAACTAAAAGAGTTGAACCTTAGTTTTGATTGAGCCGTTCTGAAACACTCTTTCTGTAGAAAATGCAAGTGGAGATTCGGAGCGCTAAGAGGGTAATAGTGGAAAAAGGAATGTCTCCAAATATAAACTACACAGAATCATTCTGTGAAACTTCTTTCTGATCTGTGAATTCAGCTAACAGAGTTAAACCATACTTTTGATTGAGCAGATCTGAACACTCTTTCTGTAGAAAATGCAACTGGACATTCGGAGCGCTAAGAGAGTAGTAGTGGAAAAAGGAATATATTCAAATATAAACTACACAGAAGCATTCTGTGAAACTTCTTTCTGATCTGAGCATTCAGCTAACAGAGTTAAACCATACTTTTGATTGAGCAGTTTTGAAACACTCTGTCTGTAGAAAATGCAACTGGACATTCGTAGCGCTAAGTGGGTAATAGTGGAAAAAAGAATACGTTCAAATATAAACTACACAGAAGCATTGTATGAAACTTCTTTCTGTTCTGTGCATTCAACTAACAGAGTTGAACCTTACTTTTGATTGAGCCTTTCTGAAACACTCTTTCTGTAGAAACTGCAATTGGACATTCTGAGCGCTAAGAGGCCTATATTGGGAAAAATAATATCTTCAAATAAAAACTACACAGAAGCACTGTGTGAAACTTATTTCTGATATGTTCATTAAGCTAACAGAGTTAAACCATACTTTTGATTGCGCAGTTCTGAACACTCTTTCTGTAGAAAATGCAAGTGGACATTCGGAGCGCTAAGAGGGTAATAGTGGAAAAAGGAATATATTCAAATATAAACTACACAGTAGCATTCTGTGAAAATTCTTTCTGTTCTGTGCATTCAACTAACAGAGTTGAACCTTACTTTTGATTGAGCCGTTCTGAAACACTCTTTCTGTAGAAACTGCAATTGGACATGCTAAGCGCTAAGAGGCCTACATTGGGAAAAAGAATATCTTCAAATAAAAACTACACAGATGCATTCTGTGAAACTTATTTCTGATCTGTAAATTCAGTTAACAGAGATAAAGCATATTTTTGATTGAGCAGTTATGAAACACTCTTTTTGTAGAAAATGCAAGTGGAGATTCGGAGCGCTAAGAGGGTAATAGTGGAAAAAGGAATGTCTTCAAATATAAACTACACAGAATCATTCGGTGAAACTTCTTTCTGATCTGTGCATTCAGCTAACAGAGTTAAACCATACTTTTGATTGAGCAGATCTGAACACTCTTTCTGTAGAAAATGCAACTGGATATTTGGAGCGCTAAGAGCGTAGTAGTGGAAAAAGGAATATATTCAAATATAAACTACACAGAAGCATTGTGTGAAACTTCTTTCTGATCTGAGCATTCAGCTAACAGAGTTAAACCATACTTTTGATTGAGCAGTTTTGAAACACTCTGTCTGTAGAATATGCAACTGGACATTCGTAGCGCTAAGTGGGTAATAGTGGAAAAAAGAATATGTTCAAATATAAACTACACAGAAGCATTGTATGAAACTTCTTTCTGTTCTGTGCATTCAACTAACAGAGTTGAACCTTACTTTTGATTGAGCCGTTCTGAAATACTCTTTCTGTAGAAACTGCAATTGGACATTCTGAACGATAGGAGGCCTATATTGGGAAAAAGAATGTCTACAAATAAAAACTACACAGAAGAATTGTGTGAAACATCTTTCTGTTCTGTTTGTTCAACTAAAAGAGTTGAACCTTAGTTTTGATTGAGCCGTTCTGAAACACTCTTTCTGTAGAAAATGCAAGTGGAGATTCGGAGCGCTAAGAGGGTAATAGTGGAAAAAGGAATGTCTCCAAATATAAACTACACAGAATCATTCTGTGAAACTTCTTTCTGATCTGTGAATTCAGCTAACAGAGTTAAACCATACTTTTGATTGAGCAGATCTGAACACTCTTTCTGTAGAAAATGCAACTGGACATTTGGAGCGCTAAGAGAGTACTAGTGGAAAAAGGAATATATTCAAATATAAACTACACAGAAGCATTCTGTGAAACTTCTTTCTGATCTGAGCATTCAGCTAACAGAGTTAAACCATACTTTTGATTGAGCAGTTTTGAAACACTCTGTCTGTAGAAAATGCAACTGGACATTCGTAGCGCTAAGTGGGTAATAGTGGAAAAAAGAATATGTTCAAATATAAACTACACAGAAGCATTGTATGAAACTACTTTCTCTTCTGTGCATTCAACTAACAGAGTTGAACCTTACTTTTGATTGAGCCTTTCTGAAACACTCTTTCTGTAGAAACTGCAATTGGACATTCTGAGCGCTAGGAGGCCTATATTGGGAAAAAGAATGTCTACAAATAAAAACTACACAGAAGAATTGTGTGAAACTACTTTCTGTTCTGTTTGTTCAACTAAAAGAGTTGAACCTTAGTTTTGATTGAGCCGTTCTGAAACACTCTTTCTGTAGAAAATGCAAGTGGAGATTCGGAGCGCTAAGAGGGTAATAGTGGAAAAAGGAATGTCTCCAAATATAAACTACACAGAATTATTGTGTGAAACTTCTTTCTGATCTGTGCATTCAGCTAACAGAGTTAAACCATACTTTTGATTGAGCAGATCTGAACACTCTTTCTGTAGAAAATGCAACTGGACATTCGGAGCGCTAAGAGAGTAGTAGTGGAAAAAGGAATATATTCAAATATAAACTACACAGAAGCATTCTGTGAAACTTCTTTCTGATCTGAGCATTCAGCTAACAGAGTTAAACCATACTTTTGATTGAGCAGTTTTGAAACACTCTGTCTGTAGAAAATGCAACTGGACATTCGTAGCGCTAAGTGGGTAATAGTGGAAAAAAGAATACGTTCAAATATAAACTACACAGAAGCATTGTATGAAACTTCTTTCTGTTCTGTGCATTCAACTAACAGAGTTGAACCTTACTTTTGATTGAGCCTTTCTGAAACACTCTTTCTGTAGAAACTGCAATTGGACATTCTGAGCGCTAAGAGGCCTATATTGGGAAAAATAATATCTTCAAATAAAAACTACACAGAAGCACTGTGTGAAACTTATTTCTGATATGTTCATTAAGCTAACAGAGTTAAACCATACTTTTGATTGCGCAGTTCTGAACACTCTTTCTGTAGAAAATGCAAGTGGACATTCGGAGCGCTAAGAGGGTAATAGTGGAAAAAGGAATATATTCAAATATAAACTACACAGTAGCATTCTGTGAAAATTCTTTCTGTTCTGTGCATTCAACTAACAGAGTTGAACCTTACTTTTGATTGAGCCGTTCTGAAACACTCTTTCTGTAGAAACTGCAATTGGACATGCTAAGCGCTAAGAGGCCTACATTGGGAAAAAGAATATCTTCAAATAAAAACTACACAGATGCATTCTGTGAAACTTATTTCTGACCTGTAAATTCAGTTAACAGAGATAAAGCATATTTTTGATTGAGCAGTTATGAAACACTCTTTTTGTAGAAAATGCAAGTGGAGATTCGGAGCGCTAAGAGGGTAATAGTGGAAAAAGGAATGTCTTCAAATATAAACTACACAGAATCATTCGGTGAAACTTCTTTCTGATCTGTGCATTCAGCTAACAGAGTTAAACCATACTTTTGATTGAGCAGATCTGAACACTCTTTCTGTAGAAAATGCAACTGGATATTTGGAGCGCTAAGAGCGTAGTAGTGGAAAAAGGAATATATTCAAATATAAACTACACAGAAGCATTGTGTGAAACTTCTTTCTGATCTGAGCATTCAGCTAACAGAGTTAAACCATACTTTTGATTGAGCAGTTTTGAAACACTCTGTCTGTAGAAAATGCAACTGGACATTCGTAGCGCTAAGTGGGTAATAGTGGAAAAAAGAATATGTTCAAATATAAACTACACAGAAGCATTGTATGAAACTTCTTTCTGTTCTGTGCATTCAACTAACAGAGTTGAAACTTACTTTTGATTGAGCCGTTCTGAAACACTCTTTCTGTAGAAACTGCAATTGGACATTCTGAGCGCTAAGAGGCCTCTATTGGGAAAAATAATATCTTCAAATAAAAACTACACAGAAGCATTGTGTGAAACTTATTTCTGATATGTTCATTAAGCTAACAGAGTTAAACCATACTTTTGATTGCGCAGTTCTGAACACTCTTTCTGTAGAAAATGCAAGTGGACATTCAGAGCGCTAAGAGGGTAATAGTGGAAAAAGGAATATATTCAAATATAAACTACACAGTAGCATTCTGTGAAAATTCTTTCTGTTCTGTGCATTCAACTAACAGAGTTGAACCTTACTTTTGATTGAGCCGTTCTGAAACACTCTTTCTGTAGAAACTGCAATTGGACATGCTAAGCGCTAAGAGGCCTACATTGGGAAAAAGAATATCTTCAAATAAAAACTACACAGATGCATTCTGTGAAACTTATTTCTGATCTGTAAATTCAGTTAACAGAGATAAAACATATTTTTGATTGAGCAGTTATGAAACACTCTTTTTGTAGAAAATGCAAGTGGAGATTCGGAGCGCTAAGAGGGTAATAGTGGAAAAAGGAATGTCTTCAAATATAAACAACACAGAATCATTCGGTGAAACTTCTTTCTGATCTGTGCATTCAGCTAACAGAGTTAAACCATACTTTTGATTGAGCAGATCTGAACATTCTTTCTGTAGAAAATGCAACTGGACATTTGGAGCGCTAAGAGAGTAGTAGTGGAAAAAGGAATATATTCAAATATAAACTACACAGAAGCATTCTGTGAAACTTCTTTCTGATCTGAGCATTCAGCTAACAGAGTTAAACCATACTTTTGATTGAGCAGTTTTGAAACCCTCTGTCTGTAGAATATGCAACTGGACATTCGTAGCGCTAAGTGGGTAATAGTGGAAAAAAGAATATGTTCAAATATAAACTACACAGAAGCATTGTATGAAACTTCTTTCTGTTCTGTGCATTCAACTAACAGAGTTGAACCTTACTTTTGATTGAGCCGTTCTGAAATACTCTTTCTGTAGAAACTGCAATTGGACATTCTGAACGATAGGAGGCCTATATTGGGAAAAAGAATGTCTACAAATAAAAACTACACAGAAGAATTGTGTGAAACATCTTTCTGTTCTGTTTGTTCAACTAAAAGAGTTGAACCTTAGTTTTGATTGAGCCGTTCTGAAACACTCTTTCTGTAGAAAATGCAAGTGGAGATTCGGAGCGCTAAGAGGGTAATAGTGGAAAAAGGAATGTCTCCAAATATAAACTACACAGAATCATTCTGTGAAACTTCTTTCTGATCTGTGAATTCAGCTAACAGAGTTAAACCATACTTTTGATTGAGCAGATCTGAACACTCTTTCTGTAGAAAATGCAACTGGACATTTGGAGCGCTAAGAGAGTACTAGTGGAAAAAGGAATATATTCAAATATAAACTACACAGAAGCATTCTGTGAAACTTCTTTCTGATCTGAGCATTCAGCTAACAGAGTTAAACCATACTTTTGATTGAGCAGTTTTGAAACACTCTGTCTGTAGAAAATGCAACTGGACATTCGTAGCGCTAAGTGGGTAATAGTGGAAAAAAGAATATGTTCAAATATAAACTACACAGAAGCATTGTATGAAACTACTTTCTCTTCTGTGCATTCAACTAACAGAGTTGAACCTTACTTTTGATTGAGCCTTTCTGAAACACTCTTTCTGTAGAAACTGCAATTGGACATTCTGAGCGCTAGGAGGCCTATATTGGGAAAAAGAATGTCTACAAATAAAAACTACACAGAAGAATTGTGTGAAACTACTTTCTGTTCTGTTTGTTCAACTAAAAGAGTTGAACCTTAGTTTTGATTGAGCCGTTCTGAAACACTCTTTCTGTAGAAAATGCAAGTGGAGATTCGGAGCGCTAAGAGGGTAATAGTGGAAAAAGGAATGTCTCCAAATATAAACTACACAGAATTATTGTGTGAAACTTCTTTCTGATCTGTGCATTCAGCTAACAGAGTTAAACCATACTTTTGATTGAGCAGATCTGAACACTCTTTCTGTAGAAAATGCAACTGGACATTCGGAGCGCTAAGAGAGTAGTAGTGGAAAAAGGAATATATTCAAATATAAACTACACAGAAGCATTCTGTGAAACTTCTTTCTGATCTGAGCATTCAGCTAACAGAGTTAAACCATACTTTTGATTGAGCAGTTTTGAAACACTCTGTCTGTAGAAAATGCAACTGGACATTCGTAGCGCTAAGTGGGTAATAGTGGAAAAAAGAATACGTTCAAATATAAACTACACAGAAGCATTGTATGAAACTTCTTTCTGTTCTGTGCATTCAACTAACAGAGTTGAACCTTACTTTTGATTGAGCCTTTCTGAAACACTCTTTCTGTAGAAACTGCAATTGGACATTCTGAGCGCTAAGAGGCCTATATTGGGAAAAATAATATCTTCAAATAAAAACTACACAGAAGCACTGTGTGAAACTTATTTCTGATATGTTCATTAAGCTAACAGAGTTAAACCATACTTTTGATTGCGCAGTTCTGAACACTCTTTCTGTAGAAAATGCAAGTGGACATTCGGAGCGCTAAGAGGGTAATAGTGGAAAAAGGAATATATTCAAATATAAACTACACAGTAGCATTCTGTGAAAATTCTTTCTGTTCTGTGCATTCAACTAACAGAGTTGAACCTTACTTTTGATTGAGCCGTTCTGAAACACTCTTTCTGTAGAAACTGCAATTGGACATGCTAAGCGCTAAGAGGCCTACATTGGGAAAAAGAATATCTTCAAATAAAAACTACACAGATGCATTCTGTGAAACTTATTTCTGATCTGTAAATTCAGTTAACAGAGATAAAACATATTTTTGATTGAGCAGTTATGAAACACTCTTTTTGTAGAAAATGCAAGTGGAGATTCGGAGCGCTAAGAGGGTAATAGTGGAAAAAGGAATGTCTTAAAATATAAACTACACAGAATCATTCGGTGAAACTTCTTTCTGATCTGTGCATTCAGCTAACAGAGTTAAACCATACTTTTGATTGAGCAGATCTGAACACACATTCTGTTGAAAATGCAACTGGACATTTGGAGCGCTAAGAGCGTAGCAGTGGAAAAAGGAATATATTCAAATATAAACTACACAGAAGCATTCTGTGAAACTTCTTTCTGATCTGAGCATTCAGCTAACAGAGTTAAACCATACTTTTGATTGAGCAGTTTTGAAACACTCTGTCTGTAGAAAATGCAACTGGACATTCGTAGCGCTAAGTGGGTAATAGTGGAAAAAAGAATATGTTCAAATATAAACTACACAGAAGCATTGTATGAAACTTCTTTCTGTTCTGTGCATTCAACTAACAGAGTTGAACCTTACATTTGATTGAGCCTTTCTGAAACACTCTTTCTGTAGAAACTGCAATTGGACATTCTGAGCGCTAAGAGGCCTATATTGGGAAAAATAATATCTTCAAATAGAAACTACACAGAAGCATTGTGTGAAACTTATTTCTGATATGTTCATTAAGCTAAAAGAGTTAAACCATACTTTTGATTGCGCAGTTCTGAACACTCTTTCTGTAGAAAATGCAAGTGGACATTCGGAGCGCTAAGAGGGTAATAGTGGAAAAAGGAAAATATTCAAATATAAACTACACAGTAGCATTCTGTGAAAATTCTTTCTGTTCTGTGCATTCAACTAACAGAGTTGAACCTTACTTTTGATTGAGCCGTTCTGAAACACTCTTTCTGTAGAAACTGCAATTGGACATGCTAAGCGCTAAGAGGCCTACATTGGGAAAAAGAATATCTTCAAATAAAAACTACACAGATGCATTCTGTGAAACTTATTTCTGATCTGTAAATTCAGTTAACAGAGATAAAACATATTTTTGATTGAGCAGTTATGAAACACTCTTTTTGTAGAAAATGCAAGTGGAGATTCGGAGCGCTAAGAGGGTAATAGTGGAAAAAGGAATGTCTTAAAATATAAACTACACAGAATCATTCGGTGAAAATTCTTTCTGATCTGTGCATTCAGCTAACAGAGTTAAACCATACTTTTGATTGAGCAGATCTGAACACACATTCTGTTGAAAATGCAACTGGACATTTGGAGCGCTAAGAGCGTAGTAGTGGAAAAAGGAATATATTCAAATATAAACTACACAGAAGCATTCTGTGAAACTTCTTTCTGATCTGAGCATTCAGCTAACAGAGTTAAACCATACTTTTGATTGAGCAGTTTTGAAACACTCTGTCTGTAGAAAATGCAACTGGACATTCGTAGCGCTAAGTGGGTAATAGTGGAAAAAAGAATATGTTCAAATATAAACTACACAGAAGCATTGTATGAAACTTCTTTCTGTTCTGTGCATTCAACTAACAGAGTTGAACCTTACATTTGATTGAGCCTTTCTGAAACACTCTTTCTGTAGAAACTGCAATTGGACATTCTGAGCGCTAAGAGGCCTATATTGGGAAAAATAATATCTTCAAATAGAAACTACACAGAAGCATTGTGTGAAACTTATTTCTGATATGTTCATTAAGCTAAAAGAGTTAAACCATACTTTTGATTGCGCAGTTCTGAACACTCTTTCTGTAGAAAATGCAAGTGGACATTCGGAGCGCTAAGAGGGTAATAGTGGAAAAAGGAAAATATTCAAATATAAACTACACAGTAGCATTCTGTGAAAATTCTTTCTGTTCTGTGCATTCAACTAACAGAGTTGAACCTTACTTTTGATTGAGCCGTTCTGAAACACTCTTTCTGTAGAAACTGCAATTGGACATTCTGAGCGCTAAGAGGCCTATATTGGGAAAAAGAATATCTTCAAATAAAAACTACACAGATGCATTCTGTGAAACTTATTTCTGATCTGTAAATTCAGTTAACAGAGATAAAACATATTTTTGATTGAGCAGTTATGAAACACTCTTTTTGTAGAAAATGCAAGTGGAGATTCGGAGCGCTAAGAGGGTAATAGTGGAAAAAGGAATGTCTTCAAATATAAACTACACAGAATCATTCGGTGAAACTTATTTCTGATCTGTGCATTCAGCTAACAGAGTTAAACCATACTTTTGATTGAGCAGATCTGAACACTCTTTCTGTTGAAAATGCAACTGGACATTTGGAGCGCTAAGAGCGTAATAGTGGAAAAAGGAATATATTCAAATATAAACTACACAGAAGCATTCTGTGAAACTTCTTTCTGATCTGAGCATTCAGCTAACAGAGTTAAACCATACTTTTGATTGAGCAGTTTTGAAACACTCTGTCTGTAGAAAATGCAACTGGACATTCGTAGCGCTAAGTGGGTAATAGTGAAAAAGAGAATATGTTCAAATATAAACTACACAGGAGCATTGTATGAAACTTCTTTCTGTTCTGTGCATTCAACTAACAGAGTTGAACCTTACTTTTGATTGAGCCGTTCTGAAACACTCTTTCTGTAGAAACTGCAATTGGACATTCTGAGCGCTAAGAGGCCTACATTGGGAAAAAGAATATCTTCAAATAAAAACTACACAGATGCATTCTGTGAAACTTATTTCTGATCTGTAAATTCAGTTAACAGAGATAAAACATATTTTTGATTGAGCAGTTATGAAACACTCTTTTTGTAGAAAATGCAAGTGGAGATTCGGAGCGCTAAGAGGGTAATAGTGGAAAAAGGAATGTCTTAAAATATAAACTACACAGAATCATTCGGTGAAACTTCTTTCTGATCTGTGCATTCAGCTAACAGAGTTAAACCATACTTTTGATTGAGCAGATCTGAACACACATTCTGTTGAAAATGCAACTGGACATTTGGAGCGCTAAGAGCGTAGTAGTGGAAAAAGGAATATATTCAAATATAAACTACACAGAAGCATTCTGTGAAACTTCTTTCTGATCTGAGCATTCAGCTAACAGAGTTAAACCATACTTTTGATTGAGCAGTTTTGAAACACTCTGTCTGTAGAAAATGCAACTGGACATTCGTAGCGCTAAGTGGGTAATAGTGGAAAAAAGAATATGTTCAAATATAAACTACACAGAAGCATTGTATGAAACTTCTTTCTGTTCTGTGCATTCAACTAACAGAGTTGAACCTTACATTTGATTGAGCCTTTCTGAAACACTCTTTCTGTAGAAACTGCAATTGGACATTCTGAGCGCTAAGAGGCCTATATTGGGAAAAATAATATCTTCAAATAGAAACTACACAGAAGCATTGTGTGAAACTTATTTCTGATATGTTCATTAAGCTAAAAGAGTTAAACCATACTTTTGATTGCGCAGTTCTGAACACTCTTTCTGTAGAAAATGCAAGTGGACATTCGGAGCGCTAAGAGGGTAATAGTGGAAAAAGGAAAATATTCAAATATAAACTACACAGTAGCATTCTGTGAAAATTCTTTCTGTTCTGTGCATTCAACTAACAGAGTTGAACCTTACTTTTGATTGAGCCGTTCTGAAACACTCTTTCTGTAGAAACTGCAATTGGACATGCTAAGCGCTAAGAGGCCTACATTGGGAAAAAGAATATCTTCAAATAAAAACTACACAGATGCATTCTGTGAAACTTATTTCTGATCTGTAAATTCAGTTAACAGAGATAAAACATATTTTTGATTGAGCAGTTATGAAACACTCTTTTTGTAGAAAATGCAAGTGGAGATTCGGAGCGCTAAGAGGGTAATAGTGGAAAAAGGAATGTCTTCAAATATAAACTACACAGAATCATTCGGTGAAACTTCTTTCTGATCTGTGCATTCAGCTAACAGAGTTAAACCTTACTTTTGATTGAGCAGATCTGAACACTCTTTCTGTTGAAAATGCAACTGGACATTTGGAGCGCTAAGAGCGTAGTAGTGGAAAAAGGAATATATTCAAATATAAACTACACAGAAGCATTCTGTGAAACTTCTTTCTGATCTGAGCATTCAGCTAACAGAGTTAAACCATACTTTTGATTTAACAGTTTTGAAACACTCTGTCTGTAGAAAATGCAACTGGACATTCGTAGCGCTAAGTGGGTAATAGTGGAAAAAAGAATATGTTCAAATATAAACTACACAGAAGCATTGTATGAAACTTCTTTCTGTTCTGTGCATTCAACTAACAGAGTTGAACCTTACATTTGATTGAGCCTTTCTGAAACACTCTTTCTGTAGAAACTGCAATTGGACATTCTGAGCGCTAAGAGGCCTATATTGGGAAAAATAATATCTTCAAATAAAAACTACACAGAAGCATTGTGTGAAACTTATTTCTGATATGTTCATTAAGCTAAAAGAGTTAAACCATACTTTTGATTGCGCAGTTCTGAACACTCTTTCTGTAGAAAATGCAAGTGGACATTCGGAGCGCTAAGAGGGTAATAGTGGAAAAAGGAATATATTCAAATATAAACTACACAGTAGCATTCTGTGAAAATTCTTTCTGTTCTGTGCATTCAACTAACAGAGTTGAACCTTACTTTTGATTGAGCCGTTCTGAAACACTCTTTCTGTAGAAACTGCACTTGGACATGCTAAGCGCTAAGAGGCCTACATTGGGAAAAAGAATATCTTCAAATAAAAACTACACAGATGCATTCTGTGAAACTTATTTCTGATCTGTAAATTCAGTTAACAGAGATAAAACATATTTTTGATTGAGCAGTTATGAAACACTCTTTTTGTAGAAAATGCAAGTGGAGATTCGGAGCGCTAAGAGGGTAATAGTGGAAAAAGGAATGTCTTCAAATATAAACTACACAGAATCATTCGGTGAAACTTCTTTCTGATCTGTGCATTCAGCTAACAGAGTTAAACCATACTTTTGATTGAGCAGATCTGAACACTCTTTCTGTTGAAAATGCAACTGGACATTTGGAGCGCTAAGAGCGTAATAGTGGAAAAAGGAATATATTCAAATATAAACTACACAGAAGCATTCTGTGAAACTTCTTTCTGATCTGAGCATTCAGCTAACAGAGTTAAACCATACTTTTGATTGAGCAGTTTTGAAACACTCTGTCTGTAGAAAATGCAACTGGACATTCGTAGCGCTAAGTGGGTAATAGTGAAAAAGAGAATATGTTCAAATATAAACTACACAGGAGCATTGTATGAAACTTCTTTCTGTTCTGTGCATTCAACTAACAGAGTTGAACCTTACTTTTGATTGAGCCGTTCTGAAACACTCTTTCTGTAGAAACTGCAATTGGACATGCTAAGCGCTAAGAGGCCTACATTGGGAAAAAGAATATCTTCAAATAAAAACTACACAGATGCATTCTGTGAAACTTATTTCTGATCTGTAAATTCAGTTAACAGAGATAAAACATATTTTTGATTGAGCAGTTATGAAACACTCTTTTTGTAGAAAATGCAAGTGGAGATTCGGAGCGCTAAGAGGGTAATAGTGGAAAAAGGAATGTCTTAAAATATAAACTACACAGAATCATTCGGTGAAACTTCTTTCTGATCTGTGCATTCAGCTAACAGAGTTAAACCATACTTTTGATTGAGCAGATCTGAACACACATTCTGTTGAAAATGCAACTGGACATTTGGAGCGCTAAGAGCGTAGTAGTGGAAAAAGGAATATATTCAAATATAAACTACACAGAAGCATTCTGTGAAACTTCTTTCTGATCTGAGCATTCAGCTAACAGAGTTAAACCATACTTTTGATTGAACAGTTTTGAAACACTCTGTCTGTAGAAAATGCAACTGGACATTCGTAGCGCTAAGTGGGTAATAGTGGAAAAAAGAATATGTTCAAATATAAACTACACAGAATCATTGTATGAAACTTCTTTCTGTTCTGTGCATTCAACTAACAGAGTTGAACCTTACATTTGATTGAGCCTTTCTGAAACACTCTTTCTGTAGAAACTGCAATTGGACATTCTGAGCGCTAAGAGGCCTATATTGGGAAAAATAATATCTTCAAATAAAAACTACACAGAAGCATTGTGTGAAACTTATTTCTGATATGTTCATTAAGCTAAAAGAGTTAAACCATACTTTTGATTGCGCAGTTCTGAACACTCTTTCTGTAGAAAATGCAAGTGGACATTCGGAGCGCTAAGAGGGTAATAGTGGAAAAAGGAATATATTCAAATATAAACTACACAGTAGCATTCTGTGAAAATTCTTTCTGTTCTGTGCATTCAACTAACAGAGTTGAACCTTACTTTTGATTGAGCCGTTCTGAAACACTCTTTCTGTAGAAACTGCACTTGGACATGCTAAGCGCTAAGAGGCCTACATTGGGAAAAAGAATATCTTCAAATAAAAACTACACAGATGCATTCTGTGAAACTTATTTCTGATCTGTAAATTCAGTTAACAGAGATAAAACATATTTTTGATTGAGCAGTTATGAAACACTCTTTTTGTAGAAAATGCAAGTGGAGATTCGGAGCGCTAAGAGGGTAATAGTGGAAAAAGGAATGTCTTCAAATATAAACTACACAGAATCATTCGGTGAAACTTCTTTCTGATCTGTGCATTCAGCTAACAGAGTTAAACCATACTTTTGATTGAGCAGATCTGAACACTCTTTCTGTTGAAAATGCAACTGGACATTTGGAGCGCTAAGAGCGTAATAGTGGAAAAAGGAATATATTCAAATATAAACTACACAGAAGCATTCTGTGAAACTTCTTTCTGATCTGAGCATTCAGCTAACAGAGTTAAACCATACTTTTGATTGAGCAGTTTTGAAACACTCTGTCTGTAGAAAATGCAACTGGACATTCGTAGCGCTAAGTGGGTAATAGTGAAAAAGAGAATATGTTCAAATATAAACTACACAGGAGCATTGTATGAAACTTCTTTCTGTTCTGTGCATTCAACTAACAGAGTTGAACCTTACTTTTGATTGAGCCGTTCTGAAACACTCTTTCTGTAGAAACTGCAATTGGACATGCTAAGCGCTAAGAGGCCTACATTGGGAAAAAGAATATCTTCAAATAAAAACTACACAGATGCATTCTGTGAAACTTATTTCTGATCTGTAAATTCAGTTAACAGAGATAAAACATATTTTTGATTGAGCAGTTATGAAACACTCTTTTTGTAGAAAATGCAAGTGGAGATTCGGAGCGCTAAGAGGGTAATAGTGGAAAAAGGAATGTCTTAAAATATAAACTACACAGAATCATTCGGTGAAACTTCTTTCTGATCTGTGCATTCAGCTAACAGAGTTAAACCATACTTTTGATTGAGCAGATCTGAACACACATTCTGTTGAAAATGCAACTGGACATTTGGAGCGCTAAGAGCGTAGTAGTGGAAAAAGGAATATATTCAAATATAAACTACACAGAAGCATTCTGTGAAACTTCTTTCTGATCTGAGCATTCAGCTAACAGAGTTAAACCATACTTTTGATTGAGCAGTTTTGAAACACTCTGTCTGTAGAAAATGCAACTGGACATTCGTAGCGCTAAGTGGGTAATAGTGGAAAAAAGAATATGTTCAAATATAAACTACACAGAAGCATTGTATGAAACTTCTTTCTGTTCTGTGCATTCAACTAACAGAGTTGAACCTTACATTTGATTGAGCCTTTCTGAAACACTCTTTCTGTAGAAACTGCAATTGGACATTCTGAGCGCTAAGAGGCCTATATTGGGAAAAATAATATCTTCAAATAGAAACTACACAGAAGCATTGTGTGAAACTTATTTCTGATATGTTCATTAAGCTAAAAGAGTTAAACCATACTTTTGATTGCGCAGTTCTGAACACTCTTTCTGTAGAAAATGCAAGTGGACATTCGGAGCGCTAAGAGGGTAATAGTGGAAAAAGGAAAATATTCAAATATAAACTACACAGTAGCATTCTGTGAAAATTCTTTCTGTTCTGTGCATTCAACTAACAGAGTTGAACCTTACTTTTGATTGAGCCGTTCTGAAACACTCTTTCTGTAGAAACTGCAATTGGACATGCTAAGCGCTAAGAGGCCTACATTGGGAAAAAGAATATCTTCAAATAAAAACTACACAGATGCATTCTGTGAAACTTATTTCTGATCTGTAAATTCAGTTAACAGAGATAAAACATATTTTTGATTGAGCAGTTATGAAACACTCTTTTTGTAGAAAATGCAAGTGGAGATTCGGAGCGCTAAGAGGGTAATAGTGGAAAAAGGAATGTCTTAAAATATAAACTACACAGAATCATTCGGTGAAACTTCTTTCTGATCTGTGCATTCAGCTAACAGAGTTAAACCATACTTTTGATTGAGCAGATCTGAACACACATTCTGTTGAAAATGCAACTGGACATTTGGAGCGCTAAGAGCGTAGTAGTGGAAAAAGGAATATATTCAAATATAAACTACACAGAAGCATTCTGTGAAACTTCTTTCTGATCTGAGCATTCAGCTAACAGAGTTAAACCATACTTTTGATTGAGCTGTTTTGAAACACTCTGTCTGTAGAAAATGCAACTGGACATTCGTAGCGCTAAGTGGGTAATAGTGGAAAAAAGAATATGTTCAAATATAAACTACACAGAAGCATTGTATGAAACTTCTTTCTGTTCTGTGCATTCAACTAACAGAGTTGAACCTTACATTTGATTGAGCCTTTCTGAAACACTCTTTCTGTAGAAACTGCAATTGGACATTCTGAGCGCTAAGAGGCCTATATTGGGAAAAATAATATCTTCAAATAGAAACTACACAGAAGCATTGTGTGAAACTTATTTCTGATATGTTCATTAAGCTAAAAGAGTTAAACCATACTTTTGATTGCGCAGTTCTGAACACTCTTTCTGTAGAAAATGCAAGTGGACATTCGGAGCGCTAAGAGGGTAATAGTGGAAAAAGGAAAATATTCAAATATAAACTACACAGTAGCATTCTGTGAAAATTCTTTCTGTTCTGTGCATTCAACTAACAGAGTTGAACCTTACTTTTGATTGAGCCGTTCTGAAACACTCTTTCTGTAGAAACTGCAATTGGACATGCTAAGCGCTAAGAGGCCTACATTGGGAAAAAGAATATCTTCAAATAAAAACTACACAGATGCATTCTGTGAAACTTATTTCTGATCTGTAAATTCAGTTAACAGAGATAAAACATATTTTTGATTGAGCAGTTATGAAACACTCTTTTTGTAGAAAATGCAAGTGGAGATTCGGAGCGCTAAGAGGGTAATAGTGGAAAAAGGAATGTCTTCAAATATAAACTACACAGAATCATTCGGTGAAACTTCTTTCTGATCTGTGCATTCAGCTAACAGAGTTAAACCTTACTTTTGATTGAGCAGATCTGAACACTCTTTCTGTTGAAAATGCAACTGGACATTTGGAGCGCTAAGAGCGTAGTAGTGGAAAAAGGAATATATTCAAATATAAACTACACAGAAGCATTCTGTGAAACTTCTTTCTGATCTGAGCATTCAGCTAACAGAGTTAAACCATACTTTTGATTGAACAGTTTTGAAACACTCTGTCTGTAGAAAATGCAACTGGACATTCGTAGCGCTAAGTGGGTAATAGTGGAAAAAAGAATATGTTCAAATATAAACTACACAGAATCATTGTATGAAACTTCTTTCTGTTCTGTGCATTCAACTAACAGAGTTGAACCTTACATTTGATTGAGCCTTTCTGAAACACTCTTTCTGTAGAAACTGCAATTGGACATTCTGAGCGCTAAGAGGCCTATATTGGGAAAAATAATATCTTCAAATAAAAACTACACAGAAGCATTGTGTGAAACTTATTTCTGATATGTTCATTAAGCTAAAAGAGTTAAACCATACTTTTGATTGCGCAGTTCTGAACACTCTTTCTGTAGAAAATGCAAGTGGACATTCGGAGCGCTAAGAGGGTAATAGTGGAAAAAGGAATATATTCAAATATAAACTACACAGTAGCATTCTGTGAAAATTCTTTCTGTTCTGTGCATTCAACTAACAGAGTTGAACCTTACTTTTGATTGAGCCGTTCTGAAACACTCTTTCTGTAGAAACTGCACTTGGACATGCTAAGCGCTAAGAGGCCTACATTGGGAAAAAGAATATCTTCAAATAAAAACTACACAGATGCATTCTGTGAAACTTATTTCTGATCTGTAAATTCAGTTAACAGAGATAAAACATATTTTTGATTGAGCAGTTATGAAACACTCTTTTTGTAGAAAATGCAAGTGGAGATTCGGAGCGCTAAGAGGGTAATAGTGGAAAAAGGAATGTCTTCAAATATAAACTACACAGAATCATTCGGTGAAACTTCTTTCTGATCTGTGCATTCAGCTAACAGAGTTAAACCATACTTTTGATTGAGCAGATCTGAACACTCTTTCTGTTGAAAATGCAACTGGACATTTGGAGCGCTAAGAGCGTAATAGTGGAAAAAGGAATATATTCAAATATAAACTACACAGAAGCATTCTGTGAAACTTCTTTCTGATCTGAGCATTCAGCTAACAGAGTTAAACCATACTTTTGATTGAGCAGTTTTGAAACACTCTGTCTGTAGAAAATGCAACTGGACATTCGTAGCGCTAAGTGGGTAATAGTGAAAAAGAGAATATGTTCAAATATAAACTACACAGGAGCATTGTATGAAACTTCTTTCTGTTCTGTGCATTCAACTAACAGAGTTGAACCTTACTTTTGATTGAGCCGTTCTGAAACACTCTTTCTGTAGAAACTGCAATTGGACATGCTAAGCGCTAAGAGGCCTACATTGGGAAAAAGAATATCTTCAAATAAAAACTACACAGATGCATTCTGTGAAACTTATTTCTGATCTGTAAATTCAGTTAACAGAGATAAAACATATTTTTGATTGAGCAGTTATGAAACACTCTTTTTGTAGAAAATGCAAGTGGAGATTCGGAGCGCTAAGAGGGTAATAGTGGAAAAAGGAATGTCTTAAAATATAAACTACACAGAATCATTCGGTGAAACTTCTTTCTGATCTGTGCATTCAGCTAACAGAGTTAAACCATACTTTTGATTGAGCAGATCTGAACACACATTCTGTTGAAAATGCAACTGGACATTTGGAGCGCTAAGAGCGTAGTAGTGGAAAAAGGAATATATTCAAATATAAACTACACAGAAGCATTCTGTGAAACTTCTTTCTGATCTGAGCATTCAGCTAACAGAGTTAAACCATACTTTTGATTGAGCAGTTTTGAAACACTCTGTCTGTAGAAAATGCAACTGGACATTCGTAGCGCTAAGTGGGTAATAGTGGAAAAAAGAATATGTTCAAATATAAACTACACAGAAGCATTGTATGAAACTTTTTCTGTTCTGTGCATTCAACTAACAGAGTTGAACCTTACATTTGATTGAGCCTTTCTGAAACACTCTTTCTGTAGAAACTGCAATTGGACATTCTGAGCGCTAAGAGGCCTATATTTGGAAAAATAATATCTTCAAATAGAAACTACACAGAAGCATTGTGTGAAACTTATTTCTGATATGTTCATTAAGCTAAAAGAGTTAAACCATACTTTTGATTGCGCAGTTCTGAACACTCTTTCTGTAGAAAATGCAAGTGGACATTCGGAGCGCTAAGAGGGTAATAGTGGAAAAAGGAAAATATTCAAATATAAACTACACAGTAGCATTCTGTGAAAATTCTTTCTGTTCTGTGCATTCAACTAACAGAGTTGAACCTTACTTTTGATTGAGCCGTTCTGAAACACTCTTTCTGTAGAAACTGCAATTGGACATGCTAAGCGCTAAGAGGCCTACATTGGGAAAAAGAATATCTTCAAATAAAAACTACACAGATGCATTCTGTGAAACTTATTTCTGATCTGTAAATTCAGTTAACAGAGATAAAACATATTTTTGATTGAGCAGTTATGAAACACTCTTTTTGTAGAAAATGCAAGTGGAGATTCGGAGCGCTAAGAGGGTAATAGTGGAAAAAGGAATGTCTTCAAATATAAACTACACAGAATCATTCGGTGAAACTTCTTTCTGATCTGTGCATTCAGCTAACAGAGTTAAACCTTACTTTTGATTGAGCAGATCTGAACACTCTTTCTGTTGAAAATGCAACTGGACATTTGGAGCGCTAAGAGCGTAGTAGTGGAAAAAGGAATATATTCAAATATAAACTACACAGAAGCATTCTGTGAAACTTCTTTCTGATCTGAGCATTCAGCTAACAGAGTTAAACCATACTTTTGATTGAACAGTTTTGAAACACTCTGTCTGTAGAAAATGCAACTGGACATTCGTAGCGCTAAGTGGGTAATAGTGGAAAAAAGAATATGTTCAAATATAAACTACACAGAATCATTGTATGAAACTTCTTTCTGTTCTGTGCATTCAACTAACAGAGTTGAACCTTACATTTGATTGAGCCTTTCTGAAACACTCTTTCTGTAGAAACTGCAATTGGACATTCTGAGCGCTAAGAGGCCTATATTGGGAAAAATAATATCTTCAAATAAAAACTACACAGAAGCATTGTGTGAAACTTATTTCTGATATGTTCATTAAGCTAAAAGAGTTAAACCATACTTTTGATTGCGCAGTTCTGAACACTCTTTCTGTAGAAAATGCAAGTGGACATTCGGAGCGCTAAGAGGGTAATAGTGGAAAAAGGAATATATTCAAATATAAACTACACAGTAGCATTCTGTGAAAATTCTTTCTGTTCTGTGCATTCAACTAACAGAGTTGAACCTTACTTTTGATTGAGCCGTTCTGAAACACTCTTTCTGTAGAAACTGCACTTGGACATGCTAAGCGCTAAGAGGCCTACATTGGGAAAAAGAATATCTTCAAATAAAAACTACACAGATGCATTCTGTGAAACTTATTTCTGATCTGTAAATTCAGTTAACAGAGATAAAACATATTTTTGATTGAGCAGTTATGAAACACTCTTTTTGTAGAAAATGCAAGTGGAGATTCGGAGCGCTAAGAGGGTAATAGTGGAAAAAGGAATGTCTTCAAATATAAACTACACAGAATCATTCGGTGAAACTTCTTTCTGATCTGTGCATTCAGCTAACAGAGTTAAACCATACTTTTGATTGAGCAGATCTGAACACTCTTTCTGTTGAAAATGCAACTGGACATTTGGAGCGCTAAGAGCGTAATAGTGGAAAAAGGAATATATTCAAATATAAACTACACAGAAGCATTCTGTGAAACTTCTTTCTGATCTGAGCATTCAGCTAACAGAGTTAAACCATACTTTTGATTGAGCAGTTTTGAAACACTCTGTCTGTAGAAAATGCAACTGGACATTCGTAGCGCTAAGTGGGTAATAGTGAAAAAGAGAATATGTTCAAATATAAACTACACAGGAGCATTGTATGAAACTTCTTTCTGTTCTGTGCATTCAACTAACAGAGTTGAACCTTACTTTTGATTGAGCCGTTCTGAAACACTCTTTCTGTAGAAACTGCAATTGGACATGCTAAGCGCTAAGAGGCCTACATTGGGAAAAAGAATATCTTCAAATAAAAACTACACAGATGCATTCTGTGAAACTTATTTCTGATCTGTAAATTCAGTTAACAGAGATAAAACATATTTTTGATTGAGCAGTTATGAAACACTCTTTTTGTAGAAAATGCAAGTGGAGATTCGGAGCGCTAAGAGGGTAATAGTGGAAAAAGGAATGTCTTAAAATATAAACTACACAGAATCATTCGGTGAAACTTCTTTCTGATCTGTGCATTCAGCTAACAGAGTTAAACCATACTTTTGATTGAGCAGATCTGAACACACATTCTGTTGAAAATGCAACTGGACATTTGGAGCGCTAAGAGCGTAGTAGTGGAAAAAGGAATATATTCAAATATAAACTACACAGAAGCATTCTGTGAAACTTCTTTCTGATCTGAGCATTCAGCTAACAGAGTTAAACCATACTTTTGATTGAGCAGTTTTGAAACACTCTGTCTGTAGAAAATGCAACTGGACATTCGTAGCGCTAAGTGGGTAATAGTGGAAAAAAGAATATGTTCAAATATAAACTACACAGAAGCATTGTATGAAACTTCTTTCTGTTCTGTGCATTCAACTAACAGAGTTGAACCTTACATTTGATTGAGCCTTTCTGAAACACTCTTTCTGTAGAAACTGCAATTGGACATTCTGAGCGCTAAGAGGCCTATATTGGGAAAAATAATATCTTCAAATAGAAACTACACAGAAGCATTGTGTGAAACTTATTTCTGATATGTTCATTAAGCTAAAAGAGTTAAACCATACTTTTGATTGCGCAGTTCTGAACACTCTTTCTGTAGAAAATGCAAGTGGACATTCGGAGCGCTAAGAGGGTAATAGTGGAAAAAGGAAAATATTCAAATATAAACTACACAGTAGCATTCTGTGAAACTTCTTTCTGATCTGTGCATTCAGCTAACACAGTTAAACCATACTTTTGATTGAGCAGATCTGAACACTCTTTCTGTTGAAAATGCAACTGGACATTTGGAGCGCTAAGAGCGTAGTAGTGGAAAAAGTAATATATTCAAATATAAACTACACAGAAGCATTCTGTGAAACTTCTTTCTGATCAGAGCATTCAGCTAACAGAGTTAAACCATACTTTTGATTTAGCAGTTTTGAAACACTCTGTCTGTAGAAAATGCAACTGGACATTCGTAGCGCTAAGTGGGTAATAGTGGAAAAGAGAATATTTTCAAATATAAACTACACAGAAGCATTGTATGAAACTTCTTTCTGTTCTGTGCATTCAACTAACAGAGTTGAACCTTACTTTTGATTGAGCCGTTATGAAACACTCTTTCTGTAGAAACTGCAATTGGACATTCTGAGCGCTAAGAGGCCTATATTGGGAAAAAGAATGTCTACAAATAAAAACTACACAGAAGAATTGTGTGAAACTTCTTTCTGTTCTGTTTGTTCAACTAAAAGAGTTGAACCTTAGTTTTGATTGAGCCGTTCTCAAACACTCTTTCTGTAGAAAATGCAAGTGGAGATTCGGAGCGCTAAGAGGATAATAGTGGAAAAAGGAATGTCTCCAAATATAAACTACACAGAATCATTCTGTGAAACTTCTTTTTGATCTGTGCATTCAGCTAACAGAGTTAAACCATACTTTTGATTGAGCAGATCTGAACACTCTTTCTGTAGAAAATGCAACTGGACATTTGGAGCGCTAAGAGAGTAGTAGTGGAAAAAGGAATATATTCAAATATAAACTACACAGAAGCATTCTGTGAAACTTCTTTCTGATCTGAGCATTCAGCTAACAGAGTTAAACCATACTTATGATTTAGCAGTTTTGAAACACTCTGTCTGTAGAAAATGCAACTGGACATTCGTAGCGCTAAGTGGGTAATAGTGGAAAAAAGAATATGTTCAAATATAAACTACACAGAAGCATTGTATGAAACTTCTTTCTGTTCTGTGCATTCAACTAACAGAGTTGAACCTTACTTTTGATTAAGCCTTTCTGAAACACTCTTTCTGTAGAAACTGCAATTGGACATTCTGAGCGCTAAGAGGCCTCTATTGGGAAAAATAATACCTTCAAATAAAAACTACACAGAAGCATTGTGTGAAACTTATTTCTGATATGTTCATTAAGCTAACAGAGTTAAACCATACTTTTGATTGCGCAGTTCTGAACACTCTTTCTGTAGAAAATGCAAGTGGACATTCGGAGCGCTAAGAGGGTAATAGTGGAAAAAGGAATATATTCAAATGTAAACTACACAGTAGCATTCTGTGAAAATTCTTTCTGTTCTGTGCATTCAACTAACAGAGTTGAACCTTACTTTTGATTGAGCCGTTCTGAAACACTCTTTCTGTAGAAACTGCAATTGGACATGCTAAGTGCTAAGAGGCCTACATTGGGAAAAAGAATATCTTCAAATAAAAACTACACAGATGCATTCTGTGAAACTTATTTCTGATCTGTAAATTCAGTTAACAGAGATAAAACATATTTTTGATTGAGCAGTTATGAAACACTCTTTTTGTAGAAAATGCAAGTGGAGATTCGGAGCGCTAAGAGGGTAATAGTGGAAAAAGGAATGTCTTCAAATATAAACTACACAGAATCATTCGGTGAAACTTCTTTCTGATCTGTGCATTCAGCTAACAGTGTTAAACCATACTTTTGATTGAGCAGATCTGAACACTCTTTCTGTTGAAAATGCAACTGGACATTTGGAGCGCTAAGAGCGTAGTAGTGGAAAAAGGAATATAATCAAATATAAACTACACAGAAGCATTCTGTGAAACTTCTTTCTGATCTGAGCATTCAGCTAACAGAGTTAAACCATACATTTGATTGAGCAGTTTTGAAACACTCTGTCTGTAGAACATGCAACTGGACATTCGTAGCGCTAAGTGGGTAATAGTGAAAAAGAGAATATGTTCAAATATAAACTACACAGGAGCATTGTATGAAACTTCTTTCTGTTCTGTGCATTCAACTAACAGAGTTGAACCTTACTTTTGATTGAGCCGTTCTGAAACACTCTTTCTGTAGAAACTGCAATTGGACATTCTGAGCGCTAAGAGGCCTATATTGGGAAAAAGAATGTCTACAAATAAAAACTACACAGAAGAATTGTGTGAAACTTCTTTCTGTTCTGTTTGTTCAACTAAAAGAGTTGAACCTTAGTTTTGATTGAGCCGTTCTGAAACACTCTTTCTGTAGAAAATGCAAGTGGAGATTCGGAGCGCTAAGAGGATAATAGTGGAAAAAGGAATGTCTCCAAATATAAACTACACAGAATCATTCTGTGAAACTTCTTTTTGATCTGTGCATTCAGCTAACAGAGTTAAACCATACTTTTGATTGAGCAGATCTGAACACTCTTTCTGTAGAAAATGCAACT
This sequence comes from Symphalangus syndactylus, assembly GCF_028878055.3. Classification (NCBI taxonomy): domain Eukaryota; kingdom Metazoa; phylum Chordata; class Mammalia; order Primates; family Hylobatidae; genus Symphalangus; species Symphalangus syndactylus. The sequence continues at coordinate 73,607,197 of NC_072446.2, forward strand.
GGACATTTGGAGCGCTAAGAGAGTAGTAGTGGAAAAAGGAATATATTCAAATATAAACTACACAGAAGCATTCTGTGAAACTTCTTTCTGATCTGAGCATTCAGCTAACAGAGTTAAACCATACTTATGATTGAGCAGTTTTGAAACACTCTGTCTGTAGAAAATGCAACTGGACATTCGTAGCGCTAAGTGGGTAATAGTGGAAAAAAGAATATGTTCAAATATAAACTACACAGAAGCATTGTATGAAACTTCTTTCTGTTCTGTGCATTCAACTAACAGAGTTGAACCTTACTTTTGATTAAGCCTTTCTGAAACACTCTTTCTGTAGAAACTGCAATTGGACATTCTGAGCGCTAAGAGGCCTATATTGGGAAAAATAATATCTTCAAATAAAAACTACACAGAAGCATTGTGTGAAACTTATTTCTGATATGTTCATTAAGCTAACAGAGTTAAACCATACTTTTGATTGCGCAGTTCTGAACACTCTTTCTGTAGAAAATGCAAGTGGACATTCGGAGCGCTAAGAGGGTAATAGTGGAAAAAGGAATATATTCAAATGTAAACTACACAGTAGCATTCTGTGAAAATTCTTTCTGTTCTGTGCATTCAACTAACAGAGTTGAACCTTACTTTTGATTGAGCCGTTCTGAAACACTCTTTCTGTAGAAACTGCAATTGGACATGCTAAGCGCTAAGAGGCCTACATTGGGAAAAAGAATATCTTCAAATAAAAACTACACAGATGCATTCTGTGAAACTTATTTCTGATCTGTAAATTCAGTTAACAGAGATAAAACATATTTTTGATTGAGCAGTTATGAAACACTCTTTTTGTAGAAAATGCAAGTGGAGATTCGGAGCGCTAAGAGGGTAATAGTGGAAAAAGGAATGTCTTCAAATATAAACTACACAGAATCATTCGGTGAAACTTCTTTCTGATCTGTGCATTCAGCTAACAGTGTTAAACCATACTTTTGATTGAGCAGATCTGAACACTCTTTCTGTTGAAAATGCAACTGGACATTTGGAGCGCTAAGAGCGTAGTAGTGGAAAAAGGAATATAATCAAATATAATCTACACAGAAGCATTCTGTGAAACTTCTTTCTGATCTGAGCATTCAGCTAACAGAGTTAAACCATACTTTTGATTGAGCAGTTTTGAAACACTCTGTCTGTAGAAAATGCAACTGGACATTCGTAGCGCTAAGTGGGTAATAGTGGAAAAAAGAATATGTTCAAATATAAACTACACAGAAGCATTGTATGAAACTTCTTTCTGTTCTGTGCATTCAACTAACAGAGTTGAACCTTACTTTTGATTGAGCCGTTCTGAAACACTCTTTCTGTAGAAACTGCAATTGGACATTCTGAGCGCTAAGAGGCCTATATTGGGAAAAAGAATGTGTACAAATAAAAACTACACAGAAGAATTGTGTGAAACTTCTTTCTGTTCTGTTTGTTCAACTAAAAGAGTTGAACCTTAATTTTGATTGAGCCGTTCTGAAACACTCTTTCTGTAGAAAATGCAAGTGGAGATTCGGAGCGCTAAGATGGTAATAGTGGAAAAAGGAATGTCTCCAAATATAAACTACACAGAATCATTCTGTGAAACTTCTTTCTGATTTGTGCATTCAGCTAACAGAGTTAAACCATACTTTTGATTGAGCAGATCTGAACACTCTTTCTGTAGAAAATGCAACTGGACATTTGGAGCGCTAAGAGAGTAGTAGTGGAAAAAGGAATATATTCAAATATAAACTACACAGAAGCATTCTGTGAAACTTTTTCTGATCTGAGCATTCAGCTTACAGAGTTAAACCATACATTTGATTGAGCAGTTTTGAAACACTCTGTCTGTAGAAAATGCAACTGGACATTCGTAGCGCTAAGTGGGTAATAGTGGAAAAAAGAATATGTTCAAATATAAACTACACAGAAGCATTGTATGAAACTTCTTTCTGTTCTGTGCATTCAACGAACAGAGTTGAACCTTACTTTTGATTGAGCCTTTCTGAGACACTCTTTCTGTAGAAACTGCAATTGGACATTCTGAGCGCTAAGAGGCCTATATTGGGAAAAATAATATCTTCAAATAAAAACTACACAGAAGCATTGTGTGAAACTTATTTCTGATATGTTCATTAAGCTAACAGAGTTAAACCATACTTTTGATTGCGCAATTCTGAACACTCTTTCTGTAGAAAATGCAAGTGGACATTCCGAGCGCTAAGAGGGTAATAGTGGAAAAAGGAATATATTCAAATATAAACTACACAGTAGCATTCTGTGAAAATTCTTTCCGTTCTGTGCATTCAACTAACAGAGTTGAACCTTACTTTTGATTGAGCCGTTCTGAAACACTCTTTCTGTAGAAACCGCAATTGGACATGCTAAGCGCTAAGAGGCCTACATTGGGAAAAAGAATATCTTCAAATAAAAACTACACAGATGCATTCTGTGAAACTTATTTCTGATCTGTAAATTCAGTTAACAGAGATAAAACATATTTTTGATTGAGCAGTTATGAAACACTCTTTTTGTAGAAAATGCAAGTTGAGTTTCGGAGCGCTAAGAGGGTAATAGTGGAAAAAGGAATGTCTTCAAATATAAACTACACAGAATCATTCGGTGAAACTTCTTTCTGATCTGTGCATTCAGCTAACAGAGTTAAACCATACTTTTGATTGAGCAGATCTGAACACTCTTTCTGTAGAAAATGCAACTGGACATTTGGAGCTCTAAGAGCGTAGTAGTGGAAAAAGGAATATATTCAAATATAAACTACACAGAAGCATTCTGTGAAACTTCTTTCTGATCTGAGCATTCAGCTAACAGAGTTAAACCATACTTTTGATTGAGCAGTTTTGAAACACTCTGTCTGTAGAAAATGCAACTGGACATTCGTAGCGCTAAGTGGGTAATAGTGGAAAAAAGAATATGTTCAAATATAAACTACACAGAAGCATTGTATGAAACTTCTTTCTGTTCTGTGCATTCAACTAACAGAGTTGAACCTTACTTTTGATTGAGCCGTTCTGAAACACTCTTTCTGTAGAAACTGCAATTGGACATTCTGAGCGCTAAGAGGCCTATATTGGGAAAAAGAATGTCTACAAATAAAAACTACACAGAAGAATTGTGTGAAACTTCTTTCTGTTCTGTTTGTTCAACTAAAAGAGTTGAACCTTAGTTTTGATTGAGCCGTTCTGAAACACTCTTTCTGTAGAAAATGCAAGTGGAGATTCGGAGCGCTAAGAGGGTAATAGTGGAAAAAGGAATGTCTCCAAATATAAACTACACAGAATCATTCTGTGAAACTTCTTTCTGATTTGTGCATTCAGCTAACAGAGTTAAACCATACTTTTGATTGAGCAGATCTGAACACTCTTTCTGTAGAAAATGCAACTGGACATTTGGAGCGCTAAGAGAGTAGTAGTGGAAAAAGGAATATATTCAAATATAAACTACACAGAAGCATTCTGTGAAACTTCTTTCTGATTTGAGCATTCAGCTTACAGAGTTAAACCATACATTTGATTGAGCAGTTTTGAAACACTCTGTCTGTAGAAAATGCAACTGGACATTCGTAGCGCTAAGTGGGTAATAGTGGAAAAAAGAATATGTTCAAATATAAACTACACAGAAGCATTGTATGAAACTCCTTTCTGTTCTGTGCATTCAACGAACAGAGTTGAACCTTAATTTTGATTGAGCCTTTCTGAAACACTCTTTCTGTAGAAACTGCAATTGGACATTCTGAGCGCTAAGAGGCCTCTATTGGGAAAAATAATATCTTCAAATAAAAACTACACAGAAGAATTGTGTGAAACTTATTTCTGATATGTTCATTAAGCTAACAGAGTTAAACCATACTTTTGATTGCGCAGTTCTGAACACTCTTTCTGTAGAAAATGCAAGTGGACATACGGAGCGCTAAGAGGGTAATAGTGGAAAAAGGAATATATTCAAATATAAACTACACAGTAGCATTCTGTGAAAATACTTTCTGTTCTGTGCATTCAAATAACAGAGTTGAACCTTACTTTTGATTGAGCCATTCTGAAACACTCTTTCTGTAGAAACCGCAATTGGACATGCTAAGCGCTAAGAGGCCTACATTGGGAAAAAGAATATCTTCAAATAAAAACTACACAGATGCATTCTGTGAAACTTATTTCTGATCTGTAAATTCAGTTAACAGAGATAAAACATATTTTTGATTGAGCAGTTATGAAACACTCTTTTTGTAGAAAATGCAAGTGGAGATTCGGAGCGCTAAGAGGGTAATAGTGGAAAAAGGAATGTCTTCAAATATAAACTACACAGAATCATTCGGTGAAACTTCTTTCTGATCTGTGCATTCAGCTAACAGAGTTAAACCATACTTTTGATTGAGCAGATCTGAACACTCTTTCTGTAGAAAATGCAACTGGACATTTGGAGCGCTAAGAGAGTAGTAGTGGAAAAAGGAATATATTCAAATATAAACCACACAGAAGCATTCTGTGAAACTTCTTTCTGATCTGAGCATTCAGCTAACAGAGTTAAACCATACTTTTGATTGAGCAGTTTTGAAACACTCTGTCTGTAGAAAATGCAACTGGACATTCGTAGCGCTAAGTGGGTAATAGGGGAAAAAGAGAATATGTTCAAATATAAACTACACAGAAGCATTGTATGAAACTTCTTTCTGTTCTGTGCATTCAACTAACAGAGTTGAACCTTACTTTTGACTGAGCCTTTCTGAAACACTCTTTCTGTAGAAACTGCAATTGGACATTCTGAGCGCTAAGAGGCCTATATTGGGAAAAATAATATCTTCAAATAAAAACTACACAGAAGCATTGTGTGAAACTTATTTCTGATATGTTCATTAAGCTAACAGAGTTAAACCATACTTTTGATTGCGCAGTTCTGAACACGCTTTCTGTAGAAAATGCAAGTGGACATTCGGAGCGCTAAGAGGGTAATAGTGGAAAAAGGAATATATTCAAATATAAACTACACAGTAGCATTCTGTGAAAACTCTTTCTGTTCTGTGCATTCAGCTAACAGAGTTGAAACTTAATTTTGATTGAGCCTTTCTGAAACACTCTTTCTGTAGAAACTGCAATTGGACATGCTAAGCGCTAAGAGGCCTACATTGGGAAAAAGAATATCTTCAAATAAAAACTACACAGATGCATTCTGTGAAACTTATTTCTGATCTGTAAATTCAGTTAACAGAGATAAAACATATTTTTGATTGAGCAGTTATGAAACACTCTTTTTGTAGAAAATGCAAGTTGAGATTCGGAGCGCTAAGATGGTAATAGTGGAAAAAGGAATGTCTTCAAATATAAACTACACAGAATCATTCGGTGAAACTTCTTTCTGATCTGTGCATTCAGCTAACAGAGTTGAACCATACTTTTGATTGAGCAGATCTGAACACTCTTTCTGTAGAAAATGCAACTGGACATTTGGAGCGCTAAGAGAGTAGTAGTGGAAAAAGGAATATATTCAAATATAAACTACACAGAAGCATTCTGTGAAACTTCTTTCTGATCTGAGCATTCAGCTAACAGAGTTAAACCATGCTTTTGATTGAGCAGTTTTGAAACACTCTGTCTGTAGAAAATGCAACTGGACATTCGTAGCGCTAAGTGGGTAATAGTGGAAAAAAGAATATGTTCAAATATAAACTACACAGAAGCATTGTATGAAACTTCTTTCTGTTCTGTGCATTCAACTAACAGAGTTGAACCTTACTTTTGATTGAGCCTTTCTGAAACACTCTTTCTGTAGAAACTGCAATTGGACATTCTGAGCGCTAAGAGGCCTCTATTGGGAAAAATAATATCTTCAAATAAAAACTACACAGAAGCATTGTGTGAAACTTATTTCTGATATGTTCATTAAGCTAACAGAGTTAAACCATACTTTTGATTGCGCAGTTCTGAACACTCTTTCTGTAGAAAATGCAAGTGGACATTCGGAGCGCTAAGAGGGTAATAGTGGAAAAAGGAATATATTCAAATATAAACTACACAGTAGCATTCTGTGAAAATTTTTTCTGTTCTGTGCATTCAACTAACAGAGTTGAACCTTACTTTTGATTGAGCCGTTCTGAAACACTCTTTCTGTAGAAACTGCAATTGGACATGCTAAGCGCTAAGAGGCCTACATTGGGAAAAAGAATATCTTCAAATAAAAACTACACAGATGCATTCTGTGAAACTTATTTCTTATCTGTAAATTCAGTTAACAGAGATAAAACATATTTTTGATTGAGCAGTTATGAAACACACTTTTTGTAGAAAATGCAAGTGGAGATTCGGAGCGCTAAGAGGGTAATAGTGGAAAAAGGAATGTCTTCAAATATAAACTACACAGAATCATTCGGTGAAACTTCTTTCTGATCTGTGCATTCAGCTAACAGAGTTAAACCATACTTTTGATTGAGCAGATCTGAACACTCTTTCTGTTGAAAATGCAACTGGACATTTGGAGCGCTAAGAGCGTAGTAGTGGAAAAAGGAATATATTCAAATATAAACTACACAGAAGCATTCTGTGAAACTTCTTTCTGATCTGAGCATTCAGCTAACAGAGTTAAACCATACTTTTGATTGAGCAGTTTTGAAACACTCTGTCTGTAGAAAATGCAACTGGACATTCGTAGCGCTAAGTGGGTAATAGTGGAAAAAAGAATATGTTCAAATATAAACTACACAGAAGCATTGTATGAAACTTCTTTCTGTTCTGTGCATTCAACTAACAGAGTTGAACCTTACTTTTGATTGAGCCGTTCTGAAACACACTTTCTGTAGAAACTGCAATTGGACATTCTGAGCGCTAAGAGTCCTATATTGGGAAAAAGAATGTCTACAAATAAAAACTACACAGAAGAATTGTGTGAAACTTCTTTCTGTTCTGTTTGTTCAACTAAAAGAGTTGAACCTTAGTTTTGATTGAGCCGTTCTGTAACAGACTTTCTGTAGAAAATGCAAGTGGAGATTCGGAGCGCGAAGAGGGTAATAGTGGAAAAAGGAATGTCTCCAAATATAAACTACACAGAATCATTCTGTGAAACTTCTTTCTGATCTGTGCATTCAGCTAACAGAGTTAAACCATACTTTTGATTGAGCAGATCTGAACACTCTTTCTGTAGAAAATGCAACTGGACATTTGGAGCGCTAAGAGAGTAGTAGTGGAAAAAGTAATATATTCAAATATAAACTACACAGAAGCATTCTGTGAAACTTCTTTCTGATCTGAGCATTCAGCTAACAGAGTTAAACCATACTTTTGATTGAGCAATTTTGAAACACTCTGTCTGTAGAAAATGCAACTGGACATTCGTAGCGCTAAGTGGGTAATAGTGGAAAAAAGAATATGTTCAAATATAAACTACACAGAAGCATTGTATGAAACTTCTTTCTGTTCTGTGCATTCAACTAACAGAGTTGAACCTTACTTTTGATTGAGCCTTTCTGAAACACTCTTTCTGTAGAAACTGCAATTGGACATTCTGAGCGCTAAGAGGCCTCTATTGGGAAAAATAATATCTTCAAATAAAAACTACACAGAAGCATTGTGTGAAACTTATTTCTGATATGTTCATTAAGCTAACAGAGTTAAACCATACTTTTGATTGCGCAGTTCTGAACACTCTTTCTGTAGAAAATGCAAGTGGACATTCGGAGCGCTAAGAGGGTAATAGTGGAAAAAGGAATATATTCAAATATCAACTACACAGTAGCATTCTGTGAAAATTCTTTCTGTTCTGTGCATTCAACTAACAGAGTTGAACCTTACTTTTGATTGAGCCGTTCTGAAACACTCTTTCTGTAGAAATTGCAATTGGACATGCTAAGCGCTAAGAGGCCTACATTGGGAAAAAGAATATCTTCAAATAAAAACTACACAGATGCATTCTGTGAAACTTATTTCTGATCTGTAAATTCAGTTAACAGAGATAAAACATATTTTTGATTGAGCAGTTATGAAACACTCTTTTTGTAGAAAATGCAAGTGGAGATTCGGAGCGCTAAGAGGGTAATAGTGGAAAAAGGAATGTCTTCAAATATAAAGTACACAGAATCATTCGGTGAAACTTCTTTCTGATCTGTGCATTCAGCTAACAGAGTTAAACCATAATTTTGATTGAGCAGATCTGAACACTCTTTCTGTAGAAAATGCAACTGGACATTTGGAGCGCTAAGAGCGTAGTAGTGGAAAAAGGAATATATTCAAATATAAACTACACAGAAGCATTCTGTGAAACTTCTTTCTGATCTGAGCATTCAGCTAACAGAGTTAAACCATACTTTTGATTGAGCAGTTTTGAAACAGTCTGTCTGTAGAAAATGCAACTGGACATTCGTAGCGCTAAGTGGGTAATAGTGGAAAAAAGAATATGTTCAAATATAAACTACACAGAAGCATTGTATGAAACTTCTTTCAGTTCTGTGCATTCAACTAACAGAGTTGAACCTTACTTTTGATTGAGCCATTCTGAAACACTCTTTCTGTAGAAACTGCAATTGGACATTCTGAGCGCTAAGAGGCCTATATTGGGAAAAAGAATGTCTACAAATAAAAACTACACAGAAGAATTGTGTGAAACTTCTTTCTGTTCTGTTTGTTCAACTAAAAGAGTTGAACCTTAGTTTTGATTGAGCCGTTCTGAAACACTCTTTCTGTAGAAAATGCAAGTGGAGATTCGGAGCGCTAACAGGGTAATAGTGGAAAAAGGAATGTCTCCAAATATAAACTACACAGAATCATTCTGTGAAACTTCTTTCTGATCTGTGCATTCAGCTAACAGAGTTAAACCATACTTTTGATTGAGCAGATCTGAACACTCTTTCTCTAGAAAATGCAACTGGACATTTGGAGCGCTAAGAGAGTAGTAGTGGAAAAAGGAATATATTCAAATATAAACTACACAGAAGCATTCTGTGAAACTTCTTTCTGATCTGAGCATTCAGCTAACAGAGTTAAACCATACTTTTGATTGAGCAGTTTTGAAACACTCTGTCTGTAGAAAATGCAACTGGACATTCGTAGCGCTAAGTGGGTAATAGTGGAAAAAAGAATATGTTCAAATATAAACTACACAGAATCATTGTATGAAACTTCTTTCTGTTCTGTGCATTCAACTAACAGAGTTGAACCTTACTTTTGACTGAGGCTTTCTGAAACACTCTTTCTGTAGAAACTGCAATTGGACATTCTGAGCGCTAAGAGGCCTATATTGGGAAAAATAATATCTTCAAATAAAAACTACACAGAAGCATTGTGTGAAACTTATTTCTGATATGTTCATTAAGCTAACAGAGTTAAACCATACTTTTGATTGCGCAGTTCTGAACACTCTTTCTGTAGAAAATGCAAGTGGACATTCGGAGCGCTAAGAGGGTAATAGTGGAAAAAGGAATATATTCAAATATAAACTACACAGTAGCATTCTGTGAAAACTCTTTCTGTTCTGTGCATTCAGCTAACAGAGTTGAAACTTAATTTTGATTGAGCCTTTCTGAAACACTCTTTCTGTAGAAACTGCAATTGGACATGCAAAGCGCTAAGAGGCCTACATTGGGAAAAAGAATATCTTCAAATAAAAACTACACAGATGCATTCTGTGAAACTTATTTCTGATCTGTAAATTCAGTTAACAGAGATAAAACATATTTTTGATTGAGCAGTTATGAAACACTCTTTTTGTAGAAAATGCAAGTTGAGATTCGGAGCGCTAAGATGGTAATAGTGGAAAAAGGAATGTCTTCAAATATAAACTACACAGAATCATTCGGTGAAACTTCTTTCTGATCTGTGCATTCAGCTAACAGAGTTGAACCATACTTTTGATTGAGCAGATCTGAACACTCTTTCTGTAGAAAATGCAACTGGACATTTGGAGCGCTAAGAGAGTAGTAGTGGAAAAAGGAATATATTCAAATATAAACTACACAGAAGCATTCTGTGAAACTTCTTTCTGATCTGAGCATTCAGCTAACAGAGTTAAACCATACTTTTGATTGAGCAGTTTTGAAACACTCTGTCTGTAGAAAATGCAACTGGACATTCGTAGCGCTAAGTGGGTAATAGTGGAAAAAAGAATATGTTCAAATATAAACTACACAGAAGCATTGTATGAAACTTCTTTCTGTTCTGTGCATTCAACTAACAGAGTTGAACCTTACTTTTGATTGAGCCTTTCTGAAACACTCTTTCTGTAGAAACTGCAATTGGACATTCTGAGCGCTAAGAGGCCTCTATTGGGAAAAATAATATCTTCAAATAAAAACTACACAGAAGCATTGTGTGAAACTTATTTCTGATATGTTCATTAAGCTAACAGAGTTAAACCATACTTTTGATTGCGCAGTTCTGAACACTCTTTCTGTAGAAAATGCAAGTGGACATTCGGAGCGCTAAGAGGGTAATAGTGGAAAAAGGAATATATTCAAATATAAACTACACAGTAGCATTCTGTGAAAATTTTTTCTGTTCTGTGCATTCAACTAACAGAGTTGAACCTTACTTTTGATTGAGCCGTTCTGAAACACTCTTTCTGTAGAAACTGCAATTGGACATGCTAAGCGCTAAGAGGCCTACATTGGGAAAAAGAATATCTTCAAATAAAAACTACACAGATGCATTCTGTGAAACTTATTTCTTATCTGTAAATTCAGTTAACAGAGATAAAACATATTTTTGATTGAGCAGTTATGAAACACACTTTTTGTAGAAAATGCAAGTGGAGATTCGGAGCGCTAAGAGGGTAATAGTGGAAAAAGGAATGTCTTCAAATATAAACTACACAGAATCATTCGGTGAAACTTCTTTCTGATCTGTGCATTCAGCTAACAGAGTTAAACCATACTTTTGATTGAGCAGATCTGAACACTCTTTCTGTTGAAAATGCAACTGGACATTTGGAGCGCTAAGAGCGTAGTAGTGGAAAAAGGAATATATTCAAATATAAACTACACAGAAGCATTCTGTGAAACTTCTTTCTGATCTGAGCATTCAGCTAACAGAGTTAAAACATACTTTTGATTGAGCAGTTTTGAAACACTCTGTCTGTAGAAAATGCAACTGGACATTCGTAGCGCTAAGTGGGTAATAGTGGAAAAAAGAATATGTTCAAATATAAACTACACAGAAGCATTGTATGAAACTTCTTTCTGTTCTGTGCATTCAACTAACAGAGTTGAACCTTACTTTTGATTGAGCCGTTCTGAAACACACTTTCTGTAGAAACTGCAATTGGACATTCTGAGCGCTAAGAGTCCTATATTGGGAAAAAGAATGTCTACAAATAAAAACTACACAGAAGAATTGTGTGAAACTTCTTTATGTTCTGTTTGTTCAACTAAAAGAGTTGAACCTTAGTTTTGATTGAGCCGTTCTGTAACAGACTTTCTGTAGAAAATGCAAGTGGAGATTCGGAGCGCGAAGAGGGTAATAGTGGAAAAAGGAATGTCTCCAAATATAAACTACACAGAATCATTCTGTGAAACTTCTTTCTGATCTGTGCATTCAGCTAACAGAGTTAAACCATACTTTTGATTGAGCAGATCTGAACACTCTTTCTGTAGAAAATGCAACTGGACATTTGGAGCGCTAAGAGAGTAGTAGTGGAAAAAGGAATATATTCAAATATAAACTACACAGAAGCATTCTGTGAAACTTCTTTCTGATCTGAGCATTCAGCTAACAGAGTTAAACCATACTTTTGATTGAGCAATTTTGAAACACTCTGTCTGTAGAAAATGCAACTGGACATTCGTAGCGCTAAGTGGGTAATAGTGGAAAAAAGAATATGTTCAAATATAAACTACACAGAAGCATTGTATGAAACTTCTTTCTGTTCTGTGCATTCAACTAACAGAGTTGAACCTTACTTTTGATTGAGCCTTTCTGAAACACTCTTTCTGTAGAAACTGCAATTGGACATTCTGAGCGCTAAGAGGCCTCTATTGGGAAAAATAATATCTTCAAATAAAAACTACACAGAAGCATTGTGTGAAACTTATTTCTGATATGTTCATTAAGCTAACAGAGTTAAACCATAGTTTTGATTGCGCAGTTCTGAACACTCTTTCTGTAGAAAATGCAAGTGGACATTCGGAGCGCTAAGAGGGTAATAGTGGAAAAAGGAATATATTCAAATATAAACTACACAGTAGCATTCTGTGAAAATTCTTTCTGTTCTGTGCATTCAACTAACAGAGTTGAACCTTACTTTTGATTGAGCCGTTCTGAAACACTCTTTCTGTAGAAATTGCAATTGGACATGCTAAGCGCTAAGAGGCCTACATTGGGAAAAAGAATATCTTCAAATAAAAACTACACAGATGCATTCTGTGAAACTTATTTCTGATCTGTAAATTCAGTTAACAGAGATAAAACATATTTTTGATTGAGCAGTTATGAAACACTCTTTTTGTAGAAAATGCAAGTGGAGATTCGGAGCGCTAAGAGGGTAATAGTGGAAAAAGGAATGTCTTCAAATATAAAGTACACAGAATCATTCGGTGAAACTTCTTTCTGATCTGTGCATTCAGCTAACAGAGTTAAACCATAATTTTGATTGAGCAGATCTGAACACTCTTTCTGTAGAAAATGCAACTGGACATTTGGAGCGCTAAGAGCGTAGTAGTGGAAAAAGGAATATATTCAAATATAAACTACACAGAAGCATTCTGTGAAACTTCTTTCTGATCTGAGCATTCAGCTAACAGAGTTAAACCATACTTTTGATTGAGCAGTTTTGAAACAGTCTGTCTGTAGAAAATGCAACTGGACATTCGTAGCGCTAAGTGGGTAATAGTGGAAAAAAGAATATGTTCAAATATAAACTACACAGAAGCATTGTATGAAACTTCTTTCAGTTCTGTGCATTCAACTAACAGAGTTGAACCTTACTTTTGATTGAGCCATTCTGAAACACTCTTTCTGTAGAAACTGCAATTGGACATTCTGAGCGCTAAGAGGCCTATATTGGGAAAAAGAATGTCTACAAATAAAAACTACACAGAAGAATTGTGTGAAACTTCTTTCTGTTCTGTTTGTTCAACTAAAAGAGTTGAACCTTAGTTTTGATTGAGCCGTTCTGAAACACTCTTTCTGTAGAAAATGCAAGTGGAGATTCGGAGCGCTAAGAGGGTAATATTGGAAAAAGGAATGTCTCCAAATATAAACTACACAGAATCATTCTGTGAAACTTCTTTCTGATCTGTGCATTCAGCTAACAGAGTTAAACCATACTTGTGATTGAGCAGATCTGAACACTCTTTCTGTAGAAAATGCAACTGGACATTTGGAGCGCTAAGAGAGTAGTAGTGGAAAAAGGAATATATTCAAATATAAACTACACAGAAGCATTCTGTGAAACTTCTTTCTGATCTGAGCATTCAGCTAACAGAGTTAAACCATACTTTTGATTGAGCAATTTTGAAACACTCTGTCTGTAGAAAATGCAACTGGACATTCGTAGCGCTAAGTGGGTAATAGTGGAAAAAAGAATATGTTCAAATACAAACTACACAGAAGCATTGTATGAAACTTCTTTCTGTTCTGTGCATTCAACTAACAGAGTTGAACCTTACTTTTGATTGAGCCTTTCTGAAACACTCTTTCTGTAGAAACTGCAATTGGACATTCTGAGCGCTAAGAGGCCTCTATTGGGAAAAATAATATCTTCAAATAAAAACTACACAGAAGCATTGTGTGAAACTTATTTCTGATATGTTCATTAAGCTAACAGAGTTAAACCATACCTTTGATTGCGCAGTTCTGAACACTCTTTCTGTAGAAAACGCAAGTGGACATTCGGAGCGCTAAGAGGGTAATAGTGGAAAAAGGAATATATTCAAATATAAACTACACAGTAGCATTCTGTGAAAATTCTTTCTGTTCTGTGCATTCAACTAACAGAGTTGAACCTTACTTTTGATTGAGCCGTTCTGAAACACTCTTTCTGTAGAAACTGCAATTGGACATGCTAAGCGCTAAGAGGCCTACATTGGGAAAAAGAATATCTTCAAATAAAAACTACACAGATGCATTCTGTGAAACTTATTTCTGATCTGTAAATTCAGTTAACAGAGATAAAACATATTTTTGATTGAGCAGTTATGAAACACACTTTTTGTAGAAAATGCAAGTGGAGATTCGGAGCGCTAAGAGGGTAATAGTGGAAAAAGGAATGTCTTCAAATATAAACTACACAGAATAATTCGGTGAAACTTCTTTCTGATCTGTGCATTCAGCTAACAGAGTTAAACCATACTTTTGATTGAGCAGATCTGAACACTCTTTCTGTTGAAAATGCAACTGGACATTTGGAGCGCTAAGAGCGTAGTAGTGGAAAAAGGAATATATTCAAATATAAACTACACAGAAGCATTCTTTGAAACTGCTTTCTCATCTGAGCATTCAGCTAACAGAGTTAAACCATACTTTTGATTGAGCAGTTTTGAAACACTCTGTCTGTAGAAAATGCAACTGGACATTCGTAGCGCTAAGTGTGTAATACTGGAAAAAAGAATATGTTCATATATAAACTACACAGAAGCATTGTATGAAACTTCTTTCTGTTCTGTGCATTCAACTAACAGAGTTGAACCTTACTTTTCATTGAGCCGTTCTGAAACACACTTTCTGTAGAAACTGCAATTGGACATTCTGAGCGCTAAGAGGCCTATATTGGGAAAAAGAATGTCTACAAATAAAAACTACACAGAAGAATTGTGTGAAACTTCTTTCTGTTCTGTTTGTTCAACTAAAAGAGTTGAACCTTAGTTTTGATTGAGCCGTTCTGTAACAGACTTTCTGTAGAAAATGCAAGTGGAGATTCGGAGCGCTAAGAGGGTAATAGTGGAAAAAGGAATGTCTCCAAATATAAACTACACAGAATCATTCTGTGAAACTTCTTTCTGATCTGTGCATTCAGCTAACAGAGTTAAACCATACTTTTGATTGAGCAGATCTGAACACTCTTTCTGTAGAAAATGCAACTGGACATTTGGAGCGCCAAGGGAGTAGTAGTGGAAAAAGGAATATATTCAAATATAAACTACACAGAAGCATTCTGTGAAACTTCTTTCTGATCTGAGCATTCAACTAACAGAGTTAAACCATACTTTTGATTGAGCAATTTTGAAACACTCTGTCTGTAGAAAATGCAACTGGACATTCGTAGCGCTAAGTGGGTAATAGTGGAAAAAAGAATATGTTCAAATATAAACTACACAGAATCATTGTATGAAACTTCTTTCTGTTCTGTGCATTCAACTAACAGAGTTGAACCTTACTTTTGATTGAGCCTTTCTGAAACACTCTTTCTGTAGAAACTGCAATTGGACATTCTGAGCGCTAAGAGGCCTCTATTGGGAAAAAAAATATCTTCAAATAAAAACTACACAGAAGCATTGTGTGAAACTTATTTCTGATATGTTCATTAAGCTAACAGAGTTAAACCATACTTTTGATTGCGCAGTTCTGAACACTCTTTCTGTAGAAAATGCAAGTGGACATTCGGAGCGCTAAGAGGGTAATAGTGGAAAAAGGAATATATTCAAATATCAACTACACAGTAGCATTCTGTGAAAATTCTTTCTGTTCTGTGCATTCAACTAACAGAGTTGAACCTTACTTTTGATTGAGCCGTTCTGAAACACTCTTTCTGTAGAAACTGCAATTGGACATGCTAAGCGCTAAGAGGCCTACATTGGGAAAAAGAATATCTTCAAATAAAAACTACACAGATGCATTCTGTGAAACTTATTTCTGATCTGTAAATTCAGTTAACAGAGATAAAACATATTTTTGATTGAGCAGTTATGAAACACACTTTTTGTAGAAAATGCAAGTGGAGATTCGGAGCGCTAAGAGGGTAATAGTGGAAAAAGGAATGTCTTCAAATATAAACTACACAGAATCATTCGGTGAAACTTCTTTCTGATCTGTGCATTCAGCTAACAGAGTTAAACCATACTTTTGATTGAGCAGATCTGAACACTCTTTCTGTTGAAAATGCAACTGGACATTAGGAGCGCTAAGAGCGTAGTAGTGGAAAAAGGAATATATTCAAATATAAACTACACAGAAGCATTCTTTGAAACTGCTTTCTCATCTGAGCATTCAGCTAACAGAGTTAAACCATACTTTTGATTGAGCAGTTTTGAAACACTCTGTCTGTAGAAAATGCAACTGGACATTCGTAGCGCTAAGTGGGTAATAGTGGAAAAAAGAATATGTTCAAATATAAACTACACAGAAGCATTGTATGAAACATCTTTCTGTTCTGTGCATTCAACTAACAGAGTGGAACCTTACTTTTCATTGAGCCGTTCTGAAACACACTTTCTGTAGAAACTGCAATTGGACATTCTGAGCGCTAAGAGGCCTATATTGGGAAAAAGAATGTCTACAAATAAAAACTACACAGAAGAATTGTGTGAAACTTCTTTCTGTTCTGTTTGTTCAACTAAAAGTGTTGAACCTTAGTTTTGATTGAGCCGTTCTGTAACAGACTTTCTGTAGAAAATGCAAGTGGATATTCGGAGCGCTAAGAGGGTAATAGTGGAAAAAGGAATGTCTCCAAATATAAACTACACAGAATCATTCTGTGAAACTTCTTTCTGATCTGTGCATTCAGCTAACAGAGTTAAACCATACTTGTGATTGAGCAGATCTGAACACTCTTTCTGTAGAAAATGCAACTGGACATTTGGAGCGCTAAGAGAGTAGTAGTGGAAAAAGGAATATATTCAAATATAAACTACACAGAAGCATTCTGTGAAACTTCTTTCTGATCTGAGCATTCAGCTAACAGAGTTAAACCATACTTTTGATTGAGCAATTTTGAAACACTCTGTCTGTAGAAAATGCAACTGGACATTCGTAGCGCTAAGTGGGTAATAGTGGAAAAAAGAATATGTTCAAATACAAACTACACAGAAGCATTGTATGAAACTTCTTTCTGTTCTGTGCATTCAACTAACAGAGTTGAACCTTACTTTTGATTGAGCCTTTCTGAAACACTCTTTCTGTAGAAACTGCAATTGGACATTCTGAGCGCTAAGAGGCCTCTATTGGGAAAAATAATATCTTCAAATAAAAACTACACAGAAGCATTGTGTGAAACATATTTCTGATATGTTCATTAAGCTAACAGAGTTAAACCATACCTTTGATTGCGCAGTTCTGAACACTCTTTCTGTAGAAAATGCAAGTGGACATTCGGAGCGCTAAGAGGGTAATAGTGGAAAAAGGAATATATTCAAATATAAACTACACAGTAGCATTCTGTGAAAATTCTTTCTGTTCTGTGCATTCAACTAACAGAGTTGAACCTTACTTTTGATTGAGCCGTTCTGAAACACTCTTTCTGTAGAAACTGCAATTGGACATGCTAAGCGCTAAGAGGCCTACATTGGGAAAAAGAATATCTTCAAATAAAAACTACACAGATGCATTCTGTGAAACTTATTTCTGATCTGTAAATTCAATTAACAGAGATAAAACATATTTTTGATTGAGCAGTTATGAAACACACTTTTTGTAGAAAATGCAAGTGGAGATTCGGAGCGCTAAGAGGGTAATAGTGGAAAAAGGAATGTCTTCAAATATAAACTACACAGAATAATTCGGTGAAACTTTTTCTGATCTGTGCATTCAGCTAACAGAGTTAAACCATACTTTTGATTGAGCAGATCTGAACACTCTTTCTGTTGAAAATGCAACTGGACATTTGGAGCGCTAAGAGCGTAGTAGTGGAAAAAGGAATATATTCAAATATAAACTACACAGAAGCATTCTTTGAAACTGCTTTCTCATCTGAGCATTCAGCTAACAGAGTTAAACCATACTTTTGATTGAGCAGTTTTGAAACACTCTGTCTGTAGAAAATGCAACTGGACATTCGTAGCGCTAAGTGGGTAATAGTGGAAAAAAGAATATGTTCAAATATAAACTACACAGAAGCATTGTATGAAACTTCTTTCTGTTCTGTGCATTCAACTAACAGAGTTGAACCTTACTTTTCATTGAGCCGTTCTGAAACACACTTTCTGTAGAAACTGCAATTGGACATTCTGAGCGCTAAGAGGCCTATATTGGGAAAAAGAATGTCTACAAATAAAAACTACACAGAAGAATTGTGTGAAACTTCTTTCTGTTCTGTTTGTTCAACTAAAAGAGTTGAACCTTAGTTTTGATTGAGCCGTTCTGTAACAGACTTTCTGTAGAAAATGCAAGTGGAGATTCGGAGCGCTAAGAGGGTAATAGTGGAAAAAGGAATGTCTCCAAATATAAACTACACAGAATCATTCTGTGAAACTTCTTTCTGATCTGTGCATTCAGCTAACAGAGTTAAACCATACTTTTGATTGAGCAGATCTGAACACTCTTTCTGTAGAAAATGCAACTGGACATTTGGAGCGCTAAGGGAGTAGTAGTGGAAAAAGGAATATATTCAAATATAAACTACACAGAAGCATTCTGTGAAACTTCTTTCTGATCTGAGCATTCAACTAACAGAGTTAAACCATACTTTTGATTGAGCAATTTTGAAACACTCTGTCTGTAGAAAATGCAACTGGACATTCGTAGCGCTAAGTGGGTAATAGTGGAAAAAAGAATATGTTCAAATATAAACTACACAGAAGCATTGTATGAAACTTCTTTCTGTTCTGTGCATTCAACTAACAGAGTTGAACCTTACTTTTGATTGAGCCTTTCTGAAACACTCTTTCTGTAGAAACTGCAATTGGACATTCTGAGCGCTAAGAGGCCTCTATTGGTAAAAATAATATCTTCAAATAAAAACTACACAGAAGCATTGTGTGAAACTTATTTCTGATATGTTCATTAAGCTAACAGAGTTAAACCATAGTTTTGATTGCGCAGTTCTGAACACTCTTTCTGTAGAAAATGCAAGTGGACATTCGGAGCGCTAAGAGGGTAATAGTGGAAAAAGGAATATATTCAAATATAAACTACACAGTAGCATTCTGTGAAAATTCTTTCTGTTCTGTGCATTCAACTAACAGAGTTGAACCTTACTTTTGATTGAGCCGTTCTGAAACACTCTTTCTGTAGAAACTGCAATTGGACATGCTAAGCGCTAAGAGGCCTACATTGGGAAAAAGAATATCTTCAAATAAAAACTACACAGATGCATTCTGTGAAACTTATTTCTGATCTGTAAATTCAGTTAACAGAGGTAAAACATATTTTTGATTGAGCAGTTATGAAACACTCTTTTTGTAGAAAATGCAAGTGGAGATTCGGAGCGCTAAGAGGGTAATAGTGGAAAAAGGAATGTCTTCAAATATAAAGTACACAGAATCATTCGGTGAAACTTCTTTCTGATCTGTGCATTCAGCTAACAGAGTTAAACCATAATTTTGATTGAGCAGATCTGAACACTCTTTCTGTTGAAAATGCAACTGGACATTTGGAGCGCTAAGAGCGTAGTAGTGGAAAAAGGAATATATTCAAATATAAACTACACAGAAGCATTCTGTGAAACTTCTTTCTGATCTGAGCATTCAGCTAACAGAGTTAAACCATACTTTTGATTGAGCAGTTTTGAAACACTCTGTCTGTAGAAAATGCAACTGGACATTCGTAGCGCTAAGTGGGTAATAGTGGAAAAAAGAATATGTTCAAATATAAACTACACAGAAGCATTGTATGAAACTTCTTTCTGTTCTGTACATTCAACTAACAGAGTTGAACCTTACTTTTGATTGAGCCGTTCTGAAACACTCTTTCTGTAGAAACTGCAATTGGACATTCTGAGCGCTAAGAGGCCTATATTGGGAAAAAGAATGTCTACAAATAAAAACTACACAGAAGAATTGTGTGAAACTTCTTTCTGTTCTGTTTGTTCAACTAAAAGATTTGAACCTTAGTTTTGATTGAGCCGTTCTGAAACACTCTTTCTGTAGAAAATGCAAGTGGAGATTCGGAGCGCTAACAGGGTAATAGTGGAAAAAGGAATGTCTCCAAATATAAACTACACAGAATAATTCTGTGAAAATTCTTTCTGATCTGTGCATTCAGCTAACAGAGTTAAACCATACTTTTGATTGAGCAGATCTGAACACTCTTTCTGTAGAAAATGCAACTGGACATTTGGAGCGCTAAGAGAGTAGTAGTGGAAAAAGGAATATATTCAAATATAAACTACACAGAAGCATTCTGTGAAACTTCTTTCTGATCTGAGCATTCAGCTAACAGAGTTAAACCATACTTTTGATTGAGCAGTTTTGAAACACTCTGTCTGTAGAAAATGCAACTGGACATTCGTAGCGCTAAGTGGGTAATAGTGGAAAAAAGAATATGTTCAAATATAAACTACACAGAAGCATTGCATGAAACTTCTTTCTGTTCTGTGCATTCAACTAACAGAGTTGAACCTTACTTTTGATTGAGCCTTTCTGAAACACTCTTTCTGTAGAAACTGCAATTGGACATTCTGAGCGCTAAGAGGCCTCTATTGGGAAAAATAATATCTTCAAATAAAAACTACACAGAAGCATTGTGTGAAACTTATTTCTGATATGTTCATTAAGCTAACAGAGTTAAACCATACTTTTGATTGCGCAGTTCTGAACACTCTTTCTGTAGAAAATGCAAGTGGACATTCGGAGCGCTAAGATGGTAATATTGGAAAAAGGAATATATTCAAATATAAACTACACAGTAGCATTCTGTGAAAATTCTTCCTGTTCTGTGCATTCAACTAACAGAGTTGAACCGTACTTTTGATTGAGCCGTTCTGAAACACTCTTTCTGTAGAAACTGCAATTGGACATGCTAAGCGCTAAGAGGCCTACATTGGGAAAAAGAATATCTTCAAATAAAAACTACACAGATGCATTCTGTGAAACTTATTTCTGATCTGTAAATTCAGTTAACAGAGATAAAACATATTTTTGATTGAGCAGTTATGAAACACTCTTTTTGTAGAAAATGCAAGTGGAGATTCGGAGCGCTAAGAGGCTAATAGTGGAAAAAGGAATGTCTTCAAATATAAACTACACAGAATCATTCGGTGAAACTTCTTTCTGATCTGTGCATTCAGCTAACAGAGTTAAACCATACTTTTGATTGAGCAGATCTGAACACTCTTTCTGTTGAAAATGCAACTGGACATTTGGAGCGCTAAGAGCGTAGTAGTGGAAAAAGGAATATATTCAAATATAAACTACACAGAAGCATTCTGTGAAACTGCTTTCTCATCTGATCATTCAGCTAACAGAGTTAAACCATACTTTTGATTGAGCAGTTTTGAAACACTCTGTCTGTAGAAAATGCAACTGAACATTCGTAGCGCTAAGTGGGTAATAGTGGAAAAAAGAATATGTTCAAATATAAACTACACAGAAGCATTGTATGAAACTTCTTTCTGTTCTGTGCATTCAACTAACAGAGTTGAAACTTACTTTTGATTGAGCCGTTCTGAAACACTCTTTCTGTAGAAACTGCAATTGGACATTCTGAGCGCTAAGAGGCCTATATTGGGAAAAAGAATGTCTACAAATAAAAACTACACAGAAGAATTGTGTGAAACTTCTTTCTGTTCTGTTTGTTCAACTAAAAGAGTTGAACCTTAGTTTTGATTGAGCCGTTCTGTAACAGACTTTCTGTAGAAAATGCAAGTGGAGATTCGGAGCGCTAAGTGGGTAATAGTGGAAAATGGAATGTCTCCAAATATAAACTACACAGAATCATTCTGTGAAACTTCTTTCTGATCTGTGCATTCAGCTAACAGAGTTAAACCATACTTTTGATTGAGCAGATCTGAACACTCTTTCTGTAGAAAATGCAACTGGACATTTGGAGCGCTAAGAGAGTAGTAGTGGAAAAAGGAATATATTCAAATATAAACTACACAGAAGCATTCTGTGAAACTTCTTTCTGATCTGAGCATTCAGCTAACAGAGTTAAACCATACTTTTGATTGAGCAATTTTGAAACACTCTGTCTGTAGAAAATGCAACTGGACATTCGTAGCGCTAAGTGGGTAATAGTGGAAAAAAGAATATGTTCAAATATAAACTACACAGAAGCATTGTATGAAACTTCTTTCTGTTCTGTGCATTCAACTAACAGAGTTGAACCTTACTTTTGATTGAGCCTTTCTGAAACACTCTTTCTGTAGAAACTGCAATTGGACATTCTGAGCGCTAAGAGGCCTCTATTGGTAAAAATAATATCTTCAAATAAAAACTACACAGAAGCATTGTGTGAAACTTATTTCTGATATGTTCATTAAGATAACAGAGTTAAACCATAGTTTTGATTGCGCAGTTCTGAACACTCTTTCTGTAGAAAATGCAAGTGGACATTCGGAGCGCTAAGAGGGTAATAGTGGAAAAAGGAATATATTCAAATATAAACTACACAGTAGCATTCTGTGAAAATTCTTTCTGTTCTGTGCATTCAACTAACAGAGTTGAACCTTACTTTTGATTGAGCCGTTCTGAAACACTCTTTCTGTAGAAACTGCAATTGGACATGCTAAGCGCTAAGAGGCCTACATTGGGAAAAAGAATATCTTCAAATAAAAACTACACAGATGCATTCTGTGAAACTTATTTCTGATCTGTAAATTCAGTTAACAGAGATAAAACATATTTTTGATTGAGCAGTTATGAAACACTCTTTTTGTAGAAAATGCAAGTGGAGATTCGGAGCGCTAACTGGGTAATAGTGGAAAAAGGAATGTCTTCAAATATAAACTACACAGAATCATTCGGTGAAACTTCTTTCTGATCTGTGCATTCAGCTAACAGAGTTAAACCATACTTTTGATTGAGCAGATCTGAACACTCTTTCTGTAGAAAATGCAACTGGACATTTGGAGCGCTAAGAGCGTAGTAGTGGAAAAAGGAATATATTCAAATATAAACTACACAGAAGCATTCTGTGAAACTTCTTTCTGATCTGAGCATTCAGCTAACAGAGTTAAACCATACTTTTGATTGAGCAGTTTTGAAACACTCTGTCTGTAGAAAATGCAACTGTACATTCGTAGCGCTAAGTGGGTAATAGTGGAAAAAAGAATATGTTCAAATATAAACTACACAGAAGCATTGTATGAAACTTCTTTCTGTTCTGTGCATTCAACTAACAGAGTTGAACCTTACTTTTGATTGAGCCGTTCTGAAACACTCTTTCTGTAGAAACTGCAATTGGACATTCTGAGCGCTAAGAGGCCTATATTGGGAAAAAGAATGTCTACAAATAAAAACTACACAGAAGAATTGCTAAACTTCTTTCTGTTCTGTTTGTTCAACTAAAAGAGTTGAACCTTAGTTTTGATTGAGCCGTTCTGAAACACACTTTCTGTAGAAAATGCAAGTGGAGATTCGGAGCGCTAAGAGGGTAATAGTTGAAAAAGGAATGTCTGCAAATATAAACTACACAGAATCATTCTGTGAAACTTAATTCTGATCTGTGCATTCAGCTAACAGAGTTAAACCATACTTCTGATTGAGCAGATCAGAACACTCTTTCTGTAGAAAATGCAACTGGACATTTGGAGCGCTAAGAGAGTAGTAGTGGAAAAAGGAATATATTCAAATATAAACTACACAGAAGCATTCTGTGAAACTCCTTTCTGATCTGAGCATTCAGCTAACAGAGTTAAACCATACTTTTGATTGAGCAGTTTTGAAACACTCTGTCTGTAGAAAATGCAACTGGACATTCGTAGCGCTAAGTGGGTAATAGTGGAAAAAAGAGTATGTTCAAAAATAAACTACACAGAAGCATTGTATGAAACTTCTTTCTGTTCTGTGCATTCAACTAACAGAGTTGAACCTTACTTTTGATTGAGCCTTTCTGAAACACTCTTTCTGTAGAAACTGCAATTGGACATTCTGAGCGCTAAGAGGCCTGTAATGGGAAAAATAATATCTTCAAATAAAAACTACACAGAAGCATTGTGTGAAACTTATTTCTGATATGTTCATTAAGCTAACAGAGTTAAACCATACTTTTGATTGCGCAGTTCTGAACACTCTTTCTGTAGAAAATGCAAGTGGACATTCAGAGCGCTAAGAGGGTAATAGTGGAAAAAGGAATATATTCAAATATAAACTACACAGTAGCATTCTGTGAAAATTCTTTCTGTTCTGTGCATTCAACTAACAGAGTTGAACCTTACTTTTGATTGAGCCGTTCTGAAACACTCTTTCTGTAGAAACTGCAATTGGACATGCTAAGCGCTAAGAGGCCTACATTGGGAAAAAGAATATCTTCAAATAAAAACTACACAGATGCATTCTGTGAAACTTATTTCTGATCTGTAAATTCAGTTAACAGAGATAAAACATATTTTTGATTGAGCAGTTATGAAACACTCTTTTTGTAGAAAATGCAAGTGGAGATTCGGAGCGCTAAGAGGCTAATAGTGGAAAAAGGAATGTCTTCAAATATAAACTACACAGAATCATTCGGTGAAACTTCTTTCTGATCTGTGCATTCAGCTAACAGAGTTAAACCATACTTTTGATTGAGCAGATCTGAACACTCTTTCTGTAGAAAATGCAACTGGACATTTGGAGCGCTAAGAGCGTAGTAGTGGAAAAAGGAATATATTCAAATATAAACTACACAGAAGCATTCTGTGAAGCTTCTTTCTGATCTGAGCATTCAGCTAACAGAGTTAAACCATACTTTTGATTGAGCAGTTTTGAAACACTCTGTCTGTAGAAAATGCAACTGGACATTCGTAGCGCTAAGTGGGTAATAGTGGAAAAAAGAATATGTTCAAATATAAACTACACAGAAGCATTGTATGAAACTTCTTTCTGTTCTGTGCATTCAACTAACAGAGTTGAACCTTACTTTTGATTGAGCCGTTCTGAAACACTCTTTCTGTAGAAACTGCAATTGGACATTCTGAGCGCTAAGAGGCCTATATTGGGAAAAAGAATGTCTACAAATAAAAACTACACAGAAGAATTGTGTGAAACTTCTTTCTGTTCTGTTTGTTCAACTAAAAGAGTTGAACCTTAGTTTTGATTGAGCCGTTCTGAAACACTCTTTCTGTAGAAACTGCAAGTGGAGATTCGGAGCGCTAAGAGGGTAATAGTGGACAAAGGAATGTCTGCAAATATAAACTACACAGAATCATTCTGTGAAACTTCTTTCTGATCTGTGCATTCAGCTAACAGAGTTAAACCATACTTTTGATTGAGCAGATCTGAACACTCTTTCTGTAGAAAATGCAACTGGACATTTGGAGCGCTAAGAGAGTAGTAGTGGAAAAAGGAATATATTCAAATATAAACTACACTGAAGCATTCTGTGAAACTTCTTTCTGATCTGAGCATTCAGCTAACAGAGTTAAACCATACTTTTGATTGAGCAGTTTTGAAACACTCTGTCTGAAGAAAATGCAACTGGACATTCGTAGCGCTAAGTGGGTAATAGTGGAAAAAAGAGTATGTTCAAAAATAAACTACACAGAAGCATTGTATGAAACTTCTTTCTGTTCTGTGCATTCAACTAACAGAGTTGAACCTTACTTTTGATTGAGCCTTTCTGAAACACTCTTTCTGTAGAAACTGCAATTGGACATTCTGAGCGCTAAGAGGCCTGTAATGGGAAAAATAATATCTTCAAATAAAAACTACACAGAAGCATTGTGTGAAACTTATTTCTGATATGTTCATTAAGCTAACAGAGTTAAACCATACTTTTGATTGCGCAGTTCTGAACACTCTTTCTGTAGAAAATGCAAGTGGACATTCGGAGCGCTAAGAGGGTAATAGTGGAAAAAGGAATATATTCAAATATCAACTACACAGTAGCATTCTGTGAAAATTCTTTCTGTTCTGTGCATTCAACTAACAGAGTTGAACCTTACTTTTGATTGAGCCGTTCTGAAACACTCTTTCTGTAGAAACTGCAATTGGACATGCTAAGCGCTAAGAGGCCTACATTGGGAAAAAGAATATCTTCAAATAAAAACTACACAGATGCATTCTGTGAAACTTATTTCTGATCTGTAAATTCAGTTAACAGAGATAAAACATATTTTTGATTGAGCAGTTATGAAACACTCTTTTTATAGAAAATGCAAGTGGAGATTCGGAGCGCTAAGAGGGTAATAGTGGAAAAAGGAATGTCTTCAAATATAAACTACACAGAATCATTCGGTGAAACTTCTTTCTGATCTGTGCATTCAGCTAACAGAGTTAAACCATACTTTTGATTGAGCAGATCTGAACACTCTTTCTGTAGAAAATGCAACTGGACATTTGGAGCGCTAAGAGCGTAGTAGTGGAAAAAGGAATATATTCAAATATAAACTACACAGAATCATTCTGTGAAGCTTCTTTCTGATCTGAGCATTCAGCTAACAGAGTTAAACCATACTTTTGATTGAGCAGTTTTGAAACACTCTGTCTGTAGAAAATGCAACTGGACATTCGTAGCGCTAAGTGGGTAATAGTGGAAAAAAGAATATGTTCAAATATAAACTACACAGAAGCATTGTATGAAACTTCTTTCTGTTCTGTGCATTCAACTAACAGAGTTGAACCTTACTTTTGATTGAGCCGTTCTGAAACACTCTTTCTGTAGAAACTGCAATTGGACATTCTGAGCGCTAAGAGGCCTATATTGGGAAAAAGAATGTCTACAAATAAAAACTACACAGAAGAATTGTGTGAAACTTCTTTCTGTTCTGTTTGTTCAACTAAAAGAGTTGAACCTTAGTTTTGATTGAGCCGTTCTGAAACACTCTTTCTGTAGAAACTGCAAGTGGAGATTCGGAGCGCTAAGAGGGTAATAGTGGACAAAGGAATGTCTGCAAATATAAACTACACAGAATCATTCTGTGAAACTTCTTTCTGATCTGTGCATTCAGCTAACAGAGTTAAACCATACTTTTGATTGAGTAGATCTGAACACTCTTTCTGTAGAAAATGCAACTGGACATTTGGAGCGCTAAGAGAGTAGTAGTGGAAAAAGGAATATATTCAAATATAAACTACACTGAAGCATTCTGTGAAACTTCTTTCTGATCTGAGCATTCAGCTAACAGAGTTAAACCATACTTTTGATTGAGCAGTTTTGAAACACTCTGTCTGTAGAAAATGCAACTGGACATTCGTAGCGCTAAGTGGGTAATAGTGGAAAAAAGAGTATGTTCAAAAATAAACTACACAGAAGCATTGTATGAAACTTCTTTCTGTTCTGTGCATTCAACTAACAGAGTTGAACCTTACTTTTGATTGAGCCTTTCTGAAACACTCTTTCTGTAGAAACTGCAATTGGACATTCTGAGCGCTAAGAGGCCTGTAATGGGAAAAATAATATCTTCAAATAAAAACTACACAGAAGCATTGTGTGAAACTTATTTCTGATATGTTCATTAAGCTAACAGAGTTAAACCATACTTTTGATTGCGCAGTTCTGAACACTCTTTCTGTAGAAAATGCAAGTGGACATTCAGAGCGCTAAGAGGGTAATAGTGGAAAAAGGAATATATTCAAATATAAACTACACAGTAGCATTCTGTGAAAATTCTTTCTGTTCTGTGCATTCAACTAACAGAGTTGAACCTTACATTTGATTGAGCCGTTCTGAAACACTCTTTCTGTAGAAACTGCAATTGGACATGCTAAGCGCTAAGAGGCCTACATTGGGAAAAAGAATATCTTCAAATAAAAACTACACAGATGCATTCTGTGAAACTTATTTCTGATCTGTAAATTCAGTTAACAGAGATAAAACATATTTTTGATTGAGCAGTTATGAAACACTCTTTTTGTAGAAAATGCAAGTGGAGATTCGGAGCGCTAAGAGGCTAATAGTGGAAAAAGGAATGTCTTCAAATATAAACTACACAGAATCATTCGGTGAAACTTCTTTCTGATCTGTGCATTCAGCTAACAGAGTTAAACCATACTTTTGATTGAGCAGATCTGAACACTCTTTCTGTAGAAAATGCAACTGGACATTGGGAGCGCTAAGAGCGTAGTAGTGGAAAAAGGAATATATTCAAATATAAACTACACAGAAGTATTCTGTGAAGCTTCTTTCTGATCTGAGCATTCAGCTAACAGAGTTAAACCATACTTTTGATTGAGCAGTTTTGAAACACTCTGTCTGTAGAAAATGCAACTGGACATTCGTAGCGCTAAGTGGGTAATAGTGGAAAAAAGAATATGTTCAAATATAAACTACACAGAAGCATTGTATGAAACTTCTTTCTGTTCTGTGCATTCAACTAACAGAGTTGAACCTTACTTTTGATTGAGCCGTTCTGAAACACTCTTTCTGTAGAAACTGCAATTGGACATTCTGAGCGCTAAGAGGCCTATATTGGGAAAAAGAATGTCTACAAATAAAAACTACACAGAAGAATTGTGTGAAACTTCTTTCTGTTCTGTTTGTTCAACTAAAAGAGTTGAACCTTAGTTTTGATTGAGCCGTTCTGAAACACTCTTTCTGTAGAAACTGCAAGTGGAGATTCGGAGCGCTAAGAGGGTAATAGTGGACAAAGGAATGTCTGCAAATATAAACTACACAGAATCATTCTGTGAAACTTCTTTCTGATCTGTGCATTCAGCTAACAGAGTTAAACCATACTTTTGATTGAGCAGATCTGAACACTCTTTCTGTAGAAAATGCAACTGGACATTTGGAGCGCTAAGAGAGTAGTAGTGGAAAAAGGAATATATTCAAATATAAACTACACTGAAGCATTCTGTGAAACTTCTTTCTGATCTGAGCATTCAGCTAACAGAGTTAAACCATACTTTTGATTGAGCAGTTTTGAAACACTCTGTCTGAAGAAAATGCAACTGGACATTCGTAGCGCTAAGTGGGTAATAGTGGAAAAAAGAGTATGTTCAAAAATAAACTACACAGAAGCATTGTATGAAACTTCTTTCTGTTCTGTGCATTCAACTAACAGAGTTGAACCTTACTTTTGATTGAGCCTTTCTGAAACACTCTTTCTGTAGAAACTGCAATTGGACATTCTGAGCGCTAAGAGGCCTGTAATGGGAAAGATAATATCTTCAAATAAAAACTACACAGAAGCATTGTGTGAAACTTATTTCTGATATGTTCATTAAGCTAACAGAGTTAAACCATACTTTTGATTGCGCAGTTCTGAACACTCTTTCTGTAGAAAATGCAAGTGGACATTCGGAGCGCTAAGAGGGTAATAGTGGAAAAAGGAATATATTCAAATATCAACTACACAGTAGCATTCTGTGAAAATTCTTTCTGTTCTGTGCATTCAACTAACAGAGTTGAACCTTACTTTTGATTGAGCCGTTCTGAAACACTCTTTCTGTAGAAACTGCAATTGGACATGCTAAGCGCTAAGAGGCCTACATTGGGAAAAAGAATATCTTCAAATAAAAACTACACAGATGCATTCTGTAAAACTTATTTCTGATCTGTAAATTCAGTTAACAGAGATAAAACATATTTTTGATTGAGCAGTTATGAAACACTCTTTTTATAGAAAATGCAAGTGGAGATTCGGAGCGCTAAGAGGGTAATAGTGGAAAAAGGAATGTCTTCAAATATAAACTACACAGAATCATTCGGTGAAACTTCTTTCTGATCTGTGCATTCAGCTAACAGAGTTAAACCATACTTTTGATTGAGCAGATCTGAACACTCTTTCTGTAGAAAATGCAACTGGACATTTGGAGCGCTAAGAGCGTAGTAGTGGAAAAAGGAATATATTCAAATATAAACTACACAGAAGCATTCTGTGAAGCTTCTTTCTGATCTGAGCATTCAGCTAACAGAGTTAAACCATACTTTTGATTGAGCAGTTTTGAAACACTCTGTCTGTAGAAAATGCAACTGGACATTCGTAGCGCTAAGTGGGTAATAGTGGAAAAAAGAATATGTTCAAATATAAACTACACAGAAGCATTGTATGAAACTTCTTTCTGTTCTGTGCATTCAACTAACAGAGTTGAACCTTACTTTTGATTGAGCCGTTCTGAAACACTCTTTCTGTAGAAACTGCAATTGGACATTCTGAGCGCTAAGAGGCCTATATTGGGAAAAAGAATGTCTACAAATAAAAACTACACAGAAGAATTGTGTGAAACTTCTTTCTGTTCTGTTTGTTCAACTAAAAGAGTTGAACCTTAGTTTTGATTGAGCCGTTCTGAAACACTCTTTCTGTAGAAACTGCAAGTGGAGATTCGGAGCGCTAAGAGGGTAATAGTGGACAAAGGAATGTCTGCAAATATAAACTACACAGAATCATTCTGTGAAACTTCTTTCAGATCTGTGCATTCAGCTAACAGAGTTAAACCATACTTTTGATTGAGTAGATCTGAACACTCTTTCTGTAGAAAATGCAACTGGACATTTGGAGCGCTAAGAGAGTAGTAGTGGAAAAAGGAATATATTCAAATATAAACTACACTGAAGCATTCTGTGAAACTTCTTTCTGATCTGAGCATTCAGCTAACAGAGTTAAACCATACTTTTGATTGAGCAGTTTTGAAACACTCTGTCTGTAGAAAATGCAACTGGACATTCGTAGCGCTAAGTGGGTAATAGTGGAAAAAAGAGTATGTTCAAAAATAAACTACACAGAAGCATTGTATGAAACTTCTTTCTGTTCTGTGCATTCAACTAACAGAGTTGAACCTTACTTTTGATTGAGCCTTTCTGAAACACTCTTTCTGTAGAAACTGCAATTGGACATTCTGAGCGCTAAGAGGCCTGTAATGGGAAAAATAATATCTTCAAATAAAAACTACACAGAAGCATTGTGTGAAACTTATTTCTGATATGTTCATTAAGCTAACAGAGTTAAACCATACTTTTGATTGCGCAGTTCTGAACACTCTTTCTGTAGAAAATGCAAGTGGACATTCAGAGCGCTAAGAGGGTAATAGTGGAAAAAGGAATATATTCAAATATAAACTACACAGTAGCATTCTGTGAAAATTCTTTCTGTTCTGTGCATTCAACTAACAGAGTTGAACCTTACTTTTGATTGAGCCGTTCTGAAACACTCTTTCTGTAGAAACTTCAATTGGACATGCTAAGCGCTAAGAGGCCTACATTGGGAAAAAGAATATCTTCAAATAAAAACTACACAGATGCATTCTGTGAAACTTATTTCTGATCTGTAAATTCAGTTAACAGAGATAAAACATATTTTTCATTGAGCAGTTATGAAACACTCTTTTTGTAGAAAATGCAAGTGGAGATTCGGAGCGCTAAGAGGCTAATAGTGGAAAAAGGAATGTCTTCAAATATAAACTACACAGAATCATTCGGTGAAACTTCTTTCTGATCTGTGCATTCAGCTAACAGAGTTAAACCATACTTTTGATTGAGCAGATCTGAACACTCTTTCTGTAGAAAATGCAACTGGACATTTGGAGCGCTAAGAGCGTAGTAGTGGAAAAAGGAATATATTCAAATATAAACTACACAGAAGTATTCTGTGAAGCTTCTTTCTGATCTGAGCATTCAGCTAACAGAGTTAAACCATACTTTTGATTGAGCAGTTTTGAAACACTCTGTCTGTAGAAAATGCAACTGGACATTCGTAGCGCTAAGTGGGTAATAGTGGAAAAAAGAATATGTTCAAATATAAACTACACAGAAGCATTGTATGAAACTTCTTTCTGTTCTGTGCATTCAACTAACAGAGTTGAACCTTACTTTTGATTGAGCCGTTCTGAAACACTCTTTCTGTAGAAACTGCAATTGGACATTCTGAGCGCTAAGAGGCCTATATTGGGAAAAAGAATGTCTACAAATAAAAACTACACAGAAGAATTGTGTGAAACTTCTTTCTGTTCTGTTTGTTCAACTAAAAGAGTTGAACCTTAGTTTTGATTGAGCCGTTCTGAAACACTCTTTCTGTAGAAACTGCAAGTGGAGATTCGGAGCGCTAAGAGGGTAATAGCGGACAAAGGAATGTCTGCAAATATAAACTACACAGAATCATTCTGTGAAACTTCTTTCTGATCTGTGCATTCAGCTAACAGAGTTAAACCATACTTTTGATTGAGCAGATCTGAACACTCTTTCTGTAGAAAATGCAACTGGACATTTGGAGCGCTAAGAGAGTAGTAGTGGAAAAAGGAATATATTCAAATATAAACTACACTGAAGCATTCTGTGAAACTTCTTTCTGATCTGAGCATTCAGCTAACAGAGTTAAACCATACTTTTGATTGAGCAGTTTTGAAACACTCTGTCTGAAGAAAATGCAACTGGACATTCGTAGCGCTAAGTGGGTAATAGTGGAAAAAAGAGTATGTTCAAAAATAAACTACACAGAAGCATTGTATGAAACTTCTTTCTGTTCTGTGCATTCAACTAACAGAGTTGAACCTTACTTTTGATTGAGCCTTTCTGAAACACTCTTTCTGTAGAAACTGCAATTGGACATTCTGAGCGCTAAGAGGCCTGTAATGGGAAAAATAATATCTTCAAATAAAAACTACACAGAAGCATTGTGTGAAACTTATTTCTGATATGTTCATTAAGCTAACAGAGTTAAACCATACTTTTGATTGCGCAGTTCTGAACACTCTTTCTGTAGAAAATGCAAGTGGACATTCGGAGCGCTAAGAGGGTAATAGTGGAAAAAGGAATATATTCAAATATCAACTACACAGTAGCATTCTGTGAAAATTCTTTCTGTTCTGTGCATTCAACTAACAGAGTTGAACCTTACTTTTGATTGAGCCGTTCTGAAACACTCTTTCTGTAGAAACTGCAATTGGACATGCTAAGCGCTAAGAGGCCTACATTGGGAAAAAGAATATCTTCAAATAAAAACTACACAGATGCATTCTGTGAAACTTATTTCTGATCTGTAAATTCAGTTAACAGAGATAAAACATATTTTTGATTGAGCAGTTATGAAACACTCTTTTTATAGAAAATGCAAGTGGAGATTCGGAGCGCTAAGAGGGTAATAGTGGAAAAAGGAATGTCTTCAAATATAAACTACACAGAATCATTCGGTGAAACTTCTTTCTGATCTGTGCATTCAGCTAACAGAGTTAAACCATACTTTTGATTGAGCAGATCTGAACACTCTTTCTGTAGAAAATGCAACTGGACATTTGGAGCGCTAAGAGCGTAGTAGTGGAAAAAGGAATATATTCAAATATAAACTACACAGAAGCATTCTGTGAAGCTTCTTTCTGATCTGAGCATTCAGCTAACAGAGTTAAACCATACTTTTGATTGAGCAGTTTTGAAACACACTGTCTGTAGAAAATGCAACTGGACATTCGTAGCGCTAAGTGGGTAATAGTGGAAAAAAGAATATGTTCTAATATAAACTACACAGAAGCATTGTATGAAACTTCTTTCTGTTCTGTGCATTCAACTAACAGAGTTGAACCTTACTTTTGATTGAGCCGTTCTGAAACACTCTTTCTGTAGAAACTGCAATTGGACATTCTGAGCGCTAAGAGGCCTATATTGGAAAAAAGAATGTCTACAAATAAAAACTACACAGAAGAATTGTGTGAAACTTCTTTCTGTTCTGTTTGTTCAACTAAAAGAGTTGAACCTTAGTTTTGATTGAGCCGTTCTGAAACACTCTTTCTGTAGAAACTGCAAGTGGAGATTCGGAGCGCTAAGAGGGTAATAGTGGACAAAGGAATGTCTGCAAATATAAACTACACAGAATCATTCTGTGAAACTTCTTTCTGATCTGTGCATTCAGCTAACAGAGTTAAACCA
Source organism: Symphalangus syndactylus (assembly GCF_028878055.3). Taxonomy (NCBI): domain Eukaryota; kingdom Metazoa; phylum Chordata; class Mammalia; order Primates; family Hylobatidae; genus Symphalangus; species Symphalangus syndactylus. The sequence continues at coordinate 73,640,943 of NC_072446.2, forward strand.
TACTTTTGATTGAGTAGATCTGAACACTCTTTCTGTAGAAAATGCAACTGGACATTTGGAGCGCTAAGAGAGTAGTAGTGGAAAAAGGAATATATTCAAATATAAACTACACTGAAGCATTCTGTGAAACTTCTTTCTGATCTGAGCATTCAGCTAACAGAGTTAAACCATACTTTTGATTGAGCAGTTTTGAAACACTCTGTCTGTAGAAAATGCAACTGGACATTCGTAGCGCTAAGTGGGTAATAGTGGAAAAAAGAGTATGTTCAAAAATAAACTACACAGAAGCATTGTATGAAACTTCTTTCTGTTCTGTGCATTCAACTAACAGAGTTGAACCTTACTTTTGATAGAGCCTTTCTGAAACACTCTTTCTGTAGAAACTGCAATTGGACATTCTGAGCGCTAAGAGGCCTGTAATGGGAAAAATAATATCTTCAAATAAAAACTACACAGAAGCATTGTGTGAAACTTATTTCTGATATGTTCATTAAGCTAACAGAGTTAAACCATACTTTTGATTGCGCAGTTCTGAACACTCTTTCTGTAGTAAATGCAAGTGGACATTCGGAGCGCTAAGAGGGTAATAGTGGAAAAAGGAATATATTCAAATATAAACTACACAGTAGCATTCTGTGAAAATTCTTTCTGTTCTGTGCATTCAACTAACAGAGTTGAACCTTACTTTTGATTGAGCCGTTCTGAAACACTCTTTCTGTAGAAACTGCAATTGGACATGCTAAGCGCTAAGAGGCCTACATTGGGAAAAAGAATATCTTCAAATAAAAACTACACAGATGCATTCTGTGAAACTTATTTCTGATCTGTAAATTCAGTTAACAGAGATAAAACATATTTTTGATTGAGCAGTTATGAAACACTCTTTTTATAGAAAATGCAAGTGGAGATTCGGAGCGCTCAGAGGGTAATAGTGGAAAAAGGAATGTCTTCAAATATAAACTACACAGAATCATTCGGTGAAACTTCTTTCTGATCTGTGCATTCAGCTAACAGAGTTAAACCATACTTTTGATTGAGCAGATCTGAACACTCTTTCTGTAGAAAATGCAACTGGACATTTGGAGCGCTAAGAGCGTAGTAGTGGAAAAAGGAATATATTCAAATATAAACTACACAGAAGCATTCTGTGAAGCTTCTTTCTGATCTGAGCATTCAGCTAACAGAGTTAAACCATACTTTTGATTGAGCAGTTTTGAAACACTCTGTCTGTAGAAAATGCAACAGGACATTCGTAGCGCTAAGTGGGTAATAGTGGAAAAAAGAATATGTTCAAATATAAACTACACAGAAGCATTGTATGAAACTTCTTTCTGTTCTGTGCATTCAACTAACAGAGTTGAACCTTACTTTTGATTGAGCCGTTCTGAAACACTCTTTCTGTAGAAACTGCAATTGGACATTCTGAGCGCTAAGAGGCCTATATTGGGAAAAAGAATGTCTACAAATAAAAACTACACAGAAGCATTGTGTGAAACTTATTTCTGATATGTTCATTAAGCTAACAGAGTTAAACCATACTTTTGATTGCGCAGTTCTGAACACTCTTTCTGTAGAAAATGCAAGTGGACATTCGGAGCGCTAAGAGGGTAATAGTGGAAAAAGGAATATATACAAATATAAACTACACAGTAGCATTCTGTGAAAATTCTTTCTGTTCTGTGCATTCAACTAACAGAGTTGAACCTTACTTTTGATTGAGCCGTTCTGAAACACTCTTTCTGTAGAAACTGCAATTGGACATGCTAAGCGCTAAGAGGCCTACATTGGGAAAAAGAATATCTTCAAATAAAAACTACACAGATGCATTCTGTGAAACTTATTTCTGATCTGTAAATTCAGTTAACAGAGATAAAACATATTTTTGATTGAGCAGTTATGAAACACTCTTTTTGTAGAAAATGCAAGTGGAGATTCGGAGCGCTAAGAGGGTAATAGTGGAAAAAGTAATGTCTTCAAATATAAACTACACAGAATCATTCGGTGAAACTTCTTTCTGATCTGTGCATTCAGCTAACAGAGTTAAACCATACTTTTGATTGAGCAGATCTGAACAATCTTTCTGTAGAAAATGCAACTGAACATTTGGAGCGCTAAGAGCGTAGTAGTGGAAAAAGGAATATATTCAAATATAAACTACACAGAAGCATTCTGTGAAGCTTCTTTCTGATCTGAGCATTCAGCTAACAGAGTTAAACCATACTTTTGATTGAGCAGTTTTGAAACACTCTGTCTGTAGAAAATGCAACTGGACATTCGTAGCGCTAAGTGGGTAATAGTGGAAAAAAGAATATGATCAAATATAAACTACACAGAAGCATTGTATGAAACTTCTTTCTGTTCTGTGCATTCAACTAACAGAGTTGAACCTTACTTTTGATTGAGCCGTTCTGAAACACTCTTTCTGTAGAAACTGCAATTGGACATTCTGAGCGCTAAGAGGCCTATATTGGGAAAAAGAATGTCTACAAATAAAAACTACACAGAAGAATTGTGTGAAACTTCTTTCTGTTCTGTTTGTTCAACTAAAAGAGTTGAACCTTAGTTTTGATTGAGCCGTTCTGAAACACTCTTTCTGTAGAAAATGCAAGTGGAGATTCGGAGCGCTAAGAGGGTAATAGTGGAAAAAGGAATGTCTTCAAATATAAACTACACAGAATCATTCGGTGAAACTTCTTTCTGATCTGTGCATTCAGCTAACAGAGTTAAACCATACTTTTGATTGAGCAGATCTGAACACTCTTTCTGTAGAAAATGCAACTGGACATTTGGAGCGCTAAGAGCGTAGTAGTGGAAAAAGGAATATATTCAAATATAAACTACACAGAAGCATTCTGTGAAACTTCTTTCTGATCTGAGCATTCAGCTAACAGAGTTAAACCATACTTTTGATTGAGCAGTTTTGAAACACTCTGTCTGTAGAAAATGCAACTGGACATTCGTAGCGCTAAGTGGGTAATAGTGGAAAAAAAATATGTTTAAATATAAACTACACAGAAGCATTGTATGAAACATCTTTCTGTTCTGTGCATTCAACTAACAGAGTTGAACCTTACATTTGATTGAGCCGTTCTGAAACACTCTTTCTGTAGAAACTGCAATTGGACATTCTGAGCGCTAAGAGGCCTATATTGGGAAAAAGAATGTCTACAAATAAAAACTACACAGAAGAATTGTGTGAAACTTCTTTCTGTTCTGTTTGTTCAACTAAAAGAGTTGAACCTTAGTTTTGATTGAGCCGTTCTGAAACACTCTTTCTGTAGAAAATGCAAGTGGAGATTCGGAGCGCTAAGAGGGTAATAGTGGAAAAAGGAATGTCTCCAAATATAAACTACACAGAATCATTCTGTGAAACTTCTTTCTGATCTGTGCATTCAGCTAACAGAGTTAAACCATACTTTTGATTCAGCAGATCTGAACACTCTTTCTGTAGAAAATGCAACTGGACATTTGGAGCACTAAGAGAGTAGTAGTGGAAAAAGGAATATATTCAAATATAAACTACACAGAAGCATTCTGTGAAACTTCTTTCTGATCTGAGCATTCAGCTAACAGAGTTAAACCATACTTTTGATTGAGCAGTTTTGAAACACTCTGTCTGTAGAAAATGCAACTGCACATTCGTAGCGCTAAGTGGGTAATAGTGGAAAAAAGAATATGTTCAAATATAAACTACACAGAAGCATTGTATGAAACTTCTTTCTGTTCTGTGCATTCAACTAACAGAGTTGAACCTTAATTTTGACTGAGCCTTTCTGAAACACTCTTTCTGTAGATACTGCAATTGGACATTCTGAGCGCTAAGAGGCCTCAATTGGGAAAAAAATATATTCAAATAAAAACTACACAGAAGCATTGTGTGAAACTTATTTCTGATATGTTCATTAAGCTAACAGAGTTAAACCATACTTTTGATTGCGCAGTTCTGAACACTCTTTCTGTAGGAAATGCAAGTGGACATTCGGAGCGCTAAGAGGGTAATAGTGGAAAAAGGAATATATTCAAATATAAACTACACAGTAGCATTCTGTGAAAATTCTTTCTGTTCTGTGCATTCAACTAACAGAGTTGAACCTTACTTTTGATTGAGCCGTTCTGAAACACTCTTTCTGTAGAAACTGCAATTGGACATGCTAAGCGCTAAGAGGCCTACATTGGGAAAAAGAATATCTTCAAATAAAAACTACACAGATGCATTCTGTGAAACTTATTTCTGATCTGTAAATTCAGTTAACAGACATAAAACATATTTTTGATTGAGCAGTTATGAAACACTCTTTTTGTAGAAAATGCAAGTGCAGATTCGGAGCGCTAAGAGGGTAATAGTGGAAAAAGGAATGTCTTCAAATATAAACTACACAGAATCATTCGGTGAAACTTCTTTCTGATCTGTGCATTCAGCTAACAGAGTTAAACCATACTTTTGATTGAGCAGATCTGAACACTCTTTCTGTAGAAAATGCAACTGGACATTTGGAGTGCTAAGAGAGTAGTAGTGGAAAAAGGAATATATTCAAATATAAACTACACAGAAGCATTCTGTGAAACTTCTTTCTGATCTGAGCATTCAGCTAACAGAGTTAAACCATACTTTTGATTGAGCAGTTTTGAAACACTCTGTCTGTAGAAAATGCAACTGCACATTCGTAGCGCTAAGTGGGTAATAGTGGAAAAAAGAATATGTTCAAATATAAACTACACAGAAGCATTGTATGAAACTTCTTTCTGTTCTGTGCATTCAACTAACAGAGTTGAACCTTACTTTTGACTGAGCCTTTCTGAAACACTCTTTCTGTAGATACTGCAATTGGACATTCTGAGCGCTAAGAGGCCTCAATTGGGAAAAATAATATCTTCAAATAAAAACTACACAGAAGCATTGTGTGAAACTTATTTCTGATATGTTCATTAAGCTAACAGAGTTAAACCATACTTTTGATTGCGCAGTTCTGAACACTCTTTCTGTAGAAAATGCAAGTGGACATTCGGAGCGCTAAGAGGGTAATAGTGGAAAAAGGAATATATTCAAATATAAACTACACAGTAGCATTCTGTGAAAATTCTTTCTGTTCTGTGCATTCAACTAACAGAGTTGAACCTTACTTTTGATTGAGCCGTTCTGAAACACTCTTTCTGTAGAAACTGCAATTGGACATCCTAAGCGCTAAGAGGCCTACATTGGGAAAGAGAATATCTTCAAATAAAAACTACACAGATGCATTCTGTGAAAATTATTTCTGATCTGTAAATTCAGTTAACAGAGATAAAACATATTTTTGATTGAGCAGTTATGAAACACTCTTTTTGTAGAAAATGCAAGTGCAGATTCGGAGCGCTAAGAGGGTAATAGTGGAAAAAGGAATGTCTTCAAATATAAACTACACAGAATCATTCGGTGAAACTTCTTTCTGATCTGTGCATTCAGCTAACAGAGTTAAACCATACTTTTGATTGAGCAGATCTGAACACTCTTTCTGTAGAAAATGCAACTGGACATTTGGAGTGCTAAGAGAGTAGTAGTGGAAAAAGGAATATATTCAAATATAAACTACACAGAAGCATTCTGTGAAACTTCTTTCTGATCTGAGCATTCAGCTAACAGAGTTAAACCATACTTTTGATTGAGCAGTTTTGAAACACTCTGTCTGTAGAAAATGCAACTGCACATTCGTAGCGCTAAGTGGGTAATAGTGGAAAAAAGAATATGTTCAAATATAAACTACACAGAAGCATTGTATGAAACTTCTTTCTGTTCTGTGCATTCAACTAACAGAGTTGAACCTTACTTTTGACTGAGCCTTTCTGAAACACTCTTTCTGTAGATACTGCAATTGGACATTCTGAGCGCTAAGAGGCCTCAATTGGGAAAAATAATATCTTCAAATAAAAACTACACAGAAGCATTGTGTGAAACTTATTTCTGATATGTTCATTAAGCTAACAGAGTTAAACCATACTTTTGATTGCGCAGTTCTGAACACTCTTTCTGTAGAAAATGCAAGTGGACATTCGGAGCGCTAAGAGGGTAATAGTGGAAAAAGGAATATATTCAAATATAAACTACACAGTAGCATTCTGTGAAAATTCTTTCTGTTCTGTGCATTCAACTAACAGAGTTGAACCTTACTTTTGATTGAGCCGTTCTGAAACACTCTTTCTGTAGAAACTGCAATTGGACATGCTAAGCGCTAAGAGGCCTACATTGGGAAAAAGAATATCTTCAAATAAAAACTACACAGATGCATTCTGTGAAACTTATTTCTGATCTGTAAATTCAGTTAACAGAGATAAAACATATTTTTGATTGAGCAGTTATGAAACACTCTTTTTGTAGAAAATGCAAGTGGAGATTCGGAGCGCTAAGTGGGTAATAGTGGAAAAAGGAATGACTTCAAATATAAACTACACAGAATCATTCGGTGAAACTTCTTTCTGATCTGTGCATTCAGCTAACAGAGTTAAACCATACTTTTGATTGAGAAGATCTGAACACCCTTTCTGTAGAAAATGCAACTGGACATTTGGAGCGCTAAGAGCGTAGTAGTGGAAAAAGGAATATATTCAAATATAAACTACACAGAAGCATTCTGTGAAACTTCTTTCTGATCTGAGCATTCAGCTAACAGAGTTAAACCATACTTTTGATTGAGCAGTTTTGAAACACTCTGTCTGTAGAAAATGCAACTGGACATTCGTAGCGCTAAGTGGGTAATAGTGGAAAAAAGAATATGTTCAAATATAAACTACACAGAAGCATTGTATGAAACTTCTTTCTGTTCTGTGCATTCAACTAACAGAGTTGAACCTTACTTTTGATTGAGCCGTTCTGAAACACTCTTTCTGTAGAAACTGCAATTGGACATTCTGAGCGCTAAGAGGCCTATATTGGGAAAAAGAATGTCTACAAATAAAAACTACACAGAAGAATTGTGTGAAACTTCTTTCTGTTCTGTTTGTTCAACTAAAAGAGTTGAACCTTAGTTTTGATTGAGCCGTTCTGAAACACTCTTTCTGTAGAAAATGCAAGTGGAGATTCGGAGCGCTAAGAGGATAATAGTGGAAAAAGGAATGTCTCCAAATATAAACTACACAGAATAATTCTGTGAAACTTCTTTCTGATCTGTGCATTCAGCTAAAAGAGTTAAACCATACTTTTGATTCAGCAGATCTGAACACTCTTTCTGTAGAAAATGCAACTGGACATTTGGAGCGCTAAGAGAGTAGTAGTGGAAAAAGGAATATATTCAAATATAAACTACACAGAAGCATTCTGTGAAACTTCTTTCTGATCTGAGCATTCAGCTAACAGAGTTAAACCATACTTTTGATTGAGCAGTTTTGAAACACTCTGTCTGTAGAAAATGCAACTGGACATTCGTAGCGCTAAGTGGGTAATAGTGGAAAAAAGAATATGTTCAAATATAAACTACACAGAAACATTGTATGAAACTTCTTTCTGTTCTGTGCATTCAACTAACAGAGTTGAACCTTACTTTTCACTGAGCCTTTCTGAAACACTCTTTCTGTAGATACTGCAATTGGACATTCTGAGCGCTAAGAGGCCTATATTGGGAAAAATAATATCTTCAAATAAAAACTTCACAGAAGCATTGTGTGAAACTTATTTCTGATATGTTCATTAAGCTAACAGAGTTAAACCATACTTTTGATTGCGCAGTTCTGAACACTCTTTCTGTAGAAAATGCAAGTGGACATTCGGAGCGCTAAGAGGGTAATAGTGGAAAAAGGAATATATTCAAATATAAACTACACAGTAGCATTCTGTGAAAATTCTTTCTGTTCTGTGCATTCAACTAACAGAGTTGAACCTTACTTTTGATTGAGCCGTTCTGAAACACTCTTTCTGTAGAAACTGCAATTGGACATGCTAAGCGCTAAGAGGCCTACATTGGGAAAAAGAATATCTTCAAATAAAAACTACACAGATGCATTCTGTGAAACTTATTTCTGATCTGTAAATTCAGTTAACAGAGATAAAACTTATTTTTGATTGAGCAGTTATGAAACACTCTTTTTGTAGAAAATGCAAGTGGAGATTCGGAGCGCTAAGAGGGTAATAGTGGAAAAAGGAATGTCTTCAAATATAAACTACACGGAATCATTCGGTGAAACTTCTTTCTGATCTGTGCATTCAGCTAACAGAGTTAAACCATACTTTTGATTGAGCAGATCTGAACACTCTTTCTGTAGAAAATGCAACTGGACATTTGGAGCGCTAAGAGCGTAGTAGTGGAAAAGGAATATATTCAAATATAAACTACACAGAAGCATTCTGTGAAACTTCTTTCTGATCTGAGCATTCAGCTAACAGAGTTAAACCATACTTTTGATTGAGCAGTTTTGAAACACTCTGTCTGTAGAAAATGCAACTGGACATTCGTAGCGCTAAGTGGGTAATAGTGGAAAAAAGAATATGTTCAAATATGAACTACACAGAAGCATTCTATGAAACTTCTTTCTGTTCTGTGCATTCAACTAACAGAGTTGAACCTTACTTTTGATTGAGCCGTTCTGAAACACTCTTTCTGTAGAAACTGCAATTGGACATTCTGAGCGCTAAGAGGCCGATATTGGGAAAAAGAATGTCTACAAATAAAAACTACACAGCACAATTGTGTGAATCTTCTTTCTGTTCTGTTTGTTCAACTAAAAGAGTAGAACCTTAGTTTTGATTGAGCCGTTCTGAAACACTCTTTCTGTAGAAAATGCAAGTGGAGATTCGGAGCGCTAAGAGGGTAATAGTGGAAAAAGGAATGTCTCCAAATATAAACTACACAGAATCATTCTGTGAAACTTATTTCTGATCTGTGCATTCAGCTAACAGAGTTAAACCATACTTTTGATTGAGCAGATCTGAACACTCTTTCTGTAGAAAATGCAACTGGACATTTGGAGCGCTAAGAGAGTAATAGTGGAAAAAGGAATATATTCAAATATAAACTACACAGAAGCATTCTGTGAAACTTCTTTCTGATCTGAGCAGTCAGCTAACAGAGTTAAACCATACTTTTGATTGAGCAGTTTTGAAACACTCTGTCTGTAGAAAATGCAACTGGACATTCGTAGCGCTAAGTGGGTAATAGTGGAAAAAAGAATATGTTCAAATATAAACTACACAGAATAATTGTATGAAACTTCTTTCTGTTCTGTGCATTCAACTAACAGGGTTGAACCTTACTTTTGATTGAGCCTTTCTGAAACACTCTTTCTGTAGAAACTGCAATTGGACATTCTGAGCGCTAAGAGGCCTCTATTGGGAAAAATAATATCTTCAAATAAAAACTACACAGAAGCATTGTTTGAAACTTATTTCTGATATGTTCATTAAGCTAACAGAGTTAAACCATACTTTGGATTGCGCAGTTCTGAACACTCTTTCTGTAGAAAATGCAAGTGGACATTCGGAGCGCTAAGAGGGTAATATTGGAAAAAGGAATATATTCAAATATAAACTACACAGTAGCATTCTGTGAAAATTCTTTCTGTTCTGTGCATTCAACTAACAGAGTTGAACCTTACTTTTGATTGAGCCGTTCTGAAACACTCTTTCTGTAGAAACTGCAATTGGACATCCTAAGCGCTAAGAGGCCTACATTGGGAAAGAGAATATCTTCAAATAAAAACTACACAGATGCATTCTGTGAAAATTATTTCTGATCTGTAAATTCAGTTAACAGACATAAAACATATTTTTGATTGAGCAGTTATGAAACACTCTTTTTGTAGAAAATGCAAGTGCAGATTCGGAGCGCTAAGAGGGTAATAGTGGAAAAAGGAATGTCTTCAAATATAAACTACACAGAATCATTCGGTGAAACTTCTTTCTGATCTGTGCATTCAGCTAACAGAGTTAAACCATACTTTTGATTGAGCAGATCTGAACACTCTTTCTGTAGAAAATGCAACTGGACATTTGGAGCGCTAAGAGAGTAGTAGTGGAAAAAGGAATATATTCAAATATAAACTACACAGAAGCATTCTGTGAAACTTCTTTCTGATCTGAGCATTCAGCTAACAGAGTTAAACCATACTTTTGATTGAGCAGTTTTGAAACACTCTGTCTGTAGAAAATGCAACTGGACATTCGTAGCGCTAAGTGGGTAATAGTGGAAAAAATAATATGTTCAAATATAAACTACACAGAAGCATTGTATGAAACTTCTTTCTGTTCTGTGCATTCAACTAACAGAGTTGAACCTTACTTTTGATTGAGCCTTTCTGAAACACTCTTTCTGTAGAAACTGCAATTGGACATTCTGAGCGCTACGAGGCCTCTATTGGGAAAAATAATATCTTCAAATAAAAACTACACAGAAGCATTGTGTGAAACTTATTTCTGATATGTTCATTAAGCTAACAGAGTTAAACCATACTTTTGATTGCGCAGTTCTGAACACTCTTTCTGTAGAAAATGCAAGTGGACATTCGGAGCGCTAAGAGGGTAATAGTGGAAAAAGGAATATATTCAAATATAAACTACACAGTAGCATTCTGTGAAAATTCTTTCTGTTCTGTGCATTCAACTAACAGAGTTGAACCTTACTTTTGATTGAGCCGTTCTGAAACACTCTTTCTGTAGAAACTGCAATTGGACATGCTAAGCGCTAAGAGGCCTACATTGGGAAAAAGAATATCTTCAAATAAAAACTACACAGATGCATTCTGTGAAACTTATTTCTGATCTGTAAATTCAGTTAACAGAGATAAAACTTATTTTTGATTGAGCAGTTATGAAACACTCTTTTTGTAGAAAATGCAAGTGGAGATTCGGAGCGCTAAGATGGTAATAGTGGAAAAAGGAATGTCTTCAAATATAAACTACACGGAATCATTCGGTGAAACTTCTTTCTGATCTGTGCATTCAGCTAACAGAGTTAAACCATACTTTTGATTGAGCAGATCTGAACACTCTTTCTGTAGAAAATGCAACTGGACATTTGGAGCGCTAAGAGCGTAGTAGTGGAAAAGGAATATATTCAAATATAAACTACACAGAAGCATTCTGTGAAACTTCTTTCTGATCTGAGCATTCAGCTAACAGAGTTAAACCATACTTTTGATTGAGCAGTTTTGAAACACTCTGTCTGTAGAAAATGCAACTGGACATTCGTAGCGCTAAGTGGGTAATAGTGGAAAAAAGAATATGTTCAAATATGAACTACACAGAAGCATTCTATGAAACTTCTTTCTGTTCTGTGCATTCAACTAACAGAGTTGAACCTTACTTTTGATTGAGCCGTTCTGAAACACTCTTTCTGTAGAAACTGCAATTGGACATTCTGAGCGCTAAGAGGCCGATATTGGGAAAAAGAATGTCTACAAATAAAAACTACACAGCACAATTGTGTGAATCTTCTTTCTGTTCTGTTTGTTCAACTAAAAGAGTAGAACCTTAGTTTTGATTGAGCCGTTCTGAAACACTCTTTCTGTAGAAAATGCAAGTGGAGATTCGGAGCGCTAAGAGGGTAATAGTGGAAAAAGGAATGTCTCCAAATATAAACTACACAGAATCATTCTGTGAAACTTATTTCTGATCTGTGCATTCAGCTAACAGAGTTAAACCATACTTTTGATTGAGCAGATCTGAACACTCTTTCTGTAGAAAATGCAACTGGACATTTGGAGCGCTAAGAGAGTAATAGTGGAAAAAGGAATATATTCAAATATAAACTACACAGAAGCATTCTGTGAAACTTCTTTCTGATCTGAGCATTCAGCTAACAGAGTTAAACCATACTTTTGATTGAGCAGTTTTGAAACACTCTGTCTGTAGAAAATGCAACTGGACATTCGTAGCGCTAAGTGGGTAATAGTGGAAAAAAGAATATGTTCAAATATAAACTACACAGAATCATTGTATGAAACTTCTTTCTGTTCTGTGCATTCAACTAACAGGGTTGAACCTTACTTTTGATTGAGCCTTTCTGAAACACTCTTTCTGTAGAAACTGCAATTGGACATTCTGAGCGCTAAGAGGCCTCTATTGGGAAAAATAATATCTTCAAATAAAAACTACACAGAAGCATTGTTTGAAACTTATTTCTGATATGTTCATTAAGCTAACAGAGTTAAACCATACTTTGGATTGCGCAGTTCTGAACACTCTTTCTGTAGAAAATGCAAGTGGACATTCGGAGCGCTAAGAGGGTAATATTGGAAAAAGGAATATATTCAAATATAAACTACACAGTAGCATTCTGTGAAAATTCTTTCTGTTCTGTGCATTCAACTAACAGAGTTGAACCTTACTTTTGATTGAGCCGTTCTGAAACACTCTTTCTGTAGAAACTGCAATTGGACATCCTAAGCGCTAAGAGGCCTACATTGGGAAAGAGAATATCTTCAAATAAAAACTACACAGATGCATTCTGTGAAAATTATTTCTGATCTGTAAATTCAGTTAACAGACATAAAACATATTTTTGATTGAGCAGTTATGAAACACTCTTTTTGTAGAAAATGCAAGTGCAGATTCGGAGCGCTAAGAGTGTAATAGTGGAAAAAGGAATGTCTTCAAATATAAACTACACAGAATCATTCGGTGAAACTTCTTTCTGATCTGTGCATTCAGCTAACAGAGTTAAACCATACTTTTGATTGAGCAGATCTGAACACTCTTTCTGTAGAAAATGCAACTGGACATTTGGAGCGCTAAGAGAGTAGTAGTGGAAAAAGGAATATATTCAAATATAAACTACACAGAAGCATTCTGTGAAAATTCTTTCTGATCTGAGCATTCAGCTAACAGAGTTAAACCATACTTTTGATTGAGCAGTTTTGAAACACTCTGTCTGTAGAAAATGCAACTGGACATTCGTAGCGCTAAGTGGGTAATAGTGGAAAAAATAATATGTTCAAATATAAACTACACAGAAGCATTGTATGAAACTTCTTTCTGTTCTGTGCATTCAACTAACAGAGTTGAACCTTACTTTTGATTGAGCCTTTCTGAAACACTCTTTCTGTAGAAACTGCAATTGGACATTCTGAGCGCTACGAGGCCTCTATTGGGAAAAATAATATCTTCAAATAAAAACTACACAGAAGCATTGTGTGAAACTTATTTCTGATATGTTCATTAAGCTAACTGAGTTAAACCATACTTTTGATTGCGCAGTTCTGAACACTCTTTCTGTAGAAAATGCAAGTGGACATTCGGAGCGCTAAGAGGGTAATAGTGGAAAAAGGAATATATTCAAATATAAACTACACAGTAGCATTCTGTGAAAATTCTTTCTGTTCTGTGCATTCAACTAACAGAGTTGAACCTTACTTTTGATTGAGCCGTTCTGAAACACTCTTTCTGTAGAAATTGCAATTGGACATCCTAAGGGCTAAGAGACCTACATTGGGAAAGAGAATATCTTCAAATAAAAACTACACAGATGCATTCTGTGAAAATTATTTCTGAGCTGTAAATTCAGTTAACAGAGATAAAACATATTTTTGATTGAGCAGTTATGAAACACTCTTTTTGTAGAAAATGCAAGTGGAGATTCGGAGCGCTAAGAGGGTAATAGTGGAAAAAGTAATGTCTTCAAATATAAACTACACAGAATCATTCGGTGAAACTTCTTTCTGATCTGTGCATTCAGCTAACAGAGTTAAACCATACTTTTGATTGAGCAGATCTGAACACTCTTTCTGTAGAAAATGCAACTGGACATTTGGAGCGCTAAGAGCGTGTTAGTGGAAAATGGAATATATTCAAATATAAACTACACAGAAGCATTCTGTGAAACTTCTTTCTGATCTGAGCATTCAGCTAACAGAGTTAAACCATACTTTTGATTGAGCAGTTTTGAAACACTCTGTCTGTAGAAAATGCAACTGGACATTCGTAGCGCTAAGTGGGTAATAGTGGAAAAAAGAATATGTTCAAATATGAACTACACAGAAGCATGGTATGAAACTTCTTTCTGTTCTGTGCATTCAACTATCAGAGTTGAACCTTACTTTTGATTGAGCCGTTCTGAAACACTCTTTCTGTAGATACTGCAATTGGACATTCTGAGCGCTAAGAGGCCTATATTGGGAAAAAGAATGTCTACAAATAAAAACTACACAGAAGAATTGTGTGAAACTTCTTTCTGTTCTGTTTGTTCAACTAAAAGAGTTGAACCTTAGTTTTGATTGAGCCGTTCTGAAACACTCTTTCTGTAGAAAATGCAAGTGGAGATTCAGAGTGCTAAGAGGGTAATAGTGGAAAAAGGAATGTCTACAAATATAAACTACACAGAATCATTCTGTGAAACTTCTTTCTGATCTGTGCATTCAGCTAACAGAGTTAAACCATACTTTTGATTGAGCAGATCTGAACACTCTTTCTGTAGAAAATGCAACTGGACATTTGGAGCGCTAAGAGAGTAGTAGTGGAAAAAGGAATATATTCAAATATAAACTACACAGAAGCATTCTGTGAAACTTCTTTCTGATCTGAGCATTCAGCTAACAGAGTTAAACCATACTTTTGATTGAGCAGTTTTGAAACACTCTGTCTGTAGAAAATGCAACTGGACATTCGTAGCGCTAAGTGAGTAATAGTGGAAAAAAGAATATGTTCAAATATAAACTACACAGAAGCATTGTATGAAACTTCTTTCTCTTCTGTGCATTCAACTAACAGAGTTGAACCTTACTTTTGATTGAGCCTTTCTGAAACAGTCTTTCTGTAGAAACTGCAATTGGACATTCTGAGCGCTAAGAGGCCTCTATTGGGAAAAATAATATCTTCAAATAAAAACTACACAGAAGCATTGTGTGAAACTTATTTCTGATATGTTCATTAAGCTAACAGAGTTAAACCATACTTTGGAATGCGCAGTTCTGAACACTCTTTCTGTAGAAAATGCAAGTGGACATTCGGAGCGCTAAGAGGGTAATAGTGGAAAAAGGAATATATTCAAATATAAACTACGCAGTAGCATTCTGTGAAAATTCTTTCTGTTCTGTGCATTCAACTAACAGAGTTGAACCTTACTTTTGATTGAGCCGTTCTGAAACACTCTTTCTGTAGAAACTGCAATTGGACATGCTAAGCGCTAAGAGGCCTACATTGGGAAAGAGAATATCTTCAAATAAAAACTACATAGATGCATTCTGTGAAACTTATTTCTGATCTGTAAATTCAGTTAACAGAGATAAAACATATTTTTGATTGAGCAGTTATGAAACACTCTTTTTGTAGATAATGCAAGTGGAGATTCGGAGCGCTAAGAGGGTAATAGTGGAAAAAGGAATGTCTTCAAATATAAACTACACAGAATCATTCGGTGAAACTTCTTTCTGATCTGTGCATTCAGCTAACAGAGTTAAACCATACTTTTGATTGAGCAGATCTGAACACTCTTTCTGTAGAAAATGCAACTGGACATTTGGAGCGCTAAGAGCGTAGTAGTGGAAAATGGAATATATTCAAATATAAACTACACAGAAGCATTCTGTGAAACTTCTTTCTGATCTGAGCATTCAGCTAACAGAGTTAAACCATACTTTTGATTGAGCAGTTTTGAAACACTCTGTCTGTAGAAAATGCAACTGGACATTCGTAGCGCTAAGTGGGTAATAGTGGAAAAAAGAATATGTTCAAATATGAACTACACAGAAGCATGGTATGAAACTTCTTTCTGTTCTGTGCATTCAACTAACAGAGTTGAACCTTACTTTTGATTGAGCCGTTCTGAAACACTCTTTCTGTAGAAACTGCAATTGGACATTCTGAGCGCTAAGAGGCCTATATTGGGAAAAAGAATGTCTACAAATAAAAACTACACAGAAGAATTGTGTGAAACTTCTTTCTGTTCTGTTTGTTCAACTAAAAGAGTTGAACCTTAGTTTTGATTGAGCCGTTCTGAAACACTCTTTCTGTAGAAAATGCAAGTGGAGATTCGGAGCTCTAAGAGGGTAATAGTGGAAAAAGGAATGTCTACAAGTATAAACTACACAGAATCATTCTGTGAAACTTCTTTCTGATCTGTGCATTCAGCTAACAGAGTTAAACCTTACTTTTGATTGAGCAGATCTGAACACTCTTTCAGTAGAAAATGCAACTGGACATTTGGAGCGCTAAGAGTGTAGTAGTGGAAAAAGGAATATATTCAAATATAAACTACACAGAAGCATTCTGTGAAACTTCTTTCTGATCTGAGCATTCAGCTAACAGAGTTAAACCATACTTTTGATTGAGCAGTTTTGAAACACTCTGTCTGTAGAAAATGCAACTGGACATTCGTAGCGCTAAGTGGGTAATAGTGGAAAAAAGAATATGTTCAAATATAAACTACACAGAAGCATTGTATGAAACTTCTTTGTGTTCTGTGCATTCAACTAACAGAGTTGAACCTTACTTTAGATTGAGCCTTTCTGAAACACTCTTTCTGTAGAAACTGCAATTGGACATTCTGAGCGCTAAGAGGCCTCTATTGGGAAAAATAATACCTTCAAATAAAAACTACACAGAAGCATTTTGTGAAACTTATTTCTGATATGTTCATTAAGCTAACAGAGTTAAACCATACTTTGGATTGCGCAGTTCTGAACACTCTTTCTGTAGAAAATGCAAGTGGACATTCGGAGCGCTAAGAGGGTAATAGTGGAAAAAGGAATATATTCAAATATAAACTACACAGTAGCATTCTGTGAAAATTCTTTCTGTTCTGTGCATTCAACTAACAGAGTTGAACCTTACTTTTGATTGAGCCGTTCTGAAACACTCTTTCTGTAGAAATTGCAATTGGACATCCTAAGGGCTAAGAGGCCTACATTGGGAAAGAGAATATCTTCAAATAAAAACTACACAGATGCATTCTGTGAAAATTATTTCTGAGCTGTAAATTCAGTTAACAGAGATAAAACATATTTTTGATTGAGCAGTTATGAAACACTCTTTTTGTAGAAAATGCAAGTGGAGATTCGGAGCGCTAAGAGGGTAATAGTGGAAAAAGGAATGTCTTCAAATATAAACTACACAGAATCATTCGGTGAAACTTCTTTCTGATCTGTGCATTCAGCTAACAGAGTTAAACCATACTTTTGATTGAGCAGATCTGAACACTCTTTCTGTAGAAAATGCAACTGGACATTTGGAGCGCTAAGAGCGTGGTAGTGGAAAATGGAATATATTCAAATATAAACTACACAGAAGCATTCTGTGAAACTTCTTTCTGATCTGAGCATTCAGCTAACAGAGTTAAACCATACTTTTGATTGAGCAGTTTTGAAACACTCTGTCTGTAGAAAATGCAACTGGACATTCGTAGCGCTAAGTGGGTAATAGTGGAAAAAAGTATATGTTCAAATATAAACTACACAGAAGCATTGTATGAAACTTCTTTCTGTTCTGTGCATTCAACTAACAGAGTTGAACCTTACTTTTGATTGAGCCGTTCTGAAACACTCTTTCTGTAGAAACTGCAATTGGACATTCTGAGCGCTAAGAGGCCTATATTGGGAAAAAGAATGTCTACAAATAAAAACTACACAGAAGAATTGTGTGAAACTTCTTTCTGTTCTGTTTGTTCAACTAAAAGAGTTGAACCTTAGTTTTGATTGAGCCGTTCTGAAACACTCTTTCTGTAGAAAATGCAAGTGGAGATTCGGAGCGCTAAGAGGATAATAGTGGAAAAAGGAATGTCTCCAAATATAAACTACACAGAATAATTCTGTGAAACTTCTTTCTGATCTGTGCATTCAACTAAAAGAGTTAAACCATACTTTTGATTCAGCAGATCTGAACACTCTTTCTGTAGAAATTGCAACTGGACATTTGGAGCGCTAAGAGAGTAGTAGTGGAAAAAGGAATATATTCAAATATAAACTACACAGAAGCATTCTGTGAAACTTCTTTCTGATCTGAGCATTCAGCTAACAGAGTTAAACCATACTTTTGATTGAGCAGTTTTGAAACACTCTGTCTGTAGAAAATGCAACTGGACATTCGTAGCGCTAAGTGGGTAATAGTGGAAAAAAGAATATGTTCAAATATAAACTACACAGAAACATTGTATGAAACTTCTTTCTGTTCTGTGCATTCAACTAACAGAGTTGAACCTTACTTTTCACTGAGCCTTTCTGAAACACTCTTTCTGTAGATACTGCAATTGGACATTCTGAGCGCTAAGAGGCCTATATTGGGAAAAATAATATCTTCAAATAAAAACTTCACAGAAGCATTGTGTGAAACTTATTTCTGATATGTTCATTAAGCTAACAGAGTTAAACCATACTTTTGATTGCGCAGTTCTGAACACTCTTTCTGTAGAAAATGCAAGTGGACATTCGGAGCGCTAAGAGGGTAATAGTGGAAAAAGGAATATATTCAAATATAAACTACACAGTAGCATTCTGTGAATATTCTTTCTGTTCTGTGCATTCAACTAACAGAATTGAACCTTACTTTTGATTGAGCCGTTCTGAAACACTCTTTCTGTAGAAACTGCAATTGGACATGCTAAGCGCTAAGAGGCCTACATTGGGAAAAAGAATATCTTCAAATAAAAACTACACAGATGCATTCTGTGAAACTTATTTCTGATCTGTAAATTCAGTTAACAGAGATAAAACTTATTTTTGATTGAGCAGTTATGAAACACTCTTTTTGTAGAAAATGCAAGTGGAGATTCGGAGCGCTAAGAGGGTAATAGTGGAAAAAGGAATGTCTTCAAATATAAACTACACGGAATCATTCGGTGAAACTTCTTTCTGATCTGTGCATTCAGCTAACAGAGTTAAACCATACTTTTGATTGAGCAGATCTGAACACTCTTTCTGTAGAAAATGCAACTGGACATTTGGAGCGCTAAGAGCGTAGTAGTGGAAAAGGAATATATTCAAATATAAACTACACAGAAGCATTCTGTGAAACTTCTTTCTGATCTGAGCATTCAGCTAACAGAGTTAAACCATACTTTTGATTGAGCAGTTTTGAAACACTCTGTCTGTAGAAAATGCAACTGGACATTCGTAGCGCTAAGTGGGTAATAGTGGAAAAAAGAATATGTTCAAATATGAACTACACAGAAGCATTCTATGAAACTTCTTTCTGTTCTGTGCATTCAACTAACAGAGTTGAACCTTACTTTTGATTGAGCCGTTCTGAAACACTCTTTCTGTAGAAACTGCAATTGGACATTCTGAGCGCTAAGAGGCCGATATTGGGAAAAAGAATGTCTACAAATAAAAACTACACAGCACAATTGTGTGAATCTTCTTTCTGTTCTGTTTGTTCAACTAAAAGAGTAGAACCTTAGTTTTGATTGAGCCGTTCTGAAACACTCTTTCTGTAGAAAATGCAAGTGGAGATTCGGAGCGCTAAGAGGGTAATAGTGGAAAAAGGAATGTCTCCAAATATAAACTACACAGAATCATTCTGTGAAACTTATTTCTGATCTGTGCATTCAGCTAACAGAGTTAAACCATACTTTTGATTGAGCAGATCTGAACACTCTTTCTGTAGAAAATGCAACTGGACATTTGGAGCGCTAAGAGAGTAATAGTGGAAAAAGGAATATATTCAAATATAAACTACACAGAAGCATTCTGTGAAACTTCTTTCTGATCTGAGCATTCAGCTAACAGAGTTAAACCATACTTTTGATTGAGCAGTTTTGAAACACTCTGTCTGTAGAAAATGCAACTGGACATTCGTAGCGCTAAGTGGGTAATAGTGGAAAAAAGAATATGTTCAAATATAAACTACACAGAATCATTGTATGAAACTTCTTTCTGTTCTGTGCATTCAACTAACAGGGTTGAACCTTACTTTTGATTGAGCCTTTCTGAAACACTCTTTCTGTAGAAACTGCAATTGGACATTCTGAGCGCTAAGAGGCCTCTATTGGGAAAAATAATATCTTCAAATAAAAACTACACAGAAGCATTGTTTGAAACTTATTTCTGATATGTTCATTAAGCTAACAGAGTTAAACCATACTTTGGATTGCGCAGTTCTGAACACTCTTTCTGTAGAAAATGCAAGTGGACATTCGGAGCGCTAAGAGGGTAATATTGGAAAAAGGAATATATTCAAATATAAACTACACAGTAGCATTCTGTGAAAATTCTTTCTGTTCTGTGCATTCAACTAACAGAGTTGAACCTTACTTTTGATTGAGCCGTTCTGAAACACTCTTTCTGTAGAAACTGCAATTGGACATCCTAAGCGCTAAGAGGCCTACATTGGGAAAGAGAATATCTTCAAATAAAAACTACACAGATGCATTCTGTGAAAATTATTTCTGATCTGTAAATTCAGTTAACAGACATAAAACATATTTTTGATTGAGCAGTTATGAAACACTCTTTTTGTAGAAAATGCAAGTGCAGATTCGGAGCGCTAAGAGTGTAATAGTGGAAAAAGGAATGTCTTCAAATATAAACTACACAGAATCATTCGGTGAAACTTCTTTCTGATCTGTGCATTCAGCTAACAGAGTTAAACCATACTTTTGATTGAGCAGATCTGAACACTCTTTCTGTAGAAAATGCAACTGGACATTTGGAGCGCTAAGAGAGTAGTAGTGGAAAAAGGAATATATTCAAATATAAACTACACAGAAGCATTCTGTGAAAATTCTTTCTGATCTGAGCATTCAGCTAACAGAGTTAAACCATACTTTTGATTGAGCAGTTTTGAAACACTCTGTCTGTAGAAAATGCAACTGGACTTTCGTAGCGCTAAGTGGGTAATAGTGGAAAAAATAATATGTTCAAATATAAACTACACAGAAGCATTGTATGAAACTTCTTTCTGTTCTGTGCATTCAACTAACAGAGTTGAACCTTACTTTTGATTGAGCCTTTCTGAAACACTCTTTCTGTAGAAACTGCAATTGGACATTCTGAGCGCTACGAGGCCTCTATTGGGAAAAATAATATCTTCAAATAAAAACTACACAGAAGCATTGTGTGAAACTTATTTCTGATATGTTCATTAAGCTAACAGAGTTAAACCATACTTTTGATTGCGCAGTTCTGAACACTCTTTCTGTAGAAAATGCAAGTGGACATTCGGAGCGCTAAGAGGGTAATAGTGGAAAAAGGAATATATTCAAATATAAACTACACAGTAGCATTCTGTGAAAATTCTTTCTGTTCTGTGCATTCAACTAACAGAGTTAAACCTTACTTTTGATTGAGCCGTTCTGAAACACTCTTTCTGTAGAAACTGCAATTGGACATGCTAAGCGCTAAGAGGCCTACATTGGGAAAAAGAATATCTTCAAATAAAAACTACACAGATGCATTCTGTGAAACTTATTTCTGATCTGTAAATTCAGTTAACAGAGATAAAACTTATTTTTGATTGAGCAGTTATGAAACACTCTTTTTGTAGAAAATGCAAGTGGAGATTCGGAGCGCTAAGAGGGTAATAGTGGAAAAAGGAATGTCTTCAAATATAAACTACACGGAATCATTCGGTGAAACTTCTTTCTGATCTGTGCATTCAGCTAACAGAGTTAAACCATACTTTTGATTGAGCAGATCTGAACACTCTTTCTGTAGAAAATGCAACTGGACATTTGGAGCGCTAAGAGCGTAGTAGTGGAAAAGGAATATATTCAAATATAAACTACACAGAAGCATTCTGTGAAACTTCTTTCTGATCTGAGCATTCAGCTAACAGAGTTAAACCATACTTTTGATTGAGCAGTTTTGAAACACTCTGTCTGTAGAAAATGCAACTGGACATTCGTAGCGCTAAGTGGGTAATAGTGGAAAAAAGAATATGTTCAAATATGAACTACACAGAAGCATTCTATGAAACTTCTTTCTGTTCTGTGCATTCAACTAACAGAGTTGAACCTTACTTTTGATTGAGCCGTTCTGAAACACTCTTTCTGTAGAAACTGCAATTGGACATTCTGAGCGCTAAGAGGCCGATATTGGGAAAAAGAATGTCTACAAATAAAAACTACACAGCACAATTGTGTGAATCTTCTTTCTGTTCTGTTTGTTCAACTAAAAGAGTAGAACCTTAGTTTTGATTGAGCCGTTCTGAAACACTCTTTCTGTAGAAAATGCAAGTGGAGATTCGGAGCGCTAAGAGGGTAATAGTGGAAAAAGGAATGTCTCCAAATATAAACTACACAGAATCATTCTGTGAAACTTATTTCTGATCTGTGCATTCAGCTAACAGAGTTAAACCATACTTTTGATTGAGCAGATCTGAACACTCTTTCTGTAGAAAATGCAACTGGACATTTGGAGCGCTAAGAGAGTAATAGTGGAAAAAGGAATATATTCAAATATAAACTACACAGAAGCATTCTGTGAAACTTCTTTCTGATCTGAGCATTCAGCTAACAGAGTTAAACCATACTTTTGATTGAGCAGTTTTGAAACACTCTGTCTGTAGAAAATGCAACTGGACATTCGTAGCGCTAAGTGGGTAATAGTGGAAAAAAGAATATGTTCAAATATAAACTACACAGAATCATTGTATGAAACTTCTTTCTGTTCTGTGCATTCAACTAACAGGGTTGAACCTTACTTTTGATTGAGCCTTTCTGAAACACTCTTTCTGTAGAAACTGCAATTGGACATTCTGAGCGCTAAGAGGCCTCTATTGGGAAAAATAATATCTTCAAATAAAAACTACACAGAAGCATTGTTTGAAACTTATTTCTGATATGTTCATTAAGCTAACAGAGTTAAACCATACTTTGGATTGCGCAGTTCTGAACACTCTTTCTGTAGAAAATGCAAGTGGACATTCGGAGCGCTAAGAGGGTAATATTGGAAAAAGGAATATATTCAAATATAAACTACACAGTAGCATTCTGTGAAAATTCTTTCTGTTCTGTGCATTCAACTAACAGAGTTGAACCTTACTTTTGATTGAGCCGTTCTGAAACACTCTTTCTGTAGAAACTGCAATTGGACATCCTAAGCGCTAAGAGGCCTACATTGGGAAAGAGAATATCTTCAAATAAAAACTACACAGATGCATTCTGTGAAAATTATTTCTGATCTGTAAATTCAGTTAACAGACATAAAACATATTTTTGATTGAGCAGTTATGAAACACTCTTTTTGTAGAAAATGCAAGTGCAGATTCGGAGCGCTAAGAGTGTAATAGTGGAAAAAGGAATGTCTTCAAATATAAACTACACAGAATCATTCGGTGAAACTTCTTTCTGATCTGTGCATTCAGCTAACAGAGTTAAACCATACTTTTGATTGAGCATATCTGAACACTCTTTCTGTAGAAAATGCAACTGGACATTTGGAGCGCTAAGAGAGTAGTAGTGGAAAAAGGAATATATTCAAATATAAACTACACAGAAGCATTCTGTGAAAATTCTTTCTGATCTGAGCATTCAGCTAACAGAGTTAAACCATACTTTTGATTGAGCAGTTTTGAAACACTCTGTCTGTAGAAAATGCAACTGGACATTCGTAGCGCTAAGTGGGTAATAGTGGAAAAAATAATATGTTCAAATATAAACTACACAGAAGCATTGTATGAAACTTCTTTCTGTTCTGTGCATTCAACTAACAGAGTTGAACCTTACTTTTGATTGAGCCTTTCTGAAACACTCTTTCTGTAGAAACTGCAATTGGACATTCTGAGCGCTACGAGGCCTCTATTGGGAAAAATAATATCTTCAAATAAAAACTACACAGAAGCATTGTGTGAAACTTATTTCTGATATGTTCATTAAGCTAACAGAGTTAAACCATACTTTTGATTGCGCAGTTCTGAACACTCTTTCTGTAGAAAATGCAAGTGGACATTCGGAGCGCTAAGAGGGTAATAGTGGAAAAAGGAATATATTCAAATATAAACTACACAGTAGCATTCTGTGAAAATTCTTTCTGTTCTGTGCATTCAACTAACAGAGTTGAACCTTACTTTTGATTGAGCCGTTCTGAAACACTCTTTCTGTAGAAATTGCAATTGGACATCCTAAGGGCTAAGAGGCCTACATTGGGAAAGAGAATATCTTCAAATAAAAACTACACAGATGCATTCTGTGAAAATTATTTCTGAGCTGTAAATTCAGTTAACAGAGATAAAACATATTTTTGATTGAGCAGTTATGAAACACTCTTTTTGTAGAAAATGCAAGTGGAGATTCGGAGCGCTAAGAGGGTAATAGTGGAAAAAGGAATGTCTTCAAATATAAACTACACAGAATCATTCGGTGAAACTTCTTTCTGATCTGTGCATTCAGCTAACAGAGTTAAACCATACTTTTGATTGAGCAGATCTGAACACTCTTTCTGTAGAAAATGCAACTGGACATTTGGAGCGCTAAGAGCGTGTTAGTGGAAAATGGAATATATTCAAATATAAACTACACAGAAGCATTCTGTGAAACTTCTTTCTGATCTGAGCATTCAGCTAACAGAGTTAAACCATACTTTTGATTGAGCAGTTTTGAAACACTCTGTCTGTAGAAAATGCAACTGGACATTCGTAGCGCTAAGTGGGTAATAGTGGAAAAAAGAATATGTTCAAATATGAACTACACAGAAGCATGGTATGAAACTTCTTTCTGTTCTGTGCATTCAACTATCAGAGTTGAACCTTACTTTTGATTGAGCCGTTCTGAAACACTCTTTCTGTAGATACTGCAATTGGACATTCTGAGCGCTAAGAGGCCTATATTGGGAAAAAGAATGTCTACAAATAAAAACTACACAGAAGAATTGTGTGAAACTTCTTTCTGTTCTGTTTGTTCAACTAAAAGAGTTGAACCTTAGTTTTGATTGAGCCGTTCTGAAACACTCTTTCTGTAGAAAATGCAAGTGGAGATTCAGAGTGCTAAGAGGGTAATAGTGGAAAAAGGAATGTCTACAAATATAAACTACACAGAATCATTCTGTGAAACTTCTTTCTGATCTGTGCATTCAGCTAACAGAGTTAAACCATACTTTTGATTGAGCAGATCTGAACACTCTTTCTGTAGAAAATGCAACTGGACATTTGGAGCGCTAAGAGAGTAGTAGTGGAAAAAGGAATATATTCAAATATAAACTACACAGAAGCATTCTGTGAAACTTCTTTCTGATCTGAGCATTCAGCTAACAGAGTTAAACCATACTTTTGATTGAGCAGTTTTGAAACACTCTGTCTGTAGAAAATGCAACTGGACATTCGTAGCGCTAAGTGGGTAATAGTGGAAAAAAGAATATGTTCAAATATAAACTACACAGAAGCATTGTATGAAACTTCTTTCTCTTCTGTGCATTCAACTAACAGAGTTGAACCTTACTTTTGATTGAGCCTTTCTGAAACAGTCTTTCTGTAGAAACTGCAATTGGACATTCTGAGCGCTAAGAGGCCTCTATTGGGAAAAATAATATCTTCAAATAAAAACTACACAGAAGCATTGTGTGAAACTTATTTCTGATATGTTCATTAAGCTAACAGAGTTAAACCATACTTTGGAATGCGCAGTTCTGAACACTCTTTCTGTAGAAAATGCAAGTGGACATTCGGAGCGCTAAGAGGGTAATAGTGGAAAAAGGAATATATTCAAATATAAACTACGCAGTAGCATTCTGTGAAAATTCTTTCTGTTCTGTGCATTCAACTAACAGAGTTGAACCTTACTTTTGATTGAGCCGTTCTGAAACACTCTTTCTGTAGAAACTGCAATTGGACATGCTAAGCGCTAAGAGGCCTACATTGGGAAAGAGAATATCTTCAAATAAAAACTACATAGATGCATTCTGTGAAACTTATTTCTGATCTGTAAATTCAGTTAACAGAGATAAAACATATTTTTGATTGAGCAGTTATGAAACACTCTTTTTGTAGATAATGCAAGTGGAGATTCGGAGCGCTAAGAGGGTAATAGTGGAAAAAGGAATGTCTTCAAATATAAACTACACAGAATCATTCGGTGAAACTTCTTTCTGATCTGTGCATTCAGCTAACAGAGTTAAACTATACTTTTGATTGAGCAGATCTGAACACTCTTTCTGTAGAAAATGCAACTGGACATTTGGAGCGCTAAGAGCGTAGTAGTGGAAAATGGAATATATTCAAATATAAACTACACAGAAGCATTCT
Source organism: Symphalangus syndactylus (assembly GCF_028878055.3). Lineage (NCBI taxonomy): Eukaryota > Metazoa > Chordata > Mammalia > Primates > Hylobatidae > Symphalangus > Symphalangus syndactylus. Next base: position 73,667,005 of record NC_072446.2, read on the forward strand.
GTGAAACTTCTTTCTGATCTGAGCATTCAGCTAACAGAGTTAAACCATACTTTTGATTGAGCAGTTTTGAAACACTCTGTCTGTAGAAAATGCAACTGGACATTCGTAGCGCTAAGTGGGTAATAGTGGAAAAAAGAATATGTTCAAATATGAACTACACAGAAGCATGGTATGAAACTTCTTTCTGTTCTGTGCATTCAACTAACAGAGTTGAACCTTACTTTTGATTGAGCCGTTCTGAAACACTCTTTCTGTAGAAACTGCAATTGGACATTCTGAGCGCTAAGAGGCCTATATTGGGAAAAAGAATGTCTACAAATAAAAACTACACAGAAGAATTGTGTGAAACTTCTTTCTGTTCTGTTTGTTCAACTAAAAGAGTTGAACCTTAGTTTTGATTGAGCCGTTCTGAAACACTCTTTCTGTAGAAAATGCAAGTGGAGATTCGGAGCGCTAAGAGGGTAATAGTGGAAAAAGGAATGTCTACAAATATAAACTACACAGAATCATTCTGTGAAACTTCTTTCTGATCTGTGCATTCAGCTAACAGAGTTAAACCTTACTTTTGATTGAGCAGATCTGAACACTCTTTCAGTAGAAAATGCAACTGGACATTTGGTGCGCTAAGAGTGTAGTAGTGGAAAAAGGAATATATTCAAATATAAACTACACAGAAGCATTCTGTGAAACTTCTTTCTGATCTGAGCATTCAGCTAACAGAGTTAAACCATACTTTTGATTGAGCAGTTTTGAAACACTCTGTCTGTAGAAAATGCAACTGGACATTCGTAGCGCTAAGTGGGTAATAGTGGAAAAAAGAATATGTTCAAATATAAACTACACAGAAGCATTGTATGAAACTTCTTTCTGTTCTGTGCATTCAACTAACAGAGTTGAACCTTACTTTAGATTGAGCCTTTCTGAAACACTCTTTCTGTAGAAACTGCAATTGGACATTCTGAGCGCTAAGAGGCCTCTATTGGGAAAAATAATACCTTCAAATAAAAACTACACAGAAGCATTTTGTGAAACTTATTTCTGATATGTTCATTAAGCTAACAGAGTTAAACCATACTTTGGATTGCGCAGTTCTGAACACTCTTTCTGTAGAAAATGCAAGTGGACATTCGGAGCGCTAAGAGGGTAATAGTGGAAAAAGGAATATATTCAAATATAAACTACACAGTAGCATTCTGTGAAACTTCTTTCTGTTCTGTGCATTCAACTAACAGAGTTGAACCTTACTTTTGATTGAGCCGTTCTGAAACACTCTTTCTGTAGAAACTGCAATTGGACATGCTAAGCGCTAAGAGGCCTACATTGGGAAAAAGAATATCTTCAAATAAAAACTACACGGATGCATTCTGTGAAACTTATTTCTGATCTGTAAATTCAGTTAACAGAGATAAAACATATTTTTGATTGAGCAGTTATGAAACACTCTTTTTGTAGAAAATGCAAGTGGAGATTCGGAGCGCTAAGAGGGTAATAGTGGAAAAAGGAATGTCTCCAAATATAAACTACACAGAATCATTCTGTGAAACTTCTTTCTGATCTGTGCATTCAGCTAACAGAGTTAAACCATACTTTTGATTGAGCAGATCTGAACACTCTTTCTGTAGAAAATGCAACTGGACATTTGGAGCGCTAAGAGAGTAGTAGTGGAAAAAGGAATATATTCAAATATAAACTACACAGAAGCATTCTGTGAAACTTCTTTCTGATCTGAGCATTCAGCTAACAGATTTAAACCATACTTTTGATTGAGCAGTTTTGAAACACTCTGTCTGTAGAAAATGCAACTGGACATTCGTAGCGCTAAGTGGGTAATAGTGGAAAAAAGTGTATGTTCAAATATAAACTACACAGAAACATTGTATGAAACATCTTTCTGTTCTGTGCATTCAACTAACAGAATTGAACCTTAGTTTTGATTGAGCCTTTCTGAAACACTCTTTCTGTAGAAACTGCAATTGGACATTCTGAGCGCTAAGAGGCCTCTATTGGGAAAAATAATATCTTCAAATAAAAACTACACAGAAGCATTGTGTGAAACTTATTTCTGATATGTTCATTAGGCTAACAGAGTTAAACCCTACTTTTGATTGCGCAGTTCTGAACACTCTTTCTGTAGAAAATGCAAGTGGACATTCGGAGCGCTAAGAGGGTAATGGTGGAAAAAGGAATATATTCAAATATAAACTACACAGTAGCATTCTGTGAAAATTCTTTCTGTTCTGTGCATTCAACTAACAGAGTTGAACCTTACTTTTGATTGAGCCGTTCTGAAACACTCTTTCTGTAGAAACTCCAATGGGACATGCTAAGCGCTAAGAGGCCTACATTGGGAAAAAGAATATCTTCAAATAAAAACTACACAGATGCATTCTGTGAAACTTATTTCTGATCTGTAAATTCAGTTAACAGAGATAAAACATATTTTTGATTGAGCAGTTATGAAACACTCTTTTTGTAGAAAATGCAAGTGGAGATACGGAGCGCTAAGAGGGTAATAGTGGAAAAAGGAATGTCTTCAAATATAAACTACACAGAATCATTCGGTGAAACTTCTTTCTGATCTGTGCATTCAGCTAACAGTGTTAATCCATACTTTTGATTGAGCAGATCTGAACACTCTTTCTGTAGAAAATATTAACATGGACATCATTTTGTGTCTTCAGCATTTCTCTTTTCATTATATTATGATAGGTTAATTTTCCTAAGAAAACACTATTTTGACAAAAGCAAAGCATTAAAGTAAAGCAGCATAGGATCAATTTTTTCCTATTGAAAAGGAAACACCATCTTTCCGAGAAGACAATTCCACCAGGAAACAAAAAAAACACACACATTTCCGGTAAGTCCTAGTTCCCAAGACTTGAAGCCAGTATGTTTTTCCACTTTCAAGTATCCTTGACTGTAGAGATAAAAGGTATCCACTTAGAGATATTAACTCATTACCACTGCCTAAATTTGGTTTCCAGAAACACAACTTAATATGACATCAATGGATGTGATAATCATTTGAAAGTAGCTTTATCAAAATCATCCAACAGAACAAGTTACTTTCCTAATTAGCATCCTCGGTTAAATACCTAAATCTGATGAATAATAAGTTATGCATTATGCTAAATTGCATTGGCTCACTATCTTAGAATGCTTTCAAACTAATTAAAAATGAGATATTCAGTGATGAGAAACATAAAAAGATAAAAACCTATTTCAATCAGTTTAAATTAGAATTTAACATTTCTTCAATACGCTCTTTTGTAGTCAATTGCAAGAGTAATAAAGCAAAATTATTGAGTCTATAATAGTGACCGTTCAAAATTCATAGTGAATTATTAAAAAGAAAACTAAGGTCCCTGCCAACTTTCCACCTCACTTCAAAGCATAGCCAAGGTCATTACAACAGCAAGTAAAAGACTCCACACAATTCCCACTTCTTCGCCTCTATACTGTTACTTCTGGAATCTTCTACTGCTCCAAATTGTGTGTTTGCTCCAGACTCAGCAGTTCTCACCACCTTGTTCTTCCAATTGCCATCTTCTCTGTGCGGCCTTTCTTGACTACCCAGTTAAAAATTATCCTATCAAAATTATCTGATCCCCATCCAGGATTACTTTTCACCATCTAACTTACGATACTTTGCATATTTATGTGGCTCATTGTCTGTTATCTGTCTCCCTAAGTTAGAATGCGAGCTTCATGATGGCAGAGTTTTGGTCAATTTCCTTCACTCAATAATTCCTGACCCAAAGTAAACACTTCATAAGTATTTTTTGAATATACTAATATATAGTCCGAATTATCAAGGAACTTATAAATAAATAAAGACACAACCCAGCATATAGTGCAGCTTGAGAAATGTTGATAGTGTGGTACAGGAGGAGGTATGTAAACTATGAGAAGCAACAGTTAAATAAGAAGCAATCCAGAAAGACACACAGTGTGGGTGACATCTGAGTTAAAGGACAGAAGGTAAGAAGATAACCAGATGGAGAAAAGAGAGGAAGATCTTACAAACAAGCATCAGAAGTTACCATAAGAAAAGCAAGTACAAAATCATCAGAAGAAAAACAATTGCATCCCAGTTATTACCACAAACATAATTAACTATGAACACCCAGAACAGTTCATGCTTTGATAATGCTAAAGTTGATACGTAGATTAAGATGTGATATAACAATCTGCAAATCTTAGTTTTCAGAAAACCTTTTTAGGCAAGATATGATGATTTAAGGAAGAAAAGTTGCTGATGGATGAGGCATGTTGTCCCTTAAAGACAAACACTATGAAGACTGCGTACAGCCTTTATAATGGAAAGGTGCCACGTTTTTTCTTTTCTAAGTCCTTGGAATCTCAGTTGGCAACTTTGAAATTCATGTGTAATTCATGAGCTTTTTAAAAGAAATGTAATAAGTAACACAAGTGATTCTAGAGCTTGTCTTTAGGCTGAGGTAGATATTGGCATTATAAATTGAAGTGCTAGAAAGGAACAATAAGAATTAAGAATAAGCAGTAATTTCTGCCAAGATCTGTGGCACCCAGTCTCACACATAAGGCTTTTTGGAATCTCTTGGTTTCCAAGGTTCAGGCTCTCATACTTTAGTTTGTACATAAAGGACTTAAGTTATTCTTAAAGCACAGTTTTAGCACTTCACACCAGGAGATGGTTATGAGACTGATCACAGGATAAAGTGAAATAGGATGTGTGCCTACTTGTAGAAGGAACCTCGTTCCTTTTGCCATTCTATTCCTACTTTTCTGGCAGGAAAGTCCTAGAAAAAATTTCATATACAGATTAATTTTAAACAATTTACATTATATTTTACTATTAATAGCTTCTAGAATATCTTAGCTTAGGCTGGCCCTGGTGGCTCACACTTGAAATCCCAGAATTTTGGGAGGCTGAAGTGGGCTGATCAACTGAAGTCAGGAGTTTGAGACTAGCCTAGCCAACATGGTCAAACCTAGTCTCTACTAAAAATCCAAAAATTAGCCGGGTGTGGTGATGCGTACCTGTAATCCCAGCTACACAGGGGGCTGAGGCAGGAGAACCATTGAGCCTGGGAGGTGGAGGCCGCAGTGAGCCAAGATTGTGTCACTGCACTCCAGCCTGGGCAACAGAGCAAGACTCTGTCTCACAAAAACAAAAAACAAACAAACAAAAAAAGAGTATCTTAGCTTATATATTTCTCACATCTGATCCTACCACTTTACTTCTTTTTTCCTGTTTATACCAATTATTTCTATTCCTCTTTACATATAGGCAGAAAGATAAGACTAAAATGTGTCATAGACAATGACATCTAGTAAATTGACGTATTCTTCATGTTTAATTCCACAACAGATTTCAAATACAACCAAAATCTCCAAATAAAATCTTAATTCTAAATTGAGTGCTTGTACAGTCTTCAAATATGTTCAAATAGAACATCAAAGCTCAATAAAAATAGTTATATCACTTGGGATGGTGTTTAAAATATTTTTTCCTAAATAAATTCAGCTTCAGAGGATGAGAAAACCTTCGTTAGGAGATGTTTTAAAGAACAAATTAAGTTAAATGTGAAGGAAATCATACTTTATTTTGTTGAATAGTAAGATTTTTTTGTTGCTATTGTGAATTAATGCCATCCAAATATTGAGTGATGTAATTCAATTTAGTAAAAGAAAAAAGTCTAAATTATCAACTTCTTTCCTTATAAAAATGAAATATGCTATAACTTGCATTTTTTCCATGGCAATGACCCTGATGATCAGAGAGGTTAAAACCTAAAAACATTTAAAATCATCTAATCTAAATTATAAAAAAGAAATCCCTTTCTTCAGAAAAAATAATTTTTTAAGGAAGCACTCATAAACAAATCTCTACTAGTAGATATACAGCATACACATCTCTTACTATCTCCCATGCAGACTGCATAAAAAGGCGTGCTGGCTACTTTTAAGAAAACAACATTCAGATGTCTGGAAAGTATCTGAAATGCATGATTAATCTACACAGATAATTTTCTCAAGAAACCAAATTTTGAAGACAAGTAATTCAAAAGTCTATTTTCTATAAAGTAAATCCGCTGGTATACTTAAACTGCTGTAATCCTTTCTCTGTTTACCTTATAGTGTGCACCTCTCAAGCTATGGGAATGCATGTCTTCTCTAAGAAGAGCTGACTTCTTTTGTAGGAAAAAGCTGTTGGAAATGACTGTTAGGATTTCAAATGTTTGGAAGTGTGTATTCATGTGGGTTTTACGTGTTGAATATTTGCATTTGTAATTTTAAGATGCTTAAATCAAAAACTAAAATGACCTATGCAACATAATTCTGCCATAGGATAAATTAAATTCAATTAAATGTTCCCATACAAATTATTATCTACCACAATGTAAAAATATTTATATATCACAAAGATGTAAGAAACACTGACTTCTATTATACAGCAGAGTTCAATTTCACTACTACTTAGCTTGATGATATTTTAAGGTCATGTCTCTTGGAATACACATTCAATATTCATTGCCAAACGTCTGAGCTCACCTCTCTTGAAGCAATATTCAATTATCAAAGGAAAATAATTTACCAAGCAACCTCACAAAACACAAACTCTAGGTAGCATCAAGGTTTTTCAAAGTGATTATTCCTTACTGGTCGAGATCCTAAGATATTAAAACTCATAGATCACATGATCTGAGATTTTCTAATTGAAAAGCTGTAGCTGTAAACCTTTCATTCAAAGTCGGATACTACTTTCAGCTGTCAAAAGAATTATGCAATCACTTAAACTTCTGGAATGAAAGAGAAAATGAAGGGAACAATAAAAGTAACTGAAATGCACTGAGAAATGAACATAAGGAACCAAATGGAGGCAAAGACAGAGAGAGAGAGAGAGAGGGCTGTTTATCTAACCTTCCCTTCTTGAGTGGGTTTTCTCTGATATCTCTAGAGAACAATTGGGTGTGTAACAATGAAATACAAAACACAAGATACTGTCTTCGTATAATTACTTGTAATGATTCCAAGATGGCATAATTTGAGAACTTGCTAAATAGGACAACAAAGTGATCTGCTTTTCCAAAATTTTGCCCCTTAGCTTATATATTATTTCATGGTGAAGATCAATAAAACTGAAAATTGGAATTGCCAGATATTATCAGATTTTATTTTTTGAATGCTTAACAGCTGACCCAAAATCTGGTCATAAAAATGGAAGTTAAATTAAATTGTCCTCAAAATTTAAGTTTGCTACATTTGTAAGAACCACTTGCTTCTTCAAAATCTCAAACTTTCTCATATCTAGCAGCAAATTGAAATTAGGAATTTAAGCATGTAAATTCATCATGGAAACCAAATTGATTAAAATTTTCTGTGTATTCATGATAATGTTTAAAATTTTTGCTACATTTAAACCCTAAGTTAGTTACAAAAACCCTAAAATTATGCTTGTTTAAAAACTTGGGCTAACTTGCTTTTGAAAACATACTGACATATTCGTTCCATTCTTCTTATAATTATTTTTTTGTCACTCCCAAGCAGCACACCATTGTATATATCCCCAAAACGGCACTTCTTTGTTAAAGCCATTAGGACAGAAATATTTTTGAGCCAGATGCAATGGCTCATGCCTGTAATGTCAGTACTTTGGGAGGCCTAGGTTAGAGGACTGCTTGAGGATAGGAGTTTGTGACCTGCCTGGGCAACATAGCAAGACCCAGTCTTTACAAATGAAATGAAAATAAAATATAAAATAAACTGGCTGGACAAAGTAGTGCACAGCTGTGGTCATAGCTACCAGGAGGCTGAGATGAGAGGACCATATGAACCCAGGAGTTTGGGGCTGAGAATGAGCTATGACTGCACCACTGCACTTCAGCCAGAACTATGGGTTGGTGAGTTAGAAATAAGTTCTCAGTTCTGAATATAATAACTGCTCCTGGCACTCCCCAGAATGAGCTGGGTTTTCTTTTGCCTCTCTATAGTCCCTCTTCCTCAGGAAATACCCCCATGGTTCTGCCCGCTGTGCTATTAATTACACCAATGCTTATTATATGTCAGTTCAGTTTTATCTAGATTCTCCCAAAGTCAGTGCTGAACTTAGTTGTTTGAAAATGTATATATTGTAATAGTTACCAAAAAGACCAAATACAGCTAGATATTTATGCTATTTGTTTTATTTCCATCGTAGGTATATTTCCTTTTAAAATTCATATATATCTTTCTCTAAGGATTGTCTCCGTTTTCAGATGTTAAGCACTTTCTCATGCACACACCACCTAAGCAGCAAAGACAGAGTCCACGTCAGGGAATGTCACATTCAGGATAAGTACCTATTATTCTGTAACTCAGAAGTAGGAAAATGGATGTCCTCAAGCAGATGCTTTTCTTGACAGATACAAAAATTTGACAAGGATCACTGACTGACTTCCAACCCACCATTCATCACTTTTATCTTATTTTGACCCTAAGGGTCCCAGAGGGATAATGGCACTACATTCCTATTTAGAATTCAGATTTCAGATTGCATTTCTTATATCATTGTTTATAAGTAGTGGTTGCACACAGTCGCGATAATACTATGACATTAATCTACATTCCTCGTTAAATCGATTTTTGTCTTCCGTTTTTGAGCTTAGCTACAATTTCTCACACGGTTTCTCTAGGAAGATTCCTCAATGACTGAAACATTTAGAACATGGTCGATTCATAAATACGACACTGGGATTCCCCAGTGACTGAAACATTTTGAACATGGTCCATTCATAAATACGACACTGGGATTCCCCAATGACTGAAACATTTAGAACATGGTCCACTCATAAATACGACACTGGGATTCCCCAATGACTGAAACATTTAGAACATGGTCCATTCATAAATACGACACTGGGATTCCCCAATGACTGAAACTTTTAGAACATGGTCCATTCATAAATATGACATTGGGATTCCCCAATGACTGAAACATTTAGAACATGGTCCATTCATAAATATGACATTGGGATTCCCCAATGATTGAAAAATTTAGAACATGGTCTATTCATAAATATGAAGAGCTTGTGTAGAAAGTATAATTTACTTATCCTATTATGCTTAAGAAATTATGTGAAATAATGTGAAAATAATCTTAAAACATTTGCATGCATATTTGCTGCAAGAGTCATCTTTCATTGATACTTAATCATAATCATGGACATGGTGGGTCCCAATAACCAATATTTAATGCAAGACTGTAAATTTAATAGAGAGAAAACCTTATTTATAAATTTTCATGTGTTCTTTTCTTGACAATAAGGAGCTGTGAGATTTGTATTTTAAAAGATACTTAGTAATAAAAACTTTAATTTTTAAAACTTTTATTTTTAAATTCTGCTTAATTGCATAAAAGTTAAAAGGTAATATTTAATATTTAATGAGGCTTATTGAGCTAAATGATGATATGCAGCTTGGGTTATACTTGCAATTATAAGATTTGCTCATTATACCTAAGCAATCTCCTTCACTCAATCTAGCTACCACTAAGGAAGCAAAATTCCCTGAATCATAGTATCAAAGCATTCCATTATGTTTTCTATTAAGTTGTTTTGTTCTTTGAATCATTGTCTATTTTAATTTATCCTTTTAGAAAGAAAACAAATTACTTAATTTGCATTTCCCACTAGAAGCTTCACTACAGCTAGACTTGGAATTGATTTCAGGCCATTTTTTAATAAATGATGGTCCCTAGTGAAAGATAGAATACTTGAGCCATCAATATTGAGTAAATAAAAGGGTTTGGGTAAATAAGAGAGAAGATACCTATTTTTCTCAAATATTTTAAATATCTAATAACCTATTCCTCATCTAAAACAAGCCACAATTACTGGAAATGATGGTCAGAGGAAGGTATTAGCAACCCTGTGTAATACTACATGTCATGTTGGATCACTATTACAGAGAAACAGTTGTCATGCTGCATTTTAGTAATTCTACACATCACCAGAGAAATAGACAACTCTTATAGCCAAAGAAATCCAACGTAGCTACTGTCTACATATTCTTGTTTTAGACCTTTGGTGAAAAAAACTACTATGTGTATTGAATATATTTTACATTAGTTTTATGACAAAAAAGAAAAATGAGAATTCTATTAGATGCAAATACAAATTCTGAATGACAGGAAAGAAAAATTAAAATCAAAGCTGATCTTAATTAACAAAATGTATTATCTGCTTACATGTATATACAACTGTTCATATAAAGGCACAGATGCATTTGTGGTTTTGAAAAATATCTATTTCATTTCAAAACTTCATTGAACAATATTACATATGGCAAGAAAACTGCTTTTTTTGAAGGATCTTTTAAAAAGTGTTAAACTTTATTAGATACTTCAAACTAGCAAAGCTCAACTTCATCACAATTATATAATAACACTGCACACTTTCAATTTTATCTGGAGAAATATACCTATCCCTTGAAATAACTCTGTAAACTTCCTGCTCACAGATTTCATTTCAAGCCTTGAAAATGCAGGAAATCAATGCCGAATATACTTGCCCGGAAAGGAAAAGAAAATTTCAGCGATGTCAGGATGTTTTATCACATAAAATACAGAATTGCAATTTGTATCTGAGCAGGCAACACACCTCCAAAAATAATACAATACTTATCACAAAATACATTCACAGATACTAGATTTGGCACAAACCACTCCATACAGCTATTGATGAAATCAGTATTGAAAGCCTTATTACAAAATCTATGGCCTTTTTCTACGCTCCAACAGACATTTCAGGATGCCACAACCTTGCAGCTCCACTCTCTCATTAATTTCCCCTAAATACACTTGGCAGAAGAATGAGAAACGTCACATTTTTCATTTAATTTCTAAAGAACATCGCATCCTTTAAGAATAGGTTCTTGAAATTTTAAAATGTAAAACATAAAAACCCTAAAGAGACAAACATCCAAAAACATAAAAACCCTAAACAGACAAACGTCCAAAAACTTTTCTTCAAAATCACGACAACTTTATATGCTACGTGTTCTTGTAAAATACCACACACACAAACTCACAGGCACACCCACCCACCCAAAACCCACACACACGCATATTTATGGCCTCGTAACACCTCACATATATATACATACCACCAACTACAACAGAGACACACGCATATATATGGCTTCATAAAACCTCACATATATATACATATCATCAATTACAACAGAGAAAAGCCAATTTCAGAAAGATGGCTTCAATTTTGATGCATTTACTCACACCTAATTCTATTTCAATTTAACTGGTGCAGAGATATTACAATACCCTGTAACAAAAACCTGACGGAAGATTGTAAAAAATTGCTTAAACATCAAACCAAAGACTCAACATAATTTCATCACAAAGTGAAATTCGCATCCAACTCGCAAAGAATTAGAAAATCCTTGCACTTACCTTGGCCTTGTCCATTCCCCAGATGACCCCAAAAGACCACCGTCATCATCAACAGCCCCGGAGCCCACGTCCACATCCTTCTAGTGACACGCTCATGTCTTCTGGCCATTGCATCTTAAACTCTGCATATTCAGTGGGGTGGATGTGAAAGTACAATAAATTACATTCTTAGAGAAATACACTATGACTCAAATCCCATATCTAATATGCACTGTGCATTTCTGAATTATCCTGCCTACAAGGAGGTATATTTGAAAATCATGCTTCCCTTTAGGGTTGTCATATTGATGATTAATACGAAAGCTCATTCATTTTTAATCTTTAAGCATTCATCTGAATTACATTTTTAATATCATTTTCCAAAACAGGCCACTTAACCTATGAATGTTAAAAAGTACTCCGGATATACATATTGGAGTTCAGTCAAGCAAAAGCATGGTGTATGGACACTACTTAAGTATAACTTGATATTTAGGCAAATTGATGAATTTAACATACCATGTAATCTCTACATATATACAAAAGGACTTTTCAACACATTTATGTAAGTTTTGCATAAATACCCTTGAAAATATTCTCAAGTTTTAAGTGGTATTCTAATTATGTCAGTAATTTTAACTGAATAAAGAGATGCATCATGTGCAAAAACTAATCTTGTTTACTTAAAATTGAGAGTAAAATTAATTATAGAAGGTACAAAACACTTGTAATTTTGATTTCAGACATATGACCCACAGGAACCTTCATATATACAAATATTATACACATATATGCAATGTATATTTGAATGTTCATTTTGAAACTGTTTTTCATACTGATACATGAAAATACTTAAATGTCCACCAAAGCAAGGTTATTTATTCATACATTTGAATGATATACAGTAGCTCAAAAGAATAAACTTGAGTTGCATGTACTAATATGGATAAGTGTCCAAAATGAATAGTGAAGCAAAATTAGCAAATTTAATAATGATAAGTTCAAAACTACACCTTTCATATGTAAACATGTGCAATAGTTAAAACTATACATTTTATGTTGCATAAATATATAATACAGTATGATAACGCATAAGAATGATAAACACCTTCAAGACCAAAGTTAGGAAATTACAAGACTACAATTTAGATGGTTACTAGGTGGAATTTTAAATCAGAGGTTACTCCTAAATCCCAATTTTTCCACAGTTGACAAAATACGGAGTTAAGAAAAATAAACTTAATGATTTCCAGAATGAACGCTTTATTCAAAATGCTACGTAATTACAATTCTAATAAACTTGCAAGGGAATCCAGTCACCCAGAAATTTTTTATGCCTTTCTCCTACATCACGAAAGGGGAAGATTTAATTACCAACTTTGCATTACTTAACGTCAGACACATAGTATCAGAGCTAAAGAGAAATTTAAGAAACACCTAACTCAACCTCTCTATTTTAAATGACCAAATGAGTTGAGAAGGTTACAATGGCATTTCTAAGTTCATATGTAAAAACAGAATTTTGATGACAATGGCAGTTTAAGTACTAATAAACACTCCTTGAAAAGTTACTGTAATCCAGGTTATTTTACTGTGCTAAATGCCTTACATTCTTTACCCAATTCAGTTTCCACAGAAATCCTATGAACAAAGCACTTCCAAAATTTACCACTTCACAGCTAAGAAAACAAGGCTTAGAGAAATGCTACACGATCCCCTAGTCATGAGGTTAGTAGGTACCACTGTGGAGACTGAGGCAAAACAGGACGATTTCAAAGCCTATGCTCTGAACAAGTAAACACTAAGCAGGAATTTAGTTCTAGATCTCCCAGTTGTAGTCCAATAATCAGCCAAAAAATGGTGCTGAGAAGAGGGGAAAGAAAGATGTCTTGTATATGGAGCCTCATATATTTGATCCCAAATAAATCTTCAAATTGAAAATCATTAGAGCACAAGGCAATAGAATTATTAGTTTCTAAAATCATCAACCTTTCCCAAGTTGAACATACAAGTATATTTTATCATACATATACTATATGTGTGTATAACGTGTGTTTATCTAAGTATTCCTGTGGTTTATATATCTGGATTTGGAATTACAAGTGTTTTGTGGTTTATTATTTATTTATTATTATACTTTGAGTTTTGGGGTACATGTGCACAACGTGCAGGATTCTTACATATGTATCCATGTGCCATGTTGGTGTGATGCACCCATTAACTCGTCATTTAGCATTAGGTGTATCTCCTAATGCTGTCCCTGCCCCCTCCCCCACCCCACAACAGTCCCCAGAGTGTGATGTTCCCCTTCCTGTGTCCACGTGTTCTCATTGTCTCCCTCTGTTGCTCTGGCTGGAGTCAGTGGTGTGATCATAGCTCACTGCAGACTCCAAGTCCTAGGCTCAAGCGATACTTTTGCCTCAGCCTCTCAAGTAGCTCGGACTACAGGCACGCACCACCATCCCCGGCTAATTGTTTTACAGAGATGGGGTCCCACCGTGTTGCTTGACTGGTCTCAGCCTCCTTAAGTCAAGGGATCCTCCCACCTAGACTTCCGAAAGCACTGAGATTACAGGTGTCAGCCACCTTGCGTTTTTTGATTTCTTCAATTAATTTTACTTATACACTTGATTACACAAGATTAATTTTGTGTACATAATGAATCTCTTTTGAGGTTTAAGTTACTGATTACTTAGAGTACCACTTAACAAGCGTGTCATCCCAGCACTTTGGGAGGCTGAGGTGGGCGGCTCACCTGAGGTCAGGCATGAGCCACCGTGCCCGGCTTACACACATTCTTTTCACTCCTGCTTTCAGATCTCTATTCCCTTCTAATTCCAGTGGAACCACTTTCACTTAGTATCAAAATATCCAGATCCACTCATCAAAGTGTAAATAATCCTTCAGCAAATTACCTTTGCAAATCTACTTTTATGTAATATTTCCTTAACTTCTTCTTACCTACATCCAGTAGTCATTTTACAAGGCAGAATATTTTCTATTTTATATAGAACTGAGGCAGTATTTGAAAAAAATCTCAAAACACTCTTCAGGAAGGACTGGCATCTAAAACACCAGTTCCAATATATATTTTAGTAACATTTTAAAGGACAGATGGTTTTCAAAATGTTATTATAATTTAAAAAAATGTAACCTTCCTCTCTGAGTTCATGTTTATGGAAAACTAATATTTCATAAATGCCAAGTTACTATGATGTATTGTCTAAATGCTGCCCCTGACATTCTATAAATGTAAAAATCATAACCTTCTAACTAACTTTGGTATTAGTCAACAACTGTGCTGATGAAAAGCAAAATCAATTCATTTAAAAAAAATTTTCCATGAAAAAAAAAACAAGTAACTTGTAAGTAGTAGCGTAGATGAACCAAAAAATAAAGTAACATTAACCAGAAAGACATGCCATGGATTTCTCTAATCTTTTTTTGGAACACACTTTTCATGCATATGAAAATAAAAATTAAATATAAAATGCCTACTTTATGTATGTACTTTTACTTGTGTCTATTGTTCTTTAAAGGTTAAAATAACTCCTAAAGCCTGCATAGCTGAGCCCATTGTGCTCTTCTGCCCATAAAATAGATTGGATGTGCAGTGAAAGAGGTATAACTTAGGCTTTCAGATTAGTTATGACGATGGAAACACAATTCTATTCAATAGTGTTCATGTTGGTCTTTGAAATGTTTAAGGTCACAAGGCAAAAGAGAACAGACTTTAAGAATGTTCGTGTATTACTTCTCGTCTTACCCAATAGCTAGATTAGTTCAATAAGGCCAGTGTTTTGGAGTAAACAGCATTGTGAAATGTGTCGCGGAGTCCGGAGGCTCCACCACCTACCTCCAGGTAGTTGTTCTGTCCGGTGGAGCCTAGACTAATACCTTAGGAGATGCATTACATCTACAGGTACCAACTAGGAAGGGTAGTCTTGAATTAAATGGCTTTAGACACGTTATAAGAGCAAATCGAAGCTTCCAGGTATTAGAACTACTTCAATCACAGAGCGTCTCTGGGTTCTATCTGTGGCCAGCATCATGTCTCTGTCTGCCCTCCCCGAATGCTTTCTCTCATCATGTGGATCTTCTAGATGGTTTTATTCTTCCCCAGCCAGCCAACTTGATCAACAAGCCTAGGTATATTAGGTATGTATAAAGTTGGTTCTTAAATAAAGTCCATTACTGTATCTAGGTAAGTAATGTCTTCAGACTTACAATTTCATTGATATCTATAAAGAGTGACTCTAGTTAGCTTCTAGTGTCAGTTTTCCTAGCAGCTTCTTTAAAAAAAAAAATCCTCTCTGTAACAAAGCTTCCTTGCAAGTATTGCTGTTGGCAATAGTCCTCTTTACTGAAATGCTTATCCGGTGAAACTTGCGCTGTGCCAGTGAGCCTGCAGGTTGATGGTCCTTTTGTTCAACTTCTCCATTATAAAGCAACCTCTCTGATCACCCTTTTAAAACTAAAGACCAAAGAGTCAAATGAGATCAGGAAGTGACCAGAGCTCACAGGTCATCAACTCCTCTTCTTAGCATATTATAGCACACAGTCTAAGCCCGAAAAACACAGCAGAACCCATTACAGCTCTCGAGTTCCAGTTATTAACATTGATTTTTTTCAATGGAAAATTTTCATTAGAAGCTATCACAGGACTCACATTCAGTAATAACTTAGATTAGGATACATACTGGAGCCTTTGTCCTTAGAGTAGGTACCACTGAGTCACTATTAAAAGGAGTCTTTTTGACCTTAGTAAATTCTCACAGGGTTATCTCAGTCTAAACTGTAACTGGCCTTTACTAGTGATGTCATGTGTAATTCAAATTAATATTGTAATGTATATAAATTGTATATATAGTATAATACATGCATGTATTTACATTTATTTTATTTTATTTTTTAATAAGATGAAACTTAGAGGTTAAAATATGACTCTAGGCCATTGTGCTTTAGAATGAAGAGCACAGACATGGGTTGCAAATGTAAATTTTGGCCCAATTTAATTTCTGTGACAAATTCATTAATGTCTTCAAGGTTCAGGCTGTATGTGTGAGACAAATGAAAACAGCTCTAAGATTCCTGAAAACCCTAAAGTATTAAAATTCCACTCTGCCATTAGTTCAGATAAATCATTTGCCAATTTGCCCCACAAGAACCAGGCATCTTTAAATGGTAACATAACATGCACTTCTCTCTCCCAAAGTGTAGTGCATAAACGTTCTGCTTCTGAATAACACAGGATGCCTGCTAAAATGTGCTGTCAGGGGTATTAGTAAGGAAATGTTGTATCAAAACTTCTGCAGATGTGGCCCTGAAATACACATTGTAATAAATCCTCCAGGCCTCTCAAGTTAGGAATAACTGGTTTATAAAATTGTACTTACTTAAAAATTATAGATAAACAGATTTTACCAAAACCCAGTTTTTCTGATCTGAATGAAATAAGGCTCTATATTCAGACTGACTTTTCAGTGAAAAACAACTTAAAATAGTGACAAATCATGTATAAGTTTAAATGAATATAACTAGGAGACCTGAAAACTCAGGTTTAGCAATCATCTTCCAAGAGTTTGAGAGCCCACAGGAGCCACAGAGCCCTCATGTCTCCCCAGAGAAGCGGGGTGATTCTTCCCCCTAAACACCATGCAATTCTTCTTCTTTTTTTTTTTTTGAGACGGAGTCTCGCTCTGTCACCCAGGCTGGAGTGCAGTGGTGCAATCTCGGCTCACTGCAAGCTCCGCCTCCTGTGTTCACGCCGTTCTCCTGCCTCAGCCTCTCGAAGTAGCTGGGACTACAGGCGCCCGACACCACGACTGGCTAAATTTTTTTGTATTTTTAGTGGAGACGGGGTTTCACCGTGGTCTCGATCTTCTGCCCTCGTGATCCGCCCGCCTCGGCCTCCCAAAGTGCTGGGATTACAAGCGAGAGCCACCGCGCCCGGCCAACACCATGCAATTCTTGAAGTGAGTGAAAGCATTCCTGCTCACACTGATACCCTCTCAAGTGAACTCAAAGTTAAGCCATCTCCAGCCAGACCAGATACCCTGGCCCATATCTCATTCATTAATATATGTTGAGAAGCATTTGTTTCTTGGAAACTACATGAAGTGAATAGGCTGTGGACTCCACTGGACCTAGTGGTCTATATTTAACCAATTCCCTTCACACATATGTATCAGATGCTCTCTTAGTTACGGAGCTGCAGTGGTGAATAAGAAAGCCACAGTCCTGTACTCCTAGGGTTTCAATTCTGAAGACGAAGACAGGCACAGAAATCCAACTGAGCAAAGTGAAGAGATTATTACAAAATGTGTTCACATGCAAAGTGAAGCAAGGGACTGAATATCCAACAAGGGTGTTGGGGCGAACATTAGATATAATCTTAATTCACATTATATAAGATTCATACATATAATTTTTATATATAGATATATTAATTTGGGCCGGGCGTGGTGGCTTATGCCTGTAATGCCAGCATTTTGGGAGGCCAAGGCGGATGGATCACTTGAGTCCAGGAGTTTGAGACCAGTCTGATCAACATGGCAAAACCCCATCTCTACTAAAAATAAAAAAGTTAGCCGGGTGTAGTGGTGTGCGCTTGTAGTCCCAGCTACTCAGGAGGCTGAGAAAGGAAAACTGCTTGAACCCAGGAGGCAGAGGTTTCCGTGAGCCAAGATTGTGGCACTGCACTCCAGCCTGGGTGACACAGCAAGACCCTGTCTCAAAAGAAAAAGAAAAAAAGAAATATTAATTTGGATTATACAGACTCTAACCACTTCTTTCAAGTGAGAATATTTAAGCTAAGACCTGAGAATAAAAAGAGTTAGCTTTTCATACAATACAGAAAGATTCGTCTTATAGGAAAAACCCCCAGTGTTCAAGGACCCTAATATATGAGCAAGATCTTGGCATGTAGAAGAAACCTGTGAATTGGATGAAATGAAAAACTGAAAAGTAGGAATCTGGATGAAGTACAGAAGGGAGAAAGAGTAATGTGAGACGTGGCTGAAAGAGAAGGATATGTGAAACAGTACAGGTCTTCATTAGTAATGATGAGGAACATAAATCTTAGTCCAAGTACACCAGAAAAGTGGGAGAGTTGGAAACTGAAAGACATGTTAAGAGATCACTTTGGTTTCTCTGTAGCTAACAGGGTGTCGGAGATAAGAATTAAAGTAAGTTGACTAAGGATGACCTAAGAAAATAAGCGTAGGTAAGAAAATATGTGGCTCTGGCTAGGCTGGGGACATTGGAAATCAAAATAGGTGGAGGAAATTACAGATGTATTTGGAACCAAAATATTCTTTAAATGAATGTTGAATTGGATATTGTCAGAATATTGAGGAAGGGCCAAAAATGACTTATAAGCATCTAGCATGGCTGGCAGTGCCACTTACTATCATGTGGGAAACCAGGACATGTTACCTCTGAATTATTCGAGTGCTATTGTCACGTAAATCATCAACTCCCAGAATAAAGGTCTGGACCAAACTCTAAGACTGGAAATTATGAGCTGTTTAGTAGTGTTTAGAGCTTAGAGAGAGTATGTGTGTGGAGAGAAAAGAAGAGCAATTAGGACAGAACCCTTAGAAACATCAACATTTAAAATTTGGGAAGAGAAAGAGAAACAAATAAATTGTGGGAAAATGAAGCTCAGGGTAGTTGCAAGGGAATGCTAAAAATGAACTATGGCATTTGAGGAGGAAAACGTGGAAACTGAAAGCAAGAGAGTACGGATGGATCGTGAGGGAGCAGCAGCATCTGTGTCCTAAGGAGAGTCTCAGTGAAAATGAAGGGTTGTAGGAATGAGGACATCTGGGCCAACGAGCTGGCAAGGAGTGATGTCCAGGAGGCAGAATATTTGCATCTAGATCCTGGTGGTACATACCCTTATAGAAAATGTTTCAGATTTGATGACAATAAAGTGGAGGAAAGAAAAAAAGTAATGGAAATAAAGATGTCAAAAAACGGGGAACCGAGGTTTGTACTGGTCCTTTCACGTGAAAGCTGAGCCACTAAAATGATGGCTGAACTTGCCTGAAGATGATATTGAGCAAAAGATCTAAAGCCTTAAATAAATGGCAAGAGGCCAGGTGCAGTGGATCATGCCTGTAATCCCAGCACTTTGGGGGGCTGAGGCAGGCATATCACCTGAGGTCAGGAGTTCGAGACCAGCCTGGCCAACATGGCGAAACCCCGTCTCTACCAAAAATACAAAAATTAGCTGGGTGTGGTGGTATGCACCTGTAATCCCAGTTACTCAGGAACCTGAGGCAGGAGAATCACTTGAAACCGGGAGGAGGAGTTTGCAGTGAGCCGAGATCACACCATTACACTCCAGCATGGGTGACAGAGCAAGACTCCATCTCAAAAAAAAAAAAAATAAGACCAGAGTGCCCAGGAGGGAGGTCTGTTGATGATGGTAATACCAAAGGGGCATGGCTGATATTTCCAAGGGGTTTGAGTTTCAAAGGAACAGTCTAATTTGCAAGGAGCGGAGAAATTAACAGTCTAGAAGTTGTAACGGGAACCAAGAACAACCACCTCGGCTTCCAGCCATAGGTATGTGGAGGGTGAGAAAAAGACCTGTCTCAATTTATGAAAGCTAGAGGAAAAACTGCACTTTAGTATCAACCAACTTTTGTTTTAAGATAATTACAAACCAATATGGAACTTAGCAAGAGTCAATTTTGACAGTTTCCTGCAGCTTAGTAAATTCTGCACAAAATTAAGATTTAACACAAAAGTAGAGAAAAATTTTAATGGCATAGCACATTTCTTCACAATTCCTTAAACCAAATAATTCCCTGTTCTTCTAACTCTCACCTTACACTATCAACTAGGCTTCTTATTCAATGAAAGGTTTAAGTCTACTAAGACACACACACACACACACACACACACGTCTTATCCAGCTGCAGATCTCATTTTTGAAGGTACATTGAAAGTACATAGATCATTCTATAATCATCAACTATGAAGATTGTGAGCAACTGGAACAAGTATTCTTGGAAAAGAAGTTTCCTGTGTATAAGAAAAAAAAGAGTCCAACTCTGGGAACTGACTTGGCTGAGTCATCATTATATGCCACTGGCAAGAAATCAAGAAGTAACTCAGGACTGATAAACTTTGTTAAAGGAAATGGAAACAGCCTATCTGTGAGGCTTAATTCTTGATAATCTGGCCAAGATATAGCATCTGGATAAGAGTTCACTGACTCAACTAAATTTTGTGAAGGTGAAGTACTTGTTAAAATGAAAGATCTATTTAGAGAGAAATAAGTAGACATAATGTCTGCACTATGGATAGGTGTATACCTGTTTTTTGCAAAAACAGTTTGTATCTTTGAAATGCTGGTTTGCCCTGGACAGAGCTAACTTAAATAGAGACCAGGCGCGGTGGTTCATGCCTGTAATCCCAGCACTTTGGGAGGCCGAGGAGGGTGGATCATGAGGTCAGGAGATCGAGACCATCCTGGCTAACACGGTGAAACCCCGTCTGTACTAAAAATGCAAAAAATTAGCCGGGCATGGTGGCGGGCACCTGTAGTCCCACCTACTCTGGAGGCTGAGGCAGGAGAATGGTGTGAACCCGGGAGGCGGAGCTTGCAGTGAGCCGAGATCGTGCCACTGCACTCCAGCTGGGTGACAGAGCGAAACTCCGTCCCCAAAATATATATATATAATTTTTATATATATATATGTATATATACCCAAAGGATTATAAGTCATGCTGCTATAAAGACACATGCACACGTATGTTTATTGTGGCACTATTCACAATAGCAAAGACTTGGAACCAACCCAAACGTCCAACGATGATAGACTGGATTAAGAAAATGTGGCTGGATACATATGTAACAAACCTGCACATTGTGCATATGTACCCTAAAACCTAAAGTATAATAAAAAAAAGAAAAAAAAAAGAAAATGTGGCACATATACACCATGGAATACTATGCAGCCATAAAAAAGGATGAGTTCATGTCCTTTGTAGACACATGGATGAAGCTGGAAACCATAATTCTCAGCAAACTATCACAAGGACAAAAAAAACCAAACGCTGCATGTTCTCACTCATAGGTGTGAATTGAACAATGAGAACACATGGACCCAGGAAGGG
Source organism: Symphalangus syndactylus (assembly GCF_028878055.3). Lineage (NCBI taxonomy): Eukaryota > Metazoa > Chordata > Mammalia > Primates > Hylobatidae > Symphalangus > Symphalangus syndactylus. The sequence goes on from NC_072446.2 coordinate 73,688,549, forward strand.
GAACATCACACTCCGGGGCCTGTCATGGGGTGGGGTGAGGGGGAGGGACAGCATTTGGAGATATACCTAATGTAAATGATGAGTTACTGGGTGCAGCACACCAACATGGCACATGTATACATATGTAACAAACCTGCACGTTGTGCACATGTGTCCTAGAACTTAAAGTATATATATATATAAAGAGAAAACCATTAAAGAAAGGCTATAATACACAGGAACACACAGACATACATACACCTGTGTGTCTATATCTTCAGTTATCACACTTTTTCTATACAGACTCCACACAAGACAAACATGTTACATTTTATGAGAAACTATAAGTGGAAAGAGGAGAATTTGTGAAATCAATATAGAATGTTCCTTGTTTAGCATAATTCTAACTGTTTCTCATTAGAGGTCTGAGTATCAATCTGTATTATATGTGGCCATGCTGGCATTTGGGAAATTCCACAAGAAACTTTTTAAATATGAATTTGGAAAAGGGAAAAGGATTTTTAAAGTGTCTTTTTTTGTTCTGCATTCTATGTGGAACATCTATTTTGTGCTAACTGCTCGTGTTAGCTTGTGATTGCCTGTGACTATGTGGAAGATATACTTTACGTGACTATGTGAGCAATAGTCTTAAAGTTAAGAAATCTAAAATTTGGTTGGTTTAGTTGCTAATTAGGTAAATTACCTTGTAATGGTTACTTAACCTCTCAAAGATTAATTATCTTCAGTGGTACATTGAAGGTTCCATTCATATTGATTTTAGTAGACTTATCCTACTAAAAAGTAAATTTAACAGAAATTATTCTAGACCTCATTATTTCAGGAGACCCCACCCCAGCTTTTATTCCTAACTTCAAGAAATGCAGAGAAATTTAAAAATTCGATGTTCTCCCAATTCAACAGAATATAACTGAACTAAATCGATTTATGTATAATTCATTATTTCAACCTTTAACGCTATATCCGAGCGGTTTGTTTTCACCATAAAGTTATAGCTGTTTAGGCCAATAATTAAAGAGGACCTTGATAGAGAATGACAAGAGAGGATGATCACCCAATTGTCTATCTTCCAGCTGTTTTCAATGCCCTGAAGTTTTATTCACACCCAAATATTAGAATCTTATCTGAGAGAGCGTACTCAAATGATGAATCATGCTAATTTCTCAAGAAAAGTGTTACAGAATAATAAATGCCTTTCTGGTCAAAGCACTGATGCTCTGGAAATAATCTTTATCCAAATGAGGTACAGGAATTGTTAGGACTATTAAAAGTTTGTATATGATATCTGCCAGGTTCGACTGAGCTTCACTTAAAATCTACCATATTAGGGCCAAGTGTAATGACTCAAATTAGTGAACTTAAAAATTGTTTTAAAATGTTTCCTGGAGACATTTCAAATATTGCTCTCTGATTTATCACTGTTACTTTTGCTGAATTCAATTTGATGCCAAGATTTATTCAGATTAATCAAATGCCATAAACTCTGATACCTAATGTTCCTTAACACCTTAAGAACTTTTAAACAGATCAAATGTTGAAGATACGCTTTTAGTGAAACTGTACCTAAGCACATGAATTCTATTGAATATAGCTTTTTAGAAGACTAACAAAGAAAGAAGACTTAGGAAATTCGGAAACATTTTTTAAACCTTCTAGAGGGAATTAAACTACTGAAAAATAATTTCAATTGGTGAATCTAATGGCATTAATCAGAAGATAAGAAAAAAGTAACCATAAAACTTTATGGGGGTAATATTTGCTATGAGGATCAGGAAAAACAACTAATGGATATTAGGCTTAATATCTGGGTGATGAAATAAACTGTACAACCAATCCCATGGCATAAGCTTACCTCTGTAACAAACCTACACTTGTACCCCTGAACTTAAAAGTTAAAATTTAAATAAATAACGTTGTGCTATTAATTTCAACCAGAGCCTTTCCAAGGTGCAGGGAACTTTTGAGAATTTTATTTCTTGCAAAAGGAAACTTGATTCCTTGCTTAGGGCCTTCCTAGGAAAACCTCTATTCTTTGGAGAAGCATCATACTCCTACAAGATTTAAGGACCATCATATTTGTCAGACTTTTTTTCTGTTTTACTGTGAGCAGTTTACAGAACATAAAGAAAAATCAAATCCGAAGGTGCACTACACGTGTTTTATCAAAAGGAACATTTTTGTGTACTTTTAAGAAAATACGACAAATTGAGTTTTCTGACCTATTACCAAGTTAGACATCTTGAGTGAATTGAATCTGTTGTAATCCGGTTTGGTTTTCATCCCATGGCTCCGGAAAACTGACATTTATCTCCAATTTTTCAAATCTGCTTCTTTCCAGTACCTCATCTATACGACTATTATAGTACTTTTCATCTGCTTTTACCACTACACTATGGCTGCATTACTTTTAACACAGTGTCCCTCATGTTACCCATTTCTACCTTATATAAAGAGTAGAAATTGAATTGTAATTGAGTATGCAGTTGCCTCATATTCAGGTCTTCAACTGAAATAACTCCAGCTATCTCAAAACTTCAACCCTCTCTGGAAGTATTGGACCAAATTATCCCAGATTATAGCACTCTCAGGCTAAAATTACTAATGCTTCTATAGTTTCAGAGACTGTATCAGGTTATTCAACACAACATTCCATGCACCATTCCAGCCTCATATAATCAGAGGACACTTAGACGACTTTAATAGCCTTCAAAAGACACCCTCCTCTTTTACTTATATATATATTTATTTATCTATTTATTTAATGGAGACAGGGTCTTACTCTGTCACCCAGACTGGAGCGCAGTGGCATAATCACGGTCCACCGCAGCCTGCACCTGCCGGGCTCCGATCCTTCCACCGCAGCCTCCTGAGTGGCTGGGACCACAGGCGCCGCCACCACGTCTGCCTGGTTTTTGTATTTTTGTGGAGATGGGGTTTCACATGTTGCCCAGGTTGATCTGAGACTCCTGGGCTCAAGAGATCCACCTGCCCCGGCCTCCCAAAGTGCTGGGATTACATGAACGAGCCATTGTGCCCAGCCGGTCCCGCCCGGTTTTTAACCTTCGTACTGTTTATATAATCATCCTTCACAAAATAGAACACTTCATTACTCGATGGTTCTCATTATTCTAATATGAAGAACTATATTAAGAAAATAAATTCCTGGCCGGGCGCGGTGGCTCACACTTGTAATCCCAGCACTTTGGGAGGCCGAGGCGGGCGGATCACAAGGTCAGGAGATCGAGACCACGGTGAAACCCCGTCTCTACTAAAAATACAGAAAATTAGCCGGCGTGGTGGCGGCGCCTGTAGTCCCAGCTACTCGGGAGGCTGAGGCAGGAGAATGACGGGAACCCGGGAGGCAGAGCATGCAGTGAGCCGAGATCGCGCCACTGCACTCCAGCCTGGGCGACAGAGCCAGACTCCAGCTCAGACAAAAAAATAAATCAATAAATTTCCAATATTTCCTAGCATATCCAATTTAATTCTATACATCACATAAAAATAAAAGCCGTCTTACTGTGTTAGTTTCTTACTGCTGTTACAGTAAATTAACATAAACTCAGAGGCTTAAAACAACACATTTTTTTTCTTTATACTTCTGGGGGTCAGAAGTCCAAAATGGGTCTTAGTGTGCTAAAATCAAGGTATCATCAAGTGTATATTTTGTCTAGAGATTCCAGGAGAGAATTCACCAGGTTTGAGGGGTCACATGTATCCCTGAGCTCTTGGCCTCTGCACATCTTGGACACAGCACATCACTTCAGCCTCGGCTCCAGTTTCCCCAAGCTCTTCTGCTCACTCTGGTCTCTCCGCCTTCCTGTCTGAAGGTTCTTTGTGACTACAGTGGGCCCACCTAGATAATTCAGGATAATCGCTCCAGTTTAAGGTGAGGTGATTAGCAATCTTAATTCCACCTCTAACCATAATGCTTCCATGCTGCCTAACAACACATTCAAAAGGTCATCCTGCTAAGGGTCATTATTCTACCTACACACTAAGTGACTGAGAAAAAGTAAAGTTATCTATCATGCCTTACCTATGGCGAGGAAATAATAACTTATAATGATTTATCTACGAAAACCTGTTTTTAAAAGCTTTGGTCCTAGTCTATTGATTAAAGTTTTGGTATATTCCAGATAAATTTCATGTCCTTGATGCTAACACATTGTGCACAGTAGATGGCCTTTTTAAAATAGTACTGCATAAAGGAATATTTAAGGTTGTCTGGACAATAGAAAAGGAACTTTAGTTGCTATGCCACAAAAGGCCGGATTTCTGCACATTACACCTCCTACCAGTGCACACATGTGCCAAACTCCTTCCTGAAAGCCTGGTTTATGTTTCCTATGTGCTTAGCAATAGTTTTACTCTCACGACTGTTTATATTAAGTCCTATTTTTTAAAGCATATCCTCATTTGTTTGTTTTCCTGAGCCTCTGAACTGGATTTCATCTGGTATGTATTGCACAGGTTTGCACACTTGATTGTACGCTACCTTAAAGCATCCTCTTGTGTTCTGGACACGGTTATTTTTCTCCATGGTAAGGTGATAAGTTACTTCTCTGAGGACTTGCCACCTTAGAATGCAGTGGTGACATCACCTGCTCAGGCTCTGTCTGCAATGTGGAATTTAGTATTTTCCAACTTCTGGTCTAACTTGAACTTCATAATTAAGCAGAGCCGCCTTTTGAGGGAACAGTAGGGTGTCTGCCCCTAAACGTCTGTGTAAATGCAGAGACACATTTGGGAACATAACTGACTTTTATGTACAGAAGCCAGATGCATTTCATGCCCATGCATGCTTAGGGAAGCAAGTTCATCTCATCTATCACAATAAGCATCTGTGCCACTGAATTCCACTGCAGGATACTTTTCACACTTAGACAACAAAACATTTAAGGAAATAAAAGCTCTTTCCAATAAAAATGTGCATCAAATACTGTGTGTATGTTTAAAAAAAAACCTTCCTCTATAAGATAAGGCCACAGGAACTACTAAAAAAGCATTCTTGAAATACATTTTCTGATAGGAATCTAGGCCCTTGCCTTATATAAGATTTAAGGAAAGTGATGTGTGTGTCTTTATACTTGAAAGGCTGTTTTCAACAGCAAAGGGTATGCTTTGAGGTATCAATATAGTTTTGAGAATGCAAAAGTTTAAAAGAAATGGAATGCATATTCTCCAGGTATGAACATGCAATTGTCATTATTTTCCTACCATCTACTAGATTAGAAACAGAAGAAAAATTATGGAAATGTCTGTTTTCCCTCAATAGGAGTACCTATTTATTAAAGTTAATTAATTACTATTCTTTAAACATTTTCAAAATAGACTCATAAGTGACAACTTTCAGAGAAAACAAGGGTTTTTGGATGTAAATATTTACTTATAACATGGATAAAATAATTTTGTTAAATATTAACTCCATATTCATAATGTTCTCTATTGTTTTTGCATTTTGTTTAACAATAGAGAATCTAAGACATTTAGTGTTCATGAGTTTCATACAGTTTCCTGTCAATGTACTTTGTCTTTTTTTTATTGGACTACTAATCATTTATTTATGATTTGTTGGAACTACTCATATTTTAAATATGTCAAGTGAATTGCAAGCACTTGTTGCTGATTTGATATTTGCTTTTTACACATATTCATTGTATCCTCTGAAAAAGAAAAGTTTTATATTTTAACAAATTCCAATCCATAAATTTTTTTTTAAATTTTCTGTTATTGGTTAGGGCTATGTTTGGATATTTAATTTTAGCCGTAATGTTGCAAGTGATATTTGTCTATGGTATTTTTTCTTTATATTTTGAAAAAGTGTATTTGACATCCACTATGGAATTAATATTTATTAATGACATATTATACCTTTGTGCAACTATAAAATACATATAGCCAATTATCTGAACACCATTTTATGAACTGTTTATCACTTATCCACTGATTTGAAACACTATCTTTATCATATATTGGATTTTAGGTTTATCGAGATTATGTAACATGAAATTATTTAATTATGAAATTATGTGAATTCAAGCATGACAGTCAGCTCTTCTTCCCCACCACTACCCTGTAAAAGGATGGATGGAATAATTGCTTCCCTATGGCTTAAGTGTATGAGAGGTATACAACATGGTCTTGATGAAGTGGGAACTACACAGAAACTGTTTTTGGTCCTGAAATGTACTCCAGCTTTACCAATTTGTTCTACACATATACCATTGAGGGTAGAAGCTGAATTTTGCTAATGATTATATTTACACTACTTAACATTGTGCCAGATACTGAGTAGATGCTTAGAAACATGTTTAATGACTTGTTTTATTGCTAGAGACCTAATTATCTGCTGTAGTGGTGCTATCTCATTCAGAATCATTTTGACCAGCCTTTCTCCATCATGAATAAAACACTTATTTACACACTTGTGTACATGCACATGTGCATAGAAACACACACACCCTTTGCAGAGACAAACTGCATCGAAAGCATGTACAAACATTATAGTATTTTTGTTGATTCTGACCTGATTCTGATTCTATTGTATACATTTTCATTCTGATCACAATAACAATAAAAATAGAAAACTATAAGTTGTGAAGCTGGAAGATGCAGAACATGAAAGATCGAATTACCAATTTTTTTTTCTATTTTCTTTAGTTGGCTGCTGATAAAATCAGAAAAGTAATGGACACAAAAATGAAAGTATGCAATGTGTGTGCGTGTGTGTGTGTGTGTATCACATGCACTCGTTTCCATGATGTACATATGGAATTTCATAACCAGCCAAACTAAGCTTCATAAGTGAATGAGAAATAAAATCCTTTACAGACAAGCAGATGCTGACAGATTTAGTCACCATCAGACCTGCCTTCCAAGAGCTCCTAAAGGAAGCACTAAACATGGAAAGGAAAAACCAGTACCAGCCACTGCAAAAACACACCAAAATATATAAACCAATGAAACTAGGAAGAAACTGCTTCAACTAATGTGCAGAATAACCAGCTAACATCATGATGACAGGACCAAATTCACACATAACAATATTAACGGTAAATATAAATGAGCTAAATGCCCCAATTAAAAGACATACACTGGCAAATTGGATAAAGAGTCAATACCCACAGGTGTGCTGTATTCAGGAGACACATCTCACTTGCAAGGACACACATAGGCTCAAAATAAAGGGATGGAGGAATATTTACCAAGCAAATGGAAAGAAAGAAAAAAAAAGCAGGAGTTGCAATCCTAGTCTCTAATAAAACAGACTTTAAACCAACAAGGATAAAAAAGGACAAAGAAGGGCATTACATAGTAGTAAAGGGATCAATGCAACAAGAAGAGCTGAGTATCCTAAATATATATATATGCCAAATACAGGAGCACCAGGATTCATAAAACGAGTTCCTAGAGACCTACAAGGAGACTTAGACTCCCACACAATAATAGTGGGAAACTTTAACAACCCACTATCAATATTAGACAGATCAACAAGAAAGGAAATTAACAAGGATATTCAGACTTGAACTCAGCTCTGGTCCAAGTGGACCTAATAGATACCTACAGAACCCTCCACCCCAAATCAACAGAATATACATTCTTCTCAGCACCACATAGCACTTATTCTGAAATCAACCACATAATTGGAAGTAAAACACTCCTCAGCAAATGCAAAAGAATGAAAATCATAACAAACAATCTCTCACACCACAGTGTAATCAAATTAGAACTCAGAATTAAGAAGCTCACTCAAAACTGCACAACTACATGGAAACTGAACAACCTGCTTATGAATGACTACTGGGTAAATAGCAAAATTAAGGCAGAAATAAATAAGTTCTTTGAAACCAATGAGAACAAAGACACAACATATCAGAATTTCTGGGATACAGTTAAAACAGTGTTTAGAGGGAAATTTACAGCATTAAATGTCCACATTAGAAAGTGGGAAAGATCTAAAATAGACACCCTAACATCACAATCAAAAGAAGCAATGGAAAACACATTAAAAACCTAGTATAAAACAAGAAATAACTAAGATCACAGCAGAACCGAATGGGAGAGAAACACAAAAAAACCTTCAAAAAAAAATCAATGAATCTAGGAGTGGGTTTTTTGAAAAGATTAACAAAATAGATAGACCGGTAGCCAGACTAACAAGGAAGAAAAGAGAGAAAGATCAAATAGACACATTAAAAAACGATAAAGGGTATATCACCACTGATCCCACAGAAATACAAACTATTATTAGAGAATACTGTAAACACCTCTACACAAATAAACTAGAAAATCTAGAAGAAATGGATAAAGTCCTGGACACATACACCCTCCCAAGACTAAAGCAGGAAGAAGTCAAATCCCTGAATAGACCAATAACAAGTTCTGAAATTGACTCAGTAATTACTAGCCTACCAACCAAAAAAAGCCCAGGACCAGATGTCTTCACAGCCGAGTTCTACCAGAGGTACAAAGAGGAGCTGGTACCATTCCTTCTGAAACTATTCTGAACAATAGAAAAAGAAAGACTCCTCCCTAAATCATTTTATGAGGCCAGCATCACTCTGATTCCAAAACCTGGCAGAGACCCAATAGAAAAAGAAAATTTCAGGCCAATATCACTGATGAACATCGATGCGAAAATCCTGAATAAAATACCGGCAAGAGAATCCAGCAGCACATCAAAAACTTATCCACCACGATCAAGTTGGCTTCATGCCTGGCATGCAAGGCTGGTTCAACATATGCAAATCAATAAACATAATCCATCACATAAACAGAACCAATGACAAAAACCACATGATTATCTCAATAGATGCAGAAAAGGCCTTCAATAAAATTCAACACCCCTCATACTAAAAACTCTCAATAAACTAGGTATTGATGGAACATATCTCACAAAAATAAGAGCTATTTATGACAAATGCATAGCTAATATCATGCTAAATGGCCAAAAGCTGGAAGCATTACCTTTGAAAACTGGCCCAAGAGTAGGATGCCCTCTCTCCCCACTCTTATCAAGATAGTATTGGAAGTTCTGGCCAGGGCAATCGAGTAAGAGAAAGAAATAAAAGCATGCAAATAGGAAGAGAGGAAATCAAATTGTCTCTGTCTGCAGATGACATGATTGTATATTTACAAAACGCCACCACCTCAGCCCAAAAATTCCTTAACCTGATAAGCAACTTTGGCAAAGTCTCAGGATATAAAATTAATGTGCAAAAATCACAATCATTCTTATATACCAATAACAGACAAGCAGAGAGCCAAATCATTAGTAAACTCCCATTCACAATTGCTAAAAAGAAAACAAAATACCTAGGAATACAACCTACAAGGGATGTGAAGGACCTCTTCAAAGAAAACTACAAACCAGAGCTCAAGGAAATGACAGGACACAAACATATAGAGAAACACTCCATCCTTATGGATAGGAAGACTCAATATCATGAAAATGGCCATATTGCCCAAAGTAATTTATAGATTCAATGCTATTCCCATCAAGCTACCATTGACTTTCTTCACAGAACTAGAAAAAAACTATGTTAAATTTCATATGGAAGCAAAAAAGAGCCTGTGGAGCCAAGGCTAACCTAAGCAAAAAGAACAAAGCTGGAGGCATGACGCTGCCTGACTTCAAACTATATTACAAAGCTAAAGTAACCAAAACAGCATGGTGCTAATACCAAAACAGATATATAGACCAATGAAACAGAATAGAGGCCTCAGAAATAACACCACACATCTACAACAATCTGATCTTCAACAAACCTGACAAAAGCAAGCAATGGGGAAAGGATTCCCTATGTAATAAATGGCGCTGGGAAAACTGGGTAGCCATATGCAGAAAAGAGAAACTAGACCCCTTCATTATACCTTATAAAAGAATTAACTCAAGGTGGATTAAAAACATAAATGTAAAACCTAAAACTATAAAAACCCTAGAAGAAAACCTAGGCAATATGATTCAGGACATAGGTGTGGGCAAAGACTTCATGACTAAATCACCAACAGCACTTGAAACAACAGCCAAAATTGACAGATGGAATCTAATCAAACTAAAGAGCTTCTGCTCAGTAAAATAAACTATCACAAGAGTGAACAGGCAACCTACAAAATATGAGAAAATTTTTGCAATCTATCCATCTGACAAAGGTCTAATATCCAGAATCTAGAAGGAACTTAAACAAATTTACAAGAAAAAAAAAACAAACAACCCCATCAAAAAGTGGGCAAAGGATATGAACAGACACTCCTCAAAAGAAGATATGTATGTGGCCAATAAACATATGAAAAAAGCTCATTATCACTGTTCATTAGAGAAATGCAAATCAAAACCACAATGACATACCATCTCACACCAGTTAGAATGGTGATCATTAAAAATTCTGGAAACAGATGCTGGAGAAGATGCAGAGAAATAGGAACACTTTTACACTGTTGGTGGGCTTGTAAAATAGTTCAACCATTGTGGAATACAATGTGGTGATTCCTCAAGGATATAAAACCAGAAATACCATTTGACCCAGAAATCCCATTACTGGGTATATACCAAAGGATTATACATCATTCTACTCTAAAGACACATGTACATATATGTTTATCATGGGACTATTTACAATAGCAAAGACTTGGAACCAACATAATGCCCATCAATGATAGACTGGATGAAGAAAATGTGGCACATATTCACCATGGAATACTACACAGCCATAAAAAAGGATGAGTTCACGTCCTTTGCGGGGATATGGATGAAGCTGGAAACCATCATCCTCAGCAAACTAACAAAGGAACAGAAAACCAAACACTGCATGTTCTCACTCATAAGTGGGTGCTGAACAATGAGAACATGTTGACACAGGGAGAGGAACATCACACACTGGGGTCTGTAGGTGGGTGTGGGGAAAGGGGAGGGAGAGCATTAGGACAAATAGCTAATGCATGTGGAGCTTAAAACCTAGATGACGGGTTGATGGGTGCAGCAAATTACCATGGCACAAGTATACCTATGTAACAAACCTGCATGTTCAGCACATGTATCCCAGAACTTAAAGTAAAATTTTAAAAAATGAAAGTATGCAATATGTGTATGTGTGTGTATACATACATATAAAACAAGCACTCATTTTCATTATGTACATATATGCACATTATGAGTGTGAATATATGTTAAATAATATCCTATCAGTTTTGTATTTGTAACACATATATGTACATGCATATACAACAAATAGAGGTGTTTTGCATAATAATTTCATTTATATTCATTTCATCAGCTAAGAACTAAAAAGAATTTAAATCAAAATCAATTATTCATTTACAGGTGTTTTTAACCATCATCTCCCCCTTTATCTTCACTTTTATGCCTCCTTGTATTGCCATTTTGTGACTTTTTTGCCATAAATTATACATATTTGGAACAGTCACTTTAAGAAATTCAATCTTTGGATAAGATCTCTAAGATTGATTTAGTATGAATACGTGTGTGGGCACACACTTGACAAAGAAAGGTCAGTTATAAATATATGTGTACACTTATCAAAATAATTCACATAAAATCTCTGAATAAAATTATCTGTATGCTTTTTCTGTCAATAAAAGCAATATAGTATAATTCTTGGTAGTAAACCTGTTTGTTTTCATTCTGTTGCCTACCATGTGAGCTGCCATGTTGGTATAAAACATCGATCATTTGATATTTTACTACAGCAAATAATAGTGATCCCCACGAAATAATAAATAAATCAGTGAGTTTCACGGAAATAAGTTTTTGGATGGATCAGATAATTTGAAGTTGTTAGTTTATTCTCCAGCAAGGTGAAAGAAAAAAGCTGTTAGTTTGTTCTCTATCAGGTGATCGAAGATGAAAACTAAAGTTCTCAAGGCCAGTGCATAATAACGGTGCCGTATTCTGTGCATCAATCACCATTACCAAATACCTATATTGCCAAATATTTCATGTACCGCTTTAGTGGTGATTAATCAATGTGCCATGGCACTGAAACTGAAACGAGACTTTGTAGTACAAGTGATATTCAAAGGGTTTTGAAAATTTATCAGCTCTATAGATATAGATGAAAATTTATCATCATCTATCTAGAAATCCTGTTTTTATAAAAGTTACCTAGCCAAATATTGGTTTTATTTACTTAATATTTAGAAAACATGAGTTTAGTAAAAATTGTTCAGATTTTCTTAATGTAGTGTGTGAAATTACTATGTAATTATACAAGAAATATGCTACACAGCTGAATACACAAATAGGTCAGCAGAGGGAGCAAAAGGTGCCTTTCCACTATAATCCACAGCAACATCACCCGCTCTTCTCTCTACATCATCGATGTATGTTATCTAAAGTCCTGTGCAAATGCCACCTCAACACGAGTCCTCTAGCCTTGCCTTCTTATCAGAAGCAGCTCGAAAGCCCCGATAATTCTAGAACCACTGAAAAATACACACTTGTTGCAAGGATTGAAAAGCCTCATATTGCAAATTCAGAATTCACAGTACTGAAAAAATTCATAATTTTTTTAAAGCTACAATACTGTGAACTATACAAAATGAATTATGTTGGGATCCGATGACTCTCTTCATTCCAGCCTATCTTATATTTTCTCATTCATTTCTCCACATAGTCACAACAACAGACTCACTATTACATTTCATTAATGGCTATTTTATAATAAATGATCTCAATAGCATTTCTGAAACCTCTGCTGTTCTGGTTTTACAGAACTCTTGAATTTTTGAATGAGTTAGTTTTTGATTGAAAAAGACCTGACTCTTATGCTTAGAAAAGCCATCATTTCTTTCTGTAAGCTTTCCGTCTTCTATAAGCTTTACATGTTCCATAAGCAAACATTCGCTGGTTTTGTGATCAAACTAGAGAGGCAAATTCAGTTAATAATAACAACGTCATTTATCATCCTCAAATCTAGTGTTATGGATAATACGATCTCCACAAGGAGACGGTTGCACGAGCGACAAGAGAAAGACAATCAACAGTCTTTTACTCATACCAAGATATGTCCACACACACTTGTTTCAACAGTCAAAGTAACGCCATATGTCCCCAGTGATGTGGGTGGGCAAAAGGAACAGTTGGCCTGCTAATGAGGGCCATATGTACACGCAGCCTATCGTACCATCCTTCTTACTTATGGTTGCTGAAAACTCAGTGGAAGAGCTTGCTCTGAGGAATGGCATGGCTGGAGGAGGAGAGGCTTCCTTAAGAGCAGGAAAGGACCATTTGTTGTACAACTACTGTATCTCTGAAACTGGGAGCTAAAGATACGCATGTACGTTACTCATTCGTATTAAGAGTTACTTACGCATCCGTAGAGTTCTTTACTCCAGTTTCACCTTCTTTCACTAAATTCTTTTGCATTTATGTGCAAAGGGATTTTGGGCCCTTTTCAAAAATTACTTTTCCTAATCAATCTTGTTAATTTGATGTTCATTTACATCGGCTTCTCTTTATTTTTAGCTTGATTTCCAGAAAAATTATACTTTCTTTGACATTGTTAAATGTTACAATATTAAAAGAAATGAAAAAGACTTAAAAACTTAGAATATTTGAATGAGGGTTTCTGGAAGGCAGAGAGAACAATAAGGCAAAAGTACTTACTGCACTACTGTTCCAAAGTAAAAGAAAAACAAAGATTTTAAAAATGATTATAGCAGCTTTGTATCTCAACCAGGGTTTCCTTTGAAATTTCTACAACTGCAAACACTATTCAGCAATTTGCACTGATTATAAAATTTATTGTTTTAAGGTCAATTGTGATACTATGATCAGATAATATAATTTACTTTACTCTTAATGGCTTCATTTTGACAACGGAGGGAGCTTTCAGGAAGGACAACGCTTCCTGCACAACAACCAGTAAAGCAGGTCACATCCATTTTCAATATAATTTTAAGAAAAATGAAGGACAAACTACTTGTGAGGCAGCAAGAATTCATTTGCATTAAATTAATTTGAACAGGGCATTTCAAGTTCTCTCTGGCAACAATGGAATAAAGGGGAAAATGAATCTATCTTATGCAATGATCCTCTTCTAGGTTACAGAAAGATTTGAAAGGCTGACATGACCATTGCTAAATTTCTTCTAGAAGTCTATGATTAGTGTCATAGATATAACTCATGAGATAAAATATTCACAAAGAATGTCTGTGAACTGCATCAATTGTGATGGAACTACTGTCTAACATCCCTTTGAAAAGTTATATTCTGCAAAGGTTAAAAAAACACCAACCTTTCGATGCTTTCTTATATGGATGAGCTTTTGTCAACAAGAACTAAGCTTCACAATTAAGCACTATGGAAGATAATGTTCTAGGTTAATTTAAACCTAACTAATCCAGGACTTGGCCTTGATAAATAATGGGTTTAATTAATATTTTTGACCCTAGCAGTGCAAATACTTTTACTTATATTTTACTAAAGCTAGTTTTGACAAATCTAAGGGTATTTAATTTATCAGTATCTGTTGTCAGATGAAAACTTCCCCATCAATACCTTCTAATGGTTCAAAAATAAACTGTTACCCCCACAGATACATTGTTTTTCCATGCGTAAGCAAGTACATTAATTTCAGGGTCTCAAGGCATAAAAGTGATATTACCACTTGTGATAGGCTGCATAATAGTCCCAAAAGATGTTCTTCACCTAATCTCCCGGCCCTGGGAATGTGCTGCCTTACACAGCCAAAGGACTTGTAGATACGATTCATTTAAGGATCTGGAGACAAGGTGATTATCCCAGATCATCCACGTGAGTCCAAAGTAATCACAGGAGTCCTTAGATGAAGTGGAGAGAAGGACTCAAAGTTAAAGGAGGAGACAGCGTGGAGACAGAAACAGAAATAAAAGCAACGCACCTTGAAAATGGAGGAATGGGGAAAAGACAATGAAGACAGGTGCCACCAGAAGCAGAAAATGCAAGAGAATGGATTCTCCCCTCAGCACCTCGAGAAGGAACCCACACTGCAGACACATTGACTTAGCCTAATTAAAGTGATTTTGGACTTCTGACCTTTGAAACTGCAAGACAATAAATATGTGTTAAGTTATGTAAATGTGTCGTAATTTGTTATAGCAGCAGTAATACAACTAATACACCACTACAATAAGCAAAGGAAATAAAGTGCAATAGTGACAAACTTAAGGGTTTCCAGGAAAGAGAAATGAAGTGGTAAACTCAATCACAGGATTATATTAGTAACTGTAGTATATGTTACTTGCTTACCCTTTCAATCACATTACTGCTGTAATTATCATTATCATCCAATCAATATGATTACACCAGTATGTATAACTTAGACATGAAAATTTTTTTCTATTTCACTCTTCCCATAATTCCATGCAGCTACCCCTAAGCAACTATGTATCTGATGAAGCTAATATTTTCAGGGAAAATCTTCCATGTTAAGCAGAAAATTTACATCTAAAATTAAATTCTTTTAAGGCAGTCTGGGGACAATACCTAGAAAATTCAAACATTACTTCTCAAGAATACCACTAGCAGTGAGTTTGTGACGCTATCTTCCACCAACTGAATCAAAATTAATTTTAAATATTTTCAAAGCAATATTTTAAAAAATCGTGTACACATTTTTTCCTCTTGGTAAAAATAAACCACTTCTCAACCATCCATTATATTTATGTTAGTTACATGAAGTCCATACATGAATTATCATACCACAAATAGAAAACTATTTAAATAGAAAAATCTCACTTGGTGCTGACAGAATGACAGCATAAAACTGTTAAGCATGAGGAGAAAGTTGTTTGCAGTGTAAATATTTCCCTTTTCCTATCAAAGTGTGTCCTGTGATCTAGCGCTCTTCTCTCCACATGCTTAAGTACAGCAAAAGTTATAAAAACACTCATTCTAGTTTTCTATACTTTAATGGTTGTAGAACATCAGAAGAGAATTGGGAGATGGGAATGTTTTGTGCTTGACATTGCATTTGAGGGGAAAATAAAAACTTGGACATAATATGTGGGATGTCTTCACAGTAATACATGGGAGGGCAAGCAAAAAATGCTATCAAATTTCTACCATGCGCTGAGCCCCTTATATAAACAAATATCCAGCCTTTCTAATGTACTAACAACCACTCTTCATAGCAGGTATTCTATTCCCAGCTTGTAGGTAAGAAACAAAGCTTCAGAAAGGGATCTTCACCAATTTCACACAGTCAATAAAAGGCAGAACTAGGGCAAATATCAATAATAAAAATAGCAATCTAATCCTAATTGGACCTGGCACTGTTCTAAGAAGAAAATCATTAACAAAGGATTTTGAGTTACCACACTCTTAGTCTCCCCGTTTTACAAAAGAAGCAACTGGGGTAAAGTGAAGCTATGCCGTTTCTTTTCAAGCTCATATACCTAACAAGATACCACTTTAATCATGGGTCTCTGATAGATCGTGTACCTCATTTCTAGCGTTTGCTGAGATTTTTCTTATTAACCCTAAGCAAGTATTTGATCCCTGGTAAGTATGCTGTAATTTTTTCACCGCTCATTCTTATCACGGTTCTTCAAGAAAAGTACAGTTCAACACATTTGTCCTATTTGGTTACAAATTTTGAAATTCAAAATATGTATCACACTAAGCTGTTAGCTCCATTTGGAATTTTAAAAAACTAAATTTTTCACTCAGTTAAAAAAAATTGCATTGTTTACTCCCATATCTACAATATAGCTTATAAGTGTATATTTGTATTGAAAACATAATTTTCTACAACTTTTATAATATTTAAATATTATTTAAGGTTTTAATAATATTTAAATATTTAAATAATACATTTAAAAACATAGTTCAACAAGTCCGAATAATCCATCACTTACTTATGACAGAATATTTGTTCAGTATCTTCTGTTTGTTCACTCTTGTGTAATATATCCTATTTTAAGAATCAAAAACTTCTCTTAATGTCAACACTACAGCCTCTTCACAATTCCTACTTATTCCTAATTACCCTTCAGGAGCAAATAAAATGAATTTATCCCAAATTTCTTTGCTTTGAAACAACTTCAGTGAAAATGGTGGTTGTCAACCATATCTACCATTCATATATCCCATTGTTTTCTGCATTAAATTTCATCTAATACTCCTTATGCCATCAGTGTCACTACAAAGGGGGACAGGGGATGAATCTCATCATGAACAAAGGTATATACACTAGATCTTAGGATGTTCAATCATTTCCTTACTCTATTATGTCCCATCTGAACTACTCATATTAAAATGAGCAACTATATGAACATGGTACTTTTAAGAAAGGATGTTCAAAAATTAATTCATATCTTGTACAAATTGGTATCCAAGAAATCATGACCTAATAGGCATCACATATGTGAATGAAAAAATTCACTTTCAGCAATGAATGTTGATGACACTCCTTTAGCAAGAGTTGTACCCAGCTACCCACAACTCCTCAGCACTCACTATTCTCATACATGCGGTCGGACAATGTCCAAGGGTGCAGTGATTCTGTCCAGAGGCTTTTCTGGGCCGTTAGAGCTGTCTCAGCCTGTGTACAGGGTTATACAGACACTCTAGGGCATTCATGACTCTGATCACTGGAGCAGCCCTGTACTAACTGCAAATTTATGGAGGAAACTTTCAAGTCCTCTTGCCCCCCAGTTGGGGTAACTCTGTTACCTATTTCATGTGGTCTCAGTTCTCCAACAAAAATGATCTCGGCCTACTCATCTTACTTCCATTTCACTACATGGCATAACTAGAAGTTGACTAGGTATTCTGCTTTAATGTATATGCAAAGCCCTCTTGTTCAGGAATGTTTGTAGAATAATATTTCTAAATTAGGAATACAATTGGTCTTGTTCTTTCCTGAGGGATAAAATGTCATCTCTCTTCTTCTCTCCCTCTCTCCTTTCTTCCTAACTCAGCTAACCCTCTATCTGAAAGAATTACAAAGGAAGAAATCTAGGGCATTGTTTAGCATTCTCAGGAGGATTGGAAATGTTGGAATGACAGCGAGTATCACACATACACTGCTTGAAGTATTTTGTAGGATCCAAGGGAAGAGAAAATTTTGACATTCCAGAAAATTTAAGTCATCCTTTTAATATCAGGACCAGAAAGAAACAGGTCACACGGGCAAGAGCCATAAAACTAATTATCTTGACTCTTTCCAGAATACCTGAGCTATAAATGTACAGGGAATCCTGTAATCAGATGCAAAGTTGTGTATAATATACTTAGTTCCCAAATGTAACTAGGAATTTTATGTATATAATGTGAAAAATCGTTCCAAAGTATTTGAGACTCCAAAAACTTTCCTAGCTAGCATTCAATATTCTTGCTTAACTTCTCCTTATACCCCTAACTGTATTGAGCATGCATAGACACACAAAAGCTAGGATCAACTATTACCGCTTAAGAAAGAAAAGGAGGAAAAAGGCTGTATTATAGGGATTTAGTTTTCTTCCTCAACTCTTGAAGAAGCCTATTTGTATCAGCCCGTGTCAGACAACAAAGTACTTATCAATAAAGTTTTATGAATGTGGTCACATATGAAATATAAGAGCATTCAGTTTCTACCTCTCCTTTTCTCATAAATCCTACATCAGATAGACATTAGCTATATCTGCCAATGTTTCCACGGAATCTTAAAGACTATTCACTGCAAAGCTGGCAGTGTAGCCTGAAAGCAAGTTATGTCTGCGTTGCAACTTCACACTAAGTGGTTTAAAAATACAACTAAATGTGGCCTGTCTTTATCTTGATTATAAGACATAAATTATCCCAAGAATATTCTTAGTAAAAATTGGGTCTCCCGGTCAAGCCACTTCTATTAAGAAGGACACAGGTCAGTTTTTAGGAGTTCAGGTGTTATTTGGAAGTTAGGAGCATCTAAATATGGAATATAACTCCATTAAATTATAGTATATTTTATATCAAAGAGAAACGACAAAAATAAGAAATGTTTTAAGTATTTTTTCGTATAGCGTGTTCATATATAATTACTTCAGTAGTCTCAATGTAGTCATGCAATTGTTTGGGTAAAGAACTAAACTTGAAGTTAAATAGCATAGGTCTGAATTCTTATGGTTTATAACATTCATATATTTTATATGTTCCAGAATAATATGTAATTTCTAAGTTTATAACATAATAATTACAGAAATCTAGGTAAAGTAATACTTCTGTGACACAGTCTCTTCATCTACAAAATGGAATATTGCTTTTCTCCTTAAATTTATATTAAAAATTGGAGAAGTAATATATGTGAAAGAACCTTACATTAAATATGCAAGTTTTATTTGTTGAATTCAAACACTCATTAAAGAACAAAATAAAACATTACATTTGGATTAACAAAGTAGATACATATATCTCAATCTGAGAAACCTTTAAGCTCTCTTGACCATAAAATGACATTGGATCCTATAAGAGAGTTTGGTAAATATTTGAAAGATATTTCAATTTCACACCTAAATGTTGATTCTGACATTTATTTCCTAAACTTATCATTTGTATACTTACCTGCTATTAAATCCACAGGGGTCATGTCACTAACTGTATGCCCACCGATTTTATTGAGAGGTATTCAGCAAGGCCCACAAAGTAAGTATTGAATTTTTTTAAAAAACAGACCCAAAACACCTAAAAGCAAAACACTTAGTAAATTCTTATAATCATGAAGATCACAAATTAGTGCTATTAGTAAGAAAGAAACTTCTAAACCAAATAAAGTCCTAATACCTCCAACGAATTTTGTCTCTCTGATACACACACACACACACACGATTAAAAAAATGAAGGAAATGTAAAAAAATAAATAAATGAAGGAAGTTCTGTGGGAAATGTCCATAATTTCATGCCCAGAATTTCCCTATCAATCTCTTTCCCCAAAGTTCTTCCGAGAAAATAAAGTTGCCTTTCTCTCAACGTTAACTCATCACTTTTCTCATAGCATTTTCAAAAGAAATATTTCCTGTCAGCCGGCCACTTAAACTTTGTGCTGTTAAAGAAATCCAAAAAGGTATCAATTTTGCAACAAAGGATAAAGAGGAGACCAAGTGAACCAACATGGCTTTTAAGCTAAATTGCCGTCACCTGTCACAGGTTGTCTAGCGAGCCTCAAGTTCCCTCTAATAAGCTTATGGAGGGTGCGGAGCAAAGGCACCTCAAGGTGCTCTGCGGGTTTTCCCCTGGTAAATTAGGCTGAAAGGAAAAGAGTCCCACCCCCCACCCCCAAACTTGGAGACCAGGGCTGCCCTGCCGAATGCTGTGCCCAGACCTCCTACTTCCACGCCCTTCCAGTCCTTTCCTCGGCTTGGAAAATTGGGCATGAGGCAAGCAAAAGGAAGGACAGAAGGCCAAAACGGGCATCCGGGAAGCCAAATTTCTGTCTCAAAAGCTCGTCTAGAAACGCGTACATAGCGCGTGCCTTGCGGACATCTCCTAAAACCCCGTTCACTGAAGCTAATTCCTCCCGAACGCCCCCACGCCGGCTGAGGATCGAAACCGCCCATCCGCCCCTCCAGCCTGTGCAGCCACCCCCAAAACCTCCCGTGAATCGGGAAATGTCAAGGCAGCGGCGCTTGGGGAGCCGAGCAGCCTCGCCAGTTCCAAGTCTCTGGTTCGAGACCCCTCGCTTCGCCTCTTTGGGGAACTCACCTGGAGTCAGGTTTAGATGGCAGCCTCCACCCAGGGGACCGGGAAGCGGCCCCGGGAAGCGCCGCCGCGTCCTGTGAATAACGAGCGCAGCGCAGCGGAGCAGCTCCCCCTGGACTGGCTGCTCCCCGATTCCTCCCGCTCTGTCCGGGAACCGTCCCTCCGTTCTTTCCTCTCCCTCCCCTGCCTGCAGCCGCCGCGCTCCCTCCTCCTGCTGGCGGCTCAGGGCTGTGCTTCCGCCTCCCTCCTGCGGGCGCACGAGCTGCCCGCGCTGCTAATGAGCAGGCTCCAGGCTCCGCCCGGCCAGGGGTGCGCACACGCCCCACGCCGGAGACGAGCTCCCGGGAGCGGAGCTATGGATACGCCTGGTGCGGCCGCTGGAGAAATGAACTGGAGGAGGCATCCAGCATCTCACACTTTCTGGCCACTCAGCTTAACTAAGCCATAACCCCAGACTTCTTCCTAAATCTCCAGTAATTTACAGGTGCTGAAAAGTCAATGAGGGGTTTGAGCACAATCTGTGTTAACAGTATTGCCAGTATAGAGATGCTAATCTGGCTAGATTCTAGGGATGAAATGTTCAAGGGACGGTATATGATTCTTTCTGGTGGTTATTTTGACATATTTTGGCTATACTTACAGATCTGTAAAATAAACCAGCAATCTTCTAATCATGACAACACAGATTCCTAATTGAAGGCAGCTGATACTTATTAAATACCAGGCTCTGTTTAATAGGCTCTTCTTTCCCAGCTGATCTTTACTACAATTCTGTGAGCACTACTAGCACCCCTATTCTATATTTTAAGAATTTGGGTTTAACTTTTAAAACAAGACGGTCTTAAAACAAGACTAAGGATCATGTCCAACCTTGCAGAGATTCTAAGTTTCTGAGCCTAAATAATAACTGATATCTGTAGCTCCCACAACCCATAGCCTGTGTATAATGTGTTGCAGCATCTTGGATGGTACTGTGTAACTGAACCAACAAAGATAATAGGACCATCAGCAAATACACACCACGAGACTAATGAATACCTAGAATCCTAGTGAGACTTGTAAATAGTCAAGCACCCTAAGTAACAATAGTTCAAGTGCATGCTAAACATGGTGATTACTTATAAAAGAACAGCAACCAGTATGAGTGAAGACAGGCAAATAATGTTCAAAATGTTCAGAATCAATGTCCAGCCACTTATGAGTTGAATTCCCCACTCTAAAAAGGAGGCCAGATGTGATGTATTCTAAGAAGTCTACAATGGGCGTGGTCTTTTCGCAACCAAAAAGGGCTTTTTAAACACTTATATCCCATTAAGAATATGCAATAGCTAATTAATATTAAATCTGAAAATCAGTGATAATTTATTTCAACTAACCTTACATGAAAAAATCATTACTCATTCAAGCTTTTAGAATTAGATTAAATAGCATTGAGTATCAAATTTACTTCAACCCATAGAAATAATAGACAGTTAATTAATAAAGTAAGTAATTTAATTAACTTTACTTTTGTGTCATGATGTATTTTTCCTTAGGAAAAGGATAAGACATTATTTCCATGGTATAAAACACTAGAATATGACTTTTATATTTTTCTTCATGAAGATTAAAGAATTAATAAAATAAGTACAGACATATTGTCAACAAATCTATCCAGATCATTCATTCTCCACTCAAGAAATTATGCTAGGCAAGCTTTATTTCTCCATATGTACAAGGCAATTCAGAGGTCAAAAATTTGAAAACACTTCAATGAACATCAACCATTAATTAACTAAGAGTAGATTTTATTTATAAACAACTTTAAAAGACTATAAAAAAGGTATAACAAACTTCTACTTTATCAGTACTGCTACTCCTGTTGAACACAAAGATATATAATTATAGTTTTCTCCCTATTTAAAATATTTATTGATTCTGGCATAATAATGTCATACTCATCCCTCAATAATCAGTGTACATGGAACCAGAAATCTTTTCTTTCACCTAGTCAATTGAAGTATTTCTGTGTTTTGCATGTTAACACTCTATTTATTCTGTGTTTCTAGTGCTTATCCTCAAAATTTTTATAGTTCCGTTCACATATGAATTCTACCAATCAGCACTATATATAAATAATGCAACGTATAAAATGTGTTAAATAAATGGATGTAAGATTTATGCTAAATTTTTCACATAGTAAGTACTTCAAAACCCTTATTATTTTTCCTTCAGCTTTTATGTGCATATATTTTATCTCTCCAATTAAAGAATAAACTTCTAAATAAGAAGAGTTTTGTCTATAAATTTTACGCATTTTAATACATTATTAATCTAAAACCTTGGACTAGAGTTTGGAATTCTTTTATGTATTCATTTATTGATTCAAAAAATAGGTGTCCATGCCATTTTTTCTAAACCTTGTGCAAGATGTAGGGTATACAATGATGTCCAGACTTTAGAGTCCTTGACCTCATGGCGTTTAAAGTGCAGTAATGTACAGTAATTTTAAAATCTATTTATTATTATTTAAAACAATAAATGAATACATTCTTGTCGAAAATAACTGAAAAGTCTGTCTGAATTCCCTGGCCAAGGCCAAAACATGAAAGCAAAAGAGCTGCCTGAAAACAGTGCAAGCCACTCTCCAGAGGGTTTCTCTGTTGAAACAGCACATCGCATTATGGAAATAATGAGAAAAATTAGTAACTGTGCAAACGACAACACATATGCATCTTTGTGGTTTCTGACCTTTTAGCATCGTCGAAGCAAGACCACAAACCTTTCAACACCAGGCGTGGTATTAATCTTGCACAGAATATAATGTTTTCACATATTTTATTCTGATTTCCTACAAAGTAATTTCAATTTCTAGCTAAAGCTAATGGATTTTTCTAGTGAAAACATTGTGTACAGAATGACTTTCCAGTGAGATCCGCGTACCATGCGCCATTTTCATGTTCGTGCTCATTTCTCTGAAGTCTGTTTGCCTTTAATTCACCATAATAAAATTCCTTGTGTACTTTTATTGGCAACCATTGCATAGTGACACTTGCATCCAAATGTAATTCCATTTGAGCTTGGCAGTGTTTGCTTTTTTATCAGAAGAGGAAAGTTAGAGGGAACAAGGGGCAAAGATGTGTGTAAGAATATCTGAGGGACCATCACAGCATCATCACAAATTCAAGATTTTTTTGAAACATTAGACAAGGGACTGACAGCCATGCCCTGGGATGGCTGAAACACTTCACAACCTGCTCATGTTTATGACCAAAATCATCACCTAAAATGAATTCAATGTGTCAATATCATAATATTGTTTGTGTATAAGTAATCATGAAGCAGTTAGGGAAGGGAGTATAATCTAGTAAGAAATTGGAACAAAAAGTGTTAGACAAAATTCAAGAAGATTTAAAAGAAGAAAATTAACCTGTCTGATCTGAACAGAATTGGAAAAGCACATCAATCATAGCTCTATACATTGACCATAGACTTAAAGCATAACATAAAAATAAAGAAGGCAGATAACTCAGGAAAACATTTCTATTAAATCTACTCCGTAAAGTTTTCCCATACTTTTATTTTACTAACAGGAGCATACATTTAAATCTGACAAAATCATATATATTTTGTTGATTCAATTTGTAGCAGATAGAGGAGCATGTCCCAGTGCTATGACAGTGAGTTGTCACTATAACATACCACTGCTTTACATCTTACCCACAGGCTAAAATGTTTACCCCTAGAGTCGTGACTTTGTATATGACAGGAGATTGCTACTAAAAGTAAATATATTTGGCTGAAGGGTAGATACAACTTTAGGCCATTATATCATTCACTAAAATTTAGCTGGCATTTACATATTTACCTGCTTAGTTCATATGACAAATATGTTTGAGAGACTGCCATATACAAAAAAAAAAGATGGAACCATCTTACAAATTTAGAGATTACTTAAAGAAATGGAACTGAAGGGTTAACTGTGATGGCAAGAATGAAGAGAGCAAAACCAGAGGGTACTTCAAGGAGAACAGGCATGAGAGAGGCATTATAATTTGGAGGGTGCTATGATTTGAACCTATGTGCCCATCCAAAGTTTGTATGTTGAAACTAAAATCCCAGGACAATGACATCAAGAGATGGGGCTTTTGGTTAAGTGATTAAGTGAAGAAGGATCCACCCTCATGAATGAGATAAACGTCCTCGTAAAAGATGCTTTAGAGGAATGCCGGGCTCCTCAGTCTCTTCTGCCATGTCGTCACATTGTCCGTTTTTGCCCACTTTTGTCACGTGAAGACGAAGCAAGAAGGTGCCACCTCGGGACCAACTGCCAAATCTCCGCTGCCTTGATTTCGGACTTCTCAGCCCCAGAACTGTGAGAAATACATTTCTGTTTTTTATGAATTACTCAATCTGTGGCATTTTGTTATAGCAGCATACAGACAAAAACAGGGTAAACAGCCTGGTGAGAGTGGATATTTTAGAAACTTGAGATGATTCAATGTCGCTGATTCTCCATTTTCTCATATGTAAAATGAAGGAAATAATGCTGATTACTTCATAGTTCATTGTACAAATTAAATTAACTATGTAAATAAAGCAAGCAATATAGTTCCTTTTATCTGGTATACATTGTTTAAGTGTTGTTGTCATTACATGAGGAAAACAAGAACTTCCCCAAACAGAAGGATGTGGGAACCAAAACTAAGATATAAGAAAGGACCAAAGTTCACTGTGACAATCTGGTCAAGCGCTGGTTAGGGAAGATAGCATAATGTTACGCATAGATATTATTTGAGGATAATTTTCCTCCACCCCGAACTCCTCTAGCACTTTCCCTACGTCTTTCATTGTACTTCTTCATTTGTCTCTTTAATTACGGTTATTTATATAAATCTTTTAGCTTCCTACAAAAATAAGCTTGTAGTGGGACAGATTCTTGAGGATCTATGTCAAAGCAATTTTTCTATTTCCTACAGCAAGTAACCCAGTAGTAATCACACAGAATTTGTTAAAAGAATAAACATAGGAAGATTAATTTCCATTTTTTTCTTTGCTAATTTTTAATCAGAATTATACCATTGTTAGGGAGGGAGAAATTATAAATTGAGGACATGAGTATTAACATTTAAATCTGTTATTCTGCTTTATTTTAGAGCTTGCCATGTTTTGTGATTAAAAAAAGAAACAGGACATTCTATATAGCTGTTGCAAAACGTGTGGTCTGTTGGTGAACTAGCAGCACCAGCATTACCAAGATTTCCTTAGTTTGCAGGGCTACTGAGTCAGAATTCGCATTTTGACAAAACTCCAGGTGATTCATGCTCTGCATTTAAGTTGGAGAAGCACTGTTCTATAGTTCTCCTTATGTCCTAAATGCATTGTCAGTGAAAGAAAATACTATACGTATGATAATAATAACGGTAATATTAACAAAAATGTAACTATTAGTAATTTTCTATGCTCTCCCAGATACTAAGTCCTTTATTTAATACTTGTGATATTTCTGCGAAGCTGCAATTGATATCACCTACTAAACTGATACTCAGAAATCTGAGGTAATTCTCCAAGGTCACAAAGCTAGTGAATCACAAACCAGATTTTTAAACTCTTGCTGCTTCATTCCAAAGACTAAACCGTTTCTAACTCACGGTTAATACATTTGCTTCTGCCTTCCATTTCCTAAATATGGTTTCCTTTCTATTTCATTAGCTTTACTTATACATGACTGATTTTTAACCCTCTCTAACATTTGCAGAATATGGTGTACTATGGTTAATAAGGACAATACCAAGTAATATCATGTTGAGAAAGCGTGCAGAAGTAGCATCAAAAAACAGACTTTTTCCAAAATGTTTACTAAAAACTTTCAATAAAAACAAGATTTTCTACTTAGAATTTCTACCTTGCATAACTCAAATGGAGCATGACTATTAAAATGACAAATAGATTCCGTAGTTGCCTAAGAGCTAAGAATAAGAATTGCTATATAAAAAAGCATAAATATGCCACATGTATAAGAATCATGGGAGTGCTATTTGGTATTTAGTATTTAGTTCCATTCTGCAGCATGATCAAAAAGAAGCATCTGTATAGTTCACTGTGCATTATAGCACAATAAATCACCTCATTAGGCTCAGATATATGTAAAGATTTACAGTCTGGGAAAGTCCACTAGATATTCTTAATCACTTCTTAGACTGTACTGTCCCCCATATTTCTCTTTTTCTATAGAAAGGTTGCACATGGAAAGGCTTTATTTGAAATCCAGCAATGAATGGAATGTCTGTGAAGCAAGAAATAGATGGAAATTGACATTTTAAAAGAAAGTTTGGCTTCTGAAGAGATACAGCTGTGACCTTGGTCTTTTTGTTGGAGAGAAGTATTCCCTAGCCTTACTGTACTATTTTTCCCAAAGCACCCTCTCTATTGTTCTCCCTTCATCTCTGGCTCGTATCATATGGCCCCTCCCTCATTCTATCTGGTGAGTTCTGAGAAAAATGCTTAAATTCTGCAGAGAAGGTTGAGAACAATGCTAAATATTCCTCAGAGAAGCAAAATATTATGTTAACAGTTTATATTTTCACATGAAATTGTCTATCTCTTCTCTCTGTCTCATGTGTGTATGTGTGTATGTGTGTATGTGTATATATATATATATATATAATATACAGTAGATATGTATATATAGAGTATAATATTCAGTATATATGTATATATAGTATAATATACCGTATATATGTATATATATACAGTGTGTGTGTGTGTATATATATATACATATATATATGTATATATATACTACCATTTACCTCCCAGGCTATACGTCCTGACATCTTAAAAGTAGAAAGCCCTCACAGGCCGCGGTTGCTCATGACTGTAATCCCAGCACTTTGAGAGGCCGAGGCGTGCAGATCACCTGAGGTCGGGAGTTCAAGACCAGCCTGACCAACATGGTGAAACCCCATCTCTACTAAAAATACAAAAAATTAGCTGGGCGTTGTGTTGCGCACCTGTAATCCCAGCTACTCAGGAGGTGGAGGCAGGAGAATCACATGAACCCGGGAGTCGGAGGTTGTGTGAGCCGAGACCATGACATTGCACTGCAGCCTGGGCAATGAGAGCAAAACTCCATCAGAAAAAGAAAGGTGGATAGGCCTTAAAAGACTTTTGAAAATGAGATTTGTCGAATATTTATTAGAGATGAAGAAAATAAGTGCGGACCCACACGTAACTTGTCTGAGGTCACAGAAGTAGGGACCCACACGTAACTTGTCTGAGGTCACAGAGGTAGTCATGCTGCAGCAGCCTTATTGGTTTTCCTCTATGACATGCATTATTATTGTTTTTGATCATTTCAAGAGGTTTCTAGTCGATAGTGGGACAAAATTTCTAATTTGGGAACCTAATTTTCTCTGCAAATCTTCTTTACATCTCTAGCTTATTAATACACCTCAGAAGTGTTACAGGAATTAATTCGCAGGATTTTGAAGAATATTTTGAGGTATGCTGGGAAAAATCATGTCAAGTATCAATGATTAGAAACTAAACAATCAATATTAGATATTGTAAAATTATATTTAATCTTCCATATGGCATAAATAAGTTATTTTAATGTACAGTCGTTGTACTTTGTAAACTTGCATATAAAATATTTGAAAAAATAACTTTCAATATGTAAAATGTAAATATACAAAGGAAAGCATCGGAAAAAATAGATAAAAATAATCAGGCTAAGAAAACACTACAGTGTCACCCTCAGAAGACTATAGAAGGATTCTCACCCTCGAGAAACAGAGGAACTTGAACATGGAAATGACCCTCTGCTGGCCATACTGATTATGGTACATAATTTTAAAAGGCTTTTAGAGAGAAGGGAAATGTTTTATTATGCATTCAGCACAGTGTTATGGTGATGTTTCTTAACTATCAGCTATTTTTAAAATTCCTATAATCTTTCTATAGATGACAAAGTTACATAAATATGAAGGATAAGAAGGGCCCCTGCAAACCTGATAATACAATTCTCTTTTCAATGATAACGTATATCTAAGCGCGCATCTCCTAATCATATTGATGTGCATTAAGTGTTCTTTTACCTACACCTGTCAAAGTGGCTAAAGTAATCCTTCATGAGGAGATAATTTTTTTCTTTAGGTGATTTTTTCCGCATAATACCCTAACATTTCCAATTCCATCATTCTCGAAAAAGTTTACATGATATACATATACAATTACTAAAATTTTGGCGGCATAAATAATTTAAATGGACTTTACTTCAAAGATAATATTTACTTTTAAAGTTGTAAACCTTTGAATCATCAATTAATTAGAATTATCTTTTTCTTTATAAATAAAGTTTTTTGTCCCTACATATTTATGATTTGGAAATTTTCACCTGGAAAATTTCATTTTCAGTTGGTTGCCTTGTCTTTAGTATAAAATTCAGTATTTCAATTTCAATATAATTTTTTGATTGATTTTAATGCAGACAACAGAAAGGAATATCTTCAAATATAAACTACACAGAATCATTCTGTGAAACTTCTTTCTGATCTGTGCATTCAGCTAACAGAGTTAAACCGTACATTTGATTGAGCAGTTCTGAACACTCTTTCTGTAGAAAATGCAACTGGACATTTGGAGCGCTAAGAGGGTAGTAGTGGAAAAAGGAATATATTCAAATATAAAGTACACAGAAGCATTCTGTGAAATTTCTTTCTGTTCTCTGCAACTTCTTTCTGTTCTCTGCATTCAACTAACAGAGTTGAGCCTTACTTTTGAAGGAGCAGTTCTGAAACACTCTTTGTGTAGAAACTGAAATTGGACATTCGGAGAGCTAAGAGGATAATAGTCGAAAAAGGAATATCTTCAGCTAAATACTACACAGAAGCATTCTGTGAAACTTATTTCTGATATGTGAATTCAACTAACAGAGTAAAACCATACTTTTGATTGAGCCGTTATGAACACTCTTTCTGAAGAAAATGCAAGTGGACATTCGGAGCACTAAGAAGGTAATACTGGAAAAAGGAATATATTCAAATATAAACTACACAGAAGAATTCTGTGAAACTTCTTTCTGTTCTGTGCATTCAACTAACAGAGTTGAACCTTACTTTTGATTGAGCCGTCCTGAAACACTCATTCTGTAGAAACTGCAATTGGACATTCTGAGCGCTAAGTGGCCTATATTGGGAAAAAGAATATCTCCAAATAAAAACTACTCAGAAGAATTCTGTGAAACTTATTCCTGATCTGTGCATTCAGCTAACAGAGTTAAACCACACTTTTGATTGAGCAGTTATTAAACACTGTTTCTGTAGGAAATGCAAGTGGACATTATGAGCGCTAAGATTGTAATAGTGGAAAAAGGAATATCCCCAAATAAAAACTACACAGAAGCATTCTCTGAAACTCCTTTCTGTTCTCTGCATTAAACTAACAGAGTTGAGCCTTACTTTTGAAGGTGCTGTTCTGAAACACTCTTTGTGTAGAAACTGCCAGTGGATATGCGGAACGCTAAGAGGGTAATAG
This sequence comes from Symphalangus syndactylus, assembly GCF_028878055.3. NCBI lineage: Eukaryota > Metazoa > Chordata > Mammalia > Primates > Hylobatidae > Symphalangus > Symphalangus syndactylus. The sequence goes on from NC_072446.2 coordinate 73,718,721, forward strand.
TCGAAAAAGGAATATCTTCAACTAAATACTAAACAGAAGCATTCTGTGAAACTTCTTTCTGTTCTGTGCATTCAACTAAAAGAGTTGAACCTTACTTTTGATTGAGCCGTTCTGAAACACTCTTTCTGTAGAAAATGCAAGTGGTGATTCGGAGCGCTAAGAGGGTAATAGTGGAAAAAGGAGTATCTTCAAATATAAACTACACAGAAGCATTCTGTAAAACTTCTTTCTGTTCCTTGCATTCAACTAACAATATTGAACCTTACTTTTGATTGACCAGTTCTGAAACTCTCTTTCTGTAGATACTGCAATTGGAAATTCTGAGCGCTAAGAGTCCTATATTGGAAAAAGGAATATGTTCAAATAAAAACTACACAGAAGAATTCTGTGAAACTTCTTTCTGATTTGTGCATTCAACTAACAGAGTTAAACCATACTTTTGAATGAGCAGTTCTGAACACTCTTTCTGTAGAAAATGCAAGTGGACATTCGGAGCTCTAAGAGGGTAATAGTGGAAAAAGTAATATCGTCAAATAAGAACTACAGACAGGCATTCTGTGAAACTACTTTCTGTTCTGTGCATTCAACTAACAGAGTTGAACCTTACTTTTGATTGAGCCGTCCTGAAACACTCATTCTGTAGAAACTGCAATTGGACATTCTGAGCGCTAAGTGGCCTATATTGGGAAAAAGAATATCTCCAAATAAAAACTACTCAGAAGAATTCTGTGAAACTTATTTCTGATCTGTGCATTCAGCTAACAGAGTTAAACCACACTTTTGATTGAGCAGTTATTAAACACTGTTTCTGTAGGAAATGCAAGTGGACATTAGGAGCGCTAAGATTGTAATAGTGGAAAAAGGAATATCCCCAAATAAAAACTACACAGAAGCATTCTCTGAAACTCCTTTCTGTTCTCTGCATTAAACTAACAGAGTTGAGCCTTACTTTTGAAGGTGCTGTTCTGAAACACTCTTTGTGTAGAAACTGCCAGTGGATATGCGGAACGCTAAGAGGGTAATAGTCGAAAAAGGAATATCTTCAACTAAATACTAAACAGAAGCATTCTGTGAAACTTCTTTCTGTTCTGTGCATTCAACTAAAAGAGTTGAACCTTACTTTTGATTGAGCCGTTCTGAAACACTCTTTCTGTAGAAAAGGCAAGTGGTGATTCGGAGCGCTAAGAGGGTAATAGTGGAAAAAGGAGTATCTTCAAATATAAACTACACAGAAGCATTCTGTAAAACTTCTTTCTGTTCCTTGCATTCAACTAACAATATTGAACATTATTTTTGATTGACCAGTTCTGAAACTCTCTTTCTGTAGATACTGTAATTGGAAATTCTGAGCGCTAAGAGTCCTATATTGGAAAAAGGAATATGTTCAAATAAAAACTACACAGAAGAATTCTGTGAAACTTCTTTCTGATCTGTGCATTCAACTAACAGAGTTAAACCATACTTTTGATTGAGCAGTTCTGAACACTCTTTCTGTAGAAAATGCAAGTGGACATTCGGAGCTCTAAGAGGGTAATAGTGAAAAAGTAATATCGTCAAATAAGAACTACAGACAGGCATTCTGTGAAACTACTTTCTGTTCTGTGCATTCAAATAACAGAGTTGAACCTTACTTATGATAGAGCCATTCTGAAACACACTTTCTGTAGAAAATTCAATTGGACAATCTGAGCGATAAGAGGCCTATATTGGGAAAAAGAATATCTTCAAATAAAAACTACACAGAAGCATTCTGTGAAACTTTTTCTGATCTGTGCATTCAGCTAACAGAGTTAAATCATACATTTGATTGATCAGTTCTGAACACTCTTTCTGTAGAAAATGCAACTGGACATTTGGAGCACTAAGAGGGTAGTAGTGCAAAAAGGAATATATTCCAATATAAACTACACAGAAGCATTCTGTGAAACTTCTTTCTGTTCTGTGCATTCAACTAACATAGTTGAACCTTACTTTTGATTGAGCCTTTCTGAAACACTCTTTCTGTACAAACTGCAATTGGACATTCTGAGCGCTAAGAGGCCTATATTGGTAAAAAGAATATCTTCATATAAACACTACACAGCAGCATTCTGTGAAACTTCTTTCTGATCTGTGCATTCAGCTAACAGAGTTAAACCATACTTTTGATTGAGCAGTTCTGAAACACTTTTTCTGTAGAAAATGCAACTGGACATTCAGAGCGCTAAGTGGGTAATAGTGGAAAATGGAATATCTTCAAATATAAACTACACAGAAGAATTCTGTGAAACTTATTTCTGATCTGTGCATTCACCTAACAGAGTTAAACCATACTTTTGTTAGAGCAGTTCTGAACACACTTTCTGTAGAAAATGCAAGTGGACATTCTGAGCTCTAAGAGGGTAACAGTGGAAAAAGGAATATTTTCAAATATAAACTACACAGAAGCAATCTGTGAAACTACATTCTGTTCTGTGCATTCAACTAACAGAGTTGAACCTTAATTTTGATTGAGCAGTTCTGAAACACTCTTTCTGTAGAAACTGTAATTGGATTTCTGAACGCAAAGAGGCCTATATTGAGAAAAATAATATCTTCAAATAAAAACTACAGAGATGCATTCTCTGAAACTTCTTTCTGTTCTGTGCATTCAGCTAACTGAATTAAACGATACATTTGATTTAGCAGTTCTGAAACACTCTTTCTGTAGAAAATGCAAGTGGACATTCGGTGTGCTAAGTTGGTAATTGTGGAAAAAGGAATATCTTCAAATAAAAACTACACAGATGCATTCTGTGAAACTTCTTTCTTATCTGTGCATTCAGCTAACAGAGTTAAACGATACTTTTGATTTAGCAGTTCTGAAACACTCTTTCTGTAGAAAATGCAAGTGGTCATTCGGTGCGCTAAGATGGTAATTGTGGAAAAAGGAATATCTTCAAATAAAAACTACAAAGAGGCATTCTCTGAAACTTGTTTCTGTTCTCTGCTTTCAACTAACAGGGTTGAGCCTTATTTTTGAAGGAGCAGTCCTGAAACACTCTTTCTGTAGAAACTGCAAGTGGACATTCGGAGCGCTAAGAGGGTAATAGTGGAAAAAGGAATACATTCAAATATAAACTACACAGAAGCATTCTGTGAAACTTCTTTCTGTTCTGTGCATTCCACTAACAGAGTTGAACCTTACTTTTGATTGAGCCTTCTGAAACACTCATTTTGTAGAAACGGCAATTGGACATTCTGAGCGCTAAGTGGCCTATATTGGGAAAAAGAATATCTCCAAATAAAAACTACTCAGAAGCATTCTGTGAAACTTATTTCTGATCTGTGCATTCAGCTAACAGAGTTAAACCATACTTTTGATTGAGAAGTTATGAGACACTCTTTCTGTAGAAAACGCAAGTGGACATTCGGAGCGCTAAAATTGTATTAGTGGAAAAAGGAATATCCCCAAATTAAAACTACACAGAAGCATTCTCTGAAACTCCTTTCTGTTCTCTGCATTCAACTAACAGATTTGAGCCTTACTTTGAAGGAGCTGTTCTGAAACACTCTTTGTGTAGAAACTGCCAGTGGACATTCGGAACGCTAAGAGGGTAATAGTCGAAAAAGGAATATCTATAACTAAATACTACACAGAAGCATTCTGTGAAACTTATTTCTGTTCTGTGCATTCAACTAAACGAGTTCAACCTTACTTTTGATTGAGCCGTTCTGAAACACTCTTTCTGTAGAAAATGCAAGTGGTGATTCGGAGCGCTAAGAGGGTAATAGTGGAAAAAGGAATATCTTCAAATATAAACTACACAGAAGCATTCTCTGAAACTTCTTTCTGTTCCGTGCATTCAACTAACAGTATTGAACCTTATTTTTGATTGAGCAGTTCCGAAACTCTCTTTCTGTAGATACTGCAATTGGACATTCTGAGCGCTAAGAGACCTATATTGGAAAAAGGAATATCTTCAAATAAAAACTACACAGAAGAATTCTGTGAAACTTCTTTCTGATCTGTGCATTCAACTAACAGAGTTAAACCATACTTTTGATGGAGCAGTTCTGAACACTCTTTCTGTAGAAAATGCAAGTGGACATTCCGAGCTCTAAGAGGGTAATAGTGGAAAAAGAAATATCGTCAAATATGAACTACAGAGAAGCATTCTGTGAAACTACTTTCTGTTCTGTGCATTGAAATAGCAGAGTTGAACCTTACTATTGAAAGAGCCATTCTGAAACACTCTTTCTGTAGAAACTGCAATTGGACAATCTGAGCACTAAGAGGCCTATATTGGGAAAAAGTATATCTTCAAATAAAAACTACACAGAAGAATTCTGTGCAACTTCTTTCTAATCTGTGCATTCAGCTAAGAGAGTTAAATCATACATTTGATTGAGCAGTTCTGAACACTCTTTCTGTAGAAAATGCAACTGGACATTTGGAGCGCTAAGAGGGTAGTAGTGGAAAAAGTAATATATTCAAATATAAACTACACAGAAGCATTCTGTGAAACTACTTTCTGTTCTGTGCATTCAACTAACAGGGTTGAACCTTACTTTTGATTGAGCCTTTCTGAAACACTCTTTCTGTAGAAACTGCAATTGGACATTCTGAGCGCTAAGAGGCCTATATTGGTAAAAAGAATATCTTCATATAAACATTACACCGCAGCATTCTGTGAAACTTCTTTCTGTTCTGTGCATTCAGCTAACAGAGTTAAACCATTCTTTTGACTGAGCAGTTCTGAAACACTCTTTCTGTAGAAAATGCAACTGGAGATTCAGAGCGCTAAGTGGGTAATAGTGGAAAATGGAACATCTTCAAATATAAACTACACTGAAGAATTCTGTGAAACTTCTTTCTGATCTGTGCATTCACCTAACAGGGTTAAACCAAACTTATGATTGAGCAGTTCTGAACACTCCTTCTGTAGAAAATGCAACTGGACTTTTGGAGCGCTAAGAGGTTACTGGTGGAAAAAGGAATACCTTCAAATAAATACTACACAGAAGCATTCTGTGAAACTTCTTTCCGTTCTGTGAATTCAACTAAAAGAGTTGAACCCTACTTTTCATTGAGGCGTTCTGAAACACTTTTTCTGTAGAAACTAAAATTGGATATTCGGAGCGCTAAGAGGCCTATATTTGGGAAAGGACTATCTTCAAATAAAAACTACACAGAAACATTCTGTGAAACTTCGTACTGATCTGTGCATTCAGCTAACAGAGTTAAACCATACTTTTGATTGAGCAGTTCGGAAACACTCTTTCTGTAGAAAATGCAAGTGGACATTCGGAGAGCTTAGAAGGTAATAGTGGAAAAAGGAATATCTTCAAATATAAACTACACAGAATCATTCTCTGAAACTCCTTTCTGTTCTGTTCATTCAACTAAAAGAGTTGAACCTTACTTTTGATTGAGCCTTTCTGAAACACTCTCTCTGTAGAAACTGCAATTGGACATTCTGTGCGCTAAGAGGCCTATATTGCTAAAAAGAATAACTTCATATAAACACTACACAGCAGCATTCTGTGAAACTTCTTTCTGATCTGTGCATTCAGCTAACAGAGTTAAACCATACTTTTCATTGAGCAGTTCTGAAACACTCTTTCTGTAGAAAATGCAACTGGACATTCAGAGCGCTAAGTGGGTAATAGTGGAAAATGGAATATCTTCAAATATAAACTACACAGAAAAATCCTGTGAAACTTATTTCTGATCTGTGCATTCACCTAAAGAGTTAAAACATACTTTTGATAGAGCAGTTCTGAACACACTTTCTGTAGAAAATGCAAGTGGACATTCTGAGCTCTAAGAGGGTAACAGTGGAAAAAGGAATATCTTCAAATACAAACTACACAGAAGCAATCTGTGAAACTAAATTCTGTTCTGTGCATTCAACTAAGAGATTTTTACCTTAGTTTTGATTGAAACGTTCTGAGACACTCTTTCTGTAGAAAATGCAAGTGGAGATTTGGAGCGCTAAGAGGGTAATAGTGGAAAAAGGAATGTCTTCAAATATAAACTACACTGAATCATTCTGTGAAACTTCTTTCTGATCTGTGCATTCAGCTAACAGAGTTAAACCATACTTTTGATTGAGCAGATCTGAACACTCTTTCTGTAGAAAATGCAACTGGACATTTGGAGCGCTAAGAGTGTAGTAGTGGAAAAAGGAATATATTCAAATATAAACTACACAGAAGCATTCTGTGAAACTTCTTTCTGATCTGAGCATTCAGCTAACAGAGTTAAACCATACTTTTGATTGAGCAGTTTTGAAACACTCTGTCTGTAGAAAATGCAACTGGACATTCGTAGCGCTAAGTGGGTAATAGTGGAAAAAAGAATATGTTCAAATATAAACTACACAGAAGCATGGTATGAAACTTCTTTCTGTTCTGTGCATTCAAATAACAGAGTTGAACCTTACTTTTGATTGAGCCGTTCTGAAACACTTTTTCTGTAGAAACTGCAATTGGACATTCTGAGTGCTAAGAGGCCTATATTGGGAAAAATAATATCTTCAAATAAAAACTACACAGAAGCATTGTGTGAAACTTATTTCTGATATGTGCATTCAGCTAACAGATTTAAACCATACTTTTGATTGCGCAGTTCCGAACACTCTTTCTGTAGAAAATGCAAGTGGACATTCGGAGCGCTAAGAGGGTAATAGTGGAAAAAGGAATATATTCAAATATAAACTACACAGTAGCATTCTGTGAAACTTCTTTCTGTTCTGTGCATTCAGCTAACAGAGTTGAACCTTACTTTTGATTGAGCCGTTCTGAAACACTCTTTCTGTAGAAACTGCAATTGGACATTCTAAGCGCTAAGAGGCCTATATTGGGAAAAAGAATATCTTCAAATAAAAACTACACAGATGCATTCTGTGAAACTTATTTCTGATCTGTAAATTCAGTTAACAGAGCTAAACCATATTTTTGATTGAGCAGTTATGAAACACTCTTTTTGTAGAAAATGCAAGTGGACATTCGGAGCGCTAAGATTGTAATAGAGGAAAAAGGAATATCTCCAATTAAAAACTACACAGAAGCATTCTCTGAAACCCCTTTCTGTTCTCCGCATTCAACTAACAGAGTTGAGCCTTACTTTTGAAGGAGCAGTTCTGAAACACTCTTTGTGTAGAAACTGCCAGTGGATATTCGGAGCGCTAAGTGGGTAATAGTCCAAAAAGGAGTATCTTCAACTAAATACTACACAGAAGCATTCTGTGAAACTTCTTTCTGTTCTGTGCATTCAACTAAGAAAGTTGAACCTTACATTTGATTGAGCCGTTCTGAAACACTCTTGCTGTAGAAACTGCAATTGGACATTCTGAGCGCTAAGAGGCCTATATTGGGAAAATAATATCTTCAAATAAAAACTACACAGAAGCATTGTTTGAAACTTATGTCTGATATATGCATTCAGCTAACAGAGTTAAACCATACTTTTGATTGCGCAGTTCAGAACACTCTTTCTGTAGAAAGTGCAAGTGGACATTCGGAGCGCTAAGAGGGTAACAGTGGAAAAAGGAATATATTCAAATATAAACTACACAGAAGCATTCTGTGAAACTTCTTTCTGTTCTGTGCATTCAACTACCAGGGTTGAACCTTACTTTTGATTGAGCCGTTCTGAAAAACTCTTTCTGTAGAAACTGCAATTGGACATTCTGAGCGCTAAGAGGCCTATATTGGGAAAAAGAATGTCTACAAATAAAAACTACACAGAAGAATTGTGTGAAACTTCTTTCTGTTCTGTTTGTTCAACTAAAAGAGTTGAACCTTAGTTTTGATTGAGCCGTTCTGAAACACTCTTTCTGTAGAAAATGCAAGTGGAGATTCGGAGCGCTAAGAGGGTAATAGTGGAAAAAGGAATGTCTCCAAATATAAACTACACAGAATCATTCTGTGAAACTTCTTTCTGATCTGTGCATTCAGCTAACAGAGTTAAACCATACTTTTGATTGAGCAGATCTGAACACTCTTTCTGTAGAAAATGCAACTGGACATTTGGAGCGCTAAGAGACTAGTAGATTAAAAAAGGAATATATTCAAATATAAACTACACAGAAGCATTCTGTGAAACTTCTTTCTGATCTGAGCATTCAGCTAACAGAGTTAAACCATACTTTTGATTGAGCAGTTTTGAAACACTCTGTCTGTAGAAAATGCAACTGGACATTCGTAGCGCTAAGTGGGTAATAGTGGAAAAAAGTATATGTTCAAATATAAACTACACAGAAGCATTGTATGAAACTTCTTTCTGTTCTGTGCATTCAACTAACAGAGTTGAACCTTACTTTTGATTGAGCCTTTCTGAATCACTCTTTCTGTAGAAACTGCAATTGGACATTCTGAGCGCTAAGAGGCCTCTATTGGGAAAAATAATATCTTCAAATAAAAACTACACAGAAGCATTGTGTGAAACTTATTTCTGATATGTTCATTAAGGTAACAGAGTTAAACCATACTTTTGATTGCGCAGTTCTGAACACTCTTTCTGTAGAAAATGCAAGTGGACATTCGGAGCGCTAAGAGGGTAATAGTGGAAAAAGGAATATATTCAAATATAAACTACACAGTAGCATTCTGTGAAAATTCTTTCTGTTCTGTGCATTCAACTAACAGAGTTGAACCTTACTTTTGATTGAGCCGTTCTGAAACACTCTTTCTGTAGAAACTGCAATTGGACATGCTAAGCGCTAAGAGGCCTACATTGGGAAAAAGAATATCTTCAAATAAAAACTACACAGATGCATTCTGTGAAACTTATTTCTGATGTGTAAATTCAGTTAACAGAGATAAAACATATTTTTGATTGAGCAGTTATGAAACACTCTTTTTGTAGAAAATGCAAGTGGAGATTCGGAGCGCTAAGAGGGTAATAGTGGAAAAAGGAATGTCTTCAAATATAAACTACACAGAATCATTCGGTGAAACTTCTTTCTGATCTGTGCATTCAGCTAACAGAGTTAAACCATACTTTTGATTGAGCAGATCTGAACACTCTTTCTGTAGAAAATGCAACTGGACATTTGGAGCGCTAAGAGCGTAGTAGTGGAAAAAGGAATATATTCAAATATAAACTACACAGAAGCATTCTGTGAAACTTCTTTCTGATCTGAGCATTCAGCTAACAGAGTTAAACCATACTTTTGATTGAGCAGTTTTGAAACTCTCTGTCTGTAGAAAATGCAACTGGACATTCGTAGCGCTAAGTGGGTAATAGTGGAAAAAAGAATATGTTCAAATATAAACTACACAGAAGCATTGTATGAAACTTCTTTCTGTTCTGTGCATTCAACTAACAGAGTTGAACCTTACTTTTGATTGAGCCGTTCTGAAACACTCTTTCTGTAGAAACTGCAATTGGACATTCTGAGCGCTAAGAGGCCTATATTGGGAAAAATAATATCTACAAATAAAAACTACACAGAAGAATTGTGTGAAACTTCTTTCTGTTCTGTTTGTTCATCTAAAAGAGTTGAACCTTAGTTTTGATTGAGCCGTTCTGAAACACTCTTTCTGTAGAAAATACAAGTGGAGATTCGGAGCGCTAAGAGGGTAATAGTGGAAAAAGGAATGTCTCCAAATATAAACTGCACAGAATCATTCTCTGAAACTTATTTCTGATCTGTGCATTCAGCTAACAGACTTAAACCATACTTTTGATTGAGCAGATCTGAACACTCTTTCTGTAGAAAATGCAACTGGACATTTGGAGCGCTAAGAGAGTAGTAGTGGAAAAAGTAATATATTCAAATATAAACTACACAGAAGCATTCTGTGAAACTTCTTTCTGATCTGAGCATTCAGCTAACAGAGTTAAACCATACTTTTGATTGAGCAGTTTTGAAACACTCTGTCTGTAGAAAATGCAACTGGACATTCGTAGCGCTAAGTGGGTAATAGTGGAAAAAAGAATATGTTCAAATATAAACTACACAGAAGCATTGTATGAAACTTCTTTCTGTTCTGTGCATTCAACTAACAGAGTTGAACCTTACTTTTGATTGAGCCTTTCTGAAACACTCTTTCTGTAGAAACTGCAATTGGACATTCTGAGGGCTAAGAGGCCTCTATTGGGAAAAATAATATCTTCAAATAAAAACTACACAGAAGCATTGTGTGAAACTTATTTCTGATATGTTCATTAAGCTAACAGAGTTAAACCATACTTTTGATTGCGCAGTTCTGAACACTCTTTCTGTAGAAAATGCAAGTGGACATTCGGAGCGCTAAGAGGGTAATAGTGGAAAAAGGAATATATTCAAATATAAACTACACAGTAGCATTCTGTGAAAATTCTTTCTGTTCTGTGCATTCAACTAACAGAGTTGAACCTTACTTTTGATTGAGCCGTTCTGAAACGCTCTTTCTGTAGAAACTGCAATTGGACATTCTGAGCGCTAAGAGGCCTATATTGGGAAAAATAATATCTACAAATAAAAACTACACAGAAGAATTGTGTGAAACTTCTTTCTGTTCTGTTTGTTCATCTAAAAGAGTTGAACCTTAGTTTTGATTGAGCCGTTCTGAAACACTCTTTCTGTAGAAAATACAAGTGGAGATTCGGAGCGCTAAGAGGGTAATAGTGGAAAAAGGAATGTCTCCAAATATAAACTGCACAGAATCATTCTCTGAAACTTCTTTCTGATCTGTGCATTCAGCTAACAGACTTAAACCATACTTTTGATTGAGCAGATCTGAACACTCTTTCTGTAGAAAATGCAACTGGACATTTGGAGCGCTAAGAGAGTAGTAGTGGAAAAAGTAATATATTCAAATATAAACTACACAGAAGCATTCTGTGAAACTTCTTTCTGATCTGAGCATTCAGCTAACAGAGTTAAACCATACTTTTGATTGAGCAGTTTTGAAACACTCTGTCTGTAGAAAATGGAACTGGACATTCGTAGCGCTAAGTGGGTAATAGTGGAAAAAAGAATATGTTCAAATATAAACTACACAGAAGCATTGTATGAAACTTCTTTCTGTTCTGTGCATTCAACTAACAGAGTTGAACCTTACTTTTGATTGAGCCTTTCTGAAACACTCTTTCTGTAGAAACTGCAATTGGACATTCTGAGCGCTAAGAGGCCTCTATTGGGAAAAATAATATCTTCAAATAAAAACTACACAGAAGCATTGTGTGAAACTTATTTCTGATATGTTCATTAAGCTAACAGAGTTAAACCATACTTTTGATTGCGCAGTTCTGAACACTCTTTCTGTAGAAAATGCAAGTGGACATTCGGAGCGCTAAGAGGGTAATAGTGGAAAAAGGAATATATTCAAATATAAACTACACAGTAGCATTCTGTGAAAATTCTTTCTGTTCTGTGCATTCAACTAACAGAGTTGAACCTTACTTTTGATTGAGCCGTTCTGAAACACTCTTTCTGTAGAAACTGCAATTGGACATGCTAAGCGCTAAGAGGCCTACATTGGGAAAAAGAATATCTTCAAATAAAAAATACACAGATGCATTCGGTGAAACTTATTTCTGATCTGTAAATTCAGTTAACAGAGATAAAACATATTTTTGATTGAGCAGTTATGAAACACTCTTTTTGCAGAAAATGCAAGTGGAGATTCGGAGCGCTAAGAGGGTAATAGTGGAAAAAGGAATGTCTTCAAATATAAACTACACAGAATCATTCGGTGAAACTTCTTTCTGATCTGTGCATTCAGCTAACAGAGTTAAACCATACATTTGATTGAGCAGATCTGAACACTCTTTCTGTAGAAAATGCAAGTGGACATTTGGAGCGCTAAGAGCGTAGTAGTGGAAAAAGGAATATATTCAAATATAAACTACACAGAAGCATTCTGTGAAACTACTTTCTGATCTGAGCATTCAGCTAACAGAGTTAAACCATACTTTTGATTGAGCAGTTTTGAAACACTCTGTCTGTAGAAAATGCAACTGGACATTCGTAGCGCTAAGTGGGTAATAGTGGAAAAAAGAATATGTTCAAATATAAACTACACAGAAGCATTGTATGAAACTTCTTTCTGTTCTGTGCATTCAACTAACAGAGTTGAACCTTACTTTTGATTGAGCCTTTCTGAAACACTCTTTCTGTAGAAACTGCAATTGGACATTCTGAGCGCTAAGAGGCCTCTATTGGGAAAAATAATATATTCAAATAAAAACTACACAGAAGCATTGTGTGAAACTTATTTCTGATATGTTCTTTAAGCTAACAGAGTTAAACCATACTTTTGATTGCGCAGTTCTGAACACTCTTTCTGTAGAAAATGCAAGTGGACATTCGGAGCGCTAAGAGGGTAATAGTGGAAAAAGGAATATATTCAAATATAAACTACACAGTAGCATTCTGTGAAAATTCTTTCTGTACTGTGCATTCAACTAACAGAGTTGAACGTTACTTTTGATTGAGCCGTTCTGAAACACTCTTTCTGTAGAAACTGCAATTGGACATGCTAAGCGCTAAGAGGCCTACATTGGGAAAAAGAATATCTTCAAATAAAAACTACACAGATGCATTCTGTGAAACTTATTTCTGATCTGTAAATTCAGTTAACAGAGATAAAACATATTTTTGATTGAGCAGTTATGAAACACTCTTTTTGAAGAAAATGCAAGTGGAGATTCGGAGCGCTAAGAGGGTAATAGTGGAAAAAGGAATGTCTTCAAATATAAACTACACAGAATCATTCGGTGAAACTTCTTTCTGATCTGTGCATTCAGCTAACAGAGTTAAACCATACTTTTGATTGAGCAGATCTGAACACTCTTTCTGTAGAAAATGCAACTGGACATTTGGAGCGCTAAGAGCGTAGTAGTGGAAAAAGGAATATATTCAAATATAAACTACACAGAAGCATTCTGTGAAACTACTTTCTGATCTGAGCATTCAGCTAACAGAGTTAAACCATACTTTTGATTGAGCAGTTTTGAAACACTCTGTCTGTAGAAAATGCAACTGGACATTCGTAGTGCTAAGTGGGTAATAGTGGAAAAAAGAATATATTCAAATATAAACTACACAGAAGCATTGTATGAAACTTCTTTCTGTTCTGTGCATTCAACTAACAGAGTTGAACCTTACATTTGATTGAGCCGTTCTGAAACACTCTTGCTGTAGAAACTGCAATTGGACATTCTGAGCGCTAAGAGGCCTATATTGGGAAAATAATATCTTCAAATAAAAACTACACAGAAGCATTGTTTGAAACTTATGTCTGATATATGCATTCAGCTAACAGAGTTAAACCATACTTTTTATTGCGCAGTTCAGAACACTCTTTCTGTAGAAAGTGCAAGTGGACATTCGGAGCGCTAAGAGGGTAATAGTGGAAAAAGGAATATATTCAAATATAAACTACACAGAAGCATTCTGTGAAACTTCTTTCTGTTCTGTGCATTCAACTACCAGGGTTGAACCTTACTTTTGATTGAGCCGTTCTGAAACACTCTTTCTGTAGAAACTGCAATTGGACATTCTGAGCGCTAAGAGGCCTATATTGGGAAAAAGAATGTCTACAAATAAAAACTACACAGAAGAATTGTGTGAAACTTCTTTCTGTTCTGTTTGTTCAACTAAAAGAGTTGAACCTTAGTTTTGATTGAGCCGTTCTGAAACACTCTTTCTGTAGAAAATGCAAGTGGAGATTCGGAGCGCTAAGAGGGTAATAGTGGAAAAAGGAATGTCTCCAAATATAAACTACACAGAATCATTCTGTGAAACTTCTTTCTGATCTGTGCATTCAGCTAACAGAGTTAAACCATACTTTTGATTGAGCAGATCTGAACACTCTTTCTGTAGAAAATGCAACTGGACATTTGGAGCGCTAAGAGACTAGTAGATTAAAAAAGGAATATATTCAAATATAAACTACACAGAAGCATTCTGTGAAACTTCTTTCTGATCTGAGCATTCAGCTAACAGAGTTAAACCATACTTTTGATTGAGCAGTTTTGAAACACTCTGTCTGTAGAAAATGCAACTGGACATTCGTAGCGCTAAGTGGGTAATAGTGGAAAAAAGAATATGTTCAAATATAAACTACACAGAAGCATTGTATGAAACTTCTTTCTGTTCTGTGCATTCAACTAACAGAGTTGAACCTTACTTTTGATTGAGCCTTTCTGAAACACTCTTTCTGTAGAAACTGCAATTGGACATTCTGAGCGCTAAGAGGCCTCTATTGGGAAAAATAATATCTTCAAGTAAAAACTACACAGAAGCATTGTGTGAAACTTATTTCTGATATGTTCATTAAGGTAACAGAGTTAAACCATACTTTTGATTGCGCAGTTCTGAACACTCTTTCTGTAGAAAATGCAAGTGGACATTCGGAGCGCTAAGAGGGTAATAGTGGAAAAAGGAATATATTCAAATATAAACTACACAGTAGCATTCTGTGAAAATTCTTTCTGTTCTGTGCATTCAACTAACAGAGTTGAACCTTACTTTTGATTGAGCCGTTCTGAAACACTCTTTCTGTAGAATCTGCAATTGGACATGCTAAGCGCTAAGAGGCCTACATTGGGAAAAAGAATATCTTCAAATAAAAACTACACAGATGCATTCTGTGAAACTTATTTCTGATCTGTAAATTCAGTTAACAGAGATAAAACATATTTTTGATTGAGCAGTTATGAAACACTCTTTTTGTAGAAAATGCAAGTGGAGATTCGGAGCGCTAAGAGGGTAATAGTGGAAAAAGGAATGTCTTCAAATATAAACTACACAGAATCATTCGGTGAAACTTCTTTCTGATCTGTGCATTCAGCTAACAGAGTTAAACCATACTTTTGATTGAGCAGATCTGAACACTCTTTCTGTAGAAAATGCAACTGGACATTTGGAGCGCTAAGAGCGTAGTAGTGGAAAAAGGAATATATTCAAATATAAACTACACAGAAGCATTCTGTGAAACTTCTTTCTGATCTGAGCATTCAGCCAACAGAGTTAAACCATACCTTTGATTGAGCAGTTTTGAAACACTCTGTCTGTAGAAAATGCAACTGGACATTCGTAGCGCTAAGTGGGTAATAGTGGAAAAAAGAATATGTTCAAATATAAACTACACAGAAGCATTGTATGAAACTTCTTTCTGTTCTGTGCATTCAACTAACAGAGTTGAACCTTACTTTTGATTGAGCCGTTCTGAAACACTCTTTCTGTAGAAACTGCAATTGGACATTCTGAGCGCTAAGAGGCCTATATTGGGAAAAATAATATCTACAAATAAAAACTACACAGAAGAATTGTGTGAAACTTCTTTCTGTTCTGTTTGTTCATCTAAAAGAGTTGAACCTTAGTTTTGATTGAGCCGTTCTGAAACACTCTTTCTGTAGAAAATACAAGTGGAGATTCGGAGCGCTAAGAGGGTAATAGTGGAAAAAGGAATGTCTCCAAATATAAACTGCACAGAGTCATTCTCTGAAACTTCTTTCTGATCTGTGCATTCAGCTAACAGACTTAAACCATACTTTTGATTGAGCAGATCTGAACACTCTTTCTGTAGAAAATGCAAATGGACATTTGGAGCGCTAAGAGAGAAGTAGTGGAAAAAGTAATATATTCAAATATAAACTACACAGAAGCATTCTGTGAAACTTCTTTCTGATCTGAGCATTCAGCTAACAGAGTTAAACCATACTTTTGATTGAGCAGTTTTGAAACACTCTGTCTGTAGAAAATGCAACTGGACATTCGTAGCGCTAAGTGGGTAATAGTGGAAAAAAGAATATGTTCAAATATAAACTACACAGAAGCATTGTATGAAACTTCTTTCTGTTCTGTGCATTCAACTAACAGAGTTGAACCTTACTTTTGATTGAGCCTTTCTGAAACACTCTTTCTGTAGAAACTGCAATTGGACATTCTGAGCGCTAAGAGGCCTCTATTGGGAAAAATAATATCTTCAAATAAAAACTACACAGAAGCATTGTGTGAAACTTATTTCTGATATGTTCATTAAGCTAACAGAGTTAAACCATACTTTTGATTGCGCAGTTCTGAACACTCTTTCTGTAGAAAATGCAAGTGGACATTCGGAGCGCTAAGAGGGTAATAGTGGAAAAAGGAATATATTCAAATATAAACTACACAGTAGCATTCTGTGAAAATTCTTTCTGTTCTGTGCATTCAACTAACAGAGTTGAACCTTCCTTTTGATTGAGCCGTTCTGAAACACTCTTTCTGTAGAAACTGCAATTGGACATGCTAAGCGCTAAGAGGCCTACATTGGGAAAAAGAATATCTTCAAATAAAAAATACACAGATGCATTCGGTGAAACTTATTTCTGATCTGTAAATTCAGTTAACAGAGATAAAACATATTTTTGATTGAGCAGTTATGAAACACTCTTTTTGTAGAAAATGCAAGTGGAGATTCGGAGCGCTAAGAGGGTAATAGTGGAAAAAGGAATGTCTTCAAATATAAACTACACAGAATCATTCGGTGAAACTTCTTTCTGATCTGTGCATTCAGCTAACAGAGTTAAACCATACATTTGATTGAGCAGATCTGAACACTCTTTCTGTAGAAAATGCAAGTGGACAATTGGAGCGCTAAGAGCGTAGTAGTGGAAAAAGGAATATATTCAAATATAAACTACACAGAAGCATTCTGTGAAACTACTTTCTGATCTGAGCATTCAGCTAACAGAGTTAAACCATACTTTTGATTGAGCAGTTTTGAAACACTCTGTCTGTAGAAAATGCAACTGGACATTCGTAGCGCTAAGTGGGTAATAGTGGAAAAAAGAATATGTTCAAATATAAACTACACAGAAGCATTGTATGAAACTTCTTTCTGTTCTGTGCATTCAACTAACAGAGTTGAACCTTACTTTTGATTGAGCCTTTCTGAAACACTCTTTCTGTAGAAACTGCAATTGGACATTCTGAGCGCTAAGAGGCCTCTATTGGGAAAAATAATATCTTCAAATAAAAACTACACAGAAGCATTGTGTGAAACGTATTTCTGATATGTTCTTTAAGCTAACAGAGTTAAACCATACTTTTGATTGCGCAGTTCTGAACACTCTTTCTGTAGAAAATGCAAGTGGACATTCGGAGCGCTAAGAGGGTAATAGTGGAAAAAGGAATATATTCAAATATAAACTACACAGTAGCATTCTGTGAAAATTCTTTCTGTACTGTGCATTCAACTAACAGAGTTGAACGTTACTTTTGATTGAGCCGTTCTGAAACACTCTTTCTGTAGAAACTGCAATTGGACATGCTAAGCGCTAAGAGGCCTACATTGGGAAAAAGAATATCTTCAAATAAAAACTACACAGATGCATTCTGTGAAACTTATTTCTGATCTGTAAATTCAGTTAACAGAGATAAAACATATTTTTGATTGAGCAGTTATGAAACACTCTTTTTGAAGAAAATGCAAGTAGAGATTCGGAGCGCTAAGAGGGTAATAGTGGAAAAAGGAATGTCTTCAAATATAAACTACACAGAATCATTCGGTGAAACTTCTTTCTGATCTGTGCATTCAGCTAACAGAGTTAAACCATACTTTTGATTGAGCAGATCTGAACACTATTTCTGTAGAAAATACAACTGGACATTTGGAGCGCTAAGAGAGTACTAGTGGAAAAAGGAATATATTCAAATATAAACTACACAGAAGCATTCTGTGAAACTACTTTCTGATCTGAGCATACAGCTAACAGAGTTAAACCATACTTTTGATTGAGCAGTTTTGAAACACTCTGTCTGTAGAAAATGCAACTGGACATTCGTAGCGCTAAGTGGGTAATAGTGGAAAAAAGAATATATTCAAATATAAACTACACAGAAGCATTGTATGAAACTTCTTTCTGTTCTGTGCATTCAACTAACAGAGTTGAACCTTACGTTTGATTGAGCCGTTCTGAATCACTCTTTCTGTAGAAACTGCAATTGGACATTCTGAGCGCTAAGAGGCCTATATTGGGATAAAGAATGTCTACAAATAAAAACTACACAGAAGCATTGTGTGAAACTTCTTTCTGTTCTGTTTGTTCAACTAAAAGAGTTGAACCTTAGTTTTGATTGCGCAGTTCTGAACACTCTTTCTGTAGAAAATGCAAGTGGACATTCGGAGCGCTAGGAGGGTAATAGTGGAAAAAGGACTATATTCAAATATAAACTACACAGTAGCATTCTGTGAAAATTCTTCCTGTTCTGTCCATTCAACTAACAGAGTTGAACTTTACTTTTGATTGAGCCGTTCTGAAACACTCTTTCTGTAGAAACTGCAATTGGACATGCTAAGCGCTAAGAGGCCTACATTGGGAAAAAGAATATCTTCAAATAAAAACTACACAGATGCATTCTGTGAAACTTATTTCTGATCTGTAAATTCAGTTAACAGAGATAAAACATATTTTTGATTGAGCAGTTATGAAACACTCTTTTTGAAGGAAATGCAAGTGGAGATTCGGAGCGCTAAAAGGGTAATAGTGGAAAAAGGAATGTCTTCAAATATAAACTACACAGAATCATTCGGTGAAACTTCTTTCTGATCTGTGCATTCAGCTAACAGAGTTAAACCATACTTTTGATTGAGCAGATCTGAACACTCTTTCTGTAGAAAATGCAACTGGACATTTGGAGCGCTAAGAGCGTAGTAGTGGAAAAAGGAATATATTCAAATATAAACTACACAGAAGCATTCTGTGAAACTTCTTTCTGATCTGAGCATTCAGCTAACAGAGTTAAACCATACTTTTGATTGAGCAGTTTTGAAACACTCTGTCTGTAGAAAATGCAACTGGACATTCGTAGCGCTAAGTGGGTAATAGTGGAAAAAAGAATATGTTCAAATATAAACTACACAGAAGCATTGTATGAAACTTCTTTCTGTTCTGTGCATTCAACTAACAGAGTTGAACCTTACATTTGATTGAGCCTTTCTGAAACACTCTTTCTGTAGAAACTGCAATTGGACATTCTGAGCGCTAAGTGGCCTCTATTGGGAAAAATAATATCTTCAAATAAAAACTACACAGAAGAATTGTGTGAAACTTATTTCTGATATGTTCATTAAGCTAACAGAGTTAAACCATACTTTTGATTGCGCAGTTGTGAACACTCTTTCTGTAGAAAATGCAAGTGGACATTCGGAGCGCTAAGAGGGTAATAGTGGAAAAAGGAATATATTCAAATATAAACTACACAGTAGCATTCTGTGAAAATTCTTTCTGTTCTGTGCATTCAACTAACAGAGTTGAACCTTACTTTTGATTGAGCCGTTCTGAAACACTCTTTCTGTAGAAACTGCAATTGGACATGCTAAGCGCTAAGAGGCCTACATTGGGAAAAAGAATATCTTCAAATAAAAACTACACAGATGCATTCTGTGAAACTTATTTCTGATCTGTAAATTCAGTTAACAGAGATAAAGCATATTTTTGATTGAGCAGTTATGAAACACTCTTTTTGTAGAAAATGCAAGTGGAGATTCGGAGCGCTAAGAGGGTAATAGTGGAAAAAGGAATGTCTTCAAATATAAACTACACAGAATCATTCGGTGAAACTTCTTTCTGATCTGTGCATTCAGCTAACAGAGTTAAACCATACTTTTGATTGAGCAGATCTGAACACTCTTTCTGTAATAAATGCAACTGGACATTTGGAGCGCTAAGAGCGTAGTAGTGGAAAAAGGAATATATTCAAATATAAACTACACAGAAGCATTCGGTGAAACTTCTTTCTGATCTGAGCATTCAGCTAACAGAGTTAAACCATACTTTTGATTGAGCAGTTTTGAAACAGTCTGTCTGTAGAAAATGCAATTGGACATTCGTAGCGCTAAGTGGGTAATAGTGGAAAAAAGAATATGTTCAAATATAAACTACACAGAAGCATTGTATGAAACTTCTTTCTGTTCTGTGCATTCAACTAACAGACTTGAACCTTACTTTTGATTGAGCCGTTCTGAAATACTCTTTCTGTAGAAACTGCAATTGGACATTCTGAGCGCTAGGAGGCCTATATTGGGAAAAAGAATGTCTACAAATAAAAACTACACAGAAGAATTGTGTGAAACTTCTTTCTGTTCTGTTTGTTCAACTAAAAGAGTTGAACCTAAGTTTTGATTGAGCCGTTCTGAAACACTCTTTCTGTAGAAAATGCAAGTGGAGATTCGGAGCGCTAAGAGGGTAATAGTGGAAAAAGGAATGTCTCCAAATATAAACTACACAGAATCATTCTGTGAAACTTCTTTCTGATCTGTGCATTCAGCTAACAGAGTTAAACCATACTTTTGATTGAGCAGATCTGAACACTCTTTCTGTAGAAAATGCAACTGGACATTTGGAGCGCTAAGAGAGTACTAGTGGAAAAAAGAATATATTCAAATATAAACTACACAGAAGCATTCTGTGAAACTTCTTTCTGATCTGAGCATTCAGCTAACAGAGTTAAACCATACTTTTGATTGAGCAGTTTTGAAACACTCTGTCTGTAGAAAATGCAACTGGACATTCGTAGCGCTAAGTGGGTAATAGTAAAAAAAAGAATATGTTCAAATATAAACTACACAGAAGCATTGTATGAAACTTCTTTCTGTTCTGTGCATTCAACTAACAGAGTTGAACCTTACTTTTGATTGAGCCTTTCTGAAACACTCTTTCTGTAGAAACTGCAATTGGACATTCTGAGCGCTAGGAGGCCTATATTGGGAAAAAGAATGTCTACAAATAAAAACTACACAGAAGAATTGTGTGAAACTACTTCCTGTTCTGTTTGTTCAACTAAAAGAGTTGAACCTTAGTTTTGATTGAGCCGTTCTGAAACACTCTTTCTGTAGAAAATGCAAGTGGAGATTCGGAGCGCTAAGAGGGTAATAGTGGAAAAAGGAATGTCTCCAAATATAAACTACACGGAATCATTCTGTGAAACTTCTTTCTGATCTGTGCATTCAGCTAACAGAGTTAAACTATACTTTTGATTGAGCAGATCTGAACACTCTTTCTGTAGAAAATGCAACTGGACATTTGGAGCGCTAAGAGAGTACTAGTGGAAAAAGGAATATATTCAAATATAAACTACACAGAAGCATTCTGTGAAACTTCTTTCTGATCTGAGCATTCAGCTAACAGAGTTAAACCATACTTTTAATTGAGCAGTTTTGAAACACTCTGTCTGTAGAAAATGCAACTGGACATTCGTAGCGCTAAGTGGGTAATAGTGGAAAAAAGAATATGTTCAAATATAAACTACACAGAAGCATTGTATGAAACTTCTTTCTGTTCTATGCATTCAACTAACAGAGTTGAACCTTACTTTTGATTGAGCCTTTCTGAAACACTCTTTCTGTAGAAACTGCAATTGGACATTCTGAGCGCTATGAGGCCTCTATTGGGAAAAATAATATCTTCAAATAAAAACTACACAGAAGCATTGTGTGAAACTTATTTCTGATATGTTCATTAAGCTAACAGAGTTAAACCATACTTTTGATTGCGCAGTTCTGAACACTCTTTCTGTAGAAAATGCAAGTGGACATTCGGAGCGCTAAGAGGGTAATAGTGGAAAAAGGAATATATTCAAATATAAACTACACAGTAGCATTCTGTGAAAATTCTTTCTGTTCTGTGCATTCAACTAACAGAGTTGAACCTTACTTTTGATTGAGCCGTTCTGAAACACTCTTTCTGTAGAAACTGCAATTGGACATGCTAAGCGCTAAGAGGCCTACATTGGGAAAAAGAATATCTTCAAATAAAAACTACACAGATGCATTCTGTGAAACTTATTTCTGATCTGTAAATTCAGTTAACAGAGATAAAGCATATTTTTGATTGAGCAGTTATGAAACACTCTTTTTGTAGAAAATGCAAGTGGAGATTCGGAGCGCTAAGAGGTTAATAGTGGAAAAAGGAATGTCTTCAAATATAAACTACACAGAATCATTCGGTGAAACTTCTTTCTGATCTGTGCATTCAGCTAACAGAGTTAAACCATACTTTTGATTGAGCAGATCTGAACACTCTTTCTGTAGAAAATGCAACTGGACATTTGGAGCGCTAAGAGCGTAGTAGTGGAAAAAGGAATATATTCAAATATAAACTACACAGAAGCATTCTGTGAAACTTCCTTCTGATCTGAGCATTCAGCTAACAGAGTTAAACCATACTTTTGATTGAGCAGTTTTGAAACAGTCTGTCTGTAGAAAATGCAACTGGACATTCGTAGCGCTAAGTGGGTAATAGTGGAAAAAAGAATATGTTCAAATATAAACTACACAGAAACATTGTATGAAACTTTTTTCTATTCTGTGCATTCAACTAACAGAGTTGAACCTTACTTTTGATTGAGCCGTTCTGAAACACTCTTTCTGTAGAAACTGCAATTGGACATTCTGAGCGCTAGGAGGCCTATATTGGGAAAAAGAATGTCTACAAATAAAAACTACACAGAAGAATTGTGTGAAACTTCTTTCTGTTCTGTTTGTTCAACTAAAAGAGTTGAACCTTAGTTTTGATTGAGCCGTTCTGAAACACTCTTTCTGTAGAAAATGCAAGTGGAGATTCGGAGCGCTAAGAGGGTAATAGTGGAAAAAGGAATGTCTCAAAATATAAACTACACAGAATTATTGTGTGAAACTTCTTTCTGATCTGTGCATTCAGCTAACAGAGTTAAACCATACTTTTGATTGAGCAGATCTGAACACTCTTTCTGTAGAAAATGCAACTGGACATTTGGAGCGCTAAGAGAGTAGTAGTGGAAAAAGGAATATATTCAAATATAAACTACACAGAAGCATTCTGTGAAACTTCTTTCTGATCTGAGCATTCAGCTAACAGAGTTAAACCATACTTTTGATTGAGCAGTTTTGAAACACTCTGTCTGTAGAAAATGCAACTGGACATTCGTAGCGCTAAGTGGGTAATAGTGGAAAAAAGAATATGTTCAAATATAAACTACACAGAAGCATTGTATGAAACTTCTTTCTGTTCTGTGCATTCAACTAACAGAGTTGAACCTTACTTTTGATTGAGCCTTTCTGAAACACTCTTTCTGTAGAAACTGCAATTGGACATTCTGAGCGCTAAGAGGCCTCTATTGGGAAAAATAATATCTTCAAATAAAAACTACACAGAAGCATTGTGTGAAACTTATTTCTGGTATGTTCATTAAGCTAACAGAGTTAAACCATACTTTTGATTGCGCAGTTCTGAACACTCTTTCTGTAGAAAATGCAAGTGGACATTCGGAGCGCTAAGAGGGTAATAGTGGAAAAAGGAATATATTCAAATATAAACTACACAGTAGCATTCTGTGAAAATTCTTTCTGTTCTGTGCATTCAACTAACAGAGTTGAACCTTACTTTTGATTGAGCCGTTCTGAAACACTCTTTCTGTAGAAACTGCAATTGGACATGCTAAGCGCTAAGAGGCCTACATTGGGAAAAAGAATATCTTCAAATAAAAACTACACAGATGCATTCTGTGAAACTTATTTCTGATCTGTAAATTCAGTTAACAGAGATAAAGCATATTTTTGATTGAGCAGTTATGAAACACTATTTTTGTAGAAAATGCAAGTGGAGATTCGGAGCGCTAAGAGGGTAATAGTGGAAAAAGGAATGTCTTCAAATATAAACTACACAGAATCATTCGGTGAAACTTCTTTCTGATCTGTGCATTCAGCTAACAGAGTTAAACCATACTTTTGATTGAGCAGATCTGAACACTCTTTCTGTAGAAAATGCAACTGGACATTTGGAGCGCTAAGAGCGTAGTAGTGGAAAAAGGAATATATTCAAATATAAACTACACAGAAGCATTCTGTGAAACTTCCTTCTGATCTGAGCATTCAGCTAACAGAGTTAAACCATACTTTTGATTGAGCAGTTTTGAAACAGTCTGTCTGTAGAAAATGCAACTGGACATTCGTAGCGCTAAGTGGGTAATAGTGGAAAAAAGAATATGTTCAAATATAAACTACACAGAAGCATTGTATGAAACTTTTTTCTATTCTGTGCATTCAACTAACAGAGTTGAACCTTACTTTTGATTGAGCCGTTCTGAAACACTCTTTCTGTAGAAACTGCAATTGGACATTCTGAGCGCTAGGAGGCCTATATTGGGAAAAAGAATGTCTACAAATAAAAACTACACAGAAGAATTGTGTGAAACTTCTTTCTGTTCTGTTTGTTCAACTAAAAGAGTTGAACCTTAGTTTTGATTGAGCCGTTCTGAAACACTCTTTCTGTAGAAAATGCAAGTGGAGATTCGGAGCGCTAAGAGGGTAATAGTGGAAAAAGGAATGTCTCAAAATATAAACTACACAGAATCATTCGGTGAAACTTCTTTCTGATCTGTGCATTCAGCTAACAGAGTTAAACCATACTCTTGATTGAGCAGATCTGAACACTCTTTCTGTAGAAAATGCAACTGGACATTTGGAGCGCTAAGAGCGTAGTAGTGGAAAAAGGAATATATTCAAATATAAACTACATAGAAGCATTCTGTGAAACTTCTTTCTGATCTGAGCATTCAGCTAACAGAGTTAAACCATACTTTTGATTGAGCAGTTTTGAAACACTCTGTCTGTAGAAAATGCAACTGGACATTCGTAGCGCTAAGTGGGTAATAGTGGAAAAAAGAATATGTTCAAATATAAACTACACAGAAGCATTGTATGAAACTTCTTTCTGTTCTGTGCATTCAACTAACAGAGTTGAACCTTACTTTTGATTGAGCCTTTCTGAAACACTCTTTCTGTAGAAACTGCAATTGGACATTCTGAGCACTAAGAGGCCTCTATTGGGAAAAATAATATCTTCAAATAAAAACTACACAGAAGCATTGTGTGAAACTTATTTCTGATATGTTCATTAAGCTAACAGAGTTAAACCATACTTTTAATTGCGCAGTTCTGAACACTCTTTCTGTAGAAAATGCAAGTGGACATTCGGAGCGCTAAGAGGGTAATAGTGGAAAAAGGAATATATTCAAATATAAACTACACAGTAGCATTCTGTGAAAATTCTTTCTGTTCTGTGCATTCAACTAACAGAGTTGAACCTTACTTTTGATTGAGCCGTTCTGAAACACTCTTTCTGTAGAAACTGCAATTGGACATGCTAAGCGCTAAGAGGCCTACATTGGGAAAAAGAATATCTTCAAATAAAAACTACACAGATGCATTCTGTGAAACTTATTTCTGATCTGTAAATTCAGTTAACAGAGATAAAGCATATTTTTGATTGAGCCGTTCTGAAACAATCTTTCTGTAGAAAATGCAAGTGGAGATTCGGAGCGCTAAGAGGGTAATATTGGAAAAAGGAATGTCTCCAAATATAAACTACACAGAATCATTCTGTGAAACTTCTTTCTGATCTGTGCATTCAGCTAACAGAGTTAAACCATACTTTTGATTGAGCAGATCTGAACACTCTTTCTGTAGAAAATGCAACTGGACATTTGGAGCGCTAAGAGTGTACTAGTGGAAAAAGGAATATATTCAAATATAAACTACACAGAAGCATTCTGTGAAACTTCTTTCTGATCTGAGCTTTCAGCTAACAGAGTTAAACCATACATTTGATTGAGCAGTTTTGAAACACTCTGTCTGTAGAAAATGCAACTGGACATTCGTAGCGCTAAGTGGGTAATAGTGGAAAAAAGAATATGTTCAAATATAAACTACACAGAAGCATTGTATGAAACTTCTTTCTGTTCTGTGCATTCAACTAACAGAGTTGAACCTTACTTTTGATTGAGCCTTTCTGAAACACTCTTTCTGTAGAAACTGCAATTGGACATTCTGAGCGCTAAGAGGCCTCTATTGGGAAAAATAATATCTTCAAATAAAAACTACACAGAAGCATTGTGTGAAACTTATTTCTGATATGTTCATTAAGCTAACAGAGTTAAACCATACTTTTGATTGCGCAGTTCTGAACACTCTTTCTGTAGAAAATGCAAGTGGACATTCGGAGCGCTAAGAGGGTAATAGTGGGAAAAGTAATATATTCAAATATAAACTACACAGTAGCATTCTGTGAAAATTCTTTCTGTTCTGTGCATTCAACTAACAGAGTTGAACCTTACTTTTGATTGAGCCGTTCTGAAACACTCTTTCTGTAGAAACTGCAATTGGACATGCTAAGCGCTAAGAGGCCTACATTGGGAAAAAGAATATCTTCAAATAAAAACTACACAGATGCATTCTGTGAAACTTATTTCTGATCTGTAAATTCAATTAACAGAGGTAAAACATATTTTTGATTGAGCAGTTATGAAACACTCTTTTTGTAGAAAATGCAAGTGGAGATTCGGAGCGCTAAGAGGGTAATAGTGGAAAAAGGAATGTCTTCAAATATAAACAACACAGAATCATTCGGTGAAACATCTTTCTGATCTGTGCATTCAGCTAACAGAGTTAAACCATACTTTTGATTGAGCAGATCTGAACATTCTTTCTGTAGAAAATGCAACTGGACATTTGGAGCGCTAAGAGCGTAGTAGTGGAAAAAGGAATATATTCAAATATAAACTACACAGAAGCATTCTGTGAAACTTCTTTCTGATCTGAGCATTCAGCTAACAGAGTTAAAACATACTTTTGATTGAGCAGTTTTGAAACAGTCTGTCTGTAGAAAATGCAACTGGACATTCGTAGCGCTAAGTGGGTAATAGTGGAAAAAAGAATATGTTCAAATATAAACTACACAGAAGCATTGTATGAAACTTTTTTCTATTCTGTGCATTCAACTAACAGAGTTGAACCTTACTTTTGATTGAGCCGTTCTGAAACACTCTTTCTGTAGAAACTGCAATTGGACATTCTGAGCGCTAGGAGGCCTATATTGGGAAAAAGAATGTCTACAAATAAAAACTACACAGAAGAATTGTGTGAAACTTCTTTCTGTTCTGTTTGTTCAACTAAAAGAGTTGAACCTTAGTTTTGATTGAGCCGTTCTGAAACACTCTTTCTGTAGAAACTGCAATTGGACATTCTGAGCACTAAGAGGCCTCTATTGGGAAAAATAATATCTTCAAATAAAAACTACACAGAAGCATTGTGTGAAACTTATTTCTGATATGTTCATTAAGCTAACAGAGTTAAACCATACTTTTAATTGCGCAGTTCTGAACACTCTTTCTGTAGAAAATGCAAGTGGACATTCGGAGCGCTAAGAGGGTAATAGTGGAAAAAGGAATATATTCAAATATAAACTACACAGTAGCATTCTGTGAAAATTCTTTCTGTTCTGTGCATTCAACTAACAGAGTTGAACCTTACTTTTGATTGAGCCGTTCTGAAACACTCTTTCTGTAGAAACTGCAATTGGACATGCTAAGCGCTAAGAGGCCTACATTGGGAAAAAGAATATCTTCAAATAAAAACTACACAGATGCATTCTGTGAAACTTATTTCTGATCTGTAAATTCAGTTAACAGAGATAAAGCATATTTTTGATTGAGCCGTTCTGAAACAATCTTTCTGTAGAAAATGCAAGTGGAGATTCGGAGCGCTAAGAGGGTAATATTGGAAAAAGGAATGTCTCCAAATATAAACTACACAGAATCATTCTGTGAAACTTCTTTCTGATCTGTGCATTCAGCTAACAGAGTTAAACCATACTTTTGATTGAGCAGATCTGAACACTCTTTCTGTAGAAAATGCAACTGGACATTTGGAGCGCTAAGAGTGTACTAGTGGAAAAAGGAATATATTCAAATATAAACTACACAGAAGCATTCTGTGAAACTTCTTTCTGATCTGAGCTTTCAGCTAACAGAGTTAAACCATACTTTTGATTGAGCAGTTTTGAAACACTCTGTCTGTAGAAAATGCAACTGGACATTCGTAGCGCTAAGTGGGTAATAGTGGAAAAAAGAATATGTTCAAATATAAACTACACAGAAGCATTGTATGAAACTTCTTTCTGTTCTGTGCATTCAACTAACAGAGTTGAACCTTACTTTTGATTGAGCCTTTCTGAAACACTCTTTCTGTAGAAACTGCAATTGGACATTCTGAGCGCTAAGAGGCCTCTATTGGGAAAAATAATATCTTCAAATAAAAACTACACAGAAACATTGTGTGAAACTTATTTCTGATATGTTCATTAAGCTAACAGAGTTAAACCATACTTTTGATTGCGCAGTTCTGAACACTCTTTCTGTAGAAAATGCAAGTGGACATTCGGAGCGCTAAGAGGGTAATAGTGGGAAAAGTAATATATTCAAATATAAACTACACAGTAGCATTCTGTGAAAATTCTTTCTGTTCTGTGCATTCAACTAACAGAGTTGAACCTTACTTTTGATTGAGCCGTTCTGAAACACTCTTTCTGTAGAAACTGCAATTGGACATGCTAAGCGCTAAGAGGCCTACATTGGGAAAAAGAATATCTTCAAATAAAAACTACACAGATGCATTCTGTGAAACTTATTTCTGATCTGTAAATTCAATTAACAGAGGTAAAACATATTTTTGATTGAGCAGTTATGAAACACTCTTTTTGTAGAAAATGCAAGTGGAGATTCGGAGCGCTAAGAGGGTAATAGTGGAAAAAGGAATGTCTTCAAATATAAACAACACAGAATCATTCGGTGAAACATCTTTCTGATCTGTGCATTCAGCTAACAGAGTTAAACCATACTTTTGATTGAGCAGATCTGAACATTCTTTCTGTAGAAAATGCAACTGGACATTTGGAGCGCTAAGAGCGTAGTAGTGGAAAAAGGAATATATTCAAATATAAACTACACAGAAGCATTCTGTGAAACTTCTTTCTGATCTGAGCATTCAGCTAACAGAGTTAAAACATACTTTTGATTGAGCAGTTTTGAAACAGTCTGTCTGTAGAAAATGCAACTGGACATTCGTAGCGCTAAGTGGGTAATAGTGGAAAAAAGAATATGTTCAAATATAAACTACACAGAAGCATTGTATGAAACTTTTTTCTATTCTGTGCATTCAACTAACAGAGTTGAACCTTACTTTTGATTGAGCCGTTCTGAAACACTCTTTCTGTAGAAACTGCAATTGGACATTCTGAGCGCTAGGAGGCCTATATTGGGAAAAAGAATGTCTACAAATAAAAACTACACAGAAGAATTGTGTGAAACTTCTTTCTGTTCTGTTTGTTCAACTAAAAGAGTTGAACCTTAGTTTTGATTGAGCCGTTCTGAAACACTCTTTCTGTAGAAAATGCAAGTGGAGATTCGGAGCGCTAAGAGGGTAATAGTGGAAAAAGGAATGTCTCAAAATATAAACTACACAGAATTATTGTGTGAAACTTCTTTCTGATCTGTGCATTCAGCTAACAGAGTTAAACCATACTTTTGATTGAGCAGATCTGAACACTCTTTCTGTAGAAAATGCAACTGGACATTTGGAGCGCTAAGAGAGTAGTAGTGGAAAAAGGAATATATTCAAATATAAACTACACAGAAGCATTCTGTGAAACTTCTTTCTGATCTGAGCATTCAGCTAACAGAGTTAAACCATACTTTTGATTGAGCAGTTTTGAAACACTCTGTCTGTAGAAAATGCAACTGGACATTCGTAGCGCTAAGTGGGTAATAGTGGAAAAAAGAATATGTTCAAATATAAACTACACAGAAGCATTGTATGAAACTTCTTTCTGTTCTGTGCATTCAACTAACAGAGTTGAACCTTACTTTTGATTGAGCCTTTCTGAAACACTCTTTCTGTAGAAACTGCAATTGGACATTCTGAGCGCTAAGAGGCCTCTATTGGGAAAAATAATATCTTCAAATAAAAACTACACAGAAGCATTGTGTGAAACTTATTTCTGGTATGTTCATTAAGCTAACAGAGTTAAACCATACTTTTGATTGCGCAGTTCTGAACACTCTTTCTGTAGAAAATGCAAGTGGACATTCGGAGCGCTAAGAGGGTAATAGTGGAAAAAGGAATATATTCAAATATAAACTACACAGTAGCATTCTGTGAAAATTCTTTCTGTTCTGTGCATTCAACTAACAGAGTTGAACCTTACTTTTGATTGAGCCGTTCTGAAACACTCTTTCTGTAGAAACTGCAATTGGACATGCTAAGCGCTAAGAGGCCTACATTGGGAAAAAGAATATCTTCAAATAAAAACTACACAGATGCATTCTGTGAAACTTATTTCTGATCTGTAAATTCAGTTAACAGAGATAAAGCATATTTTTGATTGAGCAGTTATGAAACACCCTTTTTGTAGAAAATGCAAGTGGAGATTCGGAGCCCTAAGAAGGTAATAGTGGAAAAAGGAATGTCTTCAAATATAAACTACACAGAATCATTCGGTGAAACTTCTTTCTGATCTGTGCATTCAGCTAACAGAGTTAAACCATACTTTTGATTGAGCAGATCTGAACACTCTTTCTGTAGAAAATGCAACTGGACATTTGGAGCGCTAAGAGCGTAGTAGTGGAAAAAGGAATATATTCAAATATAAACTACACAGAAGCATTCTGTGAAACTTCTTTCTGATCTGAGCATTCAGCTAACAGAGTTAAACCATACTTTTGATTGAGCAGTTTTGAAACAGTCTGTCTGTAGAAAATGCAACTGGACATTCGTAGCGCTAAGTGGGTAATAGTGGAAAAAAGAATATGTTCAAATATAAACTACACAGAAGCATTGTATGAAACTTTTTTCTATTCTGTGCATTCAACTAACAGAGTTGAACCTTACTTTTGATTGAGCCGTTCTGAAACACTCTTTCTGTAGAAACTGCAATTGGACATTCTGAGCGCTAGGAGGCCTATATTGGGAAAAAGAATGTCTACAAATAAAAACTACACAGAAGAATTGTGTGAAACTTCTTTCTGTTCTGTTTGTTCAACTAAAAGAGTTGAACCTTAGTTTTGATTGAGCCGTTCTGAAACACTCTTTCTGTAGAAAATGCAAGTGGAGATTCGGAGCGCTAAGAGGGTAATAGTGGAAAAAGGAATGTCTCAAAATATAAACTACACAGAATCATTCGGTGAAACTTCTTTCTGATCTGTGCATTCAGCTAACAGAGTTAAACCATACTCTTGATTGAGCAGATCTGAACACTCTTTCTGTAGAAAATGCAACTGGACATTTGGAGCGCTAAGAGCGTAGTAGTGGAAAAAGGAATATATTCAAATATAAACTACACAGAAGCATTCTGTGAAACTTCTTTCTGATCTGAGCATTCAGCTAACAGAGTTAAACCATACTTTTGATTGAGCAGTTTTGAAACACTCTGTCTGTAGAAAATGCAACTGGACATTCGTAGCGCTAAGTGGGTAATAGTGGAAAAAAGAATATGTTCAAATATAAACTACACAGAAGCATTGTATGAAACTTCTTTCTGTTCTGTGCATTCAACTAACAGAGTTGAACCTTACTTTTGATTGAGCCTTTCTGAAACACTCTTTCTGTAGAAACTGCAATTGGACATTCTGAGCACTAAGAGGCCTCTATTGGGAAAAATAATATCTTCAAATAAAAACTACACAGAAGCATTGTGTGAAACTTATTTCTGATATGTTCATTAAGCTAACAGAGTTAAACCATACTTTTAATTGCGCAGTTCTGAACACTCTTTCTGTAGAAAATGCAAGTGGACATTCGGAGCGCTAAGAGGGTAATAGTGGAAAAAGGAATATATTCAAATATAAACTACACAGTAGCATTCTGTGAAAATTCTTTCTGTTCTGTGCATTCAACTAACAGAGTTGAACCTTACTTTTGATTGAGCCGTTCTGAAACACTCTTTCTGTAGAAACTGCAATTGGACATGCTAAGCGCTAAGAGGCCTACATTGGGAAAAAGAATATCTTCAAATAAAAACTACACAGATGCATTCTGTGAAACTTATTTCTGATCTGTAAATTCAGTTAACAGAGATAAAGCATATTTTTGATTGAGCCGTTCTGAAACAATCTTTCTGTAGAAAATGCAAGTGGAGATTCGGAGCGCTAAGAGGGTAATATTGGAAAAAGGAATGTCTCCAAATATAAACTACACAGAATCATTCTGTGAAACTTCTTTCTGATCTGTGCATTCAGCTAACAGAGTTAAACCATACTTTTGATTGAGCAGATCTGAACACTCTTTCTGTAGAAAATGCAACTGGACATTTGGAGCGCTAAGAGTGTACTAGTGGAAAAAGGAATATATTCAAATATAAACTACACAGAAGCATTCTGTGAAACTTCTTTCTGATCTGAGCTTTCAGCTAACAGAGTTAAACCATACATTTGATTGAGCAGTTTTGAAACACTCTGTCTGTAGAAAATGCAACTGGACATTCGTAGCGCTAAGTGGGTAATAGTGGAAAAAAGAATATGTTCAAATATAAACTACACAGAAGCATTGTATGAAACTTCTTTCTGTTCTGTGCATTCAACTAACAGAGTTGAACCTTACTTTTGATTGAGCCTTTCTGAAACACTCTTTCTGTAGAAACTGCAATTGGACATTCTGAGCGCTAAGAGGCCTCTATTGGGAAAAATAATATCTTCAAATAAAAACTACACAGAAGCATTGTGTGAAACTTATTTCTGATATGTTCATTAAGCTAACAGAGTTAAACCATACTTTTGATTGCGCAGTTCTGAACACTCTTTCTGTAGAAAATGCAAGTGGACATTCGGAGCGCTAAGAGGGTAATAGTGGGAAAAGTAATATATTCAAATATAAACTACACAGTAGCATTCTGTGAAAATTCTTTCTGTTCTGTGCATTCAACTAACAGAGTTGAACCTTACTTTTGATTGAGCCGTTCTGAAACACTCTTTCTGTAGAAACTGCAATTGGACATGCTAAGCGCTAAGAGGCCTACATTGGGAAAAAGAATATCTTCAAATAAAAACTACACAGATGCATTCTGTGAAACTTATTTCTGATCTGTAAATTCAATTAACAGAGGTAAAACATATTTTTGATTGAGCAGTTATGAAACACTCTTTTTGTAGAAAATGCAAGTGGAGATTCGGAGCGCTAAGAGGGTAATAGTGGAAAAAGGAATGTCTTCAAATATAAACAACACAGAATCATTCGGTGAAACATCTTTCTGATCTGTGCATTCAGCTAACAGAGTTAAACCATACTTTTGATTGAGCAGATCTGAACATTCTTTCTGTAGAAAATGCAACTGGACATTTGGAGCGCTAAGAGCGTAGTAGTGGAAAAAGGAATATATTCAAATATAAACTACACAGAAGCATTCTGTGAAACTTCTTTCTGATCTGAGCATTCAGCTAACAGAGTTAAAACATACTTTTGATTGAGCAGTTTTGAAACAGTCTGTCTGTAGAAAATGCAACTGGACATTCGTAGCGCTAAGTGGGTAATAGTGGAAAAAAGAATATGTTCAAATATAAACTACACAGAAGCATTGTATGAAACTTTTTTCTATTCTGTGCATTCAACTAACAGAGTTGAACCTTACTTTTGATTGAGCCGTTCTGAAACACTCTTTCTGTAGAAACTGCAATTGGACATTCTGAGCGCTAGGAGGCCTATATTGGGAAAAAGAATGTCTACAAATAAAAACTACACAGAAGAATTGTGTGAAACTTCTTTCTGTTCTGTTTGTTCAACTAAAAGAGTTGAACCTTAGTTTTGATTGAGCCGTTCTGAAACACTCTTTCTGTAGAAACTGCAATTGGACATTCTGAGCACTAAGAGGCCTCTATTGGGAAAAATAATATCTTCAAATAAAAACTACACAGAAGCATTGTGTGAAACTTATTTCTGATATGTTCATTAAGCTAACAGAGTTAAACCATACTTTTAATTGCGCAGTTCTGAACACTCTTTCTGTAGAAAATGCAAGTGGACATTCGGAGCGCTAAGAGGGTAATAGTGGAAAAAGGAATATATTCAAATATAAACTACACAGTAGCATTCTGTGAAAATTCTTTCTGTTCTGTGCATTCAACTAACAGAGTTGAACCTTACTTTTGATTGAGCCGTTCTGAAACACTCTTTCTGTAGAAACTGCAATTGGACATGCTAAGCGCTAAGAGGCCTACATTGGGAAAAAGAATATCTTCAAATAAAAACTACACAGATGCATTCTGTGAAACTTATTTCTGATCTGTAAATTCAGTTAACAGAGATAAAGCATATTTTTGATTGAGCCGTTCTGAAACAATCTTTCTGTAGAAAATGCAAGTGGAGATTCGGAGCGCTAAGAGGGTAATATTGGAAAAAGGAATGTCTCCAAATATAAACTACACAGAATCATTCTGTGAAACTTCTTTCTGATCTGTGCATTCAGCTAACAGAGTTAAACCATACTTTTGATTGAGCAGATCTGAACACTCTTTCTGTAGAAAATGCAACTGGACATTTGGAGCGCTAAGAGTGTACTAGTGGAAAAAGGAATATATTCAAATATAAACTACACAGAAGCATTCTGTGAAACTTCTTTCTGATCTGAGCTTTCAGCTAACAGAGTTAAACCATACTTTTGATTGAGCAGTTTTGAAACACTCTGTCTGTAGAAAATGCAACTGGACATTCGTAGCGCTAAGTGGGTAATAGTGGAAAAAAGAATATGTTCAAATATAAACTACACAGAAGCATTGTATGAAACTTCTTTCTGTTCTGTGCATTCAACTAACAGAGTTGAACCTTACTTTTGATTGAGCCTTTCTGAAACACTCTTTCTGTAGAAACTGCAATTGGACATTCTGAGCGCTAAGAGGCCTCTATTGGGAAAAATAATATCTTCAAATAAAAACTACACAGAAACATTGTGTGAAACTTATTTCTGATATGTTCATTAAGCTAACAGAGTTAAACCATACTTTTGATTGCGCAGTTCTGAACACTCTTTCTGTAGAAAATGCAAGTGGACATTCGGAGCGCTAAGAGGGTAATAGTGGGAAAAGTAATATATTCAAATATAAACTACACAGTAGCATTCTGTGAAAATTCTTTCTGTTCTGTGCATTCAACTAACAGAGTTGAACCTTACTTTTGATTGAGCCGTTCTGAAACACTCTTTCTGTAGAAACTGCAATTGGACATGCTAAGCGCTAAGAGGCCTACATTGGGAAAAAGAATATCTTCAAATAAAAACTACACAGATGCATTCTGTGAAACTTATTTCTGATCTGTAAATTCAATTAACAGAGGTAAAACATATTTTTGATTGAGCAGTTATGAAACACTCTTTTTGTAGAAAATGCAAGTGGAGATTCGGAGCGCTAAGAGGGTAATAGTGGAAAAAGGAATGTCTTCAAATATAAACAACACAGAATCATTCGGTGAAACATCTTTCTGATCTGTGCATTCAGCTAACAGAGTTAAACCATACTTTTGATTGAGCAGATCTGAACATTCTTTCTGTAGAAAATGCAACTGGACATTTGGAGCGCTAAGAGCGTAGTAGTGGAAAAAGGAATATATTCAAATATAAACTACACAGAAGCATTCTGTGAAACTTCTTTCTGATCTGAGCATTCAGCTAACAGAGTTAAAACATACTTTTGATTGAGCAGTTTTGAAACAGTCTGTCTGTAGAAAATGCAACTGGACATTCGTAGCGCTAAGTGGGTAATAGTGGAAAAAAGAATATGTTCAAATATAAACTACACAGAAGCATTGTATGAAACTTTTTTCTATTCTGTGCATTCAACTAACAGAGTTGAACCTTACTTTTGATTGAGCCGTTCTGAAACACTCTTTCTGTAGAAACTGCAATTGGACATTCTGAGCGCTAGGAGGCCTATATTGGGAAAAAGAATGTCTACAAATAAAAACTACACAGAAGAATTGTGTGAAACTTCTTTCTGTTCTGTTTGTTCAACTAAAAGAGTTGAACCTTAGTTTTGATTGAGCCGTTCTGAAACACTCTTTCTGTAGAAAATGCAAGTGGAGATTCGGAGCGCTAAGAGGGTAATAGTGGAAAAAGGAATGTCTCAAAATATAAACTACACAGAATTATTGTGTGAAACTTCTTTCTGATCTGTGCATTCAGCTAACAGAGTTAAACCATACTTTTGATTGAGCAGATCTGAACACTCTTTCTGTAGAAAATGCAACTGGACATTTGGAGCGCTAAGAGAGTAGTAGTGGAAAAAGGAATATATTCAAATATAAACTACACAGAAGCATTCTGTGAAACTTCTTTCTGATCTGAGCATTCAGCTAACAGAGTTAAACCATACTTTTGATTGAGCAGTTTTGAAACACTCTGTCTGTAGAAAATGCAACTGGACATTCGTAGCGCTAAGTGGGTAATAGTGGAAAAAAGAATATGTTCAAATATAAACTACACAGAAGCATTGTATGAAACTTCTTTCTGTTCTGTGCATTCAACTAACAGAGTTGAACCTTACTTTTGATTGAGCCTTTCTGAAACACTCTTTCTGTAGAAACTGCAATTGGACATTCTGAGCGCTAAGAGGCCTCTATTGGGAAAAATAATATCTTCAAATAAAAACTACACAGAAGCATTGTGTGAAACTTATTTCTGGTATGTTCATTAAGCTAACAGAGTTAAACCATACTTTTGATTGCGCAGTTCTGAACACTCTTTCTGTAGAAAATGCAAGTGGACATTCGGAGCGCTAAGAGGGTAATAGTGGAAAAAGGAATATATTCAAATATAAACTACACAGTAGCATTCTGTGAAAATTCTTTCTGTTCTGTGCATTCAACTAACAGAGTTGAACCTTACTTTTGATTGAGCCGTTCTGAAACACTCTTTCTGTAGAAACTGCAATTGGACATGCTAAGCGCTAAGAGGCCTACATTGGGAAAAAGAATATCTTCAAATAAAAACTACACAGATGCATTCTGTGAAACTTATTTCTGATCTGTAAATTCAGTTAACAGAGATAAAGCATATTTTTGATTGAGCAGTTATGAAACACCCTTTTTGTAGAAAATGCAAGTGGAGATTCGGAGCCCTAAGAAGGTAATAGTGGAAAAAGGAATGTCTTCAAATATAAACTACACAGAATCATTCGGTGAAACTTCTTTCTGATCTGTGCATTCAGCTAACAGAGTTAAACCATACTTTTGATTGAGCAGATCTGAACACTCTTTCTGTAGAAAATGCAACTGGACATTTGGAGCGCTAAGAGCGTAGTAGTGGAAAAAGGAATATATTCAAATATAAACTACACAGAAGCATTCTGTGAAACTTCTTTCTGATCTGAGCATTCAGCTAACAGAGTTAAACCATACTTTTGATTGAGCAGTTTTGAAACACTCTGTCTGTAGAAAATGCAACTGGACATTCGTAGCGCTAAGTGGGTAATAGTGGAAAAAAGAATATGTTCAAATATAAACTACACAGAAGCATTGTATGAAACTTCTTTCTGTTCTGTGCATTCAACTAACAGAGTTGAACCTTACTTTTGATTGAGCCTTTCTGAAACACTCTTTCTGTAGAAACTGCAATTGGACATTCTGAGCGCTAAGAGGCCTCTATTGGGAAAAATAATATCTTCAAATAAAAACTACACAGAAGCATTGTGTGAAACTTATTTCTGATATGTTCATTAAGCTAACAGAGTTATACCATACTTTTGATTGCGCAGTTCTGAACACTCTTTCTGTAGAAAATGCAAGTGGACATTCGGAGCGCTAAGAGGGTAATAGTGGAAAAAGGAATATATTCAAATATAAACTACACAGTAGCATTCTGTGAAAATTCTTTCTGTTCTGTGCATTCAACTAACAGAGTTGAACCTTACTTTTGATTGAGCCGTTCTGAAACACTCTTTCTGTAGAAACTGCAATTGGACATGCTAAGCGCTAAGAGGCCTACATTGGGAAAAAGAATATCTTCAAATAAAAACTACACAGATGCATTCTGTGAAACTTATTTCTGATCTGTAAATTCAGTTAACAGAGATAAAGCATATTTTTGATTGAGCCGTTCTGAAACAATCTTTCTGTAGAAAATGCAAGTGGAGATTCGGAGCGCTAAGAGGGTAATATTGGAAAAAGGAATGTCTCCAAATATAAACTACACAGAATCATTCTGTGAAACTTCTTTCTGATCTGTGCATTCAGCTAACAGAGTTAAACCATACTTTTGATTGAGCAGATCTGAACACTCTTTCTGTAGAAAATGCAACTGGACATTTGGAGCGCTAAGAGTGTACTAGTGGAAAAAGGAATATATTCAAATATAAACTACACAGAAGCATTCTGTGAAACTTCTTTCTGATCTGAGCTTTCAGCTAACAGAGTTAAACCATACTTTTGATTGAGCAGTTTTGAAACACTCTGTCTGTAGAAAATGCAACTGGACATTCGTAGCGCTAAGTGGGTAATAGTGGAAAAAAGAATATGTTCAAATATAAACTACACAGAAGCATTGTATGAAACTTCTTTCTGTTCTGTGCATTCAACTAACAGAGTTGAACCTTACTTTTGATTGAGCCTTTCTGAAACACTCTTTCTGTAGAAACTGCAATTGGACATTCTGAGCGCTAAGAGGCCTCTATTGGGAAAAATAATATCTTCAAATAAAAACTACACAGAAGCATTGTGTGAAACTTATTTCTGATATGTTCATTAAGCTAACAGAGTTAAACCATACTTTTGATTGCGCAGTTCTGAACACTCTTTCTGTAGAAAATGCAAGTGGACATTCGGAGCGCTAAAGGGTAATAGTGGGAAAAGGAATATATTCAAATATAAACTACACAGTAGCATTCTGTGAAAATTCTTTCTGTTCTGTGCATTCAACTAACAGAGTTGAACCTTACTTTTGATTGAGCCGTTCTGAAACACTCTTTCTGTAGAAACTGCAATTGGACATGCTAAGCGCTAAGAGGCCTACATTGGGAAAAAGAATATCTTCAAATAAAAACTACACAGATGCATTCTGTGAAACTTATTTCTGATCTGTAAATTCAATTAACAGAGGTAAAACATATTTTTGATTGAGCAGTTATGAAACACACTTTTTGTAGAAAATGCAAGTGGAGATTCGGAGCGCTAAGAGGGTAATAGTGGAAAATGGAATGTCTTCAAATATAAACAACACAGAATCATTCGGTGAAACATCTTTCTGATCTGTGCATTCAGCTAACAGAGTTAAACCATACTTTTGATTGAGCAGATCTGAACATTCTTTCTGTAGAAAATGCAACTGGACATTTGGAGCGCTAAGAGCGTAGTAGTGGAAAAAGGAATATATTCAAATATAAACTACACAGAAGCATTCTGTGAAACTTCTTTCTGATCTGAGCATTCAGCTAACAGAGTTAAAACATACTTTTGATTGAGCAGTTTTGAAACAGTCTGTCTGTAGAAAATGCAACTGGACATTCGTAGCGCTAAGTGGGTAATAGTGGAAAATAGAATATGTTCAAATATAAACTACACAGAAGCATTGTATGAAACTTTTTTCTATTCTGTGCATTCAACTAACAGAGTTGAACCTTACTTTTGATTGAGCCGTTCTGAAACACTCTTTCTGTAGAAACTGCAATTGGACATTCTGAGCGCTAGGAGGCCTATATTGGGAAAAAGAATGTCTACAAATAAAAACTACACAGAAGAATTGTGTGAAACTTCTTTCTGTTCTGTTTGTTCAACTAAAAGAGTTGAACCTTAGTTTTGATTCAGCCGTTCTGAAACACTCTTTCTGTAGAAAATGCAAGTGGAGATTCGGAGCGCTAAGAGGGTAATAGTGGAAAAAGGAATGTCTCAAAATATAAACTTCACAGAATTATTGTGTGAAACTTCTTTCTGATCTGTGCATTCAGCTAACAGAGTTAAACCATACTTTTGATTGAGCAGATCTGAACACTTTTTCTGTAGAAAATTCAACTGGACATTTGGAGCGCTAAGAGAGTAGTAGTGGAAAAAGGAATATATTCAAATATAAACTACACAGAAGCATTCTGTGAAACTTCTTTCTGATCTGAGCATTCAGCTAACAGAGTTAAACCATACTTTTGATTGAGCAGTTTTGAAACACTCTGTCTGTAGAAAATGCAACTGGACATTCGTAGCGCTAAGTGGGTAATAGTGGAAAAAAGAATATGTTCAAATATAAACTACACAGAAGCATTGTATGAAACTTCTTTCTGTTCTGTGCATTCAACTAACAGAGTTGAACCTTACTTTTGATTGAGCCTTTCTGAAACACTCTTTCTGTAGAAACTGCAATTGGACATTCTGAGCGCTAAGAGGCCTCTATTGGGAAAAATAATATCTTCAAATAAAAACTACACAGAAGCATTGTGTGAAACTTATTTCTGGTATGTTCATTAAGCTAACAGAGTTAAACCATACTTTTGATTGCGCAGTTCTGAACACTCTTTCTGTAGAAAATGCAAGTGGACATTCGGAGCGCTAAGAGGGTAATAGTGGAAAAAGGAATATATTCAAATATAAACTACACAGTAGCATTCTGTGAAAATTCTTTCTGTTCTGTGCATTCAACTAACAGAGTTGAACCTTACTTTTGATTGAGCCGTTCTGAAACACTCTTTCTGTAGAAACTGCAATTGGACATGCTAAGCGCTAAGAGGCCTACATTGGGAAAAAGAATATCTTCAAATAAAAACTACACAGATGCATTCTGTGAAACTTATTTCTGATCTGGAAATTCAGTTAACAGAGATAAAGCATATTTTTGATTGAGCAGTTATGAAACACCCTTTTTGTAGAAAATGCAAGTGGAGATTCGGAGCGCTAAGAAGGTAATAGTGGAAAAAGGAATGTCTTCAAATATAAACTACACAGAATCATTCGGTGAAACTTCTTTCTGATCTGTGCATTCAGCTAACAGAGTTAAACCATACTTTTGATTGAGCAGATCTGAACACTCTTTCTGTAGAAAATGCAACTGGACATTTGGAGCGCTAAGAGCGTAGTAGTGGAAAAAGGAATATATTCAAATATAAACTACACAGAAGCATTCTGTGAAACTTCTTTCTGATCTGAGTATTCAGCTAACAGAGTTAAACCATACTTTTGATTGAGCAGTTTTGAAACACTCTGTCTGTAGAAAATGCAACTGGACATTCGTAGCGCTAAGTGGGTAATAGTGGAAAAAAGAATATGTTCAAATATAAACTACACAGAAGCATTGTATGAAACTTCTTTCTGTTCTGTGCATTCAACTAACAGAGTTGAACCTTACTTTTGATTGAGCCTTTCTGAAACACTCTTTCTGTAGAAACTGCAATTGGACATTCTGAGCGCTAAGAGGCCTCTATTGGGAAAAATAATATCTTCAAATAAAAATTACACAGAAGCATTGTGTGAAACTTATTTCTGATATGTTCATTAAGCTAACAGAGTTAAACCATACTTTTGATTGCGCAGTTCTGAACACTCTTTCTGTAGAAAATGCAAGTGGACATTCGGAGCACTAAGAGGGTAATAGTGGAAAAAGGAATATATTCAAATATAAACTACACAGTAGCATTCTGTGAAAATTCTTTCTGTTCTGTGCATTCAACTAACAGAGTTGAACCTTACTTTTGATTGAGCCGTTCTGAAACACTCTTTCTGTAGAAACTGCAATTGGACATGCTAAGCGCTAAGAGGCCTACATTGGGAAAAAGAATATCTTCAAATAAAAACTACACAGATGCATTCTGTGAAACTTATTTCTGATCTGTAAATTCAGTTAACAGAGATAAAGCATATTTTTGATTGAGCCGTTCTGAAACAATCTTTCTGTAGAAAATGCAAGTGGAGATTCGGAGCGCTAAGAGGGTAATATTGGAAAAAGGAATGTCTCCAAATATAAACTACACAGAATCATTCTGTGAAACTTCTTTCTGATCTGTGCATTCAGCTAACAGAGTTAAACCATACTTTTGATTGAGCAGATCTGAACACTCTTTCTGTAGAAAATGCAACTGGACATTTGGAGCGCTAAGAGTGTACTAGTGGAAAAAGGAATATATTCAAATATAAACTACACAGAAGCATTCTGTGAAACTTCTTTCTGATCTGAGCTTTCAGCTAACAGAGTTAAACCATACTTTTGATTGAGCAGTTTTGAAACACTCTGTCTGTAGAAAATGCAACTGGACATTCGTAGCGCTAAGTGGGTATTAGTGGAAAAAAGAATATGTTCAAATATAAACTACACAGAAGCATTGTATGAAACTTCTTTCTGTTCTGTGCATTCAACTAACAGAGTTGAACCTTACTTTTGATTGAGCCTTTCTGAAACACTCTTTCTGTAGAAACTGCAATTGGACATTCTGAGCGCTAAGAGGCCTCTATTGGGAAAAATAATATCTTCAAATAAAAACTACACAGAAGCATTGTGTGAAACTTATTTCTGATATGTTCATTAAGCTAACAGAGTTAAACCATACTTTTGATTGCGCAGTTCTGAACACTCTTTCTGTAGAAAATGCAAGTGGACATTCGGAGTGCTAAGAGGGTAATAGTGGGAAAAGGAATATATTCAAATATAAACTACACAGTAGCATTCTGTGAAAATTCTTTCTGTTCTGTGCATTCAACTAACAGAGTTGAACCTTACTT
Source organism: Symphalangus syndactylus (assembly GCF_028878055.3). Taxonomy (NCBI): domain Eukaryota; kingdom Metazoa; phylum Chordata; class Mammalia; order Primates; family Hylobatidae; genus Symphalangus; species Symphalangus syndactylus. The sequence continues at coordinate 73,761,144 of NC_072446.2, forward strand.
TTGATTGAGCCGTTCTGAAACACTCTTTCTGTAGAAACTGCAATTGGACATGCTAAGCGCTAAGAGGCCTACATTGGGAAAAAGAATATCTTCAAATAAAAACTACACAGATGCATTCTGTGAAACTTATTTCTGATCTGTAAATTCAATTAAGAGGTAAAACATATTTTTGATTGAGCAGTTATGAAACACTCTTTTTGTAGAAAATGCAAGTGGAGATTCGGAGCGCTAAGAGGGTAATAGTGGAAAAAGGAATGTCTTCAAATATAAACAACACAGAATCATTCGGTGAAACATCTTTCTGATCTGTGCATTCAGCTAACAGAGTTAAACCATACTTTTGATTGAGCAGATCTGAACATTCTTTCTGTAGAAAATGCAACTGGACATTTGGAGCGCTAAGAGCGTAGTAGTGGAAAAAGGAATATATTCAAATATAAACTACACAGAAGCATTCTGTGAAACTTCTTTCTGATCTGAGCATTCAGCTAACAGAGTTAAAACATACTTTTGATTGAGCAGTTTTGAAACAGTCTGTCTGTAGAAAATGCAACTGGACATTCGTAGCGCTAAGTGGGTAATAGTGGAAAAAAGAATATGTTCAAATATAAACTACACAGAAGCATTGTATGAAACTTCTTTCTGTTCTGCGCATTCAACTAACAGAGTTGAACCTTACTTTTGATTGAGCCGTTCTGAAATACTCTTTCTGTAGAAACTGCAATTGCACATTCTGAGCGCTAGGAGGCCTATATTGGGAAAAAGAATGTCTACAAATAAAAACTACACAGAAGAATTGTGTGAAACTTCTTTCTGTTCTGTTTGTTCAACTAAAAGAGTTGAACCTAAGTTTTGATTGAGCCGTTCTGAAACACTCTTTCTGTAGAAAATGCAAGTGGAGATTCGGAGCGCTAAGAGGGTAATAGTGGAAAAAGGAATGTCTCCAAATATAAACTACACAGAATCATTCTGTGAAACTTCTTTCTGATCTGTGCATTCAGCTAACAGAGTTAAACCATACTTTTGATTGAGCAGATCTGAACACTCTTTCTGTAGAAAATGCAACTGGACATTTGGAGCGCTAAGAGAGTACTAGTGGAAAAAGGAATATATTCAAATATAAACTACACAGAAGCATTCTGTGAAACTTCTTTCTGATCTGAGCATTCAGCTAACAGAGTTAAACCATACTTTTGATTGAGCAGTTTTGAAACACTCTGTCTGTAGAAAATGCAACTGGACATTCGTAGCGCTACGTGGGTAATAGTGGAAAAAAGAATATGTTCAAATATAAACTACACAGAAGCATTGTATGAAACTTCTTTCTGTTCTGTGCATTCAACTAACAGAGTTGAACCTTACTTTTGATTGAGCCTTTCTGAAACACTCTTTCTGTAGAAACTGCAATTGGACATTCTGAGCGCTAGGAGGCCAATATTGGGAAAAAGAATGTCTACAAATAAAAACTACACAGAAGAATTTTGTGAAACTACTTTCTGTTCTGTTTGTTGAACTAAAAGATTTGAACCTTAGTTTTGATTGAGCCGTTCTGAAACACTCTTTCTGTAGAAAATGCAAGTGGAGATTCGGAGCGCTAAGAGGGTAATAGTGGAAAAAGAAATGTCTCCAAATATAAACTACACAGAATTATTGTGTGAAACTTCTTTCTGATCTGTGCATTCAGCTAACAGAGTTAAACCATACTTTTGATTGAGCAGATCTGAACACTCTTTCTGTAGAAAATGCAACTGGACATTTGGAGCGCTAAGAGAGTAGTAGTGGAAAAAGGAATATATTCAAATATAAACTACACAGAAGCATTCTGTGAAACTTCTTTCTGATCTGAGCATTCAGCTAACAGAGTTAAACCATACTTTTGATTGAGCAGTTTTGAAACACTCTGTCTGTAGAAAATGCAACTGGACATTCGTAGCGCTAAGTGGGTAATAGTGGAAAAAAGAATACGTTCAAATATAAACTACACAGAAGCATTGTATGAAACTTCTTTCTGTTCTGTGCATTCAACTAACAGAGTTGAACCTTACTTTTGATTGAGCCTTTCTGAAACACTCTTTCTGTAGAAACTGCAATTGGACATTCTGAGCGCTAAGAGGCCTATATTGGGAAAAATAATATCTTCAAATAAAAACTACACCTAAGCATTGTGTGAAACTTATTTCTGATATGTTCATTAAGCTAACAGAGTTAAACCATACTTTTGATTGCGCAGTTCTGAACACTCTTTCTGTAGAAAATGCAAGTGGACATTCGGAGCGCTAAGAGGGTAATAGTGGAAAAAGGAATATATTCAAATATAAACTACACAGTAGCATTCTGTGAAAATTCTTTCTGTTCTGTGCATTCAACTAACAGAGTTGAACCTTACTTTTGATTGAGCCGTTCTGAAACACTCTTTCTGTAGAAACTGCAATTGGACATGCTAAGCGCTAAGAGGCCTACATTGGGAAAAAGAATATCTTCAAATAAAAACTACACAGATGCATTCTGTGAAACTTATTTCTGATCTGTAAATTCAGTTAACAGAGATAAAACATATTTTTGATTGAGCAGTTATGAAAGATTCTTTTTGTAGAAAATGCAAGTGGAGATTCGGAGCGCTAAGAGGGTAATAGTGGAAAAAGGAATGTCTTCAAATATAAACTACACAGAATCATTCGGTGAAACTTCTTTCTGATCTGTGCATTCAGCTAACAGAGTTAAACCATACTTTTGATTGAGCAGATCAGAACACTCTTTCTGTAGAAAATGCAACTGGACATTTGGAGCGCTAAGAGCGTAGTAGTGGAAAAAGGAATATATTCAAATATAAACAACACAGAAGCATTCTGTGAAACTTCTTTCTGATCTGAGCATTCAGCTAACAGAGTTAAACCATACTTTTGATTGAGCAGTTTTGAAACACTCTGTCTGTAGAAAACGCAACTGGACATTCGTAGCGCTAAGTGGGTAATTGTGGAAAAGAGAATATGTTCAAATATAAACTACACAGAAGCATTGTATGAAACTTCTTTCTGTTCTGTGCATTCAACTAACAGAGTTGAACCTTACTTTTGATTGAGCCGTTCTGAAACACTCTTTCTGTAGAAACTGCAATTGGACATTCTGAGCGCTAGGAGGCCTATATTGGGAAAAAGAATGTCTACAAATAAAAACTACACAGAAGAATTGTGTGAAACTTCTTTCTGTTCTGTTTGTTCAACTAAAAGAGTTGAACCTTTGTTTTGATTGAGCCGTTCTGAAACACTCTTTCTGTAGAAAATGCAAGTGGAGATTCGGAGCGCTAAGAGGGTAATAGTGGAAAAAGGAATGTCTCCAAATATAAACTACACGGAATCATTCTGTGAAACTTCTTTCTGATCTGTGCATTCAGCTAACAGGGTTAAACTATACTTTTGATTGAGCAGATCTGAACACTCTTTCTGTAGAAAATGCAACTGGACATTTGGAGCGCTAAGAGAGTACTAGTGGAAAAAGGGATATATTCAAATATAAACTACACAGAAGCATTCTCTGAAACTTCTTTCTGATCTGAGCATTCAGCTAACAGAGTTAAACCATACTTTTAATTGAGCAGTTTTGAAACACTCTGTCTGTAGAAAATGCAACTGGACATTCGTAGCGCTAAGTGGGTAATAGGGGAAAAAAGAGTATGTTCAAATATAAACTACACAGAAGCATTGTATGAAACTTCTTTCTGTTCTGTGCATTCAAATAACAGAGTTGAACCTTACTTTTGATTGAGCCTTTCTGAAACACTCTTTCTGTAGAAACTGCAATTGGACATTCTGAGCGCTAAGAGGCCTCTATTGGGAAAAAAAATATCTTCAAATAAAAACTACACAGAAGCATTGTGTGAAACTTATTTCTGATATGTTCATTAAGCTAACAGAGTTAAACCATACTTTTGATTGCGCAGTTCTGAACACTCTTTCTGTAGAAAATTCAAGTGGACATTCGGAGCGCTAAGAGGGTAATAGTGGAAAAAGGAATATATTCAAATATAAACTACACAGTAGCATTCTGTGAAAATTATTTCTGTTCTGTGCATTCAACTAACAGAGTTGAACCTTACTTTTGATTGAGCCGTTCTGAAACACTCTTTCTGTAGAAACTGCAATTGGACATGCTAAGCGCTAAGAGGCCTACATTGGGAAAAAGAATATCTTCAAATAAAAACTACACAGATGCATTCTGTGAAACTTATTTCTGATCTGTAAATTCAGTTAACAGAAATAAAGCATATTTTTGATTGAGCAGTTATGAAACACTCTTTTTGTAGAAAATGCAAGTGGAGATTCGGAGCGCTAAGAGGGTAATAGTGGAAAAAGGAATGTCTTCAAATATAAACTACACAGAATCATTCGGTGAAACTTCTTTCTGATCTGTGCATTCAGCTAACAGAGTTAAACCATACTTTTGATTGAGCAGATCTGAACACTCTTTCTGTAGAAAATGCAACTGGACATTTGGAGCGCTAAGAGCGTAGTAGTGGAAAAAGGAATATATTCAAATATAAACTACACAGAAGCATTCTGTGAAACTTCTTTCTGATCTGAGCATTCAGCTAACAGAGTTAAACCATACTTTTGATTGAGCAGTTCTGAAACAGACTGTCTGTAGAAAATGCAACTGGACATTCGTAGCGCTAAGTGGGTAATAGTGGAAAAAAGAATTTGTTCAAATATAAACTACACAGAAGCATTGTATGAAACTTTTTTCTGTTCTGTGCATTCAACTAACAGAGTTGAACCTTACTTTTGATTGAGCCGTTCTGAAACACTCTTTCTGTAGAAACTGCAATTGGACATTCTGAGCGCTAGGAGACCTATATTGGGAAAAAGAATGTCTACAAATAAAAACTACACAGAAGAATTGTGTGAAACTTCTTTCTGTTCTGTTTGTGCAACTAAAAGAGTTGAACCTTAGTTTTGATTGAGCCGTTCTGAAACACTCTTTCTGTAGAAAATGCAAGTGGAGATTCGGAGCGCTAAGAGGGTAATAGTGGAAAAAGGAATGTCTCCAAATATAAACTACACAGAATCATTCTGTGAAACTTCTTTCTGATCTGTGCATTCAGCTAACAGAGTTAAACCATACTTTTGATTGAGCAGATCTGAACACTCTTTCTGTAGAAAATGCAACTGGACATTTGGAGCGCTAAGAGAGTACTAGTGGAAAAAGGAATATATTCAAATATAAACTACACAGAAGCATTCTCTGAAACTTCTTTCTGATCTGAGCATTCAGCTAACAGAGTTAAACCATACTTTTGATTGAGCAGTTTTGAAACACTCTGTCTGTAGAAAATGCAACTGGACATTCCTAGCGCTAAGTGGGTAATAGTGGAAAAAAGAATATGTTCAAATATAAACTACACAGAATCATTGTATGAAACTTCTTTCTGTTCTGTGCATTCAACTAACAGAGTTGAACCTTACTTTTGATTGAGCCTTTCTGAAACACTCTTTCTGTAGAAACTGCAATTGGACATTCTGAGCGCTAAGAGGCCTCTATTGGGAAAAATAATATCTTCAAATAAAAACTACACAGAAGCATTGTGTGAAACTTATTTCTGATATGTTCATTAAGCTAACAGAGTTAAACCATACTTTTGATTGCGCAGTTCTGAACACTCTTTCTGTAGAAAATGCAAGTGGACATTCGGAGCGCTAAGAGGGTAATAGTGGAAAAAGGAATATATTCAAATATAAACTACACAGTAGCATTCTGTGAAAATACTTTCTGTTCTGTGCATTCAACTAACAGTGTTGAACCTTACTTTTGATTGAGCCGTTCTGAAACACTCTTTCTGTAGAAACTGCAATTGGACATGCTAAGCGCTAAGAGGCCTACATTGGGAAAAAGAATATCTTCAAATAAAAACTACACAGATGCATTCTGTGAAACTTATTTCTGATCTGTAAATTCAGTTAACAGAGATAAAGCATATTTTTGATTGAGCCGTTCTGAAACACTCTTTCTGTAGAAAATGCAAGTGGAGATTCGGAGCGCTAAGAGGGTAATAGTGGAAAAAGGAATGTCTCCAAATATAAACTACACAGAATCATTCTGTGAAACTTCTTTCTGATCTGTGCATTCAGCTAACAGAGTTAAACCATACTTTAGATTGAGCAGATCTGAACACTCTTTCTGTAGAAAATGCAACTGGACATTTGGAGCGCTAAGAGAGTACTAGTGGAAAAAGGAATATATTCAAATATAAACTACACAGAAGCATTCTCTGAAACTTCTTTCTGATCTGAGCATTCAGCTAACAGAGTTAAACCATACTTTTGATTGAGCAGTTTTGAAACACTCTGTCTGTAGAAAATGCAACTGGACATTCGTAGCGCTAAGTGGGTAATAGTGGAAAAAAGAATATGTTCAAATATAAACTACACAGAATCATTGTATGAAACTTCTTTCTGTTCTGTGCATTCAACTAACAGAGTTGAACCATACTTTTGATTGAGCCTTTCTGAAACACTCTTTCTGTAGAAACTGCAATTGGACATTCTGAGCGCTAAGAGGCCTCTATTGGGAAAAATAATATCTTCAAATAAAAACTACACAGAAGCATTGTGTGAAACTTATTTCTGATATGTTCATTAAGCTAACAGAGTTAAACCATACTTTTGATTGCGCAGTTCTGAACACTCTTTCTGTAGAAAATGCAAGTGGACATTCGGAGCGCTAAGAGGGTAATAGTGGAAAAAGTAATATATTCAAATATAAACTACACAGTAGCATTCTGTGAAAATTCTTTCTGTTCTGTGCATTCAACTAACAGTGTTGAACCTTACTTTTGATTGAGCCGTTCTGAAACACTCTTTCTGTAGAAACTGCAATTGGACATGCTAAGCGCTAAGAGGCCTACATTGGGAAAAAGAATATCTTCAAATAAAAACTACACAGATGCATTCTGTGAAACTTATTTCTGATCTGTAAATTCAGTTAACAGAGATAAAGCATATTTTTGATTGAGCAGTTATGAAACACTCTTTTTGTAGAAAATGCAAGTGGAGATTCGGAGAGCTAAGAGGGTAATTGTGGAAAAAGGAATGTCTTCAAATATAAACTACACAGAATCATTCGGTGAAACTTCTTTCTGATCTGTGCATTCAGCTAACAGAGTTAAACCATACTTTTGATTGAGCAGATCTGAACACTCTTTCTGTAGAGAATGCAACTGGACATTTGGAGGGCTAAGAGCGTAGTAGTGGAAAAAGGAATATATTCAAATATAAACTACACAGAAGCATTCTGTGAAACTTCTTTCTGATCTGAGCATTCAGCTAACAGAGTTAAACCATACTTTTGATTGAGCAGTTTTGAAACAGTCTGTCTGTAGAAAATGCAACTGGACATTCGTAGCGCTAAGTGGGTAATAGTGGAAAAAAGAATATGTTCAAATATAAACTACACAGAAGCATTGTATGAAACTTCTTTCTGTTCTGTGCATTCAACTAACAGAGTTGAACCTTACTTTTGATTGAGCCGTTCTGAAATACTCTTTCTGTAGAAACTGCAATTGGACATTCTGAGCGCTAGGAGGCCTATGTTGGGAAAAAGAATGTCTACAAATAAATACTACACAGAAGAATTGTGTGAAACTTCTTTCTGTTCTGTTTGTTCAACTAAAAGAGTTGAACCTAAGTTTTGATTGAGCCGTTCTGAAACACTCTTTCTGTAGAAAATGCAAGTGGAGATTCGGAGCGCTAAGAGGGTAATAGTGGAAAAAGGAATGTCTCCAAATATAAACTACACAGAATCATTCTGTGAAACTACTTTCTGATCAGTGCATTCAGCTAACAGAGTTAAACCATACTTTTGATTGAGCAGATCTGAACACTCTTTCTGTAGAAAATGCAACTGGACATTTGGAGCGCTAAGAGAGTAGTAGTGGAAAAAGGAATATATTCAAATATAAACTACACAGAAGCATTCTGTGAAAATTCTTTCTGATCTGAGAATTCAGCTAACAGAGTTAAACCATACTTTTGATTGAGCAGTTTTGAAACACTCTGTCTGTAGAAAATGCAACTGGACATTCGTAGCGCTAAGTGGGTAATAGTGGAAAAAAGAATATGTTCAAATATAAACTGCACAGAAGCATTGTATGAAACTTCTTTCTGTTCTGTGCATTCAACTAACAGAGTTGAACCTTACTTTTGATTGAGCCTTTCTGAAACACTCTTTCTGTAGAAACTGCAATTGGACATTCTGAGTGCTAAGAGGCCTCTATTGGGAAAAATAATATCTTCAAATAAAAACTACACAGAAGCATTGTGTGAAACTTATTTCTGATATGTTCATTAAGCTAACAGAGTTAAACCATACTTTTGATTGCGCAGTTCTGAACACTCTTTCTGTGGAAAATGCAAGTGGACATTCGGAGCGCTAAGAGGGTAATAGTGGAAAAAGGAATATATTCAAATATAAACTACACAGTAGCATTCTGTGAAAATACTTTCTGTTCTGTGCATTCAACTAACAGAGTTGAACCTTACTTTTGATTGAGCCGTTCTGAAACACTCTTTCTGTAGAAACTGCAATTGGACATGCTAAGCGCTAAGAGGCCTACATTGGGAAAAAGAATATCTTCAAATAAAAACTACACAGATGCATTCTGTGAAACTTATTTCTGATCTGTAAATTCAGTTAACAGAGATAAAACATATTTTTGATTTAGCAGTTATGAAACACTCTTTTTGTAGAAAATGCAAGTGGAGATTCGGAGCGCTAAGAGGGTAATAGTGGAAAAAGGAATGTCTTCAAATATAAACTACACAGAATCATTCGGTGAAACTTCTTGCTGATCTGTGCATTCAGCTAACAGAGTTAAACCATACTTTTGATTGAGCAGATCTGAACACTCTTTCTGTTGAAAATGCAACTGGACATTTGGAGCGCTAAGAGCGTAGTAGTGGAAAAAGGAATATATTCAAATATAAACTACACAGAAGCATTCTGTGAAACTTCTTTCTGATCTGAGCATTCAGCTAACAGAGTTAAACCATACTTTTGATTGAGCAGTTTTGAAACACTCTGTCTGTAGAAAATGCAACTGGACATTCGTAGCGCTAAGTGGGTAATAGTGGAAAAAAGAATATGTTCAAATATAAACTACACAGAAGAATTGTATGAAACTTCTTTCTGTTCTGTGCATTCAACTAACAGAGTTGAACCTTACTTATGATTGAGCCGTTCTGAAACACTCTTTCTGTAGAAACTGCAATTGCACATTCTGAGCGCTAGGAGGCCTATATTGGGAAAAAGAATGTCTACAAATAAAAACTACACAGAAGAATTGTGTGAAACTTCTTTCTGTTCTGTTTGTTCAACTAAAAGAGTTGAACCTAAGTTTTGATTGAGCCGTTCTGAAACACTCTTTCTGTAGAAAATGCAAGTGGAGATTCGGAGCGCTAAGAGGGTAATAGTGGAAAAAGGAATGTCTCCAAATATAAACTACACAGAATCATTCTGTGAAACTTCTTTCTGATCTGTGCATTCAGCTAACAGAGTTAAACCATACTTTTGATTGAGCTGATCTGAACACTCTTTCTGTAGAAAATGCAACTGGACATTTGGAGCGCTAAGAGAGTACTAGTGGAAAAAGGAATATATTCAAATATAAACTACACAGAAGCATTCTGTGAAACTTCTTTCTGATCTGAGCATTCAGCTAACAGAGTTAAACCATACTTTTGATTGAGCAGTTTTGAAACACTCTGTCTGTAGAAAATGCAACTGGACATTCGTAGCGCTAAGTGGGTAATAGTGGAAAAAATAATATGTTCAAATATAAACTACACAGAAGCATTGTATGAAACTTCTTTCTGTTCTGTGCATTCAACTAACAGAGTTGAACCTTACTTTTGATTGAGCCTTTCTGAAACACTCTTTCTGTAGAAACTGCAATTGGACATTCTGAGTGCTAGGAGGCCAATATTGGGAAAAAGAATGTCTACAAATGAAAACTACACAGAAGAATTGTGTGAAACTACTTTCTGTTCTGTTTGTTGAACTAAAAGATTTGAACCTTAGTTTTGATTGAGCCGTTCTGAAACACTCTTTCTGTAGAAAATGCAAGTGGAGATTCGGAGCGCTAAGAGGGTAATAGTGGAAAAAGGAATGTCTCCAAATATAAACTACACAGAATTATTGTGTGAAACTATTTCTGATCTGTGCATTCAGCTAACAGAGTTAAACCATACTTTTGATTGAGCAGATCTGAACACTCTTTCTGTAGAAAATGCAACTGGACATTTGGAGCGCTAAGAGAGTAGTAGTGGAAAAAGGAATATATTCAAATATAAACTACACAGAAGCATTCTGTGAAACTTCTTTCTGATCTGAGCATTCAGCTAACAGAGTTAAACCATACTTTTGATTGAGCAGTTTTTAAACACTCTGTCTGTAGAAAATGCAACTGGACATTCGTAGCGCTAAGTGGGTAATAGTGGAAAAAATAATATGTTCAAATATAAACTACACAGAAGCATTGTATGAAACTTCTTTCTGTTCTGTGCATTCAACTAACAGAGTTGAACCTTACTTTTGATTGAGCCTTTCTGAAACACTCTTTCTGTAGAAACTGCAATTGGACATTCTGAGCGCTAAGAGGCCTATATTGGGAAAAATAATATCTTCAAATTAAAACTACACAGAAGCATTGTGTGAAACTTATTTCTGATATGTTCATTAAGCTAACAGAGTTAAACCATACTTTTGATTGCGCAGTTCTGAACACTCTTTCTGTAGAAAATGCAAGTGGACATTCGGAGCGCTAAGAGGGTAATAGTGGAAAAAGGAATATATTCAAATATAAACTACACAGTAGCATTCTGTGAAAATTCTTTCTGTTCTGTGCATTCAACTAACAGAGTTGAACCTTACTTTTGATTGAGCCGTTCTGAAACACTCTTTCTGTAGAAACTGCAATTGGACATGCTAAGCGCTAAGAGGCCTACATTGGGAAAAAGAATATCTTCAAATAAAAACTACACAGATGCATTCTGTGAAACTTATTTCTGATCTGTAAATTCAGTTAACAGAGATAAAACATATTTTTGATTGAGCAGTTATGAAACACGCTTTTTGTAGAAAATGCAAGTGGAGATTCGGAGCGCTAAGAGGGTAATAGTGGAAAAAGGAATGTCTTCAAATATAAACTACACAGAATCATTCGGTGAAACTTCTTTCTGATCTGTGCATTCAGCTAACAGAGTTAAACCATACTTTTGATTGAGCAGATCTGAACACTCTTTCTGTTGAATATGCAACTGGACATTTGGAGCGCTAAGAGCGCAGTAGTGGAAAAAGGAATATATTCAAATATAAACTACACAGAAGCATTCTGTGAAACTTCTTTCTGATCTGAGCATTCAGCTAACAGATTTAAACCATACTTTTGATTGAGCAGATTTGAAACACTCTGTCTGTAGAAAATGCAACTGGACATTCGTAGCGCTAAGTGGGTAATAGTGGAAAAAAGAATATGTTCAAATATAAACTACACAGAAGCATTGTATGAAACTTCTTTCTGTTCTGTGCATTCAACTAACAGAGTTGAACCATACTTTTGATTGAGCCTTTCTGAAACACTCTTTCTGTAGAAACTGCAATTGGACATTCTGAGCGCTAAGAGGCCTCTATTGGGAAAAATAATATCTTCAAATAAAAACTACACAGAAGCATTGTGTGAAACTTATTTCTGATATGTTCATTAAGCTAACAGAGTTAAACCATACTTTTGATTGCGCAGTTCTGAACACTCTTTCTGTAGAAAATGCAAGTGGACATTCGGAGCGCTAAGAGGGTAATAGTGGAAAAAGGAATATATTCAAATATAAACTACACAGTAGCATTCTGTGAAAATTCTTTCTGTTCTGTGCATTCAACTAACAGAGTTGAACCTTACTTTTGATTGAGCCGTTCTGAAACACTCTTTCTGTAGAAACTGCAATTGGACATGCTAAGCGCTAAGAGGCCTACATAGGGAAAAAGAATATCTTTAAATAAAAACTACACAGATGCATTCTGTGAAACTTATTTCTGATCTGTAATTTCAGTTAACAGAGATAAAACATATTTTTGATTGAGCAGTTATGAAACACTCTTTTTGTAGAAAATGCAAGTGGAGATTCGGAGCGCTTAGAGGGTAATAGTGGAAAAAGGAATGTCTTCAAATATAAACTACACAGAATCATTCGGTGAAACTTCTATCTGATCTGTGCATTCAGCTAACAGAGTTAAACCATACTTTTGATTGAGCAGATCTGAACACTCTTTCTGTAGAAAATGCAACTGGGCATTTGGAGCGCTAAGAGCGTAGTAGTGGAAAAAGGAATATATTCAAATATAAACTACACAGAAGCATTCTGTGAAACTTCTTTCTGATCTGAGCATTCAGCTAACAGAGTTAAACCATACTTTTGATTGAGCAGTTTTGAAACACTCTGTCTGTAGAAAATGCAACTGGACATTCGTAGCGCTAAGTGGGTAATAGTGGAAAAAAGAATATGTTCAAATATAAACTACACAGAAGAATTGTATGAAACTTCTTTCTGTTCTGTGCATTCAACTAACAGAGTTGAACCTTACTTATGATTGAGCCGTTCTGAAACACTCTTTCTGTAGAAACTGCAATTGCACATTCTGAGCGCTAGGAGGCCTATATTGGGAAAAAGAATGTCTACAAATAAAAACTACACAGAAGAATTGTGTGAAACTTCTTTCTGTTCTGTTTGTTCAACTAAAAGAGTTGAACCTAATTTTTGATTGAGCCGTTCTGAAACACTCTTTCTGTAGAAAATGCAAGTGGAGATTCGGAGCGCTAAGAGGGTAATAGTGGAAAAAGGAATGTCTCCAAATATAAACTACACAGAATCATTCTGTGAAACTTCTTTCTGATCTGTGCATTCAGCTAACAGAGTTAAACCATACTTTTGATTGAGCTGATCTGAACACTCTTTCTGTAGAAAATGCAACTGGACATTTGGAGCGCTAAGAGAGTACTAGTGGAAAAAGGAATATATTCAAATATAAACTACACAGAAGCATTCTGTGAAACTTCTTTCTGATCTGAGCATTCAGCTAACAGAGTTAAACCATACTTTTGATTGAGCAGTTTTGAAACACTCTGTCTGTAGAAAATGCAACTGGACATTCGTAGCGCTAAGTGGGTAATAGTGGAAAAAAGAATATGTTCAAATATAAACTACACAGAAGCATTGTATGAAACTTCTTTCTGTTCTGTGCATTCAACTAACAGAGTTGAACCTTACTTTTGATTGAGCCTTTCTGAAACACTCTTTCTGTAGAAACTGCAATTGGACATTCTGAGCGCTAGGAGGCCAATATTGGGAAAAAGAATGTCTACAAATGAAAACTACACAGAAGAATTGTGTGAAACTACTTTCTGTTCTGTTTGTTGAACTAAAAGATTTGAACCTTAGTTTTGATTGAGCCGTTCTGAAACACTCTTTCTGTAGAAAATGCAAGTGGAGATTCGGAGCGCTAAGAGGGTAATAGTGGAAAAAGGAATGTCTCCAAATATAAACTACACAGAATTATTGTGTGAAACTTCTTTCTGATCTGTGCATTCAGCTAACAGAGTTAAACCATACTTTTGATTGAGCAGATCTGAACACTCTTTCTGTAGAAAATGCAACTGGACATTTGGAGCGCTAAGAGAGTAGTAGTGGAAAAAGGAATATATTCAAATATAAACTACACAGAAGCATTCTGTGAAACTTCTTTCTGATGTGAGCATTCAGCTAACAGAGTTAAACCATACTTTTGATTGAGCAGTTTTGAAACACTCTGTCTGTAGAAAATGCAACTGGACATTCGTAGCGCTAAGTGGGTAATAGTGGAAAAAAGAATACGTTCAAATATAAACTACACAGAAGCATTGTATGAAACTTCTTTCTGTTCTGTGCATTCAACTAACAGAGTTGAACCTTACTTTTGATTGAGCCTTTCTGAAACACTCTTTCTGTAGAAACTGCAATTGGACATTCTGAGCGCTAAGAGGCCTATATTGGGAAAAAAAATATCTTCAAATTAAAACTACACAGAAGCATTGTGTGAAACTTATTTCTGATATGTTCATTAAGCTAACAGAGTTAAACCATACTTTTGATTGCGCAGTTCTGAACACTCTTTCTGTAGAAAATGCAAGTGGACATTCGGAGCGCTAAGAGGGTAATAGTGGAAAAAGGAATATATTCAAATATAAACTACACAGTAGCATTCTGTGAAAATTCTTTCTGTTCTGTGCATTCAACTAACAGAGTTGAACCTTACTTTTGATTGAGCCGTTCTGAAACACTCTTTCTGTAGAAACTGCAATTGGACATGCTAAGCGCTAAGAGGCCTACATTGGGAAAAAGAATATCTTCAAATAAAAACTACACAGATGCATTCTGTGAAACTTATTTCTGATCTGTAAATTCAGTTAACAGAGATAAAACATATTTTTGATTGAGCAGTTATGAAACACTCTTTTTATAGATAATGCAAGTGGAGATTCGGAGCGCTAAGAGGGTAATAGTGGAAAAAGGAATGTCTTCAAATATAAACTACACAGAATCATTCGGTGAAACTTCTTTCTGATCTGTGCATTCAGCTAACAGTGTTAAACCATACTTTTGATTGAGCAGATCTGAACACTCTTTCTGTAGAAAATGCAACTGGACATTTGGAGCGCTAAGAGCGTAGTAGTGGAAAAAGGAATATATTCAAATATAAACTACACAGAAGCATTCTGTGAAACTTCTTTCTGATCTGAGCATTCAGCTAACAGAGTTAAACCATACTTTTGATTGAGCAGTTTTGAAACACTCTGTCTGTAGAAAATGCAACTGGACATTCGTAGCGCTAAGTGGGTAATAGTGGAAAAATGAATATGTTCAAATATAAACTACACAGAAGCATTGTATGAAACTTCTTTCTGTTCTGTGCATTCAACTAACAGAGTTGAACCTTACTTTTGATTGAGCCGTTCTGAAACACTCTTTCTGTAGAAACTGCAATTGGACATTCTGAGCGCTTAGAGGCCTATATTGGGAAAAAGAATGTCTACAAATAAAAACTACACAGAAGAATTGTGTGAAACTTCTTTCTGTTCTGTTTGTTCAACTAAAAGAGTTGAACCTTAGTTTTAATTGAGCCGTTCTGAAACACTCTTTCTGTAGAAAATGCAAGTGGAGATTCGGAGCGCTAAGAGGGTAATAGTGGAAAAAGGAATGTCTCCAAATATAAACTACACAGAATCATTCTGTGAAACTTCTTTCTGATCTGTGCATTCAGCTAACAGTGTTAAACCATACTTTTGATTGAGCAGATCTGAACACTCTTTCTGTAGAAAATGCAACTGGACATTTGGAGCGCTAAGAGAGTAGTAGTGGAAAAAGGAATATATTCAAATATAAACTACACAGAAGCATTCTGTGAAACTTCTTTCTGATCTGAGCATTCAGCTAACAGAGTTAAACCATACTTTTGATTGAGCAGTTTTGAAACACTCTGTCTGTAGAAAATGCAACTGGACATTCGTAGCGCTAAGTGGGTAATATTGGAAAAAAGAATATGTTCAAATATAAACTACACAGAAGCATTGTATGAAACTTCTTTCTGTTCTGTGCATTCAACTAACAGAGTTGAACCTTACTTTTGATTGAGCCTTTCTGAAACACTGTTTCTGTAGAAACTGCAATTGGACATTTTGAGCGCTAAGAGGCCTCTATTGGGAAAAATAATATCTTCAAATAAAAACTACACAGAAGCATTGTGTGAAACTTATTTCTGATATGTTCATTAAGCTAACAGAGTTAAACCATACTTTTGATTGCGCAGTTCTGAACACTCTTTCTGTAGAAAATGCAAGTGGACATTCGGAGCGCTAAGAGGGTAATAGTGGAAAATGGAATATATTCAAATATAAACTACACAGTAGCATTCTGTGAAAATTCTTTCTGTTCTGTGCATTCAACTAACAGAGTTGAACCTTACTTTTGATTGAGCCGTTCTGAAACACTCTTTCTGTAGAAACTGCAATTGGACATGCTTAGCGCTAAGAGGCCTACATTGGGAAAAATAATATCTTCAAATAAAAACTACACAGATGCATTCTGTGAAACTTATTTCTGATCTGTAAATTCAGTTAACAGAGATAAAACATATTTTTGATTGAGCAGTTATGAAACACGCTTTTTGTAGAAAATGCAAGTGGAGATTCGGAGCGCTAAGAGGGTAATAGTGGAAAAAGGAATGTCTTCAAATATAAACTACACAGAATCATTCGGTGAAACTTCTTTCTGATCTGTGCATTCAGCTAACAGAGTTAAACCATACTTTTGATTGAGCAGATCTGAACACTCTTTCTGTTGAAAATGCAACTGGACATTTGGAGCGCTAAGAGCGCAGTAGTGGAAAAAGGAATATATTCAAATATAAACTACACAGAAGCATTCTGTGAAACTTCTTTCTGATCTGAGCATTCAGCTAACAGATTTAAACCATACTTTTGATTGAGCAGATTTGAAACACTCTGTCTGTAGAAAATGCAACTGGACATTCGTAGCGCTAAGTGGGTAATAGTGGAAAAAAGAATATGTTCAAATATAAACTACACAGAAGCATTGTATGAAACTTCTTTCTGTTCTGTGCATTCAACTAACAGAGTTGAACCATACTTTTGATTGAGCCTTTCTGAAACACTCTTTCTGTAGAAACTGCAATTGGACATTCTGAGCGCTAAGAGGCCTCTATTGGGAAAAATAATATCTTCAAATAAAAACTACACAGAAGCATTGTGTGAAACTTATTTCTGATATGTTCATTAAGCTAACAGAGTTAAACCATACTTTTGATTGCGCAGTTCTGAACACTCTTTCTGTAGAAAATGCAAGTGGACATTCGGAGCGCTAAGAGGGTAATAGTGGAAAAAGGAATATATTCAAATATAAACTACACAGTAGCATTCTGTGAAAATTCTTTCTGTTCTGTGCATTCAACTAACAGAGTTGAACCTTACTTTTGATTGAGCCGTTCTGAAACACTCTTTCTGTAGAAACTGCAATTGGACATGCTAAGCGCTAAGAGGCCTACATAGGGAAAAAGAATATCTTTAAATAAAAACTACACAGATGCATTCTGTGAAACTTATTTCTGATCTGTAATTTCAGTTAACAGAGATAAAACATATTTTTGATTGAGCAGTTATGAAACACTCTTTTTGTAGAAAATGCAAGTGGAGATTCGGAGCGCTTAGAGGGTAATAGTGGAAAAAGGAATGTCTTCAAATATAAACTACACAGAATCATTCGGTGAAACTTCTATCTGATCTGTGCATTCAGCTAACAGAGTTAAACCATACTTTTGATTGATCAGATCTGAACACTCTTTCTGTAGAAAATGCAACTGGGCATTTGGAGCGCTAAGAGCGTAGTAGTGGAAAAAGGAATATATTCAAATATAAACTACACAGAAGCATTCTGTGAAACTTCTTTCTGATCTGAGCATTCAGCTAACAGAGTTAAACCATACTTTTGATTGAGCAGTTTTGAAACACTCTGTCTGTAGAAAATGCAACTGGACATTCGTAGCGCTAAGTGGGTAATAGTGGAAAAAAGAATATGTTCAAATATAAACTACACAGAAGCATTGTATGAAACTTCTTTCTGTTCTGTGCATTCAACTAACAGAGTTGAACCTTACTTTTGATCGAGCCGTTCTGAAACACTCTTTCTGTAGAAACTGCAATTGGACATTCTGAGCGCTAAGAGGCCTATATTGGGAAAAAGAATATCTACAAATAAAAACTACAAAGAAGAATTGTGTGAAACTACTTTCTGTTCTGTTTGTTCAACTAAAGGAGTTGAACCTTAGTTTTGATTGAGCCGTTCTGAAACACTCTTTCTGTAGAAAATGCAAGTGGAGATTCGGAGCGCTAAGAGGGTAATAGTGGAAAAAGGAAAGCCTCCAAATATAAACTACACAGAATCATTCTGTGAAACTTCTTTCTGATCTGTGCATTGAGCTAACAGAGTTAAACCATACTTTTGATTGAGCAGATCTGAACACTCTTTCTGTAGAAAATGCAACTGGACATTTGGAGCGCTAAGAGAGTAGTAGTGGAAAAAGGAATATATTCAAATATAAACTACACAGAAGCATTCTGTGAAACTTCTTTCTGATCTGAGCATTCAGCTAACAGAGTTAAACCATACTTTTGATTGAGCAGTTTTGAAACACTCTGTCTGTAGAAAATGCAACTGGACATTCGTAGCGCTAAGTGGGTAATAGTGGAAAAAAGAATATGTTCAAATATAAACTACACAGAAGCATTGTGTGAAACTTCTTTCTGTTCTGTGCATTCAACTAACAGAGTTGAACCTCACTTTTGATTGAGCCGTTCTGAAACACTCTTTCTGAAGAAACTGCAATTGGACATTCTGAGCGCTAAGAGGCCTATATTGGGAAAAAGAATGTCTACAAATAAAAACTACACAGAAGAATTGTGTGAAACTTCTTTCTGTTCTGTTTGTTCAACTAAAAGAGTTGAACCTTAGTTTTGATTGAGCCGTTCTGAAACACTCTTTCTTTAGAAAATGCAAGTGGAGATTCGGAACGCTAAGAGGGTAATAGTGGAAAAAGGAATGTCTCCAAATATAAACTACACAGAATCATTCTGTGAAACTTCTTTCTGATCTGTGCATTCAGCTAACAGAGTTAAACCATACTTTTGATTGAGCAGATCTGAACACTCTTTCTGTAGAAAATGCAACTGGACATTTGGAGCGCTAAGAGCGTAGTAGTGGAAAAAGGAATATATTCAAATATAAACTACACAGAAGCATTCTGTGAAACTTATTTCTGATCTGAGCATTCAGCTAACAGAGTTAAACCATACTTTTGATTGAGCAGTTTTGAAACACTCTGTCTGTAGAAAATGCAACTGGACATTCGTAGCGCTAAGTGGGTAATAGTGGAAAAAAGAATATGTTCAAATATAAACTACACAGAAGCATTGTATGAAACTTCTTTCTGTTCTGTGCATTCAACTAACAGAGTTGAACCTTACTTTTGATTGAGCCGTTCTGAAACACTCTTTCTGTAGAAACTGCAATTGGACATTCTGAGCGCTAAGAGGCCTATATTGGGAAAAAGAATGTCTACAAATAAAAACTACACAGAAGAATTGTGTGAAACTTCTTTCTGTTCTGTTTGTTCAACTGAAAGAGTTGAACCTTAGTTTCGATTGAGCCGTTCTGAAACACTCTTTCTGTAGAAAATGCAAGTGGAGATTCGGAGCGCTAAGTGGGTAATAGTGGAAAAAGGAATGTCTCCAAATATAAACTACACAGAATCATTCTGTGAAAATTCTTTCTGATCTGTGCATTCAGCTAACAGAGTTAAACCATACTTTTGATTGAGCAGATCTGAACACTCTTTCTGTAGAAAATGCAACTGGACATTTGGAGCGCTAAGAGAGTAGTAGTGGAAAAAGGAATATATTCAAATATAAACTACACAGAAGCATTCTGTGAAACTTCTTTCTGATCTGAGCATTCAGCTAACAGAGTTAAACCATACTTTTGATTGAGCAGTTTTGAAACACTCTGTCTGTAGAAAATGCAACTGGACATTCGTAGCGCTAAGTGGGTAATAGTGGAAAAAGAATATGTTCAAATATAAACTACACAGAAGCATTGTATGAAACTTCTTTCTGTTCTGTGCATTCAACTAACAGAGTTGAACCTTACTTTTGATTGAGCCTTTCTGAAACACTCTTTGTGTAGAAACTGCAATTGGACATTCTGAGCGCTAAGAGGCCTCTATTGGGAAAAATAATATCTTCAAATAAAAACTACACAGAAGCATTGTGTGAAACTTATTTCTGATATGTTCATTAAGCTAACAGAGTTAAACCATACTTTTGATTGCGCAGTTCTGAACACTCTTTCTGTAGAAAATGCAAGTGGACATTCGGAGCGCTAAGAGGGTAATAGTGGAAAAAGGAATATATTCAAATATAAACTACACAGTAGCATTCTGTGAAAATTCTTTCTGTTCTGTGCATTCAACTAACAGAGTTGAACCTTACTTTTGATTGAGCCGTTCTGAAACACTCTTTCTGTAGAAACTGCAATTGGACATGCTAAGCGCTAAGAGGCCTACATTGGGAAAAATAATATCTTCAAATAAAAACTACACAGATGCATTCTGTGAAACTTATTTCTGATCTGTAAATTCAGTTAACAGAGATAAAACATATTTTTGATTGAGCAGTTATGAAACACTCTTTTTGTAGAAAATGCAAGTGGAGATTCGGAGCGCTAAGAGGGTAGTAGTGGAAA
Source organism: Symphalangus syndactylus (assembly GCF_028878055.3). NCBI lineage: Eukaryota > Metazoa > Chordata > Mammalia > Primates > Hylobatidae > Symphalangus > Symphalangus syndactylus. The sequence continues at coordinate 73,781,534 of NC_072446.2, forward strand.
AAGGAATGCCTCCAAATATAAACTACACAGAATCATTCTGTGAAACTTCTTTCTGATCTGTGCATTGAGCTAACAGAGTTAAACCATACTTTTGATTGAGCAGATCTGAACACTCTTTCTGTAGAAAATGCAACTGGACATTTGGAGCGCTAAGAGAGTAGTAGTGGAAAAAGGAATATATTCAAATATAAACTACACAGAAGCATTCTGTGAAACTTCTTTCTGATCTGAGCATTCAGCTAACAGAGTTAAACCATACTTTTGATTGAGCAGTTTTGAAACACTCTGTCTGTAGAAAATGCAACTGGACATTCGTAGCGCTAAGTGGGTAATAGTGGAAAAAAGAATATGTTCAAATATAAACTACACAGAAGCATTGTGTGAAACTTCTTTCTGTTCTGTGCATTCAACTAACAGAGTTGAACCTCACTTTTGATTGAGCCGTTCTGAAACACTCTTTCTGAAGAAACTGCAATTGGACATTCTGAGCGCTAAGAGGCCTATATTGGGAAAAAGAATGTCTACAAATAAAAACTACACAGAAGAATTGTGTGAAACTTCTTTCTGTTCTGTTTGTTCAACTAAAAGAGTTGAACCTTAGTTTTGATTGAGCCGTTCTGAAACACTCTTTCTTTAGAAAATGCAAGTGGAGATTCGGAACGCTAAGAGGGTAATAGTGGAAAAAGGAATGTCTCCAAATATAAACTACACAGAATCATTCTGTGAAACTTCTTTCTGATCTGTGCATTCAGCTAACAGAGTTAAACCATACTTTTGATTGAGCAGATCTGAACACTCTTTCTGTAGAAAATGCAACTGGACATTTGGAGCGCTAAGAGCGTAGTAGTGGAAAAAGGAATATATTCAAATATAAACTACACAGAAGCATTCTGTGAAACTTATTTCTGATCTGAGCATTCAGCTAACAGAGTTAAACCATACTTTTGATTGAGCAGTTTTGAAACACTCTGTCTGTAGAAAATGCAACTGGACATTCGTAGCGCTAAGTGGGTAATAGTGGAAAAAAGAATATGTTCAAATATAAACTACACAGAAGCATTGTATGAAACTTCTTTCTGTTCTGTGCATTCAACTAACAGAGTTGAACCTTACTTTTGATTGAGCCGTTCTGAAACACTCTTTCTGTAGAAACTGCAATTGGACATTCTGAGCGCTAAGAGGCCTATATTGGGAAAAAGAATGTCTACAAATAAAAACTACACAGAAGAATTGTGTGAAACTTCTTTCTGTTCTGTTTGTTCAACTGAAAGAGTTGAACCTTAGTTTCGATTGAGCCGTTCTGAAACACTCTTTCTGTAGAAAATGCAAGTGGAGATTCGGAGCGCTAAGTGGGTAATAGTGGAAAAAGGAATGTCTCCAAATATAAACTACACAGAATCATTCTGTGAAAATTCTTTCTGATCTGTGCATTCAGCTAACAGAGTTAAACCATACTTTTGATTGAGCAGATCTGAACACTCTTTCTGTAGAAAATGCAACTGGACATTTGGAGCGCTAAGAGAGTAGTAGTGGAAAAAGGAATATATTCAAATATAAACTACACAGAAGCATTCTGTGAAACTTCTTTCTGATCTGAGCATTCAGCTAACAGAGTTAAACCATACTTTTGATTGAGCAGTTTTGAAACACTCTGTCTGTAGAAAATGCAACTGGACATTCGTAGCGCTAAGTGGGTAATAGTGGAAAAAGAATATGTTCAAATATAAACTACACAGAAGCATTGTATGAAACTTCTTTCTGTTCTGTGCATTCAACTAACAGAGTTGAACCTTACTTTTGATTGAGCCTTTCTGAAACACTCTTTGTGTAGAAACTGCAATTGGACATTCTGAGCGCTAAGAGGCCTCTATTGGGAAAAATAATATCTTCAAATAAAAACTACACAGAAGCATTGTGTGAAACTTATTTCTGATATGTTCATTAAGCTAACAGAGTTAAACCATACTTTTGATTGCGCAGTTCTGAACACTCTTTCTGTAGAAAATGCAAGTGGACATTCGGAGCGCTAAGAGGGTAATAGTGGAAAAAGGAATATATTCAAATATAAACTACACAGTAGCATTCTGTGAAAATTCTTTCTGTTCTGTGCATTCAACTAACAGAGTTGAACCTTACTTTTGATTGAGCCGTTCTGAAACACTCTTTCTGTAGAAACTGCAATTGGACATGCTAAGCGCTAAGAGGCCTACATTGGGAAAAATAATATCTTCAAATAAAAACTACACAGATGCATTCTGTGAAACTTATTTCTGATCTGTAAATTCAGTTAACAGAGATAAAACATATTTTTGATTGAGCAGTTATGAAACCCTCTTTTTGTAGAAAATGCAAGTGGAGATTCGGAGCGCTAAGAGGGTAGTAGTGGAAAAAGGAATGTCTTCAAATATAAACTACACAGAATCATTCGGTGAAACTTCTTTCTGATCTGTGCATTCAGCTAACAGAGTTAAACCATACTTTTGATTGAGCAGATCTGAACACTCTTTCTGTAGAAAATGCAACTGGACATTTGGAGCGCTAAGAGCGTAGTAGTGGAAAAAGGAATATATTCAAATATAAACTACACAGAAGCATTCTGTGAAACTTCTTTCTGATCTGAGCATTCAGCTAACAGAGTTAAACCATACTTTTGATTGAGCAGTTTTGAAACACTCTGTCTGTAGAAAATGCAACTGGACATTCGTAGCGCTAAGTGGGTAATAGTGGAAAAAAGAATATGTTCATATATAAACTACACAGAAGCATTGTATGAAACTTCTTTCTGTTCTGTGCATTCAACTAACAGAGTTGAACCTTACTTTTGATTGAGCCGTTCTGAAACACTCTTTCTGTAGAAACTGCAATTGGACATTCTGAGCGCTTAGAGGCCTATATTGGGAAAAAGAATGTCTACAAATAAAAACTACACAGAAGAATTGTGTGAAACTTCTTTCTGTTCTGTTTGTTCAACTAAAAGAGTTGAACCTTAGTTTTGATTGAGCCGTTCTGAAACACTCTTTCTGTAGAAAATGCAAGTGGAGATTCGGAGCGCTAAGAGGGTAATAGTGGAAAAAGGAATGTCTCCAAATATAAACTACACAGAATCATTCTGTGAAACTTCTTTCTGATATGTGTATTCAGCTAACAGAGTTAAACCATACTTTTGATTGAGCAGATCTGAACACTCTTTCTGTAGAAAATGCAACTGGACATTTGGAGCGCTAAGAGAGTAGTAGTGGAAAAAGGAATATATTCAAATATAAACTACACAGAAGCATTCTGTGAAACTTCTTTCTGATCTGAGCATTCAGCTAACAGAGTTAAACCATACTTTTGATTGAGCAGTTTTGAAACACTCTGTCTGTAGAAAATGCAACTGGACATTCGTAGCGCTAAGTGGGTAATAGTGGAAAAAAGAATATGTTCAAATATAAACTACACAGAAGCATTGTATGAAACTTTTTTCTGTTCTGTGCATTCAACTAACAGAGTTGAACCTTACTTTTGATTGAGCCTTTCTGAAACACTCTTTCTGTAGAAACTGCAATTGGACATTCTGAGCGCTAAGAGGCCTCTATTGGGAAAAATAATATCTTCAAATAAAAACTACACAGAAGCATTGTGTGAAACTTATTTCTGATATGTTCATTAAGCTAACAGAGTTAAACCATACTTTTGATTGCGCAGTTCTGAACACTCTTTCTGTAGAAAATGCAAGTGGACATTCGGAGCGCTAAGAGGGTAATAGTGGAAAAAGGAATATATTCAAATATAAACTACACAGTAGCATTCTGTGAAAATTCTTTCTGTTCTGTGCATTCAACTAACAGAGTTGAACCTTACTTTTGATTGAGCCGTTCTGAAACACTCTTTCTGTAGAAACTGCAATTGGACATGCTTAGCGCTAAGAGGCCTACATTGGGAAAAATAATATCTTCAAATAAAAACTACACAGATGCATTCTGTGAAACTTATTTCTGATCTGTAAATTCAGTTAACAGAGATAAAATATATTTTTGATTGAGCAGTTATGAAACACTCTTTTTGTAGAAAATGCAAGTGTAGATTCGGAGCGCTAAGAGGGTAATAGTGGAAAAAGGAATGTCTTCAAATATAAACTACACAGAATCATTCGGTGAAACTTCTTTCTGATCTGTGCATTCAGCTAACAGAGTTAAACCATACTTTTGATTGAGCAGATCAGAACACTCTTTCTGTAGAAAATGCAACTGGACATTTGGAGCGCTAAGAGCGTAGTAGTGGAAAAAGGAATATATTCAAATATAAACTACACAGAAGCATTCTGTGAAACTTATTTCTGATCTGAGCATTCAGCTAACAGAGTTAAACCATACTTTTGATTGAGCAGTTTTGAAACACTCTGTCTGTAGAAAATGCAACTGGACATTCGTAGCGCTAAGTGGGTAATAGTGGAAAAAAGAATATGTTCAAATATAAACTACACAGAAGCATTGTATGAAACTTCCTTCTGTTCTGTGCATTCAACTAACATAGTTGAACCTTACTTTTGATTGAGCCGTTCTGAAACACTCTTTCTGTAGAAACTGCAATTGGACATTCTGAGCGCTAAGAGGCCTATATTGGGAAAAAGAATGTCTACAAATAAAAACTACACAGAAGAATTGTGTGAAACTTCTTTCTGTTCTGTTTGTTCAACTGAAAGAGTTGAACCTTAGTTTCGATTGAGCCGTTCTGAAACACTCTTTCTGTAGAAAATGCAAGTGGAGATTCGGAGCGCTAAGTGGGTAATAGTGGAAAAAGGAATGTCTCCAAATATAAACTACACAGAATCATTCTGTGAAAATTCTTTCTGATCTGTGCATTCAGCTAACAGAGTTAAACCATACTTTTGATTGAGCAGATCTGAACACTCTTTCTGTAGAAAATGCAACTGGACATTTGGAGCGCTAAGAGAGTAGTAGTGGAAAAAGGAATATATTCAAATATAAACTACACAGAAGCATTCTGTGAAACTTCTTTCTGATCTGAGCATTCAGCTAACAGAGTTAAACCATACTTTTGATTGAGCAGTTTTGAAACACTCTGTCTGTAGAAAATGCAACTGGACATTCGTAGCGCTAAGTGGGTAATAGTGGAAAAAGAATATGTTCAAATATAAACTACACAGAAGCATTGTATGAAACTTCTTTCTGTTCTGTGCATTCAACTAACAGAGTTGAACCTTACTTTTGATTGAGCCTTTCTGAATCACTCTTTGTGTAGAAACTGCAATTGGACATTCTGAGCGCTAAGAGGCCTCTATTGGGAAAAATAATATCTTCAAATAAAAACTACACAGAAGCATTGTGTGAAACTTATTTCTGATATGTTCATTAAGCTAACAGAGTTAAACCATACTTTTGATTGCGCAGTTCTGAACACTCTTTCTGTAGAAAATGCAAGTGGACATTCGGAGCGCTAAGAGGGTAATAGTGGAAAAAGGAATATATTTAAATATAAACTACACAGTAGCATTCTGTGAAAATTCTTTCTGTTCTGTGCATTCAACTAACAGAGTTGAACCTTACTTTTGATTGAGCCGTTCTGAAACACTCTTTCTGTAGAAACTGCAATTGGACATGCTAAGCGCTAAGAGGCCTACATTGGGAAAAAGAATATCTTCAAATAAAAACTACACAGATGCATTCTGTGAAACATATTTCTGATCTGTAAATTCAGTTAACAGAGATAAAACATATTTTTGATTGAGCAGTTATGAAACACTCTTTTTGTAGAAAATGCAAGTGGAGATTCGGAGCGCTAAGAGGGTAGTAGTGGAAAAAGGAATGTCTTCAAATATAAACTACACAGAATCATTCGGTGAAACTTCTTTCTGATCTGTGCATTCAACTAACAGAGTTGAACCTTACTTTTGATTGAGCCTTTCTGAAACACTCTTTGTGTAGAAACTGCAATTGGACATTCTGAGCGCTAAGAGGCCTCTATTGGGAAAAATAATATCTTCAAATAAAAACTACACAGAAGCATTGTGTGAAACTTATTTCTGATATGTTCATTAAGCTAACAGAGTTAAACCATACTTTTGATTGCGCAGTTCTGAACACTCTTTCTGTAGAAAATGCAAGTGGACATTCGGAGCGCTAAGAGGGTAATAGTGGAAAAAGGAATATATTCAAATATAAACTACACAGTAGCATTCTGTGAAAATTCTTTCTGTTCTGTGCATTCAACTAACAGAGTTGAACCTTACTTTTGATTGAGCCGTTCTGAAACACTCTTTCTGTAGAAACTGCAATTGGACATGCTAAGCGCTAAGAGGCCTACATTGGGAAAAATAATATCTTCAAATAAAAACTACACAGATGCATTCTGTGAAACTTATTTCTGATCTGTAAATTCAGTTAACAGAGATAAAACATATTTTTGATTGAGCAGTTATGAAACACTCTTTTTGTAGAAAATGCAAGTGGAGATTCGGAGCGCTAAGAGGGTAGTAGTGGAAAAAGGAATGCCTCCAAATATAAACTACACAGAATCATTCTGTGAAACTTCTTTCTGATCTGTGCATTGAGCTAACAGAGTTAAACCATACTTTTGATTGAGCAGATCTGAACACTCTTTCTGTAGAAAATGCAACTGGACATTTGGAGCGCTAAGAGAGTAGTAGTGGAAAAAGGAATATATTCAAATATAAACTACACAGAAGCATTCTGTGAAACTTCTTTCTGATCTGAGCATTCAGCTAACAGAGTTAAACCATACTTTTGATTGAGCAGTTTTGAAACACTCTGTCTGTAGAAAATGCAACTGGACATTCGTAGCGCTAAGTGGGTAATAGTGGAAAAAAGAATATGTTCAAATATAAACTACACAGAAGCATTGTGTGAAACTTCTTTCTGTTCTGTGCATTCAACTAACAGAGTTGAACCTCACTTTTGATTGAGCCGTTCTGAAACACTCTTTCTGAAGAAACTGCAATTGGACATTCTGAGCGCTAAGAGGCCTATATTGGGAAAAAGAATGTCTACAAATAAAAACTACACAGAAGAATTGTGTGAAACTTCTTTCTGTTCTGTTTGTTCAACTAAAAGAGTTGAACCTTAGTTTTGATTGAGCCGTTCTGAAACACTCTTTCTTTAGAAAATGCAAGTGGAGATTCGGAGCGCTAAGAGGGTAATAGTGGAAAAAGGAATGTCTCCAAATATAAACTACACAGAATCATTCTGTGAAACTTCTTTCTTATCTGTGCATTCAGCTAACAGAGTTAAACCATACTTTTGATTGAGCAGATCTGAACACTCTTTCTGTAGAAAATGCAACTGGACATTTGGAGCGCTAAGAGTGTAGTAGTGGAAAAAGGAATATATTCAAATATAAACTACACAGAAGCATTCTGTGAAACTTCTTTCTGATCTGAGCATTCAGCTAAAAGAGTTAAACCATACTTTTGATTGCGCAGTTCTGAACACTCTTTCTGTAGAAAATGCAAGTGGACATTCGGAGCGCTAAGAGGGTAATAGTGGAAAAAGGAATATATTCAAATATAAACTACACAGTAGCATTCTGTGAAAATTCTTTCTGTTCTGTGCATTCAACTAACAGAGTTGAACCTTACTTTTGATTGAGCCGTTCTGAAACACTCTTTCTGTAGAAACTGCAATTGGACATGCTAAGCGCTAAGAGGCCTACATTGGGAAAAATAATATCTTCAAATAAAAACTACACAGATGCATTCTGTGAAACTTATTTCTGATCTGTAAATTCAGTTAACAGAGATAAAACATATTTTTGATTGAGCAGTTATGAAACACTCTTTTTGTAGAAAATGCAAGTGGAGATTCGGAGCGCTAAGAGGGTAGTAGTGGAAAAAGGAATGTCTTCAAATATAAACTACACAGAATCATTCGGTGAAACTTCTTTCTGATCTGTGCATTCAGCTAACAGAGTTAAACCATACTTTTGATTGAGCAGATCTGAACACTCTTTCTGTAGAAAATGCAACTGGACATTTGGAGCGCTAAGAGCGTAGTAGTGGAAAAAGGAATATATTCAAATATAAACTACACAGAAGCATTCTGTGAAACTTCTTTCTGATCTGAGCATTCAGCTAACAGAGTTAAACCATACTTTTGATTGAGCAGTTTTGAAACACTCTGTCTGTAGAAAATGCAACTGGACATTCGTAGCGCTAAGTGGGTAATAGTGGAAAAAAGAATATGTTCATATATAAACTACACAGAAGCATTGTATGAAACTTCTTTCTGTTCTGTGCATTCAACTAACAGAGTTGAACCTTACTTTTGATTGAGCCGTTCTGAAACACTCTTTCTGTAGAAACTGCAATTGGACATTCTGAGCGCTTAGAGGCCTATATTGGGAAAAAGAATGTCTACAAATAAAAACTACACAGAAGAATTGTGTGAAACTTCTTTCTGTTCTGTTTGTTCAACTAAAAGAGTTGAACCTTAGTTTTGATTGAGCCGTTCTGAAACACTCTTTCTGTAGAAAATGCAAGTGGAGATTCGGAGCGCTAAGAGGGTAATAGTGGAAAAAGGAATGTCTCCAAATATAAACTACACAGAATCATTCTGTGAAACTTCTTTCTGATATGTGTATTCAGCTAACAGAGTTAAACCATACTTTTGATTGAGCAGATCTGAACACTCTTTCTGTAGAAAATGCAACTGGACATTTGGAGCGCTAAGAGAGTAGTAGTGGAAAAAGGAATATATTCAAATATAAACTACACAGAAGCATTCTGTGAAACTTCTTTCTGATCTGAGCATTCAGCTAACAGAGTTAAACCATACTTTTGATTGAGCAGTTTTGAAACACTCTGTCTGTAGAAAATGCAACTGGACATTCGTAGCGCTAAGTGGGTAATAGTGGAAAAAAGAATATGTTCAAATATAAACTACACAGAAGCATTGTATGAAACTTTTTTCTGTTCTGTGCATTCAACTAACAGAGTTGAACCTTACTTTTGATTGAGCCTTTCTGAAACACTCTTTCTGTAGAAACTGCAATTGGACATTCTGAGCGCTAAGAGGCCTCTATTGGGAAAAATAATATCTTCAAATAAAAACTACACAGAAGCATTGTGTGAAACTTATTTCTGATATGTTCATTAAGCTAACAGAGTTAAACCATACTTTTGATTGCGCAGTTCTGAACACTCTTTCTGTAGAAAATGCAAGTGGACATTCGGAGCGCTAAGAGGGTAATAGTGGAAAAAGGAATATATTCAAATATAAACTACACAGTAGCATTCTGTGAAAATTCTTTCTGTTCTGTGCATTCAACTAACAGAGTTGAACCTTACTTTTGATTGAGCCGTTCTGAAACACTCTTTCTGTAGAAACTGCAATTGGACATGCTTAGCGCTAAGAGGCCTACATTGGGAAAAATAATATCTTCAAATAAAAACTACACAGATGCATTCTGTGAAACTTATTTCTGATCTGTAAATTCAGTTAACAGAGATAAAATATATTTTTGATTGAGCAGTTATGAAACACTCTTTTTGTAGAAAATGCAAGTGTAGATTCGGAGCGCTAAGAGGGTAATAGTGGAAAAAGGAATGTCTTCAAATATAAACTACACAGAATCATTCGGTGAAACTTCTTTCTGATCTGTGCATTCAGCTAACAGAGTTAAACCATACTTTTGATTGAGCAGATCAGAACACTCTTTCTGTAGAAAATGCAACTGGACATTTGGAGCGCTAAGAGCGTAGTAGTGGAAAAAGGAATATATTCAAATATAAACTACACAGAAGCATTCTGTGAAACTTATTTCTGATCTGAGCATTCAGCTAACAGAGTTAAACCATACTTTTGATTGAGCAGTTTTGAAACACTCTGTCTGTAGAAAATGCAACTGGACATTCGTAGCGCTAAGTGGGTAATAGTGGAAAAAAGAATATGTTCAAATATAAACTACACAGAAGCATTGTATGAAACTTCTTTCTGTTCTGTGCATTCAACTAACAGAGTTGAACCTTACTTTTGATTGAGCCGTTCTGAAACACTCTTTCTGTAGAAACTGCAATTGGACATTCTGAGCGCTAAGAGGCCTATATTGGGAAAAAGAATGTCTACAAATAAAAACTACACAGAAGAATTGTGTGAAACTTCTTTCTGTTCTGTTTGTTCAACTGAAAGAGTTGAACCTTAGTTTCGATTGAGCCGTTCTGAAACACTCTTTCTGTAGAAAATGCAAGTGGAGATTCGGAGCGCTAAGTGGGTAATAGTGGAAAAAGGAATGTCTCCAAATATAAACTACACAGAATCATTCTGTGAAAATTCTTTCTGATCTGTGCATTCAGCTAACAGAGTTAAACCATACTTTTGATTGAGCAGATCTGAACACTCTTTCTGTAGAAAATGCAACTGGACATTTGGAGCGCTAAGAGAGTAGTAGTGGAAAAAGGAATATATTCAAATATAAACTACACAGAAGCATTCTGTGAAACTTCTTTCTGATCTGAGCATTCAGCTAACAGAGTTAAACCATACTTTTGATTGAGCAGTTTTGAAACACTCTGTCTGTAGAAAATGCAACTGGACATTCGTAGCGCTAAGTGGGTAATAGTGGAAAAAGAATATGTTCAAATATAAACTACACAGAAGCATTGTATGAAACTTCTTTCTGTTCTGTGCATTCAACTAACAGAGTTGAACCTTACTTTTGATTGAGCCTTTCTGAATCACTCTTTGTGTAGAAACTGCAATTGGACATTCTGAGCGCTAAGAGGCCTCTATTGGGAAAAATAATATCTTCAAATAAAAACTACACAGAAGCATTGTGTGAAACTTATTTCTGATATGTTCATTAAGCTAACAGAGTTAAACCATACTTTTGATTGCGCAGTTCTGAACACTCTTTCTGTAGAAAATGCAAGTGGACATTCGGAGCGCTAAGAGGGTAATAGTGGAAAAAGGAATATATTTAAATATAAACTACACAGTAGCATTCTGTGAAAATTCATTCTGTTCTGTGCATTCAACTAACAGAGTTGAACCTTACTTTTGATTGAGCCGTTCTGAAACACTCTTTCTGTAGAAACTGCAATTGGACATGCTAAGCGCTAAGAGGCCTACATTGGGAAAAAGAATATCTTCAAATAAAAACTACACAGATGCATTCTGTGAAACATATTTCTGATCTGTAAATTCAGTTAACAGAGATAAAACATATTTTTGATTGAGCAGTTATGAAACACTCTTTTTGTAGAAAATGCAAGTGGAGATTCGGAGCGCTAAGAGGGTAGTAGTGGAAAAAGGAATGTCTTCAAATATAAACTACACAGAATCATTCGGTGAAACTTATTTCTGATCTGTGCATTCAGCTAACAGAGTTAAACCATACTTTTGATTGAGCAGATCTGAACACTCTTTCTGTAGAAAATGCAACTGGACATTTGGAGCGCTAAGAGCGTAGTAGTGGAAAAAGGAATATATTCAAATATAAACTACACAGAAGCATTCTGTGAAACTTCTTTCTGATCTGAGCATTCAGCTAACAGAGTTAAACCATACTTTTGATTGAGCAGTTTTGAAACACTCTGTCTGTAGAAAATGCAACTGGACATTCGTAGCGCTAAGTGGGTAATAGTGGAAAAAAGAATATGTTCAAATATAAACTACACAGAAGCATTGTATGAAACTTCTTTCTGTTCTGTGCATTCAACTAACAGAGTTGAACCTTACTTTTGATTGAGCCGTTCTGAAACACTCTTTCTGTAGAAACTGCAATTGGACATTCTGAGCGCTAAGAGGCCTATATTGGGAAAAAGAATGTCTACAAATAAAAACTACACAGAAGAATTGTGTGAAACTTCTTTCTGTTCTGTTTGTTCAACTGAAAGAGTTGAACCTTAGTTTCGATTGAGCCGTTCTGAAACACTCTTTCTGTAGAAAATGCAAGTGGAGATTCGGAGCGCTAAGAGGGTAATAGTGGAAAAAGGAATGTCTCCAAATATAAACTACACAGAATCATTCTGTGAAACTTCTTTCTGATCTGTGCATTCAGCTAACAGTGTTAAACCATACTTTTGATTGAGCAGATCTGAACACTCTTTCTGTAGAAAATGCAACTGGACATTTGGAGCGCTAAGAGAGTAGTAGTGGAAAAAGGAATATATTCAAATATAAACTACACAGAAGCATTCTGTGAAACTTCTTTCTGATCTGAGCATTCAGCTAACAGAGTTAAACCATACTTTTGATTGAGCAGTTTTGAAACACTCTGTCTGTAGAAAATGCAACTGGACATTCGTAGCGCTAAGTGGGTAATATTGGAAAAAAGAATATGTTCAAATATAAACTACACAGAAGCATTGTATGAAACTTCTTTCTGTTCTGTGCATTCAACTAACAGAGTTGAACCTTACTTTTGATTGAGCCTTTCTGAAACACTGTTTCTGTAGAAACTGCAATTGGACATTTTGAGCGCTAAGAGGCCTCTATTGGGAAAAATAATATGTTCAAATAAAAACTACACAGAAGCATTGTGTGAAACTTATTTCTGATATGTTCATTAAGCTAACAGAGTTAAACCATACTTTTGATTGCGCAGTTCTGAACACTCTTTCTGTAGAAAATGCAAGTGGACATTCGGAGCGCTAAGAGGGTAATAGTGGAAAAAGGAATATATTCAAATATAAACTACACAGTAGCATTCTGTGAAAATTCTTTCTGTTCTGTGCATTCAACTAACAGAGTTGAACCTTACTTTTGATTGAGCCGTTCTGAAACACTCTTTCTGTAGAAACTGCAATTGGACATGCTTAGCGCTAAGAGGCCTACATTGGGAAAAATAATATCTTCAAATAAAAACTACACAGATGCATTCTGTGAAACTTATTTCTGATCTGTAAATTCAGTTAACAGAGATAAAACATATTTTTGATTGAGCAGTTATGAAACACGCTTTTTGTAGAAAATGCAAGTGGAGATTCGGAGCGCTAAGAGGGTAATAGTGGAAAAAGGAATGTCTTCAAATATAAACTACACAGAATCATTCGGTGAAACTTCTTTCTGATCTGTGCATTCAGCTAACAGAGTTAAACCATACTTTTGATTGAGCAGATCTGAACACTCTTTCTGTTGAAAATGCAAATGGACATTTGGAGCGCTAAGAGCGCAGTAGTGGAAAAAGGAATATATTCAAATATAAACTACACAGAAGCATTCTGTGAAACTTCTTTCTGATCTGAGCATTCAGCTAACAGATTTAAACCATACTTTTGATTGAGCAGATTTGAAACACTCTGTCTGTAGAAAATGCAACTGGACATTCGTAGCGCTAAGTGGGTAATAGTGGAAAAAAGAATATGTTCAAATATAAACTACACAGAAGCATTGTATGAAACTTCTTTCTGTTCTGTGCATTCAACTAACAGAGTTGAACCATACTTTTGATTGAGCCTTTCTGAAACACTCTTTCTGTAGAAACTGCAATTGGACATTCTGAGCGCTAAGAGGCCTCTATTGGGAAAAATAATATCTTCAAATAAAAACTACACAGAAGCATTGTGTGAAACTTATTTCTGATATGTTCATTAAGCTAACAGAGTTAAACCATACTTTTGATTGCGCAGTTCTGAACACTCTTTCTGTAGAAAATGCAAGTGGACATTCGGAGCGCTAAGAGGGTAATAGTGGAAAAAGGAATATATTCAAATATAAATTACACAGTAGCATTCCGTGAAAATTCTTTCTGTTCTGTGCATTCAACTAACAGAGTTGAACCTTACTTTTGATTGAGCCGTTCTGAAACACTCTTTCTGTAGAAACTGCAATTGGACATGCTAAGCGCTAAGAGGCCTACATAGGGAAAAAGAATATCTTTAAATAAAAACTACACAGATGCATTCTGTGAAACTTATTTCTGATCTGTAATTTCAGTTAACAGAGATAAAACATATTTTTGATTGAGCAGTTATGAAACACTCTTTTTGTAGAAAATGCAAGTGGAGATTCGGAGCGCTTAGAGGGTAATAGTGGAAAAAGGAATGTCTTCAAATATAAACTACACAGAATCATTCGGTGAAACTTCTATCTGATCTGTGCATTCAGCTAACAGAGTTAAACCATACTTTTGATTGATCAGATCTGAACACTCTTTCTGTAGAAAATGCAACTGGGCATTTGGAGCGCTAAGAGCGTAGTAGTGGAAAAAGGAATATATTCAAATATAAACTACACAGAAGCATTCTGTGAAACTTCTTTCTGATCTGAGCATTCAGCTAACAGAGTTAAACCATACTTTTGATTGAGCAGTTTTGAAACACTCTGTCTGTAGAAAATGCAACTGGACATTCGTAGCGCTAAGTGGGTAATAGTGGAAAAAAGAATATGTTCAAATATAAACTACACAGAAGCATTGTATGAAACTTCTTTCTGTTCTGTGCATTCAACTAACAGAGTTGAACCTTACTTTTGATCGAGCCGTTCTGAAACACTCTTTCTGTAGAAACTGCAATTGGACATTCTGAGCGCTAAGAGGCCTATATTGGGAAAAAGAATATCTACAAATAAAAACTACAAAGAAGAATTGTGTGAAACTACTTTCTGTTCTGTTTGTTCAACTAAAGGAGTTGAACCTTAGTTTTGATTGAGCCGTTCTGAAACACTCTTTCTGTAGAAAATGCAAGTGGAGATTCGGAGCGCTAAGAGGGTAATAGTGGAAAAAGGAATGTCTCCAAATATAAACTACACAGAATCATTCTGTGAAACTTCTTTCTGATATGTGTATTCAGCTAACAGAGTTAAACCATACTTTTGATTGAGCAGATCTGAACACTCTTTCTGTAGAAAATGCAACTGGACATTTGGAGCGCTAAGAGAGTAGTAGTGGAAAAAGGAATATATTCAAATATAAACTACACAGAAGCATTCTGTGAAACTTCTTTCTGATCTGAGCATTCAGCTAACAGAGTTAAACCATACTTTTGATTGAGCAGTTTTGAAACACTCTGTCTGTAGAAAATGCAACTGGACATTCGTAGCGCTAAGTGGGTAATAGTGGAAAAAAGAATAAGTTGAAATATAAACTACACAGAAGCATTGTATGAAACTTCTTTCTGTTCTGTGCATTCAACTAACAGAGTTGAACCTTACTTTTGACTGAGCCGTTCTGAAACACTCTTTCTGTAGAAACTGCAATTGGACATTCTGAGCGCTTAGAGGCCTATATTGGGAAAAAGAATGTCTACAAATAAAAACTACACAGAAGAATTGTGTGAAACTTCTTTCTGTTCTGTTTGTTCAACTAAAAGAGTAGAACCTTAGTTTTGATTGAGCCGTTCTGAAACACTCTTTCTGTAGAAAATGCAAGTGGAGATTCGGAGCGCTAAGAGGGTAATAGTGGAAAAAGGAATGTCTCCAAATATAAACTACACAGAATCATTCTGTGAAACTTCTTTCTGATCTGTGTATTCAGCTAACAGAGTTAAACCATACTTTTGATTGAGCAGATCTGAACACTCTTTCTGTAGAAAATGCAACTGGACATTTGGAGCGCTAAGAGAGTAGTAGTGGAAAAAGTAATATATTCAAATATAAACTACACAGAAGCATTCTGTGAAACTTCTTTCTGATCTGAGCATTCAGCTAACAGAGTTAAACCCTACTTTTGATTGAGCAGTTTTGAAACACTCTGTCTGTAGAAAATGCAACTGGACATTCGTAGCGCTAAGTGGGTAATAGTGGAAAAAAAATATGTTCAAATATAAACTACACAGAAGCATTGTATGAAACTTCTTTCTGTTCTGTGCATTCAACTAACAGAGTTGAACCTTACTTTTGATTGAGCCTTTCTGAAACACTCTTTCTGTAGAAACTGCAATTGGACATTCTGAGCGCTAAGAGGCCTCTATTGGGAAAAATAATATCTACAAATAAAAACTACACAGAAGCATTGTGTGAAACTTATTTCTGATATGTTCATTAAGCTAACAGAGTTAAACCATACTTTTGATTGCGCAGTTCTGAACACTCTTTCTGTAGAAAATGCAAGTGGACATTCGGAGCGCTAAGAGGGTAATAGTGGAAAAAGGAATATATTCAAATATAAACTACACAGTAGCATTCTGTGAAAATTCTTTCTGTTCTGTGCATTCAACTAACAGAGTTGAACCTTACTTTTGATTGAGCCGTTCTGAAACACTCTTTCTGTAGAAACTGCAATTGGACATGCTTAGCGCTAAGAGGCCTACATTGGGAAAAATAATATCTTCAAATAAAAACTACACAGATGCATTCTGTGAAACTTATTTCTGATCTGTAAATTCAGTTAACAGAGATAAAATATATTTTTGATTGAGCAGTTATGAAACACTCTTTTTGTAGAAAATGCAAGTGTAGATTCGGAGCGCTAAGAGGGTAATAGTGGAAAAAGGAATGTCTTCAAATATAAACTACACAGAATCATTCGGTGAAACTTCTTTCTGATCTGTGCATTCAGCTAACAGCGTTAAACCATACTTTTGATTGAGCAGATCTGAACACTCTTTCTGTAGAAAATGCAACTGGACATTTGGAGCGCTAAGAGCGTATTAGTGGAAAAAGGAATATATTCAAATATAAACTACACAGAAGCATTCTGTGAAACTTCTTTCTGATCTGAGCATTCAGCTAACAGAGTTAAACCATACTTTTGATTGAGCAGTTTTGAAACACTCTGTCTGTAGAAAATGCAACTGGACATTCGTAGCGCTAAGTGGGTAATAGTGGAAAAAAGAATATGTTCAAATATAAACTACACAGAAGCATTGTATGAAACTTCTTTCTGTTCTGTGCATTCAACTAACAGAGTTGAACCTTACTTTTGATCGAGCCGTTCTGAAACACTCTTTCTGTAGAAACTGCAATTGGACATTCTGAGCGCTAAGAGGCCTATATTGGGAAAAAGAATATCTACAAATAAAAACTACAAAGAAGAATTGTGTGAAACTACTTTCTGTTCTGTTTGTTCAACTAAAGGAGTTGAACCTTAGTTTTGATTGAGCCGTTCTGAAACACTCTTTCTGTAGAAAATGCAAGTGGAGATTCGGAGCGCTAAGAGGGTAATAGTGGAAAAAGGAATGCCTCCAAATATAAACTACACAGAATCATTCTGTGAAACTTCTTTCTGATCTGTGCATTGAGCTAACAGAGTTAAACCATACTTTTGATTGAGCAGATCTGAACACTCTTTCTGTAGAAAATGCAACTGGACATTTGGAGCGCTAAGAGAGTAGTAGTGGAAAAAGGAATATATTCAAATATAAACTACACAGAAGCATTCTGTGAAACTTCTTTCTGATCTGAGCATTCAGCTAACAGAGTTAAACCATACTTTTGATTGAGCAGTTTTGAAACACTCTGTCTGTAGAAAATGCAACTGGACATTCGTAGCGCTAAGTGGGTAATAGTGGAAAAAAGAATATGTTCAAATATAAACTACACAGAAGCATTGTGTGAAACTTCTTTCTGTTCTGTGCATTCAACTAACAGAGTTGAACCTCACTTTTGATTGAGCCGTTCTGAAACACTCTTTCTGAAGAAACTGCAATTGGACATTCTGAGCGCTAAGAGGCCTATATTGGGAAAAAGAATGTCTACAAATAAAAACTACACAGAAGAATTGTGTGAAACTTCTTTCTGTTCTGTTTGTTCAACTAAAAGAGTTGAACCTTAGTTTTGATTGAGCCGTTCTGAAACACTCTTTCTTTATAAAATGCAAGTGGAGATTCGGAACGCTAAGAGGGTAATAGTGGAAAAAGGAATGTCTCCAAATATAAACTACACAGAATCATTCTGTGAAACTTCTTTCTGAGCTGTGCATTCAGCTAACAGAGTTAAACCATACTTTTGATTGAGAAGATCTGAACACTCTTTCTGTAGAAAATGCAACTGGACATTTGGAGCGCTAAGAGCGTAGTAGTGGAAAAAGGAATATATTCAAATATAAACTACACAGAAGCATTCTGTGAAACTTATTTCTGATCTGAGCATTCAGCTAACAGAGTTAAACCATACTTTTGATTGAGCAGTTTTGAAACACTCTGTCTGTAGAAAATGCAACTGGACATTCGTAGCGCTAAGTGGGTAATAGTGGAAAAAAGAATATGTTCAAATATAAACTACACAGAAGCATTGTATGAAACTTCTTTCTGTTCTGTGCATTCAACTAACAGAGTTGAACCTTACTTTTGATTGAGCCGTTCTGAAACACTCTTTCTGTAGAAACTGCAATTGGACATTCTGAGCGCTAAGAGGCCTATATTGGGAAAAAGAATGTCTACAAATAAAAACTACACAGAAGAATTGTGTGAAACTTCTTTCTGTTCTGTTTGTTCAACTGAAAGAGTTGAACCTTAGTTTCGATTGAGCCGTTCTGAAACACTCTTTCTGTAGAAAATGCAAGTGGAGATTCGGAGCGCTAAGTGGGTAATAGTGGAAAAAGGAATGTCTCCAAATATAAACTACACAGAATCATTCTGTGAAAATTCTTTCTGATCTGTGCATTCAGCTAACAGAGTTAAACCATACTTTTGATTGAGCAGATCTGAACACTCTTTCTGTAGAAAATGCAACTGGACATTTGGAGCGCTAAGAGAGTAGTAGTGGAAAAAGGAATATATTCAAATATAAACTACACAGAAGCATTCTGTGAAACTTCTTTCTGATCTGAGCATTCAGCTAACAGAGTTAAACCATACTTTTGATTGAGCAGTTTTGAAACACTCTGTCTGTAGAAAATGCAACTGGACATTCGTAGCGCTAAGTGGGTAATAGTGGAAAAAGAATATGTTCAAATATAAACTACACAGAAGCATTGTATGAAACTTCTTTCTGTTCTGTGCATTCAACTAACAGAGTTGAACCTTACTTTTGATTGAGCCTTTCTGAAACACTCTTTCTGTAGAAACTGCAATTGGACATTCTGAGCGCTAAGAGGCCTCTATTGGGAAAAATAATATCTTCAAATAAAAACTACACAGAAGCATTGTGTGAAACTTATTTCTGATATGTTCATTAAGCTAACAGAGTTAAACCATACTTTTGATTGCGCAGTTCTGAACACTCTTTCTGTAGAAAATGCAAGTGGACATTCGGAGCGCTAAGAGGGTAATAGTGGAAAAAGGAATATATTCAAATATAAACTACACAGTAGCATTCTGTGAAAATTCTTTCTGTTCTGTGCATTCAACTAACAGAGTTGAACCTTACTTTTGATTGAGCCGTTCTGAAACACTCTTTCTGTAGAAACTGCAATTGGACATGCTAAGCGCTAAGAGGCCTACATTGGGAAAAAGAATATCTTCAAATAAAAACTACACAGATGCATTCTGTGAAACTTATTTCTGATCTGTAAATTCAGTTAACAGAGATAAAACATATTTTTGATTGAGCAGTTATGAAACACTCTTTTTGTAGAAAAGGCAAGTGGAGATTCGGAGCGCTAAGAGGGTAGTAGTGGAAAAAGGAATGTCTTCAAATATAAACTACACAGAATCATTCGGTGAAACTTCTTTCTGATCTGTGCATTCAGCTAACAGAGTTAAACCATACTTTTGATTGAGCAGATCTGAACACTCTTTCTGTAGAAAATGCAACTGGACATTTGGAGCGCTAAGAGCGTAGTAGTGGAAAAAGGAATATATTCAAATATAAACTACACAGAAGCATTCTGTGAAACTTCTTTCTGATCTGAGCATTCAGCTAACAGAGTTAAACCATACTTTTGATTGAGCAGTTTTGAAACACTCTGTCTGTAGAAAATGCAACTGGACATTCGTAGCGCTAAGTGGGTAATAGTGGAAAAAAGAATATGTTCAAATATAAACTACACAGAAGCATTGTATGAAACTTCTTTCTGTTCTGTGCATTCAACTAACAGAGTTGAACCTTACTTTTGATTGAGCCGTTCTGAAACACTCTTTCTGTAGAAACTGCAATTGGACATTCTGAGCGCTTAGAGGCCTATATTGGGAAAAAGAATGTCTACAATTAAAAACTACACAGAAGAATTGTGTGAAAATTCTTTCTGTTCTGTTTGTTCAACTAAAAGAGTTGAACCTTAGTTTTGATTGAGCCGTTCTGAAACACTCTTTCTGTAGAAAATGCAAGTGGAGATTCGGAGCGCTAAGAGGGTAATAGTGGAAAAAGGAATGTCTCCAAATATAAACTACACAGAATCATTCTGTGAAACTTCTTTCTGATGTGTGTATTCAGCTAACAGAGTTAAACCATACTTTTGATTGAGCAGATCTGAACACTCTTTCTGTAGAAAATGCAACTGGACATTTGGAGCGCTAAGAGAGTAGTAGTGGAAAAAGGAATATATTCAAATATAAACTACACAGAAGCATTCTGTGAAACTTCTTTCTGATCTGAGCATTCAGCTAACAGAGTTAAACCATACTTTTGATTGAGCAGTTTTGAAACACTCTGTCTGTAGAAAATGCAACTGGACATTCGTAGCGCTAAGTGGGTAATAGCGGAAAAAAGAATATGTTCAAATATAAACTACACAGAAGCATTGTATGAAACTTTTTTCTGTTCTGTGCATTCAACTAACAGAGTTGAACCTTACTTTTGATTGAGCCTTTCTGAAACACTCTTTCTGTAGAAACTGCAATTGGACATTCTGAGCGCTAAGAGGCCTCTATTGGGAAAAATAATATCTTCAAATAAAAACTACACAGAAGCATTGTGTGAAACTTATTTCTGATATGTTCATTAAGCTAACAGAGTTAAACCATACTTTTGATTGCGCAGTTCTGAACACTCTTTCTGTAGAAAATGCAAGTGGACATTCGGAGCGCTAAGAGGGTAATAGTGGAAAAAGGAATATATTCAAATATAAACTACACAGTAGCATTCTGTGAAAATTCTTTCTGTTCTGTGCATTCAACTAACAGAGTTGAACCTTACTTTTGATTGAGCCATTCTGAAACACTCTTTCTGTAGAAACTGCAATTGGACATGCTTAGCGCTAAGAGGCCTACATTGGGAAAAATAATATCTTCAAATAAAAACTACACAGATGCATTCTGTGAAACTTATTTCTGATCTGTAAATTCAGTTAACAGAGATAAAATATATTTTTGATTGAGCAGTTATGAAACACTCTTTTTGTAGAAAATGCAAGTGTAGATTCGGAGCGCTAAGAGGGTAATAGTGGAAAAAGGAATGTCTTCAAATATAAACTACACAGAATCATTCGGTGAAACTTCTTTCTGATCTGTGCATTCAGCTAACAGAGTTAAACCATACTTTTGATTGAGCAGATCAGAACACTCTTTCTGTAGAAAATGCAAGTGGACATTTGGAGCGCTAAGAGCGTAGTAGTGGAAAAAGGAATATATTCAAATATAAACTACACAGAAGCATTCTGTGAAACTTCTTTCTGATCTGAGCATTCAGCTAACAGAGTTAAACCATACTTTTGATTGAACAGTTTTGAAACACTTTGTCTGTAGAAAATGCAACTGGACATTCGTAGCGCTAAGTGGGTAATAGTGGAAAAAAGAATATGTTCAAATATAAACTACACAGAAGCATTGTATGAAACTTCTTTCTGTTCTGTGCATTCAACTAACAGAGTTGAACCTTACTTTTGATTGAGCCGTTCTGAAACACTCTTTCTGTAGAAACTGCAATTGGACATTCTGAGCGCTAAGAGGCCTATATTGGGAAAAAGAATGTCTACAAATAAAAACTACACAGAAGAATTGTGTGAAACTTCTTTCTGTTCTGTTTGTTCAACTGAAAGAGTTGAACCTTAGTTTCGATTGAGCCGTTCTGAAACACTCTTTCTGTAGAAAATGCAAGTGGAGATTCGGAGCGCTAAGTGGGTAATAGTGGAAAAAGGAATGTCTCCAAATATAAACTACACAGAATCATTCTGTGAAAATTCTTTCTGATCTGTGCATTCAGCTAACAGAGTTAAACCATACTTTTGATTGAGCAGATCTGAACACTCTTTCTGTAGAAAATGCAACTGGACATTTGGAGCGCTAAGAGAGTAGTAGTGGAAAAAGGAATATATTCAAATATAAACTACACAGAAGCATTCTGTGAAACTTCTTTCTGATCTGAGCATTCAGCTAACAGAGTTAAACCATACTTTTGATTGAGCAGTTTTGAAACCCTCTGTCTGTAGAAAATGCAACTGGACATTCGTAGCGCTAAGTGGGTAATAGTGGAAAAAGAATATGTTCAAATATAAACTACACAGAAGCATTGTATGAAACTTCTTTCTGTTCTGTGCATTCAACTAACAGAGTTGAACCTTACTTTTGATTGAGCCTTTCTGAAACACTCTTTGTGTAGAAACTGCAATTGGACATTCTGAGCGCTAAGAGGCCTCTATTGGGAAAAATAATATCTTCAAATAAAAACTACACAGAAGCATTGTGTGAAACTTATTTCTGATATGTTCATTAAGCTAACAGGGTTAAACCATACTTTTGATTGCGCAGTTCTGAACACTCTTTCTGTAGAAAATGCAAGTGGACATTCGGAGCGCTAAGAGGGTAATAGTGGAAAAAGGAATATATTTAAATATAAACTACACAGTAGCATTCTGTGAAAATTCTTTCTGTTCTGTGCATTCAACTAACAGAGTTGAACCTTACTTTTGATTGAGCCGTTCTGAAACACTCTTTCTGTAGAAACTGCAATTGGACATGCTAAGCGCTAAGAGGCCTACATTGGGAAAAAGAATATCTTCAAATAAAAACTACACAGATGCATTCTGTGAAACTTATTTCTGATCTGTAAATTCAGTTAACAGAGATAAAACATATTTTTGATTGAGCAGTTATGAAACACTCTTTTTGTAGAAAATGCAAGTGGAGATTCGGAGCGCTAAGAGGGTAGTAGTGGAAAAAGGAATGTCTTCAAATATAAACTACACAGAATCATTCGGTGAAACTTCTTTCTGATCTGTGCATTCAGCTAACAGAGTTAAACCATACTTTTGATTGAGCAGATCTGAACACTCTTTCTGTAGAAAATGCAACTGGACATTTGGAGCGCTAAGAGCGTAGTAGTGGAAAAAGGAATATATTCAAATATAAACTACACAGAAGCATTCTGTGAAACTTCTTTCTGATCTGAGCATTCAGCTAACAGAGTTAAACCATACTTTTGATTGAGCAGTTTTGAAACACTCTGTCTGTAGAAAATGCAACTGGACATTCGTAGCGCTAAGTGGGTAATAGTGGAAAAAAGAATATGTTCAAATATAAACTACACAGAAGCATTGTATGAAACTTCTTTCTGTTCTGTGCATTCAACTAACAGAGTTGAACCTTACTTTTGATTGAGCCGTTCTGAAACACTCTTTCTGTAGAAACTGCAATTGGACATTCTGAGCGCTAAGAGGCCTATATTGGGAAAAAGAATGTCTACAAATAAAAACTACACAGAAGAATTGTGTGAAACTTCTTTCTGTTCTGTTTGTTCAACTGAAAGAGTTGAACCTTAGTTTCGATTGAGCCGTTCTGAAACACTCTTTCTGTAGAAAATGCAAGTGGAGATTCGGAGCGCTAAGAGGGTAATAGTGGAAAAAGGAATGTCTCCAAATATAAACTACACAGAATCATTCTGTGAAAATTCTTTCTGATCTGTGCATTCAGCTAACAGAGTTAAACCATACTTTTGATTGAGCAGATCTGAACACTCTTTCTGTAGAAAATGCAACTGGACATTTGGAGCGCTAAGAGAGTAGTAGTGGAAAAAGGAATATATTCAAATATAAACTACACAGAAGCATTCTGTGAAACTTCTTTCTGATCTGAGCATTCAGCTAACAGAGTTAAACCATACTTTTGATTGAGCAGTTTTGAAACACTCTGTCTGTAGAAAATGCAACTGGACATTCGTAGCGCTAAGTGGGTAATAGTGGAAAAAGAATATGTTCAAATATAAACTACACAGAAGCATTGTATGAAACTTCTTTCTGTTCTGTGCATTCAACTAACAGAGTTGAACCTTAATTTTGATTGAGCCTTTCTGAAACACTCTTTCTGTAGAAACTGCAATTGGACATTCTGAGCGCTAAGAGGCCTCTATTGGGAAAAATAATATCTTCAAATAAAAACTACACAGAAGCATTGTGTGAAACTTATTTCTGATATGTTCATTAAGCTAACAGAGTTAAACCATACTTTTGATTGCGCAGTTCTGAACACTCTTTCTGTAGAAAATGCAAGTGGACATTCGGAGCGCTAAGAGGGTAATAGTGGAAAAAGGAATATATTCAAATATAAACTACACAGTAGCATTCTGTGAAAATTCTTTCTGTTCTGTGCATTCAACTAACAGAGTTGAACCTTACTTTTGATTGAGCCGTTCTGAAACACTCTTTCTGTAGAAACTGCAATTGGACATGCTAAGCGCTAAGAGGCCTACATTGGGAAAAAGAATATCTTCAAATAAAAACTACACAGATGCATTCTGTGAAACTTATTTCTGATCTGTAAATTCAGTTAACAGAGATAAAACATATTTTTGATTGAGCAGTTATGAAACACTCTTTTTGTAGAAAATGCAAGTGGAGATTCGGAGCGCTAAGAGGGTAGTAGTGGAAAAAGGAATGTCTTCAAATATAAACTACACAGAATCATTCGGTGAAACTTCTTTCTGATCTGTGCATTCAGCTAACAGAGTTAAACCATACTTTTGATTGAGCAGATCTGAACACTCTTTCTGTAGAAAATGCAACTGGACATTTGGAGCGCTAAGAGCGTAGTAGTGGAAAAAGGAATATATTCAAATATAAACTACACAGAAGCATTCTGTGAAACTTCTTTCTGATCTGAGCATTCAGCTAACAGAGTTAAACCATACTTTTGATTGAGCAGTTTTGAAACACTCTGTCTGTAGAAAATGCAACTGGACATTCGTAGCGCTAAGTGGGTAATAGTGGAAAAAAGAATATGTTCAAATATAAACTACACAGAAGCATTGTATGAAACTTCTTTCTGTTCTGTGCATTCAACTAACAGAGTTGAACCTTACTTTTGATTGAGCCGTTCTGAAACACTCTTTCTGTAGAAACTGCAATTGGACATTCTGAGCGCTTAGAGGCCTATATTGGGAAAAAGAATGTCTACAAATAAAAACTACACAGAAGAATTGTGTGAAACTTCTTTCTGTTCTGTTTGTTCAACTAAAAGAGTTGAACCTTAGTTTTGATTGAGCCGTTCTGAAACACTCTTTCTGTAGAAAATGCAAGTGGAGATTCGGAGCGCTAAGAGGGTAATAGTGGAAAAAGGAATGTCTCCAAATATAAACTACACAGAATCATTCTGTGAAAATTCTTTCTGATCTGTGCATTCAGCTAACAGAGTTAAACCATACTTTTGATTGAGCAGATCTGAACACTCTTTCTGTAGAAAATGCAACTGGACATTTGGAGCGCTAAGAGAGTAGTAGTGGAAAAAGGAATATATTCAAATATAAACTACACAGAAGCATTCTGTGAAACTTCTTTCTGATCTGAGCATTCAGCTAACAGAGTTAAACCATACTTTTGATTGAGCAGTTTTGAAACACTCTGTCTGTAGAAAATGCAACTGGACATTCGTAGCGCTAAGTGGGTAATAGTGGAAAAAGAATATGTTCAAATATAAACTACACAGAAGCATTGTATGAAACTTCTTTCTGTTCTGTGCATTCAACTAACAGAGTTGAACCTTACTTTTGATTGAGCCTTTCTGAAACACTCTTTCTGTAGAAACTGCAATTGGACATTCTGAGCGCTAAGAGGCCTCTATTGGGAAAAATAATATCTTCAAATAAAAACTACACAGAAGCATTGTGTGAAACTTATTTCTGATATGTTCATTAAGCTAACAGAGTTAAACCATACTTTTGATTGCGCAGTTCTGAACACTCTTTCTGTAGAAAATGCAAGTGGACATTCGGAGCGCTAAGAGGGTAATAGTGGAAAAAGGAATATATTCAAATATAAACTACACAGTAGCATTCTGTGAAAATTCTTTCTGTTCTGTGCATTCAACTAACAGAGTTGAACCTTACTTTTGATTGAGCCGTTCTGAAACACTCTTTCTGTAGAAACTGCAATTGGACATGCTAAGCGCTAAGAGGCCTACATTGGGAAAAATAATATCTTCAAATAAAAACTACACAGATGCATTCTGTGAAACTTATTTCTGATCTGTAAATTCAGTTAACAGAGATAAAACATATTTTTGATTGAGCAGTTATGAAACACTCTTTTTGTAGAAAATGCAAGTGGAGATTCGGAGCGCTAAGAGGGTAGTAGTGGAAAAAGGAATGTCTTCAAATATAAACTACACAGAATCATTCGGTGAAACTTCTTTCTGATCTGTGCATTCAGCTAACAGAGTTAAACCATACTTTTGATTGAGCAGATCTGAACACTCTTTCTGTAGAAAATGCAACTGGACATTTGGAGCGCTAAGAGCGTAGTAGTGGAAAAAGGAATATATTCAAATATAAACTACACAGAAGCATTCTGTGAAACTTCTTTCTGATCTGAGCATTCAGCTAACAGAGTTAAACCATACTTTTGATTGAGCAGTTTTGAAACACTCTGTCTGTAGAAAATGCAACTGGACATTCGTAGCGCTAAGTGGGTAATAGTGGAAAAAAGAATATGTTCAAATATAAACTACACAGAAGCATTGTATGAAACTTCTTTCTGTTCTGTGCATTCAACTAACAGAGTTGAACCTTACTTTTGATTGAGCCGTTCTGAAACACTCTTTCTGTAGAAACTGCAATTGGACATTCTGAGCGCTTAGAGGCCTATATTGGGAAAAAGAATGTCTACAAATAAAAACTACACAGAAGAATTGTGTGAAACTTCTTTCTGTTCTGTTTGTTCAACTAAAAGAGTTGAACCTTAGTTTTGATTGAGCCGTTCTGAAACACTCTTTCTGTAGAAAATGCAAGTGGAGATTCGGAGCACTAAGAGGGTAATAGTGGAAAAAGGAATGTCTCCAAATATAAACTACACAGAATCATTCTGTGAAACTTCTTTCTGATGTGTGTATTCAGCTAACAGAGTTAAACCATACTTTTGATTGAGCAGATCTGAACACTCTTTCTGTAGAAAATGCAACTGGACATTTGGAGCGCTAAGAGAGTAGTAGTGGAAAAAGGAATATATTCAAATATAAACTACACAGAAGCATTCTGTGAAACTTCTTTCTGATCTGAGCATTCAGCTAACAGAGTTAAACCATACTTTTGATTGAGCAGTTTTGAAACACTCTGTCTGTAGAAAATGCAACTGGACATTCGTAGCGCTAAGTGGGTAATAGTGGAAAAAAGAATATGTTCAAATATAAACTACACAGAAGCATTGTATGAAACTTTTTTCTGTTCTGTGCATTCAACTAACAGAGTTGAACCTTACTTTTGATTGAGCCTTTCTGAAACACTCTTTCTGTAGAAACTGCAATTGGACATTCTGAGCGCTAAGAGGCCTCTATTGGGAAAAATAATATCTTCAAATAAAAACTACACAGAAGCATTGTGTGAAACTTATTTCTGATATGTTCATTAAGCTAACAGAGTTAAACCATACTTTTGATTGCGCAGTTCTGAACACTCTTTCTGTAGAAAATGCAAGTGGACATTCGGAGCGCTAAGAGGGTAATAGTGGAAAAAGGAATATATTCAAATATAAACTACACAGTAGCATTCTGTGAAAATTCTTTCTGTTCTGTGCATTCAACTAACAGAGTTGAACCTTACTTTTGATTGAGCCGTTCTGAAACACTCTTTCTGTAGAAACTGCAATTGGACATGCTTAGCGCTAAGAGGCCTACATTGGGAAAAATAATATCTTCAAATAAAAACTACACAGATGCATTCTGTGAAACTTATTTCTGATCTGTAAATTCAGTTAACAGAGATAAAATATATTTTTGATTGAGCAGTTATGAAACACTCTTTTTGTAGAAAATGCAAGTGTAGATACGGAGCGCTAAGAGGGTAATAGTGGAAAAAGGAATGTCTTCAAATATAAACTACACAGAATCATTCGGTGAAACTTCTTTCTGATCTGTGCATTCAGCTAACAGAGTTAAACCATACTTTTGATTGAGCAGATCAGAACACTCTTTCTGTAGAAAATGCAACTGGACATTTGGAGCGCTAAGAGCGTATTAGTGGAAAAAGGAATATATTCAAATATAAACTACACAGAAGCATTCTGTGAAACTTCTTTCTGATCTGAGCATTCAGCTAACAGAGTTAAACCATACTTTTGATTGAGCAGTTTTGAAACACTCTGTCTGTAGAAAATGCAACTGGACATTCGTAGCGCTAAGTGGGTAATAGTGGAAAAAAGAATATGTTCAAATATAAACTACACAGAAGCATTGTATGAAACTTCTTTCTGTTCTGTGCATTCAACTAACAGAGTTGAACCTTACTTTTGATTGAGCCGTTCTGAAACACTCTTTCTGTAGAAACTGCAATTGGATATTCTGAGCGCTAAGAGGCCTATATTGGGAAAAAGAATGTCTACAAATAAAAACTACACAGAAGAATTGTGTGAAACTACTTTCTGTTCTGTTTGTTCAACTGAAAGAGTTGAACCTTAGTTTCGATTGAGCCGTTCTGAAACACTCTTTCTGTAGAAAATGCAAGTGGAGATTCGGAGCGCTAAGAGGGTAATAGTGGAAAAAGGAATGTCTCCAAATATAAACTACACAGAATCATTCTGTGAAACTTCTTTCTGATCTGTGCATTCAGCTAACAGAGTTAAACCATACTTTTGATTGAGCAGATCTGAACACTCTTTCTGTAGAAAATGCAACTGGACATTTGGAGCGCTAAGAGTGTAGTAGTGGAAAAAGGAATATATTCAAATATAAACTACACAGAAGCATTCTGTGAAACTTCTTTCTGATCTGAGCATTCAGCTAACAGAGTTAAACCATACTTTTGATTG
Organism: Symphalangus syndactylus; assembly: GCF_028878055.3. Taxonomy (NCBI): domain Eukaryota; kingdom Metazoa; phylum Chordata; class Mammalia; order Primates; family Hylobatidae; genus Symphalangus; species Symphalangus syndactylus. The sequence continues at coordinate 73,810,472 of NC_072446.2, forward strand.
AGCAGTTTTGAAACACTCTGTCTGTAGAAAATGCAACTGGACATTCGTAGCGCTAAGTGGGTAATAGTGGAAAAAAGAATATGTTCAAATATAAACTACACAGAAGCATTGTATGAAACTTCTTTCTGTTCTGTGCATTCAACTAACAGAGTTGAACCTTACTTTTGATTGAGCCTTTCTGAAACACTCTTTCTGTAGAAACTGCAATTGGACATTCTGAGCGCTAAGAGGCCTCTATTGGGAAAAATAATATCTTCAAATAAAAACTACACAGAAGCATTGTGTGAAACTTATTTCTGATATGTTCATTAAGCTAACAGAGTTAAACCATACTTTTGATTGCGCAGTTCTGAACACTCTTTCTGTAGAAAATGCAAGTGGACATTCGGAGCGCTAAGAGGGTAATAGTGGAAAAAGGAATATATTCAAATATAAACTACACAGTAGCATTCTGTGAAAATTCTTTCTGTTCTGTGCATTCAACTAACAGATTTGAACCTTACTTTTGATTGAGCCGTTCTGAAACACTCTTTCTGTAGAAACTGCAATTGGACATGCTAAGCGCTAAGAGGCCTACATTGGGAAAAAGAATATCTTCAAATAAAAACTACACAGATGCATTCTGTGAAACTTATTTCTGATCTGTAAATTCAGTTAACAGAGATAAAACATATTTTTGATTGAGCATTTATGAAACACTCTTTTTGTAGAAAATGCAAGTGGAGATTTGGAGCGCTAAGAGGGTAGTAGTGGAAAAATGAATGTCTTCAAATATAAACTACACAGAATCATTCGGTGAAACTTCTTTCTGATCTGTGCATTCAGCTAACAGCGTTAAACCATACTTTTGATTGAGCAGATCTGAACACTCTTTCTGTAGAAAATGCAACTGGACATTTGGAGCGCTAAGAGCGTAGTAGTGGAAAAAGGAATATATTCAAATATAAACTACACAGAAGCATTCTGTGAAACTTCTTTCTGATCTGAGCATTCAGCTAACAGAGTTAAACCATACTTTTGATTGAGCAGTTTTGAAACACTCTGTCTGTAGAAAATGCAACTGGACATTCGTAGCGCTAAGTGGGTAATAGTGGAAAAAATAATAAGTTGAAATATAAACTACACAGAAGCATTGTATGAAACTTCTTTCTGTTCTGTGCATTCAACTAACAGAGTTGAACCTTACTTTTGACTGAGCCGTTCTGAAACACTCTTTCTGTAGAAACTGCAATTGGACATTCTGAGCGCTTAGAGGCCTATATTGGGAAAAAGAATGTCTACAAATAAAAACTACACAGAAGAATTGTGTGAAACTTCTTTCTGTTCTGTTTGTTCAACTAAAAGAGTTGAACCTTAGTTTTGATTGAGCCGTTCTGAAACACTCTTTCTGTAGAAAATGCAAGTGGAGATTCGGAGCGCTAAGAGGGTAATAGTGGAAAAAGGAATGTCTCCAAATATAAACTACACAGAATCATTCTGTGAAACTTCTTTCTGATCTGTGTATTCAGCTAACAGAGTTAAACCATACTTTTGATTGAGCAGATCTGAACACTCTTTCTGTAGAAAATGCAACTGGACATTTGGAGCGCTAAGAGAGTAGTAGTGGAAAAAGTAATATATTCAAATATAAACTACACAGAAGCATTCTGTGAAACTTCTTTCTGATCTGAGCATTCAGCTAACTGAGTTAAACCCTACTTTTGATTGAGCAGTTTTGAAACACTCTGTCTGTAGAAAATGCAACTGGACATTCGTAGCGCTAAGTGGGTAATAGTGGAAAAAAGAATATGTTCAAATATAAACTACACAGAAGCATTGTATGAAACTTCTTTCTGTTCTGTGCATTCAACTAACAGAGTTGAACCTTACTTTTGATTGAGCCTTTCTGAAACACTCTTTCTGTAGAAACTGCAATTGGACATGCTTAGCGCTAAGAGGCCTACATTGGGAAAAATAATATCTTCAAATAAAAACTACACAGATGCATTCTGTGAAACTTATTTCTGATCTGTAAATTCAGTTAACAGAGATAAAATATATTTTTGATTGAGCAGTTATGAAACACTCTTTTTGTAGAAAATGCAAGTGTAGATTCGGAGCGCTAAGAGGGTAATAGTGGAAAAAGGAATGTCTTCACATATAAAATACAAAGAATCATTCGGTGAAACTTCTTTCTGATCTGTGCATTCAGCTAACAGAGTTAAACCATACTTTTGATTGAGCAGATCTGAACACTCTTTCTGTAGAAAATGCAACTGGACATTTGGAGCGCTAAGAGCGTATTAGTGGAAAAAGGAATATATTCAAATATAAACTACACAGAAGCATTCTGTGAAACTTCTTTCTGATCTGAGCATTCAGCTAACAGAGTTAAACCATACTTTTGATTGAGCAGTTTTGAAACACTCTGTCTGTAGAAAATGCAACTGGACATTCGTAGCGCTAAGTGGGTAATAGTGGAAAAAAGAATATGTTCAAATATAAACTACACAGAAGCATTGTATGAAACTTCTTTCTGTTCTGTGCATTCAACTAACAGAGTTGAACCTTACTTTTGATTGAGCCGTTCTGAAACACTCTTTCTGTAGAAACTGCAATTGGATATTCTGAGCGCTAAGAGGCCTATATTGGGAAAAAGAATGTCTACAAATAAAAACTACACAGAAGAATTGTGTGAAACTACTTTCTGTTCTGTTTGTTCAACTGAAAGAGTTGAACCTTAGTTTCGATTGAGCCGTTCTGAAACACTCTTTCTGTAGAAAATGCAAGTGGAGATTCGGAGCGCTAAGAGGGTAATAGTGGAAAAAGGAATGTCTCCAAATATAAACTACACAGAATCATTCTGTGAAACTTCTTTCTTATCTGTGCATTCAGCTAACAGAGTTAAACCATACTTTTGATTGAGCAGATCTGAACACTCTTTCTGTAGAAAATGCAACTGGACATTTGGAGCGCTAAGAGTGTAGTAGTGGAAAAAGGAATATATTCAAATATAAACTACACAGAAGCATTCTGTGAAACTTCTTTCTGATCTGAGCATTCAGCTAACAGAGTTAAACCATACTTTTGATTGAGCAGTTTTGAAACACTCTGTCTGTAGAAAATGCAACTGGACATTCGTAGCGCTAAGTGGGTAATAGTGGAAAAAAGAATATGTTCAAATATAAACTACACAGAAGCATTGTATGAAACTTCTTTCTGTTCTGTGCATTCAACTAACAGAGTTGAACCTTACTTTTGATTGAGCCTTTCTGAAACACTCTTTCTGTAGAAACTGCAATTGGACATTCTGAGCGCTAAGAGGCCTCTATTGGGAAAAATAATATCTTCAAATAAAAACTACACAGAAGCATTGTGTGAAACTTATTTCTGATATGTTCATTAAGCTAACAGAGTTAAACCATACTTTTGATTGCGCAGTTCTGAACACTCTTTCTGTAGAAAATGCAAGTGGACATTCGGAGCGCTAAGAGGGTAATAGTGGAAAAAGGAATATATTCAAATATAAACTACACAGTAGCATTCTGTGAAAATTCTTTCTGTTCTGTGCATTCAACTAACAGAGTTGAACCTTACTTTTGATTGAGCCGTTCTGAAACACTCTTTCTGTAGAAACTGCAATTGGACATGCTAAGCGCTAAGAGGCCTACATTGGGAAAAATAATATCTTCAAATAAAAACTACACAGATGCATTCTGTGAAACTTATTTCTGATCTGTAAATTCAGTTAACAGAGATAAAACATATTTTTGATTGAGCATTTATGAAACACTCTTTTTGTAGAAAATGCAAGTGGAGATTCGGAGCGCTAAGAGGGTAGTAGTGGAAAAAGGAATGTCTTCAAATATAAACTACACAGAATCATTCGGTGAAACTTCTTTCTGATCTGTGCATTCAGCTAACAGCGTTAAACCATACTTTTGATTGAGCAGATCTGAACACTCTTTCTGTAGAAAATGCAACTGGACATTTGGAGCGCTAAGAGCGTAGTAGTGGAAAAAGGAATATATTCAAATATAAACTACACAGAAGCATTCTGTGAAACTTCTTTCTGATCTGAGCATTCAGCTAACAGAGTTAAACCATACTTTTGATTGAGCAGTTTTGAAACACTCTGTCTGTAGAAAATGCAACTGGACATTCGTAGCGCTAAGTGGGTAATAGTGGAAAAAAAATAAGTTGAAATATAAACTACACAGAAGCATTGTATGAAACTTCTTTCTGTTCTGTGCATTCAACTAACAGAGTTGAACCTTACTTTTGACTGAGCCGTTCTGAAACACTCTTTCTGTAGAAACTGCAATTGGACATTCTGAGCGCTTAGAGGCCTATATTGGGAAAAAGAATGTCTACAAATAAAAACTACACAGAAGAATTGTGTGAAACTTCTTTCTGTTCTGTTTGTTCAACTAAAAGAGTTGAACCTTAGTTTTGATTGAGCCGTTCTGAAACACTCTTTCTGTAGAAAATGCAAGTGGAGATTCGGAGCGCTAAGAGGGTAATAGTGGAAAAAGGAATGTCTCCAAATATAAACTACACAGAATCATTCTGTGAAACTTCTTTCTGATCTGTGTATTCAGCTAACAGAGTTAAACCATACTTTTGATTGAGCAGATCTGAACACTCTTTCTGTAGAAAATGCAACTGGACATTTGGAGCGCTAAGAGAGTAGTAGTGGAAAAAGTAATATATTCAAATATAAACTACACAGAAGCATTCTGTGAAACTTCTTTCTGATCTGAGCATTCAGCTAACAGAGTTAAACCCTACTTTTGATTGAGCAGTTTTGAAACACTCTGTCTGTAGAAAATGCAACTGGACATTCGTAGCGCTAAGTGGGTAATAGTGGAAAAAAGAATATGTTCAAATATAAACTACACAGAAGCATTGTATGAAACTTCTTTCTGTTCTGTGCATTCAACTAACAGAGTTGAACCTTACTTTTGATTGAGCCTTTCTGAAACACTCTTTCTGTAGAAACTGCAATTGGACATTCTGAGCGCTAAGAGGCCTCTATTGGGAAAAATAATATCTTCAAATAAAAACTACACAGAAGCATTGTGTGAAACTTATTTCTGATATGTTCATTAAGCTAACAGAGTTAAACCATACTTTTGATTGCGCAGTTCTGAACACTCTTTCTGTAGAAAATGCAAGTGGACATTCGGAGCGCTAAGAGGGTAATAGTGGACAAAGGAATATATTCAAATATAAACTACACAGTAGCATTCTGTGAAAATTCTTTCTGTTCTGTGCATTCAACTAACAGAGTTGAACCTTACTTTTGATTGAGCCGTTCTGAAACACTCTTTCTGTAGAAACTGCAATTGGACATGCTTAGCGCTAAGAGGCCTACATTGGGAAAAAGAATATCTTCAAATAAAAACTACACAGATGCATTCTGTGAAACTTATTTCTGATCTGTAAATTCAGTTAACAGAGATAAAACATATTTTTGATTGAGCAGTTATGAAACACTCTTTTTGTAGAAAATGCAAGTGGAGATTCGGAGCACTAAGGGGGTAATAGTGGAAAAAGGAATGTCTTCAAATATAAACTACACAGAATTATTCGGTGAAACTTCTTTCTGATCTGTGCATTCAGCTAACAGAGTTAAACCATACTTTTGATTGAGCAGATCTGAACACTCTTTCTGTAGGAAATGCAACTGGACATTCGTAGCGCTAAGTGGGTAATAGTGGAAAAAAGAATATGTTCAAATATAAACTACACAGAAGCATTGTATGAAACTTCTTTCTGTTCTGTGCATTCAACTAACAGAGTTGAACCTTACTTTTGATTGAGCCGTTCTGAAACACTCTTTCTGTAGAAACTGCAATTGGACATTCTGAGCGCTAAGAGGCCTATATTGGGAAAAAGAATGTCTACAAATAAAAACTACACAGAAGAATTGTGTGAAACTTCTTTCTGTTCTGTTTGTTCAACTAAAAGAGTTGAACCTTAGTTTCGATTGAGCCGTTCTGAAACACTCTTTCTGTAGAAAATGCAAGTGGAGATTCGGAGCGCTAAGGGGGTAATAGTGGAAAAAGGAATGTCTCCAAATATAAACTACACAGAATCATTCTGTGAAACTTCTTTCTGATCTGTGCATTCAGCTAACAGAGTTAAACCATACTTTTGATTGAGCAGATCTGAACATTCTTTCTGTAGAAAATGCAACTGGACAATTGGAGCGCTAAGTGAGTAGTAGTGGAAAAAGGAATATATTCAAATATAAACTACACAGAAGCATTCTGTGAAACTTCTTTCTGATCTGAGCATTCAGCTAACATAGTTAAACCATACTTTTGATTGAGCAGTTTTGAAACACTCTGTCTGTAGAAAATGCAACTGGACATTCGTAGCGCCAAGTGGGTAATAGTGGAAAAAAGAATATGTTCAAATACAAACTACACAGAAGCATTGCATGAAACTTCTTTCTGTTCTGTGCATTCAACTAACAGAGTTGAACCTTACTTTTGATTGAGCCTTTCTGACACACTCTTTCTGTAGAAACTGCAATTGGACATTCTGAGCGCTAAGAGGCCTATATTGGGAAAAATAATATCTTCAAATAAAAACTACACAGAAGCATTGTGTGAAACTTATTTCTGATATGTTCATTAAGCTAACAGAGTTAAACCATACTTTTGATTGCGCAGTTCTGAACACTCTTTCTGTAGAAAATGCAAGTGGACATTCGGAGCGCTAAGAGGGTAATAGTGGAAAAAGGAATATATTCAAATATAAACTACACAGTAGCATTCTGTGAAAATTCTTTCTGTTCTGTGCATTCAACTAACAGAGTTGAACCTTACTTTTAATTGAGCCGTTCTGAAACACTGTTTCTGTAGAAACTGCAATTGGACATGCTAAGCGCTAAGAGGCCTACATTGGGAAAAAGAATATCTTCAAATAAAAACTACACAGATGCATTCTGTGAAACTTCTTTCTGTTCTGTTTGTTCAACTAAAAGAGTTGAACCTTAGTTTTGATTGAGCCGTTCTGAAACACTCTTTCTGTAGAAAATGCAAGTGGAGATTCGGAGCGCTAAGAGGGTAATAGTGGAAAAAGGAATGTCTCCAAATATAAACTACACAGAATCATTCTGTGAAACTTCTTTCTGATCTGTGCATTCAGCTAACAGAGTTAAACCATACTTTTGATTGAGCAGATCTGAACACTCTTTCTGTAGAAAATGCAACTGGACATTTGGAGCGCTAAGAGCGTAGTAGTGGAAAAAGGAATATATTCAAATATAAACTACACAGAAGCATTCTGTGAAACTTCTTTCTGATCTGAGCATTCAGCTAACAGAGTTAAACCATACTTTTGATTGAGCAGTTTTGAAACACTCTGTCTGTAGAAAATGCAACTGGACATTCATAGCGCTAAGTGGGTAATAGTGGAAAAAAGAATATGTTCAAATATAAACTACACAGAAGCATTGTATGAAATTACTTTCTGTTCTGTGCATTCAACTAACAGAGTTGAACCTTACTTTTGATTGAGCCTTTCTGAAACACTCTTTCTGTAGAAACTGCAATTGGACATTCTGAGCGCTAAGAGGCCTATATTGGGAAAAATAATATCTTCAAATAAAACTACACAGAAGCATTGTGTGAAACTTATTTCTGATATGTTCATTAAGCTAACAGAGTTAAACCATACTTTTGATTGCGCAGTTCTGAACACTCTTTCTGTAGAAAATGCAAGTGGACATTCGGAGCGCTAAGAGGGTAATAGTGGAAAAAGGAATATATTCAAATATAAACTACACAGTAGCATTCTGTGAAAATTGTTTCTGTTCTGTGCATTCAAATAACAGAGTTGAACCTTACTTTTGATTGAGCCGTTCTGAAACACTCTTTCTGTAGAAACTGCAATTGGACATGCTAAGCGCTAAGAGGCCTACATTGGGAAAAAGAATATCTTCAAACAAAAACTACACAGATGCATTCTGTGAAACTTATTTCTGATCTGTAAATTCAGTTAACAGAGATAAAACATATTTTTGATTGAGCAGTTATGAAACACTCTTTTTGTAGAAAATGCAAGTGGAGATTCGGAGCGCTAAGAGGGTAATAGTGGAAAAAGGAATGTCTTCAAATATAAACTACACAGAATCATTCGGTGAAACTTCTTTCTGATCTGTGAATTCAGCTAACAGAGTTAAACCATACTTTTGATTGAGCAGATCTGAACACTCTTTCTGTAGAAAATGCAACTGGACATTTGGAGCGCTAAGAGCGTAATAGTGGAAAAAGGAATATATTCAAATATAAACTACACAGAAGCATTCTGTGAAACTTCTTTCTGATCTGAGCATTCAGCTAACAGAGTTAAACCATACTTTTGATTGAGCAGTTTTGAAACACTCTGTCTGTAGAAAATGCAACTGGACATTCGTAGCGCTAAGTGGGTAATAGTGGAAAAAAAATATGTTCAAATATAAACTACACAGAAGCATTGTATGAAACTTCTTTCTGTTCTGTGCATTCAAGTAACAGAGTTGAACCTTACTTTTGATTGAGCCGTTCTGAAACACTCTTTGTGTAGAAACTGCAATTGGACATTCTGAGCGCTAAGAGGCCTATATTGGGAATAAGAATGTCTACAAATAAAAACTACACAGAAGAATTGTGTGAAACTACTTTCTGTTCTGTTTGTTCAACTAAAAGAGTTGAACCTTAGTTTGATTGAGCCGTTCTGAAACACTCTTTCTGTAGAAACTGCAAGTGGAGATTCGGAGCGCTAAGAGGGTAATAGTGGAAAAAGGAATGTCTCCAAATATAAACTACACAGAATCATTCTGTGAAAATTCTTTCTGATCTGTGCATTCAGCTAACAGAGTTAAAACATACTTTTGATTGAGCAGATCTGAACACTCTTTCTGTAGAAAATGCAACTGGACATTTGGAGCGCTAAGAGAGTAGTAGTGGAAAAAGGAATATATTCAAATATAAACTACACAGAAGCATTCTGTGAAACTTCTTTCTGATCTGAGCATTCAGCTAACATAGTTAAACCATACTTTTGATTGAGCAGTTTTGAAACACTCTGTCTGTAGAAAATGCAACTGGACATTCGTAGCGCTAAGTGGGTAATAGTGGAAAAAAGAATATGTTCAAATATAAACTACACAGAAGCATTGTATGAAACTTCTTTCTGTTCTGTGCATTCAACTAACAGAGTTGAACCTTACTTTTGATTGAGCCTTTCTGAAACACTCTTTCTGTAGAAACTGCAATTGGACATTCTGAGCGCTAAGAGGCCTCTATTGGGAAAAATAATATCTTCAAATAAAAACTACACAGAAGCATTGTGTGAAACTTATTTCTGATATGTTCATTAAGCTAACAGAGTTAAACCATACTTTTGATTGCGCAGTTCTGAACACTCTTTCTGTAGAAAATGCAAGTGGACATTCGGAGCGCTAAGAGGGTAATAGTGGACAAAGGAATATATTCAAATATAAACTACACAGTAGCATTCTGTGAAAATTCTTTCTGTTCTGTGCATTCAACTAACAGAGTTGAACCTTACTTTTGATTGAGCCGTTCTGAAACACTCTTTCTGTAGAAACTGCAATTGGACATGCTTAGCGCTAAGAGGCCTACATTGGGAAAAAGAATATCTTCAAATAAAAACTACACAGATGCATTCTGTGAAACTTATTTCTGATCTGTAAATTCAGTTAACAGAGATAAAACATATTTTTGATTGAGCAGTTATGAAACACTCTTTTTGTAGAAAATGCAAGTGGAGATTCGGAGCACTAAGGGGGTAATAGTGGAAAAAGGAATGTCTTCAAATATAAACTACACAGAATTATTCGGTGAAACTTCTTTCTGATCTGTGCATTCAGCTAACAGAGTTAAACCATACTTTTGATTGAGCAGATCTGAACACTCTTTCTGTAGGAAATGCAACTGGACATTCGTAGCGCTAAGTGGGTAATAGTGGAAAAAAGAATATGTTCAAATATAAACTACACAGAAGCATTGTATGAAACTTCTTTCTGTTCTGTGCATTCAACTAACAGAGTTGAACCTTACTTTTGATTGAGCCGTTCTGAAACACTCTTTCTGTAGAAACTGCAATTGGACATTCTGAGCGCTAAGAGGCCTATATTGGGAAAAAGAATGTCTACAAATAAAAACTACACAGAAGAATTGTGTGAAACTTCTTTCTGTTCTGTTTGTTCAACTAAAAGAGTTGAACCTTAGTTTCGATTGAGCCGTTCTGAAACACTCTTTCTGTAGAAAATGCAAGTGGAGATTCGGAGCGCTAAGGGGGTAATAGTGGAAAAAGGAATGTCTCCAAATATAAACTACACAGAATCATTCTGTGAAACTTCTTTCTGATCTGTGCATTCAGCTAACAGAGTTAAACCATACTTTTGATTGAGCAGATCTGAACATTCTTTCTGTAGAAAATGCAACTGGACAATTGGAGCGCTAAGTGAGTAGTAGTGGAAAAAGGAATATATTCAAATATAAACTACACAGAAGCATTCTGTGAAACTTCTTTCTGATCTGAGCATTCAGCTAACATAGTTAAACCATACTTTTGATTGAGCAGTTTTGAAACACTCTGTCTGTAGAAAATGCAACTGGACATTCGTAGCGCCAAGTGGGTAATAGTGGAAAAAAGAATATGTTCAAATACAAACTACACAGAAGCATTGCATGAAACTTCTTTCTGTTCTGTGCATTCAACTAACAGAGTTGAACCTTACTTTTGATTGAGCCTTTCTGACACACTCTTTCTGTAGAAACTGCAATTGGACATTCTGAGCGCTAAGAGGCCTATATTGGGAAAAATAATATCTTCAAATAAAAACTACACAGAAGCATTGTGTGAAACTTATTTCTGATATGTTCATTAAGCTAACAGAGTTAAACCATACTTTTGATTGCGCAGTTCTGAACACTCTTTCTGTAGAAAATGCAAGTGGACATTCGGAGCGCTAAGAGGGTAATAGTGGAAAAAGGAATATATTCAAATATAAACTACACAGTAGCATTCTGTGAAAATTCTTTCTGTTCTGTGCATTCAACTAACAGAGTTGAACCTTACTTTTAATTGAGCCGTTCTGAAACACTGTTTCTGTAGAAACTGCAATTGGACATGCTAAGCGCTAAGAGGCCTACATTGGGAAAAAGAATATCTTCAAATAAAAACTACACAGATGCATTCTGTGAAACTTCTTTCTGTTCTGTTTGTTCAACTAAAAGAGTTGAACCTTAGTTTTGATTGAGCCGTTCTGAAACACTCTTTCTGTAGAAAATGCAAGTGGAGATTCGGAGCGCTAAGAGGGTAATAGTGGAAAAAGGAATGTCTCCAAATATAAACTACACAGAATCATTCTGTGAAACTTCTTTCTGATCTGTGCATTCAGCTAACAGAGTTAAACCATACTTTTGATTGAGCAGATCTGAACACTCTTTCTGTAGAAAATGCAACTGGACATTTGGAGCGCTAAGAGCGTAGTAGTGGAAAAAGGAATATATTCAAATATAAACTACACAGAAGCATTCTGTGAAACTTCTTTCTGATCTGAGCATTCAGCTAACAGAGTTAAACCATACTTTTGATTGAGCAGTTTTGAAACACTCTGTCTGTAGAAAATGCAACTGGACATTCATAGCGCTAAGTGGGTAATAGTGGAAAAAAGAATATGTTCAAATATAAACTACACAGAAGCATTGTATGAAATTACTTTCTGTTCTGTGCATTCAACTAACAGAGTTGAACCTTACTTTTGATTGAGCCTTTCTGAAACACTCTTTCTGTAGAAACTGCAATTGGACATTCTGAGCGCTAAGAGGCCTATATTGGGAAAAATAATATCTTCAAATAAAACTACACAGAAGCATTGTGTGAAACTTATTTCTGATATGTTCATTAAGCTAACAGAGTTAAACCATACTTTTGATTGCGCAGTTCTGAACACTCTTTCTGTAGAAAATGCAAGTGGACATTCGGAGCGCTAAGAGGGTAATAGTGGAAAAAGGAATATATTCAAATATAAACTACACAGTAGCATTCTGTGAAAATTGTTTCTGTTCTGTGCATTCAAATAACAGAGTTGAACCTTACTTTTGATTGAGCCGTTCTGAAACACTCTTTCTGTAGAAACTGCAATTGGACATGCTAAGCGCTAAGAGGCCTACATTGGGAAAAAGAATATCTTCAAACAAAAACTACACAGATGCATTCTGTGAAACTTATTTCTGATCTGTAAATTCAGTTAACAGAGATAAAACATATTTTTGATTGAGCAGTTATGAAACACTCTTTTTGTAGAAAATGCAAGTGGAGATTCGGAGCGCTAAGAGGGTAATAGTGGAAAAAGGAATGTCTTCAAATATAAACTACACAGAATCATTCGGTGAAACTTCTTTCTGATCTGTGAATTCAGCTAACAGAGTTAAACCATACTTTTGATTGAGCAGATCTGAACACTCTTTCTGTAGAAAATGCAACTGGACATTTGGAGCGCTAAGAGCGTAATAGTGGAAAAAGGAATATATTCAAATATAAACTACACAGAAGCATTCTGTGAAACTTCTTTCTGATCTGAGCATTCAGCTAACAGAGTTAAACCATACTTTTGATTGAGCAGTTTTGAAACACTCTGTCTGTAGAAAATGCAACTGGACATTCGTAGCGCTAAGTGGGTAATAGTGGAAAAAAAATATGTTCAAATATAAACTACACAGAAGCATTGTATGAAACTTCTTTCTGTTCTGTGCATTCAAGTAACAGAGTTGAACCTTACTTTTGATTGAGCCGTTCTGAAACACTCTTTGTGTAGAAACTGCAATTGGACATTCTGAGCGCTAAGAGGCCTATATTGGGAATAAGAATGTCTACAAATAAAAACTACACAGAAGAATTGTGTGAAACTACTTTCTGTTCTGTTTGTTCAACTAAAAGAGTTGAACCTTAGTTTGATTGAGCCGTTCTGAAACACTCTTTCTGTAGAAACTGCAAGTGGAGATTCGGAGCGCTAAGAGGGTAATAGTGGAAAAAGGAATGTCTCCAAATATAAACTACACAGAATCATTCTGTGAAAATTCTTTCTGATCTGTGCATTCAGCTAACAGAGTTAAAACATACTTTTGATTGAGCAGATCTGAACACTCTTTCTGTAGAAAATGCAACTGGACATTTGGAGCGCTAAGAGAGTAGTAGTGGAAAAAGGAATATATTCAAATATAAACTACACAGAAGCATTCTGTGAAACTTCTTTCTGATCTGAGCATTCAGCTAACATAGTTAAACCATACTTTTGATTGAGCAGTTTTGAAACACTCTGTCTGTAGAAAATGCAACTGGACATTCGTAGCGCTAAGTGGGTAATAGTGGAAAAAAGAATATGTTCAAATATAAACTACACAGAAGCATTGTATGAAATTACTTTCTGTTCTGTGCATTCAACTAACAGAGTTGAACCTTAATTTTGATTGAGCCTTTCTGAAACACTCTTTCTGTAGAAACTGCAATTGGACATTCTGAGCGCTAAGAGGCCTATATTGGGAAAAATAATATCTTCAAATAAAACTACACAGAAGCATTGTGTGAAACTTATTTCTGATATGTTAATTAAGCTAACAGAGTTAAACCATACTTTTGATTGCGCAGTTCTGAACACTCTTTCTGTAGAAAATGCAAGTGGACATTCGGAGCGCTAAGAGGGTAATAGTGGAGAAAGGAATATATTCAAATATAAACTACACAGTAGCATTCTGTGAAAATTCTTTCTGTTCTGTGCATTCAACTAACAGAGTTGAACCTTAGTTTTGATTGAGCCGTTCTGAAACACTCTTTCTGTAGAAACTGCAATTGGCCATGCTAAGAGCTAAGAGGCCTACATTGGGAAAAAGAATATCTTCAAATAAAAACTACACAGATGCATTCTGTGAAACTTATTTCTGATCTGTAAATTCAGTTAACAGAGATAAAACATATTTTTAATTGAGCAGTTATGAAACACTCTTTTTGTAGAAAATGGAAGTGGAGATTCGGAGCGCTAAGTGGGTAATAGTGGAAAAAGGAATGTCTTCAAATATAAACTACACAGAATCATTCGGTGAAACTTCTTTCTGATCTGTGCATTCAGCTAACAGAGTTAAACCATACTTTTGATTGAGCAGATCTGAACACTCTTTCTGTAGAAAATGCAACTGGACATTTGGAGCGCTAAGAGCGTAGTAGTGGAAAAAGGAATATATTCAAATATAAACTACACAGAAGCATTCTGTGAAACTTCTTTCTGATCTGAGCATTCAGCTAGCAGGTTTAAACCATACTTTTGATTGAGCAGTTTTGAAACACTCTGTCTGTAGAAAATGCAACTGGACATTCGTAGCGCTAAGTGGGTAATAGTGGAAAAAAGAATATGTTCAAATATAAACTACACAGAAACATTGTATGAAACTTCTTTCTGTTCTGTGCATTCAACTAACAGAGTTGAACCTTACTTTTGATTGAGCCGTTCTGAAACACTCTTTCTGTAGAAACTGCAATTGGACATTCTGAGCGCTAAGAGGCCTCTATTGGGAAAAATAATATCTTCAAATAAAAACTACACAGAAGCATTGTGTGAAACTTATTTCTGATATGTTCATTAAGCTAACAGAGTTAAACCATACTTTTGATTGCGCAGTTCTGAACACTCTTTCTGTAGAAAATGCAAGTGGACATTCGGAGCGCTAAGAGGGAAATAGTGGAAAAAGGAATATATTCAAATATAAACTACACAGTAGTATTCTGTGAAAATTCTTTCTGTTCTGTGCATTCAACTAACAGAGTTGAACCTTACTTTTGATTGAGCCGTTCTGAAACACTCTTTCTGTAGAAACTGCAATTGGACATGCTAAGCGCTAAGAGGCCTACATTGTGAAAAAGAATATCTTCAAATAAAAACTACACAGATGCATTCTGTGAAACTTATTTCTGATCTGTAAATTCAGTTAACAGAGATAAAACATATTTTTGATTGAGCAGTTATGAAACACTCTTTTTGTAGAAAATGCAAGTGCAGATTCGGAGCGCTAAGAGGGTAATAGTGGAAAAAGGAATGTCTTCAAATATAAACTACACAGAATCATTCGGTGAAACTTCTTTCAGATCTGTGCATTCAGCTAACAGAGTTAAAGCATACTTTTGATTGAGCAGATCTGAACACTCTTTCTGTAGAAAATGCAACTGGACATTTGGAGCGCTAAGAGCGTAGTAGTGGAAAAAGTAATATATTCAAATATAAACTACACAGAAGCATTCTGTGAAACTTATTTCTGATCTGAGCATTCAGCTAACAGAGTTAAACCATACTTTTGATTGAGCAGTTTTGAAACACTCTGTCTGTAGAAAATGCAACTGGACAATCGTAGCACTAAGTGGGTAATAGTGGAAAAAAGAATATGTTGTTATATAAACTACACAGAAGCATTGTATGAAACTTCTTTCTGTTCTGTGCATTCAACTAACAGAGTTGAACCTTACTTTTGATTGAGCCTTTCTGAAACACTCTTTCTGTAGAAAATGCAATTGGACATTCTGAGCGCTAAGAGGCCTATATTGGGAAAAAGATTGTCTACAAATAAAAACTACACAGAAGAATTGTGTGAAACGTCTTTCTGTTCTGTTTGTTCAACTAAAAGAGTTGAACCTTAGTTTTGATTGAGCCGTTCTGAAACACTCTTTCTGTAGAAAATGCAAGTGGAAATTCGGAGCGCTAAGAGGGTAATAGTGGAAAAAGGAATGTCTCCAAATATAAACTACACAGAATCATTCTGTGAAACTTCTTTCTGATCTGTGCATTCAGCTAACAGAGTTAAACCATACTTTTGATTGAGCAGATCTGAACACTCTTTCTGTAGAAAATGCAACTGGACATTTGGAGCGCTAAGAGAGTAGTAGTGGAAAAAGGAATATATTCAAATATAAACTACACAGAAGAATTCTGTGAAACTTCTTTCTGATCTGAGCATTCAGCTAACAGAGTTAAACCATACTTTTGATTGAGCAGTTTTGAAACACTCTGTCCGTAGAAAATGCAACTGGACATTCGTAGCGCTAAGTGGGTAATAGTGGAAAAAAGAATATGTTCAAATATAAACTACACAGAAGCATTGTATGAAATTTCTTTCTGTTCTGTGCATTCAACTAACAGAGATGAACCTTACATTTGATTGAGCCTTTCTGAAACACTCTTTCTGTAGAAACTGCAATTGGGCATTCTGAGCGCTAAGAGGCCTATATTGGGAAAAATAATATCTTCAAATAAAAACTACACAGAAGCATTGTGTGAAACTTATTTCTGATATGTTCATTAAGCTAACAGAGTTAAACCATACTTTTGATTGCGCAGTTCTGAACACTCTTTCTGTAGAAAATGCAAGTGGACATTCGGAGCGCTAAGAGGGTAATAGTGGAGAAAGGAAAATATTCAAATATAAACTACACAGTAGCATTCTGTGAAAATTCTTTCTGTTCTGTGCATTCAACTAACAGAGTTGAACCTTACTTTTGATTGAGCCGTTCTGAAACACTCTTTCTGTAGAAACTGCAATTGGACATGCTAAGCGCTAAGAGGCCTACATTGGGAAAAAGAATATCTTCAAATAAAAACTACACAGATGCATTCTGTGAAACTTATTTCTGATCTGTAAATTCAGTTAACAGAGATAAAACATATTTTTGATTGAGCAGTTATGAAACACTCTTTTTTAGAAAATGCAAGTGGAGATTCGGAGCGCTAAGAGGGTAATAGTGGAAAAAGGAATGTCTTCAAATATAAACTACACAGAATCATTCGGTGAAACTTCTTTCTGATCTGTGCATTCAGCTAACAGAGTTAAACCATACTTTTGATTGAGCAGATCTGAACACTCTTTCTGTAGAAAATGCAACTGGACATTTGGAGCGCTAAGAGCGTAGTAGTGGAAAAAGGAATATATTCAAATATAAACTACACAGAAGCATTCTGTGAAACTTCTTTCTGATCTGAGCATTCAGCTAGCAGAGTTAAACCATACTTTTGATTGAGCAGTTTTGAAACACTGTCTGTAGAAAATGCAACTGGACATTCGTAGCGCTAAGTGGGTAATTGTGGAAAAAAAATATGTTCAAATATAAACTACACAGAAGCATTGTATGAAACTTCTTTCTGTTCTGTGCATTCAACTAACAGAGTTGAACCTTAGTTTTGATTGAGCCGTTCTGAAACACTCTTTCTGTAGAAACTGCAATTGGACATTCTGAGCGCTAAGAGGCCTATATTGGGAAAAAGAATGTCTACAAATAAAAACTACACAGAAGAATTGTGTGAAACTACTTTCTTTTCTGTTTGTTCAACTAAAAGAGTTGAACCTTAGTTTTGATTGAGCCGTTCTGAAACACTCTTTCTGTAGAAAATGCAAGTGGAGATTCGGAGCACTAAGAGGGTAATAGTGGAAAAAGGAATGTCTCCAAATATAAACTACACAGAATCATTCTGTGAAACTTGTTTCTGATCTGTGCATTCAGCTAACAGAGTTAAACCATACTTTTGATTGAGCAGATCTGAACACTCTTTCTGTAGAAAATGCAACTGGACAATTTGAGCGCTAAGAGAGTAGTAGTGGAAAAAGGAATATATTCAAATATAAACTACACAGAAGCATTCTGTGAAACTTCTTTCTGATCTGCGCATTCAGCTAACATAGTTAAACCATACTTTTGATTGAGCAGTTTTGAAACACTCTGTCTGTAGAAAATGCAACTGGACATTCGTAGCGCCAAGTGGGTAATAGTGGAAAAAAGAATATGTTCAAATATAAACTACACAGAAGCATTGCATGAAACTTCTTTCTGTTCTGTGCATTCAACTAACAGAGTTGAACCTTACTTTTGATTGAGCCTTTCTGAAACACTCTTTCTGTAGAAACTGCAATTGGACATTCTGAGCGCTAAGAGGCCTCTATTGGGAAAAATAATATCTTCAAATAAAAACTACACAGAAGCATTGTGTGAAAATTATTTCTGATATGTTCATTAAGCTAACAGAGTTAAACCATACTTTTGATTGCGCAGTTCTGAACACTCTTTCTGTAGAAAATGCAAGTGGACATTCGGAGCGCTAAGAGGGTAATAGTGGAAAAAGGAATATATTCAAATATAAACTACACAGTAGCATTCTGTGAAAATTCTTTCTGTTCTGTGCATTCA
Source organism: Symphalangus syndactylus (assembly GCF_028878055.3). Taxonomy (NCBI): domain Eukaryota; kingdom Metazoa; phylum Chordata; class Mammalia; order Primates; family Hylobatidae; genus Symphalangus; species Symphalangus syndactylus. Next base: position 73,828,694 of record NC_072446.2, read on the forward strand.
ACTAACAGAGTTGAACCTTACTTTTAATTGAGCCGTTCTGAAACACTCTTTCTGTAGAAACTGCAATTGGACATGCTAAGCGCTAAGAGGCCTACATTGGGAAAAAGAATATCTTCAAATAAAAACTACACAGATGCATTCTGTGAAACTTCTTTCTGTTCTGTTTGTTCAACTAAAAGAGTTGAACATTAGTTTTGATTGAGCCGTTCTGAAACACTCTTTCTGTAGAAAATTCAAGTGGAGATTCGGAGCGCTAAGAGGGTAATAGTGGAAAAAGGAATGTCTCCAAATATAAACTACACAGAATCATTCTGTGAAACTTCTTTCTGATCTGTGCATTCAGCTAACAGAGTTAAACCATAATTTTGATTGAGCAGATCTGAACACTCTTTCTGTAGAAAATGCAACTGGACATTTGGAGCGCTAAGAGCGTAGTAGTGGAAAAAGGAATATATTCAAATATAAACTACACAGAAGCATTCTGTGAAACTTCTTTCTGATCTGAGCTTTCAGCTAACAGAGTTAAACCATACTTTTGATTGAGCAGTTTTGAAACACTCTGTCTGTAGAAAATGCAACTGGACATTCATAGAGCTAAGTGGGTAATAGTGGAAAAAAGAATATGTTCAAATATAAACTACACAGAAGCATTGTATGAAATTACTTTCTGTTCTGTGCATTCAACTAACAGAGTTGAACCTTAATTTTGATTGAGCCTTTCTGAAACACTCTTTCTGTAGAAACTGCAATTGGACATTCTGAGCGCTAAGAGGCCTATATTGGGAAAAATAATATCTTCAAATAAAACTACACAGAAGCATTGTGTGAAACTTATTTCTGATATGTTCATTAAGTTAACAGAGTTAAACCATACTTTTGATTGCGCAGTTCTGAACACTCTTTCTGTAGAAAATGCAAGTGGACATTCGGAGCGCTAAGAGGGTAATAGTGGAAAAAGTAATATATTCAAATATAAACTACACAGTAGCATTCTGTGAAAATTCTTTCTGTTCTGTGCATTCAAATAACAGAGTTGAACCTTACTTTTGATTGAGCCGTTCTGAAACACTCTTTCTGTAGAAACTGCAATTGGACATGCTAAGCGCTAAGAGGCCTACATTGGGAAAAAGAATATCTTCAAACAAAAACTACACAGATGCATTCTGTGAAACTTATTTCTGATCTGTAAATTCAGTTAACAGAGATAAAACATATTTTTGATTGAGCAGTTATGAAACACTCTTTTTGTAGAAAATGCAAGTGGAGATTCGGAGCGCTAAGAGGGTAATAGTGGAAAAAGGAATGTCTTCAAATATAAACTACACAGAATCATTCGGTGAAACTTCTTTCTGATCTGTGAATTCAGCTAACAGAGTTAAACCATACTTTTGATTGAGCAGATCTGAACACTCTTTCTGTAAAAATGCAACTGGACATTTGGAGCGCTAAGAGCGTAATAGTGGAAAAAGGAATATATTCAAATATAAACTACACAGAAGCATTCTGTGAAACTTCTTTCTGATCTGAGCATTCAGCTAACAGAGTTAAACCATACTTTTGATTGAGCAGTTTTGAAACACTCTGTCTGTAGAAAATGCAACTGGACATTCGTAGCGCTAAGTGGGTAATAGTGGAAAAAAGAATATGTTCATATATAAACTACACAGAAGCATTGTATGAAACTTCTTTCTGTTCTGTGCATTCAAGTAACAGAGTTGAACCTTACTTTTGATTGAGCCGTTCTGAAACACTCTTTCTGTAGAAACTGCAATTGGACATCCTGAGCGCTAAGAGGCCTATATTGGGAATAAGAATGTCTACAAATAAAAACTACACAGAAGAATTGTGTGAAACTACTTTCTGTTCTGTTTGTTCAACTAAAAGAATTGAACCTTAGTTTTGATTGAGCCGTTCTGAAACACTCTTTCTGTAGAAACTGCAAGTGGAGATTCGGAGCGCTAAGAGGGTAATAGTGGAAAAAGGAATGTCTCCAAATATAAACTACACAGAATCATTCTGTGAAACTTCTTTCTGATCTGTGCATTCAGCTAACAGAGTTAAAACATACTTTTGATTGAGCAGATCTGAACACTCTTTCTGTAGAAAATGCAACTGGACATTTGGAGCGCTAAGAGAGTAGTAGTGGAAAAAGGAATATATTCAAATATAAACTACACAGAAGCATTCTGTGAAACTTCTTTCTGATCTGAGCATTCAGCTAACAGAGTTAAACCATACTTTTGATTGAGCAGTTTGAAACACTCTGTCTGTAGAAAATGCAACTGGACATTCGTAGCGCTAAGTGGGTAATAGTGGAAAAAATAATATGTTCAAATATAAACTACACAGAATCATTGTATGAAACTTCTTTCTGTTCTGTGCATTCAACTAACAGAGTTGAACCTTACTTTTGATTGAGCCTTTCTGAAACACTCTTTCTGTAGAAACTGCAATTGGACATTCTGAGCGCTAAGAGGCCTATATTGGGAAAAATAATATCTTCAAATAAAAACTACACAGAAGCATTGTGTGAAACTTATTTCTGATATGTTCATTAAGCTAACAGAGTTAAACCATACTTTTGATTGCGCAGTTCTGAACACTCTTTCTGTAGAAAATGCAAGTGGACATTCGGAGCGCTAAGAGGGTAATAGTGGAGAAAGGAATACATTCAAATATAAACTACACAGTAGCATTCTGTGAAAATTCTTTCTGTTCTGTGCATTCAACTAACAGAGTTGAACCTTACTTTTGATTGAGCCGTTCTGAAACACTCTTTCTGTAGAAACTGCAATTGGCCATGCTAAGAGCTAAGAGGCCTACATTGGGAAAAAGAATATCTTCAAATAAAAACTACACAGATGCATTCTGTGAAACTTATTTCTGATCTGTAAATTCAGTTAACAGAGATAAAACATATTTTTAATTGAGCAGTTATGAAACACTCTTTTTGTAGAAAATGCAAGTGGAGATTCGGAGCGCTAAGTGGGTAATAGTGGAAAAAGGAATGTCTTCAAATATAAACTACACAGAATCATTCGGTGAACCTTCTTTCTGATCTGTGCATTCAGCTAACAGAGTTAAACCATACTTTTGATTGAGCAGATCTGAACACTCTTTCTGTAGAAAATGCAACTGGACATTTGGAGCGCTAAGAGCGTAGTAGTGGAAAAAGGAATATATTCAAATATAAACTACACAGAAGCATTCTGTGAAACTTCTTTCTGCTCTGAGCATTCAGCTAACAGAGTTAAACCATACTTTTGATTGAGCAGTTTTGAAACACTCTGTCTGTAGAAAATGCAACTGGACATTCGTAGCGCTAAGTGCGTAATAGTGGAAAAAAGAATATGTTCAAATATAAACTACACAGAAGCATTGTATGAAGCTTCTTTCTGTTCTTTGCATTCAACTAACAGAGTTGAACCTTACTTTTGATTGAGCCGTTCTGAAACACTCTTTCTGTAGAAACTGCAATTGGACATTCTGAGCGCTAAGAGGCCTATATTGGGAAAAAGAATGTCTACAAATAAAAACTACACAGAAGAATTGTGTGAAACTTCTTTCTGTTCTGTTTGTTCAACTAAAGGAGTTGAACCTTAGTTTTGATTGAGCCGTTCTGAAACACTCTTTCTGTAGAAAATGCAAGTGGAGATTCGGAACGCTAAGAGGGTAATAGTGGAAAAAGTAATGTCTCCAAATATAAACTACACTGAATCATTCTGTGAAACTTCTTTCTGATCTGTGCATTCAGCTAACAGAGTTAAACCATACTTTTGATTGAGCAGAACTGAACACTCTTTCTGTAGAAAATGCAACTGGACATTTGGAGCGCTAAGAGAGTAGTAGTGGAAAAAGGAATATATTCAAATATAAACTACACAGAAGCATTCTGTGAAACTTCTTTCTGATCTGAGCATTCAGCTAACAGAGTTAAACCATACTTTTGATTGAGCAGTTTTGAAACACTCTGTCTGTAGAAAATGCAACTGGACATTCGTAGCGCTAAGTGGGTAATAGTGGAAAAAAGAATATGTTCAAATATAAACTACACAGAATCATTGTATGAAACTTCTTTCTCTTCTGTGCATTCAACTAACAGAGTTGAACCTTACTTTTGATAGAGCCTTTCTGAAACACTCTTTCTGTAGAAACTGCAATTGGACATTCTGAGCGCTAAAAGGCCTCTATTGGGAAAAATAATATCTTCAAATAAAAACTACACAGAAGCATTGTGTGAAACTTATTTCTGATATGTTCATTAAGCTAACAGAGTTAAACCATACTTTTGATTTCGCAGTTCTGAACACTCTTTCTGTAGAAAATGCAAGTGGACATTCGGAGCGCTAAGTGGGTAATAGTGGAGAAAGGAATATATTCAAATATAAACTACACAGTAGCATTCTGTGAAAATTCTTTCTGTTCTGTGCATTCAACTAACAGAGTTGAACCTTACTTTTGATTGAGCTGTTCTGAAACACTCTTTCTGTAGAAACTGCAATTGGACATGCTAAGAGCTAAGAGGCCTACATTGGGAAAAAGAATATCTTCAAATAAAAACTACTCAGATGCATTCTGTGAAACTTATTTCTGATCTGTAAATTCAGTTAACAGAGATAAAACATATTTTTCATTGAGCAGTTATGAAACACTCTTTTTGTAGAAAATGCAAGTGGAGATTCGGAGCGCTAAGTGGGTAATAGCGGAAAAAGGAATGTCTTCAAATATAAACTACACAGAATCATTCGGTGAAACTTCTTTCTGATCTGTGCATTCAGCTAACAGAGTTAAACCATACTTTTGATTGAGCAGATCTGAACACTCTTTCTGTAGAAAATGCAACTGGACATTTGGAGCGCTAAGAGCGTAGTAGTGGAAAAAGGAATATATTCAAATATAAACTACACAGAAGCATTCTGTGAAACTTCTTTCTGATCTGAGCATTCAGCTAGCAGAGTTAAACCATACTTTTGATTGAGCAGTTTTGAAACACTCTGTCTGTAGAAAATGCAACTGGACATTCGTAGCGCTAAGTGCGTAATAGTGGAAAAAAGAATATGTTCAAATATAAACTACACAGAAGCATTGTATGAAGCTTCTTTCTGTTCTGTGCATTCAACTAACAGAGTTGAACCTTACTTTTGATTGAGCCGTTCTGAAACACTCTTTCTGTAGAAACTGCAATTGGACATTCTGAGCGCTAAGAGGCCTATATTGGGAATAAGAATGTCTACAAATAAAAACTACACAGAAGAATTGTGTGAAACTTCTTTCTGTTCTGTTTGTTCAACTAAAAGAGTTGAACCTTAGTTTTGATTGAGCCGTTCTGAAACACTCTTTCTGTAGAAAATGCAAGTGGAGATTCGGAGCGCTAAGAGGGTAATAGTGGAAAAAGTAATGTCTCCAAATATAAACTACACTGAATCATTCTGTGAAACTTCTTTCTGATCTGTGCATTCAGCTAACAGAGTTAAACCATACTTTTGATTGAGCAGATCTGAACACTCTTTCTGTAGAAAAAGCAACTGGACATTTGGAGCGCTAAGAGAGTAGTAGTGGAAAAAGGAATATATTCAAATATAAACTACACAGAAGCATTCTGTGAAACTTCTTTCTGATCTGAGCATACAGCTAACAGAGTTAAACCATACTTTTGATTGAGCAGTTTTGAAACACTCTGTCTGTAGAAAATGCAACTGGACATTCGTAGCGCTAAGTGGGTAATAGTGGAAAAAAGAATATGTTCAAATATAAACTACACAGAATCATTGTATGAAACTACTTTCTCTTCTGTGCATTCAACTAACAGAGTTGAACCTTACTTTTGATAGAGCCTTTCTGAAACACTCTTTCTGTAGAAACTGCAATTGGACATTCTGAGCGCTAAAAGGCCTCTATTGGGAAAAATAATATCTTCAAATAAAAACTACACAGAAGCATTGTGTGAAACTTATTTCTGATATGTTCATTAAGCTAACAGGGTTAAACCATACTTTTGATTTCGCAGTTCTGAACACTCTTTCTGTAGAAAATGCAAGTGGACATTCGGAGCGCTAAGAGGGTAATAGTGGAGAAAGGAATATATTCAAATATAAACTACACAGTAGCATTCTGTGAAAATTCTTTCTGTTCTGTGCATTCAACTAACAGAGTTGAACCTTCCTTTTGATTGAGCCGTTCTGAAACACTCTTTCTGTAGAAACTGCAATTGGACATGCTAAGAGCTAAGAGGCCTACATTGGGAAAAAGAATATCTTCAAATAAAAACTACTCAGATGCATTCTGTGAAACTTACTTCTGACCTGTAAATTCAGTTAACAGAGATAAAACATATTTTTGATTGAGCAGTTATGAAACACTATTTTTGTAGAAAATGCAAGTGGAGATTCGGAGCGCTAATTGGGTAATAGCGGAAAAAGGAATGTCTTCAAATATAAACTACACAGAATCATTCGGTGAAACTTCTTTCTGATCTGTGCATTCAGCTAACAGAGTTAAACCATACTTTTGATTGAGCAGATCTGAACACTCTTTCTGTAGAAAATGCAACTGGACATTTGGAGCGCTAAGAGCGTAGTAGTGGAAAAAGGAATATATTCAAATATAAACTACACAGAAGCATTCTGTGAAACTTCTTTCTGATCTGAGCATTCAGCTAGCAGAGTTAAACCATACTTTTGATTGAGCAGTTTTGAAACACTCTGTCTGTAGAAAATGCAACTGGACATTCGTAGCGCTAAGTGGGTAATTGTGGAAAAAAAATATGTTCAAATATAAACTACACAGAAGCATTGTATGAAACTTCATTCTGTTCTGTGCATTCAACTAACAGAGTTGAACCTTACTTTTGATTGAGCCGTTCTGAAACACTCTGTCTGTAGAAACTGCAATTGGACATTCTGAGCGCTAAGAGGCCTATATTGGGAAAAAGAATGTCTACAAATAAAAACTACACAGAAGAATTGTGTGAAACTTCTTTCTGTTCTGTTTGTTCAACTAAAAGAGTTGAACCTTAGTTTTGATTGAGCCGTTCTGAAACACTCTTTCTGTAGAAAATGCAAGTGGAGATTCGGATCACTAAGAGGGTAATAGTGGAAAAAGGAATGTCTCCAAATATAAACTACACAGAGTCATTCTGTGAAACTTCTTTCTGATCTGTGCATTCAGCTAACAGAGTTAAACCATACTTTTGATGGAGCAGATCTGAACACTCTTTCTGTAGAAAATGCAACTGGACAATTGGAGCGCTAAGAGAGTAGTAGTGGAAAAAGGAATATATTCAAATATAAACTACACAGAAGCATTCTGTGAAACTTCTTTCTGATCTGAGCATTCAGCTAACATAGTTAAACCATACTTTTGATTGAGCAGTTTTGAAACACTCTGTCTGTAGAAAATGCAACTGGACATTCGTAGCGCAAAGTGTGTAATAGTGGAAAAAATAATATGTTCAAATATAAACTACACAGAAGCATTGCATGAAACTACTTTCTGTTCTGTGCATTCAACTAACAGAGTTGAACCTTACTTTTGATTGAGCCTTTCTGAAACACTCTTTCTGTAGCAACTGCAATTGGACATTCTGAGCGCTAAGAGGCCTCTATTGGGAAAAATAATATCTTCAAATAAAAACTACACAGAAGCATTGTGTGAAACTTATTTCTGATATGTTCATTAAGCTAACAGAGTTAAACCATACTTTTGATTGCGCAGTTCTGAACACTCTTTCTGTAGAAAATGCAAGTGGACATTCGGAGCGCTAAGAGGGTAATAGTGGAAAAAGGAATATATTCAAATATAAACTACACAGTAGCATTCTGTGAAAATTCTTTCTGTTCTGTGCATTCAACTAACAGAGTTGAACCTTACTTTTAATTGAGCCGTTCTGAAACACTCTTTCTGTAGAAACTGCAATTGGACATGCTAAGCGCTAAGAGGCCTACATTGGGAAAAAGAATATCTTCAAATAAAAACTACACAGATGCATTCTGTGAAACTTCTTTCTGTTCTGTTTGTTCAACTAAAAGAGTTGAACCTTAGTTTTGATTGAGCCGTTCTGAAACACTCTTTCTGTAGAAAATGCAAGTGGAGATTCGGAGCGCTAAGAGGGTAATAGTGGAAAAAGGAATGTCTCCAAATATAAACTACACAGAATCATTCTGTGAAACTTCTTTCTGATCTGTGCATTCAGCTAACAGAGTTAAACCATACTTTTGATTGAGCAGATCTGAACACTCTTTCTGTAGAAAATGCAACTGGACATTTGGAGCGCTAAGAGCGTAGTAGTGGAAAAAGGAATATATTCAAATATAAACTACACAGAAGCATTCTGTGAAACTTCTTTCTGATCTGAGCATTCAGCTAACAGAGTTAAAACATACTTTTGATTGAGCAGTTTTGAAACACTCTGTCTGTAGAAAATGCAACTGGACATTCATAGCGCTAAGTGGGTAATAGTGGAAAAAAGAATATGTTCAAATATAAACTACACAGAAGCATTGTATGAAATTACTTTCTGTTCTGTGCATTCAACTAACAGAGTTGAACCTTAATTTTGATTGAGCCTTTCTGAAACACTCTTTCTGTAGAAACTGCAATTGGACATTCTGAGCGCTAAGAGGCCTATATTGGGAAAAATAATATCATCAAATAAAACTACACAGAAGCATTGTGTGAAACTTATTTCTGATATGTTCATTAAGCTAACAGAGTTAAACCATACTTTTGATTGCGCAGTTCTGAACACTCTTTCTGTAGAAAATGCAAGTGGACATTCGGAGCGCTAAGAGGGTAATAGTGGAAAAAGGAATATATTCAAATATAAACTACACAGTAGCATTCTGTGAAAATACTTTCTGTTCTGTGCATTCAACTAACAGAGTTGAACCTTACTTTTGATTGAGCCGTTCTGAAACACTCTTTCTGTAGAAACTGCAATTGGACATGCTAAGCGCTAAGAGGCATACATTGGGAAAAATAATATCTTCAAATAAAAACTACACAGATGCATTCTGTGAAACTTATTTCGGATCTGTAAATTCAGTTAACAGAGATAAAACATATTTTTGATTGAGCAGTTATGAAACACACTTTTTGTAGAAAATGCAAGCGGAGATTCAGAGCGCTAAGAGGGTAATAGTGGAAAAAGGAATGTCTTCAAATATAAACTACACAGAATCATTCGGTGAAAATTCTTTCTGATCTGTGAATTCAGCTAACAGAGTTAAACCATACTTTTGATTGAGCAGATCTGAACACTCTTTCTGTAGAAAATGCAACTGGACATTTGGAGCGCTAAGAGCGTAATAGTGGAAAAAGGAATATATTCAAATATAAACTACACAGAAGCATTCTGTGAAACTTCTTTCTGATCTGAGCATTCAGCTAACAGAGTTAACCATACTTTTGATTGAGCAGTATTGAAACACTCTGTCTGTAGAAAATGCAACTGGACATTCGTAGCGCTAAGTGGGTAATAGTGGAAAAAAGAATATGTTCAAATATAAACTACACAGAAGCATTGTATGAAACTTCTTTCTGTTCTGTGCATTCAAGTAACAGAGTTGAACCTTACTTTTGATTGAGCCGTTCTGAAACACTCTTTCTGTAGAAACTGCAATTGGACATTCTGAGCGCTAAGAGGCCTATATTGGGAATAAGAATGTCTACAAATAAAAACTACACAGAAGAATTTTGTGAAACTTCTTTCTGTTCTGTTTGTTCAACTAAAAGAGTTGAACCTTAGTTTTGATTGAGCCGTTCTGAAACTCTCATCTGTAGAAAATGCAAGTGGAGATTCGGAGCGCTAAGAGGGTAATAGTGGAAAAAGGAATGTCTCCAAATATAAACTACACAGAATCATTCTGTGAAACTTCGTTCTGATCTGTGCATTCAGCTAACAGAGTTAAAACATACTTTTGATTGAGCAGATCTGAACACTCTTTCTGTAGAAAATGCAACTGGACATTTGGAGCGCTAAGAGAGTAGTAGTGGAAAAAGGAATATATTCAAATATAAACTACACAGAAGCATTCTGTGAAACTTCTTTCTGATCTGAGCATTCAGCTAACAGATTTAAACCATACTTTTGATTGAGCAGTTTTGAAACACTCTGTCTGTAGAAAATGCAACTGGACATTCGTAGCGCTAAGTGGGTAATAGTGGAAAAAAGAATATGTTCAAATATAAACTACACAGAATCATTGTATGAAACTTCTTTCTCTTCTGTGCATTCAACTAACAGAGTTGAACCTTACTTTTGATTGAGCCTTTCTGAAACACTCTTTCTGTAGAAACTGCAATTGGACATTCTGAGCGCTAAGAGGCCTCTATTGGGAAATATAATATCTTCAAATAAAAACTACACAGAAGAATTGTGTGAAACTTATTTCTGATATGTTCATTAAGCTAACAGAGTTAAACCATACTTTTGATTGCGCAGTTCTGAACACTCTTTCTGTAGAAAATGCAAGTGGACATTCGGAGCGCTAAGAGGGTAATAGTGGAGAAAGGAATATATTCAAATATAAACTACACAGTAGCATTCTGTGAAAATTCTTTCTGTTCTGGGCATTCAACTAACAGAGTTGAACCTTACTTTTGATTGAGCCGTTCTGAAAAACTCTTTCTGTAGAAACTGCAATTGGACATGCTAAGAGCTAAGAGGCCTACATTGGGAAAAAGAATATCTTCAAATAAAAACTACTCAGATGCATTCTGTGAAACTTATTTCTGATCTGTAAATTCAGTTAACAGAGATAAAACATATTTTTGATTGAGCAGTTATGAAACACTCTTTTTGTAGAAAATGCAAGTGGAGATTCGGAGCGCTAAGTGGGTAATAGTGGAAAAAGGAATGTCTTCAAATATAAACTACACAGAATCATTCGGTGAAACTTCTTTCTGATCTGTGCATTCAGCTAACAGAGTTAAACCATACTTTTGATTGAGCAGATCTGAACACTCTTTCTGTAGAAAATGCAACTGGACATTTGGAGCGCTAAGAGCGTAGTAGTGGAAAAAGGAATATATTCAAATATAAACTACACAGAAGCATTCTGTGAAACTTCTTTCTGCTCTGAGCATTCAGCTAACAGAGTTAAACCATACTTTTGATTGAGCAGTTTTGAAACACTCTGTCTGTAGAAAATGCAACTGGACATTCGTAGCGCTAAGTGCGTAATAGTGGAAAAAAGAATATGTTCAAATATAAACTACACAGAAGCATTGTATGAAGCTTCTTTCTGTTCTGTGCATTCAACTAACAGAGTTGAACCTTACTTTTGATTGAGCCGTTCTGAAACACTCTTTCTGTAGAAACTGCAATTGGACATTCTGAGCGCTAAGAGGCCTATATTGGGAAAAAGAATGTCTACAAATAAAAACTACACAGAAGAATTGTGTGAAACTTCTTTCTGTTCTGTTTGTTCAACTAAAAGAGTTGAACCTTAGTTTTGATTGAGCCGTTCTGAAACACTCTTTCTGTAGAAAATGCAAGTGGAGATTCGGAGCGCTAAGAGGGTAATAGTGGAAAAAGTAATGTCTCCAAATATAAACTACACTGAATCATTCTGTGAAACTTCTTTCTGATCTGTGCATTCAGCTAACAGAGTTAAACCATACTTTTGATTGAGCAGATCTGAACACTCTTTCTGTAGAAAATGCAACTGGACATTTGGAGCGCTAAGAGAGTAGTAGTGGAAAAAGGAATATATTCAAATATAAACTACACAGAAGCATTCTGTGAAACTTCTTTCTGATCTGAGCATTCAGCTAGCAGAGTTAAACCATACTTTTGATTGAGCAGTTTTGAAACACTCTGTCTGTAGAAAATGCAACTGGACATTCGTAGCGCTAAGTGCGTAATAGTGGAAAAAAGAATATGTTCAAATATAAACTACACAGAAGCATTGTATGAAGCTTCTTTCTGTTCTGTGCATTCAACTAACAGAGTTGAACCTTACTTTTGATTGATCCGTTCTGAAACACTCTTTCTGTAGAAACTGCAATTGGACATTCTGAGCGCTAAGAGGCCTATATTGGGAAAAAGAATGTCTACAAATAAAAACTACACAGAAGAATTGTGTGAAACTTCTTTCTGTTCTGTTTGTTCAACTAAAAGAGTTGAACCTTAGTTTTGATTGAGCCGTTCTGAAACACTCTTTCTGTAGAAAATGCAAGTGGAGATTCGGAGCGCTAAGAGGGTAATAGTGGAAAAAGTAATGTCTCCAAATATAAACTACACTGAATCATTCTGTGAAACTTCTTTCTGATCTGTGCATTCAGCTAACAGAGTTAAACCATACTTTTGATTGAGCAGATCTGAACACTCTTTCTGTAGAAAATGCAACTGGACATTTGGAGCGCTAAGAGCGTAGTAGTGGAAAAAGGAATATATTCAAATATAAACTACACAGAAGCATTCTGTGAAACTTCTTTCTGATCTGAGCATTCAGCTAGCAGAGTTAAACCATACTTTTGATTGAGCAGTTTTGAAACACTCTGTCTGTAGAAAATGCAACTGGACATTCGTAGCGCTAAGTGGGTAATTGTGGAAAAAAAATATGTTCAAATATAAACTACACAGAAGCATTGTATGAAACTTTTTTCTGTTCTGTGCATTCAACTAACAGAGTTGAACCTTACTTTTGATTGAGCCGTTCTGAAACACTCTTTCTGTAGAAACTGCAATTGGACATTCTGAGCGCTAAGAGGCCTATATTGGGAAAAAGAATGTCTACAAATAAAAACTACACAGAAGAATTGTGTGAAACTTCTTTCTTTTCTGTTTGTTCAACTAAAAGAGTTGAACCTTAGTTTTGATTGAGCCGTTCTGAAACACTCTTTCTGTAGAAAATGCAAGTGGAGATTCGGAGCACTAAGAGGGTAATAGTGGAAAAAGGAATGTCTCCAAATATAAACTACACAGAATCATTCTGTGAAACTTCTTTCTGATCTGTGCATTCAGCTAACAGAGTTAAACCATACTTTTGATGGAGCAGATCTGAACACTCTTTCTGTAGAAAATGCAACTGGACAATTGGAGCGCTAAGAGAGTAGTAGTGGAAAAAGGAATATATTCAAATATAAACTACACAGAAGCATTCTGTGAAACTTCTTTCTGATCTGAGCATTCAGCTAACATAGTTAAACCATACTTTTGATTGAGCAGTTTTGAAACACTCTGTCTGTAGAAAATGCAACTGGACATTCGTAGCGCAAAGTGGGTAATAGTGGAAAAAAGAATATGTTCAAATATAAACTACACAGAAGCATTGCATGAAACTACTTTCTGTTCTGTGCATTCAACTAACAGAGTTGAACCTTACTTTTGATTGAGCCTTTCTGAAACACTCTTTCTGTAGAAACTGCAATTGGACATTCTGAGCGCTAAGAGGCCTCTATTGGGAAAAATAATATCTTCAAATAAAAACTACACAGAAGCATTGTGTGAAACTTATTTCTGATATGTTCATTAAGCTAACAGAGTTAAACCATACTTTTGATTGCGCAGTTCTGAACACTCTTTCTGTAGAAAATGCAAGTGGACATTCAGAGCGCTAAGAGGGTAATAGTGGAAAAAGGAATATATTCAAATATAAACTACACAGTAGCATTCTGTGAAAATTCTTTCTGTTCTGTGCATTCAACTAACAGAGTTGAACCTTACTTTTAATTGAGCCGTTCTGAAACACTCTTTCTGTAGAAACTGCAATTGGACATGCTAAGCGCTAAGAGGCCTACATTGGGAAAAAGAATATCTTCAAATAAAAACTACACAGATGCATTCTGTGAAATTTCTTTCTGTTCTGTTTGTTCAACTAAAAGAGTTGAACCTTAGTTTTGATTGAGCCGTTCTGAAACACTCTTTCTGTAGAAAATGCAAGTGGAGATTCGGAGCGCTAAGAGGGTAATAGTGGAAAAAGGAATGTCTCCAAATATAAACTACACAGAATCATTCTGTGAAACTTCTTTCTGATCTGTGCATTCAGCTAACAGAGTTAAACCATACTTTTGATTGAGCAGATCTGAACACTCTTTCTGTAGAAAATGCAACTAGACATTTGGAGCGCTAAGAGCGTAGTAGTGGAAAAAGGAATATATTCAAATATAAACTACACAGAAGCATTCTGTGAAACTTCTTTCTGATCTGAGCATTCAGCTAACAGAGTTAAAACATACTTTTGATTGAGCAGTTTTGAAACACTCTGTCTGTAGAAAATGCAACTGGACATTCATAGCGCTAAGTGTGTAATAGTCGAAAAAAGAATATGTTCAAATATAAACTACACAGAAGCATTGTATGAAATTACTTTCTGTTCTGTGCATTCAACTAACAGAGTTGAACCTTAATTTTGATTGAGCCTTTCTGAAACACTCTTTCTGTAGAAACTGCAATTGGACATTCTGAGCGCTAAGAGGCCTATATTGGGAAAAATAATATCTTCAAATAAAACTACACAGAAGCATTGTGTGAAACTTATTTCTGATATGTTCATTAAGCTAACAGAGTTAAACCATACTTTTGATTGCGCAGTTCTGAACACTCTTTCTGTAGAAAATGCAAGTGGACATTCGGAGCGCTAAGAGGGTAATAGTGGAAAAAGGAATATATTCAAATATAAACTACACAGTAGCATTCTGTGAAAATACTTTCTGTTCTGTGCATTCAACTAACAGAGTTGAACCTTACTTTTGATTGAGCCGTTCTGAAACACTCTTTCTGTAGAAACTGCAATTGGACATGCTAAGCGCTAAGAGGCCTACATTGGGAAAAATAATATCTTCAAATAAAAACTACACAGATGCATTCTGTGAAACTTATTTCTGATCTGTAAATTCAGTTAACAGAGATAAAACATATTTTTGATTGAGCAGTTATGAAACACACTTTTTGTAGAAAATGCAAGTGGAGATTCAGAGCGCTAAGAGGGTAATAGTGGAAAAAGGAATGTCTTCAAATATAAACTACACAGAATCATTCGGTGAAAATTCTTTCTGATCTGTGAATTCAGCTAACAGAGTTAAACCATACTTTTGATTGAGCAGATCTGAACACTCTTTCTGTAGAAAATGCAACTGGACATTTGGAGCGCTAAGAGCATAATAGAGGAAAAAGGAATATATTCAAATATAAACTACACAGAAGCATTCTGTGAAACTTCTTTCTGATCTGAGCATTCAGCTAACAGAGTTAACCATACTTTTGATTGAGCAGTTTTGAAACACTCTGTCTGTAGAAAATGCAACTGGACATTCGTAGCGCTAAGTGGGTAATAGTGGAAAAAAGAATATGTTCAAATATAAACTACACAGAAGCATTGTATGAAACTTCTTTCTGTTCTGTGCATTCAAGTAACAGAGTTGAACCTTACTTTTGATTGAGCCGTTCTGAAACACTCTTTCTGTAGAAACTGCAATTGGACATTCTGAGCGCTAAGAGGCCTATATTGGGAATAAGAATGTCTACAAATAAAAACTACACAGAAGAATTTTGTGAAACTTCTTTCTGTTCTGTTTGTTCAACTAAAAGAGTTGAACCTTAGTTTTGATTGAGCCGTTCTGAAACACTCTTTCTGTAGAAACTGCAAGTGGAGATTCGGAGCGCTAAGAGGGTAATAGTGGAAAAAGGAATGTCTCCAAATATAAACTACACAGAATCATTCTGTGAAACTTCTTTCTGATCTGTGCATTCAGCTAACAGAGTTAAAACATACTTTTGATTGAGCAGATCAGAACACTCTTTCTGTAGAAAATGCAACTGGACATTTGGAGCGCTAAGAGAGTAGTAGTGGAAAAAGGAATATATTCAAATATAAACTACACAGAAGCATTCTGTGAAACTTCTTTCTGATCTGAGCATTCAGCTAACAGAGTTAAACCATACTTTTGATTGAGCAGTTTTGAAACACTCTGTCTGTAGAAAATGCAACTGGACATTCCTAGCGCTAAGTGGGTAATAGTGGAAAAAAGAATATGTTCAAATATAAACTACACAGAATCATTGTATGAAACTTCTTTCTGTTCTGTGCATTCAACTAACAGAGTTGAACCTTACTTTTGATTGAGCCTTTCTGAAACACTCTTTCTGTAGAAACTGCAATTGGACATTCTGAGCGCTAAGAGGCCTATATTGGGAAAAATAATATCTTCAAATAAAAACTACACAGAAGCATTGTGTGAAACTTATTTCTGATATGTTCATTAAGCTAACAGAGTTAAACCATACTTTTGATTGCGCAGTTCTGAACACTCTTTCTGTAGAAAATGCAAGTGGACATTCGGAGCGCTAAGAGGGTAATAGTGGAGAAAGGAATATATTCAAATATAAACTACACAGTAGCATTCTGTGAAAATTCTTTCTGTTCTGTGCATTCAACTAACAGAGTTGAACCTTACTTTTGATTGAGCCGTTCTGAAACACTCTTTCTGTAGAAACTGCAATTGGCCATGCTAAGAGCTAAGAGGCCTACATTGGGAAAAAGAATATCTTCAAATAAAAACTACACAGATGCATTCTGTGAAACTTATTTCTGATCTGTAAATTCAGTTAACTGAGATAAAACATATTTTTAATTGAGCAGTTATGAAACACTCTTTTTGTAGAAAATGCAAGTGGAGATTCGGAGCGCTAAGTGGGTAATAGTGGAAAAGGAATGTCTTCAAATATAAACTACACAGAATCATTCGGTGTAACTTCTTTCTGATCTGTGCATTCAGCTAACAGAGTTAAACCATACTTTTGATTGAGCAGATCTGAACACTCTTTCTGTAGAAAATGCAACTGGACATTTGGAGCGCTAAGAGCGTAGTAGTGGAAAAAGGAATATATTCAAATATAAACTACACAGAAGCATTCTGTGAAACTTGTTTCTGATCTGAGCATTCAGCTAACAGAGTTAAACCATACTTTTGATTGAGCAGTTTTGAAACACTCTGTCTGTTGAAAATGCAACTGGACATTCGTAGCGCTAAGTGGGTAATAGTGGAAAAAAGAATATTTTCAAATATAAACTACACAGAAGCATTGTATGAAACATCTTTCTGTTCTGTGCATTCAACTAACAGAGTTGAACCTTACTTTTGATTGAGCCGTTCTGAAACACTCTTTCTGTAGAAACTGCAATTGGACATTCTGAGCGCTAAGAGGACTATATTGGGAAAAAGAATGTCTACAAATAAAAACTACACAGAAGAATTGTGTGAAACTTCTTTCTGTTCTGTTTGTTCAACTAAAAGAGTTGAACCTTAGTTTTGATTGAGCCGTTCTGAAACTCTCATCTGTAGAAAATGCAAGTGGAGATTCGGAGCGCTAAGAGGGTAATAGTGGAAAAAGGAATGTCTCCAAATGTAAACTACACAGAATCATTCTGTGAAACTTCGTTCTGATCTGTGCATTCAGCTAACAGAGTTAAAACATACTTTTGATTGAGCAGATCTGAACACTCTTTCTGTAGAAAATGCAACTGGACATTTGGAGCGCTAAGAGAGTAGTAGTGGAAAAAGGAATATATACAAATATAAACTACACAGAAGCATTCTGTGAAACTTCTTTCTGATCTGAGCATTCAGCTAACAGAGTTAAACCATACTTTTGATTGAGCAGTTTTGAAACACTCTGTCTGTAGAAAATGCAACTGGACATTCGTAGCGCTAAGTGGGTAATAGTGGAAAAAATAATATGTTCAAATATAAACTACACAGAATCATTGTATGAAACTTCTTTCTCTTCTGTGCATTCAACTAACAGAGTTGAACCTTACTTTTGATTGAGCCTTTCTGAAACACTCTTTCTGTAGAAACTGCAATTGGACATTCTGAGCGCTAAGAGGCCTCTATTGGGAAAAATAATATCTTCAAATAAAAACTACACAGAAGAATTGTGTGAAACTTATTTCTGATATGTTCATTAAGCTAACAGAGTTAAACCATACTTTTGATTGCGCAGTTCTGAACACTCTTTCTGTAGAAAATGCAAGTGGACATTCGGAGCGCTAAGAGGGTAATAGTGGAGAAAGGAATATATTCAAATATAAACTACACAGTAGCATTCTGTGAAAATTCTTTCTGTTCTGGGCATTCAACTAACAGAGTTCAACCTTACTTTTGATTGAGCCGTTCTGAAAAACTCTTTCTGTAGAAACTGCAATTGGACATGCTAAGAGCTAAGAGGCCTACATTGGGAAAAAGAATATCTTCTTTTTTTTTTTTTTTTTTTTTTTTTTTTTTTTTTTTTTTTTTTTTTTTTTTCTTTTTCTTTTTTTTTTTTTTTTTTTTTTTTTTTCTTTTTTTCTTTTTTTTTTTTTATTATACTTTAGGGTTTTAGGGTACATGTGCACAATGTGTAGTTTTGTTACATATGTATCCATGTGCCATGTTGATTTCCTGCACCCATTAACTCGTCATTTAGCATTAGGTATATCTCCTAATGCTGTCCCTCCCCCCTCCCCCCACCCCACAACAGTCCCCGGAGTGTGATGTTCCCCTTCCTGTGTCCATGAGTTCTCATTGTTCAATTCCCACCTATGAGTGAGAACATGCGGTGTTTGGTTTTTTGTCCTTGCGATAGTTTACTGAGAATGATGTTTTCCAGTTTCATCCATGTCCCTACAAAGGACACGAACTCATCATTTTTTATGGCTGCATAGTATTCCATGGTGTATATGTGCCACATTTTCTTAATCCAGTCTATCGTTGTTGGACATTTGGGTTGGTTCCAACTCTTTGCTATTGTGAATAGTGCCGCAATAAACATACGTGTGCATGTGTCTTTATAGCAGCATGATTTATAGTCCTTTGGGTATATACCCAGTAATGGGATGGCTGGGTCAAATGGTATTTCTAGTTCGAGATCCCTGAGGAATCGCCACACTGACTTCCACAATGGTTGAACTAGTTTACAGTCCCACCAACAGTGTAAAAGTGTTCCTATTTCTCCACATCCTCTCCAGCACCTGTTGTTTCCTGTTTTTTTAATGATGGCCATTCTAACTGGTGTGAGATGGTATCTCACTGTGGTTTTGATTTGCATTTCTCTGATGGCCAGTGATGAGGAGCATTTCTTCATGTGTTTTTTGGCTGCATAAATGTCTTCTTTTGAGAAGTGTCTGTTCATGTCCTCTGCCCACTTTTTGATGGGGTTGTTTGTTTTTTTCTTGTAAATTTGTTTGAGTTCATTGTAGATTCTGGATATTAGCCCTTTGTCAGATGAGTAGGTTGCAAAAATTTTCTCCCATTGTGTAGGTTGCCTGTTCACTCTGATGATAGTTTCTTTTGCTGTGCAGAAGCTCTTTAGTTTAATGAGATCCCATTTGTCGATTTTGGCTTTTGTTGCCATTGCTTTTGGTGTTTTAGACATGAAGTCCTTGCCCACGCCTATGTCCTGAATGGTATTGCCTAGGTTTTCTTGTAGGATTTTAATGGTTTTAGGTCTAACATATAAGTCTTTAATCCATCTTGAATTAATTTTTGTATAAGGTGTAAGGAAGGGATCCAGTTGCAGCTTTCTACATATGGCTAGCCAGTTTTCCCAGCACCATTTATTAAATAGAGAATCCTTTCCCCATTTCTTGTTTTTGTCAGGTTTGTCAAAGATCAGATAGTTGTAGCTATGCGGCATCATTTCTGAGGGCTCTGTTCTGTTCCATTGATCTATGTCTCTGTTGTGGTACCAGTACCATGCTGTTTTGGTTACTGTAGCCTTGTAGTATAGTTTAAAGTCAGGTAGCGTGATGCCTCCAGCTTTGTTCTTTTGGCTTAGGATTGACTTGGCGATGCGGGCTCTTTTTTGGTTCCATATGAACTTTAAAGTAGTTTTTTCCAATTCTGTGAAGAAAGTCATTGGTAGCTTGATGGGGATGGCATTGAATCTATAAATTACCTTGGGCAGTATGGCCATTTTCACGATATTGATTCTTCCAACCCATGAGCATGGAATGTTCTTCCATTTGTTTGTATCCTCTTTTATTTCATTGAGCAGTGGTTTGTAGTTCTCCTTGAAGAGGTCCTTCACATCCCTTGTAAGGTGGATTCCTAGGTATTTTATTCTCTTTGAAGCAATTGTGAATGGGAGTTCACTCATGATTTGGCTCTCTGTTTGTCTGTTATTGGTGTACAAGAATGCTTGTGATTTTTGTACATTAATTTTGTATCCTGAGACTTTGCTGAAGTTGCTAATCAGCTTAAGGAGATTTTGGGCTGAGACAATGGGGTTTTCTAGATATACAATCATGTCATCTGCAAACAGGGACAATTTGACTTCCTCTTTTCCTAATTGAATACCCTTTATTTCCTTCTCCTGCCTGATTGCTCTGGCCAGAACTTCCAGCACTATGTTGAATAGGAGCGGTGAGAGAGGGCATCCCTGTCTTGTGCCAGTTTTCAGAGGGAATGCTTCCAGTTTTTGCCCATTCAGTATGATATTGGCTGTGGGTTTGTCGTAGATAGCTCTTATTATTTTGAGATACGTCCCATCAATACCTAATTTATTGAGAGTTTTTAGCATGAAGGGTTGTTGAATTTTGTCAAAGGCCTTTTCTGCATCTATTGAGATAATCATGTGGTTTTTGTCTTTGGTTCTGTTTATATGCTGGATTAGATTTATTGATTTGCGTATGTTGAACCAGCCTTGCATCCCAGGGATGAAGCCCACTTGATCATGGTGGATAAGCTTTTTGATGTGCTGCTGGATTCGGTTTGCCAGTATTTTATTGAGGATTTTTGCATCAATGTTCATCAAGGATATTGGTCTGAAATTCTCTTTTTTGGTTAAGTCTCTGCCAGGTTTTGGTATCAGGACGATGCTGGCTTCGTAAAATGTGTTAGGGAGGATTCCCTCTTTTTCTATGGATTGGAATAGTTTCAGAAGGAATGGTACCAGTTCCTCCTTGTACCTCTGGTAGAATTCAGCTGTGAATCCATCAGGTCCTGGACTCTTTTTGGTTGGTAAGCTATTGATTATTGCCACAATTTCAGAACCTGTTATTGGTCTATTCAGAGATTCAACTTCTTCCTGGTTTAGTCTTGGGAGGGTGTATTTGTCGAGGAATTTATCCATTTCTTCTAGATTTTCTAGTTTATTTGCATAGAGGTGTTTGTAGTATTCTCTGATGGTAGATTGTATTTCTGTGGGATCGGTGGTGATATCCCCTTTTTCGTTTTTTATTGCATCTATTTGATTCTTCTCTCTTTTCTTCTTGATTAGTCTTGCTAGCGGTCCATCAATTTTGTTGATCTTTTCAAAAAACCAGCTCCTGGATTCATTAATTTTTTGAAGGGTTTTTTGTGTCTCTATTTCCTTCAGTTCTGCTCTGATTTTAGTTATTTCTAGCCTTCTGCTAGCTTTTGAATGTGTTT
The DNA here is from genome assembly GCF_028878055.3 of Symphalangus syndactylus. Classification (NCBI taxonomy): domain Eukaryota; kingdom Metazoa; phylum Chordata; class Mammalia; order Primates; family Hylobatidae; genus Symphalangus; species Symphalangus syndactylus. The sequence continues at coordinate 73,850,048 of NC_072446.2, forward strand.
GCTCTTGCTTTTCTAGTTCTTTTAATTGTGATGTTAGGCTGTCAATTTTGGATCTTTCCTGCTTTCTCTTGTGGGCATTTAGTGCTATAAATTTCCCTCTACACACTGCTTTGAACGTGTCCCAGAGATTCTGGTATGTTGTGTCTTTGTTCTCGTTGGTTTCAAAGAACATCTTTATTTCTGCCTTCATTTCATTATGTACCCAATAGTCATTCAGGAGCAGGTTGTTCAGTTTCCATGTAGTTGAGCGGTTTTGACTGAGTTTCTTAATCCTGAGTTCTAGTTTGATTGCACTGTGGTCTGAGAGACAGTTTGTTATAATCTCTGTTCTTTTACATTTGCTGAGAAGAGCTTTACTTCCAACTATGTGGTCAATTTTGGAATAGGTGCGGTGTGGTGCTGAAAAAAATGTATATTCTGTTGATTTGGGGTGGAGAGTTCTGTAGATGTCTATTAGGTCCACTTTATGTAGAGCTGAGTTCAATTCCTGGATATCCTTGTTAACTTTCTGTCTCGTTGATCTGTCTAATGCTGACAGTGGGGTGTTAAAATCTCCCATTATTATTGTGTGGGAGTTTAAGTCCCTTTGTAGGTCACTGAGGACTTGTTTTATGAATCTGGGTGCTCCTGTGTTGGGTGCATATATATTTAGGATAGTTAGCTCTTCTTGTTGAATTGATCCCTTTACCATTATGTAATGGCCTTCTTTGTGTCTTTTGATCTTTGTTGGTTTAAAGTCTATTTTATCAGAGACTAGGATTGCAACCCCTGCCTTTTTTTGTTTTCCAGTTGCTTGATAGATCTTCCTCCATCCCTTTATTTTGAGTCTATGTGTGTCTCTGCACGTGAGATGGGTTTCCTGAATACAGCACACTGATGGGTCCTGACTCCTTATCCAGTTTGCCAGTCTGTGTCTTTTGATTGGAGCATTTAGCCCATTGACATTTAACGTGAATATTGTTATGTGTGAATCTGATCCTGTCATTATGATGTTAGTTGGTTATTTTGCTCGTTAGTTGCTATAGTTTCTTCCTAGCCTCGATGGTCTTTACAATTTGGCATGTTTTTGCAGGGGCTGGTACCGGTTGTTCCTTTCCATGTTTAGTGCTTCCTTCAGGAGCTCTTTTAGGGCAGGCCTGGTGGTGACAAAATCACTCAGCGTTTGCTTGTCTGTAAAGTATTTTATTTCTCCTTCACTTATGAAGCTTAGTTTGGCGGGATAGGAAATTCTGGGCTGAAAATTCTTTTCTTTAAGAATGTTGAATATCGGCCCCCACTCTCTTCTGGCTTGTAGAGTTTCTGCTGAGAGATCAGCTGTTAGTCTGATGGGCTTCCCTTTGTGGGTAACCTGACCTTTCTCTCTGGCTGCCCTTAACATTTTTTCCTTCATTTCAACGTTGGTGAATCTGACAATTATGTGTCTTGGAGTTGCCCTTCTCGAGGAGTATCTTTGTGGCGTTCTCTGTATTTCCTGAATCTGAATGCTGGCCTGCCTTGCTAGATTGGGGAAGTTCTCCTGGATAATATCTTGCAGAGTGTTTTCCAACTTGGTTCCATTCTCCCCATCATTTTCAGGTACACCAATCAGACGTAGGTTTGGTCTTTTCACATAGTCCCAAATTTCTTGGAGGCTTTGTTCATTTCTTTTTATTCTTTTTTCTCTAAACTTCCCTTCTCTCTTCATTTCATTCATTTCATCTTCTATCAGCGATACCCTTTCTTCCAGTTGATCGCATCTGCTACTAAGGCTTCTGCATTCTTCGCGTAGTTCTCGAAACTTGGCTTTCAGCTCCATCGTCTCCTTGAAGCCCTTCTCTCCATTGGTTATTCTAGTTATCCATTCTTCTAATTTTTTTTCAAAGTTTTTAACTTCTTTGCTATTGTTTTGAATTTCCTCTCGTAGCTCAGAGTAGTTTGATCGTCTGAAGCCTTCTTCTCTCAACTCATCAAAGTCATCCTCCATCCAGCTTTGTTCCGTTGCTGGTGAGGAACTGCGTTCCTTTGGAGGAGGAGAGGTGCTCTGTTTTTTAGAGTTTCCAGTTTTTTTGGTCTGTTTTTTCCCCATCTTTGTGGTTTTGTCTACTTTTTGTCTTCGATGATGGTGATGTACAGATGGGTTTTTGGTGTGGATGTCCTTTCTCTTTGTTAATTTTCCTTCTACCAAGCAAGACCCTCAGCTGCAGGTCTGTTGGAGTTTACTAGAGGTCCACTCCAGACCCTGTTTGGCTGGGTGTCAGCAGCGGTGGCTGCAGAACAGTGGATTTTCGTGAGACCACAAATTCAGCTGTCTGATAGTTCCTCTGAAAGTTTTGTCTCAGAGGAGTACCCGGTTCAATGAGGTGTCAGTCAGTCCCTACTGGGGGGGTGCCTCCCAGTTAGGCTGCTCAGGGGTGAGGGACCCACTTTAGGAGGCAGTCTGTCCGTTCTCAGATCTCCAGCTGCGTGCTGGGAGAACCACTACTCTCTTCAAAGCTGTCAGTCAGACAGGGACATTTAAGGCTGTGGAGGTTCTCGCTGAGTTTTTGGTTGTCTGTGCCCTGCCCCCAGAGGTGGAGCCTACAGAGGCCGGCAGGCCTCCTTGAGCTGTGGTGGGCTCCACCCAGTTCGAGCTTCCTGGCTGCTTTGTTTACCTAAGCAAGCCTGGGCAATGGCGGGCGCCCCTCCCCCAGCCTCGTTGCCGCCTTGCAGCGTGATCTCAGACTGCTGTGCTAGCAATCAGCAAGACTGTGGGCATAGGACCCTCCGAGCCAGGTGCGGGACACAATCTCCTAGTGTGCCGTTTTCCAGGCCCGTTGGAAAAGCGCAGTATTAGGATGGGACTGACCCGATATTCCAGGTGCCGTCTGTTTCCCCTTTCTTTGACTAGGAAAGGGAACTCCCTGACCCCTTGCGCTTCCCGAGTGAGGCAATGCCTCGCCCTGCTTCGGCTCGCGCACAGTGCGCTTCACCGACTGTCCTGAACCCACTGTTAGGCACTCCCTAGTGAGATGAAACCGGTACCTCAAGCAGAAATGCAGAAATCACCCGTTTTCTGTGTCGCTGGGGCTGGGAGCTGGAGACCGGAGCTGTTCCTATTCGGCCATCTTGGCTCCACCCAAACTTGCTTAGTTCTGAAAAAGAATATCTTCTAATAAAAACTACTCAGATGCATTCTGTGAAACTTATTTCTGATCTGTAAATTCAGTTAACAGAGATAAAACATATTTTTGATTGAGCAGTTATGAAACACTCTTTTTGTAGAAAATGCAAGTGGAGATTCGGAGCGCTAAGTGGGTAATAGTGGAAAAAGGAATGTCTTCAAATATAAACTACACAGAATCATTCGGTGAAACTTCTTTCTGATCTGTGCATTCAGCTAACAGAGTTAAACCATACTTTTGATTGAGCAGATCTGAACACTCTTTCCGTAGAAAATGCAACTGGACATTTGGAGCGCTAAGAGCGTAGTAGTGGAAAAAGGAATATATTCAAATATAAACTACACAGAAGCATTCTGTGAAACTTCTTTCTGATCTGAGCATTCAGCTAACAGAATTAAACCATACTTTTGATTGAGCAGTTTTGAAACACTCTGTCTGTAGAAAATGCAACTGGACATTCGTAGCGCTAAGTGCGTAATAGTGGAAAAAAGAATATGTTCAAATATAAACTACACAGAAGCATTGTATGAAGCTTCTTTCTGTTCTGTGCATTCAACTAACAGAGTTGAACCTTACTTTTGATTGAGCCGTTCTGAAACACTCTTTCTGTAGAAACTGCAATTGGACATTCTGAGCGCTAAGAGGCCTATATTGGGAAAAAGAATGTCTACAAATAAAAACTACACAGAAGAATTTTGTGAAACTTCTTTCTGTTCTGTTTGTTCAACTAAAAGAGTTGAACCTTAGTTTTGATTGAGCCGTTCTGAAACACTCTTTCTGTAGAAACTGCAAGTGGAGATTCGGAGCGCTAAGAGGGTAATAGTGGAAAAAGGAATGTCTCCAAATATAAACTACACAGAATCATTCTGTGAAACTTCTTTCTGATCTGTGCATTCAGCTAACAGAGTTAAAACATACTTTTGATTGAGCAGATCTGAACACTCTTTCTGTAGAAAATGCAACTGGACATTTGGAGCGCTAAGAGAGTAGTAGTGGAAAAAGGAATATATTCAAATATAAACTACACAGAAGCATTCTGTGAAACTTCTTTCTGATCTGAGCATTCAGCTAACAGAGTTAAACCATACTTTTGATTGAGCAGTTTTGAAACACTCTGTCTGTAGAAAATGCAACTGGACATTCGTAGCGCTAAGTGGGTAATAGTGGGAAAAAGAATATGTTCAAATATAAACTACACAGAAGCATTGTATGAAACACCTTTCTGTTCTGTGCATTCAACTAACAGAGTTGAACCTCACTTTTGATTGAGCCTTTCTGAAACACTCTTTCTGTAGAAACTGCAATTGGACATTCTGAGCGCTAAGAGGCCTCTATTGGGAAAAATAATATCTTCAAATAAAAACTACACAGAAGCATTGTGTGAAACTTATTTCTGATATGTTCATTAAGCTAACAGAGTTAAACCATACTTTTGATTGCGCAGTTCTGAACACTGTTTCTGTAGAAAATGCAAGTGGACATTCGGAGCGCTAAGAGGGTATTAGTGGAAAAAGGAATATATTCAAATATAAACTACACAGTAGCATTCTGTGAAAATTCTTTCTGTTCTGTGCATTCAACTAACAGAGTTGAACCTTACTTTTGATTGAGCCGTTCTGAAACACTCTTTCTGTAGAAACTGCAATTGGACATGCTAAGCGCTAAGAGGCCTACATTGGGAAAAAGAATATCTTCAAATAAAAACTACACAGATGCATTCTGTGAAACTTATTTCTGATCTGTAAATTCAGTTAACAGAGATAAAACATATTTTTGATTGAGCAGTTATGAAACACCCTTTTTGTAGAAAATGCAAGTGGAGATTCGGAGCGCTAAGTGGGTAATAGTGGAAAAAGGAATGTCTTCAAATATAAACTACACAGAATCATTCGGTGAAACTTCTTTCTGATCTGTGCATTCAGCTAACAGAGTTAAACCATACTTTTGATTGAGCAGATCTGAACACTCTTTCTGTAGAAAATGCAACTGGACATTTGGAGCGCTAAGAGCGTAGTATTGGAAAAAGGAATATATTCAAATATAAACTACACAGAAGCATTCTGTGAAACTTCTTTCTGATCTGAGCATTCAGCTAACAGAGTTAAACCATACTTTTGATTGAGCAGTTTTGAAACACTCTGTCTGTAGAAAATGCAACTGGACATTCGTAGCGCTAAGTGTTTAATAGTGGAAAAAAGAATATGTTCAATATAAACTACACAGAAGCATTGTATGAAACTTCTTTCTGTTCTGTGCATTCAACTAACAGAGTTGAAAATTACTTTTGATTGAGCCGTTCTGAAACACTCTTTCTGTAGAAACTGCTATTGGACATTCTGAGCGCTAAGAGGCCTATATTGGGAAAAAGAATGTCTACAAATAAAAACTACCCAGAAGAATTGTGTGAAACTTCTTTCTGTTCTGTTTGTTCAACTAAAAGAGTTGAACCTTAGTTTTGATTGAGCCGTTCTGAAACACTCTTTCTGTAGAAAATGCAAGTGGAGATTCGGAGCGCTAAGAGGGTAATAGTGGAAAAAGGAATGTCTCCAAATATAAACTACACAGAATCATTCTGTGAAACTTCTTTCTGATCTGTGCATTCAGCTAACAGAGTTAAACCATACTTTTGATTGAGCAGATCTGAACACTCTTTCTGTAGAAAATGCCACTGGACATTTGGAGCGCTAAGAGAGTAGTAGTGGAAAAAGGAATATATTCAAATATAAACTACACAGAAGCATTCTGTGAAACTTCTTTCTGATCTGAGCATTCAGCTAACAGAGTTAAACCATACTTTTGATTGAGCAGTTTTGAAACACTCTGTCTGTAGAAAATGCAACTGGACATTCGTAGCGCTAAGTGGGTAATAGTGGAAAAAAGAATACGTTCAAATATAAACTACACAGAAGCATTGTATGAAACTACTTTCTGTTCTGTGCATTCAACTAACAGAGTTGAACCTTACTTTTGATTGAGCCTTTCTGAAACACTCTTTCTGCAGAAACTGCAATTGGACATTCTGAGCGCTAAGAGGCCTCTATTGGGAAAAATAATATCTTCAAATAAAAACTACACAGAAGCATTGTGTGAAACTTATTTCTGATATGTTCATTAAGCTAACAGAGTTAAACCATACTTTTGATTGCGCAGTTCTGAACACTCTTTCTGTAGAAAATGCAAGTGGACATTCGGAGCGTTAGGAGGGTAATAGTGGAAAAAGGAATATATTCAAATATAAACTACACAGTAGCATTCTGTGAAAATTCTTTCTGTTCTGTGCATTCAACTAACAGAGTTGAACCTTACTTTTGATTGAGCCGTTCTGAAACACTCGTTCTGTAGAAACTGCAATTGGACATGCTAAGCGCTAAGAGGCCTACATTGGGAAAAAGAATATCTTCAAATAAAAACTACACAGATGCATTCTGTGAAACTTATTTCTGATCTGTAAATTCAGTTAACAGAGATAAAACATATTTTTGATTGAGCAGTTATGAAACACTCTTTTTGTAGAAAATGCAAGTGGAGATTCGGAGCGCTAAGTGGGTAATAGTGGAAAAGGAATGTCTTCAAATATAAACTACACAGAATCATTCGGTGAAACTTCTTTCTGATCTGTGCATTCACCTAACAGAGTTAAACCATACTTTTGATTGAGCAGATCTGAACACTCTTTCTGTAGAAAATGCAACTGGACATTTGGAGCGCTAAGAGCGTAGTAGTGGAAAAAGGAATATATTCAAATATAAACTACACAGAAGCATTCTGTGAAACTTCTTTCTGATATGAGCATTCAGCTAACAGAGTTAAACCATACTTTTGATTGAGCAGTTTTGAAACACTCTGTATGTAGAAAATGCAACTGGACATTCGTAGCGCTAAGTGGGTAATAGTGGAAAAAAGAATATGTTCAAATATGAACTACACAGAAGCATTGTATGAAACTTCTTTCTGTTCTGTGCATTCAACTAACAGAGTTGAACCTTACTTTTGATTGAGCCGTTCTGAAACACTCTTTCTGTAGAAACTGCAATTGGACTTTCTGAGCGCTAAGAGGCCTACATTGGGAAAAAGAATATATTCAAATATAAACTACACAGAAGCATTCTGTGAAACTTCTTTCTGATCTGAGCATTCAGCTAACAGAGTTAAACCATACTTTTGATTGAGCAGTTTTGAAACACTCTGTCTGTAGAAAATGCAACTGGACATTCGTAGCGCTAAGTGTTTAATAGTGGAAAAAAGAATATGTTCAATATAAACTACACAGAAGCATTGTATGAAACTTCTTTCTGTTCTGTGCATTCAACTAACAGAGTTGAAAATTACTTTTGATTGAGCCGTTCTGAAACACTCTTTCTGTAGAAACTGCTATTGGACATTCTGAGCGCTAAGAGGCCTATATTGGGAAAAAGAATGTCTACAAATAAAAACTACCCAGAAGAATTGTGTGAAACTTCTTTCTGTTCTGTTTGTTCAACTAAAAGAGTTGAACCTTAGTTTTGATTGAGCCGTTCTGAAACACTCTTTCTGTAGAAAATGCAAGTGGAGATTCGGAGCGCTAAGAGGGTAATAGTGGAAAAAGGAATGTCTCCAAATATAAACTACACAGAATCATTCTGTGAAACTTCTTTCTGATCTGTGCATTCAGCTAACAGAGTTAAACCATACTTTTGATTGAGCAGATCTGAACACTCTTTCTGTAGAAAATGCCACTGGACATTTGGAGCGCTAAGAGAGTAGTAGTGGAAAAAGGAATATATTCAAATATAAACTACACAGAAGCATTCTGTGAAACTTCTTTCTGATCTGAGCATTCAGCTAACAGAGTTAAACCATACTTTTGATTGAGCAGTTTTGAAACACTCTGTCTGTAGAAAATGCAACTGGACATTCGTAGCGCTAAGTGGGTAATAGTGGAAAAAAGAATACGTTCAAATATAAACTACACAGAAGCATTGTATGAAACTACTTTCTGTTCTGTGCATTCAACTAACAGAGTTGAACCTTACTTTTGATTGAGCCTTTCTGAAACACTCTTTCTGCAGAAACTGCAATTGGACATTCTGAGCGCTAAGAGGCCTCTATTGGGAAAAATAATATCTTCAAATAAAAACTACACAGAAGCATTGTGTGAAACTTATTTCTGATATGTTCATTAAGCTAACAGAGTTAAACCATACTTTTGATTGCGCAGTTCTGAACACTCTTTCTGTAGAAAATGCAAGTGGACATTCGGAGCGTTAGGAGGGTAATAGTGGAAAAAGGAATATATTCAAATATAAACTACACAGTAGCATTCTGTGAAAATTCTTTCTGTTCTGTGCATTCAACTAACAGAGTTGAACCTTACTTTTGATTGAGCCGTTCTGAAACACTCGTTCTGTAGAAACTGCAATTGGACATGCTAAGCGCTAAGAGGCCTACATTGGGAAAAAGAATATCTTCAAATAAAAACTACACAGATGCATTCTGTGAAACTTATTTCTGATCTGTAAATTCAGTTAACAGAGATAAAACATATTTTTGATTGAGCAGTTATGAAACACTCTTTTTGTAGAAAATGCAAGTGGAGATTCGGAGCGCTAAGTGGGTAATAGTGGAAAAGGAATGTCTTCAAATATAAACTAAACAGAATCATTCGGTGAAACTTCTTTCTGATCTGTGCATTCACCTAACAGAGTTAAACCATACTTTTGATTGAGCAGATCTGAACACTCTTTCTGTAGAAAATGCAACTGGACATTTGGAGCGCTAAGAGCGTAGTAGTGGAAAAAGGAATATATTCAAATATAAACTACACAGAAGCATTCTGTGAAACTTCTTTCTGATATGAGCATTCAGCTAACAGAGTTAAACCATACTTTTGATTGAGCAGTTTTGAAACACTCTGTATGTAGAAAATGCAACTGGACATTCGTAGCGCTAAGTGGGTAATAGTGGAAAAAAGAATATGTTCAAATATGAACTACACAGAAGCATTGTATGAAACTTCTTTCTGTTCTGTGCATTCAACTAACAGAGTTGAACCTTACTTTTGATTGAGCCGTTCTGAAACACTCTTTCTGTAGAAACTGCAATTGGACTTTCTGAGCGCTAAGAGGCCTACATTGGGAAAAAGAATATCTTCAAATAAAAACTACACAGATGCATTCTGTGAAACTTATTTCTGATCTGTAAATTCAGTTAACAGAGATAAAACATATTTTTGATTGAGCAGTTATGAAACACTCTTTTTGTAGAAAATGCAAGTGGAGATTCGGAGCGCTAAGTGGGTAATAGTGGAAAAAGGAATGTCTTCAAATATAAACTACACAGAATCATTCGGTGAAACTTCTTTCTGATCTGTGCATTCAGCTAACAGAGTTAAACCATACTTTTGATTGAGCAGATCTGAACACTCTTTCTGTAGAAAATCCAAGTGGACATTTGGAGCGCTAAGAGCGTAGTAGTGGAAAAAGGAATATATTCAAATATAAACTACACAGAAGCATTCTGTGAAACTTCTTTCTGATCTGAGCATTCAGCTAACAGAGTTAAATCATACTTTTGATTGAGCAGTTTTGAAACACTCTGTCTGTAGAAAATGCAACTGGACATTCGTAGCGCTAAGTGGGTAATAGTGGAAAAAAGAATATGTTCAAATATGAACTACACAGAAGCATTGTATGAAACTACTTTCTGTTCTGTGCATTCAACTAACAGAGTTGAACCTTACTTTTGATTGAGCCGTTCTGAAACACTCTTTCTGTAGAAACTGCAATTGGACATTCTGAGCGCTAAGAGGCCTATATTGGGAAAAAGAATGTCTACAAATAAAAACTACACAGAAGAATTGTGTGAAACTTCTTTCTGTTCTGTTTGTTCAACTAAAAGAGTTGAACCTTACTTTTGATTGAGCCGTTCTGAAACACTCTTTCTGTAGAAACTGCAATTGGACATTCTGAGCGCTAAGAGGCCTCTATTGGGAAAAATAATATCTTCAAATAAAAACTACACAGAAGCATTGTGTGAAACTTATTTCTGATATGTTCATTAAGCTAACAGAGTTAAACCATACTTTTGATTGCGCAGTTCTCAACACTCTTTCTGTAGAAAATGCAAGTGGACATTCGGAGCGCTAAGAGGGTAATAGTGGAAAAAGGAATATATTCAAATATAAACTACACAGTAGCATTCTGTGAAAATTCTTTCTGTTCTGTGCATTCAACTAACAGAATTGAACCTTACTTTTGATTGAGCCGTTCTGAAACACTCTTTCTGTAGAAACTGCAATTGGACATGCTAAGCGCTAAGAGGCCTACATTGGGAAAAAGAATATCTTCAAATAAAAACTACACAGATGCATTCTGTGAAACTTATTTCTGATCTGTAAATTCAGTTAACAGAGATAAAACATATTTTTGATTGAGCAGTTATGAAACACTCTTTTCGTAGAAAATGCAAGTGGAGATTCGGAGCGCTAAGAGGGTAATAGTGGAAAAAGGAATGTCTTCAAATATAAACTACACAGAGTCATTCGGTGAAACTTCTTTCTGTTCTGTGCATTCAGCTAACAGAGTTAAACCATACTTTTGATTGAGCAGATCTGAACACTCTTTCTGTTGAAAATGCAACTGGACATTTGGAGCGCTAAGAGCGTAGTAGTGGAAAAAGGAATATATTCAAATATAAACTACACAGAATCATTCTGTGAAACTTCTTTCTTATCTGAGCATACAGCTAACAGAGTTAAACCATACTTTTGATTGAGCAGTTTTGAAACACTCTGTCTGTAGTAAATGCAACTGGACATTCGTAGCGCTAAGTGGGTAATAGTGGAAAAAAGAATATGTTCAAATATAAACTACACAGAAGCATTGTATGAAACTTCTTTCTGTTCTGTGCATTCAACTAACAGAGTTGAACCTTACTTTTGATTGAGCCGTTCTGAAACACTCTTTCTGTAGAAACTGCAATTGGACATTCTGATCGCTAAGAGGCCTATATTGGGAAAAAGAATGTCTACAAATAAAAACTACACAGAAGAATTGTGTGAAAATTCTTTCTGTTCTGTTTGTTCAACTAAAAAGTTGAACCTTAGTTTTGATTGAGCCGTTCTGAAACACTCTTTCTGTAGAAAATGCAAGTGGAGATTCGGAGCTCTAAGAGGGTAATAGTGGAAAAAGGAATGTCTCCAAATATAAACTACACAGAATCATTCTGTGAAACTTCTTTCTGATCTGTGCATTCAGCTAACAGAGTTAAACCATACTTTTGATTGAGCAGATCTGAACACTCTTTCTGTAGAAAATGCAACTGGACATTTGGAGCGCTAAGAGAGTAGTAGTGGAAAAAGAATATATTCAAATATAAACTACACAGAAGCATTCTGTGAAACTTCTTTCTGATCTGAGCATTCAGCTAACAGAGTTAAACCATACTTTTGATTGAGCAGTTTTGAAACACTCTGTCTGTAGAAAATGCAACTGGACATTCGTAGCGCTAAGTGGGTAATAGTGGAAAAAAGAATATGTTCAAATATAAACTACACAGAAGCATTGTATGAAACTTCTTTCTGTTCTGTGCATTCAACTAACAGAGTAGAACCTTACTTTTGATTGAGCCGTTCTGAAACAGTCTTTCTGTAGAAACTGCAATTGGACATTCTGAGCGCTAAGAGGCCTATATTGGGAAAAAGAATGTCTACAAATAAAAACTACACAGAAGAATTGTGTGAAACTTCTTTCTGTTCTGTTTGTTCAACTAAAAAGTTGAACCTTCGTTTTGATTGAGCCGTTCTGAAACACACTTTCTGTAGAAAATGCAAGTGGAGATTCGGAGCGCTAAGAGGGTAATAGTGGAAAAAGGAATGTCTCCAAATATAAACTACACAGAATCATTCTGTGAAACTTCTTTCTGATCTGTGCATTCAGCTAACAGAGTTAAACCATACTTTTGATTGAGCAGATCTGAACACTCTTTCTGTAGAAAATGCAACTGGACATTTGGAGCGCTAAGAGAGTAGAAGTGGAAAAAGGAATATATTCAAATATAAACTACACAGAAGCATTCTGTGAAACTTCTTTCTGATCTGAGCATTCAGCTAACAGATTTAAACCATAATTTTGATTGAGCAGTTTTGAAACACTCTGTCTGTAGAAAATGCAACTGGACATTCGTAGCGCTAAGTGGGTAATAGTGGAAAAAAGAATATGTTCAAATATAAATTACACAGAAGCATTGTATGAAACTTCTTTCTGTTCTGTGCATTCAACTAACAGAGTTGAACCTTACTTTTGATTGAGCCTTTCTGAAACACTCTTTCTGTAGAAACTGCAATTGGACATTCTGAGCGCTAAGAGACCTCTATTGGGAAAAATAATATCTTCAAATAAAAACTACACAGAAGCATTGTGTGAAACTAATTTCTGATATGTTCATTAAGCTAACAGAGTTAAACCATACTTTTGATTGCGCAGTTCTGAACACTCTTTCTGTAGAAAATGCAAGTGGACATTCGGAGCACTAAGAGGGTAATAGTGGAAAAAGGAATATATTCAAATATAAACTACACAGTAGCATTCTGTGAAAATTCTTTCTGTTCTGTGCATTCAACTAACAGAGTTGAACCTTACTTTTGATTGAGCCGTTCTGAAACACTCTTTCTGTAGAAACTGCAATTGGACATGCTAAGCGCTAAGAGGCCTACATTGGGAAAAAGAATATGTTCAAATAAAAACTACACAGATGCATTCTGTGAAACTTCTTTCTGATCTGAGCATACAGCTAACAGAGTTAAACCATACTTTTGATTGAGCAGTTTTGAAACACTCTGTCTGTAGAAAATGCAACTGGACATTCGTAGCGCTAAGTATGTAATAGTGGAAAAAAGAATATGTTCAAATATAAACTACACAGAAGCATTGTATGAAACTTCTTTCTGTTCTGTGCATTCAACTAACAGAGTAGAACCTTACTTTTGATTGAGCCGTTCTGAAACAGTCTTTCTGTAGAAACTGCAATTGGACATTCTGAGCGCTAAGAGGCCTATATTGGGAAAAAGAATGTCTACAAATAAAAACTACACAGAAGAATTGTGTGAAACTTCTTTCTGTTCTGTTTGTTCAACTAAAAAGTTGAACCTTCGTTTTGATTGAGCCGTTCTGAAACACACTTTCTGTAGAAAATGCAAGTGGAGATTCGGAGCGCTAAGAGGGTAATAGTGGAAAAAGGAATGTCTCCAAATATAAACTACACAGAATCATTCTGTGAAACTTCTTTCTGATCTGTGCATTCAGCTAACAGAGTTAAACCATACTTTTGATTGAGCAGATCTGAACACTCTTTCTGTAGAAAATGCAACTGGACATTTGGAGCGCTAAGAGAGTAGAAGTGGAAAAAGGAATATATTCAAATATAAACTACACAGAAGCATTCTGTGAAACTTCTTTCTGATCTGAGCATTCAGCTAACAGATTTAAACCATAATTTTGATTGAGCAGTTTTGAAACACTCTGTCTGTAGAAAATGCAACTGGACATTCGTAGCGCTAAGTGGGTAATAGTGGAAAAAAGAATATGTTCAAATATAAATTACACAGAAGCATTGTATGAAACTTCTTTCTGTTCTGTGCATTCAACTAACAGAGTTGAACCTTACTTTTGATTGAGCCTTTCTGAAACACTCTTTCTGTAGAAACTGCAATTGGACATTCTGAGCGCTAAGAGACCTCTATTGGGAAAAATAATATCTTCAAATAAAAACTACACAGAAGCATTGTGTGAAACTAATTTCTGATATGTTCATTAAGCTAACAGAGTTAAACCATACTTTTGATTGCGCAGTTCTGAACACTCTTTCTGTAGAAAATGCAAGTGGACATTCGGAGCGTTAGGAGGGTAATAGTGGAAAAAGGAATATATTCAAATATAAACTACACAGTAGCATTCTGTGAAAATTCTTTCTGTTCTGTGCATTCAACTAACAGAGTTGAACCTTACTTTTGATTGAGCCGTTCTGAAACACTCGTTCTGTAGAAACTGCAATTGGACATGCTAAGCGCTAAGAGGCCTACATTGGGAAAAAGAATATCTTCAAATAAAAACTACACAGATGCATTCTGTGAAACTTATTTCTGATCTGTAAATTCAGTTAACAGAGATAAAACATATTTTTGATTGAGCAGTTATGAAACACTCTTTTTGTAGAAAATGCAAGTGGAGATTCGGAGCGCTAAGTGGGTAATAGTGGAAAAGGAATGTCTTCAAATATAAACTACACAGAATCATTCGGTGAAACTTCTTTCTGATCTGTGCATTCACCTAACAGAGTTAAACCATACTTTTGATTGAGCAGATCTGAACACTCTTTCTGTAGAAAATGCAACTGGACATTTGGAGCGCTAAGAGCGTAGTAGTGGAAAAAGGAATATATTCAAATATAAACTACACAGAAGCATTCTGTGAAACTTCTTTCTGATATGAGCATTCAGCTAACAGAGTTAAACCATACTTTTGATTGAGCAGTTTTGAAACACTCTGTATGTAGAAAATGCAACTGGACATTCGTAGCGCTAAGTGGGTAATAGTGGAAAAAAGAATATGTTCAAATATGAACTACACAGAAGCATTGTATGAAACTTCTTTCTGTTCTGTGCATTCAACTAACAGAGTTGAACCTTACTTTTGATTGAGCCGTTCTGAAACACTCTTTCTGTAGAAACTGCAATTGGACTTTCTGAGCGCTAAGAGGCCTACATTGGGAAAAAGAATATCTTCAAATAAAAACTACACAGATGCATTCTGTGAAACTTATTTCTGATCTGTAAATTCAGTTAACAGAGATAAAACATATTTTTGATTGAGCAGTTATGAAACACTCTTTTTGTAGAAAATGCAAGTGGAGATTCGGAGCGCTAAGTGGGTAATAGTGGAAAAAGGAATGTCTTCAAATATAAACTACACAGAATCATTCGGTGAAACTTCTTTCTGATCTGTGCATTCAGCTAACAGAGTTAAACCATACTTTTGATTGAGCAGATCTGAACACTCTTTCTGTAGAAAATCCAAGTGGACATTTGGAGCGCTAAGAGCGTAGTAGTGGAAAAAGGAATATATTCAAATATAAACTACACAGAAGCATTCTGTGAAACTTCTTTCTGATCTGAGCATTCAGCTAACAGAGTTAAATCATACTTTTGATTGAGCAGTTTTGAAACACTCTGTCTGTAGAAAATGCAACTGGACATTCGTAGCGCTAAGTGGGTAATAGTGGAAAAAAGAATATGTTCAAATATGAACTACACAGAAGCATTGTATGAAACTTCTTTCTGTTCTGTGCATTCAACTAACAGAGTTGAACCTTACTTTTGATTGAGCCGTTCTGAAACACTCTTTCTGTAGAAACTGCAATTGGACATTCTGAGCGCTAAGAGGCCTATATTGGGAAAAAGAATGTCTACAAATAAAAACTACACAGAAGAATTGTGTGAAACTTCTTTCTCTTCTGTTTGTTCAACTAAAAGAGTTGAACCTTACTTTTGATTGAGCCGTTCTGAAACACTCTTTCTGTAGAAACTGCAATTGGACATTCTGAGCGCTAAGAGGCCTCTATTGGGAAAAATAATATCTTCAAATAAAAACTACACAGAAGCATTGTGTGAAACTTATTTCTGATATGTTCATTAAGCTAACAGAGTTAAACCATACTTTTGATTGCGCAGTTCTCAACACTCTTTCTGTAGAAAATGCAAGTGGACATTCGGAGCGCTAAGAGGGTAATAGTGGAAAAAGGAATATATTCAAATATAAACTACACAGTAGCATTCTGTGAAAATTCTTTCTGTTCTGTGCATTCAACTAACAGAATTGAACCTTACTTTTGATTGAGCCGTTCTGAAACACTCTTTCTGTAGAAACTGCAATTGGACATGCTAAGCGCTAAGAGGCCTACATTGGGAAAAAGAATATCTTCAAATAAAAACTACACAGATGCATTCTGTGAAACTTATTTCTGATCTGTAAATTCAGTTAACAGAGATAAAACATATTTTTGATTGAGCAGTTATGAAACACTCTTTTCGTAGAAAATGCAAGTGGAGATTCGGAGCGCTAAGAGGGTAATAGTGGAAAAAGGAATGTCTTCAAATATAAACTACACAGAATCATTCGGTGAAACTTCTTTCTGTTCTGTGCATTCAGCTAACAGAGTTAAACCATACTTTTGATTGAGCAGATCTGAACACTCCTTCTGTTGAAAATGCAACTGGACATTTGGAGCGCTAAGAGCGTAGTAGTGGAAAAAGGAATATATTCAAATATAAACTACACAGAATCATTCTGTGAAACTTCTTTCTTATCTGAGCATACAGCTAACAGAGTTAAACCATACTTTTGATTGAGCAGTTTTGAAACACTCTGTCTGTAGTAAATGCAACTGGACATTCGTAGCGCTAAGTGGGTAATAGTGGAAAAAAGAATATGTTCAAATATAAACTACACAGAAGCATTGTATGAAACTTCTTTCTGTTCTGTGCATTCAACTAACAGAGTTGAACCTTACTTTTGATTGAGCCGTTCTGAAACACTCTTTCTGTAGAAACTGCAATTGGACATTCTGATCGCTAAGAGGCCTATATTGGGAAAAAGAATGTCTACAAATAAAAACTACACAGAAGAATTGTGTGAAAATTCTTTCTGTTCTGTTTGTTCAACTAAAAAGTTGAACCTTAGTTTTGATTGAGCCGTTCTGAAACACTCTTTCTGTAGAAAATGCAAGTGGAGATTCGGAGCTCTAAGAGGGTAATAGTGGAAAAAGGAATGTCTCCAAATATAAACTACACAGAATCATTCTGTGAAACTTCTTTCTGATCTGTGCATTCAGCTAACAGAGTTAAACCATACTTTTGATTGAGCAGATCTGAACACTCTTTCTGTAGAAAATGCAACTGGACATTTGGAGCGCTAAGAGAGTAGTAGTGGAAAAAGAATATATTCAAATATAAACTACACAGAAGCATTCTGTGAAACTTCTTTCTGATCTGAGCATTCAGCTAACAGAGTTAAACCATACTTTTGATTGAGCAGTTTTGAAACACTCTGTCTGTAGAAAATGCAACTGGACATTCGTAGCGCTAAGTGGGTAATAGTGGAAAAAAGAATATGTTCAAATATAAACTACACAGAAGCATTGTATGAAACTTCTTTCTGTTCTGTGCATTCAACTAACAGAGTAGAACCTTACTTTTGATTGAGCCGTTCTGAAACAGTCTTTCTGTAGAAACTGCAATTGGACATTCTGAGCGCTAAGAGGCCTATATTGGGAAAAAGAATGTCTACAAATAAAAACTACACAGAAGAATTGTGTGAAACTTCTTTCTGTTCTGTTTGTTCAACTAAAAAGTTGAACCTTCGTTTTGATTGAGCCGTTCTGAAACACACTTTCTGTAGAAAATGCAAGTGGAGATTCGGAGCGCTAAGAGGGTAATAGTGGAAAAAGGAATGTCTCCAAATATAAACTACACAGAATCATTCTGTGAAACTTCTTTCTGATCTGTGCATTCAGCTAACAGAGTTAAACCATACTTTTGATTGAGCAGATCTGAACACTCTTTCTGTAGAAAATGCAACTGGACATTTGGAGCGCTAAGAGAGTAGAAGTGGAAAAAGGAATATATTCAAATATAAACTACACAGAAGCATTCTGTGAAACTTCTTTCTTATCTGAGCATTCAGCTAACAGATTTAAACCATAATTTTGATTGAGCAGTTTTGAAACACTCTGTCTGTAGAAAATGCAACTGGACATTCGTAGCGCTAAGTGGGTAATAGTGGAAAAAAGAATATGTTCAAATATAAATTACACAGAAGCATTGTATGAAACTTCTTTCTGTTCTGTGCATTCAACTAACAGAGTTGAACCTTACTTTTGATTGAGCCTTTCTGAAACACTCTTTCTGTAGAAACTGCAATTGGACATTCTGAGCGCTAAGAGACCTCTATTGGGAAAAATAATATCTTCAAATAAAAACTACACAGAAGCATTGTGTGAAACTAATTTCTGATATGTTCATTAAGCTAACAGAGTTAAACCATACTTTTGATTGCGCAGTTCTGAACACTCTTTCTGTAGAAAATGCAAGTGGACATTCGGAGCACTAAGAGGGTAATAGTGGAAAAAGGAATATATTCAAATATAAACTACACAGTAGCATTCTGTGAAAATTCTTTCTGTTCTGTGCATTCAACTAACAGAGTTGAACCTTACTTTTGATTGAGCCGTTCTGAAACACTCTTTCTGTAGAAACTGCAATTGGACATGCTAAGCGCTAAGAGGCCTACATTGGGAAAAAGAATATGTTCAAATAAAAACTACACAGATGCATTCTGTGAAACTTCTTTCTGATCTGAGCATACAGCTAACAGAGTTAAACCATACTTTTGATTGAGCAGTTTTGAAACACTCTGTCTGTAGAAAATGCAACTGGACATTCGTAGCGCTAAGTATGTAATAGTGGAAAAAAGTATATGTTCAAATATAAACTACACAGAAGCATTGTATGAAACTTCTTTCTGTTCTGTGCATTCAACTAACAGAGTTGAACCTTACTTTTGATTGAGACTTTCTGAAACACTCTTTCTGTAGAAACTGCAATTGGACATTCTGAGCGCTAAGAGGACTCTATTGGGAAAAATAATATCTTCAAATAAAAACTACACAGAAGCATTGTGTGAAACTTATTTCTGATATGTTCATTAAGCTAACAGAGTTAAACCATACTTTTGATTGCGCAGTTCTGAACTCTCTTTCTGTAGAAAATGCAAGTGGACATTCGGAGCGCTAAGAGGGTAATAGTGGAAAAAGGAATATATTCAAATATAAACTACACAGTAGCATTCTGTGAAAATTCTTTCTGTCCTGTGCATTCAACTAACAGAGTTGAACCTTACTTTTGATTGAGCCGTTCTGAAACACTCTTTCTGTAGAAACTGCAATTGGACATGCTAAGCGCTAAGAGGCCTACATTGGGAAAAAGAATATCTTCAAATAAAAACTACACAGATGCATTCTGTGAAACTTATTTCTGATCTGTAAATTCAGTTAACAGAGATAAAACATATTTTTGATTGAGCAGTTATGAAACACTCTTTTTGTAGAAAATGCAAGTGGAGATTCGGAGCGCTAAGAAGGTAATAGTGGAAAAAGGAATGTCTTCAAACATAAACTACACAGAATCATTCGGTGAAACTTATTTCTGACCTGTGCATTCAGCTAACAGCGTTAAACCATACTTTTGATTGAGCACATCTGAACACTGTTTCTGTTGAAAATGCAACTGGACATTTGGAGCGTTAAGAGCGTAGTAGTGGAAAAAGGAATATATTCAAATATAAACTACACAGAAGCATTCTGTGAAACTTCTTTCTGATCTGAGCATACAGCTAACAGAGTTAAACCATACTTTTGATTGAGCAGTTTTGAAACACTCTGTCTGTAGAAAATGCAACTGGACATTCGTAGCGCTAAGTGGGTAATAGTGGAAAAAAGAATATGTTCAAATACAAACTACACAGAAGCATTGTATGAAACATCTTTCTGTTCTGTGCATTCAACTAACAGAGTTGAACCTTACTTTTGATTGAGCCGTTCTGAAACACTCTTCCTGTAGAAACTGCAATTGGACATTCTGAGCGCTAAGAGGCCTATATTGGGAAAAAGAATGTCTACAAATAAAAACTACACAGAAGAATTGTGTGAAACTACTTTCTGTTCTGCTTGTTCAACTAAAAGAGTTGAACCTTAGTTTTGATTGAGCCGTTCTGAAACACTCTTTCTGTAGAAAATGCAAGTGGAGATTCGGAGCGCTAAGAGGGTAATAGTGGAAAAATGAATGTCTCCAAATGTAAAGTACACAGAATCATTCTGTGAAACTTCTTTCTGATCTGTGCATTCAGCTAACAGAGTTAAACCATACTTTTGATTGAGCAGATCTGAACACTCTTTCTGTAGAAAATGCAACTGGACATTTGGAGCGCTAAGAGAGTAGTAGTGGAAAAAGGAATATATTCAAATATAAACTACACAGAAGCATTCTGTGAAACTTCTTTCTGATCTGAGCATTCAGCTAACAGAGTTAAACCATACTTTTGATTGAGCAGTTTTGAAACACTCTGTCTGTAGAAAATGCAACTGGACATTCGTAGCGCTAAGGGGGTAATAGTGGAAAAAAGAATATGTTCAAATATAAACTACACAGAAGCATTGTATGAAACTTCTTTCTGTTCTGTGCATTCAACTAACAGAATTGAACCTTAATTTTGATTGAGCCTTTCTGAAACATTCTTTCTGTAGAATCTGCAATTGGACATTCTGAGCGCTAAGAGGTCTATATTGGGAAAAATAATATCTTCAAATAAAAACTACACAGAAGCATTGTTTGAAACTTATTTCTGATATGTTCATTAAGCTAACAGAGTTAAACCATACTTTTGATTGCGCAGTTCTGAACACTCTTTCTGTAGAAAATGCAAGTGGACATTCGGAGCGCTAAGAGTTTAATAGTGGAAAAAGGAATATATTCAAATATAAACTACACAGTAGCATTCTGTGAAAATTCTTTCTGTTCTGTGCATTCAACTAACAGAGTTGAACCTTACTTTTGATTGAGCCGTTCTGAAACACTCTTTCTGTAGAAACTGCAATTGGACATGCTAAGCGCTAAGAGGCCTACATTGGGAAAAAGAATATCTTCAAATAAAAACTACACAGATGCATTCTGTGAAACTTATTTCTGATCTGTAAATTCAGTTAACAGAGATAAAACATATTTTTGATTGAGCAGTTATGAAACACTCTTTTTGTAGAAAATGCAAGTGGAGATTCTGAGCGCTAAGAGGGTAATAGTGGAAAAAGGAATGTCTTCAAACATAAACTACACAGAATCATTCGGTGAAACTTCTTTCTGACCTGTGCATTCAGCTAACAGAGTTAAACCATACTTTTGATTGAGCACATCTGAACACTCTTTCTGTTGAAAATGCAACTGGACATTTGGAGCGCTAAGAGCGTAGTAGTGGAAAAAGGAATATATTCAAATATAAACTACACAGAAGCATTCTGTGAAACTTCTTTCTGATCTGAGCATAAAGCTAACAGAGATAAACCATACTTTTGATTGAGCAGTTTTGAAACACTCTGTCTCTAGAAAATGCAACTGGACATTCGTAGCGCCAAGTGGGTAATAGTGGAAAAAAGAATATGTTCAAATACAAACTACACAGAAGCATTGTATGAAACTTCTTTCTGTTCTGTGCATTCAACTAACAGAGTTGAACCTTACTTTTGATTGAGCCGTTCTGAAACACTCTTCCTGTAGAAACTGCAATTGGACATTCTGAGCGCTAAGAGGCCTATATTGGGAAAATGAATGTCTACAAATAAAAACTACACAGAAGAATTGTGTGAAACTACTTTCTGTTCTGCTTGTTCAACTAAAAGAGTTGAACCTTAGTTTTGATTGAGCCGTTCTGAAACACTCTTTCTGTAGAAAATGCAAGTGGAGATTCGGAGCGCTAAGAGGGTAATAGTGGAAAAAGGAATGTCTCCAAATATAAAGTACACAGAATCATTCTGTGAAACTTCTTTCTGATCTGTGCATTCAGCTAACAGAGTTAAACCATACTTTTGATTGAGCAGATCTGAACACTCTTTCTGTAGAAAATGCAACTGGACATTTGGTGCGCTAAGAGCGTAGTAGTGGAAAAAGGAATATATTCAAATATAAACTACACAGAAACATTCTGTGAAACTTCTTTCTGATCTGAGCATTCAGCTAACAGAGTTAAACCATACTTTTGATTGAGAAGTTTTGAAACACTCTGTCTGTAGAAAATGCAACTGGACATTCTGAGCGCTAAGAGGCCTATATTGGGAAAAAGAATGTCTACAAATAAAAACTACACAGAAGAATTGTGTGAAACTTCTTTCTGTTCTGTTTGTTCAACTAAAAGTATTGAACCTTAGTTTTGATTGAGCAGTTCTGAAACACTCTTTCTGTAGAAAATGCAAGTGGAGATTCGGAGCGCTAAGAGGTTAATAGTGGAAAAAGGAATGTCTCCAAACATAAACTACACAGAATCATTCTGTGAAACTTCTTTCTGATCTGTGCATTTAGCTAACAGAGTTAAACCATACTTTTGATTGAGCAGATCTGAACACTCTTTCTGTAGAAAATGCAACTGGACATTTGGAGCGCTAAGAGAGTAGTAGTGGAAAAAGGAATATATTCAAATATAAACTACACAGAAGCATTCTGTGAAACTTCTTTCTGATCTGAGCATTCAGCTAACATAATTATACCATACTTATGATTGAGCAGTTTTGAAACACTCTGTCTGTAGAAAATGCAACTGGACATTCGTAGCGCTAAGTGGGTAATAGTGGACAAAAGAATATGTTCAAATATAAACTACACAGAAGCATTGTTTGAAACTTCTTTCTGTTCTGTGCATTCAACTAACAGAGTTGAACCTTACTTTTGATTGAGCCTTTCTGAAACACTCTTTCTGTAGAAACTGCAATTGGACATTCTGAGGGCTAAGAGGCCTATATTGGGAAAAATAATATCTTCAAATAAAAACTACACAGAAGCATTGTGTGAAACTTATTTCTGATATGTTCATTAAGCTAACAGAGTTAAACCATACTTTTGATTGCGCAGTTCTGAACACTCTTTCTGTAGAAAATGCAAGTGGACATTCGGAGCGCTAAGAGGGTAATAGTGGAAAAAGGAATATATTCAAATATAAACTACACAGTAGCATTCTGTGAAAATTCTTTCTGTTCTGTGCATTCAACTAACAGAGTTGAACCTTACTTTTGATTGAGCCGTTCTGAAACACTCTTTCTGTAGAAACTGCAATTGGACATTCTAAGCGCTAAGAGGCCTACATTGGGAAAAAGAATATCTTCAAATAAAAACTACACAGATGCATTCTGTGCAACTTATTTCTGATCTGTAAATTCAGTTAACAGAGATAAAACATATTTTTCATTGAGCAGTTATGAAACACTCTTTTTGTAGAAAATGCAAGTGGAGATTCGGAGCGCTAAGATGGTAATAGTGGAAAAAGGAATGTCTTCAAATATAAACTACACAGAATCATTCGGTGAAACTTCTTTCTGATCTGTGCATTCAGCTAACAGAGTTAAACCATATTTTTGATTGAGCAGATCTGAACACTCTTTCTGTAGAAAATGCAACTGGACATTTGGAGCGCTAAGAGCGTAGTAGTGGAAAAAGGAATATATTCAAATATAAACTACACAGAAGCATTCTGTGAAACTTCTTTCTGATCTGAGCATTCAGCTAACAGAGTTAAACCCTACATTTGATTGAGCAGTTTTGAAACACTCTGTCTGTAGAAAATGCAACTGGACATTCGTAGCGCTAAGTGGGTAATAGTGGAAAAGAGAATATGTTCCAATATAAACTACACAGAAGCATTGTATGAAACTTCTTTCTGTTCTGTGCATTCAACTAACAGAGTTGAACCTTACTTTTGATTGAGCCGTTCTGAAACACTCTTTCTGTAGAAACTGCAATTGGACATTCTGAGAGCTAAGAGGCCTATATTGGGAAAAAGAATGTCTACAAATAAAAACTACACAGAAGAATTGTGTGAAACTTCTTTCTGTTCTGTTTGTTCAACTAAAAGAGTTGAACCTTAGTTTTGATTGAGCCGTTCTGAAACACTCTTTCTGTAGAAAATGCAAGTGGAGATTCGGAGCGCTAAGAGGGTAATAGTGGAAAAAGGAATGTCTCCAAATATAAACTACACAGAATCATTCTGTGAAACTTCTTTCTGATCTGTGCATTCAGCTAACAGAGTTAAACCATACTTTTGATTGAGCAGATCTGAACACTCTTTCTGTAGAAAATGCAACTGGACATTTGGAGCGCTAAGAGAGTAGTAGTGGAAAAAGGAATATATTCAAATATAAACTACACAGAAGCATTCTGAGAAACTTCTTTCTGATCTGAGCATTCAGCTAACATAATTAAACCATACTTATGATTGAGCAGTTTTGAAACACTCTGTCTGTAGAAAATGCAACTGGACATTCGTAGCGCTAAGTGGGTAATAGTGGAAAAAAGAATATGTTCAAATATAAACTACACAGAAGCATTGTATGAAACTTCTTTCTGTTCTGTGCATTCAACTAACAGAGTTGAACCTTACTTTTGATTGAGCCTTTCTGAAACACTCTTTCTGTAGAAACTGCAATTGGACATTCTGAGCGCTAAGAGGCCTATATTGGGAAAAATAATATCTTCAAATAAAAACTACACAGAAGCATTGTGTGAAACTTATTTCTGATATGTTCATTAAGCTAACAGAGTTAAACCATACTTTTGATTGCGCAGTTCTGAACACTCTTTCTGTAGAAAATGCAAGTGGAGATTCGGAGCGCTAAGAGGGTAATAGTGGAAAAAGGAATATATTAAAATATAAACTACACAGTAGCATTCTGTGAAAATTCTTTCTGTTCTGTGCATTCAACTGAAAGAGTTGAACCTTACTTTTGATTGAGCCGTTCTGAAACACTCTTTCTGTAGAAACTGCAATTGGACATGCTAAGCGCTAAGAGGCCTACATTGGGAAAAAGAATATCTTCAAATAAAAACTACACAGATGCATTCTGTGAAACTTATTTCTGATCTGTAAATTCAGTTAACAGAGATAAAACATATTTTTCATTGAGCAGTTATGAAACACTCTTTTTGTAGAAAATGCAAGTGGAGATTCGGAGCGCTAAGTGGGTAATAGTGGAAAAAGGAATGTCTTCAAATATAAACTACACAGAATCATTCGGTGAAACTTCTTTCTGATCTGTGCATTCAGCTAACAGAGTTAAACCATACTTTTGATTGAGCAGATCTGAACACTCTTTCTGTAGAAAATGCAACTGGACATTTGGAGCGCTAAGAGCGTAGTAGTGGAAAAAGGAATATATTCAAATATAAACTACACAGAAGCATTCTGTGAAACTTATTTCTGATCTGAGCATTCAGCTAACAGAGTTAAACCATACTTTTGATTGAGCAGTTTTGAAACACTCTGTCTGTAGAAAATGCAACTGGACATTCGTAGCGCTAAGTGGGTAATAGTGGAAAAAAGAATATGTTCAAATATAAACTACACAGAAGCATTGTATGAAACTTCTTTCTGTTCTGTGCATTCAACTAACAGAGTTGAACCTTACTTTTGATTGAGCCGTTCTGAAACACTCTTTCTGTAGAAACTGCAATTGGACATTCTGAGAGCTAAGAGGCCTATATTGGGAAAAAGAATGTCTACAAATAAAAACTACACAGAAGAATTGTGTGAAACATCTTTCTGTTCTGTTTGTTCAACTAAAAGAGTTGAACCTTAGTTTTGATTTAGCCGTTCTGAAACACTCTTTCTGTAGAAAATGCAAGTGGAGATTCGGAGCGCTAAGAGGGTAATAGTGGAAAAAGGAATGTCTCCAAATATAAACTACACAGAATCATTCTGTGAAACTTCTTTCTGATCTGTGCATTCAGCTAACAGAGTTAAACCATACTTTTGATTGAGCAGATCTGAACACTCTTTCTGTAGAAAATGCAACTGGACATTTGGAGCGCTAAGAGAGTAGTAGTGGAAAAAGGAATATATTCAAATATAAACTACACAGAAGCATTCTGAGAAACTTCTTTCTGATCTGAGCATTCAGCTAACATAATTAAACCATACTTATGATTGAGCAGTTTTGAAACACTCTGTCTGTAGAAAATGCAACTGGACATTCGTAGCGCTAAGTGGGTAATAGTGGAAAAAAGAATATCTTCAAATATAAACTACACAGAAGCATTGTATGAAACTTCTTTCTGTTCTGTGCATTCAACTAACAGAGTTGAACCTTACTTTTGATTGAGCCTTTCTGAAACACTCTTTCTGTAGAAACTGCAATTGGACATTCTGAGCGCTAAGAGGCCTTTATTGGGAAAAATAATATCTTCAAATAAAAACTACACAGAAGCATTGTGTGAAACTTATTTCTGATATGTTCATTAAGCTAACAGAGTTAAACCATACTTTTGATTGCGCAGTTCTGAACACTCTTTCTGTAGAAAATGCAAGTGGACTTTCGGAGCGCTAAGAGGGTAATAGTGGAAAAAGGAATATATTCAAATATAAACTACACAGTAGCATTCTGTGAAAATTCTTTCTGTTCTGTGCATTCAACTAACAGAGTTGAACCTTACTTTTGATTGAGCCGTTCTGAAACACTCTTTCTGTAGAAACTGCAATTGGACATGCTAAGCGCTAAGAGGCCTACATTGGGAAAAAGAATATCTTCAAATAAAAACTACACAGATGCATTCTGTGAAACTTATTTCTGATCTGTAAATTCAGTTAACACAGATAAAACATATTTTTCATTGAGCAGTTATGAAACACTCTTTTTGTAGAAAATGCAAGTGGAGATTCGGAGCGCTAAGAGGGTAATAGTGGAAAAAGGAATGTCTTCAAATATAAACTACACAGAATCATTCGGTGAAACTTCTTTCTGATCTGTGCATTCAGCTAACAGAGTTAAACCATACTTTTGATTGAGCAGATCTGAACACTCTTTCTGTAGAAAATGCAACTGGACATTTGGAGCGCTAAGAGCGTAGTAGTGGAAAAAGGAATATATTCAAATATAAACTACACAGAAGCATCCTGTGAAACTTCTTTCTGATCTGAGCATTCAGCTAACAGAGTTAAACCATACTTTTGATTGAGCAGTTTTGAAACACTCTGTCTGTAGAAAATGCAACTGGACATTCGTAGCGCTAAGTGGGTAATAGTGGAAAAAAGAATATGTTCAAATATAAACTACACAGAAGCATTGTATGAAACTTCTTTCTGTTCTGTGCATTCAACTAAAAGAGTTGAACCTTACTTTTGATTGAGCCGTTCTGAAACACTCTTTCTGTAGAAACTGCAATTGGACATTCTGAGCGCTAAGAGGCCTATATTGGGAAAAAGAATGTCTACAAATAAAAACTACACAGAAGAATTGTGTGAAATTTCTTTCTGTTCTGTTTGTTCAACTAAAAGAGTTGAACCTTAGTTTTGATTGAGCCGTTCTGAAACACTCTTTCTGTAGAAACTGCAAGTGGACATTCGGAGCGCTAAGAGGGTAATAGTGGAAAAAGGAATATATTCAAATATAAACTACACAGTAGCATTCTGTGAAAATTCTTTCTGTTCTGTGCATTCAACTAACAGAGTTGAACCTTACTTTTGATTGAGCTGTTCTGAAACACTCTTTCTGTAGAAACTGCAATTGGACATGCTAAGCGCTAAGAGGCCTACATAGGGAAAAAGATTATCTTCAAATAAAAACTACACAGATGCATTCTGTGAAACTTATTTCTGATCTGTAATTTCAGTTAACAGAGATAAAACATATTTTTGATTGAGCAGTTATGAAACACACTTTTTGTAGAAAATGCAAGTGGAGATTCGGAGCGCTAAGGGGGTAATAGTGGAAAAAGGAATGTCTTCAAATATAAACTACACAGAATCATTCGGTGTAACTTCTTTCTGATCTGTGCATTCAGCTAACAGAGTTAAACCATACTTTTGATTGAGCAGATCTGAACACTCTTTCTGTAGAAAATGCAACTGGACATTTGGAGCGCTAAGAGCGTAGTAGTGGAAAAAGGAATATATTCAAATATAAACTACACAGAAGCATTCTGTGAAACTTCTTTCTGATCTGAGCATTCAGCTAACAGAGTTAAACCATACTTTTGATTGAGCAGTTTTGAAACACTCTGTCTGTAGAAAATGCAACTGGACATTCGTTGCGCTAAGTGGGTAATAGTGGAAAAAAGAATATGTTCAAATATAAACTACACAGAAGCATTGTATGAAACTTCTTTCTGTTCTGTGCATTCAACTAACAGAGTTGAACCTTACTTTTGATTGAGCCGTTCTGAAACACTCTTTCTGTAGAAACTGCAATTGGACATTCTGAGAGCTAAGAGGCAGATATTGGGAAAATGAATGTCTACAAATAAAAACTACACAGAAGAATTGTGTGAAACTTCTTTCTGTTCTGTTTGTTCAACTAAAAGAGTTGAACCTTAGTTTTGATTGAGCCGTTCTGAAACACTCTTTATGTAGAAAATGCAAGTGGAGATTCGGAGCGCTAAGGGGGTAATTGTGGAAAAAGGAATGTCTACAAATATAAACTACACAGAATCATTCTGT
Source organism: Symphalangus syndactylus (assembly GCF_028878055.3). Taxonomy (NCBI): domain Eukaryota; kingdom Metazoa; phylum Chordata; class Mammalia; order Primates; family Hylobatidae; genus Symphalangus; species Symphalangus syndactylus. The sequence continues at coordinate 73,878,459 of NC_072446.2, forward strand.
GAAACTTCTTTCTGATCTGTGCATTCAGCTAACAGAGTTAAACCATACTTTTGATTAAGCAGATCTGAACACTCTTTCTGTAGAAAATGCAACTGGACATTTGGAGCGCTAAGAGAGTAGTAGTGGAAAAAGGAATATATTCAAATATAAACTACACAGAAGCATTCTGTGAAACTTCTTTCTGATCTGAGCATTCAGCTAACAGAGTTAAACCATACTTTTGATTGAGCAGTTTTGAAACACTCTGTAGAAAATGCAACTGGACATTCGTAGCGCTAAGTGGGTAATAGTGGAAAAAAGAATATGTTCAAATATAAACTACACAGAAGCATTGTATGAAACTTCTTTCTGTTCTGTGCATTCAACTAACAGAGTTGAACCTTACTTTTGATTGAGCCTTTCTGAAACACTCTTTCTGTAGAATCTGCAATTGGACATTCTGAGCGCTAAGAGGCCTATATTGGGAAAAATAATATCTTCAAATAAAAACTACACAGAAACGTTGTGTGAAACTTATTTCTGATATGTTCATTAAGCTAACAGAGTTAAACCATACTTTTGATTGCGCAGTTCTGAACACTCTTTCTGTAGAAAATGCAAGTGGACATTCGGAGCGCTAAGAGGGTAATAGTGGAAAAAGGAATATATTCAAATATAAACTACACAGTAGCATTCTGTGAAAATTCTTTCTGTTCTGTGCATTCAACTAACAGAGTTGAACCTTACTTTTGATTGAGCCGTTCTGAAACACTCTTTCTGTAGAAAGTGCAATTGGACATGCTAAGCGCTAAGAGGACTACATTGGGAAAAAGAATATCTTCAAATAAAAACTACACAGATGCATTCTGTAAAACTTATTTCTGATCTGTAAATTCAGTTAACAGAGATAAAACATATTTTTCATTGAGCAGTTATGAAACACTCTTTTTGTAGAAAATGCAAGTGGAGATTCGGAGCGCTAAGAGGGTAATAGTGGAAAAAGGAATGTCTTCAAACATAAACTACACAGAATCATTCGGTGAAACTTCTTTCTGATCTGTGCATTCAGCTAACAGAGTTAAACCATACTTTTGATTGAGCAGATCTGAACACTCTTTCTGTTGAAAATGCAACTGGACATTTGGAGCGCTAAGAGCATATTAGTGGAAAAAGGAATATATTCAAATATAAACTACACAGAAGCATTTTGTGAAACTTTTTCTCATCTGAGCATTCAGCTAACAGAGTTAAACCATACTTTTGATTGAGCAGTTTTGAAACACTCTGTCTGTAGAAAATGCAACTGGACATTCGTAGCGCTAAGTGGGTAATAGTGGAAAAAAGAATATTTTCAAATATAAACTACACAGAATCATTGTATGAAATTTCTTTCTGTTCTGTGCATTCAACTAACAGAGTTGAACCTTACTTTTGATTGAGCCTTTCTGAAACACTCTTTCTGTAGAAACTGCAATTGGACATTCTGAGCGCTAAGAGGCCTATATTGGGAAAAATAATATCTTCAAATAAAAACTACACAGAAGCATTGTGTGAAACTTATTTCTGATATGTTCATTAAGCTAACAGAGTTAAACCATACTTTTGATTGCGCAGTTCTGAACACTCTTTCTGTAGAAAATGCAAGTGGACATTCGGAGAGCTAAGAGGGTAATAGTGGAAAAAGGAATATATTCAAATATAAACTACACAGTAGCATTCTGTGAAAATTCTTTCTGTTCTGTGCATTCAACTAACAGAGTTGAACCTTACTTTTGATTGAGCCCTTCTGAAACACTCTTTCTGTAGAAACTGCAATTGGACATGCTAAGCGCTAAGAGGCCTACATTGGGAAAAAGAATATCTTCAAATAAAAACTACACAGATGCATTCTGTGAAACTTATTTCTGATCTGTAAATTCAGTCAACAGAGATAAAACATATTTTTGATTGAGCAGTTATGAAACACTCTTTTTGTAGATAATGCAAGTGGAGATTCGGAGCGCTAAGAGGGTAATAGTGGAAAAAGGAATGTCTTCAAATATAAACTACACAGAATCATTCGGTGAAACTTCTTTCTGATCTGTGCATTCAGCTAACAGAGTTAAACCATACTTTTGATTGAGCAGATCTGAACACTCTTTCTGTTGAAAATGCAACTGGACATTTGGAGCGCTAAGAGCGTAGTAGTGGAAAAAGAAATATATTCAAATATAAACTACACAGAAGCATTCTGTGAAACTTCTTTCTGATCTGAGCATTCAGCTAACAGAGTTAAACCACACTTTTGATTGAGCAGTTTTGAAACACTCTGTCTGTAGAAAATGCAACTGGACATTCGTAGCGCTAAGTGGGTAATAGTGGAAAAAAGAATATGTTCAAATATAAACTACACAGAAGCATTGTATGAAACCTCTTTCTGTTCTGTGCATTCAACTAACAGAGTTGAACCTTACTTTTGATTGAGCCGTTCTGAAACACTCTTTCTGTAGAAACTGCAATTGGACATTCTGAGCGCTAAGAGGCCTATATTGGGAAAAAGAATGTCTACAAATAAAAACTACACAGAAGAATTGTGTGAAACTTCTTTCTGTTCTGTTTGTTCAACTAAAAGAGTTGAACCTTACTTTTGATTGAGCCGTTCTGAAACACTCTTTCTGTAGAAAATGCAAGTGGAGATTCGGAGCGCTGAGAGGGTAATAGTTTAAACAGGAATGTCTCCAAATATAAACTACACAGAATCATTCTGTGAAACTTCTTTCTGATCTGTGCATTCAGCTAACAGAGTTAAACCATACTTTTGATTGAGCAGATCTGAACACTCTTTCTGTAGAAAATGCAACTGGACATTTGGAGCGCTAAGAGAGTAGTAGTGGAAAAAGGAATATATTCAAATATAAACTACACAGAAGCATTCTGTGAAACTTCTTTCTGATCTGAGCATTCAGCTAACAGAGTTAAACCATACTTATGATTGAGCAGTTTTGAAACACTCTGTCTGTAGAAAATGCAACTGGACATTCGTAGCGCTAAGTGGGTAATAGTGGAAAAAAGAATATTTTCAAATATAAACTACACAGAAGCATTGTATGAAACTTCTTTCTGTTCTGTGCATTCAACTAACAGAGTTGAACCTTACTTTTGATTGAGCCTTTCTGAAACACTCTTTCTGTAGAAACTGCAATTGGACATTCTGAGCGCTAAGAGGCCTATATTGGGAAAAATAATATCTTCAAATAAAAACTACACAGAAGCATTGTGTGAAACTTATTTCTGATATGTTCATTAAGCTAACAGAGTTAAACCATACTTTTGATTGCGCTGTTCTGAACACTCTTTCTGTAGAAAATGCAAGTGGACATTCGGAGCGCTAAGAGGGTAATAGTGGAAAAAGGAATATATTCAAATATAAACTACACAGTAGCATTCTGTGAAAATTCTTTCTGTTCTGTGCATTCAACTAACAGAGTTGAACCTTACTTTTGATTGAGCCGTTCTGAAACACTCTTTCTGTAGAAACTGCAATTGGACATGCTAAGCGCTAAGAGGCCTACATTGGGAAAAAGAATATCTTCAAATAAAAACTACACAGATGCATTCTGTGAAACTTATTTCTGATCTGTAAATTCAGTTAACAGAGATAAAACATATTTTTGATTGAGCAGTTATGAAACACTCTTTTTATAGATAATGCAAGTGGAGATTCGGAGCGCTAAGAGGGTAATAGTGGAAAAAGGAATGTCTTCAAATATAAACTACACAGAATCATTCGGTGAAATTTCTTTCTGATCTGTGCATTCAGCTAACAGAGTTAAACCATACTTTTGATTGAGCAGAACTGAACACTCTTTCTGTTGAAAATGCAACTGGACATTTGGAGCGCTAAGAGCGTAGTAGTGGAAAAAGGAATATATTCAAATATAAACTACACAGAAGCATTCTGTGAAACTTCTTTCTGATCTGAGCATTCAGCTAACAGAGTTAAACCATACTTTTGATTGAGCAGTTTTGAAACACTCTGTCTGTAGAAAATGCAACTGGACATTCGTAGCGCTAAGTGGGTAATAGTGGAAAAAAGAATAAGTTCAAATATAAACTACACAGAAGCATTGTATGAAACTTCTTTCTGTTCTGTGCATTCAACTAACAGAGTTGAACCTTACTTTTGATTGAGCCGTTCTGAAACACTCTTTCTGTAGAAACTGCAATTGGACATTCTGAGAGCTAAGAGGCCTATATTGGGAAAAAGAATGTCTACAAATAAAAACTACACAGAAGAATTGTGTGAAACTTCTTTCTGTTCTGTTTGTTCAACTAAAAGAGTTGAACCGTAGTCTTGATTGAGCCGTTCTGAAACACTCTTTATGTAGAAAATGCAAGTGGAGATTCGGAGCGCTAAGAGGGTAATAGTGGAAAAAGGAATGTCTCCAAATATAAACTACACAGAATCATTCTGTGAAACTTCTTTCTGATCTGTGCATTCAGCTAACAGAGTTAAACCATACTTTTGATTGAGCAGATCTGAACACTCTTTCTGTAGAAAATGCAACTGGACATTTGGAGCGCTAAGAGAGTAGTAGTGGAAAAAGGAATATATTCAAATATAAACTACACAGAAGCATTCTGTGAAACTTCTTTCTGATCTGAGCATTCAGCTAACAGAGTTAAACCATACTTTTGATTGTACAGTTTTGAAACACTCTGTCTGTAGAAAATGCAACTGGACATTCATAGCGCTAAGTGGGTAATAGTGGAAAAAAGAATATGTTCAAATATAAACTACACAGAAGCATTGTATGAAACTTCTTTCTGTTCTGTGCATTCAACTAACAGAGTTGAACCTTACTTTTGATTGAGCCTTTCTGAAACACTCTTTCTGTAGAATCTGCAATTGGACATTCTGAGCGCTAAGAGGCCTATATGGGGAAAAATAATATCTTCAAATAAAAACTACACAGAAGCATTGTGTGAAACTTATTTCTGATATGTTCATTAAGCTAACAGAGTTAAACCATACTTTTGATTGCGCAGTTCTGAACACTCTTTCTGTAGAAAATGCAAGTGGACTTTCGGAGCGCTAAGAGGGTAATAGTGGAAAAAGGGATATATTCAAATATAAACTACACAGTAGCATTCTGTGAAAATTCTTTCTGTTCTGTGCATTCAACTAACAGAGTTGAACCTTACTTTTGATTGAGCCGTTCTGAAACACTCTTTCTGTAGAAACTGCAATTGGACATGCTAAGCGCTAAGACGCCTACATTGGGAAAAAGAATATCTTCAAATAAAAACTACACAGATGCATTCTGTGCAACTTATTTCTGATCTGTAAATTCAGTTAACAGAGATAAAACATATTTTTCATTGAGCAGTTATGAAACACTCTTTTTGTAGAAAATGCAAGTGGAGATTCGGAGCGCTAAGAGGGTAATAGTGGAAAAAGGAATGTCTTCAAATATAAACTACACAGAATCATTTGGTGAAACTTCTTTCTGATCTGTGCATTCAGCTAACAGAGTTAAACCATACTTTTGATTGAGCAGATCTGAACACTCTTTCTGTTGAAAATGCAACTGGACATTTGGAGCGCTAAGAGCGTATTAGTGGAAAAAGGAATATATTCAAATATAAACTACACAGAAGCATTCTGTGAAACTTCTTTCTGATCTGAGCATTCACCTAACAGAGTTAAACCATACTTTTGATTGAGCAGTTTTCAAACACTCTGTCTGTAGAAAATGCAACTGGACATTCGTAGCGCTAAGTGGGTAATAGTGGAAAAAAGAATATGTTCAAATATAAACTACACAGAAGCATTGTATCAAACTTCTTTCTGTTCTGTGCATTCAACTAACAGAGTTGAACCTTACTTTTGATTGAGCCGTTCTGAAACACTCTTTCTGTAGAAACTGCAATTGGACATTCTGAGAGCTAAGAGGCCTATATTGGGAAAAAGAATGTCTACAAATAAAAACTACACAGAAGAATTGTGTGAAACTTCTTTCTGTTCTGTTTGTTCAACTAAAAGAGTTGAACCGTAGTTTTGATTGAGCTGTTCTGAAACACTCTTTATGTAGAAAATGCAAGTGGAGATTCGGAGCGCTAAGAGGGTAATAGTGGAAAAAGGAATGTCTCCAAATATAAACTACACAGAATCATTCTGTGAAACTTCTTTCTGATCTGTGCATTCAGCTAACAGAGTTAAACCATACTTTTGATTGAGCAGATCTGAACACTCTTTCTGTAGAAAATGCAACTGGACATTTGGAGCGCTAAGAGAGTAGTAGTGGAAAAAGGAATATATTCAAATATAAACTACACAGAAGCATTCTGTGAAACATCTTTCTGATCTGAGCATTCAGCTAACAGAGTTAAACCATACTTTTGATTGAGCAGTTTTGAAACACTCTGTCTGTAGAAAATGCAACTGGATATTCGTAGCGCTAAGTGGGTAATAGTGGAAAAAAGAATATGTTCAAATATAAACTACACAGAAGCATTGTATGAAACTTCTTTCTGTTCTGTGCATTCAACTAACAGAGTTGAACCTTACTTTTGATTGAGCCTTTCTGAAACACTCTTTCTGTAGAATCTGCAATTGGACATTCTGAGCGCTAAGAGGCCTATATTGGGAAAAATAATATCTTCAAATAAAAACTACACAGAAGCATTGTGTGAAACTTATTACTGATATGTTCATTAAGCTAACAGAGTTAAACCATACTTTTGATTGCGCAGTTCTGAACACTCTTTCTGTAGAAAATGCAAGTGGACATTCGGAGCGCTAAGAGGGTAATAGTGGAAAAAGGGATATATTCAAATATAAACTACACAGTAGCATTCTGTGAAAATTCTTTCTGTTCTGTGCATTCACCTAACAGAGTTGAACCTTACTTTTGATTGAGCCGTTCTGAAACACTCTATCTGTAGAAACTGCAATTGGACATGCTAAGCGCTAAGAGGCCTACATTGGGAAAAAGAATATCTTCAAATAAAAACTACACAGATGCATTCTGTGCAACTTATTTCTGATCTGTAAATTCACTTAACAGAGATAAAACATATTTTTGATTGAGCAGTTATGAAACACTCTTTTTGTAGAAAATGCAAGTGGAGATTCGGAGCGCTAAGAGGGTAATAGTGGAAAAAGGAATGTCTTCAAATATAAACTACACAGAATCATTCGGTGAAACTTCTTTCTGATCTGTGCATTCAGGTAACAGAGTTAAACCATACTTTTGATTGAGCAGATCTGAACACTCTTTCTGTTGAAAATGCAACTGGACATTTGGAGCGCTAATAGCGTATTAGTGGAAAAAGGAATATATTCAAATATAAACTACACAGAAGCATTCTGTGAAACTTCTTTCTGATCTGAGCATTCAGCTAACAGAGTTAAACCATACTTTTGATTGAGCAGTTTTGAAACACTCTGTCTGTAGAAAATGCAACTGGACATTCGTAGCGCTAAGTGGGTAATAGTGGAAAAAAGAATATGTTCAAATATAAACTACACAGAATCATTGTATGAAACTTCTTTCTGTTCTGTGCATTCAACTAACAGAGTTGAACCTTACTTTTGATTGAGCCGTTCTGAAACACTCTTTCTGTAGAAACTGCCATTGGACATTCTGAGCGCTAAGAGGCCTATATTGGGAAAAAGAATGTCTACAAATAAAAACTACACAGAAGAATTGTGTGAAACTTCTTTCTGTTCTGTTTGTTCAACTAAAGGAGTTGAACCTTAGTTTTGATTGAGTCGTTCTGAAACACTCTTTCTGTAGAAAATGCAAGTGGAGATTCGGAGCGCTAAGAGGGTAATAGTGGAAAAAGGAATGTCTCCAAATATAAACTGCACAGAATCATTCTGTGAAACTTCTTTCTGATCTGTGCATTCAGCTAACAGAGTTAAACCATACTTTTGTTTGAGCAGATCTGAGCACTCTTTCTGTAGAAAATGCAACTGGACATTTGGAGCGCTAAGATAGTAGGAGTGGAAAAAGGAATATATTCAAATATAAACTACACAGAAGCATTCTGTGAAACTTCTTTCTGATCTGAGCATTCAGCTAACAGAGTTAAACGATACTTTTGATTGAGCAGTTTTGAAACACTCTGTCTGTAGAAAATGCAACTGGACATTCGTAGCTCTAAGTGGGTTATAGTGGAAAAAAGAATATGTTGAAATATAAACTACACAGAAACATTGTATGAAACTTCTTTCTGTTCTGTGCATTCAACTAACAGAGTTGAACCTTACTTTTGATTGAGCCTTTCTGAAACACTCTTTCTGTAGAAACTGCAATTGGACATTCTGAGCGCTAAGAGGCCTCTATTGGGAAAAATAATATCTTCAAATAAAAACTACACAGAAGCATTGTGTGAAACTTATTTCTGATATGTTCATTAAGCTAACAGAGTTAAACCATACTTTTGATTGCGCAGTTCTGAACACTCTTTCTGTAGAAAATGCAAGTGGACATTCGGAGCGCTAAGAGGGTAATAGTGGAAAAAGGAATATATTCAAATATAAACTACACAGTAGCATTCTGTGAAAATTCTTTCTGTTCTGTGCATTCAACTAACAGAGTTGAACCTTACTTTTGATTGAGCCGTTCTGAAACACTCTTTCTGTAGAAACTGCAATTGGACATGCTAAGCGCTAAGAGGCCTACATTGGGAAAAAAATATCTTCAAATAAAAACTACACAGATGCATTCTCTGAAACTTATTTCTGATCTATAAATTCAGTTAACAGAGATAAAACATATTTTTGATTGAGCAGTTATGAAACACACTTTTTGTAGAAAATGCAAGTGGAGATTCGGAGCGCTAACAGGGTAATAGTGGAAAAAGGAATGTCTTCAAATATAAACTACACAGAATCATTCGGTGAAACTTCTTTCTGATCTGTGCATTCAGCTAACAGAGTTAAACCATATTTTGATTGAGCAGATCTGAACACTCTTTCTGTTGAAAATGCAACTGGACATTTGGAGCGCTAAGAGCGTAGTAGAGGAAAAGGAATATATTCAAATATAAACTACGCAGAAGCATTCTGTGAAACTTCTTTCTGATCTGAGCATACAGCTAACAGAGTTAAACCATACTTTTGATTGAGCAGTTTTGAAACACTCTGTCTGTAGAAAATGCAACTGGACATTTGGAGCGCTAAGAGCGTAGTAGTGGAAAAAGGAATATATTCAAATATAAACTACACAGAAGCATTCTGTGAAACTTCTTTCTGATCTGAGCATTCAGCTAACAGAGTTAAACCATACTTTTGATTGAGCAGTTTTGAAACACTCTGTCTGTAGAAAATGCAACTGGACATTCGTAGCGCTAAGTGGGTAATAGTGGAAAAAAGAATATGTTCAAATATAAACTACACAGAAGCATTGTATGAAACTTCTTTCTGTTCTGTGCATTCAACTAACAGAGTTGAACCTTACTTTTGATTGAGCCGTTCTGAAACACTCTTTCTGTAGAAACTGCAATTGGACATTCTGAGAGCTAAGAGGCAGATATTGGGAAAATGAATGTCTACAAATAAAAACTACACAGAAGAATTGTGTGAAACTTCTTTCTGTTCTGTTTGTTCAACTAAAAGAGTTGAACCTTAGTTTTGATTGAGCCGTTCTGAAACACTCTTTATGTAGAAAATGCAAGTGGAGATTCGGAGCGCTAAGGGGGTAATTGTGGAAAAAGGAATGTCTACAAATATAAACTACACAGAATCATTCTGTGAAACTTCTTTCTGATCTGTGCATTCAGCTAACAGAGTTAAACCATACTTTTGATTAAGCAGATCTGAACACTCTTTCTGTAGAAAATGCAACTGGACATTTGGAGCGCTAAGAGAGTAGTAGTGGAAAAAGGAATATATTCAAATATAAACTACACAGAAGCATTCTGTGAAACTTCTTTCTGATCTGAGCATTCAGCTAACAGAGTTAAACCATACTTTTGATTGAGCAGTTTTGAAACACTCTGTAGAAAATGCAACTGGACATTCGTAGCGCTAAGTGGGTAATAGTGGAAAAAAGAATATGTTCAAATATAAACTACACAGAAGCATTGTATGAAACTTCTTTCTGTTCTGTGCATTCAACTAACAGAGTTGAACCTTACTTTTGATTGAGCCTTTCTGAAACACTCTTTCTGTAGAATCTGCAATTGGACATTCTGAGCGCTAAGAGGCCTATATTGGGAAAAATAATATCTTCAAATAAAAACTACACAGAAACGTTGTGTGAAACTTATTTCTGATATGTTCATTAAGCTAACAGAGTTAAACCATACTTTTGATTGCGCAGTTCTGAACACTCTTTCTGTAGAAAATGCAAGTGGACATTCGGAGCGCTAAGAGGGTAATAGTGGAAAAAGGAATATATTCAAATATAAACTACACAGTAGCATTCTGTGAAAATTCTTTCTGTTCTGTGCATTCAACTAACAGAGTTGAACCTTACTTTTGATTGAGCCGTTCTGAAACACTCTTTCTGTAGAAAGTGCAATTGGACATGCTAAGCGCTAAGAGGACTACATTGGGAAAAAGAATATCTTCAAATAAAAACTACACAGATGCATTCTGTAAAACTTATTTCTGATCTGTAAATTCAGTTAACAGAGATAAAACATATTTTTCATTGAGCAGTTATGAAACACTCTTTTTGTAGAAAATGCAAGTGGAGATTCGGAGCGCTAAGAGGGTAATAGTGGAAAAAGGAATGTCTTCAAACATAAACTACACAGAATCATTCGGTGAAACTTCTTTCTGATCTGTGCATTCAGCTAACAGAGTTAAACCATACTTTTGATTGAGCAGATCTGAACACTCTTTCTGTTGAAAATGCAACTGGACATTTGGAGCGCTAAGAGCATATTAGTGGAAAAAGGAATATATTCAAATATAAACTACACAGAAGCATTTTGTGAAACTTTTTCTCATCTGAGCATTCAGCTAACAGAGTTAAACCATACTTTTGATTGAGCAGTTTTGAAACACTCTGTCTGTAGAAAATGCAACTGGACATTCGTAGCGCTAAGTGGGTAATAGTGGAAAAAAGAATATTTTCAAATATAAACTACACAGAATCATTGTATGAAATTTCTTTCTGTTCTGTGCATTCAACTAACAGAGTTGAACCTTACTTTTGATTGAGCCTTTCTGAAACACTCTTTCTGTAGAAACTGCAATTGGACATTCTGAGCGCTAAGAGGCCTATATTGGGAAAAATAATATCTTCAAATAAAAACTACACAGAAGCATTGTGTGAAACTTATTTCTGATATGTTCATTAAGCTAACAGAGTTAAACCATACTTTTGATTGCGCAGTTCTGAACACTCTTTCTGTAGAAAATGCAAGTGGACATTCGGAGAGCTAAGAGGGTAATAGTGGAAAAAGGAATATATTCAAATATAAACTACACAGTAGCATTCTGTGAAAATTCTTTCTGTTCTGTGCATTCAACTAACAGAGTTGAACCTTACTTTTGATTGAGCCCTTCTGAAACACTCTTTCTGTAGAAACTGCAATTGGACATGCTAAGCGCTAAGAGGCCTACATTGGGAAAAAGAATATCTTCAAATAAAAACTACACAGATGCATTCTGTGAAACTTATTTCTGATCTGTAAATTCAGTCAACAGAGATAAAACATATTTTTGATTGAGCAGTTATGAAACACTCTTTTTGTAGATAATGCAAGTGGAGATTCGGAGCGCTAAGAGGGTAATAGTGGAAAAAGGAATGTCTTCAAATATAAACTACACAGAATCATTCGGTGAAACTTCTTTCTGATCTGTGCATTCAGCTAACAGAGTTAAACCATACTTTTGATTGAGCAGATCTGAACACTCTTTCTGTTGAAAATGCAACTGGACATTTGGAGCGCTAAGAGCGTAGTAGTGGAAAAAGAAATATATTCAAATATAAACTACACAGAAGCATTCTGTGAAACTTCTTTCTGATCTGAGCATTCAGCTAACAGAGTTAAACCACACTTTTGATTGAGCAGTTTTGAAACACTCTGTCTGTAGAAAATGCAACTGGACATTCGTAGCGCTAAGTGGGTAATAGTGGAAAAAAGAATATGTTCAAATATAAACTACACAGAAGCATTGTATGAAACCTCTTTCTGTTCTGTGCATTCAACTAACAGAGTTGAACCTTACTTTTGATTGAGCCGTTCTGAAACACTCTTTCTGTAGAAACTGCAATTGGACATTCTGAGCGCTAAGAGGCCTATATTGGGAAAAAGAATGTCTACAAATAAAAACTACACAGAAGAATTGTGTGAAACTTCTTTCTGTTCTGTTTGTTCAACTAAAAGAGTTGAACCTTACTTTTGATTGAGCCGTTCTGAAACACTCTTTCTGTAGAAAATGCAAGTGGAGATTCGGAGCGCTGAGAGGGTAATAGTTTAAACAGGAATGTCTCCAAATATAAACTACACAGAATCATTCTGTGAAACTTCTTTCTGATCTGTGCATTCAGCTAACAGAGTTAAACCATACTTTTGATTGAGCAGATCTGAACACTCTTTCTGTAGAAAATGCAACTGGACATTTGGAGCGCTAAGAGAGTAGTAGTGGAAAAAGGAATATATTCAAATATAAACTACACAGAAGCATTCTGTGAAACTTCTTTCTGATCTGAGCATTCAGCTAACAGAGTTAAACCATACTTATGATTGAGCAGTTTTGAAACACTCTGTCTGTAGAAAATGCAACTGGACATTCGTAGCGCTAAGTGGGTAATAGTGGAAAAAAGAATATTTTCAAATATAAACTACACAGAAGCATTGTATGAAACTTCTTTCTGTTCTGTGCATTCAACTAACAGAGTTGAACCTTACTTTTGATTGAGCCTTTCTGAAACACTCTTTCTGTAGAAACTGCAATTGGACATTCTGAGCGCTAAGAGGCCTATATTGGGAAAAATAATATCTTCAAATAAAAACTACACAGAAGCATTGTGTGAAACTTATTTCTGATATGTTCATTAAGCTAACAGAGTTAAACCATACTTTTGATTGCGCTGTTCTGAACACTCTTTCTGTAGAAAATGCAAGTGGACATTCGGAGCGCTAAGAGGGTAATAGTGGAAAAAGGAATATATTCAAATATAAACTACACAGTAGCATTCTGTGAAAATTCTTTCTGTTCTGTGCATTCAACTAACAGAGTTGAACCTTACTTTTGATTGAGCCGTTCTGAAACACTCTTTCTGTAGAAACTGCAATTGGACATGCTAAGCGCTAAGAGGCCTACATTGGGAAAAAGAATATCTTCAAATAAAAACTACACAGATGCATTCTGTGAAACTTATTTCTGATCTGTAAATTCAGTTAACAGAGATAAAACATATTTTTGATTGAGCAGTTATGAAACACTCTTTTTATAGATAATGCAAGTGGAGATTCGGAGCGCTAAGAGGGTAATAGTGGAAAAAGGAATGTCTTCAAATATAAACTACACAGAATCATTCGGTGAAATTTCTTTCTGATCTGTGCATTCAGCTAACAGAGTTAAACCATACTTTTGATTGAGCAGAACTGAACACTCTTTCTGTTGAAAATGCAACTGGACATTTGGAGCGCTAAGAGCGTAGTAGTGGAAAAAGGAATATATTCAAATATAAACTACACAGAAGCATTCTGTGAAACTTCTTTCTGATCTGAGCATTCAGCTAACAGAGTTAAACCATACTTTTGATTGAGCAGTTTTGAAACACTCTGTCTGTAGAAAATGCAACTGGACATTCGTAGCGCTAAGTGGGTAATAGTGGAAAAAAGAATAAGTTCAAATATAAACTACACAGAAGCATTGTATGAAACTTCTTTCTGTTCTGTGCATTCAACTAACAGAGTTGAACCTTACTTTTGATTGAGCCGTTCTGAAACACTCTTTCTGTAGAAACTGCAATTGGACATTCTGAGAGCTAAGAGGCCTATATTGGGAAAAAGAATGTCTACAAATAAAAACTACACAGAAGAATTGTGTGAAACTTCTTTCTGTTCTGTTTGTTCAACTAAAAGAGTTGAACCGTAGTCTTGATTGAGCCGTTCTGAAACACTCTTTATGTAGAAAATGCAAGTGGAGATTCGGAGCGCTAAGAGGGTAATAGTGGAAAAAGGAATGTCTCCAAATATAAACTACACAGAATCATTCTGTGAAACTTCTTTCTGATCTGTGCATTCAGCTAACAGAGTTAAACCATACTTTTGATTGAGCAGATCTGAACACTCTTTCTGTAGAAAATGCAACTGGACATTTGGAGCGCTAAGAGAGTAGTAGTGGAAAAAGGAATATATTCAAATATAAACTACACAGAAGCATTCTGTGAAACTTCTTTCTGATCTGAGCATTCAGCTAACAGAGTTAAACCATACTTTTGATTGTACAGTTTTGAAACACTCTGTCTGTAGAAAATGCAACTGGACATTCATAGCGCTAAGTGGGTAATAGTGGAAAAAAGAATATGTTCAAATATAAACTACACAGAAGCATTGTATGAAACTTCTTTCTGTTCTGTGCATTCAACTAACAGAGTTGAACCTTACTTTTGATTGAGCCTTTCTGAAACACTCTTTCTGTAGAATCTGCAATTGGACATTCTGAGCGCTAAGAGGCCTATATGGGGAAAAATAATATCTTCAAATAAAAACTACACAGAAGCATTGTGTGAAACTTATTTCTGATATGTTCATTAAGCTAACAGAGTTAAACCATACTTTTGATTGCGCAGTTCTGAACACTCTTTCTGTAGAAAATGCAAGTGGACTTTCGGAGCGCTAAGAGGGTAATAGTGGAAAAAGGGATATATTCAAATATAAACTACACAGTAGCATTCTGTGAAAATTCTTTCTGTTCTGTGCATTCAACTAACAGAGTTGAACCTTACTTTTGATTGAGCCGTTCTGAAACACTCTTTCTGTAGAAACTGCAATTGGACATGCTAAGCGCTAAGACGCCTACATTGGGAAAAAGAATATCTTCAAATAAAAACTACACAGATGCATTCTGTGCAACTTATTTCTGATCTGTAAATTCAGTTAACAGAGATAAAACATATTTTTCATTGAGCAGTTATGAAACACTCTTTTTGTAGAAAATGCAAGTGGAGATTCGGAGCGCTAAGAGGGTAATAGTGGAAAAAGGAATGTCTTCAAATATAAACTACACAGAATCATTTGGTGAAACTTCTTTCTGATCTGTGCATTCAGCTAACAGAGTTAAACCATACTTTTGATTGAGCAGATCTGAACACTCTTTCTGTTGAAAATGCAACTGGACATTTGGAGCGCTAAGAGCGTATTAGTGGAAAAAGGAATATATTCAAATATAAACTACACAGAAGCATTCTGTGAAACTTCTTTCTGATCTGAGCATTCACCTAACAGAGTTAAACCATACTTTTGATTGAGCAGTTTTCAAACACTCTGTCTGTAGAAAATGCAACTGGACATTCGTAGCGCTAAGTGGGTAATAGTGGAAAAAAGAATATGTTCAAATATAAACTACACAGAAGCATTGTATCAAACTTCTTTCTGTTCTGTGCATTCAACTAACAGAGTTGAACCTTACTTTTGATTGAGCCGTTCTGAAACACTCTTTCTGTAGAAACTGCAATTGGACATTCTGAGAGCTAAGAGGCCTATATTGGGAAAAAGAATGTCTACAAATAAAAACTACACAGAAGAATTGTGTGAAACTTCTTTCTGTTCTGTTTGTTCAACTAAAAGAGTTGAACCGTAGTTTTGATTGAGCTGTTCTGAAACACTCTTTATGTAGAAAATGCAAGTGGAGATTCGGAGCGCTAAGAGGGTAATAGTGGAAAAAGGAATGTCTCCAAATATAAACTACACAGAATCATTCTGTGAAACTTCTTTCTGATCTGTGCATTCAGCTAACAGAGTTAAACCATACTTTTGATTGAGCAGATCTGAACACTCTTTCTGTAGAAAATGCAACTGGACATTTGGAGCGCTAAGAGAGTAGTAGTGGAAAAAGGAATATATTCAAATATAAACTACACAGAAGCATTCTGTGAAACATCTTTCTGATCTGAGCATTCAGCTAACAGAGTTAAACCATACTTTTGATTGAGCAGTTTTGAAACACTCTGTCTGTAGAAAATGCAACTGGATATTCGTAGCGCTAAGTGGGTAATAGTGGAAAAAAGAATATGTTCAAATATAAACTACACAGAAGCATTGTATGAAACTTCTTTCTGTTCTGTGCATTCAACTAACAGAGTTGAACCTTACTTTTGATTGAGCCTTTCTGAAACACTCTTTCTGTAGAATCTGCAATTGGACATTCTGAGCGCTAAGAGGCCTATATTGGGAAAAATAATATCTTCAAATAAAAACTACACAGAAGCATTGTGTGAAACTTATTACTGATATGTTCATTAAGCTAACAGAGTTAAACCATACTTTTGATTGCGCAGTTCTGAACACTCTTTCTGTAGAAAATGCAAGTGGACATTCGGAGCGCTAAGAGGGTAATAGTGGAAAAAGGGATATATTCAAATATAAACTACACAGTAGCATTCTGTGAAAATTCTTTCTGTTCTGTGCATTCACCTAACAGAGTTGAACCTTACTTTTGATTGAGCCGTTCTGAAACACTCTATCTGTAGAAACTGCAATTGGACATGCTAAGCGCTAAGAGGCCTACATTGGGAAAAAGAATATCTTCAAATAAAAACTACACAGATGCATTCTGTGCAACTTATTTCTGATCTGTAAATTCACTTAACAGAGATAAAACATATTTTTGATTGAGCAGTTATGAAACACTCTTTTTGTAGAAAATGCAAGTGGAGATTCGGAGCGCTAAGAGGGTAATAGTGGAAAAAGGAATGTCTTCAAATATAAACTACACAGAATCATTCGGTGAAACTTCTTTCTGATCTGTGCATTCAGGTAACAGAGTTAAACCATACTTTTGATTGAGCAGATCTGAACACTCTTTCTGTTGAAAATGCAACTGGACATTTGGAGCGCTAATAGCGTATTAGTGGAAAAAGGAATATATTCAAATATAAACTACACAGAAGCATTCTGTGAAACTTCTTTCTGATCTGAGCATTCAGCTAACAGAGTTAAACCATACTTTTGATTGAGCAGTTTTGAAACACTCTGTCTGTAGAAAATGCAACTGGACATTCGTAGCGCTAAGTGGGTAATAGTGGAAAAAAGAATATGTTCAAATATAAACTACACAGAATCATTGTATGAAACTTCTTTCTGTTCTGTGCATTCAACTAACAGAGTTGAACCTTACTTTTGATTGAGCCGTTCTGAAACACTCTTTCTGTAGAAACTGCCATTGGACATTCTGAGCGCTAAGAGGCCTATATTGGGAAAAAGAATGTCTACAAATAAAAACTACACAGAAGAATTGTGTGAAACTTCTTTCTGTTCTGTTTGTTCAACTAAAGGAGTTGAACCTTAGTTTTGATTGAGTCGTTCTGAAACACTCTTTCTGTAGAAAATGCAAGTGGAGATTCGGAGCGCTAAGAGGGTAATAGTGGAAAAAGGAATGTCTCCAAATATAAACTGCACAGAATCATTCTGTGAAACTTCTTTCTGATCTGTGCATTCAGCTAACAGAGTTAAACCATACTTTTGTTTGAGCAGATCTGAGCACTCTTTCTGTAGAAAATGCAACTGGACATTTGGAGCGCTAAGATAGTAGGAGTGGAAAAAGGAATATATTCAAATATAAACTACACAGAAGCATTCTGTGAAACTTCTTTCTGATCTGAGCATTCAGCTAACAGAGTTAAACGATACTTTTGATTGAGCAGTTTTGAAACACTCTGTCTGTAGAAAATGCAACTGGACATTCGTAGCTCTAAGTGGGTTATAGTGGAAAAAAGAATATGTTGAAATATAAACTACACAGAAACATTGTATGAAACTTCTTTCTGTTCTGTGCATTCAACTAACAGAGTTGAACCTTACTTTTGATTGAGCCTTTCTGAAACACTCTTTCTGTAGAAACTGCAATTGGACATTCTGAGCGCTAAGAGGCCTCTATTGGGAAAAATAATATCTTCAAATAAAAACTACACAGAAGCATTGTGTGAAACTTATTTCTGATATGTTCATTAAGCTAACAGAGTTAAACCATACTTTTGATTGCGCAGTTCTGAACACTCTTTCTGTAGAAAATGCAAGTGGACATTCGGAGCGCTAAGAGGGTAATAGTGGAAAAAGGAATATATTCAAATATAAACTACACAGTAGCATTCTGTGAAAATTCTTTCTGTTCTGTGCATTCAACTAACAGA
This sequence comes from Symphalangus syndactylus, assembly GCF_028878055.3. Taxonomy (NCBI): domain Eukaryota; kingdom Metazoa; phylum Chordata; class Mammalia; order Primates; family Hylobatidae; genus Symphalangus; species Symphalangus syndactylus. The sequence goes on from NC_072446.2 coordinate 73,896,746, forward strand.
GTTGAACCTTACTTTTGATTGAGCCGTTCTGAAACACTCTTTCTGTAGAAACTGCAATTGGACATGCTAAGCGCTAAGAGGCCTACATTGGGAAAAAAATATCTTCAAATAAAAACTACACAGATGCATTCTCTGAAACTTATTTCTGATCTATAAATTCAGTTAACAGAGATAAAACATATTTTTGATTGAGCAGTTATGAAACACACTTTTTGTAGAAAATGCAAGTGGAGATTCGGAGCGCTAACAGGGTAATAGTGGAAAAAGGAATGTCTTCAAATATAAACTACACAGAATCATTCGGTGAAACTTCTTTCTGATCTGTGCATTCAGCTAACAGAGTTAAACCATATTTTGATTGAGCAGATCTGAACACTCTTTCTGTTGAAAATGCAACTGGACATTTGGAGCGCTAAGAGCGTAGTAGAGGAAAAGGAATATATTCAAATATAAACTACGCAGAAGCATTCTGTGAAACTTCTTTCTGATCTGAGCATACAGCTAACAGAGTTAAACCATACTTTTGATTGAGCAGTTTTGAAACACTCTGTCTGTAGAAAATGCAACTGGACATTCGTAGCGCTAAGTGGGTAATAGTGGAAAAGAGAATATGTTCAAATATAAACTACACAGAAGCATTGTATGAAACTTCTTTCTGTTCTGTGCATTCAACTAACAGAGTTGAACCTTACTTTTGATTGAGCCGTTCTGAAACACTCTTTCTGTAGAAACTGCAATTGGACATTCTGAGCGCTAAGAGGCCTATATTGGGAAAAAGAATGTCTACAAATAAAAACTACACAGAAGAATTGTGTGAAACTTCTTTCTGTTCTGTTTGTTCAACTAAAAGAGTTGAACCTTAGTTTTGATTGAGCCGTTCTGAAACACTCTTTCTGTAGAAAATGCAAGTGGAGATTCGGATCGCTAAGAGGGTAATAGTGGAAAAAGGAATGTCTCCAAATATAAACTACACAGAATCATTCTGTGAAACTTCTTTCTGATCAGTGCATTCAGCTAACAGAGTTAAACCATACTTTTGATTGAGCAGATCTGAACACTCTTTCTGTAGAAAATGCAACTGGACATTTGGAGCGCTAAGAGAGTAGTAGTAGAAAAAGGAATATATTCAAATATAAACTACACAGAAGCATTCTGTGAAACTTCTTTCTGATCTGAGCATTCAGCTAACAGAGTTAAACCATACTTTTGATTGAGCAGTTTTGAAACACTCTGTCTGTAGAAAATGCAACTGGACATTCGTAGCGCTAAGTGGGTAATAGTGGAAAAAAGAATATCTTCAAATATAAACTACACAGAAGCATTGTATGAAACTTCTTTCTGTTCTGTGCATTCAACTAACAGAGATGAACCTTACTTTTGATTGATCCTTTCTGAAACACTCTTTCTGTAGGAACTGCAATTGGACATTCTGAGCGCTAAGAGGCCTATATAGGGAAAAATAATATCTTCAAATAAAAACTACACAGAAGCATTGTGTGAAACTTATTTATGATATGTTCATTAAGCTAACAGAGTTAAACCATACTTTTGATTGCGCAGTTCTGAACTCTCTTTCTGTAGAAAATGCAAGTGGACTTTCGGAGCGCTAAGAGGGTAATAGTGGAAAAAGGAATATATTCAAATATAAACTACACAGTAGCATTCTGTGAAAATTCTTTCTGTTCTGTGCATTCAACTAACAGAGTTGAACCTTACTTTTGATTGAGCCGTTCTTAAACACTCTTTCTGTAGAAACTGCAATTGGACATGCTAAGCGCCAAGAGGCCTACATTGGGAAAAAGAATATCTTCAAATAAAAACTACACAGATGCATTCTGTGAAACTTATTTCTGATCTGTAATTTCAGTTAACAGAGATAAAACATATTTTTGATTGAGCAGTTATGAAACAGTCTTTTTGTAGAAAATGCAAGTGGAGATTCGGAGCGCTAAGGGGGTAATAGTGGAAAAAGGAATGTCTTCAAATATAAACTACACAGAATCATTCGGTGAAACTTCTTTCTGATCTGTGCATTCAGCTAACAGAGTTAAACCATACTTTTGATTGAGCAGATCTGAACACTCTTTCTGTAGAAAATGCAACTGGACATTTGGAGCGCTAAGAGCGTAGTAGTGGAAAAAGGAATATATTCAAATATAAACTACACAGAAGCATTCTGTGAAACTTCTTTCTGATCTGAGCATTCAGCTAACAGAGTTAAACCATACTTTTGATTGAGCAGTTTTGAAACACTCTGTCTGTAGAAAATGCAACTGGACATTCGTAGCGCTAAGTGGGTAATAGTGGAAAAAAGAATATGTTCAAATATAAAGTACACAGAAGCATTGTATGAAACTTCTTTCTGTTCTGTGCATTCAACTAACAGAGTTGAACCTTACTTTTGATTGAGCCGTTCTGAAACACTCTTTCTGTAGAAACTGCAATTGGACATTCTGAGAGCTAAGAGGCCTATATTGGGAAAAAGAATGTCTACAAATAAAAACTACACAGAAGAATTGTGTGAAACTTCTTTCTGTTCTGTTTGTTCAACTAAAAGAGTTGAAAAGTAGTTTTGATTGAGCCGTTCTGAAACACTCTTTATGTAGAAAATGCAAGTGGAGATTCGGAGCGCTAAGAGGGTAATAGTGGAAAAAGGAATGTCTCCAAATATAAACTACACAGAATCATTCTGTGAAACTTCTTTCTGATCTGTGCATTCAGCTAACAGAGTTAAACCATACTTTTGATTGAGCAGATCTGAACACTCTTTCTGTAGAAAATGCAACTGGACATTTGGAGCGCTAAGAGAGTAGTAGTGGAAAAAGGAATATATTCAAATATAAACTACACAGAAGCATTCTGTGAAACTTCTTTCTGATCTGAGCATTCAGCTAACAGAGTTAAACCATACTTTTGATTGAGCAGTTTTGAAACACTCTGTCTGTAGGAAATGCAACTGGACATTCGTAGCGCTAAGTGGGTAATAGTGGATAAAAGAATATGTTCTAATATAAACTACACAGAAGCATTGTATGAAACTTCTTTCTGTTCTGTGCATTCAACTAACAGAGTTGAACCTTACTTTTGATTGAGCCTTTCTGAAACACTCTTTCTGTAGAATCTGCAATTGGACATTCTGAGCGCTAAGAGGCCTATATTGGGAAAAATAATATCTTCAAATAAAAACTACACAGAAGCATTGTGTGAAACTTATTTCTGATATGTTCATTAAGCTAACAGAGTTAAACCATACTTTTGATTGCGCAGTTCTGAACACTCTTTCTGTAGAAAATGCAAGTGGACATTCGGAGCGCTAAGAGGGTAATAGTGGAAAAAGGAATATATTCAAATATAAACTACACAGTAGCATTCTGTGAAAATTCTTTCTGTTCTGTGCATTCAACTAACAGAGTTGAACCTTACTTTTGATTGAGCCGTTCTGAAACACTTTTTCTGTAGAAACTGCAATTGGACATGCTAAGCGCTAAGAGGCCTACATTGGGAAAAAGAATATCTTCAAATAAAAACAACACAGATGCATTCTGTGCAACTTATTTCTGATCTGTAAATTCAGTTAACAGAGATAAAACATATTTCTCATTGAGCAGTTATGAAACACTCTTTTTGTTGAAAATGCAAGTGGAGATTCGGAGCGCTAAGAGGGTAATAGTGGAAAAAGGAATGTCTTCAAATATAAACTACACAGAATCATTCGGTGAAACTTCTTTCTGATCTGTGCATTCAGCTAACAGAGTTAAACCATACTTTTGATTGAGCAGATCTGAACACTCTTTCTGTTGAAAATGCAACTGCACATTTGGAGCGCTAAGAGCGTATTAGTGGAAAAAGGAATATATTCAAATATAAACTACACAGAAGCATTCTGTGAAACTTCTTTCTGATCTGAGCATTCACCTAACAGAGTTAAACCATACTTTTGATTGAGCAGTTTTCAAACACTCTGTCTGTAGAAAATGCAAGTGGACATTCGTAGCGCTAAGTGGGTAATAGTGGAAAAAGAATATGTTCAAATATAAACTACACAGAAGCATTGTATGAAACTTCTTTCTGTTCTGTGCATTCAGCTAACAGAGTTGAACCTTACTTTTGATTGAGCCGTTCTGAAACACTCTTTCTGTAGAAACTGCAATTGGACATTCTGAGAGCTAAGAGGCCTATATTGGGAAAAAGAATGTCTACAAATAAAAACTACACAGAAGAATTGTGTGAAACTTCTTTCTGTTCTGTTTGTTCAACTAAAAGAGTTGAACCGTAGTTTTGATTGAGCCGTTCTGAAACACTCTTTATGTAGAAAATGCAAGTGGAGATTCGGAGCGCTAAGAGGGTAATAGTGGAAAAAGGAATGTCTCCAAATATAAACTACACAGAATCATTCTGTGAAACGTCTTTCTGATCTGTGCATTCAGCTAACAGAGTTAAACCATACTTTTGATTGAGGAGATCTGAACACTCTTTCTGTAGAAAATGCAACTGGACAGTTGGAGCGCTAAGAGAGTAGTAGTGGAAAAAGGAATATATTCAAATATAAACTACACAGAAGCATTCTGTGAAACTTCTTTCTGATCTGAGCCTTCAGCTAACAGAATTAAACCATACTTTTGATTGAGCAGTTTTGAAACACTCTGTCTGTAGAAAATGCAACTGGACATTCGTAGCGCTAAGTGGGTAATAGTGGAAAAAAGAATATGTTCAAATATAAACTACACAGAAGCATTGTATGAAACTTCTTTCTGTTCTGTGCATTCAACTAACAGAGTTGAACCTTACTTTTGATTGAGCCTTTCTGAAACACTCTTTCTGTAGAATCTGCAATTGGACATTCTGAGCGCTAAGAGGCTTTTATTGGGAAAAATAATATCTTCAAATAAAAACTACACAGAAGCATTGTTTGAAACTTATTTCTGATATGTTCATTAAGCTAACAGAGTTAAACCATACTTTTGATTGCGCAGTTCTGAACACTCTTTCTGTAGAAAATGCAAGTGGACATTCTGAGCGCTAAGAGGGTAATAGTGGAAAAAGGGATATATTCAAATATAAACTACACAGTAGCATTCTGTGAAAATTCTTTCTCTTCTGTGCATTCAACTAACAGAGTTGAACCTTACTTTTGATTGAGCCGTTCTGAAACACTCTTTCTGTAGAAACTGCAATTGGACATGCTAAGCGCTAAGAGGCCTACATTGGGAAAAAGAATATCTTCAAATAAAAACTACACAGATGCATTCTGTGCAACTTATTTCTGATCTGTAAATTCAGTTAACAGAGATAAAACATATTTTTCATTGAGCAGTTATGAAACACTCTTTTTGTAGAAAATGCAAGTGGAGATTCGGACCGCTAAGAGGGTAATAGTGGAAAAAGGAATGTCTTCAAATATAAACTACACAGAATCATTCTTTGAAACTTCTTTCTGATCTGTGCATTCAGCTAACAGAGTTAAACCATACTTTTGATTGAGCAGATCTGAACACTCTTTCTGTTGAAAATGCAACTGGACATTTGGAGCGCTAAGAGCGTATTAGTGGAAAAAGGTATATATTCAAATATAAACTACACAGAAGCATTCTGTGAAACTTCTTTCTGATCTGAGCATTCAGCTAACAGAGTTAAACCATACTTTTGATTGAGCAGTTTTGAAACACTCTGTCTGTAGAAAATGCAACTGGACATTCGTAGCGCTAAGTGGGTAATAGTGGAAAAAAGAATATGTTCAAATATAAACTACACAGAAGCATTGTATGAAACTTCTTTCTGTTCTGTGCATTCAACTAACAGAGTTGAACCTTACTTTTGATTGAGCCCTTCTGAAACACTTTTTCTGTAGAAACTGCAATTGGACATTCTGAGATCTAAGAGGCCTATATTGGGAAAAAGAATGTCTACAAATAAAAACTACACAGAAGAATTGTGTGAAACTTCTTTCTGTTCTGTTTGTTCAACTAAAAGAGTTGAACCTTAGTTTTGATTGAGCCGTTCTGAAACACTCTTTATGTAGAAAATGCAAGTGGAGATTCGGAGCGCAAAGAGGGTAATAGTGGAAAAAGGAATGTCTCCAAATATAAACTACACAGAATCATTCTGTGAAACTTCTTTCTGATCTGTGCATTCAGCTAACAGAGTTAAACCATACTTTTGATTGAGCAGATCTGAACACTCTTTCTGTAGAAAATGCAACTGGACATTTGGAGCGCTAAGAGAGTAGTAGTGGAAAAAGGAATATATTCAAATATAAACTACACAGAAGCATTCTGTGAAACTTCTTTCTGATCTGAGCATTCAGCTAACAGAGTTAAACCATACTTTTGATTGAGCAGATTTGAAACACTCTGTCTGTAGAAAATGCAACTGGACATTCGTAGCGCTAAGTGGGTAATAGTGGAAAAAAGAATATGTTCAAATATAAACTACACAGAAGCATTGTATGAAACTTCTTTCTGTTCTGTGCATTCAACTAACAGAGTTGAACCTTACTTTTGATTGAGCCTTTCTGAAACACTCTTTCTATAGAATCTGCAATTGGACATTCTGAGCGCTAAGAGGCCTACATTGGGAAAAAGAATATCTTCAAATAAAAACTACACAGATGCATTCTGTGCAACTTATTTCTGATCTGTAAATTCAGTTAACAGAGATAAAACATATTTTTCATTGAGCAGTTATGAAACACTCTTTTTGTAGAAAATGCAATTGGAGATTCGGAGCGCTAAGAGGGTAATAGCGGAAAAAGGAATGTCTTCAAATATAAACTACACAGAATCATTCGGTGAAACTTCTTTCTGATCTGTGCATTCAGCTAACAGAGTTAAACCATACTTTTGATTGAGCAGATCTGAACACTCTTTCTGTTGAAAATGCAACTGGACATTTGGAGCGCTAAGAGCGTAGTAGTGGAAAAAGTAATATATTCAAATATAAACTACACAGAAGCATTCTGTGAAACTTCTTTCTGATCTGAGCATTCAGCTAACAGAGTTAAACCATACTTTTGATTGAGCAGATTTGAAACACTCTGTCTGTAGAAAATGCAACTGGACATTCGTAGCGCTAAGTGGGTAATAGTGGAAAAAAGAATATGTTCAAATATAAACTACACAGAAGCATTGTATGAAACTTCTTTCTGTTCTGTGCATTCAACTAACAGAGTTGAACCTTACTTTTGATTGAGCCGTTCTGAAACACTCTTTCTGTAGAAACTGCAATTGGACATTCTGAGCGCTAAGAGGCCTATATTGGGAAAAAGAATGTCTACAAATAAAAACTACACAGAAGCATTGTGTGAAACTTCTTTCTGTTCTGTTTGTTCAACTAAAAGAGTTGAACCTTAGTTTTGATTGAGTCGTTCTGAAACACTCTTTCTGTAGAAAATGCAAGTGGAGATTCGGAGCGCTAAGAGGGTAATAGTGGAAAAAGGAATGTCTCCAAATATAAACTACACAGAATCATTCTGTGAAACTTCTTTCTGATCTGTGCATTCAGCTAACAGAGTTAAACCATACTTTTGATTGAGCAGATCTGAACACTCTTTCTGTAGAAAATGCAACTGGACATTTGGAGCGCTAAGAGAGTAGTAGTGGAAAAAGGAATATATTCAAATATAAACTACACAGAAGCATTCTGTGAAACTTCTTTCTGATCTGAGCATTCAGCTAACAGAGTTAAACCATACTTTTGATTGAGCAGTTTTGAAACACTCTGTCTGTAGAAAATGCAACTGGACATTCGTAGCGCTAAGTGGGTAATAGTGGAAAAAAGAATATGTTCAAATATAAACTACACAGAAGCATTGTATGAAACTACTTTCTGTTCTGTGCATTCAACTAACAGAGTTGAACCTTACTTTTGATTGAGCCTTTCTGAAACACTCTTTCTGTAGAAACTGCAATTGGACATTCTGAGCGCTAAGAGGCCTCTATTGGGAAAAATAATATCTTCAAATAAAAACTACACAGAAGCATTGTGTGAAACTTATTTCTGATATGTTCATTAAGCTAACAGAGTTAAACCATACTTTTGATTGCGCAGTTCTGAACACTCTTTCTGTAGAAAATGCAAGTGGACATTCGGAGCGCTAAGAGGGTAATAGTGGAAAAAGGAATATATTCAAATATAAACTACACAGTAGCATTCTGTGAAAACTCTTTCTGTTCTGTGCATTCAGCTAACAGAGTTGAACCTTACTTTTGATTGAGCCGTTCTTAAACACTCTTTCTGTAGAAACTGCAATTGGACATGCTAAGCGCTAAGAGGCCTACATTGGGAAAAAGAATATCTTCAAATAAAAACTACACAGATGCATTCTGTGAAACTTATTTCTGATCTGTAAATTCAGTTAACAGAGATAAAACATATTTTTGATTGAGCAGTTATGAAACACTCTTTTTGTAGAAAATACAAGTGGAGATTCGGAGCGCTAAGAGGGTAATAGTGGAAAAAGGAATGTCTTCAAATATAAACTACACAGTATCATTCGGTGAAACTTTTTTCTGATCTGTGCATTCAGCTAACAGAGTTAAACCATACTTTTGATTGAGCAGATCTGAACACTCTTTCTGTAGAAAAGGCAACTGGACATTTGGAGCGCTAAGAGCGTTGTAGTGGAAAAAGGAATATATTCAAATATAAACTACACAGAAGCATTCTGTGAAACTTCTTTCTGATCTGAGCATTCAGCTAACAGAGTTAAACCATACTTTTGATTGAGCAGTTTTGAAACACTCTGTCTGTAGAAAATGCAACTGGACATTCGTAGCGCTAAGTGGGTAATAGTGGAAAAAAGAATATGTTCCAATATAAACTACACAGAAGCATTGTATGAAACTTCTTTCTGTTCTGTGCATCCAACTAACAGAGTTGAACCTTACTTTTGATTGAGCCGTTCTGAAACACTCTTTCTGTAGAAACTGCAATTGGACATTCTGAGCGCTAAGAGGCCTATATTGGGAAAAAGAATGTCTACAAATAAAAACTACACAGAAGAATTGTGTGAAACTTCTTTCTGTTCTGTTTGTTCAACTAAAAGACTTGAACCTAAGTTTTGATTGAGCCGTTCTGAAACACTCTTTTTGTAGAAAATGCAAGTGGAGATTCGGAGCGCTAAGAGGGTAATAGTGGAAAAAGGAATGTCTCCAAATATAAACTACACAGAATCATTCTGTGAAACTTCTTTCTGATCTGTGCATTCAGCTAACAGAGTTAAACCATACTTTTGATTCAGCAGATCTGAACACTCTTTCTGTAGAAAATGCAACTGGACATTTGGAGCGCTAAGAGAGTAGTAGTGGAAAAAGGAATATATTCAAATATAAACTACACAGAAGCATTCTGTGAAACTTCCTTCTGATCTGAGCATTCAGCTAACAGAGTTAAACCATACTTTTCATTGATCAGTTTTGAAACACTCTGTCTGTAGAAAATGCAACTGGACATTCGTAGCGCTAAGTGGGTAATAGTGGAAAAAAGAATATGTTCAAATATAAACTACACAGAAGCATTGTATGAAACTTCTTCCTGTTCTGTGCATTCAACTAACAGAGTTGAACCTTACTTTTGATTGAGCCTTTCTGAAACACTCTTTCTGTAGAAACTGCAATTGGACATTCTGAGCGCTAAGAGGCCTCTATTGGCAAAAATAATATCTGCAAATAAAAACTACACAGAAGCATTGTGTGAAACTTATTTCTGATATGTTCATTAAGCTAACAGAGTTAAACCATACTTTTGATTGCGCAGTTCTGAACACTCTTTCTGTAGAAAATGCAAGTGTACATTCGGAGCGCTAAGAGGGTAATAGTGGAAAAAGGAATATATTCAAATATAAACTACACAGTAGCATTCTGTGAAAATTCTTTCTGTTCTGTGCATTCAACTAACAGAGTTGAACCTTACTTTTGATTGAGCCGTTCTGAAACACTCTTTCTGTAGAAACTGCAATTGGACATGCTAAGCGCTAAGAGTCCTACATTGGGAAAAAGAATATCTTCAAATAAAAACTACACAGATGCATTCTGTGAAACTTATTTCTGATCTGTAAATTCAGTTAACAGAGATAAAACATATTTTTGATTGAGCAGTTATGAAACACTCTTTTTGTAGAAAATGCAAGTGGAGATTCGGAGCGCTAAGAGGGTAATAGTGGAAAAAGGAATGTCTTCAAATATAAACTACACAGAAACATTCGGTGAAACTTCTTTCTGATCTGTGCATTCAGCTAACAGAGTTAAACCATACTTTTGATTGAGCAGATCTGAACACTCTTTCTGTTGAAAATGCAACTGGACATTTGGAGCGCTAAGAGCGTAGTAGTGGAAAAAGGAATATATTCAAATATAAACTACACAGAAGCATTCTGTGAAACTTCTTTCTGATCTGAGCATTCAGCTAACAGAGTTAAACCATACTTTTGATTGAGCAGTTTTGAAACACTCTGTCAGTAGAAAATGCAACTGGACATTCGTAGCGCTAAGTGGGTAATAGTGGAAAAAATAATATGTTCAAATATAAACTACACAGAAGCATTGTATGAAACTTCTTTCTGTTCTGTGCATTCAACTAACAGAGTTGAACCTTACTTTTGATTGAGCCTTTCTGAAACACTCTTTCTGTAGAAACTGCAATTGGACATTCTGAGCGCTAAGAGGCCTCTATTGGGAAAAATAATATCTTCAAATAAAAACAACACAGAAGCATTGTGTTAAACTTATTTCTGATATGTTCATTAAGCTAACAGAGTTAAAACATACTTTTGATTGCGCAGTTCTGAACACTCTTTCTGTAGAAAATGCAAGTGGACATTCGGAGCGCTAAGAGGGTAATAGTGGAAAAAGGAATATATTCAAATATAAACTACACAGTAGCATTCTGTGAAAATTCTTTCTGTTCTGTGCATTCAACTAACAGAGTTGAACCTTACTTTTGATTGAGCCGTTCTGAAACACTCTTTCTGTAGAAACTGCAATTGGACATGCTAAGCGCTAAGAGGCCTACATTGGGAAAAAGAATATCTTCAAATAAAAACTACACAGATGCATTCTGTGAAACTTATTTCTGATCTGTAAATTCAGTTAACAGAGATAAAATATATTTTTGATTGAGCAGTTATGAAACACACTTTTTGTAGAAAATGCAAGTGGAGATTCGGAGCGCTAAGAGGGTAATAGCGGAAAAAGGAATGTCTTCAAATATAAACTACACAGAATCATTCGGTGAAACTTCTTTCTGATATGTGCATTCAGCTAACAGAGTTAAACCATACATTTGATTGAGCAGATCTGAACACTCTTTCTGTTGAAAATGCAACTGGACATTTGGAGCGCTAAGAGCGTAGTAGTGGAAAAAGGAATATATTCAAATATAAACTACACAGAAGCATTCTGTGAAACATCTTTCTGATCTGAGCATTCAGCTAACAGAGTTAAACCATACTTTTGATTGAGCAGTTTAGAAACACTCTGTCTGTAGAAAATGCAACTGGACATTCGTAGCGCTAAGTGGGTAATAGTGGAAAAAAGAATATGTTCAAATATAAACTACACAGAAGCATTGTATGAAACTTCTTTCTGTTCTGTGCATTCAACTAACAGAGTTGAACCTTACTTTTGATTGAGCCGTTCTGAAACACTCTTTCTGTAGAAACTGCAATTGGACATTCTGAGCGCTAAGAGGCCTATATTGGGAAAAAGAATGTCTACAAATAAAAACTACACAGAAGAATTGTGTGAAACTTCTTTCTGTTCTGTTTGTTCAACTAAAAGAGTTGAACCTTAGTTTTGATTGAGCCGTTCTGTAACAGTCTTTCTGTAGAAAATGCAAGTGGAGATTCGGAGCGCTAAGAGGGTAATAGTGGAAAAAGGAATGTCTCCAAATATAAACTACACAGAATCATTCTGTGAAACTTCTTTCTGATCTGTGCATTCAGCTAACAGAGTTAAACCATACTTTTGATTGAGCAGATCTGAACACTCTTTCTGTAGAAAATGCAACTGGACATTTGGATCGCTAAGAGAGTAGTAGTGGAAAAAGGAATATATTCAAATATAAACTACACAGAAGCATTCTGTGAAACTTCTTTCTGATCTGAGCATTCAGCTAACAGAGTTAAACCATACTTTTGATTGAGCAGTTTTGAAACACTCTGTCTGTAGGAAATGCAACTGGACATTCGTAGCGCTAAGTGGGTAATAGTGGAAAAAAGAATATGTTCAAATATAAACTACACAGAAGCATTGTATGAAACTTCTTTCTGTTCTGTGCATTCAACTAACAGAGTTGAACCTTACTTTTGATTGAGCCTTACTGAAACACTCTTTCTGTAGAAACTGCAATTGGACATTCTGAGCGCTAAGAGGCCTCTATTGGGAAAAAAAATATCTTCAAATAAAAACTACACAGAAGCATTGTGTGAAACTTATTTCTGATATGTTCATTAAGCTAACAGAGTTAAACCATACTTTTGATTGCGCAGTTCTGAACACTCTTTCTGTAGAAAATGCAAGTGGACATTCGGAGCGCTAAGAGGGTAATAGTGGAAAAAGGAATATATTCAAATATAAACTACACAGTAGCATTCTGTGAAAATTCTTTCTGTTCTGTGCATTCAACTAACAGAGTTGAACCTTACTTTTGATTGAGCCGTTCTGAAACACTCTTTCTGTAGAAACTGCAATTGGACATGCTAAGCGCTAAGAGGCCTACATTGGGAAAAAGAATATCTTCAAATAAAAACTACACAGATGCATTCTGTGAAACTTATTTCTGATCTGTAAATTCAGTTAACAGAGATAAAACATATTTTTGATTGAGCAGTTATGAAACACTCTTTTTGTAGAAAATGCAAGTGGAGATTCGGAGCGCTAAGAGGGTAATAGTGGAAAAAGGAATGTCTTCAAATATAAACTACACAGAATCATTCGGTGAAACTTCTTTCTGATCTGTGCATTCAGCTAACAGAGTTAAACCATACTTTTGATTGAGCAGATCTGAACACTCTTTCTGTAGAAAATGCAACTGGACATTTGGAGCGCTAAGAGCGTAGTAGTGGAAAAAGGAATATTTTCAAATATAAACTACACAGAAGCATTCTGTGAAACTTCTTTCTGATCTGAGCATACAGCTAACAGAGTTAAACCATGCTTTTGATTGAGCAGTTTTGAAACACTCTGTCTGTAGAAAATGCAACTGGACATTCGTAGCGCTAAGTGGGTATTAGTGGAAAAAATAATATGTTCAAATATGAACTACACAGAAGCATTGTATGAAACTTCTTTGTGTTCTGTGCATTCTACTAACAGATTTGAACCTTAATTTTGATTGAGCCGTTCTGAAACACTCTTTCTATAGAAACTACAATTGGACATTCTGAGCGCTAAGAGGCCTATATTGGGAAAAAGAATGTCTACAAATAAAAACTACACAGAAGAATTGTGTGAAACTTCTTTCTGTTCTGTTTGTTCAACTAAAAGAGTTGAACCTTAGTTTTGATTGAGCCGTCCTGAAACACTCTTTCTGTAGAAAATGCAAGTGGAGATTCGGAGCGCTAAGAGTGTAATAGTGGAAAAAGGAATGTCTCCAAATATAAACTACACAGAATCATTCTGTGAAACTTCTTTCTGATCTGTGCATTCAGCTAACAGAGTTAAAACATACTTTTGATTGAGCAGATCTGAACACTCTTTCTGTAGAAAATGCAACTGGACATTTGGAGCGCTAAGAGAGTAATAGTGGAAAAAGGAATATATTCAAATATAAACTACACAGAAGCATTCTGTGAAACTTCTTTCTGATCTGAGCATTCAGCTATCAGAGTTAAACCATACTTTTGATTGAGCAGTTTTGAAACACTCTGTCTGTAGAAAATGCAACTGGACATTCGTAGCGCTAATTGGGTAATAGTGGAAAAAAGAATATGTTCAAATATAAACTACACAGAAGCATTGTATGAAACTTCTTTCTGTTCTGTGCATTCAACTAACAGAGTTGAACCTTACTTTTGATTGAGACGTTCTGAAACACTCTTTCTGTAGAAATTGCAATTGGACATTCTGAGCGCTAAGAGGCCTATATTGGGAAAAAGAATGTCTACAAATAAAAACTACACAGAAGAATTGTGTGAAACTTCTTTCTGTTCTGTTTGTTCAACTAAAAGAGTTGAACCTTAGTTTTGATTGAGCCGTTCTGAAACACTCTTTCTGTAGAAAATGCAAGTGGAGATTCGGAGCGCTAGGAGGGTAATAGTGGAAAAAGGAATGTCTCCAAATATAAACTACACAGAATCATTCTGTGAAACTTCTTTCTGATCTGTGCATTCAGCTAACAGAGTTAAACCATACTTTTGATTGAGCAGATCTGAACACTCTTTCTGTAGAAAATGCAACTGGACATTTGGAGCGCTAAGAGAGTAGTAGTGGAAAAAGGAATATATTCAAATATAAACTACACAGAAGCATTCTGTGAAACTTCTTTCTGATCTGAGCATTCAGCTAACAGAGTTAAACCATACTTTTGATTGAGCAGTTTTGAAACACTCTGTCTGTAGAAAATGCAACTGGACATTCGTAGCGCTAAGTGGGTAATAGTGGAAAAAAGAATATGTTCAAATATAAATTACACAGAAGCATTGTTTGAAACTTCTTTCTGTTCTGTGCATTCAACTAAGAGAGTTGAACCTTACTTTTTATTGAGCCTTTCTGAAACACTCTTTCTGTAGAAACTGCAATTGGACATGCTAAGCGCTAAGAGGCCTACATTGGGAAAAAGAATATCTTCAAATAAAAACTAAACAGATGCATTCTGTGAAACTTATTTCTGATCTCTAAATTCAGTTAACAGAGATAAAACATATTTTTGATTGAGCAGTTATGAAACACTCTTTTTGTAGAAAATGCAAGTGGAGATTCGGAGCGCTAAGAGGGTAATAGTGGAAAAAGGAATGTCTTCAAATATAAACTACACAGAATCATTCGGTGAAACTTCTTTCTGATCTGTGCATTCATCTAACAGAGTTAAACCATACTTTTGATTGAGCAGATCTGAACACTCTTTCTGTACAAAATGCAACTGGACATTCGGAGCGCTAAGATGGTAATAGTGGAAAAAGGAATGTCTTCAAATATAAACTACACAGAATCATTCGGTGAAACTTCTTTCTGATCTGTGCATTCAGCTAACAGACTTAAACCATACTTTTGATTGAGCAGATCTGAACACTCTTTCTGTAGAAAATGCAACTGGACATTTGGAGCGCTAAGAGCGTAGTAGTGGAAAAAGGAATATATTCAAATATAAACTACACAGAAGCATTGTATGAAACTTCTTTCTGTTCTGTGCATTCAACTAACAGAGTTGATCCTTACTTTTGATTGAGCCTTTCTGAAACACTCTTTCTGTAGAAACTGCAATTGGACATTCTGAGCGCTAAGAGGCCTCTATTGGGAAAAATAATATCTTCAAATAAAAACTACACAGAAGCATTGTGTGAAACTTATTTCTGATATGTTCATTAAGCTAACAGATTTAAACCATACTTTTGATTGCGCAGTTCTGAACACTCTTTCTGTAGAAAATGCAAGTGGACATTCGGAGCGCTAAGAGGGTAATAGTGGAAAAAGGAATATATTCAAATATAAACTACACAGTAGCATTCTGTGAAAATTCTTTCTGTTCTGTGCTTTCAACTAACAGAGTTGAACCTTACTTTTGATTGAGCCGTTCTGAAACACTCTTCCTGTAGAAACTGCAATTGGACATGCTAAGCGCTAAGAGGCCTACATTGGGAAAAAAATATCTTCAAATAAAAACTACACAGATGCATTCTGTGAATCTTATTTCTGATCTGTAATTCAGTTAACAGAGATAAAACATATTTTTGATTGAGCAGTTATGAAACAGTCTTTTTGTAGAAAATGCAAGTGGAGATTCGGAGCGCTAAGAGGGTAATAGTGGAAAAAGGAATGTCTTCAAATATAAACTACACAGAATCATTTGGTGAAACTTCTTTCTGATCTGTGCATTCAGCTAACAGAGTTAAACCATACTTTTGATTGAGCAGATCTGATCACTCTTTCTGTAGAAAATGCAACTGGACATTTGGAGCGCTAAGAGCGTAGTAGTGGAAAAAGGAATATATTCAAATATAAACTACACAGAAGCATTCTGTGAAACTTCTTTCTGATCTGAGCATTCAGCTAACAGAATTAAACCATACTTTTGATTGAGCAGTTTTGAAACACTCTGTCTGTAGAAAATGCAACTGGACATTCGTAGCGCTAAGTGGGTAATAGTGGAAAAAAGAATATCTTCAAATATAAACTACACAGAAGCATTGTATGAAACTTCTTTCTGTTCTGTGCATTCAACTAACAGAGTTGAACCTTACTTTTGATTGAGCCGTTCTGAAACACTCTTTCTGTAGAAACTGCAATTGGACATTCTGAGCGCTAAGAGGCCTATATTGGGAAAAAGAATGTCTACAAATAAAAACTACACAGAAGAATTGTGTGAAACTTCTTTCTGTTCTGTTTGTTCAACTAAAAGAGTTGAACCTTAGTTTTGATTGAGCCGTTCTTAAACACTCTTTCTATAGAAAATGCAAGTGGAGATTCGGAGCGCTAAGAGGGTAATAGTGGAAAAAGGAATGTCTCCAAATATAAACTACACAGAATCATTCTGTGAAACTTCTTTCTGATCTGTGCATTCAGCTAACAGAGTTAAACCATACTTTTGATTGAGCAGATCTGAACACTCTTTCTGTAGAAAATGCAACTGGACATTTGGAGCGCTAAGAGAGTAGTAGTGGAAAAAGGAATATATTAAAATATAAACTACACAGAAGCATTCTGTGAAACTTCTTTCTGATCTGAGCATTCAGCTAACAGAGTTAAACCATACTTTTGATTGAGCAGTTTTGAAACACTCTGTCTGTCGAAAATGCAACTGGACATTTGTAGCGCTAAGTGGGTAATAGTGGAATAAAGAATATGTTCAAATATAAACTACACAGAAGCATTGTATGAAACTTCTTTCTGTTCTGTGCATTCAACTAACAGAGTTGAACCTTACTTTTGTTTGAGCCTTTCTGAAACACTCTTTCTGTAGAAACTGCAATTGGACATTCTGAGCGCTAAGAGGTCTCTATTGGGAAAAATAATATCTTCAAATAAAAACTACACAGAAGCATTGTGTGAAACTTATTTCTGATATGTTCATTAAGCTAACAGAGTTAAACCATAGTTTTGATTGCGCAGTTCTGAACACTCTTTCTGTAGAAAATGCAAGTGGACATTCGGAGCGCTAAGAGGGTAATAGTGGAAAAAGGAATATATTCAAATAATAACTACACAGTAGCATTCTGTGAAAATTCTTTCTGTTCTGTGCATTCAACTAACAGAGTTGAACCTTACTTTTGATTGAGCCGTTCTGAAACACTCTTTCTGTAGAAAATGCAATTGGACATGCTAAGCGCTAAGAGGCCTACATTGGGAAAAAGAATATCTTCAAATAAAAACTACACAGATGCATTCTGTGAAACTTATTTCTGATCTCTAAATTCAGTTAACAGAGATAAAACATATTTTTGATTGAGCAGTTATGAAACACTCTTTTTGTAGAAAATGCAAGTGGAGATTCGGAGCGCTAAGAGGGTAATAGTGGACAAAGGAATGTCTTCAAATATAAACTACACAGAATCATTCGGTGAAACTTCTTTCTGATCTGTGCATTCATCTAACAGAGTTAAACCATACTTTTGATTGAGCAGATCTGAACACTCTTTCTGTAGAAAATGCAACTGGACATTCGGAGCGCTAAGAGGGTAATAGTGGAAAAAGGAATGTCTTCAAATATAAACTACACAGAATCATTCGGTGAAACTTCTTTCTGATCTGTGCATTCAGCTAACAGACTTAAACCATACTTTTGATTGAGCAGATCTGAACACTCTTTCTGTAGAAAATGCAACTGGACATTTGGAGCGCTAAGAGCGTAGTAGTGGAAAAAGGAATATATTCAAATATAAACTACACAGAAGCATTGTATGAAACTTCTTTCTGTTCTGTGCATTCAACTAACAGAGTTGAACCTTACTTTTGATTGAGCCTTTCTGAAACACTCTTTCTGTAGAAACTGCAATTGGACATTCTGAGCGCTAAGAGGCCTCTATTGGGAAAAATAATATCTTCAAATAAAAACTACACAGAAGCATTGTGTGAAACTTATTTCTGATATGTTCATTAAGCTAACAGAGTTAAACCATACTTTTGATTGCGCAGTTCTGAACACTCTTTCTGTAGAAAATGCAAGTGAACATTCGGAGCGCTAAGAGGGTAATAGTGGAAAAAGGAATATATTCAAATATAAACTACACAGTAGCATTCTGTGAAAATTCTTTCTGTTCTGTGCATTCAACTAACAGAGTTGAACCTTACTTTTGATTGAGCCGTTCTGAAACACTCTTTCTGTAGAAACTGCAATTGGACATGCTAAGCGCTAAGAGGCCTACATTGGGAAAAAGAATATCTTCAAATAAAAACTACACAGATGCATTCTGTGAAACTTATTTCTGATCTGTAATTCAGTTAACAGAGATAAAACATATTTTTGATTGAGCAGTTATGAAACACTCTTTTTGTAGAAAATGCAAGTGGGGATTCGGAGCGCTAAGAGGGTAATAGTGGAAAAAGTAATGTCTTCAAATATAAACTACACAGAATCATTCGGTGAAACTTCTTTCTGATCTGTGCATTCAGCTAACAGAGTTAAACCACACTTTTGATTGAGCAGATCTGAACACTCTTTCTGTAGAAAATGCAACTGGACATTTGGAGCGCTAAGAGCGTAGTAGTGGAAAAAGGAATATATTCAAATATAAACTACACAGAAGCATTCTGTGAAACATTTTTCTGATCTGAGCATTCAGCTAACAGAGTTAAACCATACTTTTGATTGAGCAGTTTTGAAACACTCTGTCTGTAGAAAATGCAACTGGACATTCGTAGCGCTAAGTTGGTAATAGTGGAAAAAAGAATATGTTCAAATATAAACTACACAGAAGCATTGTATGAAACTTCTTTCTGTTCTGTGCATTCAACTAACAGAGTTGAACCTTACTTTTGATTGAGCCGTTCTGAAACACTCTTTCTGTAGAAACTGCAATTGGACATTCTGAGCGCTAAGAGGCCTATATTGGGAAAAAGAATGTCTACAAATAAAAACTACACAGAAGAATTGTGTGAAACTACTTTCTGTTCTGTTTGTTCAACTAAAAGCGTTGAACCTTAGTTTTGAATGAGCCGTTCTGAAACACTCTTTCTGTAGAAAATGCAAGTGGAGATTCGGAGCGCTAAGAGGGTAATAGTGGAAAAAGGAATGTCACCAAATATAAACTACACAGAATCATTCGGTGAAACTTCTTTCTGATCTGTGCATTCAGCTAACAGAGTTAAACCATACTTTTGATTGAGCAGATCTGAACTCTCTTTCTGTAGAAAATGCAACTGGACATTTGGAGCGCTAAGAGAGTAGTAGTGGAAAAAGGAATATATTCAAATATAAACTACACAGAAGCATTCTGTGAAACTTCTTTCTGATCTGAGCATTCAGCTAACAGAGTTAAACCATACTTTTGATTGAGCAGTTTTGAAACACTCTGTCTGTAGAAAATGCAACTGGACATTCGTAGCGCTAAGTGGGTAATAGTGGAAAAAAGAATATGTTCAAATATAAACTACACAGAAGCATTGTATGAAACTTCTTTCTGTTCTGTGCATTCAACTAACAGAGTTGAACCTTACTTTTGATTGAGCCTTTCTGAAACACTCTTTCTGTAGAAACTGCAATTGGACATTCTGAGCGCTAAGAGGCCTATATTGGGAAAAATAATATCTTCAAATAAAAACTACACAGAAGCATTGTGTGAAACTTATTTCTGATATGTTCATTAAGCTAACAGAGTTAAACCATACTTTTGATTGCGCAGTTCTGAACACTCTTTCTGTAGAAAATGCAAGTGGACATTCGGAGCGCTAAGAGGGTAATAGTGGAAAAAGGAATATATTCAAATATAAACTACACAGTAGCATTCTGTGAAAATTCTTTCTGTTCTGTGCATTCAACTAACAGAGTTGATCCTTAATTTTGATTGAGCCGTTCTGAAACACTCTTTCTGTAGAAACTGCAATTGGACATGCTAAGCGCTAAGAGGCCTACATTGGGAAAAAGAATATCTTCAAATAAAAACTACAGAGATGCATTCTGTGAAACTTATTTCTGATCTCTAAATTCAGTTAACAGAGATAAAACATATTTTTGATTGAGCAGTTATGAAACATTCTTTTTGTAGAAAATGCAAGTGGAGATTCGGAGCGCTAAGAGGGTAATAGTGGAAAAAGGAATGTCTTCAAATATAAACTACACAGAATCATTCGGTGAAACTTCTTTCTGATCTGTGCATTCAGCTAACAGACTTAAACCATACTTTTGATTGAGCAGATCTGAACACTCTTTCTGTAGAAAATGCAACTGGACATTTGGAGCGCTAAGAGCGTAGTAGTGGAAAAAGGAATATATTCAAATATAAACTACACAGAAGCATTGTATGAAACTTCTTTCTGTTCTGTGCATTCAACTAACAGAGTTGAACCTTACTTTTGATTGAGCCTTTCTGAAACACTCTTTCTGTAGAAACTGCAATTGGACATTCTGAGCGCTAAGAGGCCTCTATTGGGAAAAATAATATCTTCAAATAAAAACTACACAGAAGCATTGTGTGAAACTTATTTCTGATATGTTCATTAAGCTAACAGAGTTAAACCATACTTTTGATTGCGCAGTTCTGAACACTCTTTCTGTAGAAAATGCAAGTGGACATTCGGAGCGCTAAGAGGGTAATAGTGGAAAAAGGAATATATTCAAATATAAACTACACAGTAGCATTCTGTGAAAATTCTTTCTGTTCTGTGCATTCAACTAACAGAGTTGAACCTTACTTTTGATTGAGCCGTTCTGAAACACTCTTTCTGTAGAAACTGCAATTGGACATGCTAAGCGCTAAGAGGCCTACATTGGGAAAAAGAATATCTTCAAATAAAAACTACACAGATGCATTCTGTGAAACTTATTTCTGATCTGTAATTCAGTTAACAGAGATAAAACATATTTTTGATTGAGCAGTTATGAAACACTCTTTTTGTAGAAAATGCAAGTGGGGATTCGGAGCGCTAAGAGGGTAATAGTGGAAAAAGGAATGTCTTCAAATATAAACTACACAGAATCATTCGGTGAAACTTCTTTCTGATCTGTGCATTCAGCTAACAGAGTTAAACCACACTTTTGATTGAGCAGATCTGAACACTCTTTCTGTAGAAAATGCAACTGGACATTTGGAGCGCTAAGAGCGTAGTAGTGGAAAAAGGAATATATTCAAATATAAACTACACAGAAGCATTCTGTGAAACTTTTTTCTGATCTGAGCATTCAGCTAACAGAGTTAAACCATACTTTTGATTGAGCAGTTTTGAAACACTCTGTCTGTAGAAAATGCAACTGGACATTCGTAGCGCTAAGTTGGTAATAGTGGAAATAAGAATAGGTTCAAATATAAACTACACAGAAGCATTGTATGAAACTTCTTTCTGTTCTGTGCATTCAACTAACAGAGTTGAACCTTACTTTTGATTGAGCCGTTCTGAAACACTCTTTCTGTAGAAACTGCAATTGGACATTCTGAGCGCTAAGAGGCCTATATTGGGAAAAAGAATGTCTACAAATAAAAACTACACAGAAGAATTGTGTGAAACTACTTTCTGTTCTGTTTGTTCAACTAAAAGCATTGAACCTTAGTTTTGATTGAGCCGTTCTGAAACACTCTTTCTGTAGAAAATGCAAGTGGAGATTCGGAGCGCTAAGAGGGTAATAGTGGAAAAAGTAATGTCTCCAAATATAAACTACACAGAATCATTCGGTGAAACTTCTTTCTGATCTGTGCATTCAGCTAACAGAGTTAAACCATACTTTTGATTGAGCAGATCTGAACTCTCTTTCTGTAGAAAATGCAACTGGACATTTGGAGCGCTAAGAGAGTAGTAGTGGAAAAAGGAATATATTCAAATATAAACTACACAGAAGCATTCTGTGAAACTTCTTTCTGATCTGAGCATTCAGCTAACAGAGTTAAACCATACTTTTGATTGAGCAGTTTTGAAACACTCTGTCTGTAGAAAATGCAACTGGACATTCGTAGCGCTAAGTGGGTAATAGTGGAAAAAAGAATATGTTCAAATATAAACTACACAGAAGCATTGTATGAAACTTCTTTCTGTTCTGTGCATTCAACTAACAGAGTTGAACCTTACTTTTGATTGAGCCTTTCTGAAACACTCTTTCTGTAGAAACTGCAATTGGACATTCTGAGCGCTAAGAGGCCTATATTGGGAAAAATAATATCTTCAAATAAAAACTACACAGAAGCATTGTGTGAAACTTATTTCTGATATGTTCATTAAGCTAACAGAGTTAAACCATACTTTTGATTGCGCAGTTCTGAACACTCTTTCTGTAGAAAATGCAAGTGGACATTCGGAGCGCTAAGAGGGTAATAGTGGAAAAAGGAATATATTCAAATATAAACTACACAGTAGCATTCTGTGAAAATTCTTTCTGTTCTGTGCATTCAACTAACAGAGTTGATCCTTAATTTTGATTGAGCCGTTCTGAAACACTCTTTCTGTAGAAACTGCAATTGGACATGCTAAGCGCTAAGAGGCCTACATTGGGAAAAAGAATATCTTCAAATAAAAACTACAGAGATGCATTCTGTGAAACTTATTTCTGATCTCTAAATTCAGTTAACAGAGATAAAACATATTTTTGATTGAGCAGTTATGAAACACTCTTTTTGTAGAAAATGCAAGTGGAGATTCGGAGCGCTAAGGGGGTAATAGTGGACAAAGGAATGTCTTCAAATATAAACTACACAGAATCATTCGGTGAAACTTCTTTCTGATCTGTGCATTCATCTAACAGAGTTAAACCATACTTTTGATTGAGCAGATCTGAACACTCTTTCTGTAGAAAATGCAACTGGACATTCGGAGCGCTAAGAGGGTAATAGTGGAAAAAGGAATGTCTTCAAATATAAACTACACAGAATCATTCGGTGAAAATTCTTTCTGATCTGTGCATTCAGCTAACAGACTTAAACCATACTTTTGATTGAGCAGATCTGAACACTCTTTCTGTAGAAAATGCAACTGGACATTTGGAGCGCTAAGAGCGTAGTAGTGGAAAAAGGAATATATTCAAATATAAACTACACAGAAGCATTGTATGAAACTTCTTTCTGTTCTGTGCATTCAACTAACAGAGTTGAACCTTACTTTTGATTGAGCCTTTCTGAAACACTCTTTCTGTAGAAACTGCAATTGGACATTCTGAGCGCTAAGAGGCCTCTATTGGGAAAAATAATATCTTCAAATAAAAACTACACAGAAGCATTGTGTGAAACTTATTTCTGATATGTTCATTAAGCTAACAGAGTTAAACCATACTTTTGATTGCGCAGTTCTGAACACTCTTTCTGTAGAAAATGCAAGTGGACATTCGGAGCGCTAAGAGGGTAATAGTGGAAAAAGGAATGTATTCAAATATAAACTACACAGTAGCATTCTGTGAAAATTCTTTCTGTTCTGTGCATTCAACTAACAGAGTTGAACCTTACTTTTGATTGAGCCGTTCTGAAACACTCTTTCTGTAGAAACTGCAATTGGACATGCTAAGCGCTAAGAGGCCTACATTGGGAAAAAAATATCTTCAAATAAAAACTACACAGATGCATTCTGTGAAACTTATTTCTGATCTGTAATTCAGTTAACAGAGATAAAACATATTTTTGATTGAGCAGTTATGAAACCCTCTTTTTGTAGAAAATGCAATTGGAGATTCGGAGCGCTAAGAGGGTAATACTGGAAAAAGAATGTCTTCAAATATAAACTACACAGAATCATTCGGTGAAACTTCTTTCTGTTCTGTGCATTCAGCTAACAGAGTTAAACCATACTTTTGATTGAGCAGATCTGAACACTCTTTCTGTAGAAAATGCAACTGGACCTTTGGAGCGCTAAGAGCGTAGTAGTGGAAAAAGGAATATATTCAAATATAAACTACACAGAAGCATTCTGTGAAACTTTTTTCTGATCTGAGCATTCAGCTAACAGAGTTAAACCATACTTTTGATTGAGCAGTTTTGAAACACTCTGTCTGTAGAAAATGCAACTGGACATTCGTAGCGCAAAGTTGGTAATAGTGGAAAAAAGAATATGTACAAATATAAACTACACAGAAGCATTCTGTGAAACTTCTTGCTGTTCTGTGCATTCAACTAACAGAGTTGAACCTTACTTTTGATTGAGCCGTTCTGAAACACTCTTTCTGTAGAAACTGCAATTGGACATTCTGAGCGCTAAGAGGCCTATATTGGGAAAAAGAATGTCTACAAATAAAAACTACACAGAAGAATTGTGTGAAACTTCTTTCTGTTCTGTTTGTTCAACTAAAAGCGTTGAACCTTAGTTTTGATTGAGCCGTTCTGAAACACTCTTTCTGTAGATAATGCAAGTGGAGATTCGGAGCGCTAAGAGGGTAATAGTGGAAAAAGGAATGTCTCCAAATATAAACTACACAGAATCATTCGGTGAAACTTCTTTCTGATCTGTGCATTCAGCTAACAGAGTTAAACCATACTTTTGATTGAGCAGATCTGAACTCTCTTTCAGTAGAAAATGCAACTGGACATTTGGAGCGCTAAGAGAGTAGTAGTGGAAAAAGGAATATATTCAAATATAAACTACACAGAAGCATTCTGTGAAACTTCTTTCTGATCTGAGCATTCAGCTAACAGAGTTAAACCATACTTTTGATTGAGCAGTTTTGAAACCCTCTGTCTGTAGAAAATGCAACTGGACATTCGTAGCGCTAAGTGGGTAATAGTGGAAAAAAGAATATGTTCAAATATAAACTACACAGAAGCATTGTATGAAACTTCTTTCTGTTCTGTGCATTCAACTAACAGAGTTGAACCTTACTTTTGATTGAGCCTTTCTGAAACACTCTTTCTGTAGAAACTGCAATTGGACATTCTGAGCGCTAAGAGGCCTATATTGGGAAAAATAATATCTTCAAATAAAAACTACACGGAAGCATTGTGTGAAACTTATTTCTGATATGTTCATTAAGCTAACAGAGTTAAACCATACTTTTGATTGCGCAGTTCTGAACACTCTTTCTGTAGAAAATGCAAGTGGACATTCGGAGCGCTAAGAAGGTAATAGTGGAAAAAGGAATATATTCAAATATAAACTACACAGTAGCATTCTGTGAAAATTCTTTCTGTTCTGTGCATTCAACTAACAGATTTGAACCTTACTTTTGATTGAGCCGTTCTGAAACACTCTTTCTGTAGAAACTGCAATTGGACATGCTAAGCGCTAAGAGGCCTACATTGGGAAAAAGAATATCTTCAAATAAAAACTACACAGATGCATTCTGTGAAACTAATTTCTGATCTCTAAATTCAGTTAACAGAGATAAAACATATTTTTGATTGAGCAGTTATGAAACACTCTTTTTGTAGAAAATGCAAGTGGAGATTCAGAGCCCTAAGAGGGTAATAGTGGAAAAAGGAATGTCTTCAAATATAAACTACACAGAATCATTCGGTGAAACTTCTTTCTGATATGTGCATTCATCTAACAGAGTTAAACCATACTTTTGATTGAGCAGATCTGAACACTCTTTCTGTAGAAAATGCAACTGGACATTCGGAGCGCTAAGAGGGTAATAGTGGAAAAAGGAATGTCTTCAAATATAAACTACACAGAATCATTCGGTGAAACTTTTTTCTGATCTGTGCATTCAGCTAACAGAGTTAAACCATACTTTTGATTGAGCAGATCTGAACACTCTTTCTGTAGAAAATGCAACTGGACATTTGGAGCGCTAAGAGCGTAGTAGTGGAAAAAGGAATACATTCAAATATAAACTACACAGAAGCATTGTATGAAACTTCTTTCTGTTCTGTGCATTCAACTAACAGAGTTGAACCTTACTTTTGATTGAGCCTTTCTGAAACACTCTTTCTGTAGAAACTGCAATTGGACATTCTGAGCGCTAAGAGGCCTCTATTGGGAAAAATAATATCTTCAAATAAATACTACACAGAAGCATTGTGTGAAACTTATTTCTGATATGTTCATTAAGCTAACAGAGTTAAACCATACTTTTGATTGCGCAGTTCTGAACACTCTTTCTGTAGAAAATGCAAGTGGACATTCGGAGCGCTAAGAGGGTAATAGTGGAAAAAGGAATATATTCAAATATAAACTACACATTAGCATTCTGTGAAAATTCTTTCTGTTCTGTGCATTCAACTAACAGTGTTGAACCTTACTTTTGATTGAGCCGTTCTGAAACACTCTTTCTGTAGAAACTGCAATTGGACATGCTAAGCGCTAAGAGGCCTACATTGGGAAAAAAATATCTTCAAATAAAAACTACACAGATGCATTCTGTGAAACTTATTTCTGATCTGTAATTCAGTTAACAGAGATAAAACATATTTTTGATTGAGCAGTTATGAAACACTCTTTTTGTAGAAAATGCAAGTGGAGATTCGGAGCGCTAAGAGGGTAATAGTGGAAAAAGGAATGTCTTCAAATATAAAATACAGAATCATTCGGTGAAACTTCTTTCTG
Organism: Symphalangus syndactylus; assembly: GCF_028878055.3. Lineage (NCBI taxonomy): Eukaryota > Metazoa > Chordata > Mammalia > Primates > Hylobatidae > Symphalangus > Symphalangus syndactylus. The sequence continues at coordinate 73,923,505 of NC_072446.2, forward strand.
ATCTGTGCATTCAGCTAACAGAATTAAACCATACTTTTGATTGAGCAGATCTGAACACTCTTTCTGTAGAAAATGCAACTGGACATTTGGAGCGCTAAGAGCGTAGTAGTGGAAAAAGGAATATATTCAAATATAAACTCCACAGAAGCATTCTGTGAAACTTCTTTCTGATCTGAGCATTCAGCTAACAGAGTTAAACCATACTTTTGATTGAGCAGATCTGAACACTCTTTCTGTAGAAAAAGCAACTGGACATTCGGAGCGCTAAGAGGGTAATAGTGGAAAAAGTAATGTCTTCAAATATAAACTACACAGAATCATTCGGGGAAAGTTTTTTCTGATCTGTGCATTCAGCTAACAGAGTTAAACCATACTTTTGATTGAGCAGATCTGAACACCCTTTCTGTAGAAAATGCAACTGGACATTTGGAGCGCTAAGAGCGTAGTAGTGGAAAAAGGAATATATTCAAATATAAACTACACAGAAGCATTGTATGAAACTTCTTTCTGTTCTGTGCCTTCAACTAACAGAGTTGAACCTTACTTTTGATTGAGCCTTTCTGAAACACTCTTTCTGTAGAAACTGCAATTGGACATTCTGAGCGCTAAGAGGCCTCTATTGGGAAAAATAATATCTTCAAATAAAAACTACACAGAAGCATTGTGTGAAACTTATTTCTGATATGTTCATTAAGCTAACAGAGTTAAACCATACTTTTGATTGCGCAGTTCTGAACACTCTTTCTGTAGAAAATGCAAGTGGACATTCGGAGCGCTAAGAGGGTAATATTGGAAAAAGGAATGTCTTCAAATATAAACTACACAGAATCATTCGGTGAAACTTCTTTCTGATCTGTGCATTCAGCTAACAGAGTTAAACCATACTTTTGATTGAGCAGATCTGATCACTCTTTCTGTAGAAAATGCAACTGGAAATTTGGAGCGCTAAGAGCGTAGTAGTGGAAAAAGGAATATATTCAAATATAAACTACACAGAAGCATTCTGTGAAACTTCTGTCTGATCTGAGCATTCAGCTAACAGAGTTAAACCATAATTTCGATTGAGCAGTTTTGAAAGACTCTGTCTGTAGAAAATGCAACTGGACATTCGTAGCGCTAAGTGGGTAATAGTGGAAAAAAGAATATGTTCAAATATAAACTACACAGAAGCATTGTATGAAACTTGTTTCTGTTCTGTGCATTCAACTAACAGAGTTGAACCTTACTATTGATTGAGCCGTTCTGAAACACTCTTTCTGTAGAAACTGCAATTGGACATTCTGAGCGCTAAGAGGCCTATATTGGGAAAAAGAATGTCTACAACTAAAAACTACACAGCAGAATTGTGTGAAACTTCTTTCTGTTCTGTTTGTTCAACTAAAAGGGTTGAACCTTTGTTTTGATTGAGCCTTTCTGAAACACTCTTTCTGTAGAAACTGCAATTGGACATTCTGAGCGCTAAGAGGCCTCTATTGGGAAAAATAATATCTTCAAATAAAAACTACACAGAAGCATTGTGTGAAACTTATTTCTGATATGTTCATTAAGCTAACAGAGTTAAACCATACTTTTGATTGCGCAGTTCTGAACACTCTTTCTGTAGAAAATGCAAGTGGACATTCGGAGCGCTAAGAGGGTAATATTGGAAAAAGGAATGTCTTCAAATATAAACTACACAGTAGCATTCTGTGAAAATTATTTCTGTTCTGTGCATTCAACTAACAGAGTTGAACCTTACTTTTGATTGAGCCGTTCTGAAACACTCTTTCTGTAGAAACTTCAATTGGACATGCTAAGCGCTAAGAGGCCTACATTGGGAAAAAAATATCTTCAAATAAAAACTACACAGACGCATTCTGTGAAACTTATTTCTGATCTGTAATTCAGTTAACAGAGATAAAACATATTTTTGATTGAGCAGTTATGAAACACTCTTTTTGTAGAAAATGCAAGTGGAGATTCGGAGCGCTAAGAGGGTAATAGTGGAAAAAGGAATGTCTTCAAATATAAAATACAGAATCATTCGGTGAAACTTCTTTCTGATCTGTGCATTCAGCTAACAGAGTTAAACCATACTTTTGATTGAGCAGATCTGAACACTCTTTCTGTAGAAAATGCAACTGGACATTCGGAGCGCTAAGAGGGTAATAGTGGAAAAAGTAATGTCTTCAAATATAAACTACACAGAATCATTCGGGGAAACTTTTTTCTGATCTGTGCATTCAGCTAACAGAGTTAAACCATACTTTTGATTGAGCAGATCTGAACACCCTTTCTGTAGAAAATGCAACTGGACATTTGGAGCGCTAAGAGCGCAGTAGTGGAAAAAGGAATATATTCAAATATAAACTACACAGAAGCATTGTATGAAACTTCTTTCTGTTCTGTGCCTTCAACTAACAGAGTTGAACCTTACATTTGATTGAGCCTTTCTGAAACACTCTTTCTGTAGAAACTGCAATTGGACATTCTGAGCGCCAGGAGGCCTCTATTGGGAAAAATAATATCTTCAAATAAAAACTACACAGAAGCATTGTGTGAAACTTATTTCTGATATGTTCATTAACTTAACAGAGTTAAACCATACTTTTGATTGCGCAGTTCTGAACACTCTTTCTGTAGAAAATGCAAGTGGACATTCGGAGCGCTAAGAGGGTAATATTGGAAAAAGGAATGTCTTCAAATATAAACTACACAGAATCATTCGGTGAAACTTCTTTCTGATCTGTGCATTCAGCTAACAGAGTTAAACCATACTATTGATTGAGCAGATCTGATCACTCTTTCTGTAGAAAATGCAACTGGACATTTGGAGCGCTAAGAGCGTAGTAGTGGAAAAAGGAATATATTCAAATATAAACTACACAGAAGCATTCTGTGAAACTTCTGTCTGATCTGAGCATTCAGCTAACAGAGTTAAACCATACTTTTGATTGAGCAGTTTTGAAACACTCTGTCTGTAGAAAATGCAACTGGACATTCGTAGCGCTAAGTGGGTAATAGTGGAAAAAAGAATATGTTCAAATATAAACTACACAGAAGCATTGTATGAAACTTCTTTCTGTTCTGTGCATTCAACTAACAGAGTTGAACCTTACTATTGATTGAGCCGTTCTGAAACACTCTTTCTGTAGGAACTGCAATTGGACATTCTGAGCGCTAAGAGGCCTATATTGGGAAAAAGAATGTCTACAACTAAAAACTACACAGCAGAATTGTGTGAAACTTCTTTCTGTTCTGTTTGTTCAACTAAAAGAGTTGAACCTTTGTTTTGATTGAGCCGTTCTGAAACACACTTTCTGTAGAAAATGCAAGTGGAGATTCGGAGCGCTAAGAGGGTAATAGTGGAAAAGGGAATGTCTCCAAATATAAACTACACAGATTCATTCTGTGAAACTTCTTTCTGATCTGTGCATTCAGCTAACAGAGTTAAACCATACTTTTGATTGAGCAGATCTGAACACTCTTTCTGTAGAAAATGCAACTGGACATTTGGAGCGCTAAGAGAGTAGTAGTGGAAAAAGGAATATATTCAAATATAAACTACACAGAAGCATTCTGTGAAACTTCTTTCTGATCTGAGCATTCAGCTAACAGAGTTAAACCATACTTTTGATTGAGCAGTTTTGAAACACTCTTTCTGTAGAAAATGCAACTGGACATTCGTAGCGCTAAGTGGGTAATAGTGGAAAAAAGAATATGTTCAAATATAAATTACACAGAAGCATTGTATGAAACTTCTTTCTGTTCTGTGCATTCAACTAACAGAGTTGAACCTTACTTTTGATTGAGCCTTTCTGAAACACTCTTTCTGTAGAAACTGCAATTGGACATTCTGAGCGCTAAGAGGCCTATATTGGGAAAAATAATATCTTCAAATAAAAACTACACAGAAGCATTGTGTGAAACTTATTTCTGATATGTTCATTAAGCTAACAGAGTTAAACCATACTTTTGATTGCGCAGTTCTGAACACTCTTTCTGTAGAAAATGCAAGTGGACATTCGGAGCGCTAAGAGGGTAATAGTGGAAAAAGGAATATATTCAAATATAAACTACACAGTAGCATTCTGTGAAAATTCTTTCTGTTCTGTGCATTCAACTAACAGAGTTGAACCTTACTATTGATTGAGCCGTTCTGAAACACTCTTTCTGTAGAAACTGCAATTGGACATGCTAAGCGCTAAGAGGCCTACATTGGGAAAAAGAATATCTTCAAATAAAAACTACACAGATGCATTCTGTGAAACTTAATTCTTTTTTTTTTTTTTTTTTTTTTTTTTGAGACAGAGTCTCGCTCTGTCGCCCGGGCTGGAGTGCAGTGGCGCCATCTCGGCTCACTGCAAGCTCCGCCTCCCGGGTTCTCGCCATTCTCCTGCCTCAGCCTCCGAGTAGCTGGGACTACAGGCGCCCGCCTCCGCGCCCGGCTAATTTTTTGTATTTTTTTAGTAGAGACGGGGTTTCACTGTGGTCTCGATCTCCTGACCTCGTGATCCGCCCGCCTCGGCCTCCCAAAGTGCTGGGATTACAAGCGTGAGCCACCGCGCCCGGCCTGTGAAACTTATTTCTGATCTGTAAATTCAGTTAACAGAGATAAAACATATTTTTGATTGAGCAGTTATGAAACACTCTTTTTGTAGAAAATGCAAGTGGAGATTTGGAGCGCTAAGAGGGTAATAGTGGAAAAAGGAATGTCTTCAAATATAAACTACACAGAATCATTCGGTGAAACTTCTTTCTGATCTGTGCATTCAGCTAACAGTGTTAAACCATACTTTTGATTGAGCAGATCTGAACACTCTTTCTGTAGAAAATGCAACTGGACATTTGGAGCGCTAAGAGAGTAGTAGTGGAAAAAGGAATATATTCAAATATAAACTACACAGAAGCATTCTGTGAAACTTCTTTCTGATCTGAGCATTCAGCTAACAGAGTTAAACCATACTTTTGATTGAGCAGTTTTGAAACACTCTGTCTGTAGAAAATGCAACTGGGCATTCGTAGCGCTAAGTGGGTAATAGTGGAAAAAAGAATATGTTCAAATATAAACCACACAGAAGCATTGTATGAAACTTCTTTCTGTTCCGTGCATTCAACTAACAGAGTTGAACCTTACTTTTGATTGAGCCGTTCTGAAACACTCTTTCTGTAGAAACTGCAATTGGACATTCTGAGCGCTAAGAGGCCTATATTGGGAAAAAGAATGTCTACAAATAAAAACTACACAGAAGAATTGTGTGAAACATCTTTCTGTTCTGTTTGTTCAACTAAAAGAGTTGAACTTTAGTTTTGATTGAGCCGTTCTGAAACACTCTTTCTGTAGAAAATGCAAGTGGAGAATCGGAGCGCTAAGTGGGTAATAGTGGAAAAAGGAATGTCTCAAATATAAACTACACAGAATCATTCTGTGAAACTTCTTTCTAATCTGTGCATTCAGCTAACAGAGTTAAACCATACTTTTGATTGAGCAGATCTGAACACTCTTTCTGTAGAAAATGCAACTGGACATTTGGAGCGCTAAGAGAGTAGTAGTGGAAAAAGGAATATATTCAAATAAAAATTACACAGAAGCATTCTGTGAAACTTCTTTCTGATCTGAGCATTCAGCTAACAGAGTTAAACCATACTTTTGATTGAGCAGTTTTGAAACCCTCTGTCTGTAGAAAATGCAACAGGACATTCGTAGCGCTAAGTGGGTAATAGTGGAAAAAAGAATATGTTCAAATATAAACTACACAGAAGCATTGTATGAAACTTCTTTCTGTTCTGTGCATTCAACTAACAGAGTTGAACCTTACTTTTGATTGAGCCTTTCTGAAACACTCTTTCTGTAGAAACTGCAATTGGACATTCTGAGCGCTAAGAGGCCTATATTGGGAAAAATAATATCTTCAAATAAAAACTACACAGAAGCATTGTGTGAAACTTATTTCTGATATGTTCATTAAGCTAACAGAGTTAAACCATACTTTTGATTGCGCAGTTCTGAACACTCTTTCTGTAGAAAATGCAAGTGGACATTCGGAGCGCTAAGAGGGTAATAGTGGAAAAAGGAATATATTCAAATATAAACTACACAGTAGCATTCTGTGAAAATTCTTTCTGTTCTGTGCATTCAACTAACAGAGTTGAACCTTACTTTTGAGTGAGCCGTTCTGAAACACTCTTTCTGTAGAAACTGCAATTGGACATTCTGAGAGCTAAGAGGCCTATATTGGGAAAAAGAATGTCTACAAATAAAAACTACACAGAAGAATTGTGTGAAACTTCTTTCTGTTCTGTTTGTTCAACTAAAAGAGTTGAAACTTAGTTTTGATTGAGCCGTTCTGAAACACTCTTTATGTAGAAAATGCAAGTGGAGATTCGGAGCGCTAAGAGGGTAATAGTGGAAAAAGGAATGTCTTCAAATATAAACTACACAGAATCATTCGGTGAAACTTCTTTCTGATCTGTGCATTCAGCTAACAGAGTTAAACCATACTTTTGATTGAGCAGATCTGAACACTCTTTCTGTAGAAAATGCAACTGGACATTTGGAGCGCTAAGAGCGTAGTAGTGGAAAAAGGAATATATTCAAATATAAATTACACAGAAGCATTCTGTGAAACTTCTTTCTGATCTGAGCATTCAGCTAACAGAGTTAAACCATACTTTTGATTGAGCAGTTTTGAAACACTCTGTCTGTAGAAAATGCAACTGGACATTCGTAGCGCTAAGTGGGTAATAGTGGAAAAAAGAATATGTTCAAATATAAACCACACAGAAGCATTGTATGAAACTTCTTTCTGTTCTGTGCATTCAACTAACAGAGTTGAACCTTACTTTTGATTGAGCCGTTCTGAAACACTCTTTCTGTAGAAACTGCAATTGGACATTCTGAGCGCTAAGAGGCCTATATTGGGAAAAAGAATGTCTACAAATAAAAACTACACAGAAGAATTGTGTGAAACTTCTTTCTGTTCTGTTTGTTCAACTAAAAGAGTTGAACCTTAGTTTTGATTGAGCCGTTCTGAAACACTCTTTCTGTAGAAAATGCAAGTGGAGATTCGGAGCGCTAAGAGGGTAATAGTGGAAAAAGGAATGTCTCCAAATATAAACTACACAGAATCATTCTGTGAAACTTCTTTCTGATCTGTGCATTCAGCTAACAGAGTTAAACCATACTTTTGATTGAGCAGATCTGAACACTCTTTCTGTAGAAAATGCAACTGGACAATGGGAGCGCTAAGAGAGTAGTAGTGGAAAAAGGAATATATTCAAATATAAACTACACAGAAGCATTCTGTGAAACTTCTTTCTGATCTGAGCATTCAGCTAACAGAGTTAAACCATACTTTTGATTGAGCAGTTTTGAAACACTCTGTCTGTAGAAAATGCACCTGGACATTCGTATCGCCAAGTGGGTAATAGTGGAAAAAAGAATATGTTCAAATATAAACTACACAGAAGCATTGTATGAAACTTCTTTCTGTTCTGTGCATTCAACTAACAGAGTTGAACCTTACTTTTGATTGAGCCTTTCTGAAACACTCTTTCTGTAGAAACTGCAATTGGACATTCTGAGCACTAAGAGGCCTCTATTGGGAAAAATAATATCTTCAAATAAAAACTACACAGAATCATTGTGTGAAACTTATTTCTGATATGTTCATTAAGATAACAGAGTTAAACCATACTTTTGATTGCGCAGTTCTGAACACTCTTTCTGTAGAAAATGCAACTGGACATTTGGAGCGCTAAGAGCGTAGTAGTGGAAAAAGGATTATATTCAAATATAAACTACACAGAAGCATTCTGTGAAACTTCTTTCTGATCTGAGCATTCAGCTAACAGAGTTAAACCATACTTTTGATTGAGCAGTTTTGAAACACTCTGTCTGTAGAAAATGCAACTGGACATTCGTAGCGCTAAGTGGGTAATAGTGGAAAAAAGAATATGTTCAAATATAAACTACACAGAAGCATTGTATGAAACTTCTTTCTGTTCTGTGCATTCAACTAACAGAGTTGAACCTTACTTTTGATTGAGCCTTTCTGAAACACTCTTTCTGTAGAAACTGCAATTGGACATTCTGAGCGCTAAGAGGCCTCTATTGGGAAAAATAATATCTTCAAATAAAAACTACACAGAAGCATTGTGTGAAACTTATTTCTGATATGTTCATTAAGCTAACAGAGTTAAACCATACTTTTGATTGCGCAGTTCTGAACACTCTTTCTGTAGAAAATGCAAGTGGACATTCGGAGCGCAAAGAGGGTAATAGTGGAAAAAGGAATATATTCAAATATAAACTACACAGTAGCATGCTGTGAAAATTCTTTCTGTTCTGTGCATTCAACTAACAGAGTTGAACCTTACTTTTAATTGAGCCGTTCTGAAACACTCTTTCTGTAGAAACTGCAATTGGACATGCTAAGCGCTAAGAGGCCTACATTGCGAAAAAGATATCTTCAAATAGAAACTACACAGATGCATTCTGTGAAACTTATTTCTGATCTGTAAATTCAGTTAACAGAGATAAAACATAGTTTTGATTGAGCAGTTATGAAACACTCTTTTTGTAGAAAATACAAGTGGAGATTCGGAGCGCTAAGAGGGTAATAGTGGAAAAAGGAATGTCTTCAAATATAAACTACACAGAATCATTCGGTGAAACTTCTTTCTGATCTGTGCATTCAGCTAACAGTGTTAAACCATACTTTTGATTGAGCAGATCTGAACACTCTTTCTGTAGAAAATGCAACTGGACATTTGGAGCGCTAAGAGCGTAGTAGTGGAAAAAGGAATATATTCAAATATAAACTACACAGAAGCATTCTGTGAAACTTCTTTCTGATCTGAGCATTCAGCTAGCAGAGTTAAACCATACTTTTGATTGAGCAGTTTTGAAACACTCTGTCTGTAGAAAATGCAACTGGACATTCGTAGCGCTAAGTGGGTAATAGTGGAAAAAAGAATATGTTCAAATATAAACTACACAGAAGCATTGTATGAAACTTCTTTCTCTTCTGTGCATTCAACTAACAGAGTTGAACCTTACTTTTGATTGAGCCGTTCTGAAACACTCTTTCTGTAGAAACTGCAATTGGACATTCTGAGCGCTAAGAGTCCTATATTGGGAAAATGAATGTCTACAAATAAAAACTACACATAAGAATTGTGTGAAACTTCTTTCTGTTCTGTTTGTTCAACTAAAAGAGTTGAACCTTAGTTTTGATTGAGCCGTTCTGAAACACTCTTTCTGTAGAAAATGCAAGTTTAGATTCGGAGCACTAAGAGGGTAATAGTGGAAAAAGGAATGTCTCCAAATATAAACTACACAGAATCATTCTGTGAAACTTCTTTCTGATCTGTGCATTCAGCTAACAGAGTTAAACCATACTTTTGATTGAGCAGATCTGAACACTCCTTTTGTAGAAAATGCAACTGGACAATTGGAGCGCTAAGAGAGTAGTAGTGGAAAAAGGAATATATTCAAATATAAACTACACAGAAGCATTCTGTGAAACTTCTTTCTGATCTGAGCATTCAGCTAACAGAGTTAAACCATACTTTTGATTGAGCAGTTTTGAAACACTCTGTCTGTAGAAAATGCAACTGGACATTCGTAGCGCCAATTGGGTAATAGTGGAAAATAGAATATGTTCAAATATAAACTACACAGAAGCATTGCATGAAACTTCTTTCTGTTCTGTGCATTCAACTAACAGAGTTGAACCTTACTTTTGATTGAGCCTTTCTGAAACACTCTTTCTGTAGAAAATGCAATTGGACATTCTGAGCGCTAAGAGGCCTCTATTGGGAAAAATAATATCTTCAAATAAAAACTACAAAGAAGCATTGTGTGAAACTTATTTCTGATATGTTCATTAAGCTAACAGAGTTAAACCATACTTTTGATTGCGCAGTTCTGAACACTCTTTCTGTAGAAAATGCAATGGAGATTCGGAGCGCTAAGAGGGTAATAGTGGAAAAAGGAATATATTCAAATATAAACTACACAGTAGCATTCTGTGAAAATTCTTTCTGTTCTGTGCATTCAACTAACAGAGTTGAACCTTACTTTTAATTGAGCCGTTCTGAAACACTCTTTCTGTAGAAACTGAAATTGGACATGCTAAGCGCTAAGAGGCCTACATTGGGAAAAAGAATATCTTCAAATAAAAACTACACAGATTCATTCTGTGAAACTTCTTTCTGTTCTGTTTGTTCAACTAAAAGAGTTGAACCTCATTTTGATTGAGCCGTTCTGAAATACTCTTTCTGTAGAAAATGCAAGTGGAGATTCGGAGCGCTAAGAGGGAAATAGTGGAAAAAGGAATGTCTCCAAATATAAACTACACAGAATCATTCTGTGAAACTTCTTTCTGATCTGTGCATTCAGCTAACAGAGTTAAACCATACTTTTGATTGAGCAGATCTGAACACTCTTTCTGTAGAAAATGCAACTGGACATTTTGAGCGCTAAGAGCGTAGTAGTGGAAAAAGGAATATATTCAAATATAAACTACACAGAAGCATTCTGTGAAACTTCTTTCTGCTCTGAGCATTCAGCTAACAGAGTTAAACCATACTTTTGATTGAGCAGTTTTGAAACACTCTGTCTGTAGAAAATGCAACTGGACATTCGTAGCGCTAAGTGGGTAATAGTGGAAAAAAGAATATGCTCAAATATAAACTACACAGAAGCATTTGTATGAAACTTCTTTCTGTTCTGTGCATTCAACTAACAGAGTTGAACCTTACTTTTGATTGAGCCGTTCTGAAACACTCTTTCTGTAGAAACTGCAATTGGACCATCTGAGCGCTAAGAGGCCTATATTGGGAAAAAGAATGTCTACAAATAAAAACTACACAGAAGAATTGTGTGAAACTTCTTTCTGTTCTGTTTGTTCAACTAAAAGAGTTGAACCTTAGTTTTGATTGAGCCGTTCTGAAACACTCTTTCTGTAGAAAATGCAAGTGTATATTCGGAGCGCTAAGAGGGTAATAGTGGAAAAAGGAATGTCTCCAAATATAAACTACACAGAATGATTCTGTGAAACTTCTTTCTGATCTGTGCATTCAGCTAACAGAGTTAAACCATACTTTTGATTGAGCAGATCTGAACACTCTTTCTGTAGAAAATGCAACTGGACATTTGGAGCGCTAAGAGAGTAGTAGTGGAAAAAGGAATATATTCAAATATAAACTACACAGAAGCATTCTGTGAAACTTCTTTCTGATCTGAGCATTCAGCTAACAGAGTTAAACCATACTTTTGATTGAGCAGTTTTGAAACACTCTGTCTGTAGAAAATGCAACTGGACATTCGTAGCGCCAAGTGGGTAATAGTGGAAGAAAGAATATCTTCAAATATAAACTACACAGAAGCATTGTATGAAATTTCTTTCTGTTCTGTGCATTCAACTAACAGAGTTGAACCTTACTTTTGATTGAGCCTTTCTGAAATACTCTTTCTGTAGAAACTGCAATTGGACATTCTGAGCGCTAAGAGGCCTATATTGGGAAAAATAATATCTTCAAATAAAAACTACACAGAAGCATTGTGTGAAACTTATTTCTGATATGTTCATTAAGCTAACAGAGTTAAACCATACTTTTGATTGCGCAGTTCTGAACACTCTTTCTGTAGAAAATGCAATGGAGATTCGGAGCGCTAAGAGGGTAATAGTGGAAAAAGGAATATATTCAAATATAAACTACACAGTAGCATTCTGTGAAAATTCTTTCTGTTCTGTGCATTCAACTAACAGAGTTGAACCTTACTTTTGATTGAGCCGTTCTGAAACACTCTTTCTGTAGAAACTGCAATTGGACATGCTAAGCGCTAAGAGGCCTACATTGGGAAAAAGAATATCTTCAAATAAAAACTACACAGATGCATTCTGTGAAACTTATTTCTGATCTGTAAATTCAGTTAACAGAGATAAAACATATTTTTGATTGAGCAGTAATGAAACACTCTTTTTGTAGAAAATGCAAGTGGAGATTCGGAGCGCTAAGAGGGTAATAGTGGAAAAAGGAATGTCTTCAAATATAAACTACAGAGAATGATTCGGTGAAACTTCTTTCTGATCTGTGCATTCAGCTAACAGAGTTAAACCATACTTTTGATTGAGCAGATCTGAACACTCTTTCTGTAGAAAATGCAACTGGACATTTGGAGCGCTAAGAGCGTAGTAGTGGAAAAAGGAATATATTCAAATATAAACTACACAGAAGCATTCTGTGAAACTTCTTTCTGATCTGAGCATTCAGCTAACAGAGTTAAACCATACTTTTGATTGAGCAGTTTTGAAACAGTCTGTCTGTAGAAAATGCAACTGGACATTCGTAGCGCTAAGTGGGTAATAGTGGAAAAAAAAATATGTTCAAATATAAACTACACAGAAGCATTGTATGAAACTTCTTTCTGTTCTGTGTATTCAACTAACAGAGTTGAACCTTACTTTTGATTGAGCCGTTCTGAAACACTCTTTCTGTAGAAACTGCAATTGGACATTCTGAGCGCTAAGAGGCCTATATTGGGAAAAAGAATGTCTACAAATAAAAACTACACAGAAGTATTGTGTGAAACTTCTTTCTGTTCTGTTTGTTCAACTAAAAGAGTTGAACCTTAGTTTTGATTGAGCCTTTCTGAAACACTCTTTCTGTAGAAACTGCAATTGGACATACTGAGCGCTAAGAGGCATCTATTGGGAAAAATAATATCTTCAAATAAAAACTACACAGAAGCATTGTGTGAAACTTATTTCTGATATGTTCATTAAGCTAACAGAGTTAAACCATACTTTTGATTGCGCAGTTCTGAACACTCTTTCTGTAGAAAATGCAAGTGGACATTCGGAGCGCTAAGAGGGTAATAGTGGAAAAAGGAATATATTCAAATATAAACTACACAGTAGCATTCTGTGAAAATTCTTTCTGTTCTGTGCATTCAACTAACAGAGTTGAACCTTACTATTGATTGAGCCGTTCTGAAACACTCTTTCTGTAGAAACTGCAATTGGACATGCTAAGCGCTAAGAGGCCTACATTGGGAAAAAGAATATCTTCAAATAAAAACTACACAGATGCATTCTGTGAAACTTAATTCTTTTTTTTTTTTTTTTTTTTTTTTTTGAGACAGAGTCTCGCTCTGTCGCCCGGGCTGGAGTGCAGTGGCGCAATCTCGGCTCACTGCAAGCTCCGCCTCCCGGGTTCACGCCATTCTCCTGCCTCAGCCTCCGAGTAGCTGGGACTACAGGCGCCCGCCTCCGCGCCCGGCTAATTTTTTGTATTTTTTTAGTAGAGACGGGGTTTCACTGTGGTCTCGATCTCCTGACCTCGTGATCCGCCCGCCTCGGCCTCCCAAAGTGCTGGGATTACAAGCGTGAGCCACCGCGCCCGGCCTGTGAAACTTATTTCTGATCTGTAAATTCAGTTAACAGAGATAAAACATATTTTTGATTGAGCAGTTATGAAACACTCTTTTTGTAGAAAATGCAAGTGGAGATTCGGAGCGCTAAGAGGGTAATAGTGGAAAAAGGAATGTCTTCAAATATAAACTACACAGAATCATTCGGTGAAACTTCTTTCTGATCTGTGCATTCAGCTAACAGAGTTAAACCATACTTTTGATTGAGCAGATCTGAACACTCTTTCTGTAGATAATGCAACTGGACATTTGGAGCGCTAAGAGCGTAGTAGTGGAAAAAGGAATATATTCAAATATAAACTACACAGAAGCATTCTGTGAAACTTCTTTCTGATCTGAGCATTCAGCTAACAGAGTTAAACCATACTTTTGATTGAGCAGTTTTGAAACACTCTGTCTGTAGAAAATGCAACTGGGCATTCGTAGCGCTAAGTGGGTAATAGTGGAAAAAAGAATATGTTCAAATATAAACCACACAGAAGCATTGTATGAAACTTCTATCTGTTCCGTGCATTCAACTAACAGAGTTGAACCTTACTTTTGATTGAGCCGTTCTGAAACACTCTTTCTGTAGAAACTGCAATTGGACATTCTGAGCGCTAAGAGGCCTATATTGGGAAAAAGAATGTCTACAAATAAAAACTACACAGAAGAATTGTGTGAAACATCTTTCTGTTCTGTTTGTTCAACTAAAAGAGTTGAACTTTAGTTTTGATTGAGCCGTTCTGAAACACTCTTTCTGTAGAAAATGCAAGTGGAGAATCGGAGCGCTAAGTGGGTAATAGTGGAAAAAGGAATGTCTCCAAATATAAACTACACAGAATCATTCTGTGAAACTTCTTTCTAATCTGTGCATTCAGCTAACAGAGTTAAACCATACTTTTGATTGAGCAGATCTGAACACTCTTTCTGTAAAAAATGCAACTGGACATTTGGAGCGCTAAGAGAGTAGTAGTGGAAAAAGGAATATATTCAAATATAAACTACACGGAAGCATTCTGTGAAACTTCTTTCTGATCTGAGCATTCAGCTAACAGAGTTAAACCATACTTTTGATTGAGCAGTTTTGAAACACTCTGTCTGTAGAAAATGCAACTGGACATTCGTAGCGCCAAGTGGGTAATAGTGGAAAAAAGAATATGTTCAAATATAAACTACACAGAAGCATTGTTTGAAATTCCCTTCTGTTCTGTGCATTCAATTAACAGAGTTGAACCTTAGTTTTGATTGAGCCTTTCTGAAACACTCTTTCTGTAGAAACTGCAATTGGACATTCTGAGCGCTAAGAGGCCTCTATTGGGAAAAATAATATCTTCAAATAAAAACTACACAGAAGCATTGTGTGAAACTTATTTCTGATATGTTCATTAAGCTAACAGAGTTAAACCATACTTTTGATTGCGCAGTTCTGAACACTCTTTCTGTAGAAAATGCAAGTGGACATTCGTAGCGCTAAGAGGGTAATAGTGGAGAAAGGAATATATTCAAATATAAACTACACAGTAGCATTCTGTGAAAATTCTTTCTGTTCTGTGCATTCAACTAACAGAGTTGAACCTTACTTTTGATTGAGCCGTTCTGAAACACTCTTTCTGTAGAAACTGCAATTGGACATGCTAAGCGCTAAGAGGCCTACATTGGGAAAAAGAATATCTTCAAATAAAAACTACACAGAAGCATTCTGTGAAACTTCTTTCTGATCTGAGCATTCAGCTAACAGAGTTAAACCATACTTTTGATTGAGCAGTTTGGAACACTCTGTCTGTAGAAAGTACAACTGGACATTCGTAGCGCTAAGTGGGTAATAGTGGAAAAAAGAATATGTTCAAATATAAACTACACAGAAGCATTGTATGAAACTTCTTTCTGTTCTGTGCATTCAACTAACAGATTTGAACCTTACTTTTGATTGAGCCGTTCTGAAACACTCTTTCTGTAGAAACTGCAATTGGACATTCTGAGCGCTAAGAGGCCTATATTGGGAAAAAGAATGTCTACAAATAAAAACTACACAGAAGAATTGTGTGAAACTTTTTCTGTTCTGTTTGTTCAACTAAAAGAGTTGAACCTTAGTTTTGATTGAGCCGTTCTGAAACACTCTTTCTGTAGAAAATTCAAGTGGAGATTCGGAGCGCTAAGAGGGTAATAGTGGAAAAAGGAATGTCTCCAAATATAAACTACACAGAATCATTCTGCGAAACTTCTTTCTGATCTGTGCATTCAGCAAACAGAGTTAAACCATACTTTTGAGTGAGCAGATCTGAACACTCTTTCTGTAGAAAATGCAACTGGACATTTGGAGCGCTAAGAGAGTAGTAGTGGATAAAGGAATATATTCATATATAAACTATACAGAAGCATTCTGTGAAACTTTTTTCTGATCTGAGCATTCAGCTAACAGAGTTAAACCATACTTTTGATTGAGTAGTTTTGAAACACTCTGTCTGTAGAAAATGCAACTGGACATTCGTAGCGCCAAGTGGGTAATAGTGAAAAAAGAATATGTTCAAATATAAACTACACAGAAGCATTGTATGAAATTTCTTTCTGTTCTGTGCATTCAACTAACAGAGTTGAACCTTACTTTTGATTGAGCCTTTCTGAAACACTCTTTCTGTAGAAACTGCAATTGGACATTCTGAGCGCTAAGAGGCCTATATTGGGAAAAAAAATATCTTCAAATAAAAACTACACAGAAGCATTGTGTGAAACTTATTTCTGATATGTTCATTAAGGTAACAGAGTTAAACCATACTTTTGATTGCGCAGTTCTGAACACTCTTTCTGTAGAAAATGCAAGTGGACATTCGGAGCGCTAAGAGGGTAATAGTGGAAAAAGGGATGTCTTCAAATATAAACTACACAGAATCATTCCGTGAAACTTCTTTCTGATCTGTGCATTCAGCTAACAGAGTTAAACCATACTTTTGATTGAGCAGATCTGATCACTCTTTCTGTAGAAAATGCAACTGGACATTTGGAGCGCTAAGAGCGTAGTAGTGGAAAAAGGAATATGTTCAAATATAAACTACACAGAAGCATTCTGTGAAACTTCTGTCTGATCTGAGCATTCAGCTAACAGAGTTAAACCATACTTTTGATTGAGCAGTTTTGAAACACTCTGTCTGTAGAAAATGCAACTGGACATTCGTAGCGCTAAGTGGGTAATAGTGGAAAAAAGAATATGTTCAAATATAAACTACACAGATGCATTGTATGAAACTTCTTTCTGTTCTGTGCATTCAACTAACAGAGTTGAACCTTACTATTGATTGAGCCGTTCTGAAACCCTCTTTCTTTAGAAACTGCAATTGGACATTCTGAGCGCTAAGAGGCCTATATTGGGAAAAAGAATGTCTACAACTAAAAACTACACAGCAGAATTGTGTGAAACTTCTTTCTGTTCTGTTTGTTCAACTAAAAGAGTTGAACCTTTGTTTTGATTGAGCCGTTCTGAAACACACTTTCTGTAGAAAATGCAAGTGGAGATTCGGAGCGCTAAGAGGGTAATAGTGGAAAAGGGAATGTCTCCAAATATAAACTACACAGAATCATTCTGTGAAACTTCTTTCTGATCTGTGCATTCAGCTAACAGAGTTAAACCATACTTTTGATTGAGCAGATCTGAACACTCTTTCTGTAGAAAATGCAACTGGACATTTGGAGCGCTAAGAGAGTAGTAGTGGAAAAAGGAATATATTCAAATAAAAATTACACAGAAGCATTCTGTGAAACTTCTTTCTGATCTGAGCATTCAGCTAACAGAGTTAAACCATACTTTTGATTGAGCAGTTTTGAAACCCTCTGTCTGTAGAAAATGCAACAGGACATTCGTAGCGCTAAGTGGGTAATAGTGGAAAAAAGAATATGTTCAAATATAAACTACACAGAAGCATTGTATGAAACTTCTTTCTGTTCTGTGCATTCAACTAACAGAGTTGAACCTTACTTTTGATTGAGCCTTTCTGAAACACTCTTTCTGTAGAAACTGCAATTGGACATTCTGAGCGCTAAGAGGCCTATATTGGGAAAAATAATATCTTCAAATAAAAACTACACAGAAGCATTGTGTGAAACTTATTTCTGATATGTTCATTAAGCTAACAGAGTTAAACCATACTTTTGATTGCGCAGTTCTGAACACTCTTTCTGTAGAAAATGCAAGTGGACATTCGGAGCGCTAAGAGGGTAATAGTGGAAAAAGGAATATATTCAAATATAAACTACACAGTAGCATTCTGTGAAAATTCTTTCTGTTCTGTGCATTCAACTAACAGAGTTGAACCTTACTTTTGAGTGAGCCGTTCTGAAACACTCTTTCTGTAGAAACTGCAATTGGACATTCTGAGAGCTAAGAGGCCTATATTGGGAAAAAGAATGTCTACAAATAAAAACTACACAGAAGAATTGTGTGAAACTTCTTTCTGTTCTGTTTGTTCAACTAAAAGAGTTGAAACTTAGTTTTGATTGAGCCGTTCTGAAACACTCTTTATGTAGAAAATGCAAGTGGAGATTCGGAGCGCTAAGAGGGTAATAGTGGAAAAAGGAATGTCTTCAAATATAAACTACACAGAATCATTCGGTGAAACTTCTTTCTGATCTGTGCATTCAGCTAACAGAGTTAAACCATACTTTTGATTGAGCAGATCTGAACACTCTTTCTGTAGAAAATGCAACTGGACATTTGGAGCGCTAAGAGCGTAGTAGTGGAAAAAGGAATATATTCAAATATAAATTACACAGAAGCATTCTGTGAAACTTCTTTCTGATCTGAGCATTCAGCTAACAGAGTTAAACCATACTTTTGATTGAGCAGTTTTGAAACACTCTGTCTGTAGAAAATGCAACTGGACATTCGTAGCGCTAAGTGGGTAATAGTGGAAAAAAGAATATGTTCAAATATAAACCACACAGAAGCATTGTATGAAACTTCTTTCTGTTCTGTGCATTCAACTAACAGAGTTGAACCTTACTTTTGATTGAGCCGTTCTGAAACACTCTTTCTGTAGAAACTGCAATTGGACATTCTGAGCGCTAAGAGGCCTATATTGGGAAAAAGAATGTCTACAAATAAAAACTACACAGAAGAATTGTGTGAAACTTCTTTCTGTTCTGTTTGTTCAACTAAAAGAGTTGAACCTTAGTTTTGATTGAGCCGTTCTGAAACACTCTTTCTGTAGAAAATGCAAGTGGAGATTCGGAGCGCTAAGAGGGTAATAGTGGAAAAAGGAATGTCTCCAAATATAAACTACACAGAATCATTCTGTGAAACTTCTTTCTGATCTGTGCATTCAGCTAACAGAGTTAAACCATACTTTTGATTGAGCAGATCTGAACACTCTTTCTGTAGAAAATGCAACTGGACAATGGGAGCGCTAAGAGAGTAGTAGTGGAAAAAGGAATATATTCAAATATAAACTACACAGAAGCATTCTGTGAAACTTCTTTCTGATCTGAGCATTCAGCTAACAGAGTTAAACCATACTTTTGATTGAGCAGTTTTGAAACACTCTGTCTGTAGAAAATGCACCTGGACATTCGTATCGCCAAGTGGGTAATAGTGGAAAAAAGAATATGTTCAAATATAAACTACACAGAAGCATTGTATGAAACTTCTTTCTGTTCTGTGCATTCAACTAACAGAGTTGAACCTTACTTTTGATTGAGCCTTTCTGAAACACTCTTTCTGTAGAAACTGCAATTGGACATTCTGAGCACTAAGAGGCCTCTATTGGGAAAAATAATATCTTCAAATAAAAACTACACAGAATCATTGTGTGAAACTTATTTCTGATATGTTCATTAAGATAACAGAGTTAAACCATACTTTTGATTGCGCAGTTCTGAACACTCTTTCTGTAGAAAATGCAAGTGGACATTCGGAGCGCTAAGAGGGTAATAGTGGAAAAAGGGATGTCTTCAAATATAAACTACACGGAATCATTCCGTGAAACTTCTTTCTGATCTGTGCATTCAGCTAACAGAGTTAAACCATACTTTTGATTGAGCAGATCTGAACACTCTTTCTGTAGAAAATGCAACTGGACATTTGGAGCGCTAAGAGCGTAGTAGTGGAAAAAGGATTATATTCAAATATAAACTACACAGAAGCATTCTGTGAAACTTCTTTCTGATCTGAGCATTCAGCTAACAGAGTTAAACCATACTTTTGATTGAGCAGTTTTGAAACACTCTGTCTGTAGAAAATGCAACTGGACATTCGTAGCGCTAAGTGGGTAATAGTGGAAAAAAGAATATGTTCAAATATAAACTACACAGAAGCATTGTATGAAACTTCTTTCTGTTCTGTGCATTCAACTAACAGAGTTGAACCTTACTTTTGATTGAGCCTTTCTGAAACACTCTTTCTGTAGAAACTGCAATTGGACATTCTGAGCGCTAAGAGGCCTCTATTGGGAAAAATAATATCTTCAAATAAAAACTACACAGAAGCATTGTGTGAAACTTATTTCTGATATGTTCATTAAGATAACAGAGTTAAACCATACTTTTGATTGCGCAGTTCTGAACACTCTTTCTGTAGAAAATGCAAGTGGACATTCGGAGCGCTAAGAGGGTAATAGTGGAAAAAGGAATATATTCAAATATAAACTACACAGTAGCATGCTGTGAAAATTCTTTCTGTTCTGTGCATTCAACTAACAGAGTTGAACCTTACTTTTAATTGAGCCGTTCTGAAACACTCTTTCTGTAGAAACTGCAATTGGACATGCTAAGCGCTAAGAGGCCTACATTGCGAAAAAGATATCTTCAAATAGAAACTACACAGATGCATTCTGTGAAACTTATTTCTGATCTGTAAATTCAGTTAACAGAGATAAAACATAGTTTTGATTGAGCAGTTATGAAACACTCTTTTTGTAGAAAATACAAGTGGAGATTCGGAGCGCTAAGAGGGTAATAGTGGAAAAAGGAATGTCTTCAAATATAAACTACACAGAATCATTCGGTGAAACTTCTTTCTGATCTGTGCATTCAGCTAACAGTGTTAAACCATACTTTTGATTGAGCAGATCTGAACACTCTTTCTGTAGAAAATGCAACTGGACATTTGGAGCGCTAAGAGCGTAGTAGTGGAAAAAGGAATATATTCAAATATAAACTACACAGAAGCATTCTGTGAAACTTCTTTCTGATCTGAGCATTCAGCTAGCAGAGTTAAACCATACTTTTGATTGAGCAGTTTTGAAACACTCTGTCTGTAGAAAATGCAACTGGACATTCGTAGCGCTAAGTGGGTAATAGTGGAAAAAAGAATATGTTCAAATATAAACTACACAGAAGCATTGTATGAAACTTCTTTCTCTTCTGTGCATTCAACTAACAGAGTTGAACCTTACTTTTGATTGAGCCGTTCTGAAACACTCTTTCTGTAGAAACTGCAATTGGACATTCTGAGCGCTAAGAGGCCTATATTGGGAAAATGAATGTCTACAAATAAAAACTACACATAAGAATTGTGTGAAACTTCTTTCTGTTCTGTTTGTTCAACTAAAAGAGTTGAACCTTAGTTTTGATTGAGCCGTTCTGAAACACTCTTTCTGTAGAAAATGCAAGTTTAGATTCGGAGCACTAAGAGGGTAATAGTGGAAAAAGGAATGTCTCCAAATATAAACTACACAGAATCATTCTGTGAAACTTCTTTCTGATCTGTGCATTCAGCTAACAGAGTTAAACCATACTTTTGATTGAGCAGATCTGAACACTCTTTTTGTAGAAAATGCAACTGGACAATTGGAGCGCTAAGAGAGTAGTAGTGGAAAAAGGAATATATTCAAATATAAACTACACAGAAGCATTCTGTGAAACTTCTTTCTGATCTGAGCATTCAGCTAACAGAGTTAAACCATACTTTTGATTGAGCAGTTTTGAAACACTCTGTCTGTAGAAAATGCAACTGGACATTCGTAGCGCCAATTGGGTAATAGTGGAAAATAGAATATGTTCAAATATAAACTACACAGAAGCATTGCATGAAACTTCTTTCTGTTCTGTGCATTCAACTAACAGAGTTGAACCTTACTTTTGATTGAGCCTTTCTGAAACACTCTTTCTGTAGAAAATGCAATTGGACATTCTGAGCGCTAAGAGGCCTCTATTGGGAAAAATAACATCTTCAAATAAAAACTACACAGAAGCATTGTGTGAAACATATTTCTGATATGTTCATTAAGCTAACAGAGTTAAACCATACTTTTGATTGCGCAGTTCTGAACACTCTGTAGAAAATGCAAGTGGACATTCGGAGCGCTAAGAGGGTAATAGTGGAAAAAGCAATATATTCAAATATAAACTACACAGTAGCATTCTGTGAAAATTCTTTCTGTTCTGTGCATTCAACTAACAGAGTTGAACCTTACTTTTAATTGAGCCGTTCTGAAACACTCTTTCTGTAGAAACTGAAATTGGACATGCTAAGCGCTAAGAGGCCTACATTGGGAAAAAGAATATCTTCAAATAAAAACTACACAGATGCATTCTGTGAAACTTCTTTCTGTTCTGTTTGTTCAACTAAAAGAGTTGAACCTCATTTTGATTGAGCCGTTCTGAAATACTCTTTCTGTAGAAAATGCAAGTGGAGATTCGGAGCGCTAAGAGGGAAATAGTGGAAAAAGGAATGTCTCCAAATATAAACTACACAGAATCATTCTGTGAAACTTCTTTCTGATCTGTGCATTCAGCTAACAGAGTTAAACCATACTTTTGATTGAGCAGATCTGAACACTCTTTCTGTAGAAAATGCAACTGGACATTTTGAGCGCTAAGAGCGTAGTAGTGGAAAAAGGAATATATTCAAATATAAACTACACAGAAGCATTCTGTGAAACTTCTTTCTGCTCTGAGCATTCAGCTAACAGAGTTAAACCATACTTTTGATTGAGCAGTTTTGAAACACTCTGTCTGTAGAAAATGCAACTGGACATTCGTAGCGCTAAGTGGGTAATAGTGGAAAAAAGAATATTCTCAAATATAAACTACACAGAAGCATTTGTATGAAACTTCTTTCTGTTCTGTGCATTCAACTAACAGAGTTGAACCTTACTTTTGATTGAGCCGTTCTGAAACACTCTTTCTGTAGAAACTGCAATTGGACCATCTGAGCGCTAAGAGGCCTATATTGTAAAAAAGAATGTCTACAAATAAAAACTACACAGAAGAATTGTGTGAAACTTCTTTCTGTTCTGTTTGTTCAACTAAAAGAGTTGAACCTTAGTTTTGATTGAGCCGTTCTGAAACACTCTTTCTGTAGAAAATGCAAGTGTATATTCGGAGCGCTAAGAGGGTAATAGTGGAAAAAGGAATGTCTCCAAATATAAACTACACAGAATGATTCTGTGAAACTTCTTTCTGATCTGTGCATTCAGCTAACAGATTTAAACCATACTTTTGATTGAGCAGATCTGAACACTCTTTCTGTAGAAAATGCAACTGGACATTTGGAGCGCTAAGAGAGTAGTAGTGGAAAAAGGAATATATTCAAATATAAACTACACAGAAGCATTCTGTGAAACTTCTTTCTGATCTGAGCATTCAGCTAACAGAGTTAAACCATACTTTTGATTGAGCAGTTTTGAAACACTCTGTCTGTAGAAAATGCAACTGGACATTCGTAGCGCCAAGTGGGTAATAGTGGAAGAAAGAATATCTTCAAATATAAACTACACAGAAGCATTGTATGAAATTTCTTTCTGTTCTGTGCATTCAACTAACAGAGTTGAACCTTACTTTTGATTGAGCCTTTCTGAAATACTCTTTCTGTAGAAACTGCAATTGGACATTCTGAGCGCTAAGAGGCCTATATTGGGAAAAATAATATCTTCAAATAAAAACTACACAGAAGCATTGTGTGAAACTTATTTCTGATATGTTCATTAAGCTAACAGAGTTAAACCATACTTTTGATTGCGCAGTTCTGAACACTCTTTCTGTAGAAAATGCAATGGAGATTCGGAGCGCTAAGAGGGTAATAGTGGAAAAAGGAATATATTCAAATATAAACTACACAGTAGCATTCTGTGAAAATTCTTTCTGTTCTGTGCATTCAACTAACAGAGTTGAACCTTACTTTTGATTGAGCCGTTCTGAAACACTCTTTCTGTAGAAACTGCAATTGGACATGCTAAGCGCTAAGAGGCCTACATTGGGAAAAAGAATATCTTCAAATAAAAACTACACAGATGCATTCTGTGAAACTAATTTCTGATCTGTAAATTCAGTTAACAGAGATAAAACATATTTTTGATTGAGCAGTAATGAAACACTCTTTTTGTAGAAAATGCAAGTGGAGATTCGGAGCGCTAAGAGGGTAATAGTGGAAAAAGGAATGTCTTCAAATATAAACTACAGAGAATGATTCGGTGAAACTTCTTTCTGATCTGTGCATTCAGCTAACAGAGTTAAACCATACTTTTGATTGAGCAGATCTGAACACTCTTTCTGTAGAAAATGCAACTGGACATTTGGAGCGCTAAGAGCGTAGTAGTGGAAAAAGGAATATATTCAAATATAAACTACACAGAAGCATTCTGTGAAACTTCTTTCTGATCTGAGCATTCAGCTAACAGAGTTAAACCATACTTTTGATTGAGCAGTTTTGAAACAGTCTGTCTGTAGAAAATGCAACTGGACATTCGTAGCGCTAAGTGGGTAATAGTGGAAAAAAAAATATGTTCAAATATAAACTACACAGAAGCATTGTATGAAACTTCTTTCTGTTCTGTGTATTCAACTAACAGAGTTGAACCTTACTTTTGATTGAGCCGTTCTGAAACACTCTTTCTGTAGAAACTGCAATTGGACATTCTGAGCGCTAAGAGGCCTATATTGGGAAAAAGAATGTCTACAAATAAAAACTACACAGAAGTATTGTGTGAAACTTCTTTCTGTTCTGTTTGTTCAACTAAAAGAGTTGAACCTTAGTTTTGATTGAGCCTTTCTGAAACACTCTTTCTGTAGAAACTGCAATTGGACATACTGAGCGCTAAGAGGCCTCTATTGGGAAAAATAATATCTTCAAATAAAAACTACACAGAAGCATTGTGTGAAACTTATTTCTGATATGTTCATTAAGCTAACAGAGTTAAACCATACTTTTGATTGCGCAGTTCTGAACACTCTTACTGTAGAAAATGCAAGTGGACATTCGGAGCGCTAAGAGGGTAATAGTGGAAAAAGGAATATATTCAAATATAAACTACACAGTAGCATTCTGTGAAAATTCTTTCTGTTCTGTGCATTCAACTAACAGAGTTGAACCTTACTTTTAATTGAGCCGTTCTGAAACACTCTTTCTGTAGAAACTGCAATTGGACATGCTAAGCGCTAAGAGGCCTATATTGGGAAAAAGAATGTCTACAAATAAAAACTACACAGAAGAATTGTGTGAAACTTCTTTCTGTTCTGTTTGTTCAACTAAAAGAGTTGAACCTTAGTTTTGACTGAGCCGTTCTGAAACACTCTTTCTGTAGAAAATGCAAGTGGAGATTCGGAGCGCTAAGAGGGTAATAGTGGAAAAAGGAATGTCTCCAAATATAAACTACACAGAATCATTCTGTGAAACTTCTTTCTGATCTGTGCATTCAGCTAACAGAGTTAAACCATACTTTTGATTGAGCAGATCTGAACACTCTTTCTTTAGAAAATGCAACTGGACAATTGGAGCGCTAAGAGAGTAGTAGTGGAAAAAGGAATATATTCAAATATAAACTACACAGAAGCATTCTGTGAAAATTGTTTCTGATCTGAGCATTCAGCTAACAGAGTTAAAGCATACTTTTGATTGAGCAGTTTTGAAACACTCTGTCTGTAGAAAATGCACCTGGACATTCGTAGCGCCAAGTGGGTAATAGTGGAAAAAAGAATATATTCAAATATAAACTACACAGAAGCATTGTATGAAACTTCTTTCTGTTCTGTGCATTCAACTAACAAAGTTGAACCTTACTTTTGATTGAGCCGTTCTGAAACACTCTTTCTGTAGAAACTGCAATTGGACATTCTGAGCGCTAAGAGGCATATATTGGGAAAAAGAATGTCTACAAATAAAAACTACACAGAAGTATTGTGTGAAACTTCTTTCTGTTCTGTTTGTTCAACTAAAAGAGTTGAACCTTAGTTTTGATTGAGCCGTTCTGAAACACTCTTTCTGTCGAAAATGCAAGTGGACTTTCGGAGCGCTAAGAGGGTAATAGTGGAAAAAGGAATGTCTCCAAATATAAATTACACAGAATGATTCTGTGAAACTTCTTTCTGATCTGTGCATTCAGCTAACAGAGTTAAACCATACTTTTGATTGAGCAGATCTGAACACTCTTTCTGTAGAAAATGCAACTGGACATTTGGAGCGCTAAGAGAGTAGTAGTGGAAAAAGGAATATATTCAAATATAAACTACACAGAAGCATTCTGTGAAACTTCTTTCTGATCTGAGCATTCAGCTAACAGAGTTAAACCATACTTTTGATTGAGCAGTTTTGAAACACTCTGTCTGTAGAAAATGCAACTGGACATTCGTAGCGCCAAGTGGGTAATAGTGGAAAAAATAATATCCTCAAATATAAACTACACAGAAGCATTGTATGAAATTTCTTTCTGTTCTGTGCATTCAACTAACAGAGTTGAACCTTACTTTTGATTGAGCCTTTCTGAAATACTCTTTCTGTAGAAACTGCAATTGGACATTCTGAGCGCTAAGAGGCCTATATTGGGAAAAATAATATCTTCAAATAAAAACTACACCGAAGCATTGTGTGAAACTTATTTCTGATATGTTCATTAAGCTAACAGAGTTAAACCATACTTTTGATTGCGCAGTTCTGAACACTCTTTCTGTAGAAAATGCAAGTGGACATTCCGAGCGCTAAGGGGGTAATAGTGGAGAAAGGAATATATTCAAATATAAACTACACAGTAGCATTCGGTGAAAATTCTTTCTGTTCTGTGCATTCAACTAACAGAGTTGAACCTTATTTTTGATTGAGCCGTTCTGAAACACTCTTTCTGTAGAAACTGCAATTGGACATGCTAAGCGCTAAGAGGCCTACATTGGGAAAAAGAATATCTTCAAATAAAAACTGCACAGATGCATTCTGTGAAACTTATTTCTGATCTGTAAATTCAGTTAACAGAGATAAAACATATTTTTGATTGAGCAGTTATGAAACACTCTTTTTGTAGAAAATGCAAGTGGAGATTCGGAGCGCTAAGAGGGTAATAGTGGAAAAAGGAATGTCTTCAAATATAAACTACACAGAATCATTCGGTGAAACTTCTTTCTGATCTGTGCATTCAGCTAACAGAGTTAAACCATAGTTTTGATTGAACAGATCTGAACACTCTTTCTGTAGAAAATGCAACTGGACATTTGGAGCGCTAAGAGCGTAGTAGTGGAAAAAGGAATATATTCAAATATAAACTACACAGAAGCATTCTGTGAAACTTCTTTCTGATCTGAGCATTCAGCTAACAGAGTTAAACCATACTTTTGATTGAGCAGATTTGAAACACTCTGTCTGTAGAAAATGCAACTGGACATTCGTAGCGCTAAGTGGGTAATAGTGGAAAAAAGAATATGTTCAAATATAAACTACACAGAAGGATTGTTTGAAACTTCTTTCTGTTCTGTGCATTCAACTAACAGAGTTGAACCTTACTTTTGATTGAGCCGTTCTGAAACACTCTTTCTGTAGAAACTGCAATTGGACATTCTGAGCGCTAAGAGGCCTATATTGGGAAAAAGAATGTCTACAAATAAAAACTACACAGAAAAATTGTGTGAAACTACTTTCTGTTCTGTTTGTTCAACTAAAAGAGTTGAACCTTAGTTTTGATTGAGCCGTTCTGAAACACTATATCTGTAGAAAATGCAAGTGGAGATTCGGAGCGCTAAGAGGGTAATAGTGGAAAAAGGAATGTCTCCAAATATAAACTACACAGAATCATTCTGTGAAACTTCTTTCTGATCTGTGCATTCAGCTAACAGAGTTAAACCATACTTTTGATTGAGCAGATCTGAACACTCTTTCTGTAGAAAATGCAACTGGACAATTGGAGCGCTAAGAGAGTAGTAGTGGAAAAAGGAATATATTCAAATATAAACTACACAGAAGCATTCTGTGAAACTTCTTTCTGATCTGAGCATTCAGCTAACAGAGTTAAACCATACTTTTGATTGAGCAGTTTTGAAACACTCTGTCTGTAGAAAATGCACCTAGACATTCGTAGCGCCAAGTGGGTAATAGTGGAAAAAAGAATATGTTCAAATATAAACTACACAGAAGCATTCTATGAAACTTCTTTCTGTTCTGTGCATTCAACTAACAGAGTTGAACCTTACTTTTGATTGAGCCTTTCTGAAACACTCTTTCTGTAGAAACTGCAATTGGACATTCTGAGCGCTAAGAGGCCTCTATTGGGAAAAATAATATCTTCAAATAAAAACTACACAGAAGCATTGTGTGAAACTTATTTCTGATATGTTCATTAAGCTAACAGAGTTAAACCATACTTTTGATTGCGCAGTTCTGAACACTCTTTCTGTAGAAAATGCAAGTGGACATTCGGAGCACTAAGAGGGTAATAGTGGAAAAAGGAATATATTCAAATATAAACTACACAGTAGCATTCTGTGAAAATTCTTTCTGTTCTGTGCATTCAACTAACAGAGTTGAACCTTACTTTTAATTGAGCCGTTCTGAAACACTCTTTCTGTAGAAACTGCAATTGGACATGCTAAGCGCTTAGAGGCCTACATTGGGAAAAAGAATATCTTCAAATAAAAACTACACAGATGCATTCTGTGAAACTTATTTCTGATCTGTAAATTCAGTTAACAGAGATAAAACATATTTTTGATTGAGCAGTTATGAAATACACTTTTTGTAGAAAATGCAAGTGGAGATTCGGAGCGCTAAGAGGGTAATAGTGGAAAAAGGAATGGCCCCAAATATAAACTACACAGAATCATTCTGTGAAACTTCTTTCTGATCTGTGCATTCAGCTAACAGAGTTAAACCATACTTTTGATTGAGCAGTTTTGAAACACTCTGTCTGTAGAAAATGCAACTGGACATTCGTAGCGCTAAGTGGGTAATAGTGGAAAAAAGAATATGTTCAAATATGAACTACACAGAAGCATTGTATGAAACTTCTTTCTGTTCTGTGCATTCAACTAACAGAGTTGAACCTTACTTTTGATTGAGCCGTTCTGAAACACTCTTTCTGTAGAAACTGCAATTGGACATTCTGAGCGCTAAGAGGCCTATATTGGGAAAAAGAATGTCTACAAATAAAAACTACACAGAAGAATTGTGTGAAACTTCTTTCTGTTCTGTTTGTTCAACTAAAAGAGTTGATCCTTAGTTTTTATTGAGCCGTTCTGAAACACTCTTTCTGTAGAAAATGCAAGTGGAGATTCGGAGCGCTAAGAGGGTAATAGTGGAAAAAGGAATGTCTCCAAATATAAACTACACAGAATCATTCTGTGAAACTTCTTTCTGATCTGTGCATTCAGCTAACAGAGTTAAACCATACTTTTGATTGAGCAGATCTGAACACTCTTTCTGTAGAAAATGCAACTGGACATTTGGAGCGCTAAGAGAGTAGTAGTGGAAAAAGGAATATATTCAAATATCAACTACACAGAAGCATTCTGTGAAACTTCTTTCTGATCTGAGCATTCAGCTAACAGAGTTAAACCATACTTTTGATTGAGCAGTTTTGAAACACTCTGTCTGTAGAAAATGCAACTGGACATTCGTAGCGCTAAGTTGGTAATAGTGGAAAAAAGAATATGTTCAAATATAAACTACACAGAAGCATTGTATGAAACTTCTTTCTGTTCTGTGCATTCAACTAACAGAGTTGAACCTTACTTTTGATTGAGCCTTTCTGAAACACTCTTTCTGTAGAAACTGCAATTGGACATTCTGAGCGCGAAGAGGCCTCTATTGGGAAAAATAATATCTTCAAATAAAAACTACACAGAAGCATTGTGTGAAACTTATTTCTGATATGTTCATTAAGCTAACAGAGTTAAACCATACTTTTGATTGCGCAGTTCTGAACACTCTTTCTGTAGAAAATGCAAGTGGACATTCGGAGCGCTAAGAGGGTAATAGTGGAAAAAGGAATATATTCAAATATAAACTACACAGTAGCATTATGTGAAAATTCTTTCTGTTCTGTGCATTCAACTAACAGAGTTGAACCTTACTTTTGATTGAGCCGTTCTGAAATGCTCTTTCTGTAGAAACTGAAATTGGACATGCTAAGCGCTAAGAGGCCTACATTGGGAAAAATAATATCTTCAAATAAAAACTACACAGATGCATTCTGTGAAACTTATTTCTGATCTGTAAATTCAGTTAACAGAGATAAA
The DNA here is from genome assembly GCF_028878055.3 of Symphalangus syndactylus. Classification (NCBI taxonomy): domain Eukaryota; kingdom Metazoa; phylum Chordata; class Mammalia; order Primates; family Hylobatidae; genus Symphalangus; species Symphalangus syndactylus. Next base: position 73,953,323 of record NC_072446.2, read on the forward strand.
ACATATTTTTGATTGAGCAGTTATGAAACACTCTTTTTGTAGAAAATACAAGTGGAGATTCGGAGCGCTAAGAGGGTAATAGTGGAAAAAGGAATGTCTTCAAATATAAACTTCACAGAATCATTCGGTGAAACTTCTTTCTGATCTGTGCATTCAGCTAACAGTGTTAAACCATACTTTTGATTGAGCGGATCTGAACACTCTTTCTGTAGAAAATGCAACTGGACATTTGGAGCGCTAAGAGCGTAGTAGTGGAAAAAGTAATATATTCAAATATAAACTACACAGAAGCATTCTGTGAAACTTCTTTCTGATCTGAGCATTCAGCTAGCAGAGTTAAACCATACTTTTGATTGAGCAGTTTTGAAACACTCTGTCTGTAGAAAATGCAACTGGACATTCGTAGCGCTAAGTGGGTAATAGTGGAAAAAAGAATATGTTCAAATATAAACTACACAGAAGCATTGTATGAAACTTCTTTCTGTTCTGTGCATTCAACTAACAGAGTTGAACCTTACTTTTGATTGAGCCGTTCTGAAACACTCTTTCTGTAGAAACTGCAATTGGACATTCTGAGCGCTAAGAGGCCTATATTGGGAAAATGAATGTCTACAAATAAAAACTACACAGAAGAATTGTGTGAAACTACTTTCTGTTCTGTTTGTTCAACTAAAAGAGTTGAACCTTAGTTTTGATTGAGCCGTTCTGAAACACTCTTTCTGTAGAAAATGCAAGTGGAGATTCGGAGCACTAAGAGGGTAATAGTGGAAAAAGGAATGTCTCCAAATATAAAGTACACAGAATCATTCTGTGAAACTTCTTTCTGATCTGTGCATTCAGCTAACAGAGTTAAACCATACTTTTGATTGAGCAGATCTGAACACTCTTTCTGTAGAAAATGCAACTGGACAATTGGAGCGCTAAGAGAGTAGTAGTGGAAAAAGGAATATATTCAAATATAAACTACACAGAAGCATTCTGTGAAACTTCTTTCTGATCTGAGCATTCAGCTAACAGAGTTAAACCATACTTTTGATTGAGCAGTTTTGAAACACACTCTCTGTAGAAAATGCAACTGGACATTCGTAGCGCCAAGTGGGTAATAGTGGAAAATAGAATATGTTCAAATATAAACTACACAGAAGCATTGCATGAAACTTCTTTCTGTTCTGTGCATTCAACTAACAGAGTTGAACCTTACTTTTGATTGAGCCTTTCTGAAACACTCTTTCTGTAGAAACTGCAATTGGACATACTGAGCGCTAAGAGGCCTCTATTGGGAAAAATAATATCTTCAAATAAAAACTACACAGAAGCATTGTGTGAAACTTATTTCTGATATGTTCATTAAGCTAACAGAGTTAAACCATACTTTTGATTGCGCAGTTCTGAACACTCTTACTGTAGAAAATGCAAGTGGACATTCGGAGCGCTAAGAGGGTAATAGTGGAAAAAGGAATATATTCAAATATAAACTACACAGTAGCATTCTGTGAAAATTCTTTCTGTTCTGTGCATTCAACTAACAGAGTTGAACCTTACTTTTAATTGAGCCGTTCTGAAACACTCTTTCTGTAGAAACTGCAATTGGACATGCTAAGCGCTAAGAGGCCTATATTGGGAAAAAGAATGTCTACAAATAAAAACTACACAGAAGAATTGTGTGAAACTTCTTTCTGTTCTGTTTGTTCAACTAAAAGAGTTGAACCTTAGTTTTGATTGAGCCGTTCTGAAACACTCTTTCTGTAGAAAATGCAAGTGGAGATTCGGAGCGCTAAGAGGGTAATAGTGGAAAAAGGAATGTCTCCAAATATAAACTACACAGAATCATTCTGTGAAACTTCTTTCTGATCTATGCATTCAGCTAACAGAGTTAAACCATACTTTTGATTGAGCAGATCTGAACACTCTTTCTTTAGAAAATGCAACTGGACAATTGGAGCGCTAAGAGAGTAGTAGTGGAAAAATTAATATATTCAAATATAAACTACACAGAAGCATTCTGTGAAAATTGTTTCTGATCTGAGCATTCAGCTAACAGAGTTAAACCATACTTTTGATTGAGCAGTTTTGAAACACTCTGTCTGTAGAAAATGCACCTGGACATTCGTAGCGCCAAGTGGGTAATAGTGGAAAAAAGAAAATGTTCAAATATAAACTACACAGAAGCATTGTATGAAACTTCTTTCTGTTCTGTGCATTCAACTAACAAAGTTGAACCTTACTTTTGATTGAGCCGTTCTGAAACACTCTTTCTGTAGAAACTGCAATTGGACATTCTGAGCGCTAAGAGGCCTATATTGGGAAAAAGAATGTCTACAAATAAAAACTACACAGAAGTATTGTGTGAAACTTCTTTCTGTTCTGTTTGTTCAACTAAAAGAGTTGAACCTTAGTTTTGATTGAGCCGTTCTGAAACACTCTTTCTGTAGAAAATGCAAGTGGAGATTCGGAGCGCTAAGAGGGTAATAGTGGAAAAAGGAATGTCTCCAAATATAAACTACACAGAATGATTCTGTGAAACTTCTTTCTGATCTGTGCATTCAGCTAACAGAGTTAAACCATACTTTTGATTGAGCAGATCTGAACACTCTTTCTGTAGAAAATGCAACTGGACATTTGGAGCGCTAAGAGAGTAGTAGTGGAAAAAGGAATATATTCAAATATAAACTACACAGAAGCATTCTGTGAAACTTCTTTCTGATCTGAGCATTCAGCTAACAGAGTTAAACCATACTTTTGATTGAGCAGTTTTGAAACACTCTGTCTGTAGAAAATGCAACTGGACATTCGTAGCGCCAAGTGGGTAATAGTGGAAAAAATAATATCCTCAAATATAAACTACACAGAAGCATTGTATGAAATTTCTTTCTGTTCTGTGCATTCAACTAACAGAGTTGAACCTTACTTTTGATTGAGCCTTTCTGAAATACTCTTTCTGTAGAAACTGCAATTGGACATTCTGAGCGCTAAGAGGCCTATATTGGGAAAAATAATATCTTCAAATAAAAACTACACCGAAGCATTGTGTGAAACTTATTTCTGATATGTTCATTAAGCTAACAGAGTTAAACCATACTTTTGATTGCGCAGTTCTGAACACTCTTTCTGTAGAAAATGCAAGTGGACATTCCGAGCGCTAAGGGGGTAATAGTGGAGAAAGGAAAATATTCAAATATAAACTACACAGTAGCATTCGGTGAAAATTCTTTCTGTTCTGTGCATTCAACTAACAGAGTTGAACCTTATTTTTGATTGAGCCGTTCTGAAACACTCTTTCTGTAGAAACTGCAATTGGACATGCTAAGCGCTAAGAGGCCTACATTGGGAAAAAGAATATCTTCAAATAAAAACTGCACAGATGCATTCTGTGAAACTTATTTCTGATCTGTAAATTCAGTTAACAGAGATAAAACATATTTTTGATTGAGCAGTTATGAAACACTCTTTTTGTAGAAAATGCAAGTGGAGATTCGGAGCGCTAAGAGGGTAATAGTGGAAAAAGGAATGTCTTCAAATATAAACTACACAGAATCATTCGGTGAAACTTCTTTCTGATCTGTGCATTCAGCTAACAGAGTTAAACCATAGTTTTGATTGAACAGATCTGAACACTCTTTCTGTAGAAAATGCAACTGGACATTTGGAGCGCTAAGAGCGTAGTAGTGGAAAAAGGAATATATTCAAATATAAACTACACAGAAGCATTCTGTGAAACTTCTTTCTGATCTGAGCATTCAGCTAACAGAGTTAAACCATACTTTTGATTGAGCAGATTTGAAACACTCTGTCTGTAGAAAATGCAACTGGACATTCGTAGCGCTAAGTGGGTAATAGTGGAAAAAAGAATATGTTCAAATATAAACTACACAGAAGCATTGTATGAAACTTCTTTCTGTTCTGTGCATTCAACTAACAGAGTTGAACCTTACTTTTGATTGAGCCGTTCTGAAACACTCTTTCTGTAGAAACTGCAATTGGACATTCTGAGCGCTAAGAGGCCTATATTGGGAAAAAGAATGTCTACAAATAAAAACTACACAGAAAAATTGTGTGAAACTACTTTCTGTTCTGTTTGTTCAACTAAAAGAGTTGAACCTTAGTTTTGATTGAGCCGTTCTGAAACACTCTTTCTGTAGAAAATGCAAGTGGAGATTCTGAGCGCTAAGAGGGTAATAGTGGATAAAGGAATGTCTCCAAATATAAACTACACAGAATCATTCTGTGAAACTTCTTTCTGATCTGTGCATTCAGCTAACAGAGTTAAACCATACTTTTGATTGAGCAGATCTGAACACTCTTTCTGTAGAAAATGCAACTGGACAATTGGAGCGCTAAGAGAGTAGTAGTGGAAAAAGGAATATATTCAAATATAAACTACACAGAAGCATTCTGTGAAACTTCTTTCTGATCTGAGCATTCAGCTAACAGAGTTAAACCATACTTTTGATTGAGCAGTTTTGAAACACTCTGTCTGTAGAAAATGCACCTGGACATTCGTAGCGCCAAGTGGGTAATAGTGGAAAAAAGAATATGTTCAAATATAAACTACACAGAAGCATTCTATGAAACTTCTTTCTGTTCTGTGCATTCAACTAACAGAGTTGAACCTTACTTTTGATTGAGCCTTTCTGAAACACTCTTTCTGTAGAAACTGAAATTGGACATTCTGAGCGCTAAGAGGCCTCTATTGGGAAAAATAATATCTTCAAATAAAAACTACACAGAAGCATTGTGTGAAACTTATTTCTGATATGTTCATTAAGCTAACAGAGTTAAACCATACTTTTGATTGCGCAGTTCTGAACACTCTTTCTGTAGAAAATGCAAGTGGACATTCGGAGCACTAAGAGGGTAATAGTGGAAAAAGGAATATATTCAAATATAAACTACACAGTAGCATTCTGTGAAAATTCTTTCTGTTCTGTGCATTCAACTAACGGAGTTGAACCTTACTTTTAATTGAGCCGTTCTGAAACACTCTTTCTGTAGAAACTGCAATTGGACATGCTAAGCGCTTAGAGGCCTACATTGGGAAAAAGATATCTTCAAATAAAAACTACACAGATGCATTCTGTGAAACTTATTTCTGATCTTTAAATTCAGTTAACAGAGATAAAACATATTTTTGATTGAGCAGTTATGAAACACTCTTTTTGTAGAAAATAAAAGTGGAGATTCGGAGCGCTAAGAGGATAATAGTGGAAAAAGGAATGTCTTCAAATATAAACTACACAGAATCATTCTGTGAAACTTCTTTCTGATCTGTGCATTCAGCTAACAGAGTTAAACCATACTTTTGATTGAGCAGATCTGAACACTCTTTCTGTAGAAAATGCAACTGGACATTTGGAGCGCTAAGAGCGTAGTAGTGGAAAAAGGAATATATTCAAATATAAACTACACAGAAGCATTCCGTGAAACTTCTTTCTGATCTGAGTATTCAGCTAACAGAGTTAAACCATACTTTTGATTGAGCAGTTTTGAAACACTCTGTCTGTAGAAAATGCAACTGGACATTCGTAGCGCTAAGTGGGTAATAGTGGAAAAAAGAATATGTTCAAATATAAACTACACAGAAGCATTGTATGAAACTTCTTTCTGTTCTGTGCATTCAACTAACAGAGTTGAACCTTACTTTTGATTGAGCCGTTCTGAAACACTCTTTCTGTAGAAACTGCAATTGGACATTCTGAGCGCTAAGAGGCCTATATTGGGAAAAAGAATGTCTACAAATAAAAACTACACAGAAGAATTGTGTGAAACTTCTTTCTGTTGTGTTTGTTCAACTAAAAGAGTTGAACCTTAGTTTTGATTGAGCCGTTCTGAAACACTCTTTCTGTAGAAAATGCAAGTGGACATTCGGAGCGCTAAGAGGGTAATAGTGGAAAAAGGAATGTCTCCAAATATAAACTACACAGAATCATTCTGTGAAACTTCTTTCTGAACTGTGCATTCAGCTAACAGAGTTAAACCATACTTTTGATTGAGCAGATCTGAACACTCTTTCTGTAGAAAATGCAACTGGACATTTGGAGCGCTAAGAGAGTAGTAGTGGAAAAAGGAATATATTCAAATATAAACTACACAGAAGCATTCTGTGAAACTTCTTTCTGATCTGAGCATTCAGCTAACAGAGTTAAACCATACTTTTGATTGAGCAGTTTTGAAACACTCTGTCTGTAGAAAATGCAACTGGACATTCGTAGCGCCAATTGGGTAATAGTGGAAAAAAGAATATGTTCAAATATAAACTACACAGAAGCATTGTATGAAACTTCTTTCTGTTCTGTGCATTCAACTAACAGAGTTGAACCTTACTTTTGATTGAGCCGTTCTGAAACACTCTTTCTGTAGAAACTGCAATTGGACATTCTGAGCGCTAAGAGGCCTATATTGGGAAAAAGAATGTCTACAAATAAAAACTACACAGAAGAATTGTGTGAAACTTCTTTCTGTTCTGTTTGTTCAACTAAAAGAGTTGATCCTTAGTTTTTATTGAGCCGTTCTGAAACACTCTTTCTGTAGAAACTGCAAGTGGAGATTCGGAGCGCTAAGAGGGTAATAGCGGAAAAAGGAATGTCTCCAAATATAAACTACACAGAATCATTCTGTGAAACTTCTTTCTGATCTGTGCATTCAGCTAACAGAGTTAAACCATACTTTTGATTGAGCAGATCTGAACACTCTTTCTGTAGAAAATGCAACTGGACATTTGGAGCGCTAAGAGAGTAGTAGTGGAAAAAGGAATATATTCAAATATCAACTACACAGAAGCATTCTGTGAAACTTCTTTCTGATCTGAGCATTCAGCTAACAGAGTTAAACCATACTTTTGATTGAGCAGTTTTGAAACACTCTGTCTGTAGAAAATGCAACTGGACATTCGTAGCGCTAAGTTGGTAATAGTGGAAAAAAGAATATGTTCAAATATAAACTACACAGAAGCATTGTATGAAACTTCTTTCTGTTCTGTGCATTCAACTAACAGAGTTGAACCTTACTTTTGATTGAGCCTTTCTGAAACACTCTTTCTGTAGAAACTGCAGTTGGACATTCTGAGCGCGAAGAGGCCTCTATTGGGAAAAATAATATCTTCAAATAAAAACTACACAGAAGCATTGTGTGAAACTTATTTCTGATATGTTCATTAAGCTAACAGAGTTAAACCATACTTTTGATTGCGCAGTTCTGAACACTCTTTCTGTAGAAAATGCAAGTGGACATTCGGAGCGCTAAGAGGGTAATAGTGGAAAAAGGAATATATTCAAATATAAACTACACAGTAGCATTATGTGAAAATTCTTTCTGTTCTGTGCATTCAACTAACAGAGTTGAACCTTACTTTTGATTGAGCCGTTCTGAAATGCTCTTTCTGTAGAAACTGAAATTGGACATGCTAAGCGCTAAGAGGCCTACATTGGGAAAAAGAATATCTTCAAATAAAAACTACACAGATGCATTCTGTGAAACTTATTTCTGATCTGTAAATTCAGTTAACAGAGATAAAACATATTTTTGATTGAGCAGTTATGAAACACTCTTTTTGTAGAAAATACAAGTGGAGATTCGGAGCGCTAAGAGGGTAATAGTGGAAAAAGGAATGTCTTCAAATATAAACTTCACAGAATCATTCGGTGAAACTTCTTTCTGATCTGTGCATTCAGCTAACAGTGTTAAACCATACTTTTGATTGAGCAGATCTGAACACTCTTTCTGTAGAAAATGCAACTGGACATTTGGAGCGCTAAGAGCGTAGTAGTGGAAAAAGGAATATATTCAAATATAAACTACACAGAAGCATTCTGTGAAACTTCTTTCTGATCTGAGCATTCAGCTAGCAGAGTTAAACCATACTTTTGATTGAGCAGTTTTGAAACACTCTGTCTGTAGAAAATGCAACTGGACATTCGTAGCGCTAAGTGGGTAATAGTGGAAAAAAGAATATGTTCAAATATAAACTACACAGAAGCATTGTATGAAACTTCTTTCTGTTCTGTGCATTCAACTAACAGAGTTGAACCTTACTTTTGATTGAGCCGTTCTGAAACACTCTTTCTGTAGAAACTGCAATTGGACATTCTGAGCGCTAAGAGGCCTATATTGGGAAAATGAATGTCTACAAATAAAAACTACACAGAAGAATTGTGTGAAACTACTTTCTGTTCTGTTTGTTCAACTAAAAGAGTTGGACCTTAGTTTTGATTGAGCCGTTCTGAAACACTCTTTCTGTAGAAAATGCAAGTGGAGATTCGGAGCACTAAGAGGGTAATAGTGGAAAAAGGAATGTCTCCAAATATAAAGTACACAGAATCATTCTGTGAAACTTCTTTCTGATCTGTGCATTCAGCTAACAGAGTTAAACCATACTTTTGATTGAGCAGATCTGAACACTCTTTCTGTAGAAAATGCAACTGGACAATTGGAGCGCTAAGAGAGTAGTAGTGGAAAAAGGAATATATTCAAATATAAACTACACAGAAGCATTCTGTGAAACTTCTTTCTGATCTGAGCATTCAGCTAACAGAGTTAAACCATACTTTTGATTGAGCAGTTTTGAAACACACTGTCTGTAGAAAATGCAACTGGACATTCGTAGCGCCAAGTGGGTAATAGTGGAAAATAGAATATGTTCAAATATAAACTACACAGAAGCATTGCATGAAACTTCTTTCTGTTCTGTGCATTCAACTAACAGAGTTGAACCTTACTTTTGATTGAGCCTTTCTGAAACACTCTTTCTGTAGAAACTGCAATTGGACATACTGAGCGCTAAGAGGCCTCTATTGGGAAAAATAATATCTTCAAATAAAAACTACACAGAAGCATTGTGTCAAACTTATTTCTGATATGTTCATTAAGCTAACAGAGTTAAACCATACTTTTGATTGCGCAGTTCTGAACACTCTTACTGTAGAAAATGCAAGTGGACATTCGGAGCGCTAAGAGGGTAATAGTGGAAAAAGGAATATATTCAAATATAAACTACACAGTAGCATTCTGTGAAAATTCTTTCTGTTCTGTGCATTCAACTAACAGAGTTGAACCTTACTTTTAATTGAGCCGTTCTGAAACACTCTTTCTGTAGAAACTGCAATTGGACATGCTAAGCGCTAAGAGGCCTATACTGGGAAAAAGAATGTCTACAAATAAAAACTACACAGAAGAATTGTGTGAAACTTCTTTCTGTTCTGTTTGTTCAACTAAAAGAGTTGAACCTTAGTTTTGATTGAGCCGTTCTGAAACACTCTTTCTGTAGAAAATGCAAGTGGAGATTCGGAGCGCTAAGAGGGTAATAGTGGAAAAAGGAATGTCTCCAAATATAAACTACACAGAATCATTCTGTGAAACTTCTTTCTGATCTGTGCATTCAGCTAACAGAGTTAAACCATACTTTTGATTGAGCAGATCTGAACACTCTTTCTTTAGTAAATGCAACTGGACAATTGGAGCGCTAAGAGAGTAGTAGTGGAAAAATTAATATATTCAAATATAAACTACACAGAAGCATTCTGTGAAAATTGTTTCTGATCTGAGCATTCAGCTAACAGAGTTAAACCATACTTTTGATTGAGCAGTTTTGAAACACTCTGTCTGTAGAAAATGCACCTGGACATTCGTAGCGCCAAGTGGGTAATAGTGGAAAAAAGAATATGTTCAAATATAAACTACACAGAAGCATTGTATGAAACTTCTTTCTGTTCTGTGCATTCAACTAACAAAGTTGAACCTTATTTTGATTGAGCCGTTCTGAAACACTCTTTCTGTAGAAACTGCATTTGGACATTCTGAGCGCTAAGAGGCCTATATTGGGAAAAAGAATGTCTACAAATAAAAACTACACAGAAGTATTGTGTGAAACTTCTTTCTGTTCTGTTTGTTCAACTAAAAGAGTTGAACCTTAGTTTTGATTGAGCCGTTCTGAAACACTCTTTCTGTAGAAAATGCAAGTGGAGATTCGGAGCACTAAGAGGGTAATAGTGGAAAAAGGAATGTCTCCAAATATAAACTACACAGAATGATTCTGTGAAACTTCTTTCTGATCTGTGCATTTAGCTAACAGAGTTAAACCATACTTTTGATTGAGCAGATCTGAACACTCTTTCTGTAGAAAATGCAACTGGACATTTGGAGCGCTAAGAGAGTAGTAGTGGAAAAAGGAATATATTCAAATATAAACTACACAGAAGCATTCTGTGAAACTTCTTTCTGATCTGAGCATTCAGCTAACAGAGTTAAACCATACTTTTGATTGAGCAGTTTTGAAACACTCTGTCTGTAGAAAATGCAACTGGACATTCGTAGCGCCAAGTGGGTAATAGTGGAAAAAATAATATCCTCAAATATAAACTACACAGAAGCATTGTATGAAATTTCTTTCTGTTCTGTGCATTCAACTAACAGAGTTGAACCTTACTTTTGATTGAGCCTTTCTGAAATACTCTTTCTGTAGAAACTGCAATTGGACATTCTGAGCGCTAAGAGGCCTATATTGGGAAAAATAATATCTTCAAATAAAAACTACACCGAAGCATTGTGTGAAACTTATTTCTGATATGTTCATTAAGCTAACAGAGTTAAACCATACTTTTGATTGCGCAGTTCTGAACACTCTTTCTGTAGAAAATGCAAGTGGACATTCCGAGCGCTAAGGGGGTAACAGTGGAGAAAGGAATATAATCAAATATAAACTACACAGTAGCATTCGGTGAAAATTCTTTCTGTTCTGTGCATTCAACTAACAGAGTTGAACCTTACTTTTGATTGAGCCGTTCTGAAATGCTCTTTCTGTAGAAACTGAAATTGGACATGCTAAGCGCTAAGAGGCCTACATTGGGAAAAAGAATATCTTCAAATAAAAACTACACAGATGCATTCTGTGAAACTTATTTCTGATCTGTAAATTCAGTTAACAGAGATAAAACATATTTTTGATTGAGCAGTTATGAAACACTCTTTTTGTAGAAAATACAAGTGGAGATTCGGAGCGCTAAGAGGGTAATAGTGGAAAAAGGAATGTCTTCAAATATAAACTTCACAGAATCATTCGGTGAAACTTCTTTCTGATCTGTGCATTCAGCTAACAGTGTTAAACCATACTTTTGATTGAGCAGATCTGAACACTCTTTCTGTAGAAAATGCAACTGGACATTTGGAGCGCTAAGAGCGTAGTAGTGGAAAAAGGAATATATTCAAATATAAACTACACAGAAGCATTCTGTGAAACTTCTTTCTGATCTGAGCATTCAGCTAGCAGAGTTAAACCATACTTTTGATTGAGCAGTTTTGAAACACTCTGTCTGTAGAAAATGCAACTGGACATTCGTAGCGCTAAGTGGGTAATAGTGGAAAAAAGAATATGTTCAAATATAAACTACACAGAAGCATTGTATGAAACTTCTTTCTGTTCTGTGCATTCAACTAACAGAGTTGAACCTTACTTTTGATTGAGCCGTTCTGAAACACTCTTTCTGTAGAAACTGCAATTGGACATTCTGAGCGCTAAGAGGCCTATATTGGGAAAAAGAATGTCTACAAATAAAAACTACACAGAAGAATTGTGTGAAACTACTTTCTGTTCTGTTTGTTCAACTAAAAGAGTTGAACCTTAGTTTTGATTGAGCCGTTCTGAAACACTCTTTCTGTAGAAAATGCAAGTGGAGATTCGGAGCACTAAGAGGGTAATAGTGGAAAAAGGAATGTCTCCAAATATAAAGTACACAGAATCATTCTGTGAAACTTCTTTCTGATCTGTGCATTCAGCTAACAGAGTTAAACCATACTTTTGATTGAGCAGATCAGAACACTCTTTCTGTAGAAAATGCAACTGGACAATTGGAGCGCTAAGAGAGTAGTAGTGGAAAAAGGAATATATTCAAATATAAACTACACAGAAGCATTCTGTGAAACTTCTTTCTGATCTGAGCATTCAGCTAACAGAGTTAAACCATACTTTTGATTGAGCAGTTTTGAAACACACTGTCTGTAGAAAATGCAACTGGACATTCGTAGCGCCAAGTGGGTAATAGTGGAAAATAGAATATGTTCAAATATAAACTACACAGAAGCATTGCATGAAACTTCTTTCTGTTCTGTGCATTCAACTAACAGAGTTGAACCTTACTTTTGATTGAGCCTTTCTGAAACACTCTTTCTGTAGAAACTGCAATTGGACATACTGAGCGCTAAGAGTCCTCTATTGGGAAAAATAATATCTTCAAATAAAAACTACACAGAAGCATTGTGTGAAACTTATTTCTGATATGTTCATTAAGCTAACAGAGTTAAACCATACTTTTGATTGCGCAGTTCTGAACTCTCTTACTGTAGAAAATGCAAGTGGACATTCGGAGCGCTAAGAGGGTAATAGTGGAAAAAGGAATATATTCAAATATAAACTACACAGTAGCATTCTGTGAAAATTCTTTCTGTTCTGTGCATTCAACTAACAGAGTTGAACCTTACTTTTAATTGAGCCGTTCTGAAACACTCTTTCTGTAGAAACTGCAATTGGACATGCTAAGCGCTAAGAGGCCTATATTGGGAAAAAGAATGTCTACAAATAAAAACTACACAGAAGAATTGTGTGAAACTTCTTTCTGTTCTGTTTGTTCAACTAAAAGAGTTGAACCTTAGTTTTGATTGAGCCGTTCTGAAACACTCTTTCTGTAGAAAATGCAAGTGGAGATTCGGAGCGCTAAGAGGGTTATAGTGGAAAAAGGAATGTCTCCAAATATAAACTACACAGAATCATTCTGTGAAACTTCTTTCTGATCTGTGCATTCAGCTAACAGAGTTAAACCATACTTTTGATTGAGCAGATCTGAACACTCTTTCTTTAGAAAATGCAACTGGACAATTGGAGCGCTAAGAGAGTAGTAGTGGAAAAATTAATATATTCAAATATAAACTAAACAGAAGCATTCTGTGAAAATTGTTTCTGATCTGAGCATTCAGCTAACAGAGTTAAACCATACCTTTGATTGAGCAGTTTTGAAACACTCTGTCTGTAGAAAATGCACCTGGACATTCGTAGCGCCAAGTGGGTAATAGTGGAAAAAAGAATATGTTCAAATATAAACTACACAGAAGCATTGTATGAAACTTCTTTCTGTTCTGTGCATTCAACTAACAAAGTTGAACCTTATTTTGATTGAGCCGTTCTGAAACACTCTTTCTGTAGAAACTGCAATTGGACATTCTGAGCGCTAAGAGGCCTATATTGGGAAAAAGAATGTCTACAAATAAAAACTACACAGAAGTATTGTGTGAAACTTCTTTCTGTTCTGTTTGTTCAACTAAAAGAGTTGAACCTTAGTTTTGATTGAGCCGTTCTGAAACACTCTTTCTGTAGAAAATGCAAGTGGAGATTCGGAGCGCTAAGAGGGTAATAGTGGAAAAAGGAATGTCTCCAAATATAAACTACACAGAATGATTCTGTGAAACTTCTTTCTGATCTGTGCATTCAGCTAACAGAGTTAAACCATACTTTTGATTGAGCAGATCTGAACACTCTTTCTGTAGAAAATGCAACTGGACATTTGGAGCGCTAAGAGAGTAGTAGTGGAAAAAGGAATATATTCAAATATAAACTACACAGAAGCATTCTGTGAAACTTCTTTCTGATCTGAGCATTCAGCTAACAGAGTTAAACCATACTTTTGATTGAGCAGTTTTGAAACACTCTGTCTGTAGAAAATGCAACTGGACATTCGTAGCGCCAAGTGGGTAATAGTGGAAAAAATAATATCCTCAAATATAAACTACACAGAAGCATTGTATGAAATTTCTTTCTGTTCTGTGCATTCAACTAACAGAGTTGAACCTTACTTTTGATTGAGCCTTTCTGAAATACTCTTTCTGTAGAAACTGCAATTGGACATTCTGAGCGCTAAGAGGCCTATATTGGGAAAAATAATATCTTCAAATAAAAACTACACCGAAGCATTGTGTGAAACTTATTTCTGATATGTTCATTAAGCTAACAGAGTTAAACCATACTTTTGATTGCGCAGTTCTGAACACTCTTTCTGTAGAAAATGCAAGTGGACATTCCGAGCGCTAAGGGGGTAATAGTGGAGAAAGGAATATATTCAAATATAAAGTACACAGTAGCATTCGGTGAAAATTCTTTCTGTTCTGTGCATTCAACTAACAGAGTTGAACCTTATTTTTGATTGAGCCGTTCTGAAACACTCTTTCTGTAGAAACTGCAATTGGACATGCTAAGCGCTAAGAGGCCTACATTGGGAAAAAGAATATCTTCAAATAAAAACTGCACAGATGCATTCTGTGAAACTTATTTCTGATCTGTAAATTCAGTTAACAGAGATAAAACATATTTTTGATTGAGCAGTTATGAAACACTCTTTTTGTAGAAAATGCAAGTGGAGATTCGGAGCGCTAAGAGGGTAATAGTGGAAAAAGGAATGTCTTCAAATATAAACTACACAGAATCATTCGGTGAAACTTCTTTCTGATCTGTGCATTCAGCTAACAGAGTTAAACCATAGTTTTGATTGAACAGATCTGAACACTCTTTCTGTAGAAAATGCAACTGGACATTTGGAGCGCTAAGAGCGTAGTAGTGGAAAAAGGAATATATTCAAATATAAACTACACAGAAGCATTCTGTGAAACTTCTTTCTGATCTGAGCATTCAGCTAACAGAGTTAAACCATACTTTTGATTGAGCAGTTTTGAAACACTCTGTCTGTAGAAAATGCAACTGGACATTCGTAGCGCCAATTGGGTAATAGTGGAAAAAAGAATATGTTCAAATATAAACTACACAGAAGCATTGTATGAAACTTCTTTCTGTTCTGTGCATTCAACTAACAGAGTTGAACCTTACTTTTGATTGAGCCGTTCTGAAACACTCTTTCTGTAGAAACTGCAATTGGACATTCTGAGCGCTAAGAGGCCTATATTGGGAAAAAGAATGTCTACAAATAAAAACTACACAGAAGAATTGTGTGAAACTTCTTTCTGTTCTGTTTGTTCAACTAAAAGAGTTGAACCTTAGTTTTGATTGAGCCGTTCTGAAACACTCTTTCTGTAGAAAATGCAAGTGGAGATTCGGAGCGCTAAGAGGGTAATAGCGGAAAAAGGAATGTCCCAAATATAAACTACACAGAATCATTCTGTGAAACTTCTTTCTGATCTGTGCATTCAGCTAACAGAGTAAAACCATACTTTTGATTGAGCAGATCTGAACACTCTTTCTGTAGAAAATGCAACTGGACATTTGGAGCGCTAAGAGAGTAGTAGTGGAAAAAGGAATATATTCAAATATGAACTACACAGAAGCATTCTGTGAAAATTCTGTCTGATCTGAGCATTCAGCTAACAGAGTTAAACCATACTTTTGATTGAGCAGATCTGAACACTCTTTCTGTAGAAAATGCAACTGGACATTTGGAGCGCTAAGAGAGTAGTAGTGGAAAAAGGAATATATTCAAATATAAACTACACAGAAGCATTCTGTGAAACTTCATTCTGATCTGAGCATTCAGCTAACAGACTTAAACCATACTTTTGATTGAGCAGTTTTGAAACACTCTGTCTGTAGAAAATGCAACTGGACATTCGTAGCGCTAAGTGGGTAATAGTGGAAAAAAGAATATGTTCAAATATAAACTACGCAGAAGCATTGTATGAAACTTCTTTCTGTTCTGTGCATTCAACTGACAGAGTTGAACCTTACTTTGATTGAGCCTTTCTGAAACACTCTTTCTGTAGAAACGGCAATTGGACATTCTGAGCGCTAAGAGGCCTCTATTGGGAAAAATAATATCTTCAAATAAAAACTACACAGAAGCATTGTGTGAAACTTATTTCGGATATGTTCATTAAGCTAACAGAGTTAAACCATACTTTTGATTGCGCAGTTCTGAACACTCTTTCTGTGGAAAATGCAAGTGGACATTCGGAGCGCTAAGAGGGTAATAGTTGAAAAAGGAATATATTCAAATATAAACTACACAGTAGCATTCTGTGAAAATTCTTTCTGTTCTGTGCATTCAACTAACAGAGTTGAACCTTACTTTTGATTGAGCCGTTCTGAAACACTCTTTCTGTAGAAACTGCAATTGGACATGCTAAGCGCTAAGAGGCCTACATTGGGAAAAAGAATATCTTCAAATAAAAACTACACAGATGCATTCTGTGAAACTTATTTCTGATCTGTAAATTCAGTTAACAGAGATAAAACATATTTTTGATTGAGCAGTTATGAAATACACTTTTTGTAGAAAATGCAAGTGGAGATTCGGAGCGCTAAGAGGGTAATAGTGGAAAAAGGAATGTCTCCAAATATAAACTACACAGAATCATTCTGTGAAACTTCTTTCTGATCTGTGCATTCAGCTAACAGAGTTAAACCATACTTTTGATTGAGCAGTTTTGAAACACTCTGTCTGTAGAAAATGCAACTGGACATTCGTAGCGCTAAGTGGGTAATAGTGGAAAAAAGTATATGTTCAAATATGAACTACACAGAAGCATTGTATGAAACTTCTTTCTGTTCTGTGCATTCAACTAACAGAGTTGAACCTTACTTTTGATTGAGCCGTTCTGAAACACTCTTTCTGTAGAAACTGCAATTGGACATTCTGAGCGCTAAGAGGCCTATATTGGGAAAAAGAATGTCTACAAATAAAAACTACACAGAAGAATTGTGTGAAACTTCTTTCTGTTCTGTTTGTTCAACTAAAAGAGTTGATCCTTAGTTTTTATTGAGCCGTTCTGAAACACTCTTTCTGTAGAAAATGCAAGTGGAGATTCGGAGCGCTAAGAGGGTAATAGTGGAAAAAGGAATGTCTCCAAATATAAACTACACAGAATCATTCTGTGAAACTTCTTTCTGATCTGTGCATTCAGCTAACAGAGTTAAACCATACTTTTGATTGAGCAGATCTGAACACTCTTTCTGTAGAAAATGCAACTGGACATTTGGAGCGCTAAGAGAGTAGTAGTGGAAAAAGGAATATATTCAAATATCAACTACACAGAAGCATTCTGTGAAACTTCTTTCTGATCTGAGCATTCAGCTAACAGAGTTAAACCATACTTTTGAATGAGCAGTTTTGAAACACTCTGTCTGTAGAAAATGCAACTGGACATTCGTAGCGCTAAGTTGGTAATAGTGGAAAAAAGAATATGTTCAAATATAAACTACACAGAAGCATTGTATGAAACTTCTTTCTGTTCTGTGCATTCAACTAACAGAGTTGAACCTTACTTTTGATTGAGCCTTTCTGAAACACTCTTTCTGTAGAAACTGCAATTGGACATTCTGAGCGCGAAGAGGCCTCTATTGGGAAAAATAATATCTTCAAATAAAAACTACACAGAAGCATTGTGTGAAACTTATTTCTGATATGTTCATTAAGCTAACAGAGTTAAACCATACTTTTGATTGCGCAGTTCTGAACACTCTTTCTGTAGAAAATGCAAGTGGACATTCGGAGCGCTAAGAGGGTAATAGTGGAAAAAGGAATATATTCAAATATAAACTACACAGTAGCATTCTGTGAAAATTCTTTCTGTTCTGTGCATTCAACTAACAGAGTTGAACCTTACTTTTGATTGAGCCGTTCTGAAACGCTCTTTCTGTAGAAACTGCAATTGGACATGCTAAGCGCTAAGAGGCCTACATTGGGAAAAAGAATATCTTCAAATAAAAACTACACAGATGCATTCTGTGCAACTTATTTCTGATCTGTAAATTCAGTTAACAGAGATAAAACATATTTTTCATTGAGCAGTTATGAAACACTCTTTTTGTAGAAAATGCAAGTGGAGATTCGGAGCGCTAAGAGGGTAATAGCGGAAAAAGGAATGTCTTCAAATATAAACTACACAGAATCATTCGGTGAAACTTCTTTCTGATCTGTGCATTCAGCTAACAGAGTTAAACCATACTTTTGATTGAGCAGATCTGAACACTCTTTCTGTTGAAAATACAACTGGACATTTGGAGCGCTAAGAGCGTATTAGTGGAAAAAGGAATATATTCAAATATAAACTACACAGAAGCATTCTGTGAAACTTCTTTCTGATCTGAGCATTCAGCTAACAGAGTTAAACCATACTTTTGATTGAGCAGTTTTGAAACACTCTGTCTGTAGAAAATGCAACTGGACATTCGTAGCGCTAAGTTGGTAATAGTGGAAAAAAGAATATGTTCAAATATAAACTACACAGAAGCATTGTATGAAACTTCTTTCTGTTCTGTGCATTCAACTAACAGAGTTGAACCTTACTTTTGATTGAGCCTTTCTGAAACACTCTTTCTGTAGAAACTGCAATTGGACATTCTGAGCGCTAAGAGGACTCTATAGGGAAAAATAATATCTTCAAATAAAAACTACACAGAAGCATTGTGTGAAACTTATTTCTGATATGTTCATTAAGCTAACAGAGTTAAACCATACTTTTGATTGCGCAGTTCTGAACACTCTTTCTGTAGAAAATGCAAGTGGACATTCGGAGCGCTAAGAGGGTAATAGTGGAAAAAGGAATATATTCAAATATAAACTACACAGTAGCATTCTGTGAAAATTCTTTCTGTTCTGTGCATTCAACTAACAGAGTTGAACCTTACTTTTGATTGAGCCGTTCTGAAACACTCTTTCTGTAGAAACTGCAATTGGACATGCTAAGCGCTAAGAGGCCTATATTGGGAAAAAGAATATCTTCAAATAAAAACTACACAGATGCATTCTGTGAAACTTATTTCTGATCTGTAAATTCAGTTAACAGAGATAAAACATATTTTTGATTGAGCAGTTATGAAACACTCTTTTTGTAGAAAATGCAAGTGGAGATTCGGAGCCTTAAGAGGGTAATAGTGGAAAAAGTAATGTCTTCAAATATAAACTACACAGAATCATTCGGTGAAACTTCTTTCTGATCTGTGCATTCAGCTAACAGAGTTAAACCATACTTTTGATTGAGCAGATCTGAACACTCTTTCTGTTGAAAATGCAACTGGACATTTGGAGCGCTAAGAGCGTAGTAGTGGAAAAAGGAATATATTCAAATATAAACTACACAGAAGCATTCTGTGAAACTTCTTTCTGATCTGAGCATACAGCTAACAGAGTTAAACCATACTTTTGATTGAGCAGTTTTGAAACACTCTGTCTGTAGAAAATGCAACAGGACATTCGTAGCGCTAAGTGGGTAATAGTGGAAAAAAGAATATGTTCAAATATAAACTACACAGAAGCATTGTATGAAACTTCTTTCTGTTCTGTGCATTCAACTAACAGAGTTGAACCTTACTTTTGATTGAGCCGTTCTGAAACACTCTTTCTGTAGAAACTGCAATTGGACATTCTGAGCACTAAGAGGCCTATATTGGGAAAAAGAATGTCTACAAATAAAAACTACACAGAAGAATTGTGTGAAACTTCTTTCTGTTCTGTTTGTTCAACTAAAAGCGTTGAACCTTAGTTTTGATTGAGCCGTTCTGAAACACTCTTTCTGTAGAAAATGCAAGTGGAGATTCGGAGCGCTAAAAGGGTAATAGTGGAAAAAGGAATGTCTCCAAATATAAACTACACAGAATCATTCTGTGAAACTTCTTTCTGATCTGTGCATTGAGCTAACAGATTTAAACCATACTTTTGATTGAGCAGATCTGAACACTCTTTCTGTAGAAAATGCAACTGGACATTTGGAGCGCTAAGAGAGTAGTAGTGGAAAAAGGAATATATTCAAATATAAACTACACAGAAGCATTCTGTGAAACTGCTTTCTGATCTGAGCATTCAGCTAACAGAGTTAAACCATACTTTTGATTGAGCAGTTTTGAAACACTCTGTCTGTAGAAAATGCAACTGGACATTCGTAGCGCTAAGTGGGTAATAGTGGAAAAAAGAATATGTTCAAATATAAACTACACAGAAGCATTGTGTGAAACTTCTTTCTGTTCTGTGCATTCAACTAACAGAGTTGAACCTTACTTTTGATTTAGCCGTTCTGAAACACTCTTTCTGAAGAAACTGCAATTGGACATTCTGAGCGCTAAGAGGCCTATATTGGGAAAAAGAATGTCTACAAATAAAAACTACACAGAAGAATTGTGTGAAACTTCTTTCTGTTCTGTTTGTTCAACTAAAAGAGTTGAACCTTAGTTTTGATTGAGCCGTTCTGAAACACTCTTTCTGTAGAAACTGCAATTGGACATGCTAAGCGCTAAGAGGCCTACATTGGGAAAAAGAATATCTTCAAATAAAAACTACACAGATGCATTCTGTGAAACTTATTTCTGATCTGTAAATTCAGTTAACAGAGATAAAACATATTTTTGATTGAGCAGTTATGAAACACTCTTTTTGTAGAAAATGCAAGTGGAGATTCGGAGCGCTGAGGGTAATAGTGGAAAAAGGAATGTCTTCAAATATAAACTACACAGAATCATTCGGTGAAATTTCTTTCTGATCTGTGCATTCAGCTAACAGAGTTAAACCATACTTTTGATTGAGCAGATCTGAACACTCTTTCTGTTGAAAATGCAACTGGACATTTGGAGCGCTAAGAGCGCAGTAGTGGAAAAAGGAATATATTCAAATATAAACTACACAGAAGCATTCTGTGAAACTTCTTTCTGATCTGAGCATTCAGCTAACAGAGTTAAAACATACTTTTGATTGAGCAGTTTTGAAACACTCTGTCTGTAGAAAAGGCAACTGGACATTCGTAGCGCTAAGTGGGTAATAATGGAAAAAAGAATATGTTCAAATATAAACTACACAGAAGCATTGTATGAAACTTCTTTCTGTTCTGTGCATTCAACTATCAGAGTTGAACCTTACTTTTGATTGAGCCGTTCTGAAACACTCTTTCTGTAGAAACTGCAATTGGACATTCTGAGCTCTAAGAGGCCTATATTGGGAAAAAGAATGTCTACAAATAAAAACTACACAGAAGAATTGTGTGAAACTTCTTTCTCTTCTGTTTGTTCAACTAAAAGATTTGAACGTTAGTTTTGATTGAGCCGTTCTGAAACACTCTTTCTGTAGAAAATGCAAGTGGAGATTCGGAGCGCTAAGAGGTTAATAGTGGATGAAGGAATGTCTCCAAATATAAACTACACAGAATCATTCTGTGAAACTTCTTTCTGATCTGTGCATTCAGCTAACAGAGTTAAACCATACTTTTGATTGAGCAGATCTGAACACTCTTTCTGTAGAAAATGCAACTGGACATTTGGAGCGCTAAGAGAGTAGTAGTGGAAAAAGGAATATATTCAAATATAAACTACACAGAAGCATTGTGTGAAACTTCTTTCTGATCTGAGCATTCAGCTAACAGAGTTAAACCATACTTATGATTGAGCAGTTTTGAAACACTCTGTCTGTAGAAAATGCAACTGGACATTCGTAGCGCTAAGTTGGTAATAGTGGAAAAAAGAATATTTTCAAATATAAACTACACAGAAGCATTGTATGAAACTTCTTTTTGTTCTGTGCATTCAACTAACAGAGTTGAACCTTACTTTTGATTGAGCCTTTCTGAAACACTCTTTCTGTAGAAACTGCAATTGGACATTCTGAGCGCTAAGAGGCCTATATTGGGAAAAATAATATCTTCAAATAAAAACTACACAGAAGCATTGTGTGAAACTTATTTCTGATATGTTCATTAAGCTAACAGAGTTAAACCATACTTTTGATTGCGCAGTTCTGAACACTCTTTCTGTAGAAAATGCAAGTGGACATTCGGAGCGCTAAGAGGGTAATAGTGGAAAAAGGAATATATTCAAATATAAACTACACAGTAGCATTCTGTGAAAATTCTTTCTGTTCTGTGCATTCAACTAACAGAGTTGAACCTTACTTTTGATTGAGCCGTTCTGAAACACTCTTTCTGTAGAAACTGCAATTGGACAAGCTAAGCGCTAAGAGGCCTACATTGGGAAAAAGAATATCTTCAAATAAAAACTACACAGATGCATTCTGTGAAACTTATTTCTGATCTGTAAATTCAGTTAACAGAGATAAAACATATTTTTGATTGAGCAGTTATGAAACACTCTTTTTGTAGAAAATGCAAGTGGAGATTCGGAGCGCTAAGAGGGTAATAGTGGAAAAAGGAATGTCTCCAAATATAAACTACACAGAATCATTCGGTGAAACCTCTTTCTGATCTGTGCATTCAGCTAACAGAGTTAAACCATACTTTAGATTGAGCAGATCTGAACACTCTCCGTAGAAAATGCAACTGGACATTTGGAGCGCTAAGAGCGTAGTAGTGGAAAAAGGAATATATTCAAATATAAACTACACAGAAGCATTCTGTGAAACTTCTTTCTGATCTGAGCATTCAGCTAACAGAGTTAAACCATACTTTTGATTGAGCAGTTTTGAAACACTCTGTCTGTAGAAAATGCAACTGGACATTCGTAGCGCTAAGTGGGTAATAGTGGAAAAAAGAATATGTTCAAATATAAACTACACAGAAGCATTGTATGAAACTTCTTTCTGTTCTGTGCATTCAACTAACAGAGTTGAACCTTACATTTGATTGAGGCTTTCTGAAACACTCTTTCTGTAGAAACTGCAATTGGACATTCTGAGCGCTAAGAGGCCTCTATTGGGAAAAATAATATCTTCAAATAAAAACTACACAGAAGCATTGTGTGAAACTTATTTCTGATATGTTCATTAAGCTAACAGAGTTAAACCATACTTTTGATTGTGCAGTTCTGAACACTCTTTCTGTAGAAAATGCAAGTGGACATTCGGAGCGCTAAGAGGGTAATAGTGGAAAAAGGAATATATTCAAATATAAACTACACAGTAGCATTCTGTGAAAATTCTTTCTGTTCTGTGCATTCAACTAACAGAGTTGAACCTTACTTTTGATTGAGCCGTTCTGAAACACTCTTTCTGTAGAAACTGCAATTGGACATGCTAAGCGCTAAGAGGCCTACATTGGGAAAAAGAATATCTTCAAATAAAAACTACACGGATGCATTCTGTGAAACTTATTTCTGATCTGTAAATTCAGTTAACAGAGATAAAACATATTTTTGATTGAGCAGTTATGAAACACTCTTTTTGTAGAAAATGCAAGTGGAGATTCGGAGCGCTAAGTGGGTAATAGTGGAAAAAGGAATGTCTTCAAATATAAACTACACAGAATCATTCGGTGAAACTTCTTTCTGATCTGTGCATTCAGCTAACAGAGTTAAACCGTACTTTTGATTGAGCAGATCTGAACACTCTTTCTGTTGAAAATGCAACTGGACATTTGGAGCGCTAAGAGCGCAGTAGTGGAAAAAGGAATATATTCAAATATAAACTACACAGAAGCATTCTGTGAAACTTCTTTCTGATCTGAGCATTCAGCTAACAGAGTTAAACCATACTTTTGATTGAGCAGTTTTGAAACACTCTGTCTGTAGAAAATGCAACTGGACATTCGTAGCGCTAAGTGGGTAATAGTGGAAAAAAGAATATGTTCTAATATAAACTACACAGAAGCATTGTATGAAACTTCTTTCTGTTCTGTGCATTCAACTATCAGAGTTGAACCTTACTTTTGATTGAGCCGTTCTGAAACACTCTTTCTGTAGAAACTGCAATTGGACATTCTGAGCTCTAAGAGGCCTATATTGGGAAAAAGAATGTCTACAAATAAAAACTTCACAGAAGAATTGTGTGAAACTTCTTTCTCTTCTGTTTGTACAACTAAAAGATTTGAACGTTAGTTTTGATTGAGCTGTTCTGAAACACTCTTTCTGTAGAAAATGCAAGTGGAGATTCGGAGCGCTAAGAGGTTAATAGTGGAAAAAGGAATGTCTCCAAATATAAACTACACAGAATCATTCTGTGAAACTTCTTTCTGATCTGTGCATTCAGCTAACAGAGTTAAACCATACTTTTGATTGAGCAGATCTGAACACTCTTTCTGTAGAAAATGCAACTGGACATTTGGAGCGCTAAGAGAGTAGTAGTGGAAAAAGGAATATATTCAAATATAAACTACACTGAAGCATTCTGTGAAACTTCTTTCTGATCTGAGCATTCAGCTAACAGAGTTAAACCATACTTATGATTGAGCAGTTTTGAATCACTCTGTCTGTAGAAAATGCAACTGGACATTCGTAGAGCTAAGTTGGTAATAGTGGAAAAAAGAATATTTTCAAATATAAACTACACAGAAGCATTGTATGAAACTTCTTTTTGTTCTGTGCATTCAACTAACAGAGTTGAACCTTACTTTTGATTGAGCCTTTCTGAAACACTCTTTCTGTAGAAAGTGCAATTGGACATTCTGAGCGCTAAGAGGCCTATATTGGGAAAAATAATATCTTCAAATAAAAACTACACAGAAGCATTGTGTGAAACTTATTTCTGATATGTTCATTAAGCTAACAGAGTTAAACCATACTTTTGATTGCGCAGTTCTGAACACTCTTTCTGTAGAAAATGCAAGTGGACATTCGGAGCGCTAAGAGGGTAATAGTGGAAAAAGGAATATATTCAAATATAAACTACACAGTAGCATTCTGTGAAAATTCTTTCTGTTCTGTGCATTCAACTAACAGAGTTGAACCTTACTTTTGATTGAGCCGTTTTGAAACACTCTTTCTGTAGAAACTGCAATTGGACATGCTAAGCGCTAAGAGGCCTACATTGGGAAAAAGAATATCTTCAAATAAAAACTACACAGATGCATTCTGTGAAACTTATTTCTGATCTGTAAATTCAGTTAACAGAGATAAAACATATTTTTGATTGAGCAGTTATGAAACACTCTTTTTGTAGAAAATGCAAGTGGAGATTCGGAGCGCTAAGTGGGTAATAATGGAAAAAGGAATGTCTTCAAATATAAACTACACAGAATTATTCGGTGAAACTTCTTTCTGATCTGTGCATTCAGCTAACAGAATTAAACCATACTTTTGATTGAGCAGATCTGAACACTCTTTCTGTTGAAAATGCAACTGGACATTTGGAGCGCTAAGAGCGCAGTAGTGGAAAAAGGAATATATTCAAATATAAACTACACAGAAGCATTCTGTGAAACTTCTTTCTGATCTGAGCATTCAGCTAACAGAGTTAAACCATACTTTTGATTGAGCAGTTTTGAAACACTCTGTCTGTAGAAAATGCAACTGGACATTCGTAGCGCTAAGTGGGTAATAATGGAAAAAAGAATATGTTCAAATATAAACTACACAGAAGCATTGTATGAAACTTCTTTCTGTTCTGTGCATTCAACTATCAGAGTTGAACCTTACTTTTGATTGAGCCGTTCTGAAACACTCTTTCTGTAGAAACTGCAATTTCACATTCTGAGCTCTAAGAGGCCTATATTGGGAAAAAGAATGTCTACAAATAAAAACTACACAGAAGAATTGTGTGAAACTTCTTTCTCTTCTGTTTGTTCAATTAAAAGATTTGAACGTTAGTTTTGATTGAGCTGTTCTGAAACACTCTTTCTGTAGAAAATGCAAGTGGAGATTCGGAGCGCTAAGAGGTTAATAGTGGAAAAAGGAATGTCTCCAAATATAAACTACACAGAATCATTCTGTGAAACTTCTTTCTGATCTGTGCATTCAGCTAACAGAGTTAAACCATACTTTTGATTGAGCAGATCTGAACACTCTTTCTGTAGAAAATGCAACTGGACATTTGGAGCGCTAAGAGAGTAGTAGTGGAAAAAGGAATATATTCAAATATAAACTACACAGAAGCATTCTGTGAAACTTCTTTCTGATCTGAGCATTCAGCTAACAGAGTTAAACCATACTTATGATTGAGCAGTTTTGAAACACTCTGTCTGTAGAAAATGCAACTGGACATTCGTAGAGCTAAGTTGGTAATAGTGGAAAAAAGAATATTTTCAAATATAAACTACACAGAAGCATTGTATGAAACTTCTTTTTGTTCTGTGCATTCAACTAACAGAGTTGAACCTTACTTTTGATTGAGCCTTTCTGAAACACTCTTTCTGTAGAAACTGCAATTGGACATTCTGAGCGCTAAGAGGCCTATATTGGGAAAAATAATATCTTCAAATAAAAACTACACAGAAGCATTGTGTGAAACTTATTTCTGATATGTTCATTAAGCTAACAGAGTTAAACCATACTTTTGATTGCGCAGTTCTGAACACTCTTTCTGTAGAAAATGCAAGTGGACATTCGGAGCGCTAAGAGGGTAATAGTGGAAAAAGGAATATATTCAAATATAAACTACACAGTAGCATTCTGTGAAAATTCTTTCTGTTCTATGCATTCAACTAACAGAGTTGAACCTTACTTTTGATTGAGCCGTTCTGAAACACTCTTTCTGTAGAAACTGCAATTGGACATGCTAAGCGCTAAGAGGCCTACATTGGGAAAAAGAATATCTTCAAATAAAAACTACACAGATGCATTCTGTGAAACTTATTTCTGATCTGTAAATTCAGTTAACAGAGATAAAACATATTTTTGATTGAGCAGTTATGAAACACTCTTTTTGTAGAAAATGCAAGTGGAGATTCGGAGCGCTAAGAGGGTAATAGTGGAAAAAGGAATGTCTTCAAATATAAACTACACAGAATCATTCGGTGAAACTTCTTTCTGATCTGTGCATTCAGCTAACAGAGTTAAACCATACTTTTGATTGAGCAGATCTGAACACTCTTTCTGTTGAAAATGCAACTGGACATTTGGAGCGCTAAGAGCGCAGTAGTGGAAAATGGAATATATTCAAATATAAACTACACAGAAGCATTCTGTGAAACCTCTTTCTGATCTGAGCATTCAGCTAACAGATTTAAACCATACTTTTGATTGAGCAGATTTGAAACACTCTGTCTGTAGAAAATGCAACTGGACATTCGTAGCGCTAAGTGGGTAATAGTGGAAAAAAGAATATGTTCAAATATAAACTACACAGAAGCATTGTATGAAACTTCTTTCTGTTCTGTGCATTCAACTAACAGAGTTGAACCTTACTTTTGATTGAGCCTTTCTGAAACACTCCTTCTGTAGAAACTGCAATTGGACATTCTGAGCGCTAAGAGGCCTCTATTGGGAAAAATAATATCTTCAAATAAAAACTACACAGAAGCATTTTGTGAAACTTATTTCTGATATGTTCATTAAGCTAACAGAGTTAAACCATACTTTTGATTGCGCTGTTCTGAACACTCTTTCTGTAGAAAATGCAAGTGGACATTCGGAGCGCTAAGAGGGTAATAGTAGAAAAAGGAATATATTCAAATATAAACTACACAGTAGCATTCTGTGAAAATTCTTTCTGTTCTGTGCATTCAACTAACAGAGTTGAACCTTACTTTTGATTGAGCCGTTCTGAAACACTCTTTCTGTAGAAACTGCAATTGGACATGCTAAGCGCTAAGAGGCCTACATTGGGAAAAAGAATATCTTTAAATAAAAACTACACAGATGCATTCTGTGAATCTTATTTCTGATCTGTAATTTCAGTTAACAGAGATAAAACATATTTTTGATTGAGCAGTTATGAAACACTCTTTTTGTAGAAAATGCAAGTGGAGATTCGGAGCGCTTAGAGGGTAATAGTGGAAAAAGGAATGTCTTCAAATATAAACTACATAGAATCATTCGGTGAAACTTCTTTCTGATCTGTGCATTCAGCTAACAGTGTTAAACCATACTTTTGATTGAGCAGATCTGAACACTCTTTCTGTAGAAAATGCAACTGGACATTTGGAGCGCTAAGAGCGTAGTAGTGGAAAAAGGAATATATTCAAATATAAACTACACAGAAGCATTCTGTGAAACTTCTTTCTGATCTGAGCATTCAGCTAACAGAGTTAAACCATACTTTTGATTGAGCAGTTTTGAAACACTCTGTCTGTAGAAAATGCAACTGGACATTCGTAGCGCTAAGTGGGTAATAGTGGAAAAAAGAATATGTTCAAATATAAACTACACAGAAGCATTGTATGAAACTTCTTTCTGTTCTGTGCATTCAACTAACAGAGTTGAACCTTACTTTTGATTGAGCCGTTCTGAAACACTCTTTCTGTAGAAACTGCAATTGGACATTCTGAGCGCTAAGAGGCCTATATTGGGAAAAAGAATGTCTACAAATAAAAACTACACAGAAGAATTGTGTGAAACTACTTTCTGTTCTGTTTGTTCAACTAAAAGAGTTGAACCTTAGTTTTGATTGAGCCCTTCTGAAACACTCTTTCTGTAGAAAATGCAAGTGGAGATTCGGAGCGCTAAGAGGGTAATAGTGGAAAAAGGAATGTCTCCAAATATAAACTACACAGAATCATTCTGTGAAACTTCTTTCTGATCTGTGCATTGAGCTAACAGAGTTAAACCATACTTTTGATTGAGCAGATCTGAACACTCTTTCTGTAGAAAATGCAACTGGACATTTGGAGGGCTAAGAGAGTAGTAGTGGAAAAAGGAATATATTCAAATATAAACTACACGGAAGCATTCTGTGAAACTTCTTTCTGATCTGAGCATTCAGCTAACAGAGTTAAACCATACTTTTGATTGAGCAGTTTTGAAACACTCTGTCTGTAGAAAATGCAACTGGACATTCGTAGCGCTAAGTGGGTAATAGTGGAAAAAGAATATGTTCAAATATAAACTACACAGAAGCATTGTGTGAAACTTCTTTCTGTTCTGTGCATTCAACTAACAGAGTTGAACCTTACTTTTGATTGAGCCGTTCTGAAACTCTCTTTCTGAAGAAACTGCAATTGGACATTCTGAGCGCTAAGAGGCCTATATTGGGAAAAAGAATGTCTACAAATAAAAACTACACAGAAGAATTGTGTGAAACTTCTTTCTGTTCTGTTTGTTCAACTAAAAGATTTGAACCTTAGTTTTGATTGAGCCGTTCTGAAACACTCTTTCTGTAGAAAATGCAAGTGGAGATTCGGAGCGCTAAGAGGGTAATAGTGGAAAAAGGAATGTCTCCAAATATAAACTACACAGAATCATTCTGTGAAACTTCTTTCTGATCTGTGCATTCAGCTAACAGAGTTAAACCATACTTTTGATTGAGCAGATCTGAACACTCTTTCTGTAGAAAATGCAACTGGACATTTGGAGCGCTAAGAGAGTAGTAGTGGAAAAAGGAATATATTCAAATATAAACTACACAGAAGCATTCTGTGAAATTTCTTTCTGATCTGAGCATTCAGCTAACAGAGTTAAACCATACTTTTGATTGAGCAGTTTTGAAACACTCTGTCTGTAGAAAATGCAACTGGACATTCGTAGCGCTAAGTGGGTAATAGTGGAAAAAAGAATATGTTCAAATATAAACTACATAGAAGCATTGTATGAAACTTCTTTCTGTTCTGTGCATTAAACTAACAGAGTTGAACCTTACTTTTGATTGAGCCTTTCTGAAACACTCTTTCTGTAGAAACTGCAATTGGACATTCTGAGCGCTAAGAGGCCTCTATTGGGAAAAATAATATCTTCAAATAAAAACTGCACAGAAGAATTGTGTGAAACTTATTTCTGATATGTTCATTAAGCTAACAGAGTTAAACCATACTTTTGATTGCGCAGTTCTGAACACTCTTTCTGTAGAAAATGCAAGTGGACATTCGGAGCGCTAAGAGGGTAATAGTGGAAAAAGGAATATATTCAAATATAAACTACACAGTAGCATTCTGTTAAAATTCTTTCTGTTCTATGCATTCAAATAACAGAGTTGAACCTTACTTTTGATTGAGCCGTTCTGAAACACTCTTTCTGTAGAAACTGCAATTGGACATGCTAAGCGCTAAGAGGCCTACATTGGGAAAAAGAATATCTTCAAATAAAAACTACACAGATGCATTCTCTGAAACTTATTTCTGATCTGTAAATTCAGTTAACAGAGATAAAACATATTTTTGAGTGAGCAGTTATGAAACACTCTTTTTGTAGAAAATGCAAGTGGAGATTCGGAGCGCTAAGAAGGTAATAGTGGAAAAAGGAATGTCTTCAAATATAAACTACAAAGAATCATTCGTTGAAACTTCTTTCTGATCTGTGCATTCAGCTAACAGAGTTAAACCATACTTTTGATTGAGCACATCTGAACACTCTTTCTGTTGAAAATGCAACTGGACATTTGGAGCGCTAAGAGCGTAGTAGTGGCAAAAGGAATATATTCAAATATAAACTACACAGAAGCATTCTGTGAAACTTTTTTCTGATCTGAGCATACAGCTAACAGAGTTAAACCATACTTTTGATTGAGCAGTTTTGAAACACTCTGTCTGTAGAAAATGCAACTGTACATTCGTAGCGCTATGTTGGTAATAGTGGAAAGAAGAATATGTTCAAATATAAACTACACAGAAGCATTGTATGAAACTTCTTTCTGTTCTGTGCATTCAACTAACAGAGTTGAACCTTACTTTTGATTGAGCCGTTCTGAAACACTCTTTCTGTAGAAACTGCAATTGGACATTCTGAGCGCTAAGAGGCCTATATTGGGAAAAAGAATGTCTACAAATAAAAACTACACAGAAGAATTGTGTGAAACTACTTTCTGTTCTCTTTGTTCAACTAAAAGAGTTGAACCTTAGTTTTGATTGAGCCGTTCTGAAACACTCTTTCTGTAGAAAATGCAAGTGGAGATTCGGAGCGCTAAGAGGGTAATAGTGGAAAAGGGAATGTCTCCAAATATAAACTACACAGAATCATTCTGTGAAACTTCTTTCTGATCTGTGCATTCAGCTAACAGAGTTAAACCATACTTTTGATTGAGCAGATCTGAACACTCTTTCTGTAGAAAATGCAACTGGACATTTGGAGCGCTAAGAGAGTAGTAGTGGAAAAAGGAATATATTCAAATATAAACTACACAGAAGCATTCTGTGAAACTTCTTTCTGATCTGAGCATTCAGCTAACAGAGTTAAACCATATTTTTGATTGAGCAGTTTTGAAACACTCTGTCTGTAGAAAATGCAACTGGACATTCGTAGCGCTAAGGGGGTAATAGTGGAAAAAAGAATATGTTCAAATATAAACTACACAGAAGCATTGTATGAAACTTCTTTCTGTTCTGTGCATTCAACTAACAGAGTTGAACCTTACTTTTGATTGAGCCTTTCTGAAACACTCTTTCTGTAGAAATTGCATTTGGACATTCTGAGCGCTAAGAGGTCTCTATTGGGAAAAATAATATCTCCAAATAAAAACTACACAGAAGCATTGTTTGAAACTTATTTCTGATATGTTCATTAAGCTAACAGAGTTAAACCATACTTTTGATTGCGCAGTTCTGAACACTCTTTCTGTAGAAAATGCAAGTGGACATTCGGAGCGCTAAGAGGGTAATAGTGGAAAAAGGAATATATTCAAATATAAACTACACAGTAGCATTCTGTGAAAATTCTTTCTGTTCTGTGCATTCAACTAACAGAGTTGAACCTTACTTTTGATTGAGCCGTTCTGAAACACTCTTTCTGTAGAAAGTGCAATTGGACATGCTAAGCGCTAAGAGGCCTACATTGGGAAAAAGAATATCTTCAAATAAAAACTACACAGATGCATTCTGTGAAACTTATTTCTGATCTGTAAATTCAGTTAACAGAGATAAAACATATTTTTGATTGTGCAGTTATGAAACACTCTTTTTGTAGAAAATGCAAGTGGAGATTCGGAGCGCTAAGAGGGTAATAGTGGAAAAAGGAATGTCTTCAAATATAAACTACACAGAATCATTCGGTGAAACTTCTTTCTGATCTGTGCATTCAGCTAACAGAGTTAAAACATACTTTTGATTGAGCAGATCTGAACACTCTTTCTGTAGAAAATGCAACTGGACATTTGGAGCGCTAAGAGCGTAGTAGTGGAAAAAGGAATATATTCAAATATAAACTACACAGAAGCATTCTGTGATACTTCTTTCTGATCTGAGCATTCAGCTAACAGAGTTAAACCATACTTTTGATTGAGCAGTTTTGAAACACTCTGTCTGTAGAAAATGCAACTGGACATTCGTAGCGCTAAGTGGGTAATAGTGGAAAAAAGAATATGTTCAAATATAAACTACACAGAAGCATTGTATGAAACTTCTTTCTGTTCTGTGCATTCAACTATCAGAGTTGAACCTTACTTTTGATTGAGCCGTTCTGAAACACTCTTTCTGTAGAAACTGCAATTGGACATTCTGAGTGCTAAGAGGCCTATATTGGGAAAAAGAATGTCTACAAATAAAAACTACACAGAAGAATTGTGTGAAACTACTTTCTCTTCTGTTTGTTCAACTAAAAGAGTTGAACCTTAGTTTTGATTGAGCCGTTCTGAAACACTCTTTCTGTAGAAAATGCAAGTGGAGATTCGGAGCGCTAAGAGGTTAATAGTGGAAAAAGGAATGTCTCCAAATATAAACTACACAGAATGATTCTATGAAACTTCTTTCTGATCTGTGCATTCAGCTAACAGATTTAAAACATACTTTTGATTGAGCAGATCTGAACACTCTTTCTGTAGAAAATGCAACTGGACATTTGGAGCGGTAAGAGAATAGTAGTGGAAAAAGGAATATATACAAATATAAACTACACAGAAGCATTCTGTGAAACTTCTTTCTGATCTGAGCATTCAGCTAACAGAGTTAAACCATACTTATGATTGAGCAGTTTTGAAACACTCTGTCTGTAGAAAATGCAACTGGACATTCGTAGCGCTAAGTGGGTAATAGTGGAAAAAAGAATATTTTCAAATATAAACTACACAGAAGCATTCTATGAAACTACTTTTTGTTCTGTGCATTCAACTAACAGAGTTGAACCTTACTTTTGATTGAGCCTTTCTGAAAAACTCTTTCTGTAGAAACTGCAATTGGACATTCTGAGCGCTAAGAGGCCTATATTGGGAAAAATAATATCTTCAAATAAACACTACACAGAAGCATTGTGTGAAACTTATTTCTGATATGTTCATTAAGCTAACAGAGTTAAACCATACTTTTGATTGTGCAGTTCTGAACACTCTTTCTGTAGAAAATGCAAGTGGACATTCGGAGCGCTAAGAGGGTAATAGTGGAAAAAGGAATATATTCAAATATAAACTACACAGTAGCATTCTGTGAAAATTCTTTCTGTTCTGTGCATTCAACTAACAGAGTTGAACCTTACTTTTGATTGAGCCGTTCTGAAACACTCTTTCTGTGGAAACTGCAATTGGATATGCTAAGCGCTAAGAGGCCTACATTGGGAAAAAGAATATCTTCAAATAAAAACTACACAGATGCATTCTGTGAAACTTATTTCTGATCTGTAAATTCAGTTAACAGAGATAAAACATATTTTTGATTGAGCAGTTATGAAACACTCTTTTTGTAGAAAATGCAAGTGGAGATTCGGAGCGCTAAGAGGGTAATAGTGGAAAAAGGAATGTCTTCAAATATAAACTACACAGAATCATTCGGTGAAACTTCTTTCTGATCTGTGCATTCAGCTAACAGAGTTAAACCATACTTTTGATTGAGCAGATCTGAACACTCTTTCTGTTGAAAATGCAACTGGACATTTAGAGCGCTAAGAGCGCAGTAGTGGAAAAAGGAATATATTCAAATATAAACTACACAGAAGCATTCTGTGAAACTTCTTTCTGATCTGAGCATTCAGCTAACAGATTTAAACCATACTTTTGATTGAGCAGATTTGAAACACTCTGTCTGTAGAAAATGCAACTGGACATTCGTAGCGCTAAGTGGGTAATAGTGGAAAAAAGAATATGTTCAAATATAAACTACACAGAAGCATTGTATGAAACTTCTTTCTGTTCTGTGCATTCAACTAACAGAGCTGAACCTTACTTTTGATTGAGCCTTTCTGAAACACTCTTTCTGTAGAAACTGCAATTGGACATTCTGAGCGCTAAGAGGCCTCTATTGGGAAAAATAATATCTTCAAATAAAAACTACACAGAAGCATTGTGTGAAACTTATTTCTGATATGTTCATTAAGCTAACAGAGTTAAACCATAATTTTGATTGCGCAGTTCTGAACACTCTTTCTGTAGAAAATGCAAGTGGACATTCGGAGCGCTAAGAGGGTAATAGTGGAAAAAGGAATATATTCAAATATAAACTACACAGTAGCATTCTGTGAAAATTCTTTCTGTTCTGTGCATTCAACTAACAGAGTTGAACCTTACTTTTGATTGAGCCTTTCTGAAACACTCTTTCTGTACAAACTGCAATTGGACATGCTAAGCGCTAAGAGGCCTACATTGGGAAAAAGAATATCTTCAAATAAAAACTACACAGATGCATTATGTGAAACATATTTCTGATCTGTAAATTCAGTTAACAGAGATAAAACATATTTTTGATTGAGCAGTTATGAAACACTCTTTTTGTAGAAAATGCAAGTGGAGATTCGGAGCGCTAAGAGGGTAATAGTGGAAAAAGGAATGTCTTCAAATATAAACTACACAGAATCATTCGGTGAAACTTCTTTCTGATCTGTGCATTCAGCTAACAGAGTTAAACCATACTTTTGATTGAGCCGATCTGAACACTCTTTCTGTAGAAAATGCAACTGGACATTTGGAGCGCTAAGAGCGTAGTAGTGGAAAAAGGAATATATTCAAATATAAACTACACAGAAGCATTCTGTGAAACTTCTTTCTGATCTGAGCATTCAGCTAACAGAGTTAAACCATACTTTTGATTGAGCAGCTTTGAAACACTCTGTCTGTAGAAAATGCAACTGGACATTCGTAGCGCTAAGTGGGTAATAGTGGAAAAAAGAATATGTTCAAATATAAACTACACAGAAGCATTGTATGAAACTTCTTTCTGTTCTGTGCATTCAACTAACAGAGTTGAACCTTACTTTTGATTGAGCCGTTCTGAAACACTCTTTCTGTAGAAACTGCAATTGGACATTCTGAGAGCTAAGAGGCCTATATTGGGAAAAAGAATGTCTACAAATAAAAACTACAGAGAAGAATTGGGTGAAACTTCTTTCTGTTCTGTTTGTTCAACTAAAAGAGTTGAACCTTAGTTTTGATTGAGCCGTTCTGAAACACTCTTTATGTAGAAAATGCAAGTGGAGATTCGGAGCACTAAGAGGGTAATAGTGGAAAAAGGAATGTCTCCAAATATAAACTACACAGAATCATTCTGTGAAACTTCTTTCTGATCTGTGCATTCAGCTAACAGTGTTAAAACATACTTTTGATTGAGCAGATCTGAACACTCTTTCTGTAGAAAATGCAACTGGACATTTGGAGCGCTAAGAGAGTAGTAGTTGAAAAAGGAATATATTCAAATATAAACTACACAGAAGCATTCTGTGAAACTACTTTCTGATCTGAGCATTCAGCTAACAGAGTTAAACCATACTTTTGATTGAGCAGTTTTGAAACACTCTGTCTGTAGAAAATGCAACTGGACATTCGTAGCGCAAAGTGTGTAATAGTGGAAAAAATAATATGTTCAAATATAAACTACACAGAATCATTGTATGAAACTTCTTTCTCTTCTGTGCATTCAACTAACAGAGTTGAACCTTACTTTTGATTGAGCCTTTCTGAAACACTCTTTCTGTAGAAACTGCAATTGGACATTCTGAGCGCTAAGAGGCCTCTATTGGGAAATATAATATCTTCAAATAAAAACTACACAGAAGAATTGTGTGAAACTTATTTCTGATATGTTCATTAAGCTAACAGAATTAAACCATACTTTTGATTGCGCAGTTCTGAACACTCTTTCTGTAGAAAATGCAAGTGGACATTCGGAGCGCTAAGAGGGTAATGGTGGAAAAAGGAATATATTCAAATATAAACTACACAGTAGCATTCTGTGAAAATTCTTTCTGTTCTGTGCATTCAACTAACAGAGTTGTACCTTACTTTTGATTGAGCCGTTCTGAAACACTCTTTCTGTAGAAACTGCAATTGGACATGCTAAGCGCTAAGAGGCCTACATTGGGAAAAAGAATATCTTCAAATAAAAACTACACAGATGCATTCTGTGAAACTTATTTCTGATCTATAAATTCAGTTAACAGAGATAAAACATATTTTTGATTGAGCAGTTATGAAACACTCTTTTTGTAGAAAATGCAAGTGGAGATTCGGAGCGCTAAGAGGGTAATAGTGGAAAAAGGAATGTCTTCAAATATAAACTACACAGAATCATTCGGTGAAACTTCTTTCTGATCTGTGCATTCAGCTAACAGAGTTAAACCATACTTTTGATTGAGCAGATCTGAACACTCTTTCTGTTGAAAATGCAACTGGACCTTTGGAGCGCTAAGAGCGTAGTAGTGGAAAAAGGAATATATTCAAATATAAACTACACAGAAGCATTCTGTGAAACTTCTTTCTGATCTGAGCATACAGCTAACAGAGTTAAACCATACTTTTGATTGAGCAGTTTTGAAACACTCTGTCTGTAGAAAATGCAACTGGACATTCGTAGCGCTAAGTGGGTAATAGTGGAAAAGAGAATATGTTCAAATATAAACTACACAGAAGCATTGTATGAAACTTCTTTCTGTTCTGTGCATTCAACTAACAGAGTTGAACCTTACTTTTGATTGAGCCGTTCTGAAACACTCTTTCTGTAGAAACTGCAATTGGACATTCTGAGCGCTAAGAGGCCTATATTGGGAAAAAGAATGTCTACAAATAAAAACTACACAGAAGAATTGTGTGAAACTTCTTTCTGTTCTGTTTGTTCAACAAAAAGAGTTGAACCTTAGTTTTGATTGAGCCGTTCTGAAACACTCTTTCTGTAGAAAATGCAAGTGGAGATTCGGAGCGCTAAGAGGGTAATAGTGGAAAAAGGAATGTCTCCAAATATAAACTACACAGAATCATTCTGTGAAACTTCTTTCTGATCTGTGCATTCAGCTAACAGAGTTAAACCATACTTTTGATTGAGCAGATCTGAACACTCTTTCTGTAGAAAATGCAACTGGACATTTGGAGCGCTAAGAGAGTAGTAGTGGAAAAAGGAATATATTCAAATATAAACTACACTGAAGCATTCTGTGAAACTTCTTTCTGATCTGAGCATTCAGCTAACAGAGTTAAACCATACTTTTGATTGAGCAGTTTTGAAACACTCTGTCTGTAGAAAATGCAACTGGACATTCGTAGCGCTAAGTGGGTAATAGTGGAAAAAAGAATATGTTCAAATATAAACTACACAGAAGCATTGTATGAAACTTCTTTCTGTTCTGTGCATTCAACTAACAGAGTTGAACCTTACTTTTGATTGAGCCTTTCTGAAACACTCTTTCTGTAGAAACTGCAATTGGACATTCTGAGCGCTAAGAGGCCTCTATTGGGAAAAATAATATCTTCAAATAAAAACTACACAGAAGCATTGTGTGAAACTTATTTCTGATATGTTCATTAAGCTAACAGAGTTAAACCATACTTTTGATTGCGC